>NC_139897.1:11445462-12835924 GCF_905171665.1 Trachurus trachurus | reverse complement strand
TATTGACTGTGCTGTCCTCGTAGAGGTCGGTTTTCTTGATGCTTGTTCAGTTTTTGAACATGTCACACAGCAGCTTCTCCATGGGTGTGCTGCCAATGGTCCTGTGAAAGAACAGCTGCTCTATTTTCTCAGAGCTCACAAAGCGGAGGGACGGCAGCAGAAGTAACAATCTCCCAAACCTGGAAGCACAAGAACAAATTTGAGTAATTTCAATGTTGTTTGTTTGTTAGTTTTTTTAATGCCATTTACAGTATAAACACACATTCACATAATCCAGATATGCCTGTGCTTGAAAATCATCCTGTCAGAAAATTAAGATACAACATTCACCTGGCATTTTGGCTGGGGTATATTGAATGGATGTGTTGACCCAACAACACCTGCGACTGATCCTGTAGATTCTCCACTTGCTCTGAGTCTTTGAGACTGTGTGTCTCTGCTCCAAGGAGACAAAAAGCAGATATAAGTTCAACTGTCCATTCAAAAACAAACTCCAAATTGATGCAATTGATACTGTAACTTCTTACCTGACTTGAACAGTACAATGGCTTTCAGGCACGCAAACTCAGTTGGATCCACAGCCAGGGCCTTGAAGCGATTGAAGACCTCTTCCAGGATGCGGATGTCAGCTGTGGGGAGATTGACTTTGGCCTGCTGTGTTGGGGAAACGTCTGGCAGCGACAGAAGAGGACACCTGTCCATAGGCATGGACCACTGGATAGCACATAGGAGGAACATCTCACTCCAGGCTTCCTCCAGGAGAATTACCTGAGGACATCACAGAGGTAAGTCTCGTCTATAATTCATATGTGTGCAAGTCACCTATAGGAAATGTGCAAAAAACATATCCCAGGTAAGCTCACCTGGTCTCGAAATGGCAGGTGAGCGAAAACAGGTAAATTCTTTGCCCACTTGACAGACATGAAGAGGAGTCGTGCTGACGTCTCATATACACTTTCTGTGCAGGTGGAGGTGTACGGCGACATACGGAAGTCAGTGGGAGTCCGATCTCTCTCTGAATCGTTTGTTGTCACATCAATATTCTCCTCCACTGTACATTAGAGAAAGAGAGTAAAGTCACATTTCTTGGGTTTCAATCCAGACAAGCGTTTGTGACTCAGAATTGTTTATCACATAGGTAGGCCAAAATAAATCATTAGGTTAAGAATGAATTTTCCCATGTCTCGCTACAAGATCCACTGGAACTTTTCTTACCATCCTCAGGTTCCAGTTTTGCACAGGTCTCAGCAGTTAGCAGGCTGACCATGAAGCGGTGGTTGTTACTGGGGTTGCCACCGGGTTGCATGGTGGCAGAGGTGGCGACAGATGAGCTGACCAGAGGCCTGCAGATGGCTGATGAGTAGGTGGCAGCAGAGATGAGTTCTCGTGTGGTGGCCAGGTGCTCCTTTTTAGTGTCCATGCTTATAGAGTCTAGACTGACATGTGCTGTGCTTCTGGGCTGTCGCTCATTCTGCACAGCTGCAAAGGGGACAGGTAAATATAGCAATTATATAGGGACAGGAATGGCTGTACATGATTTGTACTGCCATATGATAGAAATGATACATGCACGACAGTTGTACAGTTAACTTATTCAGAATATCTTTGCTCACCATCTTTGTTCATGCCAGCTTGGAGACACTTCTTTAATCGACAAGCTTGGCATTGGTTGCGATGAGCCTTGTCAACAGGGCACCTGCCAGTTCCAGCCTGACACCTATGATTTTGATTCAAAGAAATACATTAATAAATTATAACTAGTAGATGATTAAAATGCAAACATTTTGCTGACAAATAAATTACATTTCTCTATATTTACCCTAACATAAAACTACATACATGTATTACATCCAGTCTGCGTCTTGCTCACCTGTAGATGAGTCGTCGTCTCACACTACGCTTGAAGAAGCCACTGCAGCCGTTGCAGGCGTAGATGCCATAGTGTTTACCACTGCTTGAGTCCGAACACACATTACAAAGCAGGCCTTGGCCAAGTGCTTTTCCTGGGACTAAACTTTTTTCTGTAAAGAACAGACCAAAGAAATAAATACTTGAAATTATTTTCACGCTTTATCAAAGATGAACGGAAGACTTGATTATACAGGTACGTTTTTTCCTGAAAATATTTATTGATTTGTCCTAATATTGTATTTTATATTGTAACACACAAAACTATTGTGGTCATCATTATTCTGACAACATAAAGACACATTACAACAATTTGGGGCTCACCTGACTGAGTTCCATCGGTGCAGTCGTCAGAGATGTCAGAACAAAACATGTTCATTTTGGTCACATGGTCCTCCATTTTAAAAAGTGTTCCAATGTTTGAACTTTAAAATTTGTTTAGGCAGTTATTGGCATGACCAAAGCATTTCCTCCTGTAAGGTGTTGACACACTCAATGCACAAAACCAAAACAGATGTAGAATTTCCACTAAAGTTTAAGGTTCAGATGTAATTTCTTCAGAGATCAGAGTAACTCGAGGAAAGTTTGATGATGTTGATCCAGTGCTGAAGTCCTTTTTCTGCCGTTTCTGATGTAACGTTACGTGGGGTCAGCGGTTACTAGCCTACTTCTACGTCTTCCTGCTTCTTTCTCCCTGTTAGAATGAGTGTGTGAGCCTGAGTCGTCTGGGGGCTTTCTGGAGGTAGACAAGGAGATTAGCAATAGGCGCTGTGTAAGCAAATGCTGATTTGTCATCCTCTTAATCTTTACTGTCTATAAGGGTGAATCAATCAGTCACACCACCTACAGGCAGAAGCGTACTGAACAAAAGTGAACAATCAAAAAGAAAGGAAAATAACATTTCTTGTTTATTCTCACCTTCATTATTTTCTACCGATCATAACACTATCTCTCTTGTAATCAACACTGTTGTTATTATTCATGGTTCAGACTTTATTCATCATTATTTCCAGCTGTTTCATGTAGAGTGGCTTCACTCATATATTCATCGGATTAGAATGACATTACATTCAAACTGCAACCTAATACCAAAGGAGTTGCTAATCATTACAAGTTCTGTTAGTCTGTGATATTTTACACCAACACCAGTGCAGAATAAATAAACTTGAGACCAATCAAATAGTTTCTGACTATGAAATGGGGGTAAAAGTATATAGGCAAAATATAGGAAATATAGGAAAAATATAGGCATAAGCAAATAAGCTGTGTTGATGTTATTTTAAATCTAGTTTCTGTGTGTCTTTAAACACTCTGAGCATTGCTACCCACAGCATCAACTTAACGCCATCTTACGAACAGGTAGACTATTCAACCACTACTGCTCAATAAGACATTTCAAGAGACTGGAATACTGATTATTTGTCTTCCTGGTACACAAATGTTCCCTAACCTCCTTTAAACAGAATTGCTGTTACACTCCATTCCAGTTAAGACATCCCCTCTGTGCCATATTGGCCCAGTCAATGACAGTAATGGCCTCAGGAGTAGTACAGCCACCCCAAATCACCAAAGTAGCTTAACCTTGCATGAAATGTGGCCTTGGGGGTGGGCTGACGAAAAGAGGCTGATGAGAAGAAAAACAATTAGTGCAGAGATTGAAAGACCAGCAAAGAGTTGACCCTTAATTCCATTCTTCTGCCATATGGTGGTTACTCTCTGGGGCCTCAGTCTGGCTAATTAGTTGCCCATGTGCAATTTGCTGTCAACAAGGCTCCTAGAATCACAGTTTTTCTCCTTTCCTCTTACCTAAAGCTATTGAACAGCAGGTAAATGTCTGTCCCTATCTGTCAAGCAACAGTTATGACTGAAGTCAGCTTTCCGTAGAGTTAAAAACATTGAGTTCAGCTCTTTAATCAGATCACCAACAAAGACACAAAAGATACACACAGACTGATTTCTACCATGTCTGTAATCCCTATTAAGTCACTCTTGATTTTAGGAGGACAACTTAGTTTTCAAAACAGAGCTCTTTCTGTTGACTTAAACTGCTGTATAAAAGGATTACGAACTACAGGGGCTGAGCACACAGGGCCATTTGAGCTAAGAACATGTTGTCTGAATCACTTTTATAATCCTGGAACAGGGACACTTTACATTAGGATATCAATGGTCTCAATAGTTGCAATGGCGTTTGTATACATGTCATTTTCATCCTTGTCAAAGGTTTGCTCTAACTTGGTTTGATTCATTGTTCTTTCATTTATGATTTATTCTTATCAATGTTTGTAAGTTTTGTTTTGTTGCTCTAAAGCATGCCTTTGTTGTATGGTAAGATAGACACCCTTTGGTGAAAAGCATTGTTGAAGGTACAACATGTGGACCTTGAGGCAGATGGATCACAACAACAGAGAACCGCCTGATTTGACGCTGCAGTGGACACAGGGTGGGTAGATTTCTGCTAAGGAACACAGATAGGGTCGCACACTAATGGACACCTGTATTGTGTCAGCTGTCCAGGCCAGTGGTGTAATGGTTTGGGGAATGTTTTCTGGTACTCTTAGACCACCTAACACCAATCAATCATTGTTTGAATGCCACAGCCTGAATACTGTTGCTGGCCATGTGCATCCCTTCACCATCTACTAATGCCTTCCCATTCTTCTGATCTGAATCCTATAGAACACCTGTGATATGGTTTATGGATTATGGGATGTGGTGTGGCAGGATTTTCGTAGTGTGAGTGTGCAGCTGACTATTTCCAACATGGAATCCAAAGAATTGAGGCTGGTGAGTGCAAAGGGAAGCACTTGGCCAACAGGGCTGGTATCATGGATACTGTGCCTTGTATCCAGACTAGATATAAAACTATGTGAAGCACTTTTGTAGTTCAAATAAAGCTTTAGTAACTTGTGATTTGAGGTCACTTCTCAAAATGTTCTCTGTGGGAAACTGTAAAAGTTTGACACAAAAAAAAAAATGCTTGTTTGCGCTCAGTTATGCAGTGGTTGAGAAATACTATTGTAGAGTTTTTAAGTTCATACAAGCTACACTAAGTCTTTCATTGTGGTCCACAAAACATTTGCACAGAACCTTTGGTTGCAAGACAAATTTACACTTAAAACACCATACATACTTTATGGATAAGTCTAAAATACATTTTACACTGACCTAAGCAGTTCTGAGTATAGTAATCTGGAGTCCCATATCAGATTACATAACATAGTTGTTACTCATATGTGGGGAGCAGCTCATCATCTTATTCTACACATGTGCAGTCAGGAAACTTATCTAATTCACGAAGGTCAATTTGAGGAAAATATTTGGTTAGATATTTTTGATGTTTTTGTTTCAAACTGGATACTTTGCCCAGCTTGTTTGTGTTCAGTGATAATACATTTACATCCATATTACGTATAATATATATATATTTTAAAAAGTGCAATTTAAAAGATTTACATCAAACTGAAACTTGTAATAGTCCTGCCTGTCCTCTCCTGGATGCGTGTCTCTCCAGTCGTCTGCACCGGTAGGATGCTGCTGCCATCAGCAAAGTGCTGCTTTCCTGGCAGGGATAACTGTCACGTTTCGTCACCCTCAGCCCTGTGATTGTTGTACAGATGCAGCCAATCTTTAGCAGCCTGCTGCCATGAGCCAACTAGATGATTATGTATTTAGTGGAAACATTTGTGATGACGGAGCCCTGCAGGTGATTGAATGCGCGTCACGGGTAAAACCTTAGCTCAGATGCTTGGCAGGTCAGGCAGACTGGCTCTTCAGTAGCGTGTTGTTATCTAGAGCATTACAAAGATAAAAAACTTTTCGCTGCAATCATTTGCACTTCATAAGACATAAGCGGCACACAGCACTGCAGCAGGCTCATGTTGTCCTTCAGATGATGCCCTTGAATGCTAGTTCACAAATCTTTGCATCAGACTAAGCGGCTTCTTGATATAATCTCTTTGAATGTCAGCTATTGTCAAAGAGTGAGATTAACTTTTAAAGTTGTTATCATTAACTTAACACACACAGTGAGCAGGTGCCTGAAGTTGCTGAGGCATAAAATATGCTTTTGATATTAAGCATGTTTATAGTTAGGCAAATTTTGTTTTTACAAAAAGAACAAGATGAATTGGTTGAATAAAATCACTTTTTCATCAATTATACTCACAAGAATATATATTATTTTTACTTTATGTTATACACACATACATTTAATATGTAAAGTTAACTATTTCAGATGAATAAAGTCCATAAAATGCTTCAACGGGATAATCTTATTCCTGCCCAGTTATCATGGCATAAGCCTCTATTATACCACACTCAGCATGATCTGATTCCAAGTAGATGCAGAGAGAGGTTAACCAAGCTTGGTTGGTTAAGCTTTGTTAGGTTCACTTCAGCGTTTCTTCTGCACCCCCCAAGTCAGATGAAGTAGAAGGATTGAAGTGTCAGCACTATAGCTATACCAGGGATTGCTCCGCCTTGCCATCTGCTGCCACTGCTGTAATCCACACATTGAGAAAATCACTTGTCTCGGTTTATATCAAAGTCATGCTAGCTTGATTCAACAGGTAAACTAACATCAATGCAGCGCAAATGCACGGTACTGCTGAGGAAGCTTATTTTGTTAAATCATCTTAATAAAAACTCAGAAGATGAACATAGATTAAACTGAATTTTTTCAAATAAATTCCCTGAAATTGAAATGTAAATCAACTCTCATGTCGTTTGAGAGATATAAAATGACTGCACAGAATGGATTCTTCTAGCATACTCAACTTGCTTTTTATGATTGTTCTGTTAATGTTTGACTGAATACTAAAAAGTAGGCCAAACAAGCTTTAAAACGAAATGTGACATATTGTAGCTTGTCATATTTTGCAGTATATTCTCAGCCAAAGCAAAATAAGAGGGGTAACTCTGCACATGAATATAAAAGCATTGCCAGCAGCCCCTAGCGGTAATGAATGTGAGTTCCTACACCAAACCAAAACTCAGTCATTAAAATATTCTCTGTGTATTTGCTAATTTATAGAGGAAGCAGGAAGGCCGAAAGATCCCTTTCACTGTGCTGTGGTTTAAAAATGAAGCCTCATGTAGCCAGCCATAAATTGGGATAGTGAAACATTAACTTTCAGGCCTTTGTGACAGTCAATGGTGTCAGCCTTTTTGTATAAACTGTCATGGTCTTTACCGATGTTGTTGATCCTAGCTTGGTCTCTAGAGGGAGACACACGCCCTCTGACTGTACCACAAAAGTGTGGTAGGCTGTACCAGCTGCAATGTGGCTGATGATAGCTTTTCACAGGGTTGTGTGAGGTTGTCATATATAGATGGTACATTAATTGCAGTAGATTATATGTAGGTTCAGTGTAATCCCAGTTAGAAAGCCAACCAGGAGCACCAGTGGAGTGCAAGAGCTGCTAGTTGCTGTCCACAGGGCCATGGAAAAAATGTGTTTTTAAACATCCAATCACATGTCCCTTTAAATACTTGCTACATTTAGAATATTCTCAGTGGTTTGGGAAAACAGCACTAACATTTTTTTCAACTGTTGAACTATAGTGCATCTATTGAGTGATGCTCTCTAGTAATCAGTGTTTCAGCCAGGGTGGTTGACTTGGGAACAGACAATTAGACTACCTTTGTTTACTCACTCCACCGCTGGAACACTTGATGCATCCAATTAAGTGGGTGACAAAGACTGTGTCCCTTACCAAGTCACCTGCCTTGGTACGACTTGGTCTGACTTGGGGAAAGACAAGTCGGACAAATGTGCCAATGTAGTCAACTCAAGAACACCTGCTTCAATTTCACCACACCAATGTTATTTTATTACATTTCAGTTAAGACTACAAGCACTGGCAATGTTAATAATTAAAGTAAAACATACATGGTATAATTCATTGTCATCTTGTCAGTAAAACAGTAAATCAACACAACATTACAGTGCAGCGCTATGGTTTCCTACAAGGAGGGTTTTGATAAAGGAATATTTCAACATTTTGGCAAATTCGCCTAGGTCCATTACCTTTAATTGTTGGTGCAAGCTGTTTTGAGATCGGTGGGGCAGAGGTGAGCTCTGCACGACGCGTGGTATTTCCAGGCTTTTCCCTCATCGAACTCATCAAATGCACAACTCCAAAACGCTCTCATGGACAAGTTGGGACCTGCACATTCACCATAATAATACAATAATAATGGAACGTTACAAGACAGAGTTGTTTTCGAGGTAAATACGTAACCAGAACTACATTCCCGACACAGCTGCTCAGCAGAGTGACTTCAAAAGCGAAAGTTGTTCCGAGTATTTGTCTTAATGTTACATAATTATGCGTTATTATTTCATAGCGTGGTGAATGTGCAGGAGGTCACAACTTGTCCACGAGAGCATTTTGGAGTTGTTGGATTGTGTATTTGGTTTGATGAGGGAAACGTTGAAATACCATGACCCTCCGTTGCGTTAGTTGAGAAGCTTGCGTCTCTGCCCAGCCGATCTCAAAACAGCTTGCACCGACAATTAAACATAATGAACCTACTCCTAAAACTATAGCGATTATGGCAATAGGCGAATTTGCCAAAATGTTGAAATACCCCTTTAACATGTCGATTTCTGAATGCTTTGTATTCAAAGTGTAAAAACTAAAAACACAATTACTCTTACAAAAATGTTTAAATAAGAATATATATATGAGTACCTGAGTCCTTGAGTGTACATACTGAAGATTGGAGGAACAAAATATTTGTTAAAGATTTTACACCACTTTAAATGCCCTTTAAATGAAGATAACTATTAACTTAACGAGTTACTTCAAACTCTCTTCAAAATCTTGCAATGTCAGTCCATCTATAATCTTCAAACACCTTGATATTCATGTTTGCAGTGTCCAACGTTGAGAGGCGATGCCTGGATGCCACGCCTTGTTGAGAAAGGAAGGCAGAAAAACGAACATGTGATAAAGCAGATATAATGAGAAAGAGCTCGATTTCTTGTCAAGGTATGCCAGAAATGTACTCTTCAAAGATATTTGCAAGTGATAGTACCTCACAAGTTTGCAGCGGAAGTCATGCAATCGAGGAAATGCCTTGTCCACACTCAAGGTCTGCTTCTCATCACTCCACAGCCTCTCCGCTGCAGCACTTGCCCTTGGCCTGTCATTTTGGATGCAATCAGTGACTTTTTTGGATTGTTGCAAAACTTAATGTGGTAATTTCACTCTAGTGATGATGTCAGAGGACTTTTTAATGCCATACCAAAGATGTGGAGTGAGATTGGTGGCATCAACATATTCTCCCCACATGCAGATCTCACCCCCAATCACTAGCTTCTTTTGTTGTTCGGTACCTGTGAGAGGATGAACACAAAAGGTTTTATTTAAGTCAGATGAGTTTACTACTAATCAGAAATTCCACTTCAAAATGATCACACCACTTCCAAGTCAAACTCCGCAAGGCAATAACTATGTGGTCCTATAAAATGTATAGCCCCCATTTGCAACTCCCATTGCCAGACTGCAATTATCCCCAGCACATACACAAAGCCAGGTTATAGTTGTGCATGATATTAATTGGCCAGACACACATCAGAAGAGTTTTGTGGCTACACTGCGTATTTCTTGTGCCGGTGCTGGCCATAGGAAACATTGTTAATGTGACATGGACGAGCCAGCTGGACCCTTTTGCCAACCTTGGGCGATCCTGCACTTCTTTTGCCTGGGCCCTTCCAAATGTTCAACTCTGTGATATATTGTTACTGACCCATCTACCTTCAGTATCTTTCTATTGATTGATCTGTTTATTTGGTTTGGTTTCATTTTTCAGGACAGCAAGTCCTATAGTATCTATTAAAAGCTCTAACCAAGAAGGACACACTTTTACGTCACATACTTACTTACTTGTCACCTATTTTGCCATTAGTAGAAAATTGATATTTGCACTTTTTTTTTCTAGATCTAGAACATTTTGTATGCAATTAGTATGGATTTTGGACAGGATATAACTGTAACCTAAATACTACATAAACAACAGTCTTTACTGCCCCCTAGTTGTATGGATGCTAATGTAACAGTCTTTAAAAAAAAAAAAAAAAATCCATATTACGTTCTGCCATGTGTAGTTATCCAATAGTTTACAGGAAACTAAGTTTAATTGCAAATTATTGTCAGAGACACAAACCACTGCAATTAATGCTACTACTACAAGCCACAGCATACAGGTTATTCTCTGACCCTTGAAGGCAAGAGGCCACACAGTGTAGTAGCGGGCCCAGTTGTGTGTGGGTCCTGGCAGGTCCAGATACCAAGGAGAGGCCAAAATCACCCTGATTCCTGCTTTAACCACCTTGCGTATTTCACACAGGTAACAGCCCTCTCTCCATACCTCCACCACAGACAGAGTGCTGCGCTGCAACACAGTGCTAGAGTCAATCAGACTTTGCATGAAGTATTAGTGATGTAAACACACAGTGATGCTGTGATGACACGGAAATTTCAAAGACATTCAAATGAATGTTAAACTCAATTTTATGTATACTTGCAGAATAAACATTTCTAATTGTTTTTTAAACAATGTCCATATAATGTCTATGAGCCTATATTAACACAGCAGGCAGAAATAGGTTGTTTTGTTTTACAGCATAGAGGTGTTATTTGTACTTACTCTTTCATGGTAGTCAAAAACATCCTGCCACACGATAGATGTCTTATTGAGAGCTAAAGTGATATTCATGATCCTGGAAAAGCAGATATGTGTAACATTAATCAATGTGTTGGTTGGTGTATTTCACTGAGTGATCTGTGACGTACATTCCCCTTTACAACTAACTTTTCCATGTAGAAAGCCTGCAGTTTGGAGAATTCTCCTCCAAATCCCATCTTCTGCATGAAAGCACGGACATCAGGATTGGATTTCCTATGTAAACAAAAAATTTAACTTAACAAATTGTACTGATTGTTTGCAAAAGCTTACAGTTACCTCAACTAAACCTTTTACTTTGACAGCAGAATTGGGCACACACATAGACGTCATATTTCTGTTTACATGCTTGGCATCTTTCTACTGCCAGCTCAGTGGTAATGTAAACAAGCCGGAGTGATCAAAACCAGGAAATCCTGGTTCAGATCAACAACAGCTGGGAGGCATTTTCATGATCTGTTAAATTTGAGCCTACCAGCAGGAATAGTCAACTTCATCCCCCCCTAAGTGGATATACGAATCGGGAAACAGTGATGACACTTCCTGGAATAGTTTTGCCATGAACTGGTAGGTGGTGGGAAATGCTGGATTAACGGGACCAAAGGTACCCAAAGGGATGCCCTTTTTGTAGCAGGGGGTTAACAGGTCAGACTGCCCTGGGGAATAAATAGTATCACATTTGGTTAGAATTTTGTTTTACACATTCACAGTGCCACTGACATGCACTGACTCAAGCCCAAAGTTTTGTATAGCCTGTTGCCATATACAGTATAGTTTGAGAAAAGCATGCAAGTAAATGTGGCTCATTTTGTCTTTGAATTATACCTTTTCCCCAAGAATTAGTGTGGCCGGGTGAATCAAACTCAGGAAGAACTCTTATTCCCCGCAACCTGGCATATGAGATCACCCTTCTCACATCTGATTGTGTGTAGATGTGAGTCATCGGATGGAAAGCCCCCTGAAACAGAGCCAGAAGCCTTTGTTCAGGGTGAATGCAATTTTTCAGACTTTTCCTAACTCACGATTCCACTTGCTTGTTAAGATCCTCAGCTATAATTCATCTAGGATATGAGCTTCAAGATATTGTTGTTCCATCTCATAAAATGCTGATTAAAATATTTGTAAATCACATTATGATGAGAATGCTTATTCTTCCTCATTAATAGTTGAACAGCTTTCTTCATCTACATGACATACCTTACTGGAAAGCTTTGGGAAAATGTGGCTCTGGTAAGGGAATGAGGGGTCATCAACAATGTGCCAGTGAAACACATTCAACTTACTGTAGGCCATTGCATCCTACAGAAGAAAAACACATGTTAACACCACTGATGACAAGAGTTATTGATCATATAGAAATCTGAAGGTCTGATTATATCATTTGATCTTTACCAGAGTTTTAAAAATGGTCTGCACTGGTAAATAATGGCGTGAGGTGTCCAGCAAAACACCCCTAAACTGAAACCGGGGGAAGTCCTCGATCTCAGTCTTGTTAACAAAATACTGGGGGGGAAAAAACAATCATTAATTCCAAACATAAAAACCACTGTGAAACAATATTAATTAAACATTAAAAAACTTTTTTTTTTATTATTATTCTTCATAGGCATCATGAGTTTGATCGTTTGGGAAATTCTAACTTACTGAACCCAAATCATCTTGATAGACGAGCTGACTGAAGGTTTCCAGACCTGTGCTTAATGAGAGGATATAAAATCAGAAATCATTTGAGTCTGCATAAATAAACATAGGATGACAATTAGGTGCAACTTGCTTAGGAAACATTGAGGAGAACTTAATGTCTGATCGTTGCTAATGTAGCTAATTATGTGTTATGTTTGTTTTTACTTTTGCGTATTTATGTGTCATGAAAAACATGTCATGTTATGTCATGGCTTTAATCACCTCTTATAGCCCCCCACACTGTTTCTGCATTTAGAAATGCTTTCCTTTCACTGACTGTCAGATTGTCTGGAACACAGATAGGAGCAAGTTAGATAATGCATTCGACCATGCCAGTTGGGATAGCTGTTGGTACTGTGACCCTTACCTGTCATGCTCTGGCTTGGATAAATGTGTTGATACTCACATTTTTCAGAAGAGTCGTCCTTTGGATAATCCTCACAGCCATCATGGTCAACACTGATCTCCACTGTAAATGGGTTATCCTTTCTGAATTGCTGGACACCATCATTTGCTGTTGGTCATAAAAGTGACATTGTGGTTGCAGTAGCCTATGATAAAAGTTGTGAAACTATAGCCATGACACGTTAACTGTCATTCGGACAATCTGATGTCACAGAGCCATCATTCAATTAGCTAATTTTGAAAACACAAACATGTAACTGTGTTACTATGGTCCATTCTCATTGTGAGTTTTAGACAAGGTAGGCCTACACTGGCTGGGTGATGAACTGCTGCCTCTACAAAGCCCATTGATGGACTTTAGAAGCCATGACAAAAAAACATTCAAAACAAAACCACAGTGAGCACTTTTGTGGGCATTCATAGATGACTTTTAAATGTGAGTATCACCACATCATCTACTCACTAGACACACTAGAAATGAAAAAATAAAATAAAAATAAAAATGCAGGGTTTAGGTGTTGCATACGCTCCATCAAAATTGTTTTAACTTAGGTTTTCCTTTTACCATAATCTTAATCTTACCTCATTTTATTAGGATACTCACCAGATATTTTGTCTGGAAAGATAAGAGGAATATATCTCTTAAATGCAGCATCCAGAACAGAACAGCCCTGCTGTGCCGCTGACTGTTTTCCGTAACCAAACTGGAAAGCCTGTGGGTTTAGTGTGTATCGTTCCGTGGATGGGATGAAAAGCTGTGGTAATGGCCATACTCCCTCCGCTGTGTGTAGACCGAGTTGGACAACAATAAATAATAGTAAAATACAATTTGGACGAATGTAGCGTTCAAAACTGACGGCATACATGACTCTCAAATCAGCGGCGCTCAGTGAACTGTCAAACTGTAGAGACTAGGTGGACCATGCAGTCACATGACTAGACTCTACAAAAGTAGGGCTTGTTTGTATCATAGGCTGACAAAATATTGTAATGTTTTACTAAATAAAATAGGCTACCTGTGTACCATGTTAGACTCATGTAGTTTGACTGACTATTTTTTTCCACAAGGGTTGGCATTGCTGAACGTTTTAGCTAAATGTGTTCAAATGAAACGTATCCTTTTTATATATATTATTTTTGTGTGTGTGTTTTTTTTAAACGTGTTAAATATATTTGGTGAAAATAAAGTTTGTAATAAAAATACAATTTAAAAAAAATTCTTGCTCAGTCCAACTGACGTAAGAACGTCGTAAGTTAGTGACGCTGTGTCTCTTTGTTGGCTTAGCAGCGGCGACGTTTTGTTGTTATTTTCGCTGCAGCTGAAAAACAGGCTCGGATAATTTTGGTTTTCGTATTGTTACGCGATCAACGTTTTTACACGCTGTAGACCGTAAGGTGTGCTTGTCACAAGTTGATAACCACCCTAGGAATGGACTCAGACGAGGGTTATAACTATGAATACGACGACGAAGAGGAGGAATGTAGCGAGGACAGCGCCGAAGAGGAGCCCGAGGACGACACCCTGGAGCTCGGAGAGGTGGAGTTGGTCGATCCCGTGGTGGCCGGTGGGGAGCGAGACGAGTGCGGCGAGACTGGTGGAGGTGGCCACGGTCCCGGCGAGGAGGAGGAGGAGGACTACCGCTTCGAGGTTTTGACTGCCGAGCAGATCCTCCAGCATATGGTGGAGTGTATCAGGGAGGTCAACGAGGTCATCCAGGTAGGTATTTTGGTATGTCAGCGTCAGGAAAGACCGGGGTCCAGGCTTGGATGATGCATAAACAGGCCATGGACGTTAGCTTAGCCATTAGCATAGCAGGAGTAGTTTACTTGCTGGAAGTTGGCAGTTTCACAACTGTGATAGGATTCACACAGTACAAAAAAAATCTTTATTGCCAGTTTAGCCTTATTAAGTGCACGTATCCTTTTAAACAAACCCGGTGACAACTTCAAATGTGTGCATTTAAGTAACAATCTACACGAATTCTGTTCCAGGAAGTAGCCTAATCCCTATTGAGAAGTTGGCAGTAGCGCTTGCTAAGCTAACGTTAGCTCCTGAGTTAGCTAGCATGCTAACAGGCTAACTGAAACCGTCAAACTAGCACCTCATTGGAATAACGTTAAATACACCCCAATGAAAAAAACATGACGCATTTGATTCTGGATTTTGTTAACTGCCAGTTCCTACTGCACGACAACCAGAGTCCGTTAATCGTGCAATTTCATGTTAACGGTACTAAATTTGTAAAATAACATGACCGTTAGTGCTGTTATAATGTTGGACGAAAGGCTTGGTCATCGAGTTGGTTAGCAAGTTATATGCCAGATTACTGGCGTTAACGCTAACGAGCAAAATTTAACGTGATATCTTGAAAGAACAAAAAAAGGTCTGGACGTTTCACACGAAGACGTTATAATCTGTCAACTGTTAAAGATTAAATATGGGGGAAACTTAGTTGAGCCTTTAGGCTTAGCGTTACTTGGGCCTCCATTTCCTTTCACTTAGCTTCACTTGGGCTCAGAATAAAATGGAAAGTGCTCTTGACAGACCCACCACTATTCAAAATGTTAAGCTGTAGTGATGTATTCAAAACGCGTGCGTGTTTTTGGTTCTCACAACTCCACTATAAAATTCCCCAAAACTATACTGGTTAAAATAACAGTTCTGTGGATACTGTAAAGCCGCATGGCAGTTGTTTCTACAACAGAAACAACTGACAGGGCCATTCTTCTATAAATAGTATTTAGGGCTAGCTTTTTAATTATCAGGTTTGCAACACTAACCAATAACTTTTTGAAAGTCAATTCAAAAATGTGTTCAATGAAGTTTTTAATGTGGAGCATTCTGCAACTCCTATCATCTAGTGAACTTCACTTGAATATAGGCTACTCTTATCTCTAGGCTCTAGTGAATGTGTCTTCACATGTCAAGAGTGACTGGTTTGTCTAGTCTCTGAAGACAATTTAGGGTAAAGTAACAATTGGTTGATGTTTTTATTTATTTATTTTTGTTGGCTTTATATGCAGTCAAAGATAAACAGCCAAACAGAACAGGCAAAGCATCAACATTCTCCCAAATACACAGAGGTCAAAAAGTTAAAAAAGGAGGATGAAGTTGAATCTGCTCTGTAAAACATCGTCAACAAATACTGACCATTTCACCTACAATTTAGGTAGGGATTTCTGCAGGGCTGCTATTAGATTGAATGACTTTTAGATAGGTGTTCCTAATAAACAGGCAATCTGGCATATTGCCATATTTTGAGTTGTACTACAATATTCATACAGCAGGACCTATGTCATGATTTGTTCTCTTTGAATGTATTCTGCTTTGAATTCCAGCTGTTTATGTTCAAGAACCATCGATATTTGGAAGACAGCATGAATTTTGCATAAACACTTGCAAAGCTGAAGGCAAGACATAGTGCTCTGTAGTGTATCACTGCCAACTGCATTTTGAGAAATGATATGGTAATTTCTTGTACTTGAGATAAACTCATTATTACCAGTGTTATATTAGTATTGTCTCGTGAACTACCGTGTGATTTCCCACCTATACACCAGGGTGGCGTGAAATAAATACTGTGCATATGAGCATGTCCATGGAGACAATTTTCCTGTCTAATATTTAAATGACTGAGAGCAACCCCTGTTGTTTTCTATTAGGGTTGAGTCATGGCTCTGGCCTATTATGCACCCTACTGCAATGATCTTTCTCATTCTGAAATTCAGATGTAAAAATTTGTATTTTCATCCATAAGTAGAATACAATATACAAAATGAATATGCACTACACATCTTTGAAGCTGGCATGCATCACACCCAGGTATTCTTGGGAGACCACTGAATACCTGCTGTCACCATAGTGACACTTAAATGTGTAGTGATGTGGGATCCTGAGAACATGATTTTTGAACATTACATACAGCAAAGGGTGAAACTTAGCATGTGACAATGATGAACCAATATTAACAGCAGCTTTTTATAGTAGGCGTTGTTTGTTAGTGGAGTAGAAGAGCTTTTGAAAAGTTGGATGATAAGTGTTGTTTCATATTGGACTATACTGCTTTTACAAGCAAGCTTCATTCAATCACAATGCAAACCAAACATTGTCCTCTGATATTTATAGCTATTAGTGCAAGAGAGTCGTTTTGAGTCTTTTGGCCACAAAAAACGGGAGTTGTCCCTGACTGATGATTTGATATTATTAAGTTTGTAGGTGCGTGTGTGTGACCGCATAAATTTACAATAAGATTAAGATTATAAGATTTAAACAGAACTCTTAGTTTTTCCATTTCAAAATTGATTAAAAAAATTATCAGTTTATTAAGAAAGTTGAATTGTATACTAGCTTAGTTTTGGTGACCTACAATTTTTTTTTCTCAAATTGTACAGACACAACATACAATAACTCATCATTTGCTTGAAACTTTGCATTCCACCTCTAAAATTTGCTTCACTTTAACCCTTTTCCACTGTATGGTACTGGATCAACTCGCGCTAATTGGATTCATATTGGACAAAAGTTGTGGTAGATGGCCCCTCTTATTTTTTCTTTAGCACCACCTCTGCCAAGGTTCTAACGGAGCTGAAACAATACTGAAAGGTGACTTGAAAACATGCAGACTGATAGTTTTGAATGAATCACCACTACTGCATCATCAAATTTGTGCACAATGAGATGTTCTGAGGAAGGCTGCGTTTCTAAAACAGCCAAATGACTGCACCGATTACTATAGCCTAGCCTGTTACATTTGGAAGAGGGGGCTGTTTTGAATTATCCTCCATTTGTTCATGTTTGTGTTGCATTGAAGATGAGGTCACAACAGTTTTGTGCATTGTCACTGTAGTAACCTAATTGGAAGATCACTATTCACAGGGGAAAAGGTACCTGGTATCAAAAGTATATAGAGTTGAATCAGTATGATACACAAGGAAACACATCATATGTGTAACTTCACTGGAAGTCAGCATCAGTTATGGCAAATTGTATACTGAAGCAGAGTGTCTCTCATTTTGACCAGAGAACAAATGGGAAGAAACAAGAATAGATGGAACACCTGGAGAGTTATTGTTTCATTCTGTTGACATAACACAGTGGTCAAGTCAAGTGTTTGGCATAGAAAGTAGTAGTATTTTTGTTCTTGGAAAGCAAAACTGGAGGGAGCAACATGTTTCTGTCATCTTTCTGTGCATTATTTTATGGATTTATAGAATTTATGCAAAGGCAGACTAAAGCTGTTTTTGCAGGTCCTGGTGGCTAGGCACCATACTAAGACACTGTATGTTGCGATTTCCTTTTGAGTAATAAATCATCTCACATAGGTGAGACTGGCCTTGTACATGTAATGGCGTGGTCACAAGCTGTTCTACATGGAACAGAAATTTAGCAATTTCACTTTAAAATGTGCTACTGACAGGCAGAACATTTCTTTTGGTAACTGAAGCTTACTCCAGCTCTAGATAGTAACCTCATTAATTCAGCAGCATTGTGCATTCACTTCTTTCATTAGTGACATTGCTCTAATTTATTACTGAGCTGGCTTTATGAATGTAGCCAATAAACAGTGGGAAGTAAGAAATGTTACTAAATTGCAAATGGAATACAAATACTTTTACATTTTGTATAAGTGACATTTGCTAATTTCCGGAAAAGGCGCAAGAATAATATGCACTGCATTGAACGTCTAAAAGCCCTAGACCCTAATGCTGTGTTCACATGGAGTCCGGCAGACAGCAGACGGTCAGTCCGACGGCACGGCAAGGCACAACGACAAGACGCGTCACCATGTTGCTATGGCAGCATCAGCATAGTCGTACTCATGCGCCATGTTCGGTTGAGGATACCGTCGCGGCAGACGGCAAAAGTTAAAATATTTGAATGAAACAGGTTCTCTTGCGCTTCAGCCGGGTCTCATTCACTGATCGGTGCTCACAGCCCAGGACGAGATACTAGCTATACAGATATCAAATGGGCCAATTCAAAGTGACTGCACCCAAATGACGGGAGACTGGAGCACTCAATAGGATGAAAAAGTTTATTGTGCCACGACTAACGTTTCGACCCTGCACAGGTGTTCATCAGAGTAAAATATTTGAACTTGGGACGGCATTGCCGTTTGCCATTGCTGTCCACGGTATTTTTTGCCGGCCTCCCTCAAGTTTTACCGTCGTTCTCTCGTCCACTAACATGACATCCGGCTTGCCGTCTGCCAGACTCCATGTGAACGCAGCATAAGTATAGTGTAAAGACACTGGGTGAGAAATTGTCATAGCATCCCTGACATTTCACTGCTGTACAGTACAATATGCTTCGGTACCATAACAGTACAAACAGTACAGGATCTAGGCCTATGTTGCAAATCAAATGGGAATTTGCACAGATAGCTTTTAATTAAACCAGAGATGAGATTGATAGGAAAATTATGTGATGGGACTTTTATGTAAAATGCTTTTGTGGACAGGTCTGGTTTTGGTGGTTTTACTGCAACATGTGCAAGCTTGTCTATTATACTTGTTGAAATCCTCACACAGGTTTGCTTAGTTTCCCCTGAGACACCATCACCTATCCAGACGCAGGAAACGGTGCCTTCAAATGTTTGTTTTTTGTCGAACCATGTATCTATTGTGATTTATTGCAGAATATTGTTGTGGTTTATTGCCTGTGAAAAGTCAACAGATACAATACAAAATACAAAACTTTAATCTGGGTGGAATGTATGTACTGTGATATTAGGTGCCTGCTCTTGAGCAAATACTTAAACAGAAAAAGTGGAACTCCACCCTGTAGTGGGCAGATATGATTGTATATGCCAACCAATATACATAGGCGGACAGTGAGTGGTAATGCAAGTCAGAAGTATCAAATCTACATTATTTTTGGTCATTTGCACACTATTTCTAATACAGGGCCTAATCACATCAGTAACGTGGATCCTTACGCCTGTTTGTTATTACATAAAACCTTTTCTCTTATTGTGAGAGCAGAAACTGCAAATAAATAAACTCTTCAGGACAGTGGTTGTCTGAATTGTAGGTTAGGAGAAGATTGAAAATTGGCAGTTGTTGAATGAAAAATCCAGGTTTATTTCTGACAAATCATTTCTTATTCCTCTAGAATCCTGCAACAATAACGCGCATCCTTCTCAGTCACTTCAACTGGGATAAAGAAAAGCTTATGGAAAGGTAACAATGTCTGAATTATGTTCTTTATTTGCTGCCTTTTGCCACCAGGGTGAGCCAGTGTCTTCTTGCTCTTTTCTAACACTTATGTATTTATTTATTCATTTTTGTCTCCATTTATACAGGTATTTTGATGGTAACCTGGACAAGCTTTTCTCTGAGTGTCATGTCATTAACCCCAGTAAGAAGCCTCGCATCCGTCCTCCAATCAACACTAGATCATCGGCACAGGATATGCCATGTCAGATCTGCTATCTGAACTTCCCCAACTCTGTGAGTCCCATAATGACACCTACATTGCATTGCATGAGATAATTGTGTTTAGATGCATGTTGTTTTTTGTGTAATTGTGTTCTTAATGGCCCACTGGAGATTTAAGGCATATTTAAATTGTCTAATGCAATTCTTAACTGAGGCATTTCACAGACAACCAGACATAGTTAACACCCATGGCTGCAAACTAGTAATGGAAAAATGATATCTTATAAGTATCTTTTCTATGAATAGTATGGGTAACATCACAAAATGTGATCACTGTCTGTCTCTATTCTGAAGGTCTAGGATTAATGTTTTTTTTTATACCTGTTGTAATCAGAAAGAAATCAGTGAGTGTAACTTGCTTTCATTGCCTAAACCCAGTTTTCTTTACTATTGTTGCTGATTATGTACTGATGATGATTCTTTGTCAGTATTGTAACATTGTTTTAGTTTTCAGACTAAAACATTTTTTAATTTGACTTTGGATATTGATAGATACTTGGTGCCCTGTAATCAGATATTTCCCAAACAGCCGGTGGCTTTGGCTTGCCAGGTATCAAAAATCCTTAAATAATAAAATGTTCCAATATTAAACAAAGATAACAAAGAACTGAGGGGGAAACATGTTTTGCTGTGTTACATAACTATTGGAAAGCTGAAAGCTTCTATGTCCCTCTCACTTGTAAGGATCAGAGGGAAAACACTGGAAATACCACAGCAGCTGTTCAGTGGCAATGCTATACAATTTCAAAAAGAAAATTATTTTGTCGCAGGATTGGTTACATTTGTGGCATCCATTTGTAATCAACATTAAACAGTCAATCCAAATGAAGGCATGATTAATTTTTCACAGCATTGCATGTAATTGTACAGTACTGTATGGACAGACAGGTGGAGGAAGTATAATTGTTTAAGAGCTATTTTGCTGTCAAGCAGAATAATACATATTGGCAACAAAGTTTTAGTGTTGTCAGAAAGAAAATGGCAAACTCTAGACTATTTAAATCTATATTGTTTATATGTGAGAATTTGCAGCACTCAAAATGATCCATCAGTTATTTTAATCAGTTTATTAAAACAAAACCGTTTGTCTAGCCAAAACTGCACATTTTTTCTATGACTTCTATGTTTGTAAATAGCACATGTGCTTATAAGCATTTGATTTGTTTGAAAGTAAATTAGATGCTTCTCTCCTCCAGTATTTTACAGGCCTGGAGTGTGGACACAAGTTCTGCATGCAGTGCTGGGGAGATTACCTGACCACCAAAATCATAGAAGAAGGAATGGGACAGGTACCCACTGAGATTTACTGATCACTCAGAGTCTTTTAATAGCCATTTGACTAATATTTTTTGTCCTCTGGTTCCTCTTAGACCATTTCATGCCCCGCTCATAGTTGTGACATTTTGGTTGATGACAACACAGTCATGTGAGTATCTGTTTGTCTTTATGTTTGTTTCGATTTTTTTTTTTTTTTGCATGTTGGCCAGCAATAGATGTAGATGTGACTGATCCATTGTAGTAACAAAGAGAAGGGAATGAAAATTATTCTTCTGGTTGTTATTTTTCTAAAAAATACAATTACACTAAGGCAGACACAGTTACCAACTAACTGCTTGTGAAGGAACATCCCCATCTGTGTTAGTTTTAACTATTTTGCCGAAAGGCTTTTAAACCATAACGAAGCCCTTTGACTACACAACTTTGTTATACATTTTGTTGAAATGGTCAAAAATATGAATCACAAACGAAGCTGAAGAAAATGTATGTCATCATCTCATGCTATCTTCTATATTAGTTTAGTGCCTTTGCCTTTAACAGGAATACAATCTGTGAATCTTCCAATAATCTTTTACCCGGCATTCTTTTGTCAGTAGTCTACTTCTTAGTGCAAAGAAATATACCTCCATATTGGAAGCATGGACACTAATCTCTTTTACCGGCTTTTAAGCTGTCAGTAATTGTCTTAACCTACATTCTGATCACCAGCTAGCAGGAAACCTGGTCAGCTAAGGGTGTGACTTACACACAATCATGTTCTCAATGTCAGCAATTAAATCAATGAAACAAATGTTGTACCATAGTTATTGGCTTGTATTAAATCTCATTAGCTTGAAATGTAAGGAATTGTGTTGGCAAGCAAATATGAGAATTTTGATTGTAATGTTAATCCAAGAAAAAGTGATATTGTTTAACTATTTTTATTGCCTTTGGATGGTCTGCATAGTGTGAAAGGAAGGCAGCTTTTACAAAAGTAATCCATTCTATGAAATGAAGGCTAATAATAAATAATTTGACTTTTCCTGTAGGCGCCTCATAACAGATTCTAAAGTGAAGTTGAAGTACCAGCATTTAATTACCAATAGTTTTGTAGAGGTAAGCTTTGCGTTTTTTTCTCAAATGGGCTGTAAAATCTTCATCTATTATCTTGAGCTGTTCAGGTTATCCACATGCACTGCTAGGTAGAACATTTCAAGCTGTTTTCCAAGCAGTGCTTCTTTGTAATTTAACATGAAACTATAAGTTAATATTTTATCACTTGTTACTGCTTTTAGTGCAATCGACTGTTAAAGTGGTGCCCCGCACCAGACTGCCATCATGTTGTGAAAGTCCAGTACCCAGATGCCAAGCCAGTGAGGTGCAAGTGTGGCCGCCAGTTCTGGTAAGAGAGCTTGTTTGAAGAGGAGGTGTATTAGATTATTGTGAACTGACAGTGGCAGCCCTTGAATTTCGATTCTGAAAGTTTATCAGTAATAACTGAGGATGATTTGAATTTGATCTTTTGTTTCTGTTGCAGCTTCAACTGTGGAGAGAACTGGCATGACCCTGTCAAGTGTAAGGTCAGTCAATGATTATCTTATCATCTTTCTCTTTTTATCTTGTGTGAAATTCTGTTAAGATTGGCATTCAGACTTGACGTGATTATTTCTTATTTTTACGTGTTTGTAGTGGCTGAGAAAATGGATTAAAAAATGTGACGATGACAGTGAAACTTCGAACTGGATTGCAGCAAATACTAAGGTATGAAATCAATACGGTCTGTTGGTTAGTATTTTGTTGTTGTAAAACCTCGAGCAGAGAATTAAAATCAGTAACCCCCTCTTCTGACAGGAGTGTCCCAAATGCCATGTGACCATCGAGAAAGATGGTGGCTGCAATCACATGGTTTGTCGGAACCAGAACTGCAAAGCTGAGTTCTGCTGGGTCTGCCTTGGTCCATGGGAACCCCATGGCTCAGCCTGGTAAGAGCTAATGACCTATAAATGACTTTTTCCATGTTGGACTATACTTAAAATAGGTCTTTTTTGATAGTGGTATATTCACTTCAATTAAAAACTTGAACCTTTTTGAAAATGTGGAAATTGTAACATTTCAGGTACAACTGCAACCGCTACAATGAAGATGATGCCAAGGCAGCCAGAGACGCTCAAGAGGTAATAAATTATATGATAGATTTTGCCTACTGTTGCCACATAATGCCACAATATCAATGTGCAACATTCAGACCTGTTTGCAATGGGCGTAACAGCCAAAATATTAACAGTCATCAGCAACACCCAACTATACTTTCCATCCTGCTGCACTGGTGAAACATGTACAGACAAGAAATACTCTTTTGCCTCTTTTGTCTGCTGGAGTACCTAATATAAAATCCAATTCAACTAATCAGACCTTGTGTACAAAGTTCATCCAAAAACATTGGTAGTGGGGTCTGCTCCATGGACCCAATAACAATTGTCCATTACATCTTTTACAAAAATTGTTGCAGAATGAAGTATGGATGTTGCTGATGACCCAATGAGTTTGAAGATCTGTGTTAAGTAAAAGTTGAGTTAAAGCCGGTTCCACGCTGTGTGTGTGCAGCGCTCCAGGGCAGCCTTGCAGAGGTACCTCTTCTACTGCAACCGCTACATGAACCACATGCAGAGCCTGCGCTTCGAGCACAAGCTCTACGCTCAGGTCAAGCAGAAGATGGAGGAGATGCAGCAGCACAACATGTCCTGGATTGAGGTGCAGTTTCTGAAGAAGGCTGTGGATGTGCTATGCCAGTGCCGCTCCACACTCATGTTCACTTACGTCTTTGCCTTCTACCTCAAGAAGAACAACCAGTCCATTATTTTTGAGGTATGATAAGCGTTCAATCAAATGTCACAGTCGTGAGCAGATGATGCATGACATAAATAACTATCAACTGGAATCTCTGAAGAAATTGCATTGGTACTGCTGCGTCTGCACAAGCTGAATGAGAGAAAATGGCCCACACTTCCTGTAGCCTGAGCTGGGCCTTAGGCTAGGCACTCTAAAGTTTATTCGTCATAGATAATTGACAGTTCTGTTTTTTTATTTATATGATAGATTAATATTGTTTTTCAAACTTTTGGTTCACCAGAACAACCAGGCAGACTTGGAAAATGCCACTGAGGTGCTGTCTGGCTACCTAGAGCGGGACATCTCCCAAGATTCCTTGCAGGATATCAAGCAGAAAGTACAAGATAAGTACAGGTCAGTGACATAAGAACCATAATCAGTGTCTGCCATCATTAGTTTGTGTGTCTCTTGGTCTCTAAATAAATAAATCCTTCTTGTGTCTGTAGATACTGTGAGAGCAGGCGAAGAGTGCTGCTACAGCACGTGCATGAAGGCTATGAGAAGGACCTGTGGGAGTACATCGAGGATTGAGGACACGTCCCAATGCAACGGACTCTTGGGTATCTTGACAAACTAGAGCGCTGATGCAATTTAACAGGGCAGCACGGGCCTTCTGCCGCCTCTCCTTTGGCAAACCAACCACTTTTGCATCATTTTCCTGGATTTGTTTAACAAAATCTTAAAAGTAAATTATATTTAAATAAAAGGTAGAGTAATAAAAAGAAAGTGTACTACAGTATTGTTAGCAACAGAGTGAAGTCTTGAGAAAGCAGAAAATCCATCTTAAACAAATACATCCTTTTGGCTTGTATTGTAACACCTCCCCTGAACTATCTTATTTTCCTGTTTTTTGCTTGTGAATCTTTTTGTTTTGATTTTGACTTTTGTTTTTCCCATTAGTGTGAAAATGTTTTCAACACAGCTTTAATTGTCCTGGCCATGTCTGCAATATGTGGTGAGATCCTTGTCTGGGTGGCTGAATGTTGATAGGCTGATTGCAAAGGGGCAAAGACATTTCAGGGGGGGCGGGGGGAGGGGAAGGGAAAAAAAACATCAAAAGAACAAAATAGCAAGTCTGTATTTTTCAATTTGTAAATAGTCCATATGCATGGAAGTTAAAGAGCAAGAGTGGCACGTGTTTGCATAATTTTGAAATTTTGAAATATTTATTCTTTACCGATATTGAAAAAGGTGTACTTTTGCCATGTAGGTTGAGTCTGTTTACTCCCTCCATCGTGTGTGGGGGTTTAGAGGTCTTCGGCAATAAGGCATTCGCCCTATCATCCTCAGTCTCTTCAGAGCAGTGCACAAGTCACACCTTATCAGTAAATTTAATTGGGGACTGATAGAAAGGATTTCTCTTAGTTGCCAAGTAATCAAATGAAGAACTCAGTGAAAGTGCACAGCTGAGTCACTAAACCAAGAGTAGAAAAAGTTTAACAGTTCAAAGGAAAGGTTGAATGCACAGGCCCCGTGTCCCTTTATTCTAACCTTTTGCTGTACCCTCTTAGTTGTTTTTAGAGGTGTTTAACATTAAGACCATTACTAATAATTTGCAAGAGCCAAACTGAGTGACATTCACTCTTTCTTTTTTTTCTCTCTTTCCCGACGTGGCTTGAGGTCGCCCTCTTAAAGCTCAGCTTGCACCTTGGGGATTGAATGAGGGTAATAGAATGTACTGACAGCACAGCTTTGTAGTGCTGCTAATTGGGCTGGATCACTGTCAAACAGGGTCAGGCATTTGCATCACTCTTGCAGGGAATACTTGGATGGCATGGGGCTGATAATGGCCGCGCCTCTTTGAAGAGATCTCTTGCCTTGCAGTGAGACTGAACATTGCTTTAAACTGAGCTACACAGATGGACTTGCGTGATCCTTGGGCAGATGAGGAATATAGGGCAAACTTCTAAAGGTTGTAGGACTGTTTTATAACGCTGTTATGCTTTTGCATTAAAGACTGTATTTTTCGCACATGGGTTGAGGATTTGACATTGAAATGTCAGTGCCCCTCCAGGTTTTGCATTTTCTGTATGGTGGTTGCTCTGGTTGTCAAGCCCTCCTTGTAAATGCTCGTTCGTGTCTCTGCAATATGGCAGTCTTCACAAGATTGACTGGAGGGGACATGAATATACAGGCACTGATGCAAGTCAGAAGATGACACCAAAGTGTCAGCCATCATTAAAACACATCCTTTGCCCCAGTTTCAGATCTTTGGGGAATTCTCTCCCAAATGCTTCTTATGTGTTCAAACTTATTATTTTATCCTAGCAAATTATAAACTGTATTGTTTATTTGAATAAATGTCATGAGAAATCTCATTTTTGGGAGTTCTGTGTGAGTCATTAGAATAGGTTTGGTCTCAATCATATTAATTACCCAAACACCCATGATGCATTTCTGCGCTATGTATTTTGCAATGTAGTGTACTACAGACCTTGACAGAGCTGTGTCTTCCAGAATAGCGTGGAATTCATTTGGTACCTTTCATTGAATAATTTTGATTTTAGGCAACAATGTTAGCTCTTTGCACCACTTTTACTTGCAGATTGTGAGATCAACTGGTTGTTTGTATGATGTCACTTTTTGAATTCATTTTGTCTCAAGTCATAAACCAATGATGACACAAGTTGAATGGATAATAACAAAAGATGGGCTATTTTCACTAAGCTGTTTTGCAGGTAACACACCAGCTATAGCTGTGGTCATTAGGCTAATATGCTCTCCAGGGCTCACTCTGTTTTCATTGTGTCTGCTAGTAGTTCATAAACATTTCATAACGTTTGAAGTAACAGAAGCAGCTACTTACATTAAACTGAGACATCCAAAAACTTTTAATACTTTTCTACATATCTTTTCTTTATGCTATCAAAGGTGTTTTATTTCCTATTAGTGTAAAAATGTGGGAGAAATTAGTTGTCTGTTTTGGAGAAAATATTAAAGTGCAAAATGTTGCAAAACATCGTTCTGGCATGGGTGGTTGTTTGATAATGGACACTCTGCTTTTTGTTGTGGCAGCAGCCATTCAATTTTTTTTTTTTTTTTTTTTTAAATGCACCAGCTTTAATATTTGTAACTGTGAAACTGTGTCCTAAAAGCCAATGTGTACTCTGTCACTGAAGCAAGCTAGATCATTCCCATCAAATAGTTTGAAACTAAACAGCACTTTTCACTAGTTCAAAAGGGAACTTGCAGCTACACATTTTGCCACTGGATGGGGACAAAGACACTGCAGTTCTCTAAATATTTCAGGTGTGGCTATCCTCCAGAGTTTTCAACGTTGACACTGACAGCTCTTTTTTTAGTGTGTTTCATTTACAGCATGACACTATTACAAACCGGGTTTTTGATGGTGACCAATTAGAATGACCCCTACCATGGCAATTCATTTACAAAACTGCATGGCAAATGGTAAAGATTTTCCAGTTATGTGGAATTTAGTGGCAATATTCATGTTTGTTTTCCTCTCCCATGCAAAAGTGTCACAGCATTTTACAAAGTTGTGAAAAATAATGTGGGAGAAACACAGTTTCAACGATCATCAATCAAGAATCATGACATTTGACTTTATTTGAGACAACAGTTATTAATATTTTAATAACTCCATCTGCAGAAGTCTTAGAAAATGATACAAAATTAATATACAATCTGAAGTGAAAGGGATCCTGTCCCTGTGTGTCTTCAAAGACCTCTTGAGCAGCTTAGTACAGAACTACATGAATGCCTGTTCAGCTTCAGTTACTCACACCAAAAAACAGTCATCAAGATAAAAAAAATCACTCTGCTATAATTACATACAAGACTGGCACTCTTATTGTAAACCTACATGAGGCTGGTACTGTTTGACAGTCAAACCCTTGTAAAAAAAATTCAAGTCATTCAACTTTTTTTTTAGGAAATTTCAAATAAAAAATGTGAAACTATAAGTTACTAACTTCACTTTTTACCCAGAAAAGTCAATGATGTAAACAAATGTATAATTTGCTTATAAACAATGATAAGGATGTTTACATTTTTGGTATTTTTTAAAATTTCAGTTAAGCACAGTAAGGCCACACATAACCATAATCTAAATTGTGAATAAACCAGAAAAGCTGTTGATAGATGTGTCAAAAATAAGAGCTTAAAAAATGTGATACTGTATACAGTCCGTGCCTGAAGAAAAACGGGTCATGTAGCTGGAAAGTGAAATAATTTTTAGCTGACCTGTTGACACAATAAAAGTCAGTCTGACTTCACTCTTAGACACGTATACAGAGCCTTATCTGCCTGTTGTTGGCAAGCAAAACAAGGAAACCGCAAAGGGAGGCAATTCAAAACTATCACTGCACCTTGACCAAAAACCAAACTGTCATGGAAACACTGGCATGATAAAATAAAAATCAGTCTTCAATTTTCAGCCAGCCTTTTTTATAGTCTATCAGCAGCTCCAGGTAGTACTTCCACTCTGGCTCACTGTCATACCTGACCTCAAATACAGTCTTTAGGGGGTTGGTGTGGGCCTCGTGGATACGAAGCACCTCTCCTCTATACCACACTTCTGATTTGTCGTCTTCTTCGTACAGATGATGGATCCTCTTTCCCACCAGGTCAGGGTAGTACAACCTCATGGCCCTCCGAGCTCTTTGGACGGCCGAGCGCAGGACCCACCGCCGCCGGTGCTCAGCGCTGTGGCAAGCGGACAAGTAGGGACAGTATTTGATCTTTAAGAGCGACCTGTGTTTTTGTTTAGAGGAGCTGCTGAGGGGTCTTAAGGAGTGAGAGAAGCTGCCCGTTCTCTGCCATCTGTGGGTTACTTTGGGCATCCTCCTGTGAAGGTCCCTCTCGCTGCTCACCTCTCTGTCCAGATCCTCAGTCGGTGAGAGGGAGGCGTCACCAAGCGACCCCAAGTTTGACACTGCTTGGTAGCGTGCCTTTTTTCTGTTCAAACCTTCACTGAACAGCCTCCTCAGTTTGAGAATGACCCCTGAACAATTTTTGGATCTGACCAGAGATTTCTCTGGTCCAGAGGACTGGCTACCAGGCTGCAGACTGGAGGGCTCCTGTGTTTCTGTGTCGCTGGAAGATGGGGAAAGCTCGTCAAAGGTTAAAGGACACGTCCATGAATTATCAGAGGTTGGGCTTTGTGGAATGGGCGATGAATCCTGCTCTGCTACCAGACCATAACTTCCTCTATTCTCACTCTCCTCGGACCAATCGGCACTCCCGTCTGTCTTGCGAAATCCATCCAGCACAACTCCATTTACAGTCTTTCCTGCGTCATCTGGCTCGTCATCTGACACACTGTTGTCCAAAAACATGCGCCTCGAGCTGCACTTCACCCTGCTTTTTGCTCTCTCTCTGCTCAGATGGGATTTTGTTTCCTCGTCCTTTGGATGGCTCAGCGAGTGTGACTCTGGAGGTGAGACCGATGAAGCAGGGATGTCTGAAAATACAGAGGTCTCCTCACTGCTGTCACCTTTGTCTCTGCTAGATGGATCCTTTACATCTAATCCTGCAACACAAGGGATAAAGTAATAAAGAGAGGTTAAAATAATTACTAAAATATGACAGATTCATTCAAGAGAATTGGTTGAGAGTGAGAGTTAAATAATTTATAGAATTTAGTTAGTGATCAGGGAAACAATTCAACAGCAAATCAGAGATTTTGGATTTTGGATTTAAAAAGAAAAGAAGCATCCCCAAAAAAGCCAGCTACCAACCAACACCTCCACACAGGCTGATAAATCAATCCTCCCATAGTGCATATTCTGCAAGAACAATGACAACCCATTCTATTAATGTCAGCAGATATGGTGATCAGACCACAGGATCCTGCACCATGAAACACCATTTCTACAGAGACAGAAGAGAAGAGCTTTGGGTGTGAACACCGAGGCTGGGAAAGAGTCAGCTGCTACAAGGGATGCTGTCAGTCAGGGAATACACCAAAGTCAAGTGCTCCCAAACCATGTGAACTGTTAATAAAGTCAGCAGTGAACGGAAATTTGATTAAACCCAATTCGGTTAGCGAATGCTTGTGCCAAATAAAATAATAGCTGTCGAAGAGCACAAAAGTGAAAAGGCAGAATTTCAGGACAAGTCTGGTGATGGTCTATATTCGTCTCACTGTCCCCAAAACAAACTAAGAATGAATCCTTCCAATAAGCATTGTTTGTGCAGCCAAAGCCTCATATAACTTGTTCAAATTGGTTAATATGAGCATAGACAGTGTAGTGACCATAACAAAATAGAGCATCACCAGCCTTGTTCCTTTAACAGACATGGGCAATACACAGTTTTAACAACAGCACTCATTTAGTCCCACTTGTCTCTGTGACTACACAGCAAAGATGGTGACATAATGATGATGATCACCACCTTCTCTCCAATCCAAAATAACTCAAAATATGCCGGTGCACAGTCTAACCCCCCACCCCTGCATGGTGCAGGCTGATACTTCCTTCTTCTGGTAGTGTGATTCACCAGCCTGCCCCACACCACATCTACCATTGCTAACTACAAAAAACAAAAACAAAAAAAGTCAGTTTCAGTTTCAAGCGCAGCACCCTTCCCTTCACCCGCCCGTTATCATGCAGCTTCTTGTGATTTGTTATTGAAAGCCAGCAGAAACTATTCCGGGGGAGGGGGGGAAAAAAGCATAGAACAGTGAGATTGAGGGACAACACAAAAAAAATATACCTGGGCTCTCTTTTGGACATCAGGTGAAGTTGATTCTGTAAAAAATAAATGAATTTTATATTGAATATGTATTGTTTACTTTTTAAGTTTCTATTTCACAAAAAAGGGCCAATAATGCAGATAAAAAGGAAAACTAAAAAGACTGTTTGAGGGGGGAAAAAGGAGATACAATAAACAGTCAGAGTAGAATGCATCAGTAAATCACACATCTATGAGCATCTATCTGCCAGGGAGGGATTTCCAAAAATCTGTAAAGCAAGGCAGGAAATACTGTTCCTTTGGAAGTCGTATTAAACATTATCAAACTAAAGGTACATACTTTCAAATGATCTGTATTTGCATCTGAAACCGTGTCATATGATTTTCAGTGTCATGTCACATAAACAACTGACACGTCATCCTTCTCTTTTTTAACAAGCAAAAAAAAAAACACTTCACACATTCACTGAGGTGAAAAGTTGAATGTTTATGACTTCCTGACTAATTAACTCTGCCGTGCTGATAATATAAAGTGCTGTCTTAGCACTGAAAAAACACAAGTAGTCTGTATATACACAGTTTAAGTGTCCATTATCCACTCATTTCCTGTCTCCTTCATTAACATGTTTATTTCAGTGTCAGTCATCAGCAGTGGTGTCCCAACTTGCCCCCATGAGGGCTGATTAACACAAGCGCTGCTTGTTGCAACACCTGTGATTTGTGTGGCTTGATAAGAGAGACAAAATGCCATAATACCATCCCACAACATTCTTAATAATAAAAAAATAAATTATAATTTGACAGAAATATTTTAAAGGCCTTAAACTAGATGTTTATAACCAACATCAAAACACAGCAATACCCCTTTAATTTCACTTAATTACTCTGGAAAATATTTAATACAGCATATTTCCTACATTACCTCAGTAGGTCTGAGGTGAACATGCACTCACCCAGATGTTTGGAGACATAGGCGTAGTGCAGAAGGTTGACCACATCAGCATAGATGTCAGGCAGGTGTTTGAGTGACATCAGTCTCCTGAGGCGGGACGAGCAGGCCCGTTTGTGAAGCTGGATGAGGATCTTCTCTTCGGAGAGCGTGGTGGGCCGGAGCTCCACTCTGTGCTCCTGCAGCACCTGGTCGATGAAGCCGCCCTGCACCGTTGGAAACAGCATCTCCTTCATCACCAGCATGGGGAGGAACACGGCCCCTGTTCGCATGACATGCGGAAAAGGACAGCGCTTCTGGATGGTGTACTCTCTCAGCCTCTCGGTGACCTCATGGAGTGCTGACTCGATCTCCTCATTGAGCCACACTTTTCGGGCTTTTACCCCCAACAAACACGTCACTTTCTGGACTTTGGTTGATGCAGATTCAGGTTCAGTCAGCTTCAGCTGAGACAACCAGGTTCTGAGTTCCTGCTCTGAAGAGGCAGACACAGATTTGGATACTAGCTTGCAAAGGGAATGGTGCAACTCAAGGAAATGCTTGCGGACTGGAAGTTGGAGATCTACTTTTGGTATGAGATCAGTTGTTGGCTGCGAAGGGGGCTTCTCTGGGGGTTGAACAGGGGTGGAATGCTTCATATCAGGGAGAATGATTTTGTAGGTGGAAAGTTTTAGACACTGGGGAGGAATGTTTTTGAAATTTAGCTTTCTCTCAAATGGTTGAGGCGTAGTAATGGGCTTGGATTGGCGGGCGGCCACGTGCTCGTGCAGTGTGCATGCATCATCCTGAGAAGATGAGTTCAACCGTGCAGACTCATCTGAAGTGTCATTTTCATTCGGTAAACGGGTTTTACTTTCAGGTTCCTCAGGTTCACATTTCTTTATCACACACATGACAGGGTCAATGTCACATGAACCAGTCTCTACAAGCTCTTTTTTGACTATGATGCTACAGTATTCGTTCTGAGGAGACTCTGCAGCGTTGTCTGTGTCTGATGGATCTACATTTTCCACTTTAATATTTTTGGGCTCAATGATTTCTACAACAGGCTTCTCTGATGGAGTATCTGGAGAGATCTCTTTAGAGACTGGACAGACAACAGACTGCTGCCTCTCTCCATCTGGCCTTTTCTCTTTGGTGCCTGGCTTGGTTTTGACTTCACTGTGCTCAGAAGACTGGACAGTTCTATGAGGTACTTTGCCCGGAAATAACACTCCAGAGGCCTGCAGGTATGCTTGGTATGGCGCCAGACTGAATACATTGTCAATGACTGGCATTGGAGGAGAATCAGTTTTATTTCCTACTCGGGCATTCTCCGTTTCCACCCTTCGTCGTTTCTTGATGGGTTCCACCTCACATAAATCCCTATCCTCCTTTTTTATTTTGACGGGTGGAGATGAGTGAGACAAACTTCTCTTCAGGATCCCTTTAAGAACAGTGGTGCCTGGACTGGATGTAGGGCCATTGTATCCATTTCCTGTTGCCACAGAAGGGGAATAAATTATTTTTCTGGCATTTGCACTGCTGCTTACAGCTGCATGGATGCGATCTGAACTGTGACTGGGTGACTGGGGCAGCCACGCTGCTGGGGAAACAGGAAGGCCTTTTGACTGTTGCGGACATGTAGCCCGGGCTTCACAGGGGGAATAGTCCACGAGTCTGTTCATGTTCAAGCCAGCTGGTGGAAGGATGTGTCGGTCTATGTGCAGGCCGGGGAGTGAGGGGAAAAATCTGTTCATTTGTAAGGCGGGTGGTGAGACACCAGGTTGGCTTATACACCTGGCAGGACTGGTTTGGTTCACACGTATGAAGGGCGAGGAAGGTTGTGGCTGGTCCACGTGCAGCCTGGTGTTTGGTTTATCTTTATGTAGACTGGTTGCAGTGGTTGGATCCCTGTGCTGGCTGGATGGGGAAGCGTTTACGCTGTTAGTGTGAAAACTAGGTGATGCGTGCTGCCTTTTTTGGGACACTCGTACTTGACTCGGGTTTAAATGAAATCTAGGGACTGCATAACACGGATAGTCAAAACCCTGCATGAAGGAATGATTTGGGAATATTTCAGTGTTAGGCAAAGGCAAAGGAATTTCACCGTGAAGCGACTGAGGCACTATGTAATGCTCCCTGGGGTTTGAGATTGTGTGTTTGAGAATAACAGGGACATCTTCTCTCTGCTTACTGCCAATACTTTTACACTGTGTGCTGTTTTGTAGCTCCTCATTTGCCTGGGGGTAGTAAAACACTGGGTGCTGTGTTAGCTGGCCATATTTGGACATGGGAGAGCGTTCCTGATAAACCTCTGAGGTCATATGCTCATATGTAGGATGGGTGGGGTATAGGCCAGGGTAGCCTCTGGGGGAAGTCTGTAAGCGCGGGCTCTTTTCACCTAAAGAACCAAACAGTGTGCGAGTTGGGGTGCAGGGGTAACTGCTATAGTTTGGGTCCATCATTGCAGGCAAAGTACTTGCTCTGCTCGGGCTGTACGCCTCCACAGTTATCCTCTTCACCGGCTCTGCGTGGGGCTCAAACTGTAATCCTCTCTGCTGCAGCAGTTTGTCTTGTGCCTTTCTCTGAATGGACTGTCTTTCAGCGTAGTGAGCATCAGTTTGCATCCAGTCGTGCTCATACACAGTGTTTGGGATCCTTGGAGAGCCACACTGTTCCATGCTGAATCTCTGTCCTTTCACACAGCCCAGTTCATTACAGCAGGGGTTATGTCTGTAAACAGGCTTAGGGATTGCTAGGTAAACAGAGTTTTCAGACGGAGGAGATGCATTCTCGCCTCCAGATTTTTGTTTTCTAACAGTCACTGATGTAGCAGCTGTAGGACTTAGCCCAGCTAGCCCAGGACTTTTGGTGTATATGGTGAAGCCCTGTTTTACAGGTGGGTGACATAGGGAGGAAGAATGGGGATGACCCTCCTCTTGAGAATTACTGTCCTGTCTGAAAAGTATGTGGTTTTGTCCTTCCATGCCAGAGAGGTGACTCATAGGACTTCTGCCTTCCAGCAGAGAGCTCTTTGAGTTGCTCCAAGGTGCAGTGAATCCTCCCCCGTCCTTTCCTCTGGGGTCATAAGTGAAGTAGGACCCGTTGTACTGCAGCGCATGCTTATCCAGGAAACCAGGCATGCTTTGTGGCTTCGACAGTCCCGCGGCTGCTATAGTCCCATCAAACAAAGGCATCTTGCTTCGAAACACTGGGTCAATGAGGGTCTGCATCGACTGGCTACTCATCATGTTGGAACTTTATTATGCTGGTGCGCTGATATGGCTCCAGATCTAGGAATATGAAAACAACAATTAGACACTGGCATTCAGTTTTTAACATTCATGCAAGATTTTTTTCAAAAGATCCATCCCCTTAAATAACTTGAATACAAAGGAGATCATCAGGAAAAAACAAAAAACATACTTTGCACACTCAAAAGTGAGTCAAGAGATAACACTAAGCTTAAGGGTTTTTTCTCAACCTTTGCAGATCTTGTGGCTTATCACTTAAAGCCTTATCAGCCAACGACAAAATGCGACACGTGACAATCTTGTAAAGGGATTTTTAGAACATGAGAAAAGTATGTGAACCGTTTCCTTCAGAGAGCTAATGTGAAGCTTTAACACACTGCAATAAACAAAGCAGCACTGGTGATGTAGCCTCCAGCATCACTGGTTACATATGATCTATGTGACTGAAAGCAGCTCACTTCAAGGACACTAGGATTATTAAATGTGAATATTACTGTGGTACATGGAGTCCTGCATTGAGGGGGGTCCTGCTCTGACTTATTTCTCACGTCAGAAGGTCTTATCACAATCGCTCTAAAAAGGCCCAGTTTCACATTTATCAAAGCAGGACTTATCTGGCAAGTATTTCAAGTTGTCTTGTCATCTTCCTGAGATGCAACACTACCACAGACTATATGTTTCTATTCTGCATTTTAACAGCGCAAGCTTGGTAAAACCTAGTTCCCCTTTCACACACTTCTCTAATGGGGGGATGCAACTAAACTGTTATTTTCCTTTTCAGATAGTCGGCTGCTTTGAAATTCAATGGAAAAAAGTGGCTACAAATGAATTTTTGTCAATGGACTACTCACTTAATAAACTTATCATTTCTACAATTAAGTACAAATTAGTCCACAACACTTACTAAAGAAGCATTTTAACTTGCAATGGGCAAATATAAGCATGTAGGTCTCTCGTCTCTCTCTTGTTCTGCAACTGGAGCTATTTTTAAAGCATGTGTGAAGACATTATGGTAAACAGTGTGAGTTAGTTGTGACAATCCAAGTCACAGTCACTGTCTTCAAGCACATTGCCAGAAAGGCATGTCATATATAAATGTTGTTGACTAACAGAAAATGTTGAAGGATGGGTTTAACCATTTAAAAACTGAAATTTTGACACATTTAAATTTGGAGAGACTTGTACTTCACCACCAACCTGCTTCTCATTAAAAGACTTTCATGAATATACACTTCATATCATCAGTATTTATTTTGCATGATAAATAATATGAATATTAAGCCTTTAAACACAAAGCAATAGCTATATCTGTAACCGAAGTGAATGTGAGTCAACCAGTGATGCAGTAAGAGGTCTGCACAGTGCACACCTGTGCTGCATAAGGAAATTGGTAGGGCCTGAAGAAGGTTGGCGAATAGGGAATAATGGTGTTAACCAGAGGGGGCCCATGGCTGGGGTGGGGTGAGGCAGGGGATTCCAGGAAAAGACGACATCATTAAAACCCATCTCAAGGAAATCTAGGAAAGGGAAACCATTATATCCAGAATGATGACAGTAGTAGTCTTTTGTTTGTTTTTTGTAGGAGTAGAATCCACCTGAGATAGAAGGATACTTTTTCTATATAACATGGTGCACAGGCACACTGTTGTTTTCAGTTCAGCCCTCTGGGGGAACAGCCTCTGGTTGTTCCTGTAAAATGGAATAAACTGTATTCACAGTTAACAATAACAGAAGAAAAGCAGCTAACTCTCAACTAAAAAGCTGGAACCAGTGAAAATGTGGTATTTCAACCATTGATCAATGATCAAACTATTGTCTAATTTATTTTCTGCTGATTGATTAGTATATCTTTTTTTATAGATCTCTCTCAAATTCAAGTTGCCCCTGCATTTACCCCTGTTATCACAATATCAATTGATACTCTTCTCCTAGTTCTGGCTTTTCCAAAAGGCACCTGAAGGCAGCACAGAGTCAACATGCACAACACAATCAGCTTGTATGAGGGGCAGAAGGATGATCTCATCACGTGACAAATTCTTAACTCTGCCTCTCCTACATGCCAGCTCCACCAGGGCAAGCGCCACGGGGAAAATGCTCCAAGGCACTGACCTCAAGTCACAGCTATCAAATAGATGCAATTCGCAAAAAAAACAGAAAAGTTGCCAACATAGAATGAATGGGAGGAGGTCAAAAACAAATACATTATTTGACTGTTTCAAACATCTACTGCTCCGACATACTTTCACCCAGAGACTCCATTTAAACTTTAAAATAAAGACACAAGTCTTGTCTATTGATGTAGGATTCCATGTTAGGTCGTTTTCCATCAGTCAACATTCAGTGACCATCATCATTTTTGGAGAAATTATGAGATTATAATGGGTGTTTTCTTTTTCTGATAGGAGCTACTGTTTTGTCACAATGAGCCCAAATGTGAGACTAACGCCCTCTTTCTCACTGTTTCTGTCTGCTTCAGCTGTGGGTGCATCTATCGTGGCAACCCCCTCAAATTGCTGTGGCAACCTCTGAGCCTCAGGCCAGAACCACAGCTGAGGCTCATTCATTAATCTGATATCTTAATCAACTTCTGACCCCTATCCGCCATACATTTATATGACGTCTCTGTGAAACACAACCACACACACACACTTGCGTGCGCATGTGCATGTGCACATACACTTCTGTGATTAGCTCTTCCTTGACACAACCACACATACCATCACACAAATGTGTACGCATGCATGCACTCCTCTCTCACACACACAAACACACACACATGTGATGCGATATGTGTGATACAGTTCCACACAGGCACACACAACACACAGACAGATAGACAGACACACATCCTCAACGCAGTGCTCAGAAAGATGGCACCCCAGCAGCGGCCCCTGTGGCACTCAAAATTTCTGCAAGGGAATTTTCTAGTAATTATTTATCATTGGTGTTGTTTTCCAATGGTGGACACTCCCCTCCACTTTACCCCCCTCAAAACTAACAGATCATAGTGCAAAACATCCCTCCCACCTGTTGACTGCAGCCAAGCTCACAGTGGAACATCTGCCAATATGGTGAAACAGCTGTATCAGCCCCAGTGAATAAAGATCTAACTGTGTAAACGTAGGCTATTCATATAATAATAATAATAATAATAATAATAATAATAATAATAATAATAATAATAATAATAATAAACAGCTAATTCTCACTCTATTGGTCTCCTACAGTCTATAGACAGGACACTGCCAGCAGATGTTATCGCTTCATCCTGTTGACACCTCTACAGATCTGTGGCTCGTCGGCGTAGTAGGCTACAGCGAGGAGAAATGTGGTTTGTGTGCATGAAGGAAACTGCACACACTTTCAACGGTCTTTCAAGCACTCTGTAAAGTGGTGTGTGTGTGTGTGTGTGTGTGTGTGTGTGTGTGTGTGTGTGTGTGTGTGTGTGTGTGTGTGTGTGTGTGTGTGTGTGTGTGTGTGTGTGTGTGTGTGTGTGTGTGTGTGTGTGTGTGTGTGTGTGTGTGTGTGTGTCTGGACTCCCAGATCTGTAGGGCAAGGGTGATGGAGAGAGTCACTTCCGAAAGCAAACCGACCAAACTGTCAGCCTGGGCCTCAAGCCACGTGGGTAAAAGAGTGAATGAGGGGGCTACTGATAAATATATTGATAACAATAACATTAACAATCACTTAATTCCGGTTTGTTTTACAATTAGGTGCCCTGGCTGCCTGCCAGTGCCAGACCAAGTGAAGTTGATCTGCATGTTCACATGACGTGAGAAAAAACAACAACATTAGTTTCCGCCTGCTGGTCTCATAGTTAACAAAAGACTCGCGTCAAGGCAAAAAAAAAAAAAAAAACGGAACCTTAACTTTGCATTTTTGCTCGTCGGCTTCTTTTAGCAGCCAGGTGAGTTATAGCTTCATGCACGTAGCCTAGTTGTTTGTTTATCGGAAGCACGCACTTGGTGCCCTGCCTCCATAAACAGCTGCTCAAATGAACAGGACGCAGATATTAATAAAGATTGACAGCCAGTGCGAGTGATTTCCACACGGACTATGAACGCGTCTCGCGCCACCGTACAAACCAACATTAGACTACACACACTCTCTGTGCGTAAAATAAACAGCGCCCCTTCAAGTGTCTGCCTACGAGCAGCTTGGATCGATCTGAAATAGTTTCACATGCTTTGCTAAAAGGACACGCAGCGTGCAGTTCGATACAATTTGATCCCGCTCTTTCTCCTCTGTGTCTCACAATCCGACTTTAATTGAGACACTTGATGACTGAGTTAGTAAATAAAGAGTTCTTACCTCGCGGCGGCTGCTGCTGCTGCTGTGATGACAATTAATGATTTCCACAAGTACTCCATGAAACGCAACTAGTGAGAAAGAAGGGAAGAGCTTGTTTCTCCGCTTGTTAGTGGACTTGTCAGTCCGGATGCGCCCAGAATAAGAAAAAAAAAATCCCACGGAATGAGATCAAGGCCTGCCAAACGGTCTGAGCGGCTCACGCGAAGCCCACGCGGCTTTTGGAGAAGTTAAGAAACTGGAGAAAAGACAAAAGGGAGGAGGAGGATGGTCTTTGATCAATAGGCGGAGTCACACCCCTGTGTCTATCCGCGGCTGATTTTCTACACATGTGATGTTTTCCTGCTGGTGACTCTTGCTCACTTTTATTGGCTGTATCCCAATGTCCGGCTGCCAGCTGGCTGCTGCTACTGGCTCAGATCAGCCCCTGGACTATCAGCCTATGTAACGTACTAACAGATAGTGAAGACAGACACACGAATTCAAGTGTGTGCTAGCCTATTGATTGATCTACATGAGGTTTCAGCCTTTCTCTGCTGTTGCCAAACCACAGCTCTGACGTCTGTCCTTGAGGGGATTCCAGGGGGAGGTGAGGGGGTCTACAAAAATATATGGGCCTATCAAATTAATCTAAAGTCGGTATGTAGTAATGTATGTTTTTGCTTAGACCTATAACTAAGCCTACCCTACTGCAGTTCCATTAAAATGACTGTGGCACTGCAACAAGAAAATGACATGTCATGGTAATCTGGTGACAGCACGATCATGTCAGTCTTGCAGCAGACTGTTGAAAGAGGTGAATAAAAAAAATAAAAACTTTATTGAACTACAAAGCAAAGAAGTTAAAGATGAGAATAACATTACATCTACATTGTTTGTGTCGTCAGGTAGCGCTGTGACAGAAAAGTCTGGTGGATTTACCATTTGTTGACCTGATCCTAATGTAGTTAATGGTTGACCTCAGTTACAAAGTTGAAATCAGGTCAGTCATTACCTCAGTCAGTGTTTTACCTCCTCTTATTGATCATGTCCTACATTTTAGTTTGTCCATCGGCAGTGATATAGCTACACTTTTACTTTACTCTGAACTGCACTAGAACAAGTGATGTTTGACTAAGCAGCATTACTTTAATTAGGTTCATACAACATCCATGTCAATGTAAATTCTTCCACTTGATTTGCCCTCTGAATGAGTTAATTTCTTGTTGCACTTGCATCATACTGGTCCCTCTTCACCTGTGAGTTGGAGTCTAATTTGTGTGTCTCGTGGGGCTGCCACAGTTTAGTCTCAACAAGTTGGTGGCTTCCATCAGTCCCTGTGGCGTTGCAGGTAAAAAAGATGCTCATCGAGGGGTTTGACTGAGGAGTGGAGGCAGTCAAGTGTCCCCACGGAGGGCTCGCACATCTCCCCCATTTCCAGTTACCATGGCATTACAGCTTGAGGCTAGCCAACACAAGGCATCGAGGGGCTAACAGCATACTATATGGGTACAGCAGCACAGATGTTCAAACATAGAAGACAAATGATGCATTAAACACATACAGTATACTGGAGTCAGTTGTTGTTTCTAAACTGCAAAGGAAAACAGATGTGGCAGTGCAGCATTCCCAGACTGAGAACTTCTGAAAAGGGTCTGGTCACATATTCTCATGCAGCCACACACACATCCATACAGACCTGCATGGATAAGTCAGTGAATGATTATACAGAATGAGAAGACAATTTGATTATCTGTCTCGTTTAAAGGAACCTGCTGCCTCTTTTCTCCTGATACTTACAAATCAGCAGCGTATGCAGAGTTGGCAGCAATATTTTGCTGAGGATTATCCCTCACTCTGAAACTTCCTCATGCTAATCTATCTCCATAAATACATAAGGATGGATAGCAAACAGATAATTCCAACCGTTTGTAAGAGAAACAAACGAGATCAAAAACGGGTTTGTCTTTCCCTGGGGCTATCAACATGCATAAAAAAAAATCTGTTTGTTGGTTTCATATCCTGGATGGAGGGGAGATTATGTGAGTAGTTGTAGTAAAAAAAAAAAAAATGCAGGTCTTTTTATTTTGACAGACACATTTTGAGGCACTTTTATTACTAAATTCTCCTCTGTAGGCTACTCATGGTATTTCTAATGGCAGAGGCACAACTTGCTTTTTGTGTAGCATATATTATAGTATAAATAAAAAGCAGGCCTGTCCGTAATATGACAAAAAAATAAAGTACAATATGTCAACACATGAGAGAAATACACTTCATTCATTTCTCCTTGTTCCTGAGTGAGCCTGCAGGGTGTTTACCACTTTTAAGCATCTGAGAGTCAGTAAAGTGAGTTATGGTGTCACAGGGAGCAGAGCGGCTGATCTCTCAGGATCTAGATTCTGATGAAACATGGTTGAACATTCCCAGAGGCCAGAGACTGCTCGTGTTGCATCAGACACAAGATACATGTGCACCTGAGCGTGCACGTATAAGACAACAATATATCATATCGGTGTAATTGCATATCCAGTGTGTTGGCAGTACTGTGAACTATATATGTGAGTGAAAGGAAGGTGGACTGTTTGGTATTGTTTTTTTTTCTGCCACTTCCTCATCACGTAATACACCTTTTTAATTTTCATAGTGACCTCACTGCAACTGTGCACTTAGAGATCCCTTAAGGTGATATTTAAATTAGCCTACAGCAAGTAAATTTTACAATTACTCACACCAGATTCAAATACTTTATCCAAAAAGCTTTCTTTCTTTTTTCCCCAAAATTTTCAACATGATGCCTCTGCTGCCTGGTTCCTTATTGCTAATAAACTATGTGGTTAAAAACAGGTTCTCAGATTAGACCACGATAAAGTCATTTTCTTGGTAAAAAAGGAAAAGAAAAAAAAGGCTGTGGCTGCATTCTCAGTAGAGAGCTGGCTGCTTGGTTTCAGTTCAACAGTCAAATCTCCAAAATTGCTTCAGAATCCAATAACTACATCTGCTCAGATGCCCCACATGTGTGCCCTAACCTTGTCTGAACTAGTTTCAGGCAAAAATGTATCCGTATAAAAGAATAAACTGCAAACTCCTCTCATGATTCTGTCCCTCTTTAGTCCTTCTTGTGTGGTTCTAGTCTCAGGTTTCTTGATTTGAGGATGGAAGTATGATGATAAATATTTAATCTAATAGCATGACAAATAAACCCGTGATGAGCTGTTAATTGTTGCACCACTGCTGTTGTGCGATGAGCTGTAATGCAGCAAGGCCAGTCTCTCACAGGCTTGGAGTTTCATTATCTTCTATGTTTTGCTTGTTCATATTGGAATCCACGGGATTCACAACAAAAAACAAAGTGGTTTGATAGAGCTGAGAGTAAGATAAAATTGTTTGTGACACTTATTTTTTTTTTTTTTAGAAACGTCTTGAAATAAACAACTTTTGATAAACAGGAAATGAAGTGAGAGTGGATAAGAGAGGTATGTTTAGTCTTGAAAAGCAAAGCTGTGAGTAGTTCACACTCCCTCTGACTGCTGAGCCTATCTGCAGTTTTGGTGATTTGACGATAGCTGTGAGAACATGGTGTTTATTCCCGGCAGACGCACCTGCAAACTGCTCACTCCCACGGCGCTGTCAAGGCTGCACTGACACTCCCCTCATCGGTGTGGCTGATGTAATGTGCCTCTGGCCTCATTAACAGAAACACAGCAGCCAATAGCAGCAGGACAGGTTATGGCTCAGGGAAGGATGCTCCTCACTGAGCGAGCCATTCACACAGCTCCATGTGCTGCAACCTCGACTACCCAACAGTAACAATGCCCCCAGTTATTTGCAAACCAAATCTCCCTCGCGTCCTTTGGATTTGGTGGGACCAGAGATAAACCAAGATAAAAACATAACTATGTGAACAGCATGGAAGGGGGAAAAAAACATGAACAGTGCTAATGTCCACGTGTGGGGTCATAAAGGATGCATTCACTCTCACAGAGAGGAGAAATACCAATGCTTTGGAATCTAGTTTACAGTTACATGACAACAGGATACAATTAATGATTCACTAGCAATGGATCTGAGTAGAACACATTTATTTTATGCAGTAAAACAATAAAAGCTGTGTGACAATATAATTATTTTAATGATCAGTTTTATACTGACAGCACTAGATTTAGATTTAGATAGTGTGTGTGAATGTCAATCTGTTTTCCAGGAAAGTTCTTGTCAACAGCTCCTGGTGTGTGAATGATGAGTATTCATAGTACTTTGAGCCCATAGCCTAAAATGTCCGTGTTAATTTTCTGACATAACGTTGCAGAGACACACCTGGCTCCAACATTACCACCTACAAAGTTCAGTTCCTTTCAGTGTATTATAAGTAAAACAGTTGTTTTAGTCTGCGTCTTCTCACAGCACAGTATATAAACAAACCATTGTCTATGGTTTCTTGACACAATCCAGACTGGTACGTTTCACTTTGTTAGGAGATGGAAGGTTTAAACAAATATAAACATGTCTAACGCTAATGTGAGCTGTGGGTTTCATCGCTTTTTTTTTCCTTCGATACTTTCAGACATGGTGAAAAGTTTAGGTGAGAACTGCTTTGGGACATCTGTTACACCTTGGTGTTTCCTTTAAAAGTGTACGTTTGCTAAAATTCAACTGCCACCAGAACCTAGTGGTTACCAAGCATGAGGCACCTGTATCTTAGCTGACAGTTTCACGTGTAACTGCAGTACAGCCAGTCTGTCAAACTGCCTTGTGGGAAAAGACTTTCTGCAGCTTTGTTTCACATAAATAACCCCATAGGCACCATGACAGTTACTCTTGATGACGGGTCCTGAAGTCCAGACTTCAACCTTGCCACTATAACTTCAGTCAAACACAGGAGAGAGTCAGGGTTCAGCAGCAGAGTTTTATTTGTTCACAGGCAACACAACCAGTACAATTATTTAATAGAAAAATACATAGATAAACATATATTTTTTAATGATCTCTCTCACACCTGAAACATGCAGAGGGACCTTTTTCACAAGTATCACACCTGCATTACACCTGAAGTCTTCCTTGATGACTTGAACTGATGACTGATTTAGACATCCTTTTAATGATTTAGTTTGTCTTTTATCTATAATGACCTCTTTGCCGAGGTACACCTGTGTTGCTTTTCTCTGCGCACCACATGACATGACAGTTATTGCTGATTATGAAAAACAAGACCTTCAATTTCTGAGTCATTTGCTTATTTAGGACAACCAATTAAAATACAAATACAATACAAATCAATATGAAAAGTGTTTTAACCTCACTTTCTTCCTTTGATATCCAGTTCTAATGAACAACACTACTGGTATTACAATCCTCCTTTTTAAAGGAAGTTGGCAAAGAAATGGTGTCTTACTTTTATCCTCTTGGAAAAAGGGTGAGGTTTAATGGACAAACAGTTTGGTAATCCTGGTTAATGACATGCTGCCCTTGACTTTCTTGGCTTTGTTCCTCTTAATGTCATAGTTTATTTAGTGGTGAATGCAGTTATACATTACAGTTGTGCTTATACTGGACATTTTGTGTTCTGTCAAATAGCAACATCACTGAAGTTAAAATATTGCACCTTTGTAAAGAAAAAGTCAAAGAAGTGTATAATAGGCATTTTCAGGGTTGGGAGTGACCAACCATACACAGATTTCAGTATGAGTAACAGACATTTATACCTTAAGCCATGTCAGCAGATCCATGACCTCACCGAAGTCCTGAAAACAAAGGCTACAGGTGTGTGTTTTCCTGCCTCAACAGGTGTGACAAAAAATAATAAGAGAGATACTAACGAGTCTGTACACACCCACACATACCAAGAGGAGGAGACTTGTCACGTAAAAAGGGCAAACATAAATCCAATTAATTAGGAGGACCAGTCATCATATTTATTCTTTCATTGGTGGCTGATGTCAGTTTGCTCAGCTGATTCATGTTTGCTCAGATGACTCATCTGGTTTCTGTAGATACTGTCTGACAACACTGATGATTGTTGATACCTCTGCCATGGCTCCTTTACCTGCAACACAGTAAAGAATTAGTGGTTCTACAAACAACTTCTGCAGAGAGGTATAAATCAATAAAAAGATCAGACCAGAAGACATATTCTCTTGCACATACAATGGGTTTGCATACCTAGATTTGCGCTGAGTCACTTAAGTGTTCTGTTCATACCTAACCAGTGAATCAATGACACATAACACTGTCAGGAAGCTGGCCTGCACTAGAGATTTATCTTGTTCTGCTGTTAATGCAAACAGCTTCAAAATAAAGATTTACAGAATAGAGAGAGAATTTGTCAAGCTATTGCTCTAAGATTATATGTTGGTTTAAATCATCTTTTGGACACTTTTAGATTATAATGGATCACTAACACATTGTCTTTCCTAGTTTTACAGTGGTTCGTGGGAGTAAAAAAGTAATGTACCAATGTCCTTCAAAAACAGAGCTGATTAGGGAAAGGGTTAGCTAGACCAGATCATAAAGAATAATGAAGGCCTTGCACTACATCATGCTATGTATCAATATATATGTTTGTAAATGTATTGTAAGCATTTTCGTAAAACACACACTCATAATATTCTTGAACGAACAATAAAAATATATATTCTTGATAAAAGTGTATCTTCTGCTTTACCATCTTTTTATACCAGTCATCACTGGATTTCATTGTTATTAGTACTTTCACCTTGAGCCATTTATAGCTCATTCAGAAAGCACTCAGACCCTTTATTTTTTTCTAAATTGTCTTATATTGCAGTCTTATAGTACATCGCCACTTGGTACCTCATAATGACAAAGCAAAAAACTGCTTTTTTGAATCTAATACTTAGCCTCGTATAGATCACCAACTGAATCTTGATTTCCCTACACCTTGACTTTAGTCAATTTGTGTTAGATTTATGGACATGATTTGGAAAGACATACCCCTTGTTGCCTGCTTAACTCAGACACAGCATCAGACACAGATCTGAATAGCTGGTTATTTATATACCACAGTGGGGCTCCAGACAACTCTGATTATATTTTATCATGCACTCTTCATCTATAGCAACACTTTGATTTACAGTGATATAGAATATGTCCTCATTAACTAACCGTCTGTGACTGTGGTACATTTTTGATAATTAACAAAAGATTATATATATATTATATATATATACAATATTGAAGAAATGTGCACTAAGTATGTTTAATAGTCCTAGGTGTGCATTGCAAATAAATGGATGTTATTGGCAGTTCAGATGCGTAGAGGTACAGGGTCATTAGTTAATTAAAAACTTGTACCGGTATATCATGAGACTCTCTTGTTTTCATGTTACTACCAGGATCATGGACCATATCCATGGGGACCCTTGAATGGCATGATTGTGTGTAAAAAATTATGCAAGACAGATGCCAAACAGGTTTGTTGGAATAAATGATCAACTCTGGGGGAAAAAGTGGAAGTGATGCTGTAAAAAAAAAAAAAGGTGGTGATGCCTGGGGAAATATGTTCCAGATGTGGAGATTCTCAGGGGGATATAATGATTGTTGGACTTTACTTCAGTGTATGTGTATTGATGAGTCAGCCTTGCTTTGCTGTATTTTGTATTTTTATAAATCTTAGACTCATATTCAACTGAATTGTTTCTGTGTGTTTCTTGACTCTCTCTTGAGTGTTTATCCTGTTTTTTTTTGAGTAAATCCATATTGGTTTTGAGTTAGGTGTTGCACAAGACCTGAAGATCCACTGGCCTTCTGCCAGTTCTGCCATGACAACAACATACTGGTTCAGGTTGTACTGCACTCTGTATTCTTCCACTACAGAGTGTGATATCTTTTTAAAAATAATTTATAATAATAGTTAATATTACAATAGTTGTGGTGTGTTGTATTGTCACAAAATAAGAAGATAATACAGGGACATTAGGTGGAGTAATGCTGTTCTAACATTTAAAGAATCAATTTGAAGACATATTAGATTGGATGTTAGATTTATGCCATTGACAGAATGATGGGTGTGCCAAATGACAACACAAGATGGACCACATATCATAGATAGACATTAAATACATTATGGAACTGATTGTACCTCTCTGTGAAAAGGACATGGTGTGTCTATGGGCTGCTATAGGCTATTCTGATAGGAAATACACTCTGCCAAGTTTCACATGACATACCAATGATGAGTATCCTGCCCCCCTATGTCAAGATTAGTTGAGGGTAGAATCCACCCAAGCACACTGAGCAGGTTCATATGCCCTCCTCCTACACATTAGCTGTGTCCTATGATTCATGCAGTCTCCTGTTCAGTGGAGACGTTTGTTCTGAAACTGAGGACATGTACCCAGGAAGTGCTCTTTGTTGTTACAGAATGCAGCGCAAGCCTTAATTTTGCTTGTTTCTTTGAGAAGTTGAAGTATTTATTGGAGAACTCTGTGGTTGCTGTGCGCTATGTGAAATAGTGACCGTCGTGCACCCCAACTTCCTCTTATCTGTCTGAGACCTTTCCTTTAGTTCTGTTAAAGACACAGCTCAGTGGGGCCAGCTGTTATGCACTGCCTACTCAATTGGTACCTTTCAATGCAAAGGAACTGTGGTTGTATGAAGTCCTGCCTACATCTTCTTTCATAAAAAGTCAAAGGCTGAGGCCCACTGGTGGAAGCCTGGAGCCTGGCGGCTGGGCCTGCCAAAGGCTACAACCAGGCAGGAAAGTCAAGGGGCCTTGAAAAAAATCTCTGCCCTAAGGCCACAGTGGACTTAATGCCCCGCCCGCACTGCCCCAGTTGACTTTGCGGTTTTCTCTTCTGCCTCTTTTCTGGCACACGGCTTTGAAAACCTGCGTCTTTTAAGAAAAAAAAGCGTCTTTTGATGACATTCTAGCAATAACAAGGGTTTGATTCGAGCTTGGCATGAACCGCTATAATGACAGTTTGACACCAATCTATCACCGGCCAACCAGGAGACTTCATCAAACGCACCCCCCACCACTGTCTGTCGGTGTCCGCGAGGCTGTGAATGTTTCTCTGGAGCATCTAATTTGCATGCAACAATGTAAGTAACTATTTGTAAAAACGTTATTGCTCTCTAAAATGTTGAGTGTGATGGTAATGACAGATGTATGAGGGACAGCGATATTTAACTATAAATAAATTGCAAATTGACTGAACAAATATAAACTAGGCCTTATATGAATTTGAAAAATGTCTTCTTACAGTAGGTTGTTATGCTAGACCAAGGCAAGTGCTAATGCCCCCCCATCCAAGGCACTGACGGCACTGAGAGACAGTGCTGGGATTTCTTGTGTGTTTCTTTTGGTAACTGAACAATGATGAACGCAGATCAACAAAATGTGAACAAAAGGTGGCGGATGTAAAAGCCTTGTCAATTAAGTTTTTTTTCTCAGGGCTTTCTCAGTTGCTTCACTGTACGAAGCTCAAGTTGCTCAGGCTCTCCCTCCAAGCCCAGATATTCTGCTGTACCAGGTAACAACATTGTACACTCAGATCCATCATCTAAGATGGCATAGGTATCAAAGGTTTTGTCCTTGTTAGAGAGTCTCACTTCAACAACTTTGGGCCTTTCTCAAACGAAATCTGGTGTTTGTCATATGGTGCCTGTTGGGGCTCTATATTACATTCCTCTTCTGTATCTCTCCCTCTGAGTAACCCTGCTCATACTGCTCAACTCTGTCCATCAAGTCTGGAACCATACCTCTTAGTGCTGTCTTTACACTACCTGCCCAATTCCAATTTGTTGCCTTAATCCAATTTTTTTGACTGTCTATTTACATATTCTATCAGAAGTGACCCATATCTGATATCTGCCTTTACACCTGCTTTATTTGTGTGAAACAACCCGCTGGAAATAAACTAGTTATTTATTTTTTTAAGACGGGAGTTTGTCACGTTATGATTCCATATTTTAAACAAAGGTGAGTCTGGTGCTCAGAGTTTATATCCAACACGTCACTGTTTACAAAGTGAACACCTAGTCTGTCCTTACTAAATAAAGTCAGTGAAGTGGCTGCGTGGAGCGGAGCTGTTGTAAGATGAGCAGCTGACAGTGACAGTTGTGCCACCGTTCAATCCTCCGTCACTCAAGTGAGGACAGGACAAAGCCTCTTGGACACATTTGTGTACATTGTTTGTTTTTCCTGTCTTGATTTCTAATCGGCTCAATTCAGTTTTTGCCGGCAGGAAAACGAAATCTGGTGTTTGTCTCGCGCGCTCTCTCTTTTCACACTCCCTGGCTTGCCCTCGTATCGATCCGCACAGACTGGACAAAAACAGACATGCCAACGCCATGAAAATGAAACACTATATAATTCCTGTGACAACCTGCCATGGTAGTCCAGGTGAGTCCCACGTGTCAATCACAGGCTACAGAGGTTAGGGAAACGTGTGGGCATGTGAATTAATATGATCATTGATGACATATGACACGCATTGCCAGGAAAGATCTGATCTGTCTGTTTAGACTGCAGACGTATTGGCAGATATCCAATTTGTATCTGATTTATTTCCATATATAACGGGGGCCTGAATCTGATCTGACAATATCCGATTCCATGCGTATTTGTCCCGTTTACACATTCATGTTACAGATCCGATCTGAGCCACTTGAAAGGAAAAAATCGGAATTGGGCCACTTGAACCGTACAGTGTATAGACAGCCATGCCACTTCCAGCCTCAGTAGGACAGATTCAGGAGGCTGTGATACAGGTGCCGCTCTGGCCTGTGGTTGTTGGGGAGGCCTGCCATAAAGTTAAGATGTTGCATTAGGTGTTTAGTAACAGTAATAGAAGAGACAAGAGTGACCCTTGTGAAATGTACCCTGGGAGAATGTGTTTCCTGCTACTTACATTTTTCCTGTCTTAACTAAGTTGATTAGCCTCATCTGGAGGATGAATGCAAGGTCGTAAAATTATATAGGCTAGATCCTGTCTCATGTTCATGGACATAGAACATGAATTGTGTATGTTAAACAGATACAGTAATTGATTAGATTTACAGGAAACATGGATGGCTAATGTTAATGTGCCTAATATGATAAGCTATATCCTTATGTTGGGAGAAGGTGGAGTTTTGGAGTTAGAAAGTATATAAGGTTATGGTTTTGAGCCATAGAGAGAGAGATCTCATATGGGCACCAGAGATGCTCCAGGATTCTGCATTTTTTGCACACATGCTCTTCTTCGTGTTAATAAACTCCTTTTTGAATACAAGTGAAGACGTGTCGGCGGTGATCCCTTCTTTTCATCAACACATCAATATACCACATTGCTGAACGGGTCATGGGTCCATTTTCCAGCATGGGTGTTTACTCCGGCTGATGATGTGTGATGTCCAAAAAGAGTGTTAAAGGTCATAGCTAAAACTTTTTCATACATTTTTCAAAAATAATGCATCCACAGAATGTCTAGAGGGGTGCAGAATAAACGTATTAATTTTACTGAATTTAAAAAAAAATAGTATATAAATAATTGTTTAATACATTTTGGCGGGTCCGAAATATATAAATATTTACATCTGGTTACGTTGGCAACGTCAGCATGGAATGATCTCTGTGGCAACAGCATTAGAACGTTGATGTCATGTGTCTACTGCTGTAACTGGCGACCAGTAAAACGGAAGGTCGGAGCGAGAGCAGTCAGTTCTACACCTACTGGCCAGGAGGAATTTAACTTGTAGCTATCACCTTTAAATTACTTTTAATGTGTTATTGGCCGTCTGTGTTCTTTTTGGAATTAATGACAATCTGCCTATGGGGGAAAATAACAAAAATGCGAAAAATAAATAAATAAAAAGCTGCTTCTATGAAAAGGCTATCATATTTTAATTTACTTATATTGACCCTAAAAACAATTTAGTATAGGTAAGGTTTTGCCCACTCAAGTGATACCGGTATCTGGTCTGACCCAAGGACTATAAGGGGGCACTACTCTGCCAAATGAATGCGCACAAACAAGCACAATGGGCATTCCAAAAACTTTCTAGGTGCATTTCTCTACAACTATCTTTACTAAAGTGTGCCCTGACTGTATCTGGAAGCCTGGAACCACACCCAACAGAGATATTATAATTTACTTACACACCCTGGAGTGCAACACATCACATCATCAAAGTAAAACCACTGGAGAGGGAGGCTATTTGATAAGTTGTTCTTTGAATCTATAGCAACAGTACACTTGCACATATGGAAACCTTTTTTGTACACTAATTACTGTAATTCTAAAATAACTATAATTATAATTTTATGCAAATTGGTATTTATCTGTACTTGTTACCACCTCTCTGCTCTGTCATGTATTTAGCTCATCTTCTGCTTAATTCACAATTACTGCATTTGATTATGACTCATCTGTCATATTGTAAGAAGTAGTTCTTACAATGACTTGCATACGTAAAACATTTTTTAGGCTATAATAATATATATATATATGAAAGATTATAATGTAGTTACAATCTATATGATAGTATTTCTAATAATGCACGTATTCAAATTGTTAAGGTCCAACCAACATGGTTCTACATTGTGGAATTCTTATTATTTCATTTCTTTATGTGGTATTAAAACCCACCTTCATCTCCACACACTAGCACCTTGGCAATGCAGGGGATTTCCACATATCCAAACTCCTTCAACCTGGAAACCTGCTCGGCTGTAATGGGATGCTGCCACATGGCTGTATTCATTGCAGGGCAGAAGAGGAGAGGTCGACTGGTATCCCAAGCTCTTACCACACTGGTCTGCCAACATACAAACGTAATAATAATAATTTCATATACCACATGATAGATTTTTATATGTCAGAAAAGATTGTGGATAATCTGATAAAAATATCATGCTCACCAGCAGATTGTCACAAATGCCACTAGCAATCTTTCCAAGAGTGTTGGCATCTAAGGGGGCAATGACAAATAGGTCTGCCCAGCGCCTCAGCTCAATGTGTAGCACCGGGTCAGATCTCTGTGTCCACATCTAGAGCACAGACATGCTGTTAGACACACATTATTTACAAGTGATTCACTTCCTCCAGTGCATGATACTTTAGACCAAGGCCTCTCAGCGCCTTCTAACCTTTGATCATGTTTCAAAATTCCCATGAGCTCAGCACCTGTAATGCTGTTGAGTGAATACTTGATGACTCTTACTGCATTTGAATATACTTAAGGTGACTTTGAGAATGGCATTAGTTTATATTTGAATTTCAGGAGCATGAAAAAAAAGCTTCAAACTAATACAGCATTGATGTTGCATAGGTCAGTTAATAATAATAATAAAAGTGTTTGTTACCTCCCACTCATCTTTGTCACTGTAGATTTTTACTGAAACGTCTGCAGGATTGTAGAAGTGCTTGGCATGCTCTGTGGTGATCACTCTCACATCCACCTAAACCATGAAACAAAACAGAGACATCTTTCTATCTCTTTCTGTTTTGTTATGTGTTTTACACTTTAACATAGGTCCAGTGTGTAAAATGGGGAGGGGGGGGTGTGTATTGCCAATAAACCTTGCCAATACACACTGAACCTTTAGCAACTATTAACAGTGTGGGTAGATGTGTGCAATAGGGCATTTAGCTTTCACAGCAACACCAACTATTACACCATATGTAATATCTACCCAAGTTTTTGCAACCACTGCATCAACATTTTATTATTTGCTGTGGACTACGTGAGCCTTTAAATGAAAACCACATCTTATTCAAGTTCAATTATAGCTGCTGCGCAGCAATGGGTCGGGTCCGGGCTACTTTTGGGCAAATTTAGGCAATTCTGAGCAACAAACAGGAGAATAGGAAGACAAGACAGTTGACCTTATAATGTCCAATTTGCATCAGTTTAGGATTGAACCCACAACCTCGGGAACCAAAGACCATTGTCTATCGCACTGAACTAATTGACAAGTGGCAGTTCAACAGTGGCTTCACAAATTGAGTAAGCCATTCACTGTCGTGTAGGCACATTTGAAACCACAGTAAAAAGAAAAATCAGTTTTTGAGGTAAAATAATGATATGTATTTGTCAAACATCTACTATGAGTCTAAGATGTTAGGAGCCGTCGCACATGGTCCAGTCCAAGCTATTTGGATTTTTAAATTTAGAGGCTTGCTGTGATGCCACCATTAGGACAATTGTCTTGTGTTTCGTGTTGAGGACAACTGACATTTTGATCTGTCATCATCATCATCACCCTTGCTGGGTCTCGAACCCACAGCCTCTGACACCAAGAACCAGCTCCTAACACGCTGAGCTAATTAGCTGGTAGTGAGACCTGCTGTGTAGCTTCATTTATCCACTCAGGTGAGCCAGTGCCCGGGCAGCTGTTGTGATGAAATGGTCAAAATTTCAGAAATTCAGTCATCTAAACAAAAATCTGATAATACATAAATTGCATCTTGACAGCATGGAAATGTTGGAATTTGTTTTTAATGATAAGTGTTTTGCTTCATAAGAGAAAATATGTTTATAAATTCCACTCTCACATTGACTGCAGTTGTTCCCATGAGAGCAGAATTCAAAATGTTCTAGAAAATTCAGTTTTTGAGACAAAATTCTGATATTTTCCAAACTTCATCAACCATGACTCCAGAATATTGTCTTTTTTTTCAGGAAGTTTGAAAATGGATTTATCAAGAATTTGATGGTATATGTCTACAGTACTGTTTACAGTCAAACGTTTTCATGCACTGTTGGCTCAATTTTTGCTTAATCAAAAATCCGAGAAACAAGTTTTGTGGAGGACAGTCTGGAGATGCTCTGTAGCAAGTTTGGTGTCAATTGAGCAAAAATTGTGGGAGGAGATACATTTTAAAAGTTTTACAGTTATTGAAAAAAAACAGAGTGATGGACTTCATAATTTGTAATAAGTTTAAGTGGACAAAAGTTTCAGCAGTATTGAGGCTACATTATGGTGAAGTTTCAAAACTTTAGCATCTACCGTTGGTTTGGTAGGAATTTTTAAAGTTTTTTTAATTTAAACGCTTATTGTGCCCCCCCTAGGAGGGGGGGGCACATGTCCTTGGAGTTGAGTAAATCTGGCATGGGACTGGACCTTTGTGCAAAGTTTGGTGAGTTTTCGCCCATGGGAAGTATGACTTCCTTGGAAGAAGAAAGAAAGAAGAAGAAGAAGAAGAAGAAGAAGAAGAAGAAGAAGAAGAAGAAGAAGAAGAAGAAGAAGAAGAAGAAGAAGAAGAAGAAGAATTCCTAGGAATACAATAGTGCCCGGACCCTAAAGAATTCCTAGGAATACAATAGTGCCCGGACCCTAATAACAGTATCTGAAAACTACAATAGCAAGATAGTACTGCTGTCTTGTTGATGTGGTTGTATTGTTGCCTGACAGCTGCAATATCTCCATCTTGTGGCTAATCTGTAGTCATGAGGGCCCTGTCAGGCAGACAAACAATAATCCCAAATAATCCTTACATTAGCATCAGAAACTTAAAAAAAAATAAGAGTTCAAATGATCCTCTAATAATATTTGCCCTTCTGATGAAGCCAGTATTGTGTAGTTGCTCATGCAAACTTAACTAACCTAAACTAAATCTAAATCAAATCAGTATTTGCTAGGTTGTTCCAAGGATCTCGGTGGGCTTGGCACAGTCTGGTCTGCCTCAGTGTTTTCTGCCTCTTCTTCATTTAATCCGACTGAATCCATGATGCTGGCGTCAGGGCTGTCAGGCCATCTCTTCTAACACTGAATGCTCTACTTGTCTCTGGGGATAGCTCTGTATGACTGGTTGTATGTTTGGGATCGTTGTCGTGGCGACACATGTTTCCTCACCACTGGATATGACATCCTCAGTAAAGCCTTTGCTTAGCACTATTCTTGGTGCACAAGTAAGAGAGGCAGACGAAGAAACGAAAACTGAGTGCAGACTTCGAATAAAGATTAAAAAAAAAAACATATAGGGAAGAGCAGCTCACCCCAGATATCTGAAGAAGCTGGGAGACCAAGAGAGGCAGTTTCAAGGCTGCAACGCTTCCCGTTACGCCAACAAGAACACGAAACGTCCCACAAGTCTTTACCAAATCATTTCGGAGACATGAAACACTGTCTTCGGTTTGCATATTTACACCACAACAACCAGAACCCCCGACTGACTAACTTTTGGACTGGCCTTGCTGTGTAGTGCGCCCGCAAACCACCTGTCTACGCCGTCGCTTCCGTAAATACTCTCTTTCCGCCAACGAATCAGAGGAGAGCACAATCAACGGGTCTGCGTCGTGAGCGAGCACGTCGCTTTTACGCTGACGTTCGGAGAGCGAGCGCGTTCTCAGAACATTCTGGGTGGGTTATCTACTGAAGACTGGCGGGCTAGTCAGCTAGCGAGGAGGCTCCATTTATTTATTGTGTACCAAAGTATGCTCTTAAATAAATCCTGGTAAGAAAGGGAAAAGCTGAAAACGAACAATGACACTGACACCTCTCGTCTACTGGGCTCAACGACATAAAGAAATCTACCTGCGAGTGGAGCTGACAGACGCTCAGGTGAGAAGCTAAACTGGATACACACACCACAGGACCCTCTGTGGTGACTTGTCTCTGCACTCACTTTTCCATCAGTAAATTGTTTTCAAACGCAGCTACAACACTACTCTGTGCCTACAGAGGCAAACATTAGATCATGCAAATGAAGGCGGTATGTTCCCCTAAATGCAACACCAGTGGGTAGCAGCATAATTTGCATTTTGCATGATATACTAAAGAGATCCTTATCGATGATGGTTGATCTTTACATAGCCCTCTACGAAAGCCTGACATTATCTGGCTGACACCTTTGATCTCACCAAACCTGCTCAGCAATGCCCTGAATTAGTAAAGATATTAGGCCGTGTATGTGTGTATTTGACTGAGTGCTTGTGCAAATTCTGTTATTATATTAATATTTATAGTAAATGTTATAGTCAGATTAATTATTATAAATATTATAATCTTATCTCAATTGTATTTATTAATTTGCATTCAAGTCTGATTAATAGGCTATGTCTTTTTATTTGTCAGTTCCAGTATAGTGCACAGGAAGTAATATGATGCTTGAATTCTCCATTTGTAGGAGGAAGTAAGCTCATCATTTGTCTCTTCTTTTTTTTGCAGAATATTGATGCCCATGTGCATGAAAATGTTCTTCTGTTTAAAGGTGACATATTTAATTTTCATTTAAATGTGATAATATATATATATATATAAAAAAAAAGTATAATCTGTGACATTGTGTATGGTATTTTGTTTGTAGCCCAGGGCCACGGTGCAAAAGGACAAAATGAATATGAGTTCAGCTTGGAGTTTCTTTCACCAGTGAAGCCAGAGGTATGAGCTCATTTCACCTGTCCTCATTGAGATCACTCAGCTGTTCTTTCTCACCTATGGTTTCTAGTTTTACTGATCATCAAATTCACATTGTCGCCAGGTGACCTACAAGTCCACACAACGGCAGGTAAATATCACAGTGCGGAAAGAGCAGCATGGCTGGTGGGACAGACTCACTGTACAGGAGCGTAAACCTGTCTTCTTGACACCTGACTTCGACCGCTGGCTGGATGAGTCAGATGCTGAGATGGAGATCCGGGAAAAGGTGAGATTGAAGTTGTGCTTTTAACTCACTGGAACATTACACATCATCAGAAATGTGCATTTAATTGAATAGCATACCAGTAAACAAAATGGCTGCCCCAATGTTAAACTAAGTTTGTACCTTAAGAAAGGAGTATCTGTGCACTGCAGCCCCTCCACAGGTGGAGGTCGGTGCTCTCAGGAAGGACCAGCAACTTGAAGAAAAGAAAAAAGGAGCCTGGAGCACACGAGTCACTGGTGATGCGAGTAGTTTACTTAGTGCAAAGCAACAACGTCTTCATCAGGGTCAAAATGACCCTTTGACCCTGATGAAGACGTTGTACGTCGAAACGTTGGTCTTGTTGCTTTGCACTAAGTAAACTACTCGCATCACCAGTGACTCGTGTGCTCCAGGCTCCTTTTTTCTTTTCTTTAAGTTTGTACCTTTTATATATAAAAGATTAAGACTAAAAATATTATAAATATAATATAAATAATAAATGTTTCACTTTTTATTTTGAAAGGAGGAGAAAAGAAACAGGCTGAAGGCCTCAAGGCACAAAGAGGAAGGTGAATATTAATCTTGTTAACAGGAAATGTCTATTTTTGTTGGTGTTTTTTTCAAATGTATTGCAAATTTAAGTTGTTAACTGTGCAATACAAAAATTAAAACTCATTTTTTAATGCATGTCCTTTGTGTGTCTTACAAGTGTCTTCCCAGATTTCATTGAAATTTTGTTTGTTTTTGTGACAATTTAGTTTTGTATTTTTTGGCATTATGCTTTTACTCTAACTTTATGCAAACAATAATTACTTTTCTTTTAAATGTTTTAGGGTTTTTTGGCCTGAAAACAGGATTTTTGTTCGTGTATAACCTGGTGCAGTTTCTTGGTTTTTCATGGATCTTTGTCAACATGACTGTGCGCCTCTTTATCTTTGGCAAAGGTGAGGAATTTTAATTGGGCAGTAGCCTAAAAGTCTCTCATTGCTTTACAAAAAACGTGGTAAGACCACTCACTTACAACACGACTGTCTTTTCAGATTCTCTTTACGACACATTTCACACTATATCGGACGTGATGTTCTTCTGTCAGATTCTGGCATCAGTAGAGGTCCTCAATGCTGCTTTTGGTGTGGTCAAAACAGCTACCTTTCCAACTCTTATACAGGTACAGGATGCTCCTTTGCCAGTTTCAGCTTCATGGGGCCACAGATGCCGTGCCAATACACTTCTAGAGTACTGATTTATCATTTTTGACTTTTGCTCTTTTACTAGGTGGTTGGAAGGAATTTCATCCTCTTCATCATTTTTGGTAGTTTGGAGGAAATGCACCACCAGCCTGTTGTCTTCTTTGTTTTCTATCTGTGGAGTGCCATTGAAATTTTTAGGTAATTATGCTTTGCCTTGATGCCTCCCTGTTCCTGGTGAACAGTCTTCCAGGGGGCTTCTCTACATTAAGACTTTTCTTTTCACAATCCCAGCAGAATCTTTTGTATTCAGTAATCTTCGAATCACAGCTGGAAATCAATAGAGGAATATACATTTCTGCTACTGACTTGCTAGCAATAAATATGTTATTGTCCTTTTGATTTGATTCTACTCACTCAGAAACATGTCTGAAAAATTGTATTTTTTTTTAGCAACAAACGGTAGTCACTGTTTACACCAGAAGCATATTTTCACTAAAACTGGGTAATTTAGGTGACACTATCATGTTAGGTGATAAGCAACTAGATATGTGTTGCCTGCCTACAACTAACAGGATGTTCAAATCTCAGGTATCCGTTTTACATGCTGGGCTGTTTTGATACGGAGTGGAAAACCCTGACATGGCTGCGGTACACAATCTGGATGCCACTGTACCCATTAGGTGTTTTAGCTGAAGGTGAGCTTCTTTACTTTTCACTTAACTAATAACAATTCAACACATACAAACACTAAACATGTATCTCCTCTCCCTCTCTCATGCAGCCGTAGCCGTTGTACAATCCATTCCCATCTTCTACGAGACCAAACTCTTCAGCATTCCTCTGCCGAAGGCCATTGGCACTTCCATCAGCTTCTCTTACATTCTGCACATTTATCTCGTTCTTATGTTCCTGGGTACGTCTCCAGATAAAACAGGAATCATTTTGTTGTCTAAAGAAATGTTGCGGCCTGATATGAACTTTTGGTCTCTCTTCCTCCTCAGGACTTTTTATCAACTTTCGTCATCTCTACAAGCAGAGGAAGAGGCGTTTCCACACCAAGAAGAGGAAAGCAAATTAAAGAAAGAGCGCCAACAACAACACCTTCGCTGCCTGTTAATATATGAAGAAATTATCCTCACAAACCACGATCCAGTTATGTTATGAAGATGTTCTCTTTTCCACAGCCTGTTTACTCACTAAAATGAATTCCTTAATGGTCAATGTGAACATCCATAAGATGATGCAATATTTCATCACTGCACTGACGTCTCACTCACTGGTGATTGATTTTGTTTCCATGAATTTTAGTTTGTAGAATAGTGAAGTAAGCCATAGCAGGCCACAGACCTTGAGATTCTATGTGATACCGTGTTCCTTTTTCATTTTAATCTTGGTTTAGTTTTTGTTTGTTCAATGTGGTGGTAGTTTCGGTTCACTAGCACTGGTCTGGAAACACTGCTGTAATCATTTAATACACAGTTATTTGTGTATGAATGAAGAAAGCAACAACATTCTCAACAAATACTGTATTTATTATTCCAGATTTTTGATCCGTCCTGCAAACCTCAGGGAAAATTGTCCTGGTGACTACTTAAATATAAAGAGTGTTTTGTGTCCCCTCTCCTCAACAGTAACAAGCCAGGAAGGAATTTTGTTTGTTTCCATTCCTTACTCTGCTGTATTATTATTTTGTAACCTTAGCCCAAACTTACACTGTCATTATCAAGATTTCCTGTAAATTTTGCAGTTATGTGACATTGAATAAAAATGGAATTTAAATCTGGTCAAATTGCGTATAAAGATCCTACCAAGTAAAATGTAAAAAAAATATGTACATGCAAACATTTTACAAATACCTCATTATGTGTGTTTTGCCATATTTTGGCAGAGTCGCAGAGGAGTTTCATGTTATCCATCATGACTCATTTTCATGAACTTGAAACTGGCTGAATTCTTCAAACTAACATCCAGCATACACCAGATGCTGTCTCCACATTGGTCCACACAGGCCGAGGCTGCTGTATTCAAGTCCGTCTTTACTAACTCAGATGTGGCTCAGCTTGAGAAGTCAGTGTGCATGGGGGCGATGTTGTGATCAAAAGCAGCATACTGGGAATCGCCAGTGCTGGCCAGTTTGAGCTGCTGTGCGGCGTGGGAGAGTTGAAACGCAGCATCGGGATGAGCCGAGTCTGGCAACAAAGTGCACTCTCTCTCCAGCAGGTCGGCCACTCCTTTCAGGAGCTCCCAGAAACCAAAAGCCAAGGCCGCTTTGCGCAGACGGTTGAGCTCCTGACAGATAAAATTAGAAGACAGTTCATTCAATCACAGTTCAGCTGTATTTTCACATCCGAGTAGGTTCAGTCAAGCCTACCTTATAGAAGGTTTGAGTTTTATCTGGTAGTTTTCTTGCATTCCTCAGAATCTTCTGCACATCTGTCTGTAAATTAAAAAAAAAGAAGCACATATTACCCACAAAATGTTTGTTTGCCGCACTGAAGAGCAGTCATTCAAGTAATCCTTTAAACTCATATTGTTAAGGCTTTGACAATATATCTTCTGACTTGTTCACATCAGAACCGTTCAGTGAACACAATCCATGGTCTCTACAACAACTCATTTTGAATATTATGTGGCATTTTCATTGTCTGATATTTTGTGGGATTCTTTGAGCAGAGCCAAAAGCGACTTCATTGATCTTCTCCACAAACTTCACTGTGAGAAAAGTTGGTGTATCTGCTTTAAGAAAGTTGTGTACCTGTTGTAACTGCCTCCTACTCAACTCAGCCCTGATAATTATTTATTAGGTGTTCAACAGCCTGTTTGTGAACTACTTTTATTGGCTGCCTCCATTAGCTAAGAATGTTGTTTATGGTAGAAAACATCTTAGTGTAGTGCAAAGGCTGTAAGACAGGTGCATGAGTTAAAGTGCATATGAGATACTGAGGTCAAGCTGACCCCAGATTAGAGGGAGCTGTATTCTCTCTTCCTGCTATCTCTGGCTGTGTGAGGAGCCTCTCCCTCCCACACTGAGATAAACCAAGAGAAGGGGGTAGAGACCTTGAGGATTTAGACAACATTCATTGGGTGCTATCATTTATGGGGGTAAATTATGGCGACACGGATGCTTTTACTTTTTTTTTGATGGTGTTTGTTCTTTGATATTGATAGCCACTTCGACAGCATCCCACTTGTTTTATGTTCACTGTGCATTGCTGATCCCTCAGGTCTCTTCAATCGAGTGTATTTCAATAAATCCTATTTAATATAAGACATCAGTGTCTCCAGCATTGTTTTTTCACACTGACCCTGAGCCACAGCCGAAGAAAATCGTCTACACAACACAGAGAAAAGATCTCTGATTCAGTGATACTACTGTACCTGCAGTCCACTGGCCTTGATCCACACCGTCACATTCTGAGCATAGCTTCGTTTGACCGATGGTTGGACAGGAAAAGGACTCTTACTGTCATCCTCCCCATAGGGATTCTCTGCAGCCTCTGAAATACCACAAAGGTTATGAAACATCAAAGGGAAATCCGGAGGCCTACACGATCACAATCGGAGCCATTCAACTTTGTTACAGATCGGAGTAAATAATTAACTGCTCGATGATGTAGACAATACATACAAGTACAATGAGGCCTTTGCTCTTTAGGGATAGACAGTCATTTACCCGGAGTTTCAAAATATCCCCCAAATGCCCTAAAAGATTCTTAAAATGATGCTTTCATTACATTTTGTAAACAGTACCAGAGACTCTAGACATTTGCTGTAAATGTGCAGGGAACTACTTGCTGTTATAGCTTGTCTAACAGGTCTGTCACAGGTTACCTGAGATTGGTCCCAAATGTGAGATCTTGCCCAGCCAAGGCAGAGGTTCTGCACCAGGATCAAACAGAGACATCATCAGATTTGATTTCTTCTTACTGTCTGCTTGGGAGTACAGCATGCCGTACCACTCTGGCCTGGGGGGGGAAAGAGCAAACTGCACTTAACCTTTTCGCTCACAAACCGCATGAACTCATTTTGCTGTGCAGGCGTACTGATCAATCAATGCACACAAGTTCTTTCAAATAAGTTAAATATAATGAAGTCCGTTGATTCTCACCCCAGCTGGACCAGTGCCACCATTCCTTCAACTTTCAGGCTGCCATGTAAAAGCACACAAAAATTTGGACTTTTGCCTGCCATCTGACTGGCAGAAGGCTCCTCCTCGAGCTCATCTGTGGCTCCTGTGCCAACTTCATCCACATCTGAAGTCAAGTGCATATAAAACATGTTAACAACACCATAAAATGATCTCATTGATGCTGGAATTCAAAGTAAAAATGTGTGTTCATGTTAAAAGTGGACATTAACCATCAAAAAGATTAACACCTGGATCATCGCTGCCAAAACCATAAAATAGTATTTGCTTCAAAAACTATTCAACCACCAAGAATCAAATGTTGTTCTTGTTATTAATTTGTCTTATTTTTCTCTGCTAAACGTATTTGGGGAGCAAAAACTACAAAAGAAGATTCAGGAAAATTAGCAGATGGGTAAGGTCAGGGGTTTGAAATGCTACTTTTCCTACGTCTTGCTTTATTCCTGCAATAATTCAATAACAATTTATACATACACGACTGAAATGCTTACAAGTTTGAGAGAGCTAAATTGTAACCCTCCACCTGCAGTGGTTTAGCCACCGCCAGCTGGTTGCTCCCCTGTGTACAGCTACAGCACATTTACATTAAGGTATGAATGTGTCGCATCTATTAAAGTATAAGGTCTGTCAGGCCAAAGGCACTTCCTGAGGTCTTTATATGGATTAAAGTGTGTAGAATGAGTGCATTTCTCTGCAGATGATATATACTCTAGGGAGGAGAAAAGAGACCTTGAGGAGTAGAAAACACAGAACACGGTGCCTCCACTGTCGGCGCCATAGGTAATTTATGACTGTATGTTAGACTTGCTTGTACTTTTGAAATGGACAGCCACAAATTACTTTAAAGGGTACACTTGGGGACTAAGAAACTGCAGTAAGGACCAGACTGACAACTAAGGTAGCATCATGCACTGCATGTAGCGGTGATGGCTCTGTTCCTCTTGATCTAGTGCACTTCAGCAAACTCTCCTCAACACGAGACATCAGGGGCTCCAGAGGTCTCCTTCACTCAGACTCATAAACCATGATGACAGAAAACCTCCCCAACAACTAATTTATGGCCCCTGACAACTGTCTCTTGTAGCTGTATTTTAAAAGAATTTACTTCTCATGCAAACTGTTTGCCCCTCATTGCTCTCTTTGACTACTTTTACTGAAATCACAATTCTCTCAGGGGCAAAAGGACATACTGTAGTTGAAAATAGTTAAAAAAAAAAAAAAAAAAGGTTTCTTGAAACATGAGACAACTTTCAAATTTGGGCTCAAAAGATAAAGGTGAAAATCAGCTTCACATTATTTGCTCCTTTAAAGAAAATTATATGTTTTCTGTGAAAATCAGCCATGAGGCAAAAATTAAAGCAGTTTTGTCTATGAATGTTCAGTTTACAATTTAAACATGACAAAAATTTTCAACACTAACCTTTGTTTACAGCAATAGGCAGCACCAAGTGTCTGGATATAGTAGGAGGACTGGAAATGTCAGCGATTTCAATGAAGCCCACAATTTCCAAATCTGAAACATGCACAACAGAACATGAACATTTATCTGAAGAAAAAAATTTGAGTTTCAGTTAAATTCTAAATCAATGCATTAAAGCTGCCCGAGTACCTGTATTGACTATCCGTGGCATGGGTTCCACCTCTTCATCCACCACTACAGGCTCAGGCCGAGGGAACACCTGAACGTCTGAGGACAGGTTCCCACAGTGCAGGACCGCGTGAAAAGGAGAATACGCATAATCGATCAGCCTCCTGTAGACATAGAAAGGAAAAAAAAACCACTGTAACAAAGGACAAAAGCTGCCACAGTAAACATATAAACATGATGAAAAAACAGTTTTCCCCAGTAATAGCCATACCCAAACATGGCTTGTACACTTTTCATGCAAAGTGGCCCCTCCATGGTGAAGATCTGTCCATCGCCTCCACTGATCCTTAGTAGTTCCTCCAAGTTGTCCATGGCATCAGTCATCTGTAACTGAGATTACACAAGAACGTGGGTCTAATTTGTTGCTGCTAACAAAGATATTGCAAGATAGATAAATACTTTATGTATCCGGAAGATGTCGAGATTATTGACAGATGTAAGTTACAGTGCACAATACAATACAATCCATATACAATAGTTACAGTGGAGTTTGATACCAATGACATGGTTGAAGTGAGGCTACATATCAGATTAGGCCTCATATTGTCTTCAGTCATTTGCTTGCTGCTTTAATGATAAAAGACTTCACTATGCAAACCCTGTATTGACACATATTCTTTAGGAACTCACTGACTCGATTCAGGAAATGAGATATCTCCAAAGTGTGCATAGTCAGCTAAACAGTAAAATAGATTACCCTTAACCACAATTCACAAGTTACTGTAATATCACAGTCTGAATTAATACTCAACAATATGGATGTCTGAAGGCTTCTTCAGCAATATTTTATAACATTAAGACCCAGTAGAGCCAGGACCTTGAATTTAATGTTGGCAGATGCCTTTCATTGAATGGTTTGGATAAAGATGTAAGTATATAAAAAAAAGGATTGTTGAACAGGCATCCGAGTCCGTACCTCCTCTGCATTGGCTATACACATGATGTACAGTTTGGTGGGGAAAGGGAAAGGGAGTGGGAACTTCTTGTCATCCCCTCGCTGCTTCAGAGTTTGAAGGGAGTGGCGTAGAGAACCTTTTCCAATACCCAGAGATCCATCAGTAACCAGCATCACCTACAGGACAAGAGGGATGTATGTAAGCACAACACCATGTATCAACGTAAGAAATATGTGCAGATAGTTGAAATGACAAATGTAAAAATACCTGACAGGGACAGCCACTGCCCCACTCCTGTACGACAACATTACTAACTCCATTAAGAGCCGACTCAACACAAGTCTTGTCATAGTCTTCCAGGTTGCTCAGAGCCTCCTGCAGAGAGAAAAAAAATCAAATCACACATCAAACCTCTTCACTAAAGTCTTTCTTCATATTAAATGGAGTCAGGGAAAGGGAAACTTGCTTTGGCTTTCTCCTTTATACGTATTTGAGGCACACTTTACCTGCAATGCATTGTAATCTCTGGTGAAAGGCACCAGGAGCTCCCAGAGGGAGGAGAAGGCCATGAGAGATGTGAACTCCAGGCGGTAGTTTGAGGCCATGTGCTCAAACAACATGTTGAGTCCGTGGACAGCCAGGTTCTTCCTCTGAAACTCCTCGCTGCTGCCGTCCAGAGACACCGGCCGTGTCATGGACAGAGACACGTCCATTAGGACCACGGTAGGCATGGCTCGCTGCTTATGGACTCTCACAATGATGCAGTGAAACTACAGGACCCTCCAGCGTGCTCCTGCTGAAGCAAAAAAGAAGAAAAAGTCAAGTCAAGTCAAGTCATCTTTATTTATATAACACCTTAAACACAACACAAATTGCTCCAAAGTGCTTCACAAAAAGAAAATAAATAAATGCTTATATAAACACAGTACAAAAGAAAAGAAAAACTGAATGATCATAAAAGCTGTTGGTGATGAATTTGACAGGCCAAGACCGGGGGGATTATGGAATTAAACGAATAGAAAAATGAATTATAGTAAGATAATCAAAAGAAAGAGAAAGAAAAAGAAAGAAAGAAGAAGATGATGACTTTAATGGGTACAGCAGACTGAATACCAAATAGCTCATCGTCCGGTCTGCTGAGGACATGTTAAAAGGATATCTGCCATTTCTTTAACCACATTAATATCAGCGCAAATGTCACAAAGAATTTACACTTTAAAACACCAACTATTTAATGAGGTTAAAGCTTCAAATGAGATAACTTGTCACAGCACAGGACTGTTAGCTCATGTTTGCTAAATTACGATATCTTTCTGTAACACAGCACCGGAAGACCCGGCTGAAGAAACCTTCAGGTTGCTATTTCACTAATGTGATCATGTCTTTGTCCACGAAGTGAACACCTACAAACCACCGTGTATGAGTAAATAAATAAATAAATTCGTATACGTGCCATTCAGTTTGTAGCTCGCCATCCACTGTTTTGTGTTGCGCTGTGTGTGCACCGCTACTTCCGTCCGGCTGAAACTAGGGTTTGCTTTATTAGTTGTTCCTACCTGAGGACATTTTCTTGTTTTTGCGCTGAGAGACCTACATAAACACAGGGTAGGGAAAATCATTTATAACTTCAACAATACCACTGTAGGCTCGTTAACGCTTTAAAATGAAGGCTGTGTTTAGATGTCAATTCAAGCTGTGGTGGGTGAGTTGTTTGTGCCATAACTGACTTGAAAAAGTTTTGCGTGGAATTTTCTTTTTTTTTCTTTTTTTCTTTTACAAAGCAGAAAGTGTATTGTCCCTAAAGTGCCCAATAAGCCTTTTTGCAATTCTTTCTTTTTAAAAGGAAAAACTCTGAAGTAGCCTACTGCCTCTTAAAGGCTGTTGTCACACTTTGTTACTATGTTTATGGCTGAAAAATACTGTAGGCTAGATAGGCCTACTAGAAACTACAAGGGGTTTCAGGGGTTTGGGTGATTAATTAAAGTGTGAGAATGAGACACTGTCATATTCATCTTGTTTCGAGTAGGCCTATGCATATGGCCAGGATGTCCCACTTCCCACACCTCTGCTTTGCCAGATGTTTGGTAATGCTGCATCTATTTAAAAAAAAAAAAAAAAAATCAATGTGTTTATTTATTTATTTTTAAAGGAAATTTGCTCCCCCTACTGTCTCAATAGACTATAATTTTTATTTTAAATATCTCTTTGATTTCAGATTTACTAAATTCAAGAAGAAGATTGAAGATTTGCATCCTTTCACTCCACAGTCCGCTAATGAGAAAGCTGGACTTCACCTCTGGTCACTGATGTATTTTGGGTTTCTGTAGAGGTGCTTTTGCAGTGTAAAATGAACTCTGCAACAGGGAGGAGAGTGCAGCTGAGCCGAGGTTTGTTTCTCCCCTCTGGGATTTTCTTCTGTACCCTTTACCAGCTGACCATCAGTACCTATGTGGGGGGAGAGACTGGAGAAGACACTACAGAGAAGGCTATGACTCAGGGGCTGAAGGAACCTGTCACTGCAAAACATGAATTTGAGCCCACAGGTCAAACAACACCTGGGATACATTTAGTAAATCAACTGCAAACAACTTCAGATTGGAAGTCATCCGCCTCCACTGAATCTCACGCTTTTTCCGGTGAAAGGGCTGCATTCCCTAGTGATGTCTTTTCTATTGAGGACCGTCGACGAGGCTGGGTGATCCTCCATTTTCTGGGGATGATATACATGTTTGTGTCACTTGTAGTTGTGTGTTCTGAATTTTTTGTTCCTGCACTGGGAGTAATCACAGACAAGTTAGCCATCTCTGATGATGTGGCAGGAGCCACCATCATGGCTGCTGGAAGATCCACCCCTAAGTTTTTGTCCTTCCTCATTGGGGTCTTCATCGACAACAGTGATGTGGGAATTGGCACAATCGCTGGTTCAGCAGTTTTCAACATTTTGTTTGTGATAGGAATGTGCGCTTTGGTTTCTCGAGAGGTTCTTCATCTGACCTGGTGGCCACTTTTCAGAGACGTATCCTTCTACATATTTGGCCTCATCTTGCTCATCATCTTCTTCTTGGACAATGTCATAATGTGGTGGGAGAGCATGATGCTGGTGGCTGGGTACACTGTCTATGTGATTTTCATGAAGTTTAATGTGCAAATAGAGCATGCCGTCAAGACCCAGCTGTACAAACACAAATGCATTGTCAAAGTCATTGCTGTGGAAGAGCCTGAAAAGGTAAGTACTGCTGTGACTGTTGTGGGTGAAATCTCAAAGACCAGTTAGAGCCGTCTAATAAACATTGAGAAAATGGTTCAAACCATTTCAACCATTAATATATCATTAAGGAAAAAGTATGGAGCGCTTTAAAGTAACATGGGGTAATATTAAAGGCTTTAGGAAATAAACATGTTCAACCTTAATAAATTAATCCCGATACTCACACCAAATAACTTCTATTGTGTATGATGAGCACACCAAATGTCTATTCCTAGGGGGACGCACCTGCAGGAGAGGATGGGTCAGGATGCTCTCCAGAATCTGACAGTGAGAACGATCCAAAAAACAATAAAACCCATGAGGAGTCCACCAAACATAATAATTGTGAGAATAAAAAAGATAATGAAGAAGAAGAGCACAGAAAGGATAAGCCCCTTTCTTTAAAGTGGCCAGACACACCACGTAAACAAGCCACCTACCTCTTCCTGCTGCCCATAGTTTTTCCTCTGTGGCTCACAGTTCCTGATGTTCGCAAACAGGTAAGTCCAAGACACATTTCTGAGATTATCTATGCATCAAATGGCTCAACTGTGTTTTGTTTTTTTGTTTTTTTTGCATTTGTTTAACAGAAATACAGAAAATACTGTGTGGTCACCTTCCTGGGCTCTATTGTGTGGATTGCTGCCATCTCCTACCTCATGGTGTGGTGGGCCTTTCGGGTCAGTGAGGAAATGTTTTGCCTTGTTTTCTGATTGTGCACACAGGCACAAAGCAAACAGTGCTCACAAAGACTGGTGTATACCCCGATTGTAAATATAAAAAAAAAAAAAAATTGTTTTTTTAAAGATAGAATTTAACAGTAATTCTGTATTCTCTATTCTGAATGCTTGTTTACTCTTGTAGATTGGTGAGACCATCAGCATCTCACCTCAGATTATGATGATCCTGGCTTCAGCGATGTCCTCCCCCGACCTGATTACCAGTGTTATAGTTGCACGTAAAGGTCGGGGGGACATGGCTGTGTCCAGCTGTGTGGGCAGTAACATCTTTGACATCACTGTTGGGTGAGTTTCTAATAACCTAATATGTCATGGCTGCAAAAGAGAAGTGCTGCTGATGTACATAAAGTTCACAGGATTCTTCCTCTCCCTCTTGCGTTTCTTTCTCTTTCCCTTTTCCCTTTCAAAAGAATGCCAGTCCCATGGCTTCTGTACTCATCCATTCACAGTTTGGCTCCAGTGGAGGTCAGCAGCAACGGGCTCTCCTGTGCCATCGTGCTTCTTTTCCTCATGCTCCTCTTTTTTATCGTCTCCATTGCATCCTGTAAATGGAAGATGAATAAGACTCTGGGTTCCACCATGTTCCTGCTCTACTTTATCTTCCTGGTGCTAAGTGTGATGCTGGAGTATCGCATCATTATCTGCCCTCTCTAGCAGTTGTTTACTTCACTTGTAACATGAGGCATGTTAACCTATGCAAGTATAGTTCTAATGAGCAAGTGTCTGGTCATCATTGCATCCTGTACGTGGAAGATGAATAAGATGCTGGGCTTCATCATGGTCCTGCTCTACTCAGTCTTCCTCGTGGTACTGTACATGTGGTGGGGCAGTATAGCCAAACATAATGTTTTTATTCATTTGTATGCTTATTAAATAACTTTTGCTTGTGTATGCTATGAAGAAACATACAAAGCGTTAAACATACACATTTTGATAACTAATCCTAGATTTGTACTTGACTAAAAAGTACAACTACTTAAATGGCAACATACTGTAATGTCCAAGCACATTAAAACCTACTCCTGTACACACACCAGGCCATAACATTCAGGACTAGCCAAGAGAAATAAACAGATATATCAAAACATTTTTATTTTCTTTCCTGTACACATATACATGTACATTTAAACATATGCACATTCACATTTCCCCTGTCCCTTTCATATTCTGTCCCTATACTCATATATTGTGCCTAATATCTAAACACAATTGTTATTCACTTTCTCACTCTGTAAATTGTTTTTTCTTATTTTTTTTTTTTTTTAGAAATAATATCATTGTTTAATAATGCTGAGCAACGAATGTATTCTTTAGACAACATTTGTATTTCATGTATGGATGGTGAATTTCATTTTTTCATTTATCTGAATTGAAATCTCTCCAGGTTATTTTCCCAATCCCCTGTCACATTAAATATCATAAATAACAAAAAAATTGTAAATACCAATCACAGGAGTTCTTTGATCTTCTTCTTTTCTGACTATTTCATTATTTTTTATTATTCGCAGTGTTATCCTATTTGTATTTCATCTTGGGTTTTTTCCCACAAACATAATGACATATCAGTTTATCTCATGAATAATATAAGCACTGATTTAAATTTAAATTGTGAAAATTATGCCCTGGATGTCTCATTTTAAATGTTCTGAGGCCCTTGTTCCATGGGATATGGATGTGCACCAAATGCAGCTCACCAGCACCACCTGCAGGACAAAAACAGAACTACATTAATAAACACACCCCAAAGCTGACATCTCAGTGTTTACTACAAAGATTCATCCTTATATTTATGTTCAATTTTAATTGTATAACTTACAATATTATTGTTGTCATCTTTAGATATAGTTTTGACATTTTAAAACTTTTGGAGCCCCACACAGGAAAAGGTGGGCCTATGCTGAAATCATGTCAAAAGACGCTACCTCATTTCAAGATGTTTCACTGTAACATCTTTTGATAATCTGATGCCGAAGTCATACAGCATACAGTACAATGTCTGCCTCCGTTGGCAGATTAAAAAAAAAATTTTTTTAAAGAATCAAAATGTTTTATGCAAACTCCACCGGATTCTTGTTCTACATGATGCCAGCTGCCTCTGTGAATATTCTCATTTGTCATCGTTATCCCCAAAGATTCTTTCAAAATTAATTTTTAAAGAATTCCTAGGAATAGCCTACAATAGGGTCCCCTAATAAGAACAACCAGCCCTGCAACAGATGGTCCAGCTCCCACAAGGCCCTGATCTCAACACTGTGGTATCAGTCTGGGACTACATAAACTTTGTGACAGTGGACACTGAGTCTGTCTCTCGTACCAGGACATGAAACTTTGTTGACTTTCTTTTTCATGTTTACTACACTGTGATTTAAAAAATCTAGGCCTATAATTAAGTATATTTTTTAATCTCATATATTGTAGCTACATTTTAGAGTGTGACCCATTGTTTCAGTATCAGATTTGTATGTTGAATCTTCAAAGTCAGCAAAGTAACAAGTTATAATGGTTGGAAAGATAAAAGTATAAAAGTAAAAAAGCGCTTGTGGAAGTGGAAGAATAAAGTTGCATTAAATAAATACAACACACGTCCAGTTAATAATCACTTCTAAAGGCTGCTGTCTGGCTAACAGTGCTGCCGACATATCTTTCTGTAAACATAATAGCCAAATAAAACGTCGGCAGAGCAACTAAAAGACAGACTAGTGTCAGTAGAAACCTGGTAGAAACAAAGGATCTTTACAGCCTACCTTCGAAATTTTCTCACGCCAGCAGGTGTAATGTGCAGTACTGCGTCCGTCCGGCTGGAAACAGTGTAAAGGAAAATAGTTCCTATGTGATATAAATATTTTTAAAATTTCAGAATAAATGAAAAAAATAAAAACTCTGCAAGGAATATGTCCGCTAATTGTAAGTAAGTTATTGACTGGTTGTTTGCAAGTAAGTAGGCTAATCTATTCCAGTTCAAGTTGTGATGTTTCTCTCAATGTCAGCCTCTGTAAAATTAGGCTATTTATAGGCTATCCATTTATTTATTTTACATATTAGTATGAGACTACAGCACCACTTTTATTTAGCTCTCAATTGAATATTTCAATAAGAGGTTCACGATAAAGTGAGAGTGAGACAATGCAGATAATCCTCTTAGAAGACTTCAGGTATTATGCTGATCCATTGTGAAGACTTGCCCCGTGTCCTACATAACCCTTTGGCCACTTGCAGCAGTTTGGATTTTAGTTGTGCCACGAGCTGTGGAAATCTTTTGGAGATTTTTGCACCTCTGACTTTGAATATTCATTTTATGGTAAGTCAGCATTTGTGATCAAGGTGCATATTGTCTGTTGTAGTTGATCAGGAAATTAGCTAACCCCTTATCAGCCAACATTTTCTTTTTCGTTTTGATATCATCCATTGTCTTCTATGCATTCGTGTTTTACATTTGCTTGGTGTTTTCCTTTTTCTTCTCTGCCACTCAGATTGTTCATGTTCTTTCTCAGAAAACAACTTGTGTGTTTAGAGGGTAGCTTCTCAATGGGCTTATCAATAATATTGTGACACAGTTATGTATGAGGCGTACCTGCCAGTGTTTCTAAATGTCATTATGTCTCTGATGCTTCTGCTCATTTACAATTAGGTTGGATTTCCAGGGAGCTGAGGATGTGACATGAATCACACCAGTGAAGTTTTACATTCTGTCACCCCATGGTCCACTGGGGAGAGAGCAGGACTTGTCCTCTACCAAAGCCCATGTATGCAGTGTAATTCAACATAGTTCGCTGCAACACTGCCTTGGAAAATGTACTGTACAAGAAGAAAGAGACTGCAGCTGAGCCGGGTCCTGTTTCTCCTCTCTGGGGTTTTCCTCTGTACCCTCTACCAGCTGACCATCAGTGCCAGACTGTATGAACCTTTGCCAATGCCTCAGATTGGAGAGGATTTTATAGAGGGTTCAACAGAGGGGGTTGAGGAGGTAACTGTGGAGACTCAAGGGCTGGAGGAGCCTTTCACTGCAGGACAGGAGTTAGAGCTCACAGATCAAACAACGCCTGAGATGCATACGGTACAGCATCTGGATACAACTCCAGATTTGACAGCATCCACCCCCACTGAAGCTCCAGGATTGCCAACCACAAACCGGACTGTTGTGCACTGCATCTATGTGGCCCCTGAGCCTCCACAGGAAAGCCCCACACCAATACCGGCTCCTCCTGTAACCACCATCACTCCAGCTTCTCCTGGTGAGGCTCCACATGTTAAGGGTGAATATCCTGAGGATATCTTTTCTGTTGAGGACCGTCGCCGAGGCTGGGTGATCCTCCATATTTTTGGGATGATATACATGTTCGTGTCACTTGCAATTGTGTGCGATGAGTTTTTTGTTCCTGCATTGGGAGTAATCACAGACAAGTTAGCCATCTCCGATGATGTGGCAGGAGCCACCTTCATGGCTGCTGGGGGTTCTGCCCCCGAGCTTTTTACTTCCTTGATAGGGGTCTTCATTGCCCACAGCAATGTGGGCATCGGCACTATAGTTGGCTCAGCAGTTTTCAACATTTTGTTTGTGATTGGAATGTGCGCTTTGGTTTCTCGAGAGGTTCTTCATCTGACCTGGTGGCCCCTTTTCAGAGACGTATCCTTCTACATATTTGGCCTCATCTTGCTCATCATCTTCTTCTTGGACAATGTCATAATGTGGTGGGAGAGCGTGATGCTAGTGGCCAGTTACTCTGTCTATGTGATTTTCATGAAGTTTAATGTGCAAATAGAGCATGCCGTCAAGACCCAGCTGTACAAACACAAGAGTATTGTCAAAATCATTGCTGTGGAAGAGCCTGAAGAGGTAAGCACTGCTGTAATGAAACATGGCCTGGTGTATTATCACATGTCAGGTCTATAATAAGGTATTTCTAACATTTCCTGTCCTTAAGTGGCAGAGTTGTTCACACAGTATGTATATAATTGAGACCAAAGCTGGCACTTAAAAGAGCGATTATACAACTCAGATGAATGTACATACTGATTAATTAAAAATGTGCAGATCTTGAGGTACCTCAAATATCATTTATGTGCAGCAGTTTTGCTGGTGTTTAATCTTCTCAACAAAACAACACTACCACCACACACACACACACACACACACACACACACACACACACACACACACACACACACACACACACACACACAAACACACACACACACACACACACACACACACACACACACACACACACACACAAACACACACACACACACACACACACACACACACACACACACACACACACACACACACACACACACACACACACAAAGATCCATATGCCCAAAAGTGAGACCATTGCTTATGTGCATGCATAATTTTGTGTCTTATCCTGCCATGCTCATCAGAAAGCTGGAGCTGAGGTTCCTCTGAAGCAAATGTGATTATTTGATCTGCTGAAAATAATGCTTTACGTCCTACGCCCAAAGTACATTTTCTTATTGGTTTTAATTGGGTGAGCAGTAATTTCACCAAATTATGATCCTATACAGAACACAGAGCTACATTTTCTTTCTGTCACCCTACCATAACATTATATGAAGTTTATACTAATATTGATACTCTAAAAGATTAAATAGCTTTGGTCAACTAATGAATGATTATCACTGAAAAAACATTGTTGCACGCAGATGGATGGGGACGATGAAGATAATGCCCCTCCTGCTTCAGAGGACAAGAATCGGTTAACGGTAAAAAATCAATTTTAAGTCAACTACAAGAGAAACTCACAAAAAGTACATGTACATATCGACTTAATAATGTTTTGCTTCTTATTTACCCTCCTACTGTACAATTTATAGAACATCATGGAAAGTGTTGGCACATGTAAAAGCAATTGTCTATGAAATGAAATACAAGGCTGCCTTCCACTCTGTTGTGAGTAGCTGTTGTGACCTCGGCCATCTTTTCCCCCCCAGTTGAAGCCGGCCCTTCAGCGAGGGGGAAGTTCAGCTTCTTTACACAACAGCACCATGAGAAACACCATCTTCCAGCTCATGATCCACACGCTAGACCCCCTGGGAGAGGGTGAGTACCATATCAGTGTGGCAACAAGCCAAATGACTGTGTGTCTTTAAAACTGCTCTCACAATGAGTCTCTGCGGACTACGTCCTTCTCATAGTAAAATGGATTAGCAAAGTGTCCCAAATGAACGCAGCGCTAAGTCCAGATTGAAACTATAAGCAGATAAATACCCACCTCACTCTATGGAGGGATACACTTGGAGGCTCACAAAGAAATATTGAAAAAAAAAAGATTCACAGGATACACTAAGCTTGGCTCTACATAGACATGTTGTTTCTATGAATACATAATATAAAGGCATCCCTGAAGGGTGATTAATTCTTTTAGTCAGAACAAGAGAAGTATGAAGATATAAACTGCTGATAGCTCGTTAAATAGAGTGGTCATGGACAACTTTCCCACAGTTTCCTCTCATAGAGAAGTAGAGTTCACTCGATGGTGTATCATGCATTACAGTAACCCTAGACCATCTTACAGAAATGTTCCTGTTTCATTGCTATTGTAGACTATCTTATAATTTTTGTACCAGTGGCCCTGGTCATTTCTCAGGCCTTGGGGCAACAAACACTCAAGCATAATAATCAGCTTTTACATGAGTCCACACAATCACACGGCTGGTAACCCCTGTTTCAACTCATTTCCTTCAGACCACTATTGACACTGCGATGCATTAAAGCAAAATTACAAATGTCTGTGACTTATTTAACTTCCCTAAATTAGAATGTGCTGTCAAACTAAATAACAGAAACATGGTTTAGATCAAATATAATTGTCATTTTTTTGGGGTAATATGAGCACAGTTAGAAGACAAACAAGCTTTAAAAGTTTGAAATCAACAGCTTTACTTCTGTATTTACTTGTCCATTTGAAACCATTTGCTGTTTCTATTGGTCGAAGCAGCAGTGGAAGTCATGTGCAATATAATGAGTTTCCCTGTCTTGTCTTGTACTGTGCAGCACCTCTCGTGCAATTCCTTTGATGAGCTCATTTTTCCCTCCATGACATTGCTCTCTGCTGCGCTAAGGATTATGCTGCTGGTGTTGTTTTTGATGTTGTGCTGCAACATTTTGGTCCGTGCTTAATTCATGATACTGTGACTGATTCTCTGTCCTCCATATATCACTGAGAAGTTATTCCAATTAATATCACATTCTGCCCACTGAGTTTTGTTTTTGCTTGTTTGATTGTTCGTAGGAAAATTTAAGGAAAAGGCTGAGACTCTGAATAATGTGGCTAGCCGGAAGGCAGAGAGAAAAACTCAAGACAAAAGTGAAGGTAACTTGGAAGGAGGTGTTGGTCAGCCCCTGAACAGATTCCTTTCATTAAGCTTTCAGAGTCTGCCATGAGGAGACCCTGTAAGCTGCACGTTTACAACACACTGCTTCTCCACAAACCACGCATGAGTCTGAGTCAGGTTTTGTGATTGCATGTCAAGGTTAAAGTCAACTATAACGTAACGTAACGTTGCACAACATAATATATTTATTTTGGAGGAATCCTAACGACTTGATGGGTAAGGCTTATACCCAGGCTTAGGGGCTCTGGTATCTTCTCTAAGAGGATATCCCATATGGGAAAAAATATCTTTATGTGTGCGTTAGTTTTAGTTAAACACTGTAAACTTAAGAGACTACATCTAATTGTACTCAGGTACAATGTATTATAGAAAATCAACATATCTAGAACATTAGAGCAATGGCAAAGTACCTATAAAGAGCATGCCATAAAATCCCCAAAAGCTGGTTTCATTTCTCTATATGAGCAGTTGTACAATAAAAAATAACATGTGAGTTCTTTTAGATAGCTGATCGTCAGAGGCATGAGGGAAGTGCACAGACAGAATCTCTGGTTTCCTTTTGCAGGCAGTGGGGGGAAAAGTGAGCAGAGCAAAGAGCCAGAGGCAGCCCCAGCGACAGACAAAGAGAAGAAGGAGCAGCCAGAGGATAAGAAGGTACTCCCAGTCCCCAACCATGTCCCGGTGGTTATCAAAAAGCCCAGAAGTCAGTCTTTGATACCTGTTTATGTAAGAGTCAATGTACAAAGCTGCAGCTTTTGGCAATCGGCCTCTTTAGACTTATCTTGCTGCTGCTGATGTCCTGTTTCTGTGACGTCTTTTCCCCAACACCAAAGGACGATGTACCCGCAGGAGAGGATGGGTCAGGGGGCTCAGATGACTCGGGCAGTGATGAAGACTCCAGCGATGAAGACAGCGATGAGTCTAGTGAAGATGAAGATGATGATGAGGATGAAGATGATGAAGACGAGGAGAAAGAGGAACCACTGTCTTTAGAGTGGCCTGACACACCACGTAAACAAGCCACCTACCTTGTCCTGCTGCCCATAGTCTTCCCTCTGTGGCTCACGGTTCCTGATGTTCGCAACCAGGTGAGGTACAAATACATTTCTGATATCAGCTGTGGTGGCTCAAAAAGTCTGAACTCTGTGTTTTTTGCTTTCACGTCCACAACAGAAATCCAGAAAATTCTTTGTGCTTACCTTCCTGGGCTCTATTATGTGGATTGCAATCTTCTCCTACCTCATGGTGTGGTGGGCCCATCAGGTCAGTGACTTGGGTCAAATTCTTAGATGAGAATGAAGCTTTCTCATGATAGTGCAGTCTCTCTCAAACATTTTTACATCTAGTTCTGTCAAAAACTGGACCACAAAGGTGTTTGTGGCCAAAAACAGTCATACAGTCTCACCCCTAGGTCTTTGTGTTACCTATGGATGAGACCCTTGTGAAGACATGTTATTCGTTTTTTATAGAGATCCCCTATAGGAACCCAGACTGATTTAACCAAAAACTTCCATTTGATCAGTTTCATACTGACCTCGAAACGCAAGTAAACAACAACAGCAACAATTAGATGTTATAAAGGACAACCCTCGTAATGAGAAGCTAAAAATACACAGAGAATTGACTTGACCTGGATCCATACATGAGAGGTGAAAAGACTGTTTTGCCCTTGTAGGTGGGTGAGACCATCGGCATCTCTGAGGAGATCATGGGCCTCACAATCCTGGCTGCAGGGACGTCCATTCCTGACCTCATAACCAGTGTGATTGTGGCACGTAAAGGCCTCGGGGACATGGCTGTCTCCAGCTCTGTGGGCAGTAACATCTTTGACATCACTGTGGGGTGAGCTGCAGTAGTCTAAATGCGTCACAATTTCAGAGGAAATGCTGTTGGTTAACTGCTCTTTGTGTTGCTCTGTGTCCCACTCTGTCAGTCTGCCAGTCCCATGGCTTCTGTACTCCTCCACCCACGGCCTGGCCCCCGTGGCCGTCAGCAGCAACGGGCTCTTTTGTGCCATCGTGCTTCTCTTCCTCATGCTCCTCTTTGTTATCGTCTCCATTGCATCCTGTAAGTGGAAGATGAATAAGACTCTGGGTTCCACCATGTTCCTGCTCTATGTTGTCTTCCTGGTGCTAAGTGTGATGCTGGAGGATCGCATCATTGTCTGCCCTGTTTCCATCTGAACTAAGCTCTCTCTATCTCTCTAGCGGTTGTTTACTTCACTTGTAACATGAGGCATGTTAACCTATACAAGTATAGGTCTCATGAGCAAGTGTCTGGTTATCTGCAAACACCTTTCAGAAATCTTGTGTATTTATTATTTTATTCTTGACTCACCTGTCAGCAGCTGTACACACACTACAACATTTACTAGAACTGTTTGTTCATTGTTAGACACAGTGGCAGCTTTTAACTTTTCTGTCACACCAGGAGATGCAGATCTACTGACTATCATAGTGCAGATTGTTCAGTTATAGCAGTAAAAGACTGACACTATGAACAGGGATAATATAAGATTTTTTCACTCTTTACAAAACAACATCTGCACAATGGAATTAGAAATCTAGAATATGTGCATTTTGTGTGAATTTTGTATAAAATGAAAGTATTCACTTGCACTAACACAACTGTTTCATAACATTCATTATAGAGAACCTGAGCTTGCTTGAACTCACTGTTCTTTCGTGCACAGCAGTTTTTATAATAAAAGGTCTATTCATTTTGGACAAAAGAAAAGAGAACTTCTGTAGAATAAACGTGTTTATTCATAATGAAAGCAAACTATAGATCCAGCCAGGGAAAAAATTTGATTTCTTTTTTTTATGTAAAAATCATACAAATTAGTATCTGTGTTACAAATGATAAATAATACTTCATAAACATTATTTGAATTGACAAATAGTGTAAACAACATGTAGACATCAAATGATGTTTTGGTCATCACTGTTTTTTTGTTTGTTTGTTTGTTTTTTTCTCTTTTTGTCTTTGTTTTTTTTAACAACTTGTTACAACTTACAAGGTGGTTAAAATACAAATGCACATGCTGTGAGCGCACAGCTGTATCTAATCCAGCATCTTATCATTATCAGTATCTGTGAGGTTCAGTAATAAGCTGTGCAGCTGCATCACACTATAGAAATCTAGGCAGGTTTTTGTCAGTTAATAGTGAAAGACAATATTAACACAGTGAACAATTTTTGGACGTGATTTTGAATTAGGGCAGGTCAGAGCTGCGGTCAGAGATTTTTTTTTTTTTTAACAAACTCAGTGCAAACAATTACTGCACTGCCTCTGTCCAAAAATGTTTTCAACAGTCAGTTTTATTTTAAGTGGTTACAATGACCTTAAGCAGTGCAGTGTTGTCCATGTATTTATACCTGATATCTACACCATAAAGTGAAGACCAAAAAGAAATATACAAAATACTAGAATCAAATACTTTGTACAATTTTATAGATCTGTTTCTGTGTCAACACATTCATTTGTTTATCAAAAACCTTGTTGATTAAACAAACAGAAACCTACTTTTCAGTTTTTCTTTGTCACCTATTAGTTTGATTGTACTGTAAGGATATTTATCTGTGGTGGTCCCTTATAACACATAAATTATTCAGTCCTCATTTTAAAAAAGGTATTGCTTAAAAACTGTAAATAAAACATAAAACAAGTATAATTCCCTTTTTGGGTTCTTTTGGTACATTGTACAAAAAAACACACGAATAAACATTGTGCATATACATCAATTGAGTATTCCCTTAATATCATGTTTTATAATTTTTTGATGTTGTTGTCTACTTTAGTGTATTCAGGCATGTGAGCATGGCCCTGCCAGGTTTAGATGAGAAGCAATTTCTTTGCTTTTGTGAACTTTGTCTAATGGAAATATTAGGCAGAACAGTAAATCCCTCAGCTGCCAAAGAGAAAAGTCACTTAAGCGTGGGCTGCTGGGCCACAGCTTTATATTATGTTAATGAAAATGAAAATCCAGGGCTCACCTTGTCTAAGTGCTTCATAAAAACATGAATGTCTAAGAGCAAGAACTTATTATACACACACTCGACAACAGTCTTAACGAGGTCACCAGGACCACTGAGGAATTTAGACAACATGGTCATACACTTACTTTTACATACTTAACTCATAGCTTCAACAGAAACAAAGTCATAAAATAGACCGTATATTAACTGTACAAACATTTTACTGTAGTTATACTGAAAATACAGTGGGACTTTCTAAATATTTACAAAAAACAACAAGGCTCATTGCTCCATGCCTCTCTTACTTCTCCACTATAACAGTATACACAAAACTCATGGCAGTTGCTTCACATTATTAAGTGTCATTTACCCAGTTGTGCTTTAAAGAGCTCTGTGGTCCAGTCAGGTGAGCAGGTCCTGAGTCTGAAGAGCAGTCCTCATTAAAAAAAAAGAAAGAAAGAAAGAAAAAAAGAAAAGGAAACAGCAGCAGTGACCACAGTTTGAGGGAAAAACATACTGGTAGTAGTTTACAAACTGGGCTCTTTAAAAGTCCTCCTGCACTCCATGACCCCTGCTCCAGGGGGCCGGTCACAGTTGTGTGTCAGTTTAACCAGGTTGGGTGTGAGGCGATCATAGGCCAACTTGTACTCCCGGTCAAAAGCATCTGCAATGAGATAATGGTTAGTTGAAACATTATTTACTTAAATATTCACTAACTTAGTTTAGAATGATAAACATTTTTGAGATGCAGTGGATGGGAATATAATTTATTTCCCAAAGAATTGGATCAATTCAATGTATGACCTCCTGGTGGTGCTGAAGGAAAAGTCAAAACATCACCAGTCATTACGATTCACCCAGTGAGGACTATTGATGTTGGTACCAAATTTCATGGCAAGATGTTGAAATGTTTCAATCTGGTGAACCATCCACCCAACAGACTGACAGCACCATCCCATTCCACTAGCATGAATACAAATAGGCCTCTAAACTCACCTATATTAATGTTGTTCTTCCCCAAAGCCACAAGAGCGAGGAACAATAAATCTCTGTAGAGGCTCCTTTATGCAAAATGAAAGAGAAAGACAATTAGACTTTCCATTCACATTACAGCCTCCACGAGACTCTACACTGACATCATTATTTCTTCACCTCTGCCGCCTGAAACCCAGCTCCGGCCCCAGCAGCTGGATGATCTGGCTCATGGGCTGATATAAATCACTTTTCTTAATGCTTCTCACAAAACCCTGCAGTAGCTCCACAGTGAAGAGCTGGCCTTCTTCACACAGCCCAGAGCGAACCAGGGAGTTGGCACCTGCGAAGAAAGAGAGATAAAAGTCACGCCGATCAAAGCTTCATTCATCTCCATCACTCAGAATCCAGTCTGAAAGTGCATCACTGATAGAGGAGGCATGACTAATAGAGTTCCCTGGTGAATAATGCATGGTTTTCTAGTTAATCATATGCATTATTTAATTTGTATGTAAATATCTGACCTTGTTCATACTTGCCGGCATTACCATCATTTTCTGTAAGTAATTTCACCTTTTGAAACATAATACACTGTGCAGCAGTCTGTTCAGGTAAATGCTGAAATAACTTACAGTGTGTGTTCCACAGGACGTAGCAGGGCTGAACTTTGTCTTGGTGTAATTTCAGGTTGTCCCACATAATCCTCACGAGCACCTGCTTACTGTCCTCGGATGAAATGCTCTGAGGAGTCTAAAGGGAGTAAAGTGAATATTAATCCTTTAGTCTACATCTTTTAGGTTGTATGAGGAGGGATATGATGTGGTTACATATATTATTATGACTTTTATTATAAGGGCAATAAGGAAAATTTTTGCTTTTTTCCTATGTTCCTGTTTTGGCAGTTTCTGTTTTTAAAACTACCACCAGGGGACGCCAAAGTCAAAAATATTAACATCCCACACAAATGAGCTTTTAAACAAAGTTAATTAAATGGTGACTTTGCATTAAATGGATCAATCAACACACAGCCGTGTGTGTGCGTGAGCTTAACAGATGTTAACATATTTACCTGGTCTCCATGGCTACAGTGCTGGGAGGCCAGGATTAGAGCTGGCAGGTCACTTGGCAGCTCCAGTCGTCGGAAATACCACACAAGGTTCCAGAAGACTATGGGGTGTTGGTCGACAACACTCGGGGTGGAGATGGCCTGGTCGCCCTCGTTCACCAGCAGACTCTCCAGCTCCTTCCACAGCACCAGGGGGCTCAGGTAGGGCACCGTCACCGGGGCAGAGGTGGAGGCCGGTGCTGCTGCAGCCCCACAACTCCCTCCACTCTCCAGCTGCTGCGGGGGATCTGCAGGTGACTGTGCATCACAGTCTGACACAGACATTTTGGCCCTGGGATTGAGAGATGCAGCCATGTCCTCCTCGGTAACAGGATTACTTTGCTTAGAAGACCTGAGGGGACACACATGATGGATCTGTTTAAAGAGGCCACTGGGATAAAAGATGTTTATGCGTGTGTGTAAAGCGAGCAGTTTAAAAATAGACAACCGTGTGTACATTAAACCTCATATTTTAGATGAATTCAGCCACAAATGATGTAGGTAACTGATTCAAAGTGTGTGTGTTTGTGTGAATACATACTGAGTGTGTCTGAGCCAAGGGAGGATTTACCTGCTCTGTGGTCTCAGATCTTTAATCTCCACATTGAGGAAAGGCAGGAAGGCTGTGCCACAGAAGGGACAAGTGCTGTTGAGGTTTGAGTCATTTGCCGTCCAGCCGGCCATGATTTCCTCATCATACACCAGACAGTCGCACGTCTTGCACAGCGAACAACTAGACATAAGCACCTGTAACAAGATGTTGAGGAAATCAGATGCAGCGCAGCGCTCGGTGATGACGGTGTGAGTCATTCTGGAGATGAGTGTCTGATCGGGAGCTTCGATGCGTGAGGAACTTACCTCTATGGTGTAATTAGGAGTGGGCTGGAAACGGCCGGTGTCTGGAGAGGAATCTGGAGTGTGAGGAGTTTTAGAGGCAAGTGCCAAACCACCTGGACACAATGGAGGATTACACAATTAGTCACACAAGTTGAAGCCAAGATTCAACACAGCTATCAAACCTGGGCACGTCTGAATGAAACAAAGCAAACGTGCAATAATGAAACAAAGCAGCGAGAGAACACTCATGGACAGTTCAAGTTTGTGTCTCTTGGAGTGTGCACGTGAGTGTGCATGCACGTGTAGATGTTTAGCAAAGGGCCTGTGGCTGAGTGCAGCAAAGCCCACACAGTGAATCAGCCCTCCTGCCTGCTGGCCTAGTTTCCCACATAACAACACCCGACTCTCTCCATTACTGAGCCCTACACTTGCTCTAAATCTAGGCAGTCAAGAAACGTTTTTGCCGGGAATCAATACAACGCTGCAGTTACTAAAGCACCAATTTAACAAGTGTGGCTGTGAGCAATGACCTTTTTTTAATGTTGGAGATGCTCTCATTAGGACTACAAACGACCTAAAATACATGTGGGTTGTGCTGTTTTTTGAGCTCAAACATTTTGAGATTCCACACATTAATAATGAACCAGAGCTAGCAGTTTCATTCTACCAGTATGAATTATACAGATGGTTAAGGGACAAACCAGAGAAGGAGTTGTGTCTGAACACTCTGTTGGGTGTGCTAGGGCTGCCCAGGTTGGTATGACCCACAACGGGGCTCCTCCTGAGTCTAGACATGCTGCCATGCTGGGGTGACGTAAAGCCATCTGGGTCCAGACAGGAGTCATTATCAAGCAGCGAGGAGCAGTCTGCCTCTCCTGAGGTCAGCGAGGATACGCTAATCCGGTCACAGTTTGCATCCTGCAGGAGAGTACAAAGAACAAACATGTCGTGACGTTATATGAGCTCGTCGTGGACGCAATCTCACATTATGATGAGCAGTCGTGTTGGAGATCTGACCTGTGTTAATGAAGTCTGGGACGACAGACGAGAGTAAAGGCGGCTGGCCTTCTCCGCCACGCCCTTCCCTGCCGATATGACGCTGCTCTTGAAGATGTCCAGCGTCGGCGTGAGGAGAGAGTCCATGGAGAAGGACGAGGTGGAGGGAGTGGGTGACGAGGGTGACACTAATGAGGAAGGCCTGTCCCTGCTGCTGGTACCGACACCCAGAGGCAGAGATGGCGAAGGCCTCAGCCTCTCCTTGGGTTTGGCGGGCAGCGGGAGGTGCGCGCTGGACGACAGTGGAGCGGAGGGTCTTGGTGACGCGTGAGGAGAGGAGGGGGGTCGGAACAAGGGGCTGGAGGGGTTCTGCAGGTCCATGCTGGGCGTGCGGCTGCTGAGAGGGCTGTTGCCGCTGTTCATGTACACCTCGATCTCCTCTGCGAGGTCGCGGCGAGTGGTCGGTGTGGTGCAGCCGTCCCGGTCGCTCTCCTGCACCGTCTCGGTTGCCATTAGCGACAGAGGGTCCAACCCCATCTCTATCCCCGACCTCCTCACAGCTCCACCACTGCAGCTCGCACTCCTCTCCATGGAGACACCTTGCCTCTCCAACGCGCTGCTGCAGCTCACACTCCTCTCCACCAGAGGTTTCTGTCTGTCAGTGTCTGTCTCCTCTTCCTCTACTCCGTGCAGTCTCTCGGCAGCTGCGGGATGCTGTTTCGCTAAGCTCAGATGAGGCACGGTGAGCCTCAGGCTTCCCTGTCCACCTGACAGGTCCAGAGATTTTGGTCTTTCACTCTTTGGCAGAACTCCACCCAAAATGGCGTCACTCGATGAACTGGAAACGAGCCTGTCAACGGTACCTGTCAGAAAACAAAAAATCCAACAAAGGCATTCACCTCTGATACAGAACAACTCAAAATCAGTTTTACATAATCATATTGGTTTCAGTATGAATAAAACTCACCTGCACTGGCATCAGTTGATTTGTAGTTTTTAGTGGATGGAGAGATGTTGCTGATTGGGACCTCAGCCTCAGGTACTGCAGATTTGAAAGATACCACATTGTTAAAAAAAATACATTTTTATTACCTTCTCAAGCATCTGGCCAGTCTATCAATATCTCTAAAATCTCACAGGATGCTGCTAAATTCTGCACTTAATGAAGGAAATCACAGGTGAAAAGGATCAATGAATTCAATTAGGGATTCAAACTATAGTTAGAGTGCGGTTGTTTTCACCAAAAAATAGTTAGATAGCGCAGTGGGGTGTAGATAGGAAAACAGGCAGGGGGTCACTGTTCATCTTAAAATGTGGTTGTCTTATCTATATTATATACTATACTCTAACAAAGTTAGACGTAATCAGAACTGATGAAATTCCACGCTTGTTAGGGTGCTGTGTTGAACAGAGAGATACAGCATGTTGTTGTTTGCAAAAAACTGGAGACAAATCCTATCACGTACACAACCACCTGCTTACGTAATGCATTCATCCATCAACAGAAGCCGTTTCTCCAAAACATCTAAATATATCAGCAAATGGATGGGGAGAGAATATATCACACCCACACTGCAATATGACTCCCAAGCTTTTAAAGAGCGAGTGTTCATTTCACTGACAGTAAGCAGTGATTCACTTCTGCACAAACGGTCACTAAGTGTCAAAGATTAGAGGGAGCAGTTAATGCATAACTCACTGGACTGGCTCTGTTCTTTGTCTTCCACCAGCGGTGTGCCGTCACTCTCTCTGCCACACAGCCTCTCCTCCTCCTTGGACAGTGAGTCGTAGCCTTGGTCCGACTGTCCACCTAAAAACAGAATAGAAGCTTCATTCCTCTGAAAATCTGTTGTTTTTCATGTTTTATTCCTCACTGTTTTCCTTTTTCAGAAAGCGCTGAGTGAATAAAAAAACAGCTATTTAGTCTCAATGGATCCTTTGTGAGAGACAACTGATCTGAGAGTTTTGTGCATGGTGACATTCCCCAAAGTTTTGAGCACATTCAGCAACACTCCCAGAATAGAAAAACAGGAGCAGCAGGAGAAGAAAAGAGTCTTTGAAAACTTGCATCATATTCACAAGGTCAACCTGCGGGGAAATGTACAAACCTGCTGTAAAATCCATGATAATGTTAGAATCAGAGCAGAGGCTCAGCCTGCTGATAGACCATTAAAATCTCTGATGTCTCAGCAGTGCATTAGTCATAATATAAGGTAAAGGGCAACATAGGAAACAACGCCTAAAAAGTTGACCCATCCATTTGTCAAAGTCCATGCAAAATAAAAGCAGAAATAATCATCTATTTGTGTATATTATTGTGAGCCAGCACCTGGAAAGGTTTTACGGATGTGCATGTCTCCTGATGAGCGTCTAGTTTACCTTTTCCATGGTCGCTTTTAAATGCCACTGGAATACACTTAGCATATTTTTTGCATTTGTTATTTCAAAATATTTACTCAGTGGAATTATAATGTGTCATTTTGTGGATTTAATAGTTATATGGTGACAAGTTCCTGAGGCGTTTTAATGCTAAAAGGAGACTTCCATTTCTTTCTGTGGGTGTCAGGTGATTGACAGAAAGCAGACTGTGTAGAGTTCCTGTCAGAACAATTTATTGAAGTACAGTGACATTTAAGCAAAAGGAAGCAAAGGTTTATGAGTCGTGGGGTTTGGGCACTTTTGAGGTGGTAAATCAAATCAAATCAAATCAAATAAGTTACTTAGAAAGACTCTTAGACAAAGGAAAAGCAATGACACTATTAGGATGAGAGTGCAAGAGTTGTAATAAGGACCAAGCAGAGCCGTGGCTTCCTACCTACCTGTACTAAATCCATCATCACTGGAGTCCATTTTAGTGAAGTCAGTGTCGATGGAGGTTCGCTCAGCAGAGTCATTAGCACTGTCCAAACTCCCATGACTGACAGTGTCAAGATCACTGCCGTCTGCAGGGAGATAACAGATAAGAGAGAGGATGAGCGGTTAAAACAAATGTCCAACAGGATTATAAGACTACAGCCCAGATGGACTAAGAGCACTTTATGTAATCATTATCATCCACTGCAGTGAAACAGGGATGCTTTGAATACCACATCCAGTAGCTGTCATCGTGATCGAACATTGCTGAACATTAAAGACGCCAGACATCCTAAAGAAAAAGAAGCTTTCACTTCTCTGACTTATTCTTAGCTCAAAGGAGAGCAGCATGGGGGCTGTGCGGATCACATTAAACTGCTCATTTTCATTTCATAAATCCATAAGAGATCATTCTTCCCAACATGATCACATTTCCAATTTTGGGAACTTGCAAAAAAAAAAATCCTCTTTGTGAAGTGAACTGAACACAACAATGTCACAGTGTATGAGGCAAAGCATGATGTTTTCATTAGAGCACCTCATACAACATGTTGTAATGGTAATGACAGGCTCTTTGGGCTGTTGTGGGAATTGACATCAAGAGCAACCTCTGTACTCTGACTGCAGGGGAGGAAAACCACTTCATTCTCTTTAATTAGAGTCATTAAAGAAATGTGGGCTGGGAACAATGTGTGCTGGAGGAGGCTGAAGCCAGGATAAACCTTGTTATGATACCAGGAGAGATGCCTGCTACCACAGAATCAAATCCATTTACATGTCTGCTCATTAAGAACAGACATAAAATCCTACTCAGTCAGTCTCATCATTTACTGTATGTGCATACAAGAGAAAGGTAACTTAATGCAATCCCAAAAAACGTACAGTAAGAGCTGCTAACGCTTAAATATAAAGTAACTATTACTGGTGTATGTTTTAGTATTTGTGTGGAGGCAGTGGGAGTGCATTAGTGAGTTTGTTTTTCTTACCTGAAAGTTGAGGATCTCTGTGAGGAGTCTGTTGTTTTTTCCCTGCTTGCTTGAACTGGAGCACACCTAGGACCACGTTCCTCAGCTTACCCCACAGGAAGTAGCCTCCTCTGGTGGTGGAGGGCCAGGTGCTCTCCAGTACCGCCTGAACCAGAAGCATGACCACATAGTCAAAAATGTTAACCTAAACTGTTCAATTCAGAGACAAATGGGCTTGTTTATTGCATATCCCATGTAGGTATGATCACACACCTTGTTGTAGTACCCATAAGTGATGGCATTGGGTTGAACTCCAGCTTTTTTCATCTCAAACAGCACCCGAACAGCCAGAACAGGCTGGCTGTACTGGCCACACAGCTGCAGCAACACACGGTAACACACCTTGAAGAGAAAACATCAGGATTTCAATGTTAAAGGATGTGTGCTGAAACATAATACAAGTCAGCATGCTGTACATCTGTGTGTCATATATTTCAGTTTCTCACCTCGTCTGGAGCTTGTAGCTTCTTGTCTTGCATCTTCCTCAGCACATCATAGGCTGTGCGCAGAGCTCGCACCTTAGAGTGGCAGGTCCCGACAAATCCTGGCAGGCAGATGAACCACAGGCCGTAGCAGTGGCGCAGCAGACACTTGGACCACATCTGAGGCATAGATGAATAGGTTTTGGCCATCCTTTGAGCTGATTTGATCTCCTGAGATAAAACAAAAACATCAGAGACCATTCAGATCATTTATCTTTCTTTGGAAGTCAAATTTGCATTTTGCATTCACATTTATACCCTTACACATCATTACGAAGAATGTGTGCAGCAGTAAAATAAGCTCAACATGAAAAGAAAAAAATAGGCCATCTGACAATACATTTAAAACATTTTAAAATTATCTATACTAAGGTGGTTTCACAATAGAAGAAGCAAGTTGAGGAGATTTTTAAAAAGAGTAGTTTTGCAGATGGCTGACCTGTTTGGAGCGTCTAAAGATGGCTGTAGGGCTGGCTGGGCTGCTGTGGCGTGAGGCCATGCCTGCTGATGGAGTATTTTGTCCCTCCAGTGGCTCCAGGAGCTCAGCATTCAGCACAGGGAACCCGGAGTAGCTGCAGAAATACAGATATCCACAGATATCTCATATACCATACCATGAGATAAAGTGAAATAGGCATCAATCCCACATAAACCATGGCGAGCCGACTGACGCGCACATCAGCTTGGCTCTGACACCCTGGAAGCTTGAGCAACAACACAGGGATCCAAAGACGATGTGTTCCAGCTCAAAAATAATCACAAAGCCCCACAGCAGTGACAAATTCTTTAACAAGAGAGCCAGTTTAGGCTAAGCCTCTCCTTCAGGAGCCACATTGTGTGCACACCGTGTCTGTGAGAAGTGCTATTGAAGTGAGACAGTGTAAAAGGGAGAAACAGTTTGTTTTGTCGTTACAAGATTGATCTGCAGTGTTGTACCTATAGCACAGGGGATGCTCCTCTCCCTGTGGCAGTGGAGGCAGCTCTGGGGGGTTGATATAGACTGTGTGCTCGCTGCGGTGGGATTCATCCAGTTCAATCAGTCTGGTGTCCTCCGGCCGCTCGCTGTCCATCTTGAAAGAGAAACACACTTTGATCATTATCTTTCATCATTGCTCTTAGCTTTGCTGTAAACACAAATCCATAGGCTGAATGCTATTCATAGGTGCACATGCGTATGATACGATATGAGCCCTCAGATCAAAGCAGACATGGGGGGCAGTGAGGATAAACAGATGTCACTAATGAGTCCATCTACACCAGAAATACGGTTCATGTCCCCGGTTGAGTTATCTAAAGTGTACGGCCAAGGCAGAGGCCGGATCCTATGAATCTTCCAAGACTAAATTAATCCAAGCTGCAGTGACCTGGACAAAATGCCACATAGCTCTGGGGACATGAAACCATTACACTTAACTGCTTTGGCAGCAATGCTTGATACTAAGCTGTCACATCTCCTTCAACTCAAAACTGACCACCGGATCTGCTCTACGGGGAGAGCACAAAGACACACTGCCTGTCTGAGAACAAAAGCAGCGGCAGCACAAAGGAGGATGACAGGTAGAGCTTACACGTTTCTTTTTAAGAAGAAAATCACCACTGAATAGTTGTCTGGCAGATCATAGAAAGCCTGCTATGCTGATGTGCAGTCACTTGGCTTATCTGAATCGATTAGCAGCTTATCTCAGACATGAGCTTCGCAAAAAACGTTAATATTATGGCAGTGGCTGAATAGCTCCCCAGTGGTACTGCGTTTACAGCGTTTGTTCCACTCAGTCGAGTGGATGATTCAGTCAACTGACTGTCACTGACCCATTTGCCCTCACTTCAATTCCACTCAGTGTTTCTCTGCTTGATTCCCTTCCTCTTACACCCGGGAGGTCTTTCCCAATCACGCACTTGTTGTCAACCTCAGCAGCAATGACGCTGAATGAATCAATGCTTCCACTTCTCAATAATAACCGCAATGGCCATTCATACAGGAGTTCGAAATGTTTGTGCAGGATGTAAATGTGACTTCCTATTGCACAAGTTTGCAAGCACAAATGGTTTTTCTGCAGAGGAGGGTGGTGTTTTGTCATTTTCTTTGTTACAAAACATGTGTAGGCAGGATGTGTTAATAAAAGCTGTCAAGTCCCTAAATGATCAGCCCTCTAACTGACAATGAGGCCCACAACCCCTTTTGATTTCAACAACTAAACTAATACAATTTTGACAAATAAGGATTATCGCCTCCATTTTTATCTTCCTGTTTTATGTTTCTAAAGGACTACTGAAGTCTGGACAGTGCCCAGAGTCTGAGATAAAATGGCACAAATAATTAATCTCTTTGTCTCAGCATCACCTCAGAATCAGCTCTGAATAACTTCACAGTGCAGTTCATTCTGATGGCACCTGCTTCAATAATGCAGACATGCTGACACACACAGATGGCTAATGCACATCTTCACATTTAAGACCTTAATACACTTTTAGCTTTACTGTGTCTTAACTTCAGTTTGACTTATTAAGATTGACTACACACACACTCTGAGCCGAGTCATGGAAACACATCACACCTGAAGCTACTGTCACTGAAAGAGGAAAACTGTGTAAAAACATGCACCCAGGTTTAAGCTACAGAACAAGCTCTGGCAGCTTACCTTGCCTCCAGTGGTGAATAGCTGACAGGCAGGTGGGTCAGGATGACAGACAGAGAGAGAGAAGACAAAAGACAGAAAATCAGAGAAATGGAAAAAGCTGAAGGGAGAAGATGGGAAAACACTTTGAGGGACTGAAAAGAATGCGGGGGAAATAATAGGCGAGAAAAGCTCAGTACTGATGTTAACAAGAAGCTCGGGGGAGATGTTGGGGTGCTTGTTTATTTCTATTAGATCCTTTTATTTGCTTATTAGCTCCTTCAAATTAAACAAAGACCTCAATGAGACATCCTAATTGAGAGGACAGCATGTGAGTAATCTTTCCTCTAAATGCCTCAGCTTTTTTCTGAGAAGTTCTGCAATTGTTCTTACACAGCACATTGATGCAGTTTTGTAATGAATCGTCTCTGACACATAAAATCCATAATAAAGATTAGCTGCAAGCCTCACCTTATCAACACACTCATCAAAGAAAGCCAGGCTGGCATCTTTATCGCTGACGAATGAGCACTCTTCTATGAAGCGGCTGAACATTTGAGTTTTGGTCATGAGGGAGTAAAACCTCTGATGGGAACGGTCTCTGCTCTTCACGAAGCCTATGGAACAAAACATGTTGCGAAATGACACGTTAATAGCAGTGTCGTGATTAAAAAACTGGACATGCACTTTTCAAACTGTTGCAGAACATTTATCGTGACTAGATGCAGCGTTTTCAGGAAACAGATACCACGCTGTGAGACACGTTGTCCTAAGAGCACACAGATGTGCGAGGACATTGAGCTATTAATTGTGGCCATTTCTCTGACTTGTCATCCAGGCCTAATTTCCACAGAGGCCTAAGCTAAATCACCAGAGTCATTACAACAGTGATTTAGGCCAATCTTTGTGCTGAGACCTCGTGTAGCACAGAGTCACATGAAGGCAAGGCTTCAAAAAATATCTTGTCAGTGCACTTGGCGATTACATAAACTCAATTATATTACGGGCTGAGGTGGAAGTATACCTTGGATGTCAAAAAGCGAGCTGGCATCCGTTGTCTTCTCAGAAGGGGCCTGGGTGATGGGCAGCAGGTAGGAGCGGTATCCTCGTAGGATGGCCGCCATGAAGCGTAGGAAGGCCTCCTGGATCTCCAGCTCCAGAGTGTGGAGGCTCTTCCCCCCGTTGAGCTCACTGTCAGTCACCGTGTGCTCCATCTGCACATCTTCACGGTTCAGTTGACCATCTGAGAGCACACAAATGGAGTAGATATATAGGACATGAACAAAGTAGCAATACAATATATTCAAACTATCTATCATTTTTGTGCTAGCCAGTCTTAGCACTCTTTCTCAGTGGAGCATCTGGCAACCAGGAGGAAGGTAAAGGTAAATGCAACATGTTACATACTAACATGTGCACACTGGCAGTGCTAACATTCAAATAGGTATACGCTTTGGCACGTTATGAAGTTTAACTTAACATACTAACATTTGCCCATTAGCTTAGAAAAGGCTATCATTAGTTTTACAAGCATTTGGTTATAATATTTAGAATAAGTGGTGATCGCAAAATATGAAAAGGCCATGTTTAAAAACAAATGTCAACCTTGACTGATCCTTCTGGGGACAAGATTGCATGGTAATCCAGCTGGTATGGGTACATCTTCTGGTATTTTACTCTGACTGGCATTGCCATACATGGCTGAAACACCCTAAAACACATTTTTGCCGCTACTGGCAGTGAATTACTGCGTGTACAGTGTGTTTCAGTATAACTGGATAAATGTAGACCAGATGACATTGCGTTATTCCAGTTGAGTTAAAATGTGTGTTAGCGGAGAGTGATCAGGGATAAATATTAATTTGCTGCAATCAAAGGACTTTCTTTTTCGGGGATTCATTTTGCATTGATGTTTAATTTCGACAATGAAAGAAATCCATGTTAGACGAGACAGATATTTCTGCTTCTCTGCTGACAGACCACATTAGCCCGTGATACGAAATAGCCTACATGCTGAAATTTGAGTATTAGCAGATGAGGCAAGCTGAGTAGAAGGATATAACGTAAGAGTAAATTACACATCCACAATATCTCCAGGGATGCACTGAACATTATTGGTTGGTTTTATATAACAACGTAATCATCTAATGAGGTTTTCTGTAAATTCACTGTACAGGCTGACTCAACAGACTCAGGTAACCAGTCTAAATTATTCATGAAACTGGATCTAAAATGACGGAGCAGACTGGACTTACCCTCAGTGAGCTGCTGATAGAGCTTATTCAGGGTATTCAGAAGATATTTGCAGGCTCTCCTGGGCAGGATTTTCCATGTTAAAGCCTTCTTGTCGTCTTTTCTGAAAGCACACCATATGGTTTTCATTAAACGGGAGGACAGTGAAGAAACATTGCAAAAAGATAAAGGCGGGGAGATAGACTGACTGGCATCAGCACTTACAACTACAATTGCAAAATAGCTTTTGAATTGATGTGGTAGACCAGTGAGACCCCAATGTGCTCTTGTGTATAGGAGGAATATTTTACATTCCAGCTCTTATCATTACATAAAAGAGGCCCTCACTGACAGATACAGATAATCCTGGGAATAACTTTCATCATCAAACCAATAAAAACCTAAATTATGGGAGGGTGATTTTTAGCGGGGTGTCGAAAAGTTGAAGTAGCCATATATCACGGTCGCGGTCGCGGCTAGAGGTTACTTACTGTGAGATTGTGTTGGTGTCCAGATCCACACAGCTGATGTCAGCTGGGGGCACGTAAAGGTCAAAGTATCTGGAGTCCACACCCACAATGAAAGGACATGGTGCACTGAGCACATCTGCTAGGGCCAGTGGGCACAGGGGGATGTAGGGACACGGCCAGTGAAAGGGAAAGATCATCTGAATAAAAGGAAGAGACACATCCATCAGTGCATTACATCAATATAATTGATACATAAGAGAAGAGATTTAAGCAGGGAGAAAGACGGAAACCACTGCACCACTAATACCATGAGAGAGATGTGATTATAGGTGATTTATTGATGCCACAGCCCTGCCTCCTACCTCCTCTACCGGTGCACCTCTAATCACATTAAAGACCATCCTCTTTCAAGTTATTATTGGGAAAAGTGTAATGGAAAGGAAAGAACAAAATACTCACAGACACAAGGGCCTCTGTAACACTAGTGAGTACAGCTGGACGCAAGGAGTGAACCAGGATCTTGTGCTCTGTGACAGCCAACACCAGAAGAGTGGCTGCGTTTTTCGGGCCCAGATTCAGCAGTAATGTGGAGAGGCTTCCTCCACTAATGCAGAAAAAACACAACAAGTCAGATCAAAAAAGCAATAAATATAGTATGTCCTTGTGTTATGATTTTATATTTTATGATGTTTCCCCCACCTGAGAGGCAGTGGAGAGGAGACAGGCTGGCTCAGCATCAGGCTGTCATGCGGAGACAGCTGTGGAGGATGCACAGAGGAGCGTTAGAGTATCAGTGGGTGGAGGATTCAGCTCATGACTACCGTGTGTTTACAGACACTCATGTTGAACCAGAGAAAGCAAACACTCATAAAATGTCACATCTAAAGCTCACCTGCACTAGGATGCGTGGTCTCTGAATGGAGGGGAACGGCACGCTTTGCATGAAGTGAAAGATGTGCCTGAAAGTGAAGAGAACATTAGTGTATACAGCCAACAGACTAGGAATGAACTAGTTTCTGATAGGCTTCAAGAAAAAGACTAAATGAGTGAACTTTGCTAACTTTTCAATCGGCAGAGCATGTGGTCCAGAGATGGAGTATCGGTAGAGGAAAGTGAGAAAGCTCCTGAAGGATTGGAAAAAGGGCCAGTGAGAAAGCAGACAGACGCTCTTGTTGCTGTAAACACTTCTGGTCCCATCAGGTCCGAGATCAGAGCTTGGCAGGCCGAGCTGTGAGCGCTGACGCTCAGACAGATTCTCCTCTGAGTAAGGCTCATAGAACTGGATGGCGGCTCCATACACCTGCACACAAAGGCATCTCAGTAAGAGTATTGATGATCCAATGCATACATAAGTATGCACACATACACAACCATTACAAGGACTTACACCACATTAGGCACAGGTCCTTAGAAAGAGTGTATTCAGGTAAGACACTGTGGCTGCTCCACTCGAGAATTTATCATCATAATAAATTTGCTAAATCATCCAAAGTCCTTTGAAGCTGTTCCCCCCAAATAAATAAACAAATCATCCCAGGCATGAAGTGCCAGGAGACCAGCTTGCAGACTAGAGGTTGCGGGAAAGAAGAAGCGAGCACTGAGGCATTCAGCAGTTAAACTTGTGCACCAGCCCAAGTGGCGCATGAGTTATCCATTATTCAAAAGATGAGCTGCAAAAAAATCTTTTATGCTGCATTGCTTTCAAAGTCTAACTGCCTTTTAGTATTCCAAACACAGTCTTTAGACCATTTTTGATTCCAGTCGGAGTTTGGAAGTTGATTAAGATTGTCTGGTATTCTTAGAAATACTCCTGCAGTTCATCAACAAACTAATCCATAAGGGATGCTAATGCGCAGAGATAGACAGAGGGGGAAATCAAGATGGAGAGGCTGGCTGAAATGAACCAATTAATGGAGAATTGGTGCACTAAAGGGCAGAAAACTGATGTCAACTTTGGGAGAACTGTAATTAATTATAATGTAAATGAAATGATGACGTAAATGAGAGTCTGAAGGAAAGATCTTGGTTGTTGGCAACACTTTAGTTAATAGGTGGTGGTTCTTACCTTCTCTCCGGAGGCTCCCGTCAGCACAAAAGTGGAAAAAACAGGCAGGGAGTGTTTGGTGTGAGCTGGCCAGCACTCGATCGTTGCCCCCATGGGCAGGCAGAACATAGGCACTGACTCGGGCAGTGGGAAGGACTCGTAGTCCTCTTCAGGGTACCTACACAGCAGACCTACACACAAATATACACAACACAGTCAAGCACATCTTGGAAACTTTACTACACGATGACACATTTCAAATATCAAATTTCATACATAGTGTATATTATGCGGTTTACCTGCTTTGTATGCAATTGTGTTTGCTTTAGCCAGAGATTTCTTATAACAAAGGTAGACAGAGGATCCCCACTGGAATATGACAGAAAACACAGACCACCACAGATTAGTGAAAACGTGAATTATTTTTGCAAGCATGCAAGATTTAGCTTGTTCTCAGAGGTGCGTCCCACCATGCTGCTGTTGAGGTTCTTGTCCACCTTGCAGAAGGTGTGCGGGGGTGTCTCCCCCTTGCCTGGGATGATGATGCAGACATCAGTGACAGCCAGTGAAGTGTGGGGCTGGCTCTTTGGGGCACGGCGGTAGGTGATGTAGATGCGCTGGGAGGATGAGCTGCTGATGTTGGCAGGGCGACCTGAGGGCGTGGTCTGGACGATGTGACATCCAGGCTTCAGCTTCTCTTTCCACTCATACAGAACCCTGAAACACAAGGTAGCGTTTGACTTGTTACACAATCGTTTTAAAACAGGACATTGTGGAGAAAAATACTACTTTAATAATATACTCAATGAAGAGATGTCACGCTAAAGTATGTGTTTAAGAGCAGATTACAGTGACCCAAGGCAGAGGAGTGATTAGTGGTGCTGGGTGAGTAAAGGGTCAGACTGAGGATTACTGCTTACCCAAGATCTGTCAGTGGAGGCTTATCTCTGCCTCGCTTAAAACACAGGAAGATCTGCGGGCCCCTGAGGCTGGCTCCATTGAGCTCTGCAGAGAGGCCTGAGGGGGTGCTTTCCACACAGGTGAATCCCGGGGGTACCTCTTCACCCAGGGAGCGGATCACCACAGTAACGTCGGTGATGGGGGCGTTGGGTTTCACAGACTTGGGACCGGCGTCGTCAAAGTGGAGCTCTTCCTCCAGGGGCTTGGACACGTCAGTGAGGCCCGCAACCACAAAGTAGTCGGCTACACGAGGCCCTTTATCCTCCATCATTTCCCATTCCCACACTGGGGGCTGGAGAGACAGAAGGAGAGAGGTGGGGGGGTCCATTATACATTTGAAACATATTGCAATTACATATGATGTAGTGTAGCTTGAATAGGGGAGACAAATGAGCCCTTGCAATCAGGAGGGAACCTGCAGCTGCACAGACTAATCCTTCTATGACAGCATCAGCATTAAATTCACTCTTCAAGTACACTATTAATTGTATTGCAGCTATAACTGTTCAATTAATCATGGGAATAGAGATACCATGCAGCATGTAAAATACATTACATACACTGCACATACATTCTATACTGAAGGAATAACTAAATCTAATGAGAGCATCTGGAAGCATTTAGCAAACATTCCTGTCTGCAACAACACCATGTTTCACCAAGAAATATGGGAGGGCTTAAGATCAATGACCTTGCTATATGCCCTGACTGATTATGTAAAATAAAACACATGCCTGTGTAGAAAAAGAAGAAGAAAAATATGCGTGGATGGGAAAAGTACCAGAACTAGGACTGAGCACTGAGAAGCGAAGAGAGTACTGTGCTGTAGTGCAGCAAAAAGCTTTTTTTGGAGCTTTTAGCGAGGTGGTATTCAGGCAGCATACATTCTGCACTAAACAATGTTGTGAAGAAGAAAGGGATAGAGGGAGCGCCTGTGAGTCAGCTTGTTATTGCTTTATCACAAAGCACGAAGCCCTAGAAGGCCTCTTAGCGTTGGGCCAGCTTATTGTGCCGCAGCCGAAAGACCTGTTTTATCTCTCTCAGCAGTTCCTCTACACTCACCATCAAATTGATAAACAGCTGCCTATTATTTTCCCCACTGGGATGTGAGAGAGTTAGCATGAAGTTATCCCACTCTTCTGTGCTAGATGTGTTGCTACCAGGAGCCGTGGCACTGCAAGAAGCCGCGACCATATCTCACCCACTTAGGACTTCCGCTTCCACTGGCTTTAAAGCGAATGTATCTGTGTGCTCTCGTCCCCTCTGTGGCCGTGTGATGGGACGCAGAGCTAAGCACTGCTTACAGGCTTAGAGCATGAAACTGACCGCTAACATGTGAACACAAGATAATCTACAGAAGCAAACATGCTGGAGCATTCCCATCGTCATCCTGGGGGATGAGTATGATTCAGACGTTAATCAGTCAGAGATCAAATATCACCTACATTTATGTATTTGGATAATAACTGAGCCTCCTAACAACCAAAACACCAATCAAAACAATATTCAGTTCACTACACGTCCTGTTACAGGAGCCTGTTTGCTCTGTGCATCAGTGAGAGCGATATATCTAAAATTATGACTCCTCACTGCTCTTGACCTTACAGTTTTTTTGTCTGCATCAAAGACACTCTATGTCCAGTGGTCCCTTGTCAGCCAGTGGCTGTTTTGATGTAGGTTATACTGTAGTACTTTGCAGCCTTCAGCGTAAACCCAGTGACTCAGATTTCCCAATGGCAAGAAATGTCCTGTTTTGTCCTATTTCCTTCAAAACTGTTTTTTTTATTGAGAACAAAAGTATGTTAACACACATTACAGTAGCACTTGAATTATAGTACTAGTGCACTATGTCACCTTTGCAACTTTTATTCCCCCTTGTACTCAAAAAAGAAAGAAAGAATCCACAAAGTGTACAGTCGATTTCTGAAAAACAAAAAGGTCCAGAATCTGACACTTTCAACCGATTCATATTTAAATTTGTTTCGGTACTCAACAAGTCTCTTTTCTGTGATTCTCCACTGCATTTTCCTGTCACTCTGACAAATGGCAAGATTTTTTTTTTATTCACCAGCCTTTAAATTTTACATTATTAGATGTCTACCAAAATAAAAGATCTCATACTGCTCAAGTGTCATCTGAGGGAACTCAAATCATTTGTTGGAGGGTCAGAAACTTTTCCTCAGTCATTGTGATCACTTGTCCTAATGGAAACACAGTAAAACACAGTGATTATGTTAAATAATTAATATTTTGTTATTCTGTGATCCCCCTTTGTCTATGACACAGCACCAATATGCAAGGGCATTGCATGAGTGCTGCTAAATATACAGCTGATGGCATGGCAGATGTGTCATACAATCCTTGGAAGGTTTCAGGATTAAATATAGATGTAATCTCCAGTTCCAACTACCACGACATCCACTGCGTCTGTTCCTCCCCCTCAACAGGAAGCACAGGCCTAAAATCATATCTAATCCTCACCATAGCAACAACATTAAAATTGAACTGAAGACTCTGGGTTTTCTCACTGAGATGCTGAAGCGAGTAGCGACCAGTGGGTTGTTTAATTACCACAAATGTATTCTGTTCATAAAGCAAAACCACAGTCTATGGGAGAGCCAGAGAATAAAACAATTCAGGTGCAGATATTAATCCCTGGCTGCAGAATAAACCGTTTCCAGTTTCCCTCTGTTTACCTGAATGTGTTTTTTATGTGTGTTAATGGCCTTTCGTTGCATTGACCTGGAAGCTGTGACACACTCATGTCCCCTCTTAGTGAACAGGCTGGTCCACACTTTTCCCTTTTCTCCTAACAGTGTTTTTTTGTGTGTGTTTTGCCCCGATTAGTAATGCTGGGCAGGCTGAGAAAGGTTATCAGCCTTCTGCTGTCAGGTGTCTTGTGTTTTGTTTTGTTTCTCCATAATCCTCCTGCATCACTTTGATTATTCTGTGCATCGATCTAGAAAGACTTGTCTGCTAAACTCCTTTGAGACCTGTGTTTGTGACAGAAAAGCCTAGAAATAAACCCTATTCCACCAGACTTGTGGTTTTATTTTTCATATGGTTTTCAACAATCTCACACGTATTACAGGCAAGCCTGTCTGAGCTCAACACTGGAAGTGAGTGACTCACAGTCTCCCCAGAAACTGCAATCGTTTCATTCACCACAGCTTTCTTCATAAAAGCAGACAAATAAGGACACAGCGGATTTCCTCTGCTCACTAGCAAACAAGCCAAGTTCCCCATTCACATTCACTATAGTTTTTATGAGTCACCTCCAACCATCAGATTTGCTGTAATGTGCCAACCACAAGTGCCATAATATTCCCACTTAAGCCACTTACTTACTTACTTTTTCCCACATTGCCTCAGAACACAACTTAACATTTTTAGTATCTACTGTATAGTCCCACAACTTCCTTTAGCATAGTCCAGGATGCCTTTGGTATTTAGTTTAAATGTAAAATACCTCATGCATCATTTCAAAATCTCCCTTTTAGTTCAACCTAACGTTTCAGGCTCAGCTACAATATTAATGTAAAAGAAAATGTTAAAAGCAGTAGCAAATATATAGTCCTCACTGAATTACGATTAAGGTTAAGGTTCCTATATTGTCATTGTATCTATCCAGTGAAAGAATTGTACAACAAAATTATATTACACTCAGTTAAAAAGAGGGCTCAGCCATAGAAGAATAATAAAATAAGACAGTGAAGTATAGGGGGGGGGAGCATTTACACACCATCCACACACCAGTGCTGCACCAACAATAAAGAGGTGATTGCACATGTACAGTTGTTGTTAAATTAAATCCAATATGGGAGTGATGAAAGGATCATTAATCATTTCAAAAAACAAACTGATTATTTATTTTCAGTGTCTTCGTTTATTTATTTATTCTAATTATTAAATTTCTGCCCTACATTTTTCCTGGCAAAATTTTGACATAAAGCTTTAAAAAAAATAAACATTTTTGACCATCACTCTGTATGTGATATTGTGACATGGAAATAAATAAGCGCATTTTCACTTTCGCATTAAGCATCATGGTGTTGTTATGGTCCAACAGACAGAGGCCGCGGCTGCTGGGCGGTCAGAGCCAGGCTGTGCAGGGATTATAGAGGGTTGTGTTAACAGCAGGGGGGCAGGGAAGATGGGCAGTCTGATCTGGGGAGGGAACCACCACAACATTTCACTCAGCATCTGTTCCCTCTTAGCCATGAAGACAACCCTCACCCTCATCAGCCATTTGCATTCCTTGTGTTTGACAGGGGGAGACCCCTAAGTGCTTGATGAGGAAACCACACACGCCCAAGATAAACAGAGCAGAAAGACGAAGAGGACAATACTATAGGTGGTGCAGCAAATAAAACATATAGTACATTAGCCTATGTGCATGCATAGCCTAGGCTACTACAGGAACCCCCCATGAGCAGCCTGCAGTTGCATTAGCAATAGGCGGACGTAAAGAAAATGGCCATAAGCAAACACAGGTGATCACAGCGACCATGATAACACCGAGGGGTTTTCTCCAATCCCCCATCACAAGGAGCCATCTTACAGAGCATCTACACGGGATGCAACGAAATAAGCCTCCATATGACTTCATAGTAGCCAATGAGCGCACTGTATAGTGTATCACACACAGCCAGCGATGCTCACTATCTAGCATTAAGTTATTCTTGCAATGCGCGTGGCTATACGAGGAAAAAAATACCTGTTTACCGTTTTAAATCTCCTAATCAAGCATCCAATGTCAAAATGACAATACAGGATTCAGTTTGTGACGATAACGTCATAACATCACATTCAATCACAGTTAAAAGATAATTGTAATAAAAAATAATTATAATAATATTAAGGTTGGGAGACTCTTCGTTACAGAGACTGGGTGTGTGAGTGGTTTGTTTTTATGTTCAATAGAAGCAGAATCTACTCACATCTGACGAATCACGACGACTCAGAGATGAAGCTGTCGAGTACGAGGCGAAATTAAAAATTAAAAAAGGAGCCGGATTTCTGTTGACAGTTGATATTATTCCCCGGCGTTTGCTTTCCTTACTGATATTTTTTCCTCAAATAATTGTAATAGTATTAATTCACAGTGGGATGGACGCATGCATCCGAATAGACTGTGTAGTCCCCAGCACCGCTTTATCCAGACCTGCGCGGTTCACGTGACTGATTACAAATCTCACCGACGTCACTGATGACACCAATGGCAGCTGTGACAGAGGAAACAACGTCTGCAGCTGTGTAGAAACATCTGGTTCTTACTGTATTACACCACTGCACTGAGGAGAAAAGACATTATTATTATTATTATTATTATTATTATTATTATTATTATTATTATTATTATTATTATTATTATCGGTAACTGTGCTGGTAGTGTTGTTGTTGTATTTCTGGGATATTTACCACATAGGCTAATATTTGCAATAACTTTACATTAAAGTGACATTTTCTATTACTGAACTTTTACTTCTTTTTAGCCAAAGCCCAAGAGGAATGAAGGCATTTGATTCAAAAAACAGACATGTAAAATTATAATTTATGACCCATATAAGTTTAGTTTAGTTTAGTTTAGTTTAGTTTAGTTTAGTTTAGTTTAGTTTGGTATGTTGTATGTCCACCTTTATTTCTAATAACAAACTCAGTCATCCTGAGCATGGATGGTGCCATAAATGTTCTGCCAGAAGATTCTTTACACCCTAACCCTGTTGTTCATTTTTGGGTGTACAGACTTGAATTCATAGTGCCATCTATTACTGTCATCCCCCCTGCACCTTCTGCACACATGCATCCTCATTCATGTTTCATGGTCAGCCCTGTGCAGCCACTGTGGTGGTCCTAGCCAGGTTCACATCAAACATGCTAGATGCCATCAGATTTTTAAGAACAGCAAATGTGTCTCTTGGTACTTGAGTACAGGTCCTCCTGTGCTTCATAAACCTTCAGGTAATTCCTTTCCAAGTGGAGTCATGTTGCACTAGACACATTAGGCCAGAGCTGAGTAAGCTGTGGTGCACCTACACTCGTTTGTTTACAACCTTGTTCATGTAATTAGCCTTAATTAGAGATCACAGGTCACAGGTGTAGCCTACTCGTTCTAGTTCCGTTTCTCTGACCTGTTAGATTAACCTACATTTTGAATGATGTGACATTTAAAGCAGATATCAGTGGAATGTTTTTGTTAATATAAGTCCTAAATAGTCCTATTTTCCGTCAGCAATCACTTACATGAAGTATTTCAGCCTAAACACGAGTCTCTCCGTCACTCTGCTCTGCTGTAACCCGAGGAGAAAATTTTCCTTGTGGGATACAAGTGTTATCCAATGAGGAGAGAGAACGGCATGAAGGGCTGTGTGTGCAGCCAAGGGATGCGCGTGAATGTGGTGACGTAGCACGAGGACCAATTGATGCCTGACAAGGGCGGGGGCTGCTAACTCATGGTGCGTTCAAAGAAACTCGTACTTTGTGTTTTTCCTTCCTGTGAAGTCATACCAGTTCGATCTGGTACGAGTTCACGGGTCGGAAGTTACGAGTGGCCGTTATAGGGAACTTTCACAGACAACAGGATGGTAAAAACACGAGCTACGGGTTACCTGGAACGCTACCAAGTCGTAGTTGTGACTTGAAGCTGTAACTTACGGTTTCAAAAGCCTGCCTTGAACGCAGCATTAGCCGAAACGGCCGTGAAGCTGATATCTGCTTTAAAGGAGATATCAGTGAAATGTTTTTGTTAATAAGTCCTAATTAGTCATATTTTCCGTCAGCAATCACTTACATAGAGTGTTTCGACCGGAACACGAGTCTCTCCGTCACTCCGCTCTGCTGTAACCCGAGGAGAAAACATTTCTTCTGGGATACAAGTGTTATCCAATGAGGAGAGAGAACGGCATGAAGGGCTGTGTGTGCAGCCAAGGGATGCGCGTGAATGTGGTGACGTAGCACGAGGACCAATTGATGCCTGACAAGGGCGGGGGCTGCTAACTCATGGTGCGTTCAAGGAAACTCGTACTTTGTGTTTTTCCTTCCTGTGAAGTCATACCAGTTCGATCTGGTACGAGTTCACGGGTCAGAAGTTACGAGTGGCCGTTATAGGGAACTTTCACAGACAACAGGATGGTAAAAACACGAGCTACGGGTTACCTGGAACGCTACCAAGTCGTAGTTGTGACTTGAAGCTGTAACTTACGGTTTCAAAAGCCTGCCTTGAACGCAGCATTAGCCGAAACGGCCGTGAAGCTGATATCTCCTTTAAGGCTGTTAATGAAATCTGAATATGATATAAGACATACAAATAATACTAATAAATTAATTTATCAAACATTTTGACTGAAACATTTTACTTTGGGGAAGACAGCGATAATTGTCTCATGTGTTGGAGTTGATAGTTTTGGAGTAATAGCTATATACCTGTAGAGATCATCACAGTGCTTATTGTCCTGTGTTGTATTTTGTATTTTTTTTGCACTCTGTTGTTGTAAGTGAAACCTGACTATAAGTGATGTCCTCTGGCTGAGCACCAAATCACCCTCCCGGGGATAATAAAGATAGACTGATGACTGAAATGTACTACATTTATATTATAGTGGTTCTGTCCCAAGAAAAACATTTGTGAAATCATCCCAGCACCACTGATATATGAGGGCTAATATAAAACACATTACAGACTCCAAGTATTATCCTTATGTATCAGATAATTTTATAATTAAACCAAACCCATGTGGATATTGGTGCACAACACAAAAAACATGACAAACTATTTGATTTTATTTGACTACTCTATTAGTGAAATAAACATTCAGAAGGATTCATAGCTGAAAGACTGTGTGAGTAGTTGAGCAACGTTAAAACAAACTAGTGCCTGAGGCCGGAGACAACATGGCCTTTTGTCCTGCCCTCTACTGCCCTTGTGTGGAGATTACCAAGACACACAGTTTTCATGAAACTTACAAATGACCATATTTGAGTATCGGAAGGCTGCAGGCAGTTTAGATGTATGAGCCTCTCAGATATTTTGCTGCGTCATCTTTGATGTGGTAATTATAACTTTATAATAATCATATCCATGCTGTCCTGACATTGCAGTTTTGTGGTATAAGTGATCATGACAATCACTAAATCATTAATGTCAGACTTTGTATTATCTTTACAGAGATGAAGGAAGGTAGGGAAAGTGAGGGATTACTTCAGATGAAAAGATAAGATCTGGAACAGGTAGGGTAGGAATAAATCTATGAATGGCTGCGCGAAGCTCCGGTTGGATATGAAAAATATGGAGAATATAAATGCAAGAGATTACAAGGAGAGACAACTTGAATGCTCCAAATTGATTGCATAGCCAGCAGCAGCATTTGTCTGTGAGATTGAATCATACGCAGAGAGAAAGCCCCTGACTCGGGTCCAGGACGTCTGCGCAGAAACAAAAATCAGCGTCTGCTTTCCCCAAAGGCTTTTTTAATCACACAGAAATGTTGTGTTGTATTTCAGATGTGCCTGCGTTCACAGAAAGTGTAACAAGGTGGTCGAATTTAGCCTGGATGGGTGCAGCCACTGGAGCTATAGGATCGGTTCAAACTATTTGCTCATTCTCTGCAGTTTGTCTATTACAACCACCCTCCATTTAGGAAACTAATTGTTCACTTATTTGCTACAATAGAACAATTCAGATGCCTTTGATACAGCAATTTGTGAGGCTTTCACTGAGATGTCCCATCATCCAGTTTTAAATCAGATACCTCCAAATCTACCATGATAGTGCTGTCTGGAAAATAACTACATAAACAAATTCGGATCAAAGCCTAACAAGTTCAAGTTTCCCCCACACATTTGTTTATTATTCATGATATTCCGAGGCAACTCATATTTGTTGCAACATTCATTTAAATGAAAAGATCTTCATCATGCCTTTAAACACTTTTTATTGACACCTCGGGGCCTTGACCAGAAACTATAAACAGGGGTTTATGAGGTTAAATTCTGACTTAACTACAAGTAGCAGTTTGACAGAGGTCTCCAAGTCTTCCACAATACTGGTGTGTTGATGGATAAATAATAAACAAACTAAAAAAAAAAAAGTCTCAAAGTGCACTTGTGTTATTTGATATCTATCTGCATTAGGTGACAACAGTCATTATGCTCTTCAATTATGTCAAGATCACTAAGTAAATGTTTTGTGACCTAAAGTAACAAACAATTTAGCTTACCAGAAAACCTGACAAAGGTGGATGAGTAATTTGAATGATGAATATAAAGGCATATGAAATGTGAAGGGCTGTCAGGCACGTTGGGAACTGGCCTTCAACTGGATTCTGGTTGTCAAACATCTGCTCCGTTGAAGTGGCTTGATAACTGCTTAAACTGCTTCCAGGTTTTCAGTGTGTTTTTCATTAGCTATGACCTTAAATCTTGACGTGGAGCAGAGCAATGGAGCACATATAGGCAGCAAATATGGACTTACATTTAAGAGTATAACTTGCACAAGATCTCAGCTGCAGAATATGATCAAAGGTGATCATAATAACATTTAATGCTATGGTCGGTCTCGATCTTTGACGTCTTATTGGGCGCCTCAGAAAACATTATGCACCTCCTGCCTTATGAAGCCGGAGACAATGAAGTTGTTACCCCTGCAGAAACATGAAATCTCAGCACTTACATCACATGACATTTTTGATCTCAATGTGAAGCTCAGCATGAGCTCAGGAGTTATAGATCAAAGACAAAACAGAGAGCTTCTGCAGGCGTTACACCCATTCACATAACAAGGAGAATGTAACGATGGAGCCTGTGATGAAGGCCTGTCAATAACTACAGTCGTGCTGCTTCAAACCAGGGAAACGAAGCATCCATAGCAATAGCCTGCTCTATACAACAGTGAAATATTTCAAAGAGGAAGACAGTAGATTGCAAAAAGAAGAAGAACTACATTTAAGTAAAACACATCGATCTGAGCAGGAAGTCAAGATGGTCATTTCATCAAAAGGTAGGAGAGGAGTAGTGGTGAACTAGTTTGTCGTGCACAAGACCATTTATGGGCCGAGAAGGCACAGAGGAGAAGAACTGGAGCCTCCCTCCCGGCGCTGTGACAGCTTTATTTTAGTCTGGCTTATGTAAATGTGTGAGTCAGCTTGTCATTACTTATGATCAGTGATGGCAATCTGAATTATGTTACAGGCAGGGTGTCCGTGTCCCCGCTTACTTTTTGATGGACTGAGCCTATTGTCGATGGCAGGCTAATTTATTTGGCGAAAAATAAATCACAAAGTGTTACAAATAAAACTGAAATAAATACTCAATTAGTCTGAAAGAGCATTCATCACTTTTCTTCTCTGTGAATGTGTCAAGCTGGTTGAAAATCAGCCAGTCTGAAATACTTGTTTGTGTTGGATCAAAATTGCTGAATTATGGCAAATAAATAAATAAATAAACAAATAAATAAATAAATAAGCACCACAAGACAGCTTCAGTGGCTGTGGTCATGCAGGCTGCACCAACTTAACCAGCTTCTGTTGTCTTTTTCAAGAGAGTATTGTCCTACAGTAGCTATAATCTTTACTGTTGCCAAATAATAACATCATCAATCAGACTTTATGGAGATGCTTTTGAATTAAACTTTGATTTACAAACTTTGTACAAACTTTTTTTTTCTGATAAAACTGCATTATCCTTGTCTGATATTAGTGTTGCTTCTTTTATGTTAGGCCACCATAAATAAGCCTGTCACTTTCTGAAGGTCATCTTGTTTGAAAATATAGCTATATGATGAAAGGTGGACACTACAGACCTCCAGCGAGTGAGCTGTGTGCTGCCTGTATTACTTACCGTATATTGATTATCTCATATGTTAACAACATTTTGGTGAGAAGTACGTGATTTATGATAATTTGTGAAAAGTCAGGTCCTACCGAGATTTGAACTCGGATCGCTGGATTCAGAGTCCAGAGTGCTAACCATTACACCATAGAACCGATGTGTAACGTCCCAAAATTATATTCATAATTTGGGTCAAGTATCTAGAATTTCAATATTTTTGAATTATTTTCCATGACTTTTGCTTTTACTACGCAACTACAGTGGAAGAAAACCATAGAAAACTCATGTGTTACTAACTACCCGGTACTAACTAACCACTCACGTAGACGTAGACAGTCTTCAGCTCTCCACCAACTCCCACACCGTCACGTTGTCTGTATTGTCTGCCTCCTGTCGGCGAGGAGGAGAACGGCAGCGTCCCTGGCAAATGGCTTCACCGAGCAAGGTTGACTGAATTCATTACAGGACTTTGTATTGACATTCAGAGCTGATGAAGAAATTTAATTATGAACAACCCATCTGTAGGCCTGTGTATATAGAGTATATATATACTGATTAGATACTAATTAAATTACTAATTACAAATAAAAGTAGTAGGAGAACATTTATCAGGGATGCTTTTTTTTTTTTTTTTTTTTTTTTACACAATAGGCAGCATCAATTTAAGTGTATCCTTTATTCTTTAAAAAAAATAGTGACTCCAGCACATCTGTAGCTTGGTCCAACACAGTAAGTTTGTGTAGGTACAAAGACAGAGTTTTTGTCAAAGAAGAAAAAAGAACAAATCACCACAAAATATCAATGTTCTGCTTTGCCTCATGGGGAGATGGTCCCTTTCAGCTTTGAGCTGATGTGTAGCCTAAATGACGGGCAAGTGTGTTCTCACAGAGTTCACAGAGCTTTTGTCCGCATAATCTTTGTTCCAGACTTTGTGTAATAGCTCAGTTGGTCGGAGTTATATCAAGGTAGGCTACATCTCTATTTAAGAGCAGGTATAGACACAGGAAGTGAAAATGATCAGCTTGACTGTGATGAATACTGATGATCTGTTAAGAATGGTTCAGTAAAGATGCAGCCACTGATTACATTCATTGTGACAATAAGAAGTGAAGCATCTCTCAACACCAATGAGTCAGATGCTGGGGAAAAAAGGAAAAAGTTTCCAACTCATGTTCTCCTCACTTCCACATAAATCTACCTCCATGGCTCTCAGTAGCCGATGTCAGACTGAAGTAAAAGTGACAGGTTATCCAGTAGCAGTGTGGTCAGCATCCAGGTGTATAGTCTCTTGAGAATAAACCATAGGGGCAACTCTGTCAGATCATTTAGAAGTATAGCCTCTTTTCTGTGGCAGCTTCTGAGAAAAATAGCTTTGGCTGAAAGCTATAGCTGACAGGCTGACTGCAGCAGAAAGGATTATGCCGGAAGCCTGCATTAGTAAGTCCCCGCAGTTCTTCTTTTTCCTCTGCAATATTTTACAGCCCTTAAATAATCAGCCAAGAGACGGTCCTGCACATGATTCATACACTGTCCAGGTTCTATCATTACATTTCTCTATTATTTCCATTTGGTTTTCATGAAGCTAAATAATGTTGTGGTGCTTGGATTGCAGCTTCACAAAACAGGAAATAACTTTGTTGGCTAATATTGGCTATTGTGCTACAATTTGACATCAACTGTTGTCTTGACAACATCTGCTGGACAGTAATGGAGAGCAGAGTTTCATACTGCACAACCTAGATACAATTCCCCTGCAAATCATTAGGCTACTTTTAGTAACACTCCTGTGCAGAGTGCAACTGAGTGTTTGTTGTGTACTTGAAGTTTCACGCTTTCCCTGCTAGTTTAAGTCTGTGTGGTGGATGTGGGCCTCATTGTCTTTAGGTGTTCTCCTGTAGGCCCTATGTATTCCTCTTTGTTATAATAAATTTATTATATTCTTCTGTACATGTTGTTACTCAAAGCATTTTAATGCAAAGCACACTGAACTCACCTGATAAAATGTGGTCCATGAAGTCTTCACATCTCTCATTGTAATTTTTACATTAGAAACCTGCCAGTTGCACAGAACTTTAACTGGTGGATTTAATCAAGTGAAAATATGCAGCAGACTGAAAAACTTAAGCATTCAAGGCATTCCCCTGAAAAAGGAACAGGAACAGAGAGTCAGAGATTAGTCTTTTTCCAACTGTGATTAATTTTATACCTGAAAATGTGATACATAGAAAAACAATGTCCCTCCTCTACTAAAACAAAATGCTTAGATTGACAACATTTATTTATATATTTAACAGTGACCTCTAACCAGTACAGCCCAGAAAGGTTGAACAATCATTTAAAACCGCAGAAAATCAAAAATATTTCCTTCTTTTGTCACAGTGACTCAGTTGGAAAGAGGCGGTGTCGGCTCCTGAACAGCAGTAATCGTACCTCTATTTGAACATCAATAATGGTTCCAGTTACATTTTCAGGGAAATCTCCTGCTGGGAAGAGTGAGATCTGATTCTCACACAATGTGAACACTTTCCACCTTACACTGTCTGTCCAGCTGTGCATCTGACGTTTGGAAGTTGAATGTAGTCTCTGTGTTGGTGCTCCTCTTTACCCCTGTAAGCCGCCGCGAGGTATCATATGAATTATTTCACGTTGAGAAGATGAAACAAACTACACCAAAATCAGTATCGCACCTTACTGTGGTGTGACCTTGTATTTTCTTACTCTCTCTCTCTCTCTGAAGTACTCACTTGTATTCGGTCCATTAGCTCCTTGACTTACTGGCTGCCTTTCCTTTCAGTGGGGCATCACTCAGGAATTGTTGGCTGTCAACTGGGCGGTGTGTCCATCATCTGTGGAGCTCAGGAAACTGCTCCTAATCACTGAGAAGCAACCGGAGCTCCTCCACTGTAATGGGTTTTCACACCTTCTCCATGCTTCCATATGAGCCTTTCTGTTTACAGTGAAAACAACTTGCTTAATAATCAGCTTCAATTCAGCGGTGTCTCTTCATGCATCAGACAGAGTTCAGACTTATCATTGAGAGAACATTGTTTCACTGCAGATCATTTTATGCAGGTTTGGTTTTGTTGTGGAGGTCATTAGATGCCTGAAGCGGTAGTTCAGCTTGTGCCTGTGAAACACTGCAGTCCTGTAAGTCCACAGTCATATTTGCATTTTATGCATAAATGAAAGACTGAACAGGTAGAACATTTTATATTTGCATATTGCATCTAATTCTGCCTCATGCATTGTATTTTATCATATTCAATGTTTAATTGTACAAGTATGTATCTTTAAGTACTTGATATCATCATTTTGCAGTTTTCTTTCACTGTACTGTAACACTGAACATTTCCTCACTTTGGGACTAATAAAGGAATATCTTGCATTATCTCAATTCATATGGTAACAATTTCAAAATATTTGATAATCAACATCTCGTCTCCTGGTGCAAATCTCGTAGAAAGGTACCAAGGGAAATTAAAAAGTAACTTTACATCAATAAAAAGGCAAATGTACCCCAGGACGTCACTATGGTGGAGGTGTCGTGTTGACCATCATTCCTATTGTTCTGCTCCTGATGGATGTGATTAAAGATAAAAATGCTGTAAAATCCTGTCAGTGTGTGTTTCAAACTTCCGTGCAGTGTTTCAGCATCTGATAAGTCTGTCAAACACATTAAACTTTCATTGTATCACCAGTATCTACAGTACACTCTCACCAACACAGCTAGCGCTCTGTGGTGGTGCTATGTTCACTCTGAAGCCCCCCGCTCAGTGCAACAGAGCAACTTCTCGTCAGTGATGCTGGCGGTGGTCAGAGGTGCCACAGTCATGCTTCTCAGCCTGGAGTACAGTTCAGGAAAAGGTTGAATTCCCACACTGTCAGGTTTATTAGAAATGAAACAGTGGTGGTGCTGACTGTAGGAATTCAGCCTTTTCTCATACAATAAATATGAGGGTGATTCTGTCCCCTGACTGAAGTTTGCCACCAGCGTCTCGTTGTTTGAAGATAAGCTTGACATACCTTTAAAATAATAAAGTGCTATTCAAATCCCAAGCTGCGCAGAGCCGAAATTGCATAGTCACCTCTTTGAAGAGTCTATTTAACATGAGAGCTCTCTGATAGAGTGGGCCAATTCTTGAGTCTAGAGGATGTTTACAAAAAATAATGCGTGGCCATGATTTTTCTCACCTGTTGATTCTAGACTCAAAACATTTTGACACTTTGTAATTCAGGCAGAGGAAGGTCATAAATGGTAAGCACTCTGCTACAGACTTGAATAACATTTCTTATTTGTTAGTGGAAACCTTCATTCACCTGCAACAAACAGTCTCGTCAACATTCATCACTGTGACATTTCAATATTCCCCGCCACAGATGAGGAGAGACATGTCCTGTCCAACACTTGACATCAGCAGTGAATTCATTAAAGTCACCCTCTATCTGTATAGACCTGACTGAAACAGGTTTCTGATGATAGAATAGGCTTTTAATTTGAAATTTATGTACCAAAACAACAAGCAGCATTGATATGACAGCAACTGGAAAAACGTTCCTCGGAGGAAAAACAGCCACATAAAATATGATCCACTGTCACCACACTGGTCAAAGATGGTCAAAGATAATGTCCAGTACTAATGAAATGCTGTCTGGGCATCGATTGTCAACATGTTATTGCTTCTACAGAGGGTGAAATGGAATTCACATAGTGAATTAATAAATTATCTTCAATAAATAAGTTACTTAGCCTGATACAAACATAAAACATTTTTGAAAATGGACTTTTTACATACAGTTCCCTTTGTAAATACTGCACATGGTATTTGTGGGTCTAGAGTTGGTCAGATGAAACCTTACTTTAAATTTACAGTCTGACAGAGAGAGAAATAACAATCTAAGTGACTTCAAAAACGGTTCACAAAATGACACTGATCATCTCACAAGAAGATAAATTGTGTGTTATCTACATCGGTGGGTATCCATTATCTGATCATGCTCATCTTTTCTTTTCTTTTTTTTTTTAAATCCTAGTGTCACATTGATAAAACTTCACCATCACTAATATAAATTAATGAATAAAGCAATTGCCTTAATAAATACAAAACATAAAAAGTCAAAACAATCCCTTCTTAACACCCAATATTTCAAAAATGTAAACTAAGACATTTGCAAGAAAAATGCTTTCCACATAGAAAACAACACAAGATCTGATCACTTCATCAGTGTGGGGAATAATCCAAAGTTTAGACCTACTGTGTGTGTGTGTATGTGTGTGTAAGTGTGTGTGTGTGTGAGTGTGTAACTCAGTTATACAACAGGGGCATGAACACTGGTGACCTGAATACATACACTGGGCCTCATTTACACTGTAACTTAAAAGAAAATCTCAAGTTACAGACAGAGATCACATTAATATTAATTGTGTGATCATTACCGCGTAAGAATGAATAAAGGACCATTACAATATATTTTATTATTTATCCATGCTTCATCAGACTGGGTTCGCTCTCAGCTACGTTTCCACGTTTAACATTTAGAACAGAGGTTTCTTGACTATATGGCAGAACATGTCTTAACTTCAGAGCAGATGATCGTAATCACTTCATGTCAGCTCAACATTAAGATGCAGCTGCTGCACACAGTGAAGGACCATAAACTCTGGTGTCTATGTGGTAAATCTTAACTTGCTTTGACACGGTCAAGGTTGCTATACCTTCCTGATGAAATCCCTTTTGTTTAGGGGATATTATAAACACTTGGCTGCCTTAGTAGTAAACCTATACCATGGGCTAAAAATGAGTGACTATAGCTCTCTCCCTGTAAATAATCCCCCCAAACAATCCATGTACGCCGCCCATAGCGCAGTCTGGAACCATTAGGTTCCACTTCAGGAGGTCCATAAAGAGGCCGGGCAGCAGTTTGAGTGATCAGTTCTGTAAGAAAATAAAATGGACGAATGGTCGCTGGTGTGTGGGACACTCTTTTCCTCCCCTCCCTCCTTCAGGGTCACAGAAATATTGTGAGTGAGGGAGCCAAAGAGAGCAGGGTCCAGAGGAGCTGTGGCCGTCCCTTCATCTCCACATCTCAGTATCTAAATCAAACACGTACAGAGACACGAGGGAGGGCTGTTGGTTGAGAGTTGGCTGAATGTTGCCTGGATGTGGGCACGCTGTCAGGGCCAGGTGGGAACGTTTACCCTCTAGAGGAGGGAGCTGGGGCTTTCTGGGGGTGGCGGGGGTGTGTGTGTGGGGCTGTGACGCATCGGCAGTATGTCATAGTGGTTGGGGATGTGGCTGCTGCGGGGAAGGTCATAGGGGCTCTGGGAGAAGCCGGTGGCCATTCCATTGGGTCCCTGCAGGACGCTCACCGTCGGCTCTGTGATAGTTCGGGAGAGAAGGAGGAGGAGGGAAAAAAGGAGAGGTGCATAAGACTCACTGAAGTAGAAAAGTGACGGGCACACACAGAGGAGAAGAGAGGGAGGAGAGAGGAGAGGTGCATGCAATAGAGTGGCAGGCAGCTCACACTTCCTCTTATCACGGCTTACAGAGTCTGTACAGGCTCACAGCAGGGGGCATGACCAGAGAGGCCATAAGCTGCAGGACCCTGCTGAGCTCCACACATCAGAGCAACAACGCACTCACCAACATCATAGACATTCCTGCTTGCACTGCCCAGGAGGGTGGCAGTGCCTCCAAAGGGCACTTCACGGTGGGAGGGGGACTTCATCTCCACATAACTGCTCTCTGTATGCTTGCAAGCCAACCCCGGTGGGTCTCTAATGGTGGCATATGGATTCTCACTATTGAGGGAGCAGGAGCTGTTGCTGCACATGGAGCCCTTGATGTAATCTGCAGCGGCTGCGAGACAAGGACATATTCGGTATCAGCAGAGATGAAGAGATTGTCACTTACCTATAGCAGTGGTATTAATGCTAGACTCTAGACAGCACAAGTCAAATTTAAAGAGACATCAGCGAGGCCGGGAGAATAGCAATGAAAATCATCGCTATTCGGAAGAAGTTGTACTTCTTTTGTCTCTGACATGTGACTAATGGTGGTATATAGTAATCAGAGTACAAAGGGGAGAAAGTGGAGGGCTCATCTCATCCATAACAGTCTCATCAGCCTGATAAGAGGCCTCATTAGAGACCGCAGCAAAGCTCCTTCAGACCACTCTTCACACCCCTGGGTCCCTCACATTCACCACCGACTGCACAGTGTGGGAGACAAAATGACGTATCGGGCACTGAGCCATAGAGAGCAATTACCGTTGGAACAAAACCTCAGCCCACCATGATCTTGTCCAAAGTGGAGAGAGTTTTCACATAAATCATAGAGAATATAAGGATATGGGATTTCAGGTCACATAAATAGCAGTCTCGGAGGGGAAGAGAAACCAAATGGGGAAACTGATACATGGGCTGTTGAGCATAAAAGGATTTTGTAATATTGGTGCTGGTGAAGCTGAACAGGATTCTACATGCAACGTATGTCTGCGCACACACTCACACACACTTACGCACGTACTGTTCTTACACTGAATTATTTACCTTTTCTCGACCCTCTCTGTGTCTGTGTCTCTCCCTGTTGAACATCTGTAACAAATGTCAAAACACAAAAGTCAAGCATCACATATGAATTCCCCCGATGTGCGAAGGCTGACAGCAAGTATCTCATTAAGGGACAATGTAGTGCGTCTTACTTTGTTGGATGAAAATGAGGAATGTGACTGGGGGATGTTATTGAACACTTCGCCCGCTTTCTATCACATTCCCCTGAGGCTTACAAGCTTACACGTATAATCAACGGTGGTCATGATGGGATATTTGCCAAAACAACAAAACATCATGAATAGAAGACGCGTCTGGCGCCAGGCGACATCCGTCTAATGGACGGATGCACCCTTCAGTACATCAGGACGAACATGCACGACTTTCTCTGGAAGTGACTTGTCATTAAGACTGATGTGCTGTGCGCTCGAACACAAACTGGAATGTGCAGATCAAGATATCTGACTTTTAAGTCAAGCATGACAAAGCCCAAATCGTATGAAGATATTCAGATTTTCGCATGCTGCTTAGCAGTAATGAGCCTGTAATGGGAACACAAGCACAGCTTTTCATATCGGCAGCACAGTTTTTACAATCTATTTTAGTTTGCACCATCACAATCCCAGAGACTATGAGGAATCATCTATGTATATAAGAGTTTAGCATTTATAAAGAGTATGTTAACATTTCATACACTGTTTATAACATAATACAAGTGTATTGTACTGAGGCAATTTTTAATTGTCTGTAAAAGCACAGTAATTGGCAACAATATAACTTCTCCCATAAAGACACATTTATACATCTTTGCTACTTTGTTTTACTACATTTCCATTCATGATGTTTACAGAGCAGGAGTTACAGCTATTGACAAATAAAGTGATAAAGCCAAATTATAGTGTTTTATAAAGCATTCATTAAATGTATTGGAGCTAAATGCCAAATAGGAAAAGGGAGAGAGCTAATAAACCTGAAATCTAAGCTATTATTAAGTAATTTTATTATCACACTTAATTTTCTGTAACCCATAGACCACGAGTGTACCGCTTGACCCAGTGCAAGTCATCACATAGAAGTGTGCAACCGGGGGAAGTGAGAGAGGACTAATGAGCTCACAGTGACCCCTATTCACCTCTGCAGCGCTGATTTCTCTGTCCCACCCGCATATCTTATCAAAATCAGAGCAAAGGTTACTTCTTAACAGGAACCCCCTGGTTCATCTTCATTCACAGCAGGATAGCGATGTCCAGGTTGGTGTCATTGAAAGGTTTGCACTAATGGCACATGCGTCTTTGCCCTTGAAGTGACCGTCCAACAAAGTCTACGTATATTCAGGGGTTCATGTAAGAGAGAGAGGAAAACCAACCTAGATCGTTGAGGTTGCAGTAGGCCCTCCACTCGGAGCCATTTCTGCTTTTCAGGGTGCCTGGCTGTGAAAGGAAGAGCAAAGTGTGTTGTTGCTGCAGTGTGTTACTGGGAAATGGGTGTTTCATGGAAACACACATGGAGATCGGTCATACTTTGAGGGTCAGGGTCCCATCCAGGTTACTAGAGATGGTGGAGACAACGTTACACTGGGCCACAGTGTGGTAACTGGGGTTGGAGAAGCACTGGGCGCTGCTGCTGCTGCCGCTCTGGCTCTGATTGACCTCTGCAGCACTCGTCCTCATCGCTACGGTACTGCCACACTCTGAGGGTTCAAACAGCAGGTTGAAAGATTTAAAACTCAATCTGTGTATTCAAATACATGGACATTTGAACAGATTGGTTTTTACTCTAAATAAATTGAACATAATCAAACATGTATATTTGACTGGTGGACTAATGTTCAGTCATAGTGATTAAGTGTCTTACCAGAGAGTGAATAGTCAGTGTTGGTGATGTGCATCTCCTGTGTGTAGGACACACTGGGCTGGATCTCGTGGCCTTTGTCCCTCTGCCTCTGTCTGTACCACACAAACAGACTGAGCATGGCCATTATGATGAGGAGGAGAAAGATGATGCCCATGACGGCCCCCGCTGACTGGCGCTCAGAGCCTCGCGCTGGGCTAATCTTGGTGTAGGGGTTCAGCTCCTCCATCATCAGAGCTGCTACAGACACAGGAAGTGGGTTGTTTAAACATCGTGTGCACATCTGCGCTCGAGTGATATTACAGTGGAGAGTCTCGATCGGCTCGATCGCCCCTCACCTTGATCACACCTGATGCCTTTATATCCGGGGCTGCAGTAGCATGTTCCAGTAACATAGTCACAGGTTGCATTGTTCAGGCACTCGCAGAGCTGCTGGCAACCATACCCAAATGTGCCAGCAAGACACTCTGCATGGGAGAGAGGTGCATTACTACACCCATCAAAATTAAAGCACTTAGAGAGTGGGAGCCAAAGTGTTTATAGAACACATACACATAACCACACTCATCCACAGGGAAATTTTTGCTCAGAATGAGCTGGGCCTACTCAACTCTGCTCACAGCTCGTCCCAATGAAGCCTGTCCGGCAAGCACACTGGCCGGTGATGTGGTCGCAGTCTGCACCGTTTTGGCAGCGACAGACTTCAGAGCAATCCCTGCCGTAGAACCCTGAAGGACAGCCTGGGACATGAGATGGATAATATGTTGGGATGGGAGGGGGCGGAGAAAACAAAGAGAGAGGAAGACAATGTATAGAGTCAAGGTCATATTGCAAAGGTGCAGCAAAATCAATAACGTTCAATGTCTCTGCAGCATACTCAATAAGGGACAATGAGAATGAATGGAAATGAAACATTTCCTGCTTCAGCAGAAAATGCATTTATGCTGTGGACATAACAGAGGTGGAGATAAAGCACAAGACGACTGTGAATAGTAAGAATCTCTGTGAGGTAGGAAGAAAAAAAACTGTTAAAACAAATGTTATTTCCATGCACAACAGCAGGAGCATGGCACCATGAAAAAAGACTGAATAAACCCTTGGGGTGAAACATAATGGAATTCAAATTAGTGGACTGATGTTGATGGTCTGCATTATCCCTGTGTGAGTGACTGGAATTTATAACAAGCAAAATAATGGACTAAAAATCTGTTTTATTTTGCTGTTGCTTTTGTTAAAAAAAAAAAAAAGAAGTTAAATAAATAAAGTAAACAGAAACCTAGTATCATCCAGTTGCCTCTGACAAAAATGTCTTGTTTCTCATTCGTCGTCTGCTGCAGTACTGCTGGAGTGCCAGTAGATGACAGTGTGTGTCTACTAACTGCATGTGAGACTCACGCTGTGTGCAGTAGAGTCCGGTCCAGCCGGGGCTGCACCTGCACTCCCCATCGTAGGCACTGCACTGGGCTCCGTTGTGACAGTTACACGAGTTGAGACAATCAGGGCCCCAGTGCCCAGAGGGACAGGCTGCAGACGCCAGAGACACAGTCAAGCTCATGGTCACACACTCTCCCATACAAACTCAAACACAACCACGCACATACAATATTCCACAGTACATTTAACACACATCCTTGCAAAAAAAAATTAAAAATCTGGTGTGAACTCTCCCCTCCGTTTTCCCATCATCTGTGTTATGTGAGTAGACGTCGGCGTCAGGTTGAAGAAGAAGCCCAGTAAAGCACTGGTAATGTAACATCTATCTGATCTGAAGTTGTTTTTTTTTACTTTAAGTAGTTAATGCAATGAAAAACCAAACATCAATTTCACACGGCATGACAGCTCAAGCTTTGCTAATGATCTTAGGCCTACAGTGCTGTTAATCAAAGAGCATAATGTATTACAACAATCATTTAAGCAAACTATGTGTTTTACATCAGCTGGGGCTCAGGGTAGTTCTTGGAAATGGGGGGGCCACAAAAATGATAGATGTGTATGAAGGTAAGCGAAAGAGAGAAATTAGGAGTGGAGACAGACAATGAGAGAGAGGGAGGGGGGACGGGGAAGAGGGGGGACTGAACACAACATTATAGGAGAGAAGCCATCCATACCCTGTGAGCAGTCCTCTCCTATCCAGCCAGGGAAACATTGGCAGGAGCCATCGATGGGGTTGCAGGTGCCGTTGTTGGTGCAGAGGCAGATCTCACCACAGGCCCTCCCATACCTGCCACTTGGACACACTGGGACACACAGAAGAAAACCCACACACACACACACACACACACACACACACACACACACACACACATAGACAAAACATCACTTGAAAAAACAACCCTGATCTGCACGTTATCACTTTCATGCAAAGACCAACAAAATCCATTAACATTATGACATCAAACTTGGACACATTATTGTGAGCGCGTTTATACAGTACAAACAAACTCATCCTGCAAAAGGTTGTGTAAACATAATTCTCTAATGGATGATATTGTTTTGTTTGAGTGGACATGAAGTGATCTGTTTAGACAAAAGGAGGAGTCAATCACTGCCTCCTGTGGCACGACTGCCCCATTTCCATTCACTAGAGTGGAATGAGTGATGTGCCACAGAATTAAAATAGACCATGTACACAGACCACTCTATACATTTTTTATGAAATTAATATTTCAATGCTCTCTGGCACTCTTCAATAAAAGATGTAATTTCCAGTGAAACCTCCATTGTGTTTTCTTGTTGGACCATGGGACAAAGTGAGCCAAGGTGTATCCATAACCATCAGGATGAGGGAGCTGCAGCAGCACCAGCGGACACATCAAAAGGTTTCATATAAAGAGAATAGCCCAGAGTTACACATATCAGATAAGGTGGCTGGCTGTGAAAGACATGGGTCTAACTCATTTTCTTGTGGGGTGATTTTAATGATTACATTTCAACTGGCTTTCCCCTCTTCTTGAGAGCTCTTTCAAGCTCCTTCAAGCAGGTTGTCATTAGGCCACGAGGTTGGCTCCCCCATACTGCTGCTTCTGGGGATTCAAGACTCAACACACCAGGAGAGCTTCATTAGGGCTGGGACTCTGTGCTGGACGGAGGACAAGTGAGGACGCCAACGAGGCTCAACAAGAGGAGAATGTGCATGTTGTTGGCCACCTTCGTCCCTCATGGCCTAACGCCTGCTCACCAGTAATTATAGTCCAGACAAATTAGCGCTGGTTCTCGTTATTTCTTCTTCCTTTCCTTGAGCTAACCTATTAAACTTTTATTTGTAAGACATTGCTCAAAGCCATGAAAGAGAATTCCAAAACTCCCCTCTGCCTTTCTGTAATTTATTAAAAAAAAGGGTAAATTATTATTAGACGTAAAACCTACAGTGGATTGTAGGTATTTCTCCTCAACACAGTGATGGAAAACGTGATTTTTATTGCACTTCATGGCCAAAGAGAAACTGCTGACTTGACAAATACAACACCTCTGGTCACACACATGAATAAATATTGGATAAACCAAAACTACTTACTATCTACAAGCACCATATTAACTTTTTATGAACGTTTGTATAGCGTAGCATTATGCAGCTATATTGATATTTTTAGGTGCTTATCGATGCAGAGTATTCGCAAACAATTAAACTTTATTTGTGAAGACATCCTTCATTAATTTCTCCTACAATTCACAAAGAAATGTTTGCATTACTTTGTTGTGATAAATTATTAATTTACACTCTAACAACCAAGTGTGGGTGTCTCACAATAAGTCTTACACTTGTTAACTCTGTTTGCAGCTACATTATAGTGTAATATCCACTATTCATTATTCATCAATGCTCCTTAATTAATTTATTTAAATTAGTGCTACACATTTAAATTTTTTACATGTAGTTGACATTTTACCTCTAATTTGTTTATAGGTTTCAGTTTGAATGTTCTTTAAATGTTTAATATACAACTAGAGTACCAGCTACATTATTAAAGAGACACTTATTGTCAACACATTAGGTGACAATTACAAATCTTTCCACACTCATTTGTGAATATGAGTTCCATTTAAAATTGATGTTGGCTCAGAGGGACAAAGATGTGTTAAAGTGCCTCAAGACTTAAAAGTGTATCGTTCAAATTCAGTTCAAAGACGTCTGGGGCTTAAATAGAGAATAATGTAAGGACGTAAGCTTTTCTGTCAACATCTTGCTCTGCAGCACCACAAGGACAATTTAAAAATAAGAAAAAAGTTTGCCTCGTTGCCTTGAAATGAAATTCAACCAGAACTACAGATGTGCGCACATGTTGTGTCTTTGTCTCCTTGTTTTTGTGAGAAGCAATTTACATGCATCTCCCTTTGCAGAGTTAGGAAGAGACAGGAACATTTACTTGATGTATCCTTTGTCTGAAAAGTGGGTCTCTGCAATATTCAGGCTCCTGTTGAAGGTTGATTTTTTTTCTCCCCCCTTTAGGTCTGTGTTGCACTGATAATAGGCATTATTCAAAGTCTCAAGCCTAAGATGCCAGTGGTAGAGGCGGCAGGTCATCTTTTGATCTTATTAGAGCCACAGAGAGCAGGACTGTGAGGCGTCCTCGCAAAATCTTGTCACAGAGGCATTTTATTGACATGTGAGAGCATCCTAAGATTTTCTAGGTTTCAGCACATTGTGATTTATCAGACAGTATAGTCCCAAAACGTATGGTTTCAGTTTTTTATATTCACTGCCATTGTCTGACCATTTAAATACAGATTTTTGTATTTTATGCCAAGACAAAATGCCAAGACATTTTCAGATATAAACTGTTTTACCATTTTCCAGCAGCAAATACTAAAAACTTCACAGTGAATGGATTTGACGGTTAGTGAAACAGCAGGGAAAGGTCAAAGGGACACAGAAGGCTACAGTACTTGCCTTGGTTACAGAGCGAGCCAGCGAATCCGGAAAGGCATTCACAGTGGCCTGTGATGTGATGGCAGGGCCCGGTGCTGTGGACACACTGTGGACACGACTGGCTGCAGCGGTGCCCGTAGAAGCCCGGAGAGCAGACTGTAATCATCAGAGTATGAAAAGAGAGAGGAAAGGGAATCAGTTGACAATGTTGGGTGGCACAAGAGGTACAGTATATATATATAATAATGAAACAAGGCGTGACAAGAGTGATCAAGGGAGTGCAGAAAAATCAAGGCCAGAAGAATTAAAGCAGAAAAGATTAGGAGAGACAGCAAAGGGAGGGAAAAAGCAGGAAAGTCTTTCTTTGTTGTAGTAACTTTTATTTCATCTGGTGCCACAGATGGAGTAGTAAATGAGTTAAAAGAATAATGAAAGTCTGTTTTAATGTAATATCTTGAGAGTAGCTCGACACATACAACAGTGCGTTAATAATGTGGATTCTTATTAAAAGAATGTGAACCATTAAGAAATGTTCAAAAGGTGATAGAAAGATAATTATAAGAACGTTTTACAAGTCTTAACTGTGCAACGGTGATAAGAGGCTGCAGTTTATATTAAAAAACATATTTTCTATTCACTACAGTGAGAGCATTAAATACCCATGTTATGTTCCTTTTTTCACGGAGTGATTTGGGAAAATTCATACTCCGATATCAGCGCTCTCAGGAGACGATTGGGGGTTTCGAAAATAGAAACCTATTAGGTTGTGACAAAAACACCCTGGGTTGTTGTTTGACAACCATACAATGGTAAGTTTCCCCATGGGTTTTGATATTATTTAAAGCAGCAGGTGTGATGCACCTTTATCAGCCTCTGGAGAAGAGGAGAAGCATGTAATCCTTCAATTAAAGTTTCAACAGGAAAACGCAGCAAATCTGCAGTTACAAGCTTTTCACCCGACGAGGAAATTATCTGTGTAAACATTGAATTTGGAGGAGTAATCATTTCCTGTCTCACACACCACACACACACACACACACACACACACACACACACACACACACAGAGCTTGTTTAAGTCGCTCTCTTACATTCCACTCAAATTGATGTTTACAGGTTTGTGACTGTGAATTTCACTCCCAATCAGTGAGCTCATCACTTGAGAGCAGCTTCAGACAGACCCCATTCAGAAAGCAGAGCTGGCACTCCCAGCGAGCACGCCCTCTGATGAGCCCCGGGTGAGGACTGTGAGTCTCCCACTGAGAGTTGGCTGTGGAGGACAGGGTAGGGGGGTTGAAGTACATGCGCCTGTGTGTCTCTGTGTGTGTGTGCATCTGCGTGTCTGGTTGGCGGGGTTGCTGCACGGGGGTAAAGACGCTGTGATTAAGTGATAGCAGTGATGAAGAGTTTACACTCAAGCAGTTACGGCCGACAATGCGCCGCCTCTCCTCGCCTGGCTCACCCTTCAACAGTTCTTCAAAGATCAAAGCGAAAAAGCAAGGTCAGTTGTGTGATGGAGTTTGTTCTTCTTACACCGCTCTCTCCACGGTTTCTACAAGCCTGGTTAGAGAGGGGAAGCTGCCCAGAGACAGATAAGGATGCTCACTTCGTTTGCAGGAGGTTCCTCTGTATCCAGGTGCACACACACATGTGCCGTCCTCTGGAGAGCAGGATCCTCCGTTCTGACAGGAGCAGCTGACCGAACAGTTGGGTCCCCAGAAGCCTCGTGGACACACATTATCACAGTGGATTCCTGCACAGGGACAGAGAAATGACACATATTCAGCTAATGCACACTAGGAAGGCAAAGAACAAAGATGTTGTAATACTGTGTTAGCGCGCCTTCAGTAAAGACACATCATCAAAGTGCAGCATTCACAATGTCTGATCACAGCGGATCTGTAGAGGGTTTTTCACCCTGCATGGACCCTCCATTGATTTTAGTCCTCAATGAAGAAGCAGCAGCAGTTTGGAGTGTGTGTTTTTTTCTTTTCAGTTCAGCCCATCCTTTCAGACTCTGTTTCTCCTTTCCAAATGTATTTTATTTTTGATCTGACTGGGGCTCCCTGCCAGTGCACTGTGTTGATTAACAGGGTTGGGTCTCGGGAGAGGCCGAGCTTGTCTCCCATTCTCTTTCAGCAGAGCCGCGGTAGTGTACAGAGCCGAAGGGAAGTATTCAGGCTACAAGAGCACAGTCTGGAAGTGTCACTGTGCATCTGGCGCAGATCCAACCAACAAACGCAAAACACTGCATCCATACAGCGCTCTCACTCTGTACATGAATGCATTAGCACATCCTTGGGAGCAGCACGTTTTCTCACAGCTGTACCCATGCCATCAGAAAAAAGGGGGAGAAGTCACATGTACTCTACTCTACGTACATGCAGGTTTATAAAATGAAATATTTCGCTGCAAACACTGACACACACACAGACGTGCAGACACATGTGCACAAACTCTCCAACCTTTCAAGCGCCAGCCCTTAGTTCGAAGCCTCATTTGAAATTTCCTTTGAATGAGAATATCTGAGAATGGTGTGGCCATTAAAGCAGCATTAGTGCAGTACCTTTGAATTAAACCTGGACTAAACTCAGGGGACCAATGTTATACAGTAACCAGGGCGCCTTAGGGCTGGAATGAAGTGAGTAACGGAAAGGAAATGTTAGTGCTGATGAGGAGGGGGCATGGTAGCAGTGATTTAGTCAGAAGCCCAGCCATGGAGATCAAAAGGAGGGCAAGGCTTGTGCAAGTGTGTTTGAGGTTCTGCTAGGCCAGGCAGAAAAAAACAGTGACTGCCTTTACTGTCAGAAAATGAGCGCGGACAGAGCATCACACTTTTCAGTCTAATGGTGACAAACAGAGGGGCTTTGGATGCCTAGTGAGGGAGAAGAAGAAAGAGTGAGAGAAGCCAGAACTGAAGTCTCTTCAAAGGAGGCTTTTTGCTGAGAAGTGCCAGAGGTCTCACTATCCAATTTGTAGAGAGGGAGAGCAAAGCAAACCTCGCTCTCCCTCTTTAACTCAATCCCTCTCTCTCTCTCTCTCCCTCTTTCTCAGTGCATGTAAACACACATTCACCTTAACTGCTCTTTGACATGAACTACAATCTGCTCAGAAATAAAGGGTGAAGTCCTATCCAACATGGACCGGTACGAGTCAACGCCCCCCGCTTCAAGTCGTCTCGTCAGTCGTCACAGAGCACTGTTTTAAATCTTAGTTGGCTGATGTCATGCTTACGACAGCCCGGCAATAGCTGTGTGGGTCACAGGCAGCTTAGCCACTTACCCGCACGTACTCCTGGAGACGGGCCTCTTGACAGTTCATGCAACCCTCGCAATAAAACAAACAGGAAGTTGACAGCAAAGTAGGATGCCATGCCAACTTGTGGAGTCGGTATGACAGTGTCTGCGGAGAAGAAATGGCTATAGTGCTTCTGTAAATAGCCATTTTATTCCATCCCTGACTTAGCCCTGTGACGAATCCCACATTGTCCTCTCTCTAGGTGCTCCTTCCTACAGAGAGCCCATTGTCAAGCCTCGGCGACTCAAGTATGTATGTATGTGTGTTTGTGTGGCCCACTGGGCTGCAGGCTGCCCCCAGTCCAGCACCCCGGTGACTCAATTAAGGCTGACAGATGGTCCCGACCTGTGCAGGATTCAGAGCATGAGAGGCCCGTTTTGCTGGCACCGTTCTTGCAGATAATAAAACCCACTTTTTTTTTTTTCTCCCAGAATAAATGCCCTAAGCTCAGGAGGCTGAATGGAGTGGGCTGCTGAGAGCTCACAGGCTTGACCTTTCCTGCTGAATCTATTCCCTCCCTGACTGCACCTCTCCACCCAGGCTCAGAGACCAGGTCCTTTGCTTGCCCCCCGTATTTGACATTCAGATGCAACGCTTCATTTTTGAGAATAATGATCCTCACCCTTGCTGTGACATTCACACTTTCCTACCTCCTACTGCTCTTTTCCTGTAAGCAAATGTTTGAAATGACAAGAAACAAAGAGAAGACATATGTTCACCTAAAACTGAGAATTTGCGTCTGGAGGGGGATGAGAGTTCAAACGAGAGTGAATCCTCTGATGTATAAATACGGCAGTGGGATCATTGCGATTTCACAACGACCTGCAACTTCAAATAATTAACAGAGCCGGAAATAAAAAATATCATATATCATCGTCAGCATGGTTAAAACTCACTGGGGCATTCTGGGCAAATAATTTGATCTCCAAGTATTTATCTGGTGAGTCACTTCAGATGTTGTGTATAAATAATAATGGATGCAATATAAGCATGATTGCATACCAACATCCAGAGTGTCAGCCAACAGAATTAATTTAGAGCTCAATTCTCAACATCTCTCATTCACATACCCCGCTGGCTCAGTGGCAAAACAAATTGAACATTTAATTAACAAAACACTGCTTAGACATTCTGTAAACATACTGTAAAACACAAATCATAATGCCGCAGCATATTCTTCTGTTTTGTAAAACAAGTATGTCAGAGTTGTTTGCGGTGCTTTTGATTTCCCCTGATTAGAATAGAAAATACAGTTTAGTGCTTATCCCTGCACCTCATGTCTGCTTCCTCTCATTATTGTTTTTGCACAAGCAGAAATGGACTGACCTGTCCAGCCGGGGTAGCAGCGGCAGTAGCCACTCACGGGGTCACAGCCATTAGCATGGGTGCAGTCGCAGCGCTCGCGACACTCCAGCCCATAGGTGCCATCCTAACAAAGATTTAAAAAAAACATACTGTTTTAAAACATGGTACAAGAAGACACCACAAGTTGTATTACGGTCCAAAATGGTGAAGAGCCAAAGGGATTAAGAGCAGGAGCATCTTACAGGACAGGGCTCGTCGCAGTGCTCTCCCCTCCACCCTGGAGAACATGTGCAGATGCCATCCACAGGGTCACATGCAGCTCCATTGCCACATAAACATGTCTGATTGCAGCCCAGACCCCATGTGCCGCTGGAGCAGAGGATGGAGCAGTCCACTCCCTGCCATCCTGGGGTCAAAGAAATCAGAGAAACATCAGCCTTTAGACATCATGGATACAGCTACACCTGGAGTTCAAACCCTCAACATGAGGGGGAAGTGTGATGCAAGGGATATTTTCCCATCTATTTTGCAAAAATCTTGTTTATTTGTAGCTTTAGCCATCACGGTATTGCCTCATGCAACAACCTTTGCCCTTTCCTAATCTGTGCCAAATGATATCAACTGGGCCCGGTGCTAACAGCCTATAAAAGCTCCGGCTGCTGCTGCCAGTGTCTCTCTCACCTTCCCTGTGGGCAGCCATTTAGTTGGGATGCTTCAGTCCTTTGTTAGATATTTCCTTGTACTTTGTTTTCAGCACATCCAGCACATCCACCACCGCTGAGTCTACATTCACATTGCATCGATTGTAGAGTTTTGTGTTATGTATTTAAATGTCCTGGGCTTGTTGAATAAACTTTTTTCTTTTTGGCTGTTGAAAAGGGTGTGCCAGCCATACGATAAGGTCGCCAGGTTGTGACATCTGTCAGTCACTTAGCCAGACCAGAAATCTCATTAACTTCTGAATGGATGAGGATTATGTTTTGTACAGGTTCAAGGGCCTGCTGACTTTGGAGATACCCTGACTGTTCCCCTGGTGCCACCACAACGTTTGTGGAAGAGTGAAAAGTCTGAAAACCTATTTCTGCTTCCCCCAGGTGAAATAACTTTAGTGAGACCTTAACCTTCCCTTTGGCACAACTATAAATGCAAGAGTCTAATTATCCAATATTTTTTGACCAAATACCACAAAACTAGAAACACCCAGGAATGTTGCAGTTCACGGATGGGGCCCTAACTTCCAACAAGACATCCTTTAATTGAAACTTGAAAACTTCATGGTCTCTAAAAATCCCTCAGATGAGACGTTCCCCAGAGGTAAAAATCATTCAAGTAGATGTCTGGTTTTAAATGGTCACAAACCAAAAGTCTGCAACTCACATTTATGAATATAATTTCAGAATAGAACAGAATAGAACAGGATGTCACCCAGACGACAAAATGTTCCCCGAAAAAATGACTTATCATTGAGATTATTTTATGTTCATCATTTAATCTTTTATTAAAAAAGAAAAATGTACATAGCCAGGAGAGAATAGGTTATCTGGCAGCGGGGTCAGTCTGGCAGATGTGTGTGACAAAGCGCGAATCAGTAAACAGCCAATTAGTCTTACATTCTCAGGTACAGAAGGTAAGACAAGTCAGATCGTAACTATGTATGCAGGTAATGTCAGAATATTTCTCTTCAGCTCATCTACAGTCAGTGTAGCGATCTCACTCAGCAGCTGCTCTGAGTCTCCACCAAATTCAGTTATACTGTACCTTCCCTGCAGACGCAGGAGCCATCGACAGGTGAGCAGGATGCATGATTATGGCAGGAGCAGGTGGACATGCAGCTCGGTCCATACAGACCAGGGGGACACCCGGTAGCACAGTCCTCGCCCTGTGGTAGAAATAATGCAAAGTCATGAGGCAAAGATTCAGCATGGCAATAAATGCTGACTCTGGCAGCCCCAAAATAGGAATAATATAGTGTGAGCAGATGCAGACAGAAAGCGCTTCTCTGTATACAGACTGGGGAGAGAGGGAACTGTAAAACTCAATGGATTTACGATAGGGACTGAAGTTCAAGAGCAGGGACCACTCTTGATCACCCCAAGCTTTCGCCTCATAGCTTCCAATTATGCAGTCTATATATACATTCTGACAGCACCTACTGCCAGCCCCGCTTCCCTTTTCTGCAGCTTTGCCTCACCCCATCGCTCTACTACTCTTTCATTCTCTCTTGCTCTCTCTCTCTCCTTTTAGGTTACTCTCACGGGGGGTCTCTGAGAAAAAAAAAACTTTGAACCCCAACCCCATCCATCTCCAATCAAGCTTCTATCAAATCTGCCTGCAATACAATTATTTCTGCTCTAAACAAACTTAGGCTGTGGGTCTATGCTGCTGAAAGATGTAGGGGACTTGTGTAGACATAATAAGAGAGACCACCAAGAGTGATTAATTCCCAGAGTGGAGCAAGGCAGTGCTCAAAAGTTTCATCTAACAAATCAAAGACCAAGAGTCCAAGCCAGTCAACGGTCATTGAAAATCATGTCATTTTCCTCTAATTAGCTGCATCTACTTGTTGCCCACACAAAAAGGTGTGTACTGCAAAATCTGTAAGAGTCAAACAATTACATTCCACAGTGAGGTGGACGGATGGGAGGGGAAAGCTAGATCCCCGAGACACTGCTAACAGACTGCAGCCAAGTCTCAGTCTGCTATTAACAAGCACACCAGTGGGATATCGGCAGCCATGCTGGCTGGTGTAGCCTTTGAGTCTCCTACTCTTGCATTAGCGCGAAGCTATCGGGTAGAGAACATGGAGTATTCCTTCCCTATGTCCTTCTGCAGCCTTCGGTCATTAGAATTTCTCTGCTTTAAAAAGCCGAGCACAGCCCACCTCCACGGGTCTCGTCCCTCCCTAAGCCTGAGATCACAGCCAGTCTATGGATTCCCACACCTTCCCTTCCAACCCCCGATCTTGAGTGACAGGTGACACGATGATTTAGAGTTCCAATTAGTGGCCCAGAGGAGTCCTGAGTGGCTCTTGCTTCGCTCACCAGAGCACTGGCGGACTGCTGGCTGCTCGCTGCTCTCATTATCATTTTGAACTCAGTTTAAACAGGAGGCAGGAGGAGATGTGCCAGTGGACGCCAGGGGCAGGACACACATCTTAAAACATCTCTCCTCCCTGTACACCACATAAAAGCGCCTGTCTGTGAATGAAATTTTTATCAATCGGTTGCAATAACCTTTGTTCTACTGAAAATGACAGCTTCAAGACTGCTAACAATAGCAGTTCAGTTACAGTTGTTAAGTGGGGAGAGGAGTTCGACCCGCCAGGGGGTGTTGGCGGGGGTGAGGGGGGTGAGGGGGGGTGGGGTGGGTGGGTGTTCAGCCTGTCTTCAGAGCAGAGGCAATTTACTGGTGACTGGACTCATGGATAAAACGTCATGCAGCCACAAATGACCACATGGATTTTGTTGCATCCATGGCTGCGTCAGATTCCACATGGTTTAACCCTCAAGGTGCAGAGACCATCGGTTGGTCCGCTCTCAAGAGGGGGAAAGGCAGCTCTCTCATTAGTCGACTGATTCATATTCCTTCTGAGCTGTGAAGAATAGAAGTCTGTATGTGGAGAATCATTATTAATACACGGGCTGTCAGTCCATCGCATGAGAGCAGGAGGACCTTACATAACTACGCAGTCAATGAAGGCAGCAACCAGACCTGAGCCCACTAAGAAGCAGCCAGGTCATCCCCAGGCACCAAATTCATACCTATTAGTATCTTAATGTAATTGGGGAGTTTTTATTTATTTATTTATTGTTCCAGAAAGTCTCTCGCTGACATGGCATTGATCAGCTTGGTACCCACTGAGACTTGATGCAAATGGCAGCACTAATTACCAATCAGTCTCACTCCTTAACAGTTCATCTGACTGCAGGATGAGTGACTGCGGTTTAAAATTCATGCAGCAAGACAGAAAATGAACCGCTGAACCTTTTGATGAGGCTAGAAAGCCCTCAGAGATGGGAAAATGATTTGTTTTCACCACCTACAAATGCAGACTGGAAGCCATTTCTAATGCATTCATATCTCAAATACCGCAGTGTCAACAGAATCTCTACAAACTGTAGACATAGGGGAGAAATGTTGCTATGGAGTACATGCTGCAGATTGCAAAGGACAATGCCTGAATAGGTAACATGTAATCACTTTGTCCCAGTCAGAAAGAGCATGTCCAATTACTAGAGCTAAATCAAGCGTGCAGGAGCTCAGTCTGCTCCAACACTTTGCTTAGTTTGCCCCCAGATGGGACTCCAGAACAAAGATGCAGCGGGGAGGCTTAGTCCTATCAGCAGCCCCCTAGAGAAATGACTTCACCACCAATCACATCCCCAACGCCATCATTAGCCGCATTTTAAAATCCCACTAAGCGATAATGATCATATGCCACGCACATGACAAAAAGTTACACACTCAAGACGATCACAGCCCTACCTTTCTAACAAACCATCTGTGTTGTTTGCACAGCAGCAGCTTTGTTAAAAGAACAAAAAAACGCGATTGCTCACTCCTCTCTTTTTCTCTCTCTCTTGCTCGCACACACACACACACACACACACACAAACAGACCAATCCACCATATGAGGTGTGTCTGTTCCCATCTGACTGCCTCCTTTTCTATCCAGCTCCTGCCCTCTAGGTCTGTTTAATGGATCTGGCAGCCCTTCCCAGCAGCCGCCAAAGAGAACAGGTGGAGCAAATTAAGACACAGTCTGCGGCCCCGCTCGGTAGCTCAATTCACCACAGTGGCCCGCTGTAAGACACAGGCAATTTCCACTGAAATGTAATGTTGGCAGAAATGTACCCTCTCGGTCGCTGTTGCTCTGTAACTTCAGATTGCGAGACAAGAAATACAATGGGAAAACTGATTGAAGTTACCCAACTAATTTGACAGTTGTAAAAGGGGGACAATATGGCTGCAGAAAAACTACTAAGACAGAAACGTACTGTATATAGGTCAAAGATTCAATTTCCTCCCAATTGGTCGAGGAGCACTGATCCGAGCTCGCTAGTCTCGGCTCGTCTTTTCCGACGCTAAGAGTTCAGGTATATCAAGCGCATTTGTAAAATACACACCAACTAATTATTGATGACTGCACTTTTTAGCAAGGAATTTCCTGTGGTGCAACAGAGCCCATCCATAATGAGGCAATAATAAAATGTCTCACCTTGCTTCTGGCTGTCCATGTATAAAAAGCCACTAAAGTAATACTGGGACCACTTCCAAGACATTATGGCCGCACTGACGCAAACATTTTACTAGGGCCACAAATAACATGAAATATAAATCAACGCTACAACCTTTTCAAGTGAAGTTCATACTGTAGAGGGATGAAGCACTAGTGTTATGAGATACCCTTACTGCAATCTCTTTATATTATTATTGATATATCATTAGAGATTCTCTTTAGTAAAACAAAGATGACGAGCAGCAAGGTTACACTGACAATCAACCTGTGATAAATTTCGAGAAAAAACGAACGTAAGCAAAAACATGACTTACAAGTTGACATTTACTGCAGCAGAGATTAAAATGAAAACACAGAGTAAAGTATAGCCTAATTTTAAGGACATTTAAGGACTGAAATTGTGTCTTCATGTGTGTCCTTTTTTACTTTCCCTCCTCTGTCATTTGCTATGTGGTTCAACAGATCATAAGTTTTCCACTCTTTCTTCCTTTCTTTACTATTCTTCAGTAAATGTTGGCTGTGTGATGAATTGTTTATCATAACTGTGCTGCCATTTCATTGTGTTCAGAGTTAGATGTCATGAGACACATGAAGATCAAATAAAAATAAAATAAGTAGCAATTTAATAAATAATAAGACCTCCAACATCAAATATAACAATAGAAAATTACAATGACAGCAGCCACTGTAGAGCAGTGAAGGTACATGAAACTTACCATGAACCCAGGGGCACATATGCAGGAACCGGTGACAGAATGGCAATCAGCTCCATTGGTGCAGCTGCAAGGCAGCATGCATCCCTCTCCAAAGTATCCAGGCGGGCAGGTCTCATTACAGTAAAGCCCTGTCCATCCTGCAGAGCAGGTGCATTCTCCAGAAAGTGGGTGGCAGCTACAACATAATGAGAAAGAAAGATGCGACAGCAGGAAGAAAAAGAGTGAGGCGAAGTTTCAGCACTGAGAGTATCAACACTTCATTCCTGAGCAGGGTCAAAGTTTGAAGTCTGCGCCAACAGCAATTCATTCATCGATGTGTCTACGTGCTTGTTTCAGATAGATGAGGTGTCCCTTCTCTCCTTCTTTCTGTAATGACTTCTACGGTCGGTGCCCGACTCCAGCCGGAATCAGAGCATTAACATTGCATTAACTATGAATGCGGCTGAGAAATTATGAATGAAGCAAAGGTTGCGATTAAAAGCTAACTGGATGACACGGCTAAGAGGTGTCCAGACTTCAGAATGAGTTCTGGCTTAGAGCAGAGATGAGGCAAAATTGAGTTGGAGAGTTTAAGTCTTTATTCATATGGAGCTATAGGCAGCTTCACTTCAGGGCTTGGTCATAGTAAAGCTGTGTGTGGCCTTGAGCTGATGTTTCACTTACCTCACCGTGTTGGTGGTATTACAAGGGCAGTACTTGTCACAGATGAGGCCGTACAGGCCTGGGGGACAGAATCTCTCTTGGCAATTAGGCCCTTTAAACCCCGTTTCACACAAACAGGCCCCAGTGATGTGATGACACTTGGCTCCATTCTGACACTCACACCTCTGGTTACACTGCGGACCGAAGGTGCCCACGGGACAGTCATCCTGACACCTGGGGAAAATTACATTGTCTGTCTTTTAAATTGGTTCTCTTCAAGTGCATTAAATACATTTAAGTCAAGAGAAAGTGGTTCTGTGGTCTCTTCAAATGGGAAGATTTGCTCATTTTCTCTATTTTAAATAACCAGAAATGAGATATATCCAGGTTGTTGAGCTGTTGGTTGGACAAAACAAATAATTTGAAACAACAACAACCACCTTATGGGAAACTGTAATTGACATTTTCCAGTGTGACCAATGATGAATTTAACTGACATATACGTGGTGCAACTAACTAACTAACTAACTAACTAACTAACTAACTAACTAACTACTTGTGTAATGATTTGAAAAAAGTAATTTTGATATGAATGTCTACAGCAGCGACCGTAATATGGTCACTTTGAATTATTAATAATCTTTTTACATTTCATTATTTAAATAATGAATAATTAATGTGACAACATTTTCATAAATCCTAGGCTGGGTCAAATATCAATGACTACATGACAGAGAAGCCCTGAAAGCAGGGGGACCTTAAAAGCGACGCCCTGCTGTCAGCAGTCACGACTTCAGTTTCTCTGTAGGAGGTGGACAAGAATCGTCAACGACCGTAGAAATTAGAATTGCTGAGGAGTTTCTCCACATGAAGCACTGAAGTAGATCAGAAAATGGATTTTCTCTTCACTTGAATATACTGACTTAACTATACAGTCCTGGTAGAGCATCAATCTCAAGAGCCTAACAAAGCTATTACAAATAGCTCAATTACATTATAAAATGGTCGAGTTATGTTTCATGTTTAAATTACCCCAGCTTTAGTTTTATCAGGGGACAATAGTATTATTATACTAGACAAGAGACGGTGGGGGCTAACACAATCTCAGATTATTCCTGGCAGGTTAATTCACCTGCCACTGACAAAACGAATGAGGGCAATTTTACAAAATAATAAAGTAAAGGAGAGGTCTTGTCGAGGAAGTGTTTCTATCCAAGAGACAATTGCTTTAGCTGAACTAATAAACCCAGGCTGCTCTGGGCTGCTCTGGCAGGCATGGGGAACTAAAAAGATCTGTGGATTTCAATGAGACCTTAATATAAGCCCATTACTTATAATTAATGAGCAGAATCCAAACCGCATGTAGCCCATGGTGAGATCAATGGACAGGCTGGGATTGGAGGAGGATGAAGGCTCAAGACATGAAGCCTTGCCGACCAGCATGAAGTACGAGATTAATTAAACATAAACACCCCTATTAAAAGCTTCCAATCCACCTTCAAATGGACTAATGGCCATTTATAAATGCTTATTTCTCTTGAGCGTGAGATTATTCCTGCATTTCCTTTCTCTTTTATAAAAGAACAGCCAGGTTTGTGCCTTATTTGGAAATCAACAAAGAGAATAGGTCAATGAGTGACTGTTTAATGTGTAACTGTCGGTATGAAACCATCCCTTGGCATTAAATACTAATATCAATAAATCATACCATTGTCTGACCTATTTTCAAAGTAGGAGTACAAAAGTTTGCATGGAGTACTTCACAAAAGCCTTTTGTGCATAATAACTGAGCAGCCTGTCTGCCAGTCAGCTGCGTACCTGCGTCCACTGAAGCCAGCGGCGCACTGGCACTGTCCTGTGACGTGGTCGCACAATCCGCCATTACGACAGGAACAGTCTTTACTGCAGTTGATGCCGTGCTTGCCAAGAGGGCAGGGCTGGGCACAGACTGAACCCTGAAAAACAGCCAACAAAAGATGATCACATACTGTAGAGTGACACTTTATTGATGTTTGGACAATTCAGAGCCACAGGAACTGTTGCAGTACATCCAAGAAAATAAAAAATAATAAACTGACAATATTACCCAAAACAACAATGTTTGCCTTTTGACCTTGTTTTCACATGTTGTCTTCATAAAGCTCATATTAATGAAGAGTTTATTTTCACATGGGGAATCCAAAGTGGCCATTATATTGCCTTGACACACTCTGTGTATGTATTATTCTAATCAATCATCACTGTTTATATAAAGCAAAATTTGTCATTTTAAAATGTATTCTAGGTCGTTGCGGATGCTGTGGCAAATCAATGAGCAGGAATTATTTACAACACAACTAGATTCTTGAAAAAATGATGAGGTGCTCCAATATTATCAGGTATCTCATTCACCAAATGAGCCCACAACAGACATTTCCATCTGGTTAATTCATATGCAAACCACCAGTCTACATGAATGTGCCTAAAGTAACACTTTATAATGTTAACTGTGGGTGGCAATGTTCACTTGACTTACTTTTATTTTATGAACTAAGGTTTATAAAAGCACAGGTGGCCTCCCCACTAGGAACGTCTCCTTGCAGTGAGCAGAGGATCCCACTTCCTCATATATAATTGAACACAGCATCTTGATCCTAAGGTCCATGTTCTCAACATGTCAGTCTCTGTGTGTCGGTAAAGACTATGTTCGAGGTCTAAAGCAGAAGCTCGGTAATATTCAGCCCTTTTCTTCTCTCTGACCTTTCTTCTCTCATTGCCCTCCCACCTTTGCTACGGTGACCTACCGTCCACCCGGCGGGGCAGGAACAATCTCCAGTGATGTGATGGCATGTTCCTCCGTTCTGACAGGGGCAGCGCTGCTCACACTGAGGCCCGTGACTACCGGAGGGGCAGCGCTCTCCACAGCTGTCACCACACAAGTCAAGAAGTCAGATGTCGGAGACACACAACCTGTGTTTGCCCGCAGTGCTTTGCATCGACAAAGAATGCTCGGACAAACAACAAAAGGCACTTTTTTTTTTTTAAAGAAACACAAAGAAAGTGTCAACAGAGTAAATATGTTGCTGGTACTCACAAAGCTCCTGTGTACCCCGGAGCACAGATGCACTCTCCTGTCTCGTGGTTGCAGGTGGCACCATTGAGACACTGGCAGGGCAGCTGGCATGCCTTGCCATAGTAACCGTACTCACAGGGCTCCTCACAACGCCAACCCTGGTACCCATCAGTGCAGACGCAGGCACCTGTGATGGGATTACACTTTGCCCCATTTTGGCACTGGCACCGATTACTGCAATGAGGTCCCCAGAAGTCGCTCTCACAACCTGCAGGCACAGAGAGAAGCGGCATCAGACGGGAGCAGAGCGACAAAACAGAGCAGAATTTGCACCTGCATTTACCTTAAACATACCTCTGAAAGAATACGTCAAATTAGGCAATTCAGTTATGAATTCACTCCTGACTAATACATGTGACGGTTCATCATCAGCTGTATAAGCACGACGGTCTTGAGGTTCATCTTCAGCTCATGCCTGTATCAATCATTTTCTATCAGTTCAATAAAATCACAGCTCATTTACTTCGGTGTAATTGTGTTTCTGTCTTATGGGATACGGCTCCTGATAATCTGATTCTTGATCTTACAAGTATTATCTGTACTGCCAAAGCCTGATAGAGCGTTGTTCTCTTCAGGGCTCCATTGTCATCCAAAAACTATTAAAAAAACACATAATGGAGCCTCACTCGATAACCTCATTACGTAGAACATGGGCACTGTGGTTTATTTTGGGCCGATCCCATCAACACCTTCCTGCTGCTATATCTAAAAATACTCAGTGGAGCATAATCAGATACACCAATTACTACTGTTTGAGTATTTGCTAAAGTACTGAAATTATCTGGCCTTTTTATTAAATAAAAGCCAAAATTCATGACCCGATTTACAAGTTCAGTATGAAAAAATGTTGCAAGGACTGATTGGCAGAGACACTAAGAGATGGACAAACACACTGTACTGTAAGTCTTTTCATGTATTTCCCCACCCAATAAAAGAATATCACCACCAGCCTTACAGTATCTTTTAAATTTTATTTTTATTTGTCGTTTTTGCGCCTACTCAGGGTCACAGGGTACGAGTGCGTATTCATGCGTGCCTTGAGCAAAAAGCAGAGTAACAGCTTCCACGGGCTGTTATCCATCACAGAGCTAACTAGTGACAGACAGCCACTCACACACATCCACCAACAGACACAGGAAGAGCACGTCAACTCCACACGGCACAGACCTGAGCCAGAAATCAAATGAGACTGTGTGTATGTGTGTGTGTGTGTGTGTGTGTGTGTGTGTGTGTGACCACTGAGCCTCTGTTTCACACTTCCCAACGCTCCACCAGAATGTGTAAAGCTTCTGTAAGACAAATATAAAGCCAGCAACATTGCAAAACAAAATTCATATCTCCTGTCAATACGAGCCTTCCAGATCATTAATCAAGCTGTAACCAACCTGTTCATATCCCAGACAAGTGACTGAAGAAAGCTCCTGGCTGAAAAATATGCCACAAGTACACAGTGAGGTGACAAACATTTCTGTTGCTCTACAGACAGGTTGTTTAATCAAGTTAACTCTACAAAACATTTGTCTTTTAGCTGAGCTCACTAAATAAATCAGACATAGAAACAATAAAAATCATCTCACATACATGTTAATCTTCCATCCTGTGGGGAGTAGGCTACAAACCTCACCAATTCCCACAAAACTGTCACATAATCATTGTATATTTTAAGATGTTATTCCATTTTCTTTTTCAGAAATGGTGATATTGAGCTAGGTGGTTCCATAACAATATTAACATCCTCCAGAAAGACTGTTAATGCTAATGGCAGAATTGCTTGAAGCTATTAAGACTTCATTGACTCCTATAGCTGCATTTATTAGTCACGTTTGCTCTTGATACATTAATACTCTATATATTCACTCTTCACTCGTGTGTAAGTCTCTGCAAACTAGTTAGTGTACTGTATTTTAGAACAGCTTTATACTCTCCGTATTAACCAGCTAATGCTAGCTAACTTTGCATGCCATGTGGCCAATGATAATTATGTTTTCATTAGTTTTTTTGAGTGAAAAATGCCCAACACAATTTCATAGGGTACAACCCTTCAAATTACTTTAAGATATTCAGATTTTCTTTTTACTATCAAAGAAAGCAAGCAAAACTTATGCACAACTTTTTTTTTTAATGGTGTAGAAGAAGAACAGAGAAGAGAAGATCCTGATGAAGGTCTGAAACGTTGTGGGTTTCTTAATAAATCAATAAGCTTTTTTGTGCGAAGGTATTCTCTGTTTCACTATCAAAGAAGGCTAAGGACCCAAAAGGGTTTTTCATTTTTTCATCTGAAAAAGATTTTCTGGCATTTACTGTAAGATAACAGTTGACTAATTAAATAACAGATAACAATTGACTAATTAATCTATTTATCATTTTCACTCAGACTTGTGTGAAACCTGGAGCAGCCAACACATAACACACAGCCTAAATTATTAGTGTTAATATGTGTTTAATTAAAACCATAGTTTTGTCCTTGCATTAGGATGTCTGAAAGTGTAATCATTTTATTTAACGTGTTGGCAATACAAACAGGTGAAAAAAGAGTTTTGTTTGGCAAAGAAATAAAGTGTAGCCTACCACATCGAGTCTATGTGATGTTGACGTACCATAAACATCATAGAGAAAGGTCTTAATAACACCCTGATATTAATCTGTAAAAACGCGACGCAAATGTGCAAGCTGTTCACACCTCTCAGTGACTACAGGGAAGAGCGAAAAAGGATGCAAAGAGTACGAACATGAGGATCGAGTCATTTTTCATGTACTGTAGAACAGTTTATTACTTGTATTTCTTTTAACACCTTTTTTGCAGGTGTAACTTCTGCAGTCAGCTGTCAAAATGGCCTGTCGCTTAGGTACTGCAGGGAGTGAAAGTTTCAAACTTCTTTTAATAAATGTTCACTTTTTAAATTTTTCCAAAGCGACTTTAAACAGACTAATTGTAATGAACTTGGAGTAATAGTGCAGGAAGTTTCAATTTGATGGAATAACACCTGGATGAGACAATGTTCATCCTCTGTGACGACTGTGCAAATATCCCAGAGGTGTCATCCATCAGGAACGATGAGCAGCAAAATTAGTCTTCCCAGCTGTATTGTAATATTGGCTCTCAAGAAAATTGGTGAAGTTATATAATCTAGCTGCTTTACATGGCTTAATGTAAATAGTTCTGTGACATTACTAAGTGGTGCCTTAGGGGAATAATATAAAAGAAGCAAATTTAACATTCCTCGAGGGATGGGCCTGTTCAGAAAAGACTCACTATGTCTCAAATAGCAAATAGCAAATAGCTAATCTTCAAGGTTAAATGAACAACCAGCTTTTATGTGAGGAACAATCACTGAGCTGCACTTTTAAGATGTATTCACTCTCAGCAGGGTCCAACTCTTGAGGATCTGCTGCTGATTGGTATGGCCTTATGTCTCTCCATCGTCATCATCATCATCGCCATCAGCAGCAGCAGCAGCAGCAGCACCTGTATTGCTCAGCTTGATCTCCAGACCTGCACAACAACCAGGAAAGTGAATATTCCACTATTGATTTTCACATCATCGCAGACTCAGTTGTAAATGTAAAGACACTGCACCCTCTTCCTCGTACGGTTGCTGTGCCAGAGCTCTCATCAGCCGGGGTGGGAGCCTAATGAACCCTGTTTCATGGTCGGCACTGAGACCTGTTTTTCCATGTACACAGCAGGAGGATGATCAGCCTTTCCTTGATACAGACAGGTCTGCCCTGAAGGGGGTCCCGAAACACTGGGCTGGAGCAGTATTACTTTCTATGGTCACACAGACTAGGGGCCACATTACAGGGCTCACATTGATTTGATCTAATCTGCTCCAGGCCTCCAGTCTGGCATGAATGAATTCCCTGAAGGTTGAGCTGCTGCCACGCAAACGACCCAGGCACATTAAATCTGAGGTGTGTGCGGGCAGCCGGGGTAATGGATGAGCAGTTTAGCTGCAACTTGGTTTAGCCGTCTATAAGCACTCTTCAGAGCTCCCTCAGCTCAACAGTGCTCCCTCAGCACAGCAGAAAAAAAACAGTCAGTGCACTGGAGGCATCATCACCTCTGGTTTCAGCTTCAAACCTTGACCACATTAATAGAGAGTGCTTTTTATACTCTTACATGTATAACTCAAAAATATGATGTCAGAAAAAAAATATATCATGAGCGACAGATAAAAAGAGAAATAAACCAAAATCTATCCAACGCTTAATTTGCAGAGTTTTCTGGTGCTTAGGAGCTCAGCAAATGTTACCATTTGAAGTTTTAAACCTTCTTTAGCTTGCAGTTAGAGGCCTCAGCACATTGAGAGCAAAGCCCATTATCTCGCTGTCTCTCTCCTACACAGAGGTTCTCAAACTTTACCCAGTGGTCTCTCACTTCCCAGCTCTGACAGCATTTAACTGTGATTAAGGAGTCAGAGTTCATGATGAGCTGCCGGCAAAAACAGAGAGAAACCGCACGGGAAAGTAGCATGTAGCATGAAGGCGTGAGCTACTGGAGAGTATGGCTAAATACTGCAAGGTGAAGGGGAGCCTGTGGGTTGTGGTGTGTAGGCAGCGAATCTCACTCAAGTCTGAAGCTAGAGTCCAGCCCATTAACTGGTCTGGCCTAGGTCACCGAGCCCAACGGAGGACACAGGGAACTGAAGCCTCAGTGCTTATACCGTAACACATAACTGTTGCAATGTGGACAACCTCACACACAGGAAAAAGGTCCAATCCCAAGGTGCTAATCCCCTTGGCTGGAACAAAACAGATCACGTCGAGGGCTACCAGCAGATAGTAAACTTCTGAAGGTGATGTCCAAAGAATGGGCTGAGTGAGCCATCATGGTGGTGCTGAGCTTTGAAGTGTGCTCAAGAGAGTCTGCATGATCAGGGGCTGGCCGCAACAGGATTAAAACCAAACAGCTTTCAGCAGCTGACTGCATTCAGAAGTTCTCCTGAACTTGGCCTCTTCAGCAAAATGTTTGTCGCTGTTGTGAGTGAGGGGGAGCCTGTGCCACGGAAAGCTGCCGTAAGCTTCTCAAAACCAAATTGAAAATGAGGGCCTGAGTCAAGCTCTTTAAACACAGAATATCTCTCTCTCCATTCAAATGGGATTCTGGTTTTATTCTTCATTCATTCAGCTGGACGCAGGGCAAAAGCAAACTTCAATTAGAATCACGGCTGGACTCGTATAAACGCCAGCCAGTCGACGCGGCTGGTGCGGACGTTTGCTTGCTGCTTCGCCAACTCTGACTGGGAAAAACCATATCATAGCTATTGGAATATTTGGCTCACAGCCTGACTTCACTCCCCCACTGCATGAGCCACTCACTGTCACATAACTATTATTAACACACACTGTTGACACTTGAGGAATAACTTATCTCAAGACACGACATTAGAAGACAAATGCTCAGGCTCCTGAGAGCCTTTTACTTCTTGCTTACTCTCCAGCAGAGCTCGTGGCGAAGCAAAGCAGCGTGACTCATTGTCTTGACGAGTCTCCTGCATCGCCTCATGAGTGCACCTCTGAATTTTGTATTGTGCGTTTCACCGTTTTTTACCACTCACTTTGTTCTTTTTCTTTTTTTTTCTTTCCTTGACAGATCAGAATTTTCAAATTACACTTCATGACCAGAATTAAGGCAGACGAGTCACTCCTTCAGTGTGGCGTGGGGAGATGGGCTTTCTTTAGAGATTTTAAACGTTGGAATGATCATTTTTAAAAAGGAACAATGAAACATTTCGGCCTACAATTTAGCTGACACAAGAGTATGTAATAGTCTGCTCTTCAGTCAGTATGAGCCATTTGTTAGAGGAGTTATTCAATAAAAGAACAACTCAACATTCAGCTATTCATCACAGCTCCCTGACTCAATGACGCAGACTAATAGAGTGAAAAGCAGACAGGACTGGTACAGGGGTCTAGAGGGAAAGTGATGATTGTTGTGCAAAGTGGTAAATTTGCATTGAGTGACAAATGTCTCTCAGCGTTGTTAAACTTGCGGCTGTAAAAGCTGCCACTACGCCACGAGACGGTCCCCACCGTCCCCTCCATGTTCTGCTGACACCTATTACACAGTTATTTATTAGTCCTCAAAAAGCCCTGGCAAGACAAGTAAACAGTTAGATACATCCCCGTGAGCTTGACAAATGAATTTCTAAATATACAGAAAAAAAACTGCCAATAGTCATGGGGGCAGTTCTGCTGAATTGGAATAACAGCATGCCGCAGCTTCTGCTGTTGGGCGTGTCGTTTGTCCTGCCCTAATTCATCTTAGCTGAGGCGCTGTGTGTTCACAATCCCCTGTGGTGGTGGTGGTGGTGGGGGGGGGGGCAGCATGGGACCAAGTCTACACCTACACAGAGACTCCCTCAGCAGACCCAGTTGACTGAAATGCACCATATGCTCCCTGTGATACCACCATGGGGTTGGGTAAGAAGCAACGAGATCTGACTGTTGCCTATTTAGAACCACAGACCTAATAAGGGAATAACTTAATTCTTTTAAATCTATGCATTACTGATTAAAAAGTCTAGCCTGGTTGTTTATCCCATGGAGGATCTGATCATTTGTCCAAGTTCTCTTCAGGATGTGAACCTGGATCAATACGAGCCCTGCAGGTGCCAGCCGTCTCCCCTGCAGCGCAGCTCTAACAGGGTTAACAGGGATGGTGGTTGACCGAGACAGACAAGGCCAGGTCAATTCGTGCTTTATTCTAAACAAGCACTTAAGAGTGATGCTACTTAAAAGCGCAGCAGCCTGTCTTCCTAATAAAGCTGGCCACGTTGAGCTGTAATACAAGCAGGCTGTAAAAGATGCTTTCTCTTCAGCGCAGTAAAGCAGTCACTTGTTCAACAGAACCTGACACGGCTCATGCTTCTGGATGAGCAAATTGTTACACAGCCCACTGCTCCTTCCAATTAATAATTTATCCCTCACCCTGTCCTGCAGAAAACAAACCCTTTGCTCTCTTGCCACAGGACAACAACAAAAAAGCAATCACAGCTGAGGTGGACATTTATCTACAGTACACACCAATACACAGTGACTGGAGTATAAATAAAGCTATTGCAGACATAACACACAGCAGTCACGAGCACCGACGGCACCTCAAAAAAACAAAACAAACAAAAAACAATGTCAACCCGATAAAACCAACTGTTACCACACTTAATTTGCACACATTGATTTCCTATTTTCAATTATTAATTCTAATTAGGATGAAGTAGAATGTGCCATGGGGCAACAGCAGTCAATATGAAGGGGAGCGGTCACACATTGATGGACATCCCTGTAATGTCAGTAGGGGCATCCCCCATCAACACCATGAGAAAGTCAAAGAGTCCTCAGGGTCATATTTCATGTCTGCTGTGCCGCTGATGCAGCAGCGTGTGTGTGTGTGTGTATGTGTGTGTGTATTTGTGTGTATGAGAGAGAGAGAGGTAGTGAGAGAGTTTCAGCTTCTCTGTGCACATACACAGTGGTAGAAAACAACTAAGTGCATTTAATTAAGTGATATTGTCAAGTACAAATTTCAGGTACTTTTCTACTTTTGTACGTACATGCGAATACTATAGTTGGTTTATTTATTTATCTTTTTAAAGCTGTACAGAAATTAAAAATGAATTTGATTCCACTCTGGGTCATAAAATTAGTGTAATAACTCATCTATCAGACAATGTAATGTTTTTTTCGCATTGGATAATGCAGGCGCACAAATTATGCGTCACGTTGCTCACGATTCATCAGCCACTGATTTTGGATCCGTCATCCGTCAATCAAGAGTGAAGGAGAAGGAGGTGCGACAAACAGGACAAACGGCCATTTCTGAACACCTTTAAAGTATTTTGGGGGGCTTTTAGACCTTTAACTGACAGGAGAGCTGTAGAGAGACAGGAAATGGGGAGAAAGAAGAGAGGGGGAACAACATGCAGCAAAGGGCCACTGGGGGAATCGAACCGGGGCCGCTGCGGCGAGGACTACACCCTCTGCATATGTGGTGCCTGCTCCACCCACCGAGCTAAACAACACTCCACTATTAGTCTGTTTATTGAGTAGTTATCTTGCATTAATTATTATGAGCCTAAATCTAGGGTTAGCCTATTTGAAATGTATTATTTGTCAATATGTATGTTTTTTTTTTATTTTTTTATTTAGTATGTTGGCCGTCTAATAGGCTTTATGCACAGCTCTACTACTTCCTGAATTAAGTCAGCTCCTTTATTTCCTGTTTTACATTATTGGACCGACTGATTAATCCAGGTGTGTCTGACCATTGTTGGCAGGTCAGACACACCTGGATTAATCAGTCGGTCCAATAATGTAAGACAGGAAATAAAGGAGCTGGCTTAATTCAGGAAGTAGTAGAGCTGTGCATAAAGCCCATTGTGATGATGTGTAAATTATCTGAATAGATGATCAGGTCTCAATTTGAGGCACAAGTAGGCACATTTAAGTGAAGGAACATCTTCTGATCCTGTCCTTTTATTTGTTCATGTGTAGAGTAGATGCAGTAAAAGAAATAGAAAAAAAAATATTTTTTAAATGACAGGGATTCCATTTGATGAGAACTATCTGTGAAACGTCAGAGGATGAAATGAATGAAAACAGAGATTCCCAAGGTTGCTAGATGAAATACACAGTGAACTAAAACATCAAGACGAGGGGAACAAAACTTGGCGACATGGCAGTCCTTCATCTCGCTGCCTCTGGTGTGCTCAGCCACACAAGTGGAATCACAGCGAGCTCTTCCCCCCTGCACTGCATTTCATTTGTGTGAGTGCAAGGCTGCGGTGAGAGGGTCTATTGTTGTGTCTCAGGTATCCTCATTAGAGAGCCGTGGCTGACTAGATTTGCATGAGTGGTCTTAATAAATAACGCTCTAAACTGGAGAAAGCTGTTCAACTTCTGCACATGGTTCATATTAGTCCACCTCTCTGTGCACAGTGTGACCTCAGCTCTGCACCAGCCACACAGACAATTTGACACATTAACGGATGAGGATTTCCTATAGATGTAAACTGTGTGAGGAGTGTTTCATGTGACACTGAACATACAAGTTTGTTTATCTTCAAACAGAGGACACAAACACATTCACAGGTGAATCTAGGACTTGGTATCAGGGGATGTGAGCTTGAAAGAGATTTTTTAAACCAGTCTGTTTTAACATCTAGGTAACATCAATTATCTATGTACATGCCAGAAAATAGCAGGTTTAAAAAAAAAAAGAGGGTTTGTTTGGCGCATCACCAAACACAACCAGAAAAAAAAAATCAGCATCAGCATCAGCACAGCATGCCGCGCTTTACCCACAACACGACATCCTGGAGCCTGCAGCTGTCAGGTCAAGTCACTTAGAGTTGCACACTGCACATTATATTCAATGTCACAACATAAAAAGCGCTCACAAATTCACAAGTGACCAACAGTGAGCATTCCTGCAGTTAAATATACAACAGACACTGTTTATGCAGCCCAGCCCATACTTTTCTTGTGGTTTATTTAAGATATTTACATTTCAATAGTTTCCCTCAGACCTGTAGGTAGCTCACTAATGAATAAAGTATCCAGTGGCTGCAGTGTTGTTTTCGTGAACACTAGCAAAACCACAAAGTAAACAAATTCTATTTTTCTCCTCTGATGTGCATCATCAATTCCTGCCCAATGTCCAATGTCCAATGTGGCTCTTTGTTCAAAATTCAGGGAGAAAAAAAACCCTGCTTACCTTCAATCTTGTTACTGGAATAAAATAATGTTTGGCATTTGGCTTGAAAACTATTAAAACAGTTTAATCCAATTATCACAACAGTTCAGTGACTTTTCTGTTGATTAAATCAGTTAATGCCCACAGGAGGAACTGAGACAGTCCAACCCCAAGTCTCTTAATGACTGCACTTACAGTGGGTTATGTGCCATGACTGAACCTGTTCCTCAGTATGATTTATCCAAAGCTCAGCAGCCACCTGCCATTTGGTCAGTGGCAAAAAAAAGAACTAAGTACTCTGCTCTTGATAAGCCTGAAAGGCCGCTGTGGCTTACATTGAATTCATGGGCGCTGGATTTCAGTGCAATACATTTTCTACAGTAGATGAAAAAAAAAAAAAATTGAACATCCACATCTACACTCAGTACATTTTCGTTTTAATTGAAATATTTTTGCGAGAGCCACTCATGTTTGTGCACATGTATGGACAAATAGAATGTGTGCGTTTATGCAGCTATACTTGTTGGAGTGTTCACTTTTAGCGATTGGAAACTTTAATGGACCAGTTTAAAATCTTTGGTGAATCTCTTGCTTCCTGTACCTGTCAACTTGGACTTGGCCTTACTGTTTGTTAATTATCAATGATGTGTTCAGGACCTGAGGGGCACTAACAATACACTAACAGTCTGTGCTTGAAGAAAATACAACTGAGCTTCTTTCTTTTCTCAGCCAAATCTCAATTAGTTTCTTTTCCTGGAAACAAATAGATTTCCAGAGGAAAAACTGCAATGTACAATGACAACAAACTGAAATTAAACTTAAGTTCAAATCTAAGCTCCAACAGTAAATGAATGAAACAGGTTGATAGAGCAGTTACACACTCTTGTAACTTTTTCCATTACAGCTGTTGCATGCCTCCAAGTCATATCTTTACTGTTTATGACTAAAAGCACACCAGTCACTTAAAAAAACAAACAAACAAAAAATGTAAATAATGTTTTCCATCCATTTGATTATTGGAATTACCTAAAGCTGTATCTCTGCAGGAAAATAATAAAATTGGAGTCAAAGAGCACTAAAACCCATCACTCAACACAGAGAGGTGTATGAATGCAAATGCAGTGCAAGTTATTATTTTTTTTCTGCTTGTACGCCTTTGACCATTTCTATCCGTGGAGTGTTGTGTAAGCAAACGCCACTTGTCAGTTGTTGACTCAAGCCAACGCTGTTACGCATCGAACATGTCACAGCGTATTGGACACGTCCCTCACTGTAAACACAAACACGATTTAGCTTAAAGACGACCATCAGCGCGCCCATCCACCTTCCAAATTAATCCCAACAATACAGAAACGCATACGCGAACACAAACACAAGGATAATTGCTTTTTAATGATCTCACATTATGCAAATGCTCATCATGAAGCCATAAATCTTGGTGGGAGTTTCTACCTGCCTGGCCACCAGTAATGCCAACAGACTGACACACTGTATTATGTTGTGTGAGGGAAGTGAGGAGGCAAAAGACTTTCGCTGGCCTCCGTCTACCCGCCTGTGCAATCATAAAGTGCTCTCCCGTGCATTCAAATCACCTAAACACCGGGAAGGCATTGTTTTAACTTGCAGAAAAGTTTTGAAGTACATTCTGCTGACTTCACTAATATTTATCAAAAAAAAAAAAAAAAAAAAGTGGGAAAAGAAAAGTGTGGTATAGCAGTGTGTTAAATATCGCAGCAAATAAGCACTGGATCTTGTGAAATATTCAAATATGTTAAGTTTGAAATCCACCACAGTGTGTTTCAGTCAATTAGCAACAGTGCAGGATTGATAGAGAACTGCTACAATATAAGACAGAAAAACATCGCTAGCCTTTGATTAACACAGAAAAACTGTGGATTAAGGGTTTTTCTTCTATACCGCCATTTCTCCAGCTAGGGAGGACACTTTGGAGATTTCCAACCACCACCACCACCACCACCACCCCACCACCCCCTAAAAGAAGGAAATCCTGGAGTTCATCTCAAATGAACTGCTGGCTCTGAAAGCAGTGTTGTTCTCCCAGTCTCTGAAACTCGCTAGGCCCATGAATTATTCTCCTCAATTCTCTCAAAGTCAAAGCGAAGTGAAAAGTATACAACAGCAACTTAGGGACTATCGTGTGTGTATGTGAGAGATAGAGAGACAAAGAGAGACAGAAAGAAAGAGTGAGGGGAGTGAGAGAGTGACATAGAGGGTGAAGGGGAAAGGATACTGTAGTTACATTAATTGGGAAGCATAAAAATGAATCGAGCCATCTGGGAGGAGCAGGAGGTTTCCAGCTCCAGTCAGCATGGGGTGAAAATCCTGAATCTGGTCTACATGACATTTACTACAGTATGAGTGAAGGAGCAGTGGTTAAAATATTTAAAAGAAGAACTACGATAGATTTAATCAGTGGTCACTTTTGATTAAAGTGGGGTTGTTTTGTTTAAGGACAAACAGAAGCTACAAGAGGAAAAAAAAAATTCAATCCAAAACCTTATTTCAGAGTCAAGGCAAGAACCAGTGATATTGATCCATGGACCTTAACCCTCTTTTTGTTCTGTGGCGGAGGGCGATTTTGTCATTCATACTACAGTATACCTACGCCTGGAATGGAAGTGAGTCACAGAATCATAATTCAAGCTAATGATTAAAGTGCGGAGCAGAGCGAATCACATGGTGTCAAGTTTCTTTCTAACTCTAATTTCTCAGGGGGGCTTCATCACTTTGAGGATGCGGGCGCCTGATCCAGTAAGTCAGCGTTTCCTGTCTTTTATCCATCTAAACTTGAATTGAAAGGTCTTAATGAAGTGCACACAACAGAACATGATGAACTCCTAAAGGTCTGCTTTTTCTGCTAAGACCTTACGTCGACACGTGTTTGGCTGCTACGCTTCAGTGCCATTGACCTTGTTTTATTTTTTGAGCTGTTTGTATTGGCTTTGCAGCTAATTTTGGATCAGTTTCTGCACAACCCAGATTGGATCCTTATGAATGCATCCTTGTGTCTGGTAATGATTGCATTTCCTCTAAAATTTCCTTTGATTCTTATCATCCAGATGCCCTTTGTCAATGTTTAGATCCCAGGCTACATCTCTTTGTTCCACTTAGTACGCCCTAGCTATGTGATAGTGTCTTTTTGCATTTTGTCCTTTTCCTTTTTCCTCTGTGGCAAAAGCCACCAATTTAATTGAATTTCTGGGCTTTTAATGTCTGCATTACTCTAATCAGAGAAGAGGGGAGTTGTTTATCTCGACCTTGGTGGAATTAGCAGAGGGTATTTGTGGAGATGGTAATGTTTTGAAAAAAAAAAGAGAAAACAAAGAAAAAACTATTCTCCAAGATCGTAACCTAAGCTTTTATTGATCAACTAGTCAAAGGTGCTTATAGACATTCAAGACACTGAGGTGCACTCAGGCACGCACAAAGAAAAGCATGTTGTGGTGACAAAACGCACTAAACTCACACCAAAGATACACAGTGCTCTACTAGTGAGTCTATTCACAGACCAAACTTCTGTGTCTAATATGAAACAATGCCAATGTGGGCAAATAAATTTTGCATGAGTTGACCTAGCTTCCTGGTCTTTTGTCATTCGGCTTTGTGGCTTTATAATACTAAGATGCTAGAGCCAGATGATTCATCAGTCACAGACAGCGGAAAGATAGCACTGCCATTAAAGTAAGGTGCAGGGCATTCTGCTATCTCACACAAACAACATGCAATATAACCTTCTGAGAGGGTGGCACAACTGCAGGCGAGGCAGATCACAGTGGAATGCAAAATACAACCCCAAATACCCTAGGGCCCGGAGGCAAATTTGATTAAAAGTTTGTTTTTCTTCACTCTCAACAAACGGAGGAGCTCGTCGATGCGGCACTGACAGTTAATTGGACTTGGCAGGGCCACGAGTTCATTCGTCAGCATTGTGTGGGGCTTGCCTAGGAGGAGCAGGACAATCGATGTCCCTCAGGACGGCCTGTAATCACTGCAACACTCCAATGAAGTCCAGGGTTAAACATCAGGAGATTGCAGGTGCACCAGAGGATCTGAGAAAGACTGCTAATATGCTCCCAATCCCAAAGCAAACCAAGGACACTGCAACACAGCACCCAAAGGACTGTGATGATCCCTAAGAACTGAGTCAGGCCTCGGGCCATTATTCTGACCCAAATTATCACAAATCCAAGGTCCCTAGAGGAGATATCAGTGTCTCTGATAAGTGTTTTGTAAAGACAATATGTATTAGACTTTTCATGTGCATAGTCTAGATCGGTAGTTCCCAATCTGAGGTTCGAGACCCCCCACAAGGGTTCACAAGTTCACACTGAGGGGTCCTCCAGGATATTAAAAGAAGAAAAAACTGTTTTTTCTAATCAATATTCTGTCTCTTTTCACACCTTTCTCTAATCTTTTTTTGTGAATTATTGGATCACTTTTGGCTTTTCTGGCATTTAAGAATTATTCAAATAAAACTAAGGGAGAAAAAAAAAATCACACGTCGGATGAACTTGTCACATCAAACGCAACTGAATGAGATGATTAATAAGGAGTGAAATGGACAGTTATATAATCATTTCATTTCATTAAATCATTCTGAGTAAATGTACCTCTTCAAGTCCTGCATGACAAACTTCCTCACAGGAGGAAACAGTTCAGCTTCAAAAGGTCACAAGCCACAAAGGACATGCCACTCAAAATATGACAGTGAAGATGAAGGGAAACATGAAACAGAACATCATGAGAGTCCATGTGATAATGGGTCGACCACACACTGAACTGTAAGAAGGTCATCAAAGTCAATGGTCGGTAAAAATCAATTAAATCTATAGAAACAAACTTCATACAGTACAAATGGCAATGAACCACAAAATCAAGTGCGACTTATGTATGTATGTGTGAAATGAGCCTAAACCAGCTTTGGTCCATGTTGGTATTCTGGAGGTATCTTATCTCTCTAAACTGTTATCATAGCATTTCAGCTATTTTAGACACACTGACCTTCTCTTAAGGACAGGAGATAAGGATTTTTAACGTCCTTATTAAATCAAGCCATCTATGCAGGCTCTCAGCTGGGTAGTGTGTTCCAGGAGCTCTTAACGCTCTTTCCCTGACTAATGACAAACATCACAGTGATAATGACCAGCGGGACTGGATGTTGAATCATGCTAACTATCACCATGATATGCCATGATATCCACCGGCTTATATGCATGGAAGAAAAGCATACTCAAATTCTCCCACACACACACACACACACACACGGACGCAGACAGACAGACACACACACACACACATTTAGGCATTCTCCCAAAGGTAATGGAGCAGTGAGCTCTTGGGGAACAATAAATCCTGCTTAATGGGATGGTACAAAAAAAATCTTCAGAGCCGGGCAAAGTCAATCTGCATACTGGGCCAATGAGGCTTATATGTACAGAAAGTGTTACAGATACGTGTGTGCGTGTGTCAAACCAGCTGATGCATGATGCTAATGCAAAACCTCTTCAAAAGACTGTGTTGTGTTGCTTTTAGTAAGAATATTTTAATCGTACTTACAGTAGTTCATGATCAGCATTCGTATGTGTGTGTGGGGTCAGCAGTAAGGAGAGGGCTCTCGGCTACAGTGTGTGCACTATAATTCATTTGGTTGACTCGCCATCGCTGGGCATCAAGTCTGGGCTGGTGATTTACACCGCACATAAGTCACATGATAGACATAAAGGGAAGGATCTGAGAGGAAACGCTGTCCAAGCCACATCCTGAAGCATCTCTGTCAAAGCCTTAGCAGTGACATCGACATCCACACATGGTTCAGTCCTGTTCCACATCCAACACTGGCCACTGCTGCTAAAGTGCACATGACAAAACGCCTCCCCAAGCGTTGCATTGCCCCAGCTATTCATAAATCCATAGCAGAGTTTGTGTGTAAAGTTCATCCACTTTCCAACCTGTGCTTTACTAAATTGAGGCTTCCTTAGCTAGTTACACTTTGATAATCAGTAAATCAGTTACTGGGAAATATCTACCACAGAGGTCTTCAACAGGGGGTCCGTGACCCCTAGGGGGTCCGCAGAGGTGCTGCAGGGGCGTGGTGGAATTTTTGGTAGACAATGTTTTATATCTTTTAGTTTCCGCATTTATGTTACAAATAAAAATGTCAATTTGAATAGCTTGTCTGCATGATTATCATGTAGTTCATAGATATCAGTGTTGGTATCAGTTTTAAATGGCAGTGGCACGGCCACCCTACCTGTACACCAGGGGTGTCAAATGTGCGGCCCATGGGCCAAAACTGGCCCGGCAGGGGGTCCAATCTGGCCCTCAGAATGAATTTGCAAAGTGTGAAAATTACATAGAAGGCAGAAGAGGCATAATATTGTTTAATGTTTAATATAAAACATTTTATATAGTACAATAAAGTAGGGGTCCCTGCTCCTTGGACTGGAAAACGTTGAAGACCACTGATCTACAGTCAAAGGCAACTTAAAAAAAAAAAAGGAAGATAAAAAGAAACAAACATTTTGCAAGGCCAACATTTTATTAATTTAAAGTTTTTTTGCAAGTTTATATTTTCTCACCAAAATACAATGTATCTTTGAGGCTTTTCAAGCATCTCTGTGAAAAATTTGCAAAGCTATTTTATTAGATATTTTAAATAATACTTTGTTAATTCATGTTTGCAAGTTAGCAGCTTTGTTCTTCCCTGACTTTGCTGCTGCTACAGTATTTGCTACACCTGTTGCTCCTTACTACAACAGCAACTATTGAATGATGAACAAAACATGATGAAAGCAGCAGCAGGATGTGAACTGTGCTGCTTCTATGCTCATATGAGGTCCATAAAAATGTCTCTTGCTTGCACAGTGTACAAAGACTCCACTGGGCACATTAAACTTGTAAATGCAAATGACAGTATGACTTAATTGTATATTCAAACAAGAAGAAATAAATGTGTTTCAGAATTATGTGGTTGTATTCATGGAGTCTCAAGTGAGTGGAAATATCTTATTACATCGACCAAAGCAAAGAATATTTAATTAGTGCACCTCAAACATGATCCCAGGAATGTTAGACTGTGTTTGACAAATGCAATTTAAAGTCCACCCAGTTCATATTATCAAACAGCATTTATTGTTGAATATTAATGGGTCATACCGTGTTAGTAAGCTAACTTTAGTTAGTTCAGTGTCTTACATAAGAATTACATCTTCCAGTGTGTAAATATTTAATTACAACTATTTTTAATGTAAAAATGAGTCCGTGTGGTGAAACCAGTTCTTAGTTAGACATGAAGACCACATTCAGACCAACTGTAGCCCCACATGAAAAAAAAAAACACAGCCTCCTCATTAATATGTATGAGGCTGATCCAGTGATGCAGCGCGGGTGCCAAGACAGGGGCAAAAAAAAGGGGTCATAACCCAAACCCCCATCCAATGCACTTTGCCAAATGATGTTCAACAAAAGTTCATACAGGCTCAGCTTGAAAATAAACCAAGCTCACATTCCTGCTCACTTGCTTTTTAACATGAACAGTGTTATTTCTGCTCTTATTCACCTCACAATGTTCATAATAATGGATAAAATGATCAACAGTATTACAAACCAGTGTGCAGTGTTTTGGTATCTGATAAGCCATCTAACACATGGCTCTGTTGCCCGAGTTGGACTTCCTGCTTTATAATTCATGTTTCACCAATGCCTGAAGCAATACGTCCACTCAATTATTTTATGGAGGGCTGCTTTTTGTATGAACATGACTCAACACTGATAACTCGTTTAGGTTTGATAGTCTAAGGAAAGCTGCTTCCACTGGCTTCACTTCATCAGTGTGATATGGAGTCAGAAATGAGCATGAACTCTGTGCTTTGGAGAAATAAATAAGGCTGTCACATACTTGGCAGTATATAAACTGGCTCCAACGCTCCCCAGGAGCCCAGTGTGCTATAGAAAAACAAAACTGTCAACGCAGGAGGGTTTCATGGACACACGCGCGCACGCACACACTCGTATGGAGCAGTTAAATGTGCTCCATGAGGCTCTATAGATCGGTCAATCTTCTGCCCCCTCGAGAAATACCATTGCCCGGGCACTTTGATCTATCAAAATGAATGAGGCAGTCGACATCAGATGTTACAAGCAGCAAGCCCCCCCCCTGGAATGATACAGTGTATGATACAGAATATTTATCACTCAAAAACACCTCTTTATGCGAGAAATTTAATAGTTTTATACTTTTTAAAAAGAAGATGTGTGGACATGACATCCCACTTTATGTGGCCTCACGATCTCAAAGAAAAAGGACTTGTTGCTTTTACACTGATGTAGACGCACGCGCAAATATTGAATTCTGTTTAATCTGTGGGATTAGTGGGGAGAGAAGTTTTGAGAGAAAAGCGTTAAATTGAGAGACACTTGGAGTGATGTGTTTAGTGAGAGTAAATCTGTGTGAGCATCTCTTCTCCCTTCTGTGTAATTCACAGTCTCTTGGTCTTTGACAGCGATGCATGTCAATGTCCTGCTGCTGTGAGACTGGAGAGGAACCATATGGCTCAGATGCCAGAGGGAGTCCTCACATGGGTGTTTCTCAAGCCAGAATGAAGGCATGGTTTGAGTCTCGTGGCTCTTTCACATTGCATCTACACTATTCAACACAGCCAGTTAAAAGACTAATCACTGATTTAAAACTTTAATAATGAAAAATTTTACCGTTTTATTTGACGATTTATATAAAATGAGTAGCATGTAGCCGCCCTTGTCTACTGCAATATCCCATAAACAAGCGTTCATAGGCCACATTCATCAATTAACCATGTGTATGGCACCCATAGCAGTGGCTGCCTTCCTATTTGAATGCATTAGGGAGGAATATGTTACCTCATGGACCACGGCTGACCAAACACATTAGATTTGGCTATTAAGTGTGATAGATTTCTTTTTAGTACACAAACGATGCTTTGCGGTTAACAAAGCTAAACCTACTCCTTGGACTTTTCAGATATGCATCCTGGTAGCATTGATTTATAGAATCTCTGCACAAGTGGGCGAACGTTTTCCACCGCAGTAAGGAAAAGGAAACTCCAAGAAGGCAGAGAGAAAGAAGTAACTGTAAAATCAAAGCTCTGTATTTATGCACATTTCTTATCCCTGAACACTGGGGACCAGTATCATTATCCAACTGAAGCACATGAAATCAATGATAGTGCTTCAGTGCACATAATATTTAACAAGTGATGGCAGTCATGGCTAAATATACCTTGCACATACAACCTCTATCTTTATCAGTGTTTTTATTTGAAAGCTGTTATTACTGTAGCATATAGTGACCCCGTGTGACAGGCTCATCAAAGGGGATTTAATCACAAGTGCTGAGAGACAGAGGCAACGTCATTTCTTTGTAACTTTAGAAAAACTAAAGTCTACTTTTAAATCCAAGAAACTCATAAGATTCAGGGGAAAAAATTATAAAGTTTTCATGCAATAAACTCATAGTTTTCTACAGTGATTTGATTTCCCATTTCATCTCATACCATGTTGTTCTTTTTACAGCAACATATACTATATTTGTTGTAAACTACAACCAATAACATCACTACTTTGGCTTAACACAGCCCTGTACTTCAGTTGACTAAAATGACTAAAGACATGCTGTTCAGGCCGATAAGCAGAGCTCCATCTATCTGAATTGCGCCACAACAATTGCTGCTGTCCCTGTTTTATTGTGCCTAATATTTTTTCATCATTTGGTTTTTTTCTTCTTTTTACATGGTGCAAATCCTACGGAGAACAATGTTGTTTTTCAAGACGAACCCTTCTGACAAAACAAAGTATACACAGTGGCACAGAGGAGACAAGCACAGTGCATTTCAATATAAAAAAGAGCAGAAGGCAAAGTGACAGAAAACACAAGCACAACAGAGGAAAACAGACACAAAATAAACATTAACAGGTACATGTCACCACACTTAAATGCCCTGAGTTGTTGAATGAAGAAAAAAAAAGAAAAAGGAAATGATAATTTCATTATAGAAACATGTTCAAGACCATGTACCACAAACACAATACACAGACATTAGAGCAATCACACAAACCAACAACAGCAATTAATCATTCATCGCTCTTTCGGGACAACGCAACCTCAACTCTGACTGATCCAAATCCACGTGTGATAGATGTAGAACAAGACTTCTGCAAACAACAGTCAACAGCAAACGCCCTGCTTCGCTGTTTTATCTGTGGGTAACATCTAGCAGTGTGTCCTTGAGAAGACACCCCAGGACTCCAGGCAGGTCACCGGGGTGACTCCAGGCCGGTCTGGTCTCAGTGGGACAGTTGCCTCAGGCCGGGGAAGAGGATGAAATGTTTTCTGGCTACAGCAGGTGGACACCAGCAGGTGAAAAACAGGCGATATCTTTTCTCCAGCCTTCAGCACCCCCTCCCCAACACAACTCACTGAATCTCTCCCACCTTATCGCCTTCTCTTCTCTGGCCACAAACAGTCCAACTCTTTATTTTCACCACCTGACCCATATACAAAACTGCTTCCTGGTGGGTGCTGCTCCAGAAATGAGGTCCAAGCCTTTGATCCAGCTCCAGATCACTGGCTGAAAGACTGTCACTTCAGCTTTAGGCCTCTCAGCATCCCACGGCAGCTCTTCATCTCCAAGCCTGGGCGACACACTTTTTTCTTTTTTCTTTTTTTTAATCACATTCACACATTCTTTGTCATGCGACCAGCCCATTCTGCCCTCTTACCAGCTACTGTACCACAAAACTGGCTCTTGTGCTATCTAAACTACTTCACTCAAACATAATAGTGGTTCAGCAAACAGCGAATAAACCTTGGTGTTGACTCTATTGGAACTGTGTAGCAAGTGTGCTTGTCAGCCTATGGGACACAATATGATGGCTACATCCACTTACATGAAGTCTACTAAATATCATATCACCTATCTTTGCTGGCTGAAGGTAAAATTTACAGTGGGAGACAAAAAAAAACATGCTGAACCATTTACACGAAGGGAAAAGAGGGCAGATTTAATTTAAAAATTGGCACGCATTCCTCATTTCTACAGATGAAAGCTCATAAATGAAAAAGCCTGGATTCATGCCTGGTATGGAAATCTAAAGTTATGAATAATGCCTCTGTCTCAATCATCAAGTCTGTTTTAATAAGGTGGATTAGCCCAGCACCTGCAGGCTGAAAGGCACACACGGCTGCACTCCTAACCAACCAAGAGTGGGACAAGAGTCCCTGCGGGCCCTGAACCTCACATCCTGCCTGTTGGACCCTCACCAGTCTGTGGGAGCGAGCAGCAGCTACAGCAACAGCTCAGGCTTGTCATTTATGCCCATGAATCCACCTCCAATGGACCGGCGGCGCAGAGAGAGCGGCTGATTTACACACAGTTGCTAATCAGTTGAATGGCTCTCTTGCTAATGAAAACTCATAGATCTATACAATAACACTACTGATTTGATTTTAGCTCCCATTACTCATTCCTAAATATGCAATAGGTAACCAGACTTAAATGTTACAGGGAGCAGAGAATTTGGGGTCAGAAAGACAGAGCCTGGGGCACTACAGTACCATCTCTGTATGCACATTCACTATTTCTCTGTAGGCATATAAACATCACAAAGGTATAAATAGATTCTTTCCTCTTTGTCTGGCCCCGGCGACACTCAGCATTTAGCTGATTGCAGGATGGATATGCCGAACTCCACCCTCGCAGCCGGCTCTGGAGGCTGAAGTATAACCCCAGTAAACAGAGAGGCCACTGCAATGGTTTGTTACAGCTTGGCATTGATTCATCTTTCCACTGAACAAGTCATAGGCACCAGTCTAATCATGATTAAGACCATAACAGAGAATGCGGTAGACACAGGGGGATGCAACCATCCATCCATCCGCTATATTCATCAAGCAAATCACTTCCACTTCCAGCAAATGAGAATGAATTCATTGTGACTTACCTGTTCCATTGGCTGTGTTTGCTAAGAAGAGAGGATACAAAGCTGAGCAGCTTTGAGATAGACGAACATTGAGGCAAAAAACAGATTCACAGCAGAGTCTTAAGGACTATCTGGCTGTGAACGCCTTTTAGGAATAAATGAGTCTAAGAGACTGATTGAAGGTTTAGAAGTTAAGTGCACTCACCACTGGAGCAGTCCAGGCCGCCCCATCCAGGCTCGCACTGGCAAGTATCGGGAGACACACAGCGACCGTGGACGCACTCCTCCGTGCACAGAGCTGAGACACACACACAGATGTTCCCTCATCAGTGCAGTTCATAATGGCGTTAACACACACAAACAGAGTGTAAAACATCATTAAACCACCAATAAACAGCAGAACGAAAACCACCGAGATAACAGCTGAAAGAAAATGGCCCATAAAATTGAACACTCAATATCTCTCTAATACCATCAAGGGACTAAATCTTCGCCATGGCACTCATATTTAACATCCATCTTCACTGCTTGACACTGGGCTAAATGATTTCTTAGCAGATTGAGTCCTTGGTCAACATCTTGGTTTATCACATAGCTTTACTCTCCACAATGAGCTGTTATCAGCAGGCTGAGCCATGAAGGAACAAGCCGTAAATCCCTTCTAATTTGATCAGCCAGTGCTTTGTCATATAGTGATGCTTTAATGTAGCAGGTCCAGGCACCGCAGTGTTTACTAAGTGTGCAGTTTTCTTGATCATTCATATTGAGCAACACGGCACCCAATTGATTGGGTTGACATTAGTATTCCTGGGAGCGTGTTCACAAGAGCTGGAAGTTTGGTGCAGCTGGATAATAAAGTGACCTATAAGGATTTTTTTTTTCCTTTGCCATAGCACCATTTTTTTTGCGTCTGTGTGTGTGAGGGGCCAAGAAGGAAAAGTATCACAAAGATAGACACTTAGCATAAATAAATCTGTGGCAAGGTCATCTGGCCAGCAGGGTTAAAACAGACAGGCTCTTATCTGAGGATGGAGACAGTCTGACCAATACAACGGGAGAGAAACCCTGCCTGATGGGAATCAGCAGTTCACATGGCCTGTGGAGGGATGATACATAATCCAAGGACAGAAGAACAGACAGTCCATCCAACACCTCATCCAAGTTCTGCATCCTTTGTTCTGTAGTTTTATTATCAGAAGTGGAAAGGGCATCTATGAGTTGTTGTGTTAGTTTCTTCTTTTTTTCCCCAACAAAATTAACCCTGCTGTGATTTTTCAGCTCTGTGTGTAACACCATGGCACATACCCTGCAGGCAGAGAGGTCAGCTAGAGCTGGATGCAGGCCTGAACACTGCTACTATAGATTATCACTCAATCAGGCTTCGATTAGGATCCACCGCCAGCGGGAGAGATGCAGCAGGAGAGGAGAAAGAGGAGTGAATCCCAAACACCCACAAGCCGCTGCTAATCTCAGAAACGCTCCCAAGGCAAAAATGGTAAACCAGAGATTGAAAGATAATTCAGGGGCAGATTTCTGAGCATCAGTACTCTGGCAGGAAACTGTCTAATTGCAGTAAGCCAGGGGAGAAAAAAAAAGAAGAAGAAGAGGAGGAGGAGGGGGGAAGGAGCTCCAACATTTGTGCTGACGAAGGTGTGAGATCGACTACCTGTAATCAATGAGTCCACAGTATGCAGAGTATTCAAAGAGAAGCGGAGACGAATTCAATGTCACCATGATGAGTTGATTTCGTTTAGTTTCAATCAGCAAATTCTGATCAGCGAGAACAGGGAAATGCAAATGTGTCACATCCTTCAGGAAAAAAAAAGAAATATGGAAATGAAGTTTTGAATATGGGAGAAAGGATAAAGCGCACCCTTCTCCTGAGATCTGAACCGGTGTACTGAAGGGATGGCATAATAAAGTAGGAGGTAGGTCTTTCATTTTAATTGAAATTCATGAATCACTCTGCTTAACTCATGTCTAAGGAATCTGTTGGAAAATTGAGTCTTTCATCTAGATAAAAGGCTAATCTAACTCATTATGCAGAGGTGTTATCAGAACGGGGAACAATGGAGCTAATTGGTGATTGTCATGCAGTGTTAATAAATTTAATATTCTTGCCCAGTCAAACTACAATCTTTTAAAATGTCTGATAAAATAGATCTTTATAGTCTCTCCTCTAAATGTGTTTTGGAGGAGCTTAGCTGCAGTCAGGCAGAGGAGACCTACCTTTACTATTCTGTTTATGATTTCTGTTCTAGTTGTAGTGGTTTGGAGTACAAAGTGAAGTGAAAATCGTGGAACAATGTGATGTAGCTGATGGTTAAATCAGTCTAGGGGAGATGCCTACAGAACATATCAAACAACTTCCTCCAAAGCGTCTTTCACATGCTTCTATGTAGCAGTGGGATGATTTATTTTAAAACTACGTCTTTGAAGCATTAAAAAAAAAAAAGCAACAAAGCCAAAATGAAAAAGAAATCAAAGGCTCAGTCTTCCTTTCTGGTGAAAAATCTCATCATCTCCCCGTTCATCAAAACCCAAATGTGAAATGTGCTAGCATATTGCTGCCAGAAACTTTATCAAAACCCAACTAATTCTGCCGCCAACGTCGTTTTTAGTATCGTCTCACAGCGCCGGATGGGCAAGAGTCATGCAGGAGTCATCTGGCCTAAATGCTCTGAGAAAAGAGGGAGTCACAGCCCTGCAGAGGGTGTCAGCCTCTGAAGATATTACAAGCTGTTGTCATTAGCGAGCTCCTCTCACTTCCTCTTGCACAACTGTAATAATCATGCTTATTAGAGGGGAAATGAGTTCCTCACATCCTCCACATAGGCCAGTTACAGATTAAGGTAATAACCTACGACAGATCAAAGGTCACAGAATTAATAAAGACCTCTAGTCGGAGGCTTCAAGCGCTAATTAACGAAAAACAGATCAAAGTTCAACTCATAGTGGAGAGGCTTTGAGTAAATTAAGCAATCACATCCAAACACAGAAGGAAATAAAATAACAAAAACAAACAACCTTAAAGATAATGTTAGTGATTCTGTCAGAAGTATTCTCTTTTTGCTTATTTGTGTGATTATTTTGGTTCATCCAAGGTCCTTATACCCCCATGATTCATTTAGCTGCTTTTCATTGGAGCTAATGTAAGTGTTGATGTGGTGCCACATAATGAAAAAAAAAAGAAAAAAGAAAAACACAGGCAGGATTAAAAGGCAAACACTCTTCAAACATTTCGGACTTTTAATTAAATCGACTTCATGGAAAATGCTACAGTAAACTAACAATACACAGGGGGAGGGATATTTTACATTCGGTAAACAACAAAGTGTCCAGAAATAGACGACTTGAGTAAATTTTGGGTCGATTTCCTCTGACAAAAGGGGGCACCCTTTTTGTTACTGCATGCAAAACAGCTCGGGGAGTACAAATCTCTTAATCCTGGTAGTGAGAGTGTGAGGATTAAAAGGGGTGGAACAGTTTGCAAAGGCAGCAAAAAGCAAAGGCTGCCCTCTCTGCCCCCATCAACCCAGTCTCACCACTTTACCTGAGAATGGGTTAAAGGGGAAAGTGGCTGTTTTCACCCTCAGCTTCACATAATATCTAAGTAAAAGTAAACCTATTGTTCATACATAGACGAAGCCACACGTGAGAGGCACCTCCGCAGTTTGGAGACCGGTTAACACCCTGGAAAGACTGTCAATCGCCAAACAGCTCTATTGTCAGTCAACTGGTTAATGGTTACATTATTGATCAATGTGTTTAAGACCCCCCTGATAATCACACCAGCTCTTATCCTTGGCTGGCTGGCTGACTTCCCGGTGCTCTGCTGCCCTGAGGCTAGTAAAGCCTAGACAAGGACAAGCTCTGCTATGGTCAAAGAGCAAACCCACACGACTGCAGTCACTCTATCAGTAATTCCCTCATGCTGCAAAAGATCTAGGAAAATATTAAAGTGTGGTTCTAATCTTATTTAAAGAGAATAAAACATTAGGTAAGGAGAGAATATCAAAAACGTAGCTCTCACCAGCTTTATGTTCTGTCTTTATTTGGCCACCATGCAAAAGTATGCGGTTTGATGTGTGCAACTAAAAATAGAAATTGATGACCATTAATGAAGCTATAAAAATGACAGTGAAGGATTGTTATCAGCATATTGCTCCGGTCCAATTTTCACGGCTTCTGCTTTTTTTATGTTATTGAACTCCAGTGTGGTTTTATGGAGGGTGCTGTACCTACTCAGTCTGTAACTGGCACTCTTTTGGCTCGTTAATTTTTCTCATTGTTATACAACTTCAATTAAATTACTCTTGCAGGAAGAGTAAAGCAGGGCGCGGGCTATGGCGTAAAATGCTTTTCCTCCGTGTTAAATCACGCTCAATCATCTTAAACTGAGTAAATTCACATGGATGCTAACAGAGGAGGTGGTGGTGGTAGGGGGGGTGGGGTTATTGGATGATCATGATAAAACAAAAAAAATAAAAGGATCAGCCTGGTGTGGGGGTGACGGAGTGGGGTGGGAGGACTGCCAAGGAGTTGTAGCTTTATCTGCAAGCCAACCAGAGACTCCTTTTCTCTTAATGTCTAGCAGGCACAACCTGAAATGTCATCAGTGAAGACAGAGGAGTTACAAAAAAAAAGGACACTCACGAACACACAAGTCTCCGCTCTCAAAGTAACCAGGGCAACACTGCGAGCGACGCCTATACATGGTCCTCACTCCCCGCCGGTAAGCCGTCTTATAGCTGATCCTGGAAAAACAGACACGCAGAGAAAGCTATGTGATGTAAAGACTGACCCTTTCTGAAGGGCAGAGAAACATATAGACAGCAGACAGAAAAAGTTGTTTGTGGCATGATATTTTCTTGGAGTGGAGTTCATAAAGTAAAACAGAGAAAGAAGGATTAAAAGCCAGTTGTATTTTGTGTAAAGCACCTGCTACATAAAAGTCAGTATTTTGAGACGTGACTTTCTGTGCACTTATTTAGCTGGATGCCTACTATAAACCCTAATGGAGTAATTAAATCGTTTACCATAAGATGATTACAGTCAGATCCAGGCTTCGACTGCCTCACTGTCAGCCACATTAACAAGGACATTTATTGTGGCCTTCAGAGACTTGGCTCGGATTTTGGGAAACGGTAGAGGTCGAGCCACTGATGAAATAAATGCGGGGACAAACAAGGAGACTCTTGTAAACCTACCTGTGCCTTGTGCATTTAAACCAGTTGAGGATGTCTGTGCATCTGGTGTAATAGATCTGGTCAAAAGGGTGAGCGTAGGATTCCTGCACAGTCACAGCATAACTGGAAAACAGCAAACCACACACAAAAAGTGGTAGAAGAAATACTGTTTTATTAAATAATTTTAGGTTTACTTGACTTTTTCCATTTTACACAGCCCCTCTACATCTTAGAGGGAGATGTTGTTTTCTCAACAAGTTCTCCAAATTGGTGCGCTTCACAACATCTATCTGACAGCTGCAGTTTACTAGTAGACTTTACATAAAATACATTATGAGATAATAAATCACAAGTGCACAGTGTTAAATAAGAAATCAGTGCTTCCTGTGAGTCTCTACTAAACAGCAGTGTTTATATATAATCCCTTGTTGAGTTAGCTGCTCTTTGGCACAATAGTGATTTCCACATTGCCACGCATGGTTTCATCTAAATAACCATTTGAAAGAAGTTAGATTATACAATATTTCACAAAAATAGCAAAGATTAGAAGATAAATTTATGTAGCAAATTTGTTATTTCTTCTGACACGTTACGACAGGTCAGATTTAACTCTTGACCTATTAAAGGGGCACGACCCCTCAGTTTAGAACCACTGATTTATACCTAATGTATCTAGACTAGTTGAAATGTGTTTTCTTTTATCCAATTGAAACAGTAAAATCATCCTTGAGTGACATGAACAATTTATCTGCTGAACTAGTATTTTTAATTTAACACAAATAATACAAAAGTACATTCTGACGATTCCTCTGAAAACTTTGTCAGACGTTTTGAATGCAGCTCTTATATCTATAATGGGATTTTTTTTTAATAACAATATTGCACTGGTATTTGTACTTAAGTAAGGATACGAATACACTGCTGAAAGACACTGTGTAGAGAGAGAGAGTTGTATACGTATCAAGCAATATAGATTTCTGTGCTCCTTGGGGAGAGAAGAAAATACAACAACGACAGAAAAAACAATGTGAGAACAGCCTTTAGGTGATTCACGTTATAGTGATATATGCAGCACAAGTCTGAGGATACTGAGAGACCACAAAGCCATGGAGACAGCCCACTTAGGGAATTCATTTTGATGCCAGCAAGGTGGAGCCACAATCCTTAAGTACCCTCACCTTGGTCAAGCAATAATCCAGATAATATATCTTCACAGATTTCTTTCCTCCCCTTTGCATTGAGGACGGAAATTATTCCTGCTTATTTCTCAAAAGTGACACTGGCCGGCACAACTAATAATTATTCAGGCCCTATGGCTGTCATGATTGATTGGAATGAGAGTACACTGATCAATTTGCCTGCGTATTTCATTTGAAGCTGCAGCTCCTCCAGTCTCTCAGAGCCCGGCGACTTGCACTGTGTGGGATCAATACTGCTGTATGGACTTTGAGAATAGATCTGGAAGTTTGGTGAGGAGCGGCTGTAGCAGGTGCATTGAAAAAGTTCCAGGATCGACAGCATCGGTCCTGGGAGCCAGTGTTTCTCAGATCACTGCAGCTTCTCTTTCAAATCTAAAATTCAATGCAGTGTGGTCAACACCAGAGGATACATGCTCACCTCTCCCAGTGGCTGCAGACGTTTGGGTCGTCGGGGTTCAGACTCCACACGCCAGTGGCGAGGCCCAGGATAAGCAGCGCGGCCGGCAGGGCCACCGATGACCCCATCTTTCACTCTGAGAAGGGGAGCAGATACAGATATACATATGTGTTGTACTGAGATAAATGGATCTGTTCTCATATTGGCCTTTTTAAGAAAAAAATATTTGTTCTTGGAAGCAACATTTAAAGGGATAATTCAACATTTTGGCAAATTGGCCCATTGCCATAATGCCTATAGTTTTAGGAGTAGGTTAATTACCTTAAATTGTCGGTGCAAGCTATTTTTAGATCAGCAGAGTGGAGCCGTGAGCTGCTCAGAGCTACGCTATGGAAGCTAATGGAATTTCTTGGTTTCCCTCATCAAACTCATCAAATACACAATCCAGCAACTCCAAAATGCTCTTGTGGACAAGTTGTGACCTGCACATTCACCACACTATGAGATAATAACGGAACGTTACGAGACAGAGTTGTTTTCAAGGCAAATGCAGAGACTGCTTGCGGAAAAACTGCCCCCAACGGGAAGGCGCATCAGCAGTTTTGCATGAATTTACCTCTAAAACAACTCTGTCTCGTGATGTTCTGTTATTATCTCATAGCGTGGTGAATGTGCAGTGCACAACTTGTCCACCAGAGCATTTTGGAGTTGTTGGATTGTGTATTTGATGAGTTTGATGAGGAAAACCAAGAAATCTTATTAGCCTCCGTAGCATAGCTCTGCTCCACCGTTCTAAAAATAGCTTGCACCAACAATTAAAGGTAATGAACCTACTCCTAAAACTATAGGCATTATGGCAAAGGGCCATTTTGCCAAAATGTTGAACTATCCCTTTAAATAGATTACCTCAACATTTTGGGAAATAGATTTATACACCGTTTTCCATGAGTTAGATCAGAGGTTCAATGTTCAGCTCATGTTTTTTGTACAACGAGTATCATGCTGCAGTCAGCAGCTGGTTAGCTTATTTCAGCACAGACTGAAAACAGGTGGAAACAGGTGGTGTAAAGTGTAACAAAATCCACCAACCAGCACTTGAAGAGCTCAAACATTTAATTAGACTTAACTGTGTGTTCAGACAAAAACACAACCACATATACTGAGAGTAAGTGTGCATGAATTAAGCAGTAAACCAGGGCAGAGTCAACTTAGACAGAGGCCATGTGAGGAAAAAATGTTTAAATGTGAACAAAGTGTTTACGCTTATCCGGTGGCTTTATGTTTTTCGCTTTTTAAATCTACACAGTTGTGAGTACACAGGAGACAGACTGGAGGAAAATGATGGAAAGAACTGGAGTTCATGACGAGTTCAGGGATCAGTCACAGGCTGAGCGGTACAGATATACACTCCCACACACACGGTTGGAGTGTACATATAGCCAGCTCACAGCTAACCTCTGACAAGTTGGTACATTGGATGTTTGGGGCAAATAAACACAAACCGCACAAATGGCCCGGCAGTGAAACTCACAGGAGTGATGCAAGGTGGAGATTTGCTTTGCTTTCTGTCTGCACACACAGTTAGAAGACGCTGGTAGGCAGATTTTGTTGCATTTCCCAAAATGTCAAGCTGGTCTCTTAAAGTGCTTTCTTTGCAGGCTTGGATTGTCAAAACATACGCCACTGCTCTTTTTTAAACAATCGCTCCCGCGCCCGTCTCCTTCAGTAAGACCTTCAAAACCCACATGTGTTCTGCTCGGTGAGCGGCGGCACAGATCAAGGCTGTGAGTGACAGTGACGGAGATGCTGATTTGTTTAGACCAGAAGGTTATTTCATTACGCGCAGGCAAGAGCAAGAGCGCATATGATCAGCGGACATAACGGTGATGGATTCTCCACGTGCGCGGGTCTTATCTTAGCGTATCACTGCCAAAAGATAAAAGATAGACGCCTGACACACATTATCTCATGCTGTAGGTTAATGCCTGGATGCCATGAGCGGTAATACAACTATATCATGGTTATAGCAGTCTGCCTGAGGGTAGCAACCTCACACAGTGTTGTATGTTGTAATACGAACAACATGTGATAATGAATATAGAGAAACCGAAGCCTGAGTTTGTCTGTGTATCTCTTTTGCCGCTCAGCTCGTAGTGATCATATGCAGCAGTGATAGCGTGCCTGCATGTATACATTAGCCGGTGTGTGCTCTGCCTGTGCTCCGGGGTGTTAAAGGGGATGGGTTCAATATTTCTGAGTGACTGTATCCAATAACACAGGCATTCACATGTTCAGCTAATCTTCTGCATTGATAGCTGCATGTAGTTCACTCACATGTGAAAGAAAATCAATCAGACCTCCACTTCCTCTAAGTAGCAGTACGTCTGAGCAGGCAGAGGTTAAAGTCATGTTCATTTCCTTAACAGGATGATTAATCAAGATACACACGTGTTACAGGCTACAGCTGCTTTCATATTCAAGCCCCTCTCTGAGACAATCCTGTTAAATACTACAGGGATCCTGCTTGATTGACTAGAAAGCTTTTATTGCTCCTGTGATTAGACCACTGCCCTCAGTCATTCCTCTGTACGGCTCTGGACAAGTCGAACTTGTCATGTCATATTTGTCAAACTTCAGACGTTCTCAGCCACAGGCCCTGAGGCAAAGAGAAACCGAGGGGCGATAAAGTTAGGATTACCGTGAATATGTGGCGAGATTAAGTGAATCAGTAGTTTTTAGTAGTTGTTAGAGTGATGGCTGCAAGCAAAGTAAGTGCTACGGAGCCCTTGAAGAAAGAGACACTGACAGATCTAATAGCCGGAGGCACGTGGCCTTAAACTCACCTAATCTTACAGCCTGTGGTCCCTGGGTGTTTTTTTTTTTTTTCCTGTGGATACTGAGGGGGCTCTGAAAGCACAAAGTGACAGAAGCGCCGCTGTGCTCAGACGCACACACTCGCTGGGAGAGGTGATGACAGGTCGCAGATCTATGGGAGAGAAGAAAAATAATGAGCTTATGATGACACACAGAAGACACAGGCTTCCTTCCTTGCTCTGGCACACTTGCGCGCTCACAAACTCATAAATTTCTTAAGGGATCAAGAATCTCAACAGGGGTATAGTTCACAAGAGCTGCTCTTGAAAGGCCAATTTACTGTGCGCAGCCTCCACATCCGACCACACAGTTTTCATTCCATTTTCCAATGTCCCTCCTACCTGGTATCCACGGACACACGAAAGTTGCCCACAGGAATAAAAGCCTACATTAACTCAAGAGGGGCCGATACAATGAACTCTGTTCACACTTCAAACACTACAAGTGGCTTGTCCACAATGTGACAGGATCACATTATCTGCACTCATTAACAAAGTCTGCTCATGGGTTACTGCAGAGATAATGCAGCCACGAACAGAGCATTGATGTGTTCATCATCTCTCTCACTACGCTGCTCTTAATGACTCCTCCAGGAGGTCAGAGGGCAGGTTTGAGATTCTTCCTCCCTTCATTTACTGCAGATCTTGAATTAAGATGTAAACATAAGCACAACAAAATAATAATAACAATAATATGGCTGTTTTTGTTCTCGGCTGAATAAATTATTCAACATCTTTCTTTTGCATGTAAAGTATTGCTAAGGCCCAGCTGGATGGACATTCAGACATGAGGTGGACTCATTATGTCGATTGCGGTAATAAGATTATTTTAAAGAAAAAAGAGAGCTGATTTAAATTAACCATCCCACAAATGGCTGGCTGTAACAAAGATGTTACAATGTAGTACTACTACTTCCAAGACAAATGTATAGGCTATTCATCTAGAGAATAATTACTATTAGGATCCGTGATTTGACATTTTGTTTTGTGACCATTTTCATTCAACGTATACTAAAGCAAAAGTTGTTGTTTATATTTTGCTAGTGCTCAACTGAAGTAAAACAAATTTCAAATTAAAATCTCTATGTGATAACTCCTAAAGGACGCGACACCCATATTTAGCACCCTTCAGATTTGCCTATCAGGTTATGATGTGATGGGTTTTTTCTTTGTTGTTTTGTTTGTTTCTGGTGAATACAAAGTGTTTTGCGTGCCGTGCAGCAATTACTTCCTCATTCATTGTAATCTGCAAGCCCCATGCAGGCCGCACACACGTTTATTGTTTAATGTCATCAAAAGTGTGCCAGACACAACAAAAATGTTCATCTGAAATCAAATCTTCTGTCCAGGTTGTCAGTATGTGTGCAGCCACGCAGGGATCTGATGTCAGATTACACCCTGTTAGATCTGGTCACAAACCACCTCCGCTGTAGATATCTACGTGCAGCGCAGCATGTGCCAGTAACAGCCGGGTGACTTTAAAATCTGAATGTCAAGGACAACACATCTTTTTTTATGCCTGAAGAGATTTGCCATTTCCTTGGTGTGGATTTTAACATTTGCGATTAAAAAAAAAAGACAAAGTTTGAACAATGGTTCATTGGGTCTACGTGAGGTTCTCTTCGTTGATGATTCTGCATACAACAAGAGCACTGCAGAAGACAGACAAGTCGGATCAATATGCTGCTGTAAGCCTCCTCCCTCTATCTGCTGACATCCCAGAAAACTGTTTTGTTTCCGTTTTCACTTCAAACATGTTCACTTTGCGCCGAGCAAAATGTTCTCCAGAGTCTGTATTCACCCCTAAATGAATTTCTCTCCTGTTCCTTTGATTATTGACACTTGGAAACTGTCTAAATAGACACGCCGCTGCATCTCATCCTGCCAACAAACTGCTGAAATAGCAACGTCTTTTAGGGCCACCGATGGAGACACAAGTGCAAAAGTACAAGAAGCAGAGTGCATAGTCAAGGTGCTGGATGAATAGAAGGGTATGTGAGGATAAGGACTTCTGACAGTAAACATGTTAACGTCGCACACCTGCCTGCAGAAACACAGACACCGAAGAGACAGCGCCGCCTGCACGGCATGTCAGCAGAGACATCTGCATGATTAAAGCTATGTGTCTTCAGCGTGCGACTTATTAAAGTGCAATGCAATTAACCAGCCCGTCCCCTGGCTGACCAGATCCTGCAGTCTCCCATGAATGATGCTCAGCAGGCGTGACTGACTGGCACGAGTCAGAGGTTCACCTCCCACTGATGGATTCCAGCTGCTTTTCGGGTTCATCTTACTGCTCTATGTACTCATTCATCATAACGCTCGGTTTTTCTTCTTGCTTTTGTTAATTTACATCTACATAATGGAAACCAGTCAACGGAAACATCGTTTGGTATTGCAATCTTGTCTGGAGCAGCAGAGTGAATGCCTGATCAGTTGTGGGCTTCTGTGTGTAACATGCCTTTGCACAATCAGCCCATTATCCCTCCTCTAAATTCAAGCTGAGGGCTCATATACAATTTTTATGAGGATTCTTCTGGCCACTCAATCTGTTTTGTAATCACCACTGAAGGATTCCCAGAGCAACCTAATTTGGAGTGATCTAAAGGTTACAGGTGTAACCACGCAGCCAAGTGCCAATGAGATAAGCCCCAGTACTGGCCATCCCTGTCATCTGCTGGTGGCCATGAGTCATTAAGAGACAGGCCTCATTAGGGAGACCATGATGTTGTGCATCGTCAACACTGCCTCCCCTATAGCGCCAGCCACGTAGCTGAACGTCTCATGTTAAAGACCCGGATGACATTACAGGGCACCAGCTGGAGCAGAGCAACTGAGCAGCACAAAACTGAATCCTGAACTGGTCCTTTAAAAATGTATCATCTCCTCGGATTGTATCACTAAGTACATCTGAGCAAGTGCAATCAAGACGTACTGGCATGGTTTATTCAAGTATCTTTGTGCTTATACACTGAACATTCAAAAGTTAAATATCGTACCCCTCCTCCTGACTATCTGACCGGTGTACCACAACAAATTAAATAATATAATGACAAAACAAAATCTTAAATGGATAATATTTCAATAATTACTACTATTATAATTATATATCATTAAAAATTGGAGCTTTCTATGTCAGTACTTTGAGAACATTTTGCTAAAGATACATACAGTACTAGTACACTTGATCTAATATTTCTAGATTTTTACTTTTACTGAGGGAAAGGATCTGAATATTTATTTCCCCTTTGACTGGGGAAAAAAATCATCTGCAATAAGTTCATCTGTGCAACAAAAAATCTAGTTAGTGTTTTGTCTTCATTTCCTCTGATTTTTTTTGTTTTATTCTTCTCTTTATAAATGTCACTTTAAAGAGCCCCAACACTTGAGTTGGGCATCAAGTGTATTGAAGTCATAAAGCCCGTGAGGCTGTTTGGCGCTGCATTTATGGGAATTTTAGTAATGCTGACGGCATAAAGTGCAGCCGAGGCAGCAATGTCTTACACCTGATCTCAGTAAAAATGTACTCGTGGGTGCTTTACTTTTTATTACACTTCAGTGATTAGGAATGCCAGCTTGTCATGATCCTGCCGAGGATTAGCTTTACAATCTCTCAATCTCAGCACAGATACTCTGGCCATAATTCTGCTTAGTTATGGTTATGGACATTGGTAGTTCAACTCATTTGTGAGTGAAAGTACAGGACAAATCAGGACATACTGAGTTTGGATTATTTTATACAGGACGGGGAGGAAATTTCATCTTGCCTTTGAATATGATTTCCACAGTTGAGGGCGAAGATTGACAGGGAGGAACCGAAGACAGGCTCACAATATTCATATAGTTAACATGCACAACATTCATATGTATGGAATACGTCAGTTCCCCAAGAGAAAGTGCTGATGTATTCACCCTCCTATAGACTGTACCTCTGATGATGTATTGCATTAAAGAAGAAAAGAATATATACAAATGTGAGTATTGTGGGTGTCCACTACAAATTATACTTGGATTGCTTGTACATTCATATGCAATCACGCTTTTTCAGATCAACCTGATTTATGTCCTCCATTGCATCTTGGCTGTCTTTTCTCACTGAATAAATCATGTGGAGACACTGATTGTAATAACAACGCATCTATTACAAACAAGAAATTCAAATCAATCAACAGAAAATTAACTGGCAACCGTCTTATTATATTTGGTATAAAGTACTTTTTAAAGAGAGAATGCCTTATAAATAGCATCAATTTATTTGCCACTGTTGTTATGAAATTATTTAGCAGACTTTCATTCTGTGTGAAGCCTTCAAACCTTCTCAACTTGGTTGCACTGTATTTCAAGACACACTACCCAACATGAATGAACTTATACCCCACCAAGCAGACAGCACTGAGAAAGTCATGGGAATCATCAGTGATTTGGAAAAAGCTCAAAGATTTTAAACTGGTTGCACTTCAGATGAAGTTTTCTCATGAAACCACTAGAACACAGCGGAGACTATGGTGATGACTACCACTCTGAGATTGAGGCACCTGGGAAAAATGCTGCGCGCCGTTTAACAGGAGCTTAATTCTGGCCACATGGTTTATTCATGTGGCCACCGCTGATATCACGACTCTCATAAATCACGCAGTGCGGCATGCTGGATGTCCACGCGCCCGGGCAGGGCTCACTAATCTCAACACCATCTTTCATCTGAATAACCTTGCCTTACCGCAGGGCAGGCCAACACCAGACACAGCCCATTGGAGGGAGGCTCTCCTTGTACTTTTATTTCTTTCACTCTGGGCACAAAGACTTTCTGCAGCTTGTCGGAGCAGACAAACACAGTCCTGTGTGCTCCCAGGCAGGAGTCGGCCCACTCTCAACCACGGGCAATAATGAGAAATTGCTTCATGGACATCAGAGGAACTAATCTAGTCTAACGTTAGCTTTATGAATGTAGAATCAGACACACGAGGGAGGAGAGCAGTGGAGCCGGCCGAGCCATCTGTTCAGAAGTGGTTCAAAGAAAGAGCAGAAAATTTCAATCTAATAAGAGTAAACATGATCATCAAATATAGATAATATAATGGAGTTTATACAAACTTTGCCCTAATTTATTTTAATGCTTTTCCTACTGTCAAACATCTTTTTTTGGGTAATTAATTGGATTTGGGTCCGTATTCACATAACAGGGCACAGAATATACAGTCATGAGCATGTCACCAATTACCAGCTTTAGGCCTACATTTTTCCGTAAGAAAACTAATTAGCAAAACAACACCACTTAATGAACCAAAATAACAATGTGCCGGATGTCACATAGCTCAGCCTGCTGCTTAGAATAGTCTCTACATTTCACCGCATGCTTCTAATAACAAACCCCAGGCATCACATTGACAGCCAAATGCATCGCAATGCCCTCTGCGCTACGTCTGTCCTCTCTCCACGGCCTCGCTCTGGCCTCCTGCTGCCGCCAGTTGGAAGCACCAGTCAAGCTCCTCCTCGCACCAGTAAGACTCCCCCCTTCCCCACGCAGACAAATTAGCCACCCTGTGACTGATGGCGAGTAATGAGAGCCGCTGGAGAACAGTTGGACGTCTTAGGACAAATTAATGTGTGAATATTAGCCTGTTGAACCTTCTGCTCTTTCCCACCAGGATCATTTTTAGTAGAGAACAAAACTGAATCACTCTATTACTCTTACAGCTCTCTGGTCAAGGAATCACAATCACACTATAGTGCATACTAAACAGGCCGGATGGTTATCGCTGTATGTTATAAAGTTACAGCTCACACAGAGCCGAGCTCAGCTGAGGTATGGTGTGGACAGAAAAACAAATGGAGAAAAAAAAAGGTGGACGGAAGAAGGCACTGAACAGGCAAGTAGGGACGCAGCAGCTCACCATGAAATGCTGAAACAACAGCACGGCTGCCAGGGCAATTTTACACCCCAATAGTTTCACACCTCAGCCACCAACCCCTTCCAACTCTGAACCTTGTGTCTTCTTTGTGTCTTCATTTATTTTGTGTCAGTGTCCAAGATGTGAGAAGCCAAGCAGTGAGAAACTCGTCCCAAATGTCGCAGAGTAAGCGGTGTGTGAAGCAGACGTGGAAGCGAATGTGGGTGGGGTGGGGGGGTTTGGTGGGTGGGCGTTGTAAAGAAGAGAAAAGCCACTGCGCCCGGATGAACCTCGCTTTCTATGCAGGCGATCCTGTGAGATCTCACAGGACGCTGAAGCGAAGGAGCTCAGCTACACATTGGGCGTACACTCAGAGAAACATAACACATACTGTGAATAAATGCTGATGGCTGTATGCAGTGCAGCGGTGGAGCGAGTGTTCAGGGGGCTGCCCGATGCACGTTAAAATGCTCGTATTCAGAGTTAACAGTTGAAGAAATGTACATTGGTGTTTTGAGCACGCTGGTGGCCCCATGTAAATGGTAGATAACTCTACATGACATAATTGGATTGATAATACTGAGCCATCAAGTGGCATTTTACCGGTGTAGCTTATTGAGGTGGAGTTAATTAGTTTAGCAGTGTTTCCCGTCCGAGGGGTCAAGACGCTGTCAGAGGGTCACAAGATTTAATGGGAGAGAAAAGAAGAAGAAGAAAAAAAAAACACTACATGCTGTCAGACAAATTGTGTTCATGTAGCCAACTTTGCTCCATGTCTCTGACTAATTGTAAAACACTGCATGATTTAAACATCTTTTGAAATTAAACCCTGTGAGAAATTTTGAGGGAAAATGTCTTTTTGGTGGAAACCCAAGACCTCATCTGAAACATGACATGGACTCTGAATAATATTTGCAATAGAGAGTAATGTTGATATGACCTTGATACTTTGATGTGCTTTACCTAGGGGCTTCCCAGTGGTTCACCTGGTAGAACACATAGTAGGTTTACTCCTAAAACTAAAACAAAGTGTGTAATAGGCTAGTTTACTTAAATCCTAAAAATCCTAGTTTGAAAAGTATGTAGTAGTGAAGCAAAAGCACAGTATTTCCTTCTGAAATCATGGTAAAAGTTGTGGAAGTACAAAAATATGTACTCCTGTGTTTCAGCATCAGTAAATGTCCTTGGTTACATCCCACCACTAATGTCCTCCAGTCTTTGGTGTTTCAGTCAATCGAGCGTAAGGAAGACGTCACTGCTGATTCACTGCAATGGAAGAAGCTGTGGGATCTCGCACAGGAAGAATGTGTGTACATTTATGTGGAATTTTTTTTATGAAAATGACCAATTAAAATAAAATATTAATTATTTCTGTCCCACTAAAAGCTACATCCCCCACATCCTGAGATGAATGGTTTACTCCCTCTGCTAGTGTAGCACATTAACCTTCTGGATCACTAGTCAATGACTGAAAGAGGAATGACTTACCATCACGATTATTAAATCTGAAAATATGCTCCTGCAGCATGTTAAGCCTGGCCGTCGTGGAACCAGGTGATCTCAATTTGGTGAAATGAGAGCTCCATCAACAGGATTTGCATTAAAGATGCATGCCCAATTTTTGCCACCATGGCCTTTTAAATGTCCTTGAATCCACTTGAGCAAAATACGCCTACTTAGACTGAATGCATTAAAAAAAAATGAACAAAAGAGAGGAGTGTGCACGGCTGTGTTCCGCATGCCTGATGAACATGAGGAAGAGATGCGACAGCCAAAGTGGAAACTGGTGCCGAGAACCCAAAACGCACATAAGGCCCATGAAAGTCATTAGGAATTTTGGTTGTTGTACAATCATTAGGACACAGAATATAACCGCTGGGCTGGAGAAACAACGCACTGAAATGTATTCATTATAAATCACCTGCTTCATTAGAGGATCACACTGTTAAAACTCATCCCGTGTCTCTGTTTGCCTGCACTCCATAACACTGGCACGTAATTGTGTCATACATCACAATAGGGTAAATATCACCAAGTAATGCAACATGCAAAATAAATAAAATATGTGCTCATACCTCCAACAGAATTATTAGCCTCCAGTGCAAACAATATTAATATATACATCATTTTACAGGTACTATACACTTGTTTGACATTAATAATATCTGTCATGTCAGACTGTCCGGCCTGCTTTTTATCCACTGGTCTGAATGCAAAAAACAACAACATCTCATGCTATGCCAGAATACACTATGTGGTGCTACACATGAAAAAATACTGCTTATACGCAGAATCAAATTTGGCTTTGCTGCAAATTTTATCATATCTACATGCTCACAACCTTCACTTGTCACTCTTTTCGCATCTGCTCCATTATTCTCTCCTTTCTCCCCGTGGCAGTGCCAGGTAGGACGGCCTGGTGCTGGTGACGGAGCTGCCAAGTGTTTGCGCCCTGACCCTCTGGTCCCTGGACAGGTCTGAGTGTGAAAGCATCGCATGCGAGAGGCCAAAGGAGATGGGACACTCATGCCGACTGGTGCATTATTCATGAGTCACCCCTGTTGAGTAGGCAGTTATTCAGCATCCAAATCCCAGATGTGGTTCAATCTGTGCTCCATTCACTGTCCTGACTGCTGGCCATTGATCACAAGCAAAGGTACCCGGGTGCTGAATAAGCGCAGGGGCTTTATGTTATAGGGCTCAAAGTGCCTCACTGATAACACAAAGATCCATCACCAGACACTGGAAATGGTCCAAAGGTTGCTTCGCGAGAACCGATCAGAGGAGCTGAGAGAAGATGCATCGGCAACATTTATTAAACAGGAGTAGCACAGCGTGTGTCGGGGATGTGGCGGTGATATGTTGTCGTGTCAAATAGCCATACAATGTAGCAGGGGAGCTGAGTGTATGCAAGTAAGCATTTCTGTGTCTGAATCAAATTTCACTTCCATGGTAATCAGCTCCACTGTGATTATATTTACACACAGATAAGCACACACACACACATACACATACAGAGACACACAGAAACAGAGAGAGAAGTTGCTATGATGAGGTCCCTCTCTGAAAGATGCCAGAGGCAAGGTATCACACTCTAATAGGCATCACACCATTAGTGGACAGTTGAGCACGGTGAATCATTTGTCCACTTTAATCATCAATCACACGCAGGCAGCCAAATGTGGCATGACCACAACTTTGCCTGTCTGCATTTGTCAGGATGATGATCATCCATCATCGATCATGTTGGAGAATTACTGTATGAAATGAAATGGGAATAATAATTACCTTGTCAACTGGCCTACCTAGACGTACAGGACTAACTGTGTCCGCTTATTCAAACACCTACATAACAATCGAGCGGCCTCCAGAGGGCTCGTATTCAGGTCAGTGTTTCATGATAATTACAGGTTCTTTAAAAGAAATCAGTGTTAAACTTCATCAGACTTTTCCAAATTATTTTTTTTCCCTTCGCAGCTCACATGCTAAGGCTTTCTATTGTTAGAACATTTCTGATTAAATATTGTTTGAAACCGGGGGAACAATCTTGCAAAGTTTCAACAAATTTTTAGAGCCGTTCAAAGTTTGCACTGTGGGTTGCTGGGAAATATTTGAGTTTGTTTAACCTCTGTTTAAATAGTGAAGGGGATCTTTTTTTTTTTTTTTTTTACATCTTTTATTCATCAAGTATTAAAAATGCTCTCATTCTTTGATCTATGAATCATCTTCTATATGACATTTTGTGGGTCATTTTTAAATGAATCACGTCAAACATTAAATTTCAGCGCATGCTTGGACCATATTTCAGTTCTCTACAGCCTCAGTTCTAGGAAGAAGAGATTAGTCAAAATGTAAGATGCTCCATGAATATCTCTGGTTCGTAAATAAATGATTAAATCCTTTCTAAACTCCATAGTAATTGGTAATAAAAGCCAGTTCAACCAATCAGCAACAGTGAAGCAGTGAATAAACTATGCGTAAAAAGCATATGCCAGAGATGGAGAGGGAATCTTTGCTGTCTAAGGCATAATGATGAATAATAGCCTTATCAACAAAGACACAACACATCCCAACACGCTGAGATCTTATCACTGCTCGTGTATTTCCTGTATCTCCCGTGGAAAATGTGTCGTGTGGTTCCCTGCGCTGAAACTAACAGAATTACTCATGTCAAAAGACTCGGGCTTTATGGCAGCAGTCCTTTCACAAGACAAGGGAGAAGAAACAGGAGAGAAAAAAAGTGGCAGGTGTAAGCAGACGCATCAGCAGTATTTGCAAAAAGTCACCAGATTCCCACAAGGGACATGGTTGTCATTAAAACAAACAAGAAAAGAACTGATGAGTGCATTAATCAGAGCGCGGCCAAGCGTCGGTGGTGAGCTGTAGTCCGTGGCGTTTCTTCCCCAGGAGTGGCTTCACCTGAGGGAGGGGGGATTAACGCAGCTCCACGCCGGAACTCCTGTATCTGAAATCTGCCTGAGCTCATCGTTTCTTCTCCTCGGTTAAGAGGCTGTGGCTGGATATCAGGCTCAGGCAATCTATTCCCCCTGCAGACTGCTGGCTGACCAACATCAATGCCGTGCATTGTCGAATTATTAATTAAATGCATGCAGGCATAATCAGATGCAGACGTGGCCAGGCCTTTGGGACAGCTAACATAGAAATGAAGCTAAATCTAAATTGCAGATTCCCTGTTTTGTTTTTTTTTCAATGCCAGCTAGCTATGCTGTAGGAGTAAAATTTTGTGGCCTTAAAAATCAAGTAGCACTTTGCACTTGTTTAACTTTGTTGTAATGCAAAACATGCGCGGCCATGGCTTTTCTCAGCAATCCAGACAAAGAGAAGAACATACACAACGAGAAAGGACATAAACAGGCGTGGTTCTGCAGTTTATAGTCAAATAACGTACTATAGACGGCAGCATAAATATGTTGACATAGACGAGTAAGAGATGAGATGTGGGTGTTTGCTGTGTTCTGTTGTTTTCATTCCTTCTCCAAAGACGTGCAAAATGTAAATGCCACAGCTTTCAAAAGTAAAAGCAAAGTCCAGGTCCTGCCTCCGTATATTTCATTAACTTTTGTTAATGTAGTTTCTATGGCTCCAGGGTATTTGCTCAATGCTCAATGCACTTTTGCTGAAATAATAAGATCTATCAGTCAGCGCGAAGCAAAAACAGCTTAATTTGCAGAATAAAGGTCATTGGAGCTGTTACTTTTGAGGGGCTCTGACAGAGAACAGTGTTCAAAAAGCAACAAACTCTAGAGGAAACTATGCTTTTGAATTTTACACCCTACTGAGGTGTTTCAGTGTGGCTCTAATAATCAGCATCAAGCAACTGAGCTGATTATCATTATTTGCCCCTCTGAACCACTCAATACATTCAGCTGCTGCTGGAGACCACTGCTATTGCCAATGACATGTCTGACCAGTAGGGAAAACTACCTCTCAGCATATAAACTAATTAGTTTCTAAATCTTTTAATTCACATGTGATTAAGAGACTATTGAGTGTGTGGGTCCAAACCAGTAACTTATCAGGAGTTAATTGCATTTATTGAATAATTAAAGAATGAATGAGTGTGTCCTCTGAATCAAACAGAAATGTAAATTGTACTTACACCCTTATCTCAAATATTCTCTCATCATGTCCAATTCACATTGTGAATGGATATCACAATCAAATTCCCACACTGGAAAGCTATTTCTCCCTGGTTGCCAATGGAACGTGTCCTTGCGAAGTGAGAAAGCTGTCAGCCCTCCACAGCCACACACTTTCATTAATCAGCACTAATTAAACGTATTGATTGAGCCAAACATTGGGATTTCCAGTTGAAAAGGTTTACTAGACTGTAAAGCGACTGCTTTAAAAATACACAAGCCCACTTATGTGCCCTTGAAGGATCCGTCACTTTGGGCCACAGCTCAGAAAATGAGACAAAGATGCGTCTGCTTGCTTCTCATTAGACAACATCAGATTTCACGGCGTCTCAGAGGTAAATGTCGTCCTTGGCTTTAACTGAGAGCTGAAGCCACTGGAGCTGAACTGAGTGTCAATTTGTTTTCTGGCAGCCTGACCTCTCAAAAAGTTGTATGAAATCACAGCTTGATGCAGCCCGAGCCCTGGAGGACCACCAGATTGTATACAACAACTGCAACCTACAGACTACATGTTTTAATGAACAGCCACTTTACTGGAGGGGAGAAATAACTTTTTAAAGCTCACTGAACATGTTACCGTACCTCCAAGTGCATAATGCAGTAAATCCTGACAGACTGGAACCACTGTATGTGCAGTCCTCCAAACAAAACTAGACAAATTAATATAGAAACTGTATTTGAGGTCAGAATTTTTCACCACTGCAGTTAATAAAAGTTGGTGATGATGAGATTCAGATTAATGAACATAAACATTTAAAAAAAAACTCAATGGACGAGCTGAAAAAAGAACTGACCCAAAAAAAAGTGGCATTTTAGAAATGCAGTTTTCACAGGTCAGCGTGAAATTAGTCGTTTCATTCTACAGCCCAAATTACCGCTACACAGAAGTAATAAGAAAGGGAAAATGGAAATGTGAAAGATGTCCACTTTTGGTGTTACTCTCCAGGGTCATAATGGGCCAAAGTCACAGCTGGCTTTGTTTGGTGTTTCATTTAAACAGTTTTGATTGTGAAACTGATCGTCCAACTACAAAGCAAACAACTGTAAATTGGATGTGAATTATTTATTTGTGAATGCAAATAAATGTGTTTGTGTAGTTTTTCCTGGAGGGGCAAAAGGGAATGCTAGATTATGATTGTGTGTAGCCATTATATACTAAAAAAAAAAAAAAAAAAAAGACTTAAAAGAATTCAAGGCAACAAAGGAAAAATAAATTCATCTTCTAAATCTTATTTTTGAGAACATAGAGCCTCAAAGTCCGTCACATATTCCAACTGTCAGTCTTGGACTCAAAAGAAACCCTTAACTACTGTAGTGCCAAGGTGCATTTATGATAAATTACTTCAAAACAAATTGCTATAATTCAGGGAACCCATGCGGAGCAGTGGCTACAATGTATGCAGCTCCAGCTGGGCAGAACAACAGCAGCTACTGTAAGGCTCCACTTGCCCTATATGGCAGCGTGTGTGTGTGTGTGAGAGAGAGTGTGTGTGCACCTAATGTATCTGCCAGTGATTTGATAAAAATTATTGATTTTACAAAAGGGCTTCATGGTCTGTTTATTTTTCCACAAAGGAAATCAACAGCAGTAATGATTTCATTATTAAACCATGGTGCAGATCTGCTCATTGACTAATAGACTAATGCAAGTTTAATCAGCAGCTTTATCTTGCGCTCTGTTGTCATCTAGTGGCTCCTGTGTGATATGACATATACTGCATGTGTTCTTTCCTCTGGTCTGAATAAAAATGTTGATCACAGCTACTGGATTCACTCACCATCCTTGACTTTGAAGGACAAAACATTATCTTAAATCCTCATTCAAGGAATTAATCTGAGACTGTGGAAGACATGGTGACATTGGATTTAGACTGGCCACACTTACAGCGATGTTAATGTCAAATGTAATAATAGGAGAGCAGAAATGAAAGATGGTGATCAGGTAAAGCGATCAAACTTGTCAAAAAAAAAAAAACAGGGAACACCACTTCCACAAATGAGAAATAATCCAATCTTACACAGGAGCTGGTTAAACCAACTGCTTATGCAACAATCTGAAACATTTGCATTCACTGCAATACAACAGGCTTGTAAATCACTGTATCTTCAAACTAATAGTTTCCATGGCAGAATGGACAGGCAAAACAAAAACACGCTCACAATAATATACATATAACTGCAGCTATAGTCTAAAACTCTCCGGGATGATACAGCCCTTTTCTTTGGCACAGCGCGCACATTTCCATGGGATAGACTCGCCAATAGCCTAATTAAATAGAAAGCACAATTTGTCACATCAAGCAGCCAACAGCAGCGCTTTCCAAATGCCAGAAGACTGCGCCCCAAGTTACTGCGGGGCCGCCTCAACAACACAAAACACGCACATGCAACAGAACCAATTTGTCTCTTTTCAGAAACATCTGCAAAGCGCTTTATCACCACAGATAGTGCCGATAGGTAACGATCTGCCTGCTGCAGCATCATTAGCATCCTCTGCCGATTAAAATCAAGACCGTTTGTTTTGTTTTTGCCTCCTTTCGTTCTTTCTTTTTTCTTTTTCTTTTTTTTTACTCCTTTCGATTTTCAAGGGAAAAGCAATTAAACTCACCCGTCGGGAGACTTGAGGTTTAAAGTTATCGCCCATCAACAAAACATAATTCAGTTGGTCCACGATGCAAAACCGTCTTCCATCTTTAACCAGTCAAAACGCAGGTAGGCAAGAACAGGTAGTTTCTTTGGTGTTCAAGTGCATTTTTTTCTTTGTATGTACATAAACACAGACACACAAACACACACGCAGCGCCGCGCAGGAGTCAGGTGTAGTGAGAGGACCCGCCGCTGCTTCCTCCCTCTTCTCTCTCCTCTCCTTCACTGGGTGAAGCGCGGCCCACTTTAAACTCTGGTGACGTCATGGGCGCTGATGCTGATGCTGCGCCACCCCCCTCCCCAAATAGCCCACCCACCAACCACCCCTGACCCTGCACCTTTATAAACAGACAAAAACACAGAGAGAGAGAGAGACACACACACAACACACAGTCGTTGCCTTAAACATAACTAACAAACTTGAGGATTCACCTCCACCAGAACAGGTATATAACCTGTAGCAATAAAGCATTAAAAACATACTGATACAACCCCCTCCCCCCCACCCCCAATGCCATAAAGGATTATCGCTGCTTTCCATACCTGACTGCAACATTCAAAACCATATGAGGTGAAAATAGGGAAATTGCCTGGAACAGTGTAATCATTATAATTAGATCCTATATTTTTCTGCAAGGGTGCACACTTCAGTTCTCCCTTGAACCAGGAAAAAAGATCCAGTTAGATCAGGTATAGAGTCAGGTTTCCCTTTCTGTTCTGACATATCTTCATGTGCCTATGACAGCTTGATATTCCAGTTTAGATGCAGAATTGACTTAATGATTGATCTCAGAAAGTCTTTTCAGTTGTGAGCCTGAGCGAGGCATCTAATCTTGCATGTTCAGGCAGGGCTACATGTGGTGGCGGAAGAAAAGACCAAGCAACCCTGATGGTTCAGAACAGACAAGACTGATTGGACCATTTGATTAACACTGTTATAATGACATTTAACAGAGTTATGTCTCTGAATGGGAGGTCAGTATGAGTTGAGTTCCCTCTATATGGAATGATTGTCAAACCTGGAAAATAATTTGCAATAATTCTGGTGATTCAAGATTGGTGTGGTCCAACCGATAGCAGTGCTGTAGACATATAATGATGTCGATATAACTACGGTACTCAAGTGATGGACATATTGATGGTTGAGTGATCTTAACAAGTGCATATCAAGAACCATCAGAGGCTGGTCAAATCTGGACTGAGAGGAGCTAAATATTCTTTTGAGCAGTTTAAGAATTTGATGCACTAAATCTGTATTTTCAGTCAATTTAGTATATCGAGCAGAGGGGAGATGAAATGACAAAATGGTGAAGGATATGAGAGGCAGAAGATAAAAAGGGAAGAAAGGGCAACGAGTGAGGAGGGGCTGGAAGAACAACAGTAAAAGACAAGTCGGGAAAAATACAGAGAAGTGAGGGGAAAAAGATGTAAAAGGGGGAAAGTACATTGGCAGATAAGGATAGGGGCAGGATGGAAGTTATTATTATGACAATGACTGACAGAAATGCAGGAATAGGAAAGGGTGTAGGATGGGAAAAAGAAGGGTAAGAAAGTAGGATAAACAGAAATGTACAGAAAGTAAGATGTGAGACAGGTAAATTGAAACAAAAACATGATGTGCCACTGCCAATACATTTTGTACTTGAAGCAATAGCAATGGAGAGAAAAAAATATATTTCTGAGGAATGCAACCAAGTTTTATCAGTAAACGGAAAGGAAAATTTGTCAGCTGACAGAACAAAACACAGGGCAGCTAAAGGTCAACAGAGAAGAGCATTAAAGAGGAACTATGCAAGTCTGCTCGCTTTTCCGCTGTTTTTCTAACCCTCCTCTCGACCATGTGCATTTGTTTAAATCAATCCATGGAGTGGTGGATAACGTTATACAACATATACGATGTTACAACGTGTAGGCTATATCCGTGTAGTCTTAACTCGCATAAACAAAAGATTACGGGTTACGGAGCACGTTGCCGCAGAGATGAGAGCTGGGACACTGGGCCGGCAGCCAAGTAGGCTACTACACTGATGTTGCAAGGTTGGTTTTCAGCCATGAGACGCCAGGTGGAAGGCAGAGAGCCTCAATTCCCACTTTTAACAAGTCCCAAGTCATGTAGTTAACTATCACAATTACTCTGAGCTTTTTAATTAAGGTAAAAATGTAGCATATTCATGGGAAAAATCCTGCTTCCTCCTGATTGGGAAGAAAAGACAAAAACCAACATGGTTCAAAAATCAAAACTGAAGGGCAGCTTTAGGAAAAAGAAAAAGGAAAAAAAGGGGGGGGGGGGGGGGGGGTTGCAACATTACAACTAGGAGATAGTGGATAATGCACTCTAAAATGTCACTGAGGCAACCTATTAGCACCACTTAATTAAAGGCATGGTTGCAAGATAAAAGACCTAAAAAGAGAGCGGACCTCTTTCATGAGGGAAAAGGATAAGTGGCAGTTGGTTCCTGAGAAAAAAAAGCTATGACTTGTAGACAAGAAAACAAGAGGCACCTGAACTCATTGAGTGCTGCTCTGTATTAAATGATGGAACACATTTAGAGGTTTTTTTCTTCTCTTAGATTTTAAACTCAAACCTAAAATATTAATTGCTGCTGGTTGAGTGCTGTGCAGAGGACCGAGCAGGACAGCACAAATGGTAAATGTGAACTAGAGTGCATCATCTATCTGCAACAAATTTTAAGTTCCTACAAGTTCAGAGTAAATAAAACTAGGGCTGCACTTTCTCTCTTTTTTTATAAACAATCTAACAAATATTTTTTCATTAAGTCAATAATCCTATGCTCGCTCATTCTAACACTTATTTTTTTTAATTATTTGATTAATGATACAATTATTTTACCCAAAACAAATATCAAAAACTTGTCTCATGAATATTTCAATATTTTTATTCGATCATGTTCTCTTACAAATAAGAATAAGATGGAACAAAGTATCCACTGCAGTCTCATGTTTCTCCTCCATCAAATCTGCAAAGTGGCACTTACTGACCACCACATTGTTGGGTGTCTGTCGGGTGTTTTCACACAAACTGGTTAGGTCGACCCAACTGGAGTTTGGGCCCGAGTGCGGTCCATTTGGATCAGTGTGAATACAGCAATTGCACTCAAGGCGCGTTCCGAGACCCACACCCTAAAATACTCCCACACTTGAAATGATCGTGAGCAAGGTTTTTTTTTGTTGTTTGTTTAACTTCAACTTGTTCGGCAGCCATCCCTTGCCCAGGAGTCGCCATGTTATTATAGTACGTCACGTCAACGCATGTTATGCAAATCGCCGTATTCTTGTAACCGATTACGTCGATGAATCGTCCCAGCCCCAAATAAAAATGGACCCAATATGTCCCCAGAAGACATGGAGTACTGAAATTGTACTTATTACATGTACCTTTGTACCTTTTAAAGAAAATCTTTGTGAAGCTTGCTTTGCTTCAGCAAGGTACTTAAGTGGTGCATCTTATTGACTGGTCCTTGGTTCCAAGTGTCCTATACGGAGAGTGACTTCACTTGGAACAAAATACCAGTCAATAATGGTGGGGTCATTTCAGTGCTTTCTGTGCCTCTGTGCTGACGATGTCCATGGCTGAAGCCATTATGTTTTTAGGCTGTCCATCCATCCTGGAAGTTTTCAAATTTTGCACAAGCAATCAATCAAGCTCAAGGATGAATTGATTGGATTATGATGGCCAGATGGAAAGGTCACTGCAACCTCATATCTGTTCCATTCTCGTGAATATATAAGACATTATGACACAATTTTCACTTTGCCGACGGGAGGGGTGAGCAAGTGAATGCTGGATGTCACGGTTTAACTCCAATATTACACACTTTAAGGCTTTAAGGATGGTGATGTAAAGTTCTTAACATTTTTGACACAAACATTTGGAATCAATGATAAACCCGTTAGATCTGGATGGAAGGTCAAAGGAAATTGTAACTTCACAAAACCTACTCAAAGCTTGACTATCAAAGGTTTTGAAGGAAAAAGATTTAACTGACACTTATTGATAGGTGAGTATCACCTTGACTGTGAGGTTTCAAAACACTCCAAATGAGACTCAACCATTTTATACAAAGTTATTTATTTAGCTTGTTAAACATCTGTATTTTATGCCCACTAGTCCTGCCATATAATAGCTGTCTCATCCTATGGGTAAATGTCTGTTTTAGTCATAGGGCAGCCGCAGATTTGTATGTATGGTACTCCAACAACTGGCCTTTCTTCTCTGACTTCAACTGACTACTGTTATCAGTTGCTTCAGAAGCTGCCTTTGTGGCCCGCTGTAATCCCTGACCACAAATCCCCAACTCCCCAAACAAAGTAGTGGTGGATGAGGCAACAAATCCACAGCATCAAATAAGACATGGCGCATTCTGGTTTTCCAGCGCTGCAGCTCGGTCCCAATCAGTGCATCTGAGCTTGTTCCTTTTATGTCTCGTCTGCGTCTACTCGTGGGACAGTGATGTCTGGAAAGTGCAGTAAATAGAGTTTCATTTCAGCGTGTCAGGGCTGCAGGTTGCAGGCCTTTGACTGCTTCATTTCTCAGTTGTCATCTTCTTTTCAAAAGGAACTCAATTTGTCAGCTCAGCAGTGGTTTCTCATTCATTTTGTTGTCCAATTAGCTTTTCCCCATTCTGACAGTCAATGAAACAGCTCAGTCAAAGTAGCCTATGCATAGAAATAATATGGCAATCTTCAGTTTTAGATATCTTTGTTCCATGGTATCCATGGCAACACTTGTGTTTTTTTTCTTTCACCCAGGTTTAGAAATTGAGAAAAAAAATTCCAGAGGATTAGAGACCAAGAGAAAGGGCCCTCCACGGTCACTGTGTGGCAATTAGCTTGTGGTCATTTGATCTACTGTAACTTTCACCGGCTTTATTTGGAGTCTGAGTTATTAGCTGCTCCTAAGGTCAAAACAAGAGACGGCTGTACAAACAAATCCAGCCAGGAAACCAAAACGCAGAATGTCAAAATGCAGGAGAAGCAGGCAGAAACATTATGCCCATGGCAAAACATTCAAGCATGACGCACGGGAAATGAACTGGTGTATTCAGTGACAGGTTGATTAGGAAATGAGGTGCAGGTGTGTAGAGCACAGGTGACTGTAGGGGTGATGAGAAGTGGGAACAGGTGTGTGGTGCAGTCAGGTGATGAGGAGAGAAGAGGGGAGACAGTCTGAGGACATCTGGTGGACAGCTGGAGGAAGACAGGTCTGAGGAGACGGGGAACTGAGCAGTAGCTGTCTTATAAAGAGTGGAGAATCTACTTTATAGTCTTAATACCTTCATCAGTTTATATAATAATGTTCTTAAATATTGCACATTTCAAAATTAACTTGGGTTCAGTTAAATTACATATGAAAATGTAATATTCTGTTTGACGGACAGGAAAGGACAGGTTTATAGGTATTGTAAAGGGTGCTGCCATTATAATACAATGATGGTAAACAGGACTGTTGTTTTCACAGTTTTAAAAATAACATTTCTCTTTAACCCTAACTCTAACCCTTACCACAGCCCTCACTCTGAAAAGTTTTCATCATAACATTCTGCTAAAGCAAGCGCCCTTATATAGCCATACATACCGTAGATGTACAGAGCTCTCAAGTCTCACGCATTGAGCGTGACAGTCACTATTTTCGGTCTTTTGTCACGTACACACCGGCAGGAATCAAGCATGTCTCCTGTGGAGTTCGAGTCACTCAGGGCTCTCAAGTCAAGACACACACATTTCAATCAGCTCACATGCTCACACGCCACACATTACATTTCTCACACTGAGAAGTTGATAAAACAAATTTAGTATGAATGGATGATGCAAAGGTAGATTGCTCCGTTTAGTCCATCCATACAGCTAGCTTGAATCAGCCATTCGTAAAATAGCATTTCTTGTTGCCGGCCGGGTAAAGTCTGGGTTTCCGCAGCGCTGCAAGCAGGCGTCCTATGAACGCACATGAATGCCTGAAAAACATTTAATAACCCGGGTCGGATCGGACCTTCAACACGGATCGGACCAGGTTGGGTCTTTGAGAACTCTAGCAGAAATGAAACAGCTTAACAAATGCTCAAACACGCGATCATGGGCTTGAGAGGTTTTGTGTATTCACAAGACCTTGCAGAATACAGACCCAGTTTATTTGCTTAAACCTGTAGCCAGACCCGGCCAATACAGCAGAACGGCATCTGTAACACCCCATCCTGACATACAGCGATGAGAGCGAGAAAAAGTGATTAGAATGCATACTTTTCAATCAGCCTGTCCTGAGATGCCGCGGGCGACATCACGCTGTCCAGCGATGATGCCCACCCCTGAAAAACACGCTATGTCTCTAACTGGACGACATTTCGTGGCTCTGTCCCGCCCCTAAACACTTCTTATTGGTTTAAAAGTACACCCTGCCTTCTGTTGACAAGCGAGTTAGCAGAGAGAGAACAACCGACTGGCAAGCATGGACGAGGAGAAATTAATTTTAATAGTTCAGTCCAAGACTGAAAACGGCAACCAGGAAATGTCAGGAATCTAAAAATAGCGCCAGACGTTTGTTTACATCCCTCAATGATTTGATTGATTCTGAACCAATAGAATATACTTGCGACAAAATCGTCACGCTGCATATCAGGACACCTTCTCGCGAGATTTCCTGTACGTCAGGATTTGGTGTAAGACTCTGCTTTAATTTAAGAATTTAAGAATTTATGGTATGACAGTCGCTGTGGCGCTTATGGTGCATCTCAATAGATTAGAATATCATGGAAAAGTTTATTAAGCCTATGTCAGTAGGCTAAATACATTATATACTACCTTATACATTAGACATTATATAGCCTAGGTCATTACACATTGAATAAACATTTCTTTATTTAATTTGTAATGATTATAGCTTACATTTGATGAAGACCTAAACTTCATATTTTATATTTCATAATAATTTTAATGTTACAAAAGACCAATTTAAACAAGCACTTTTAATATGGAATTGTTGGCCTTTTGACAAGTAAGTCCATCTATATGCACTAATACCTGGTTGGGGCTTTTTGACTTTTCCATGATATTCAAATTCATTGAGATGCACCATACTAACCATAAGACGGAATATCCCTTATCACTTTTTTTTTTGGTGACAAATTCATGCAGACATGTTATGAAATACTTTGCTTTCAATTTGAAATATTTTGTTTCTGAGGTGTTGTCCCCCTCCCCCCAAAAAATAAAGAAAATGAATAGTGTCAAACTCTGCAAAGCATCACTCTGCACAGTAAATACATGAACTGAATTCCAATCAGGAGGGGAAATCTCTAAACCTTTATACCAACCAAAACTAGCAACATCATGACCAACAGAATATTATAATTTCTTCAAATGTAATTAATTATCTTACATTACTGTCAACCCCTTTGCATCCTTGTATAGGTCATATTGTGAAAACCAACAGTAATGTATTTTTCTTTCCCAACATTTTTCTCTCTGCTTTTGAATTCTCTAAACAAAAGTACTAGCTTCTTTTTAAGTTTTTCTGATCAATTTAAAAAATGTTGTTAACAAAAACAAAGCATGAACAATACAACATTTTTATGAAGCTGAATTTTGTTTTGCAGGATTTTCTAACCATAATAATTATCTTGCAGGAAATTGTGGTCACCAAGACTCACAGAGAGGAAAACCACCTGGGCAGATGTTTTATGATCCATGTGGGAAACCAGGATTGTAGTCAGGTCCGATATGCTCGGGTGCCTACAAACCAATTTGTCAAAGGCAACTTAGAATTCACACAGTTCCTGTCCACGAGCACGAGATAGGACACAACCAATCTTTCCTCTCTGTCAGTCCTGGTTTATGAAGAAAAAGGTGATTTTGGCAGCAAGACGCTTTTGGTAAACCAGGCACGGCTCAGTGGCCTTGTGTCTGTCAAGACAATGTGTACAGACTTTGGAACAGACTGTAAAATGGCAGCCAGCTTCAAGTTGTGCTTGATATCTAATCTGCATGGTTCGCTGAGGCTGGCAGCTCTCACATCATTCATTAGGAAACATGATGGGCTCTTCTCTAACAAGTCAAAGTCTTCATTGGTATAGTTTTTTTTTTTTTTTCCCCAGGATTCATACAGTACAAGAACAGCATATGGAACCAGGAGGAGGCAGCTATCACATCAAAATGCTTTAAAGGGCAGAAATGAGACTAAAATTTGATTACGCAACCAGTGCAGTGATGATAATCAGTGCTGTGCTGTGTTAGAGGGGGAGTGGTCACATGCGCAAACGCCAGAGTGCTTCTTTTAATGATATCTCTTGCATTTCTTATCCAAACACCAAATTGAGCCCTGCACCCAGTCATGTCATTAGCAAGACACCTGCCAAGTTTGAAGTCAGTCAAGAGATTCAAGAGATATATGATTAACACACAGAAAGTCATACAACAGTCAGTCCTTGCATTTAATGATGTACCTAATCAAGATCCTCCAGATTGCATGATCTGAATTGAAATGTTGATAAACAGGCTTGCTCAACTAGTAGAGTAGACTTAGTCCTAACTGAGCTACTCGACCTGAGTTCATATATTGACCCCATGTCAACAGTAATATGGAAGAGGGTTATAAATTAAGTTTAACTTGGCAGCCCTATTTCAAATGTTCTTTCACTGACGAATTAAGAGGAGTCAGACAAGACATTCTCATGTAAAAATACCCTAGAATCTAGATAGTCTGGTCTTGATTTAAAGTCCTGATCGTATTGGTCAAGAGTTTGCTTTTTTAGATATATATTTGCTAATGTCTACTGTTTTTTGTTTTTAAATAGTGGATTTCTAGATATTGGTCAAACAAAAGAATATATGGAGCTAAGCTTAATCTTACATGTTTTCATCATGAAAAATATGAAAAAGAAAACAGCATTTAAATGTAGGAGAGTAAAAACTGCAATATTTTCTACTTGAATGAAACATAAAGTACCATAATATGCAAATACTCAAGTATATTGTATACCAGAAAATGTTCTCAAGGACTGTCCATGAGCAAAAGTAATAACATTTCAAAAGTAACTGAAGATAAGTTACTCTGTATCTGAAAATAACTTGTGACAACAATGACCACTCAGGTTGCATGCAAATAAACGTTTTTAAGACATTTCATTTGTTAAATACTTCAAGTACCGAATACGCCGGAAGAGTCTGAGGTTTGCTTAAACTCTTCTCCTATGGTCACTAACATATGGCTTTTGATCCTCTGATGGCTCCTCAAATTTGACGATGTTTTGAAACTCTTCTCACACTGGTCACAAACATACGGCCTCTCCCCAGTGTGGATGTGCTGATGGACAGTTAATTCCCATAATCTTTTGAAACTCTTCCCACATTGGTCACAAAGATACAATTTTTCTCCAGTGTGGATGCGCAGATGATTGGTGAGACTGGTTCTAGTAGCGAAACTATTCCCGCATTGGTCACAAACATACGGCCTTTCTCCAGTGTGGATGCGCTGATGACTGGTGAGATTGCTTCTACTAGCGAAACTATTTCCACACTGGTCACAAACATACGGCCTTTCACCAGTGTGGATGTGCTGATGTTCGGTGAGACTGTTTCTAGCAGTGAAACTCTTCCCACACTGGTCACAAACATACGGCCTTTCACCAGTGTGGATGCGCTGATGTTCGGTGAGACTGTTTCTAGCAGTGAAACTCTTCCCACACTGGTCACAAACATACGGCCTCTCCCCAGTGTGGATGTGCTGATGTTCGGTGAGACTGTTTCTAGCAGTGAAACTCTTCCCACACTGGTCACAAACATACGGCCTCTCCCCAGTGTGGATGTGCTGATGTTTGGTGAGACTGTTTCTAGCAGTGAAACTCTTCCCACACTGGTCACAAACATACGGCCTTTCACCAGTGTGGATGCGCTGATGACGGGTGAGATTGCTTCTAGTAACGAAACTCTTCCCACACTGGTCACAAACATACGGCCTTTCACCATTGTGGATGCGCTGATGTTTGGTGAGACTGGTTCTAGCAGTGAAACTCTTCCCACACTGGTCACAGACACTAGGCTTCTTCACGGTGTGGACACACTCTGGCTGATGTGGCCCATGTCCTCTGGTTAAACACCTTTCATCTTCATCTTTAGGTCCAGCTTGGTTTTGCTCCATATGTTTCTAATAAATAAAAATGTACAGGTGACATTGAATGGTCACGTTCATGAAATCTTTATTATTGTAAATGAAGATGGTTGGAAAACATTCATAGTTAATGTTTTACAAGAAGTGTGATGAAAAATCAATTTATTCTACTGGTGCAAGTTACAACTGCTGATTTGAACTGAGTAAATTGAGAGAATGTATCTCACTAAGATGTATTTGAAGTTATTCCAGATAAACCAGGAGTCTGTTGACTGACTTTAAGTGTTAAATTTAGTTATTTTTCAGTCTTACCTCTGCAGTGGAGCTCATGTTTCTGCTGCTGTTTCTCTTCTTCTACACCAAATTCTCCTCCACCCGTCAGTCAGCTCTGACAAAGATAATAACAACACTAAAAGTCCACAGAGCAATAACTATGACAATGACTGCAGAAATACAACAGCCAGGTCCTTCTACTGTATCTTTCAGCAACAGAGCCAAGAGAATAAACTTGCAAATTATTTCTCTAAAATATCTAAATGATGATTTTGTTAAATGGTATAAAATGATATTTATTGAATTTATATATGAAAGCCCATTAAAAGAGGCCCATTGAACTCAGTCAATGTAATAATATACATAAAATGGCAGGCTTTAGCATGGATATGTACATTAAAAGGAACTCTACATCAACATCACATTTATCAATATATGAAGATGTTCCTTTGGATAGGTTTTATATACTTTTACATCAATGCTTTTATTTTGTAGGTACTACATGTCATATCTAAATCTAACAGCTTATGCAAAATGTAACGTTTGCATATAATTAAATGTACATTTCTGCAGGCTAACACTAAAAGACCCTTGTCTAAACTGACCATCAGTTCACTAGACCACAAGTGTAAAACATTTAAAGAAGTTTCATCTCACCGTGTAAATGTCACTGTGTAGTTCAATCCCTGCAGGTGAAGGCAATCTTCATGCAGAGCTGCAGGTGTCTCTGTACTTTTGAATGTAAACGGATGATTTCCATGGTGACCGAAGTAGAATCCACCCAAAACATTATGAGTGTGGTATTCAAAAAGCTTTTTTAAAAATAAACACTCCAAACACAAGAGGTATCTACCAAATGCATCCTGGTCAAAGCTATGTTACAGAAAAAAAAACATTCATGTCATGTTATGATAAGATCAATATAACAATGCATTGTTAATGCAACTCTATTATGCTGTGAATTGCTGTCATTGAATGTTTCCAATCCCTATGAGACTTTTGTATTTTGTTGAAATACAAAATATTTGGCTTTTATAATAAAAACATGAAAGTCATGGTTTGTCTCTCGCCCCCTGTTAAGTTCCTGTTTTAGTTTGAAGTTCAGTGTAACTGTCTTCCTGTGTTCTCCTGCTTGTGATTAGCCTACTTGATGTGTCTCACCTGTGTTTACATCACTCTTGTCTCTTTGCCTTATGGGTTTGAATCCTATAGGCTACCTGTAGCCCTTTGCCGCATGCCATCCCCTCTCCCTCTCTCTTCCTGACATTCAGAACTATTGATTAAAAAAATGTCTATGAATAAGCTTTTTTCCATATCAATGTTCAGATTTTATTTGCAAAAAGCTGGTGATTTGAATTAAATAAAGTGTTAAACTGGGAGCCTAGTATTCATTGGAAATGAAAAGGAGGTTGAGCACAAAACTAAGAGCCTCTAAAAAGATAATCAGACTTTTTGTACAATACAGAAAGATTAATCAACAGCTTCTTTTCGTCTTCGACCACAGAATGTCAACAATAATAATAAAAGATAACAAAATGCATAAGGGGGATAAGAGCGGGATAAATCATTGAATCCTTGGTTATTCTGAACCAAAATGAATAAAACAGGGAAACAATCTGCAGAAGCAGTTGATAACCTCTAAAATTGTTAAATTATTTGAAAGGACTGTCTTCAGATGAGAGTGTCCTGCTCTAGTAACAAAATGATTTCTGTTTATTGTCCACTGATCATAGTACTTTCATCTTTATAAGTAATAAGAAGAGCGTTTTATTCATTCAAATTAATTTCATTGCATTAGAGGCACTTACCCTATTTGCATAATACTAACACACTACTTGGATAAAATCAATCACACATTTTCATGACTTGCACGACTAATTTTTCAATAGTTTCTTTTTGGCTCATGATTTGAATACATCATGTAATGCAATCTAGTAAGAAGGTGCATTTCCTGAAACACTATCACAGCAGCCATAATATTTCATTGTGGAGATTATTGGAAGGACTAAAAGCATCACTGTTATCCTGGAAAATTAAAAGATTTGTGGGAATATAATGGTGAGATGAGAGAATAAGAGCCTGAATGTACACTGATATTCTGATATCAACAGCATTTATTATTTCTATTAGTTATACTGTACATTTAGCCTTTGGTGTAAAGTTTTCATTTAATATGAAAATCCAGCAACTTGCTCCCACTCAAGGCCAGATTGGTCAAGAGGGGGTCATTCCTATGTTCCCACAGCCCTATGTTCCCACATTTCTAACTTTTGTTGTCACTGAAAATTAGGCCCTATGTTCCCACAGCCCTTTGGTCCCACCATTGGTTGGGTTTAGGCAATGAAGAAAGGAGTTGGTTAAGTTTAGTAAAAAGACCAGGTAGAGGCTAGACAGGCCAGATAGATAGAGTCCAGATAGGTAGAGAGAGTCCAGTGGGAACATAGGGCTGAGGGAACATAGGGCTGTGGGAACATAGGCACGCTCCCAAGAGAACCCAATGAGTCTGTTTTTCAAGCTGTTCCTAAGCCGTCTCAATGCGGCTCACCTTTGTGATGGTAAAAAAAAAAAGAAAGAAGAAAAAGAAAAGAACAATTCACCCTGAGTCTATTTTAAATACGAGTCTAAAATGCTGAAATTAGCTAATAAGATATGAATAGTTTGGAGAGGTAGAGGGTTTCTTAGTACATGTTGTCTCTCTCAACTCAGCTGTGTCTGTCATTTGAGGCAGATGAGACTGGTTCTGCTTGGTCACACCTTGCCACTGGTGCCAGGTGCTTGTTAGTACATTCAACTAGCAGGAACTAGCAGAATGAACAGCCGTATTTCTACTGTACCCACCACCACTGTGTTATCTGTGTATCATCATCATCATCATCACTGCCACTGCATCTCTGACCAAAACAAATGTTTGGTCAATTACACCTCTGGAGGTGGAGGGAGGCTACAACCTCCCCTCAATCAGCCAAGTGTTAGACACCATGATAAAGTGGCCACTAACACAGTCTGAAGAAGCCCCACTGAATCACGTCACCATGTGTAAGCTACACAAAGAGCAAACAAAACACAACCCAGCAACAACAGCCATTAGCCAGCTAGCCATAGCGAGCTAACATCTGCAACAAGTGGCAAGTTAGCAAACTTAACCATGTTTGTACGACAACCGACCACAATAGTTGGTGAAAACAGACATGTAACATTAGGTTGCCACAGGAAAAGGTAGTAGTAGAGTGGGCTTAAAGAAGTACAAGAAGTAGTAGTAGTAGAAGAAGCAGCAGGGTTAAGTAAAGCATTAAAAAAAAGTTTGTAGGGGCCTACCTTTAGCTGCTGTTGGGTTCTCCATCTCCAAAGACAAACTTGGATCCATGGTCAGACTGGGAAAAAACTTAGCCTGGGATGTAATGGCTGTAACTTTAAAGAAAAGAAAAGAAAAGAAAAGGGGGGAGGGGATTTTGTCCACCAGTCACCTCCATGGCCCCCTGTCTGTCCCCTGTCACCTGCACCATGCTGCCTGTTACCATGTGAACCGTCTACAAGTGTCTTCTGGAAATCCATGGACCAAAGGTTTTCACTAGGTTCAGGGCCATTACTCTTTACGCAGAGCCTCATTTGCAGCAACATTATTGTTGTCAGGATTGGGTGAAATGTCTCACATTTAATGAATGAACTCCTGGTGAAAGGAGACGCCTCCTCTGACAGGTCCTTCAGCCCAGTCCCGCTCCCACAGGTTTGTCTGAATGGGACCAGGCCTTGTTGTAATACCACCCGTGGCCAGCAGAGGACGTCGCTGCCATGCTGTCCCGGCGGCGTGAGTGTAAACATTTTTGTGACGTTTCATTTCCCGGATCATTCACGTCCACCCATTAATAAGAAGGATATCAGTCCATCTGTCCCTGCAGCTCATGACAGCGCTGCTCGGTGTCTTACTCTGTCAGTCCCCGTCTCACCTTGTCTGCGTTTGATACCTTATTGAGCTCTCTTTCTTCTTCTTAACGTTTCCATCGTTACCGCCGTAGTTTGTGTGTTTTCTGTGTGTATCATGCAGAAGAGAAGGAAGCCAGAGCCGATCCAACTCAACCCGATCCCAGATGGGAACACAATCAACGGCACCGGGGCCACAGAGTGAGTGACAGCGTCCGTGCATGTGGTGTATTGATTACAGGTTTCTCGTCTATCATATGATGGATGTTCAGTGTGCTGTAAAGGCCAATGACAACTACCAAATGCCACACAGATGACCGAAAGGTGCCTGCTATGTGTCAACTTCTGTCCTAGGTCTCTGATATGAGACTCTGCACCAGGTGTGTGTATGCATGTGAGTGATTTTACTAAGTTTTAGCTGCAATTAATTATCATTTTGTATCAATATTGTTTTCTATTTGTTGGATAGATGATGATCTAAGTTTCCAAGGGAAGTCAGGATTAGAGAAAGATTGATTCCTTCCACTAATGATGTATAGCCTCTCAGTCGATAATTGTTCATTTTATCAATGAATTAAAAACTACAGAATATCTGAATATAGTCCAAAGGCAGGCTACCTGAGGTGATTGATTCTGTCAGTCAACTAATCAATAATCAACCAGCTATCTGCTTCATCTCTGTCAGCATTAACTAGCAGACAAAAACCCAAATGTAAAATGATATGAATGAAAAAGAGAAAAACAGCAAATCCTCATATTTTATAAATATAACTTTTGGGCATTTTTGCAAATGACTGCCAACAGTTGATAATTTCTCCAATTTTATATAAATAGGCTATAGGCTAGGCTACTGTATGTTTGCAGCTTAATTATGTCAAAATCATGAAAGACTCTCACAAATGCATTTTTTTCACAGTATTTCCCTTCATCTTAATGATCTAAATATCATTGTCTCTAATGTGAAGCTCTCAGGTCATATCTTCATGGTGTCACTGAGTAGGAGGCCGCTCCATCACTGTTGTAACAGCACACTGTGATTAGTCACAGACCAACCTTTGCAGGGAGGTAGCGTGTAGAATAATATTTCTGTGTTAGAAGAAGTTTTGCTCGGGCCACCACCGTTTGATAAAACACAGTAATGGGGACATTAAACTGTTGTGACACCGTGCTCTAGATCTCAGTTCACAGAGAAAAGCCCAGTCAGTCCAACAACAAGCTGGATCAGATGAGATGAGAATTACATAACATGTCATCCCTGTGATGGCTGCTTTTCTGATGCGTTGTTGAGGCAGAACATTTCTGTCATTGTTCGATCGTGCATCTGAAGGCCTTTTGTGTGTTTGGCAGTACACTGTGTAAAAAGCAAAAAAAAGAGGGAGAGAGGGAGACTGATATCAACCCCAGCCTTTAATTCAAATACATTTAATAATTTATTTTCTTGAATGAAGGCTTATGAAATGCAACAATTTAAGAGAAGAAAGGCAGCACATTTTACATCTCATTTCACATCTAAGAGGCCGGAAGCATAAAATGTTTAACATTTTAGCTTGAAACGTTACTTGCCAAATTATTTTTCGAGGCATTAACTACTCAATGAATCAACTAATTGGTGTAATCTGCAAATCTTATGTCAAACAATACTTAAAAAAAACTAAAAAACTAAACATCTGAACTATACCATTTGTAACATTTCATTTTGAATCAGAAAATGAGTAGAAATCACCATAATGACTTTTTTTTTTTTTAAGAATCTGAACACCTGATGTGTTTAAGTTGGAGGTTAAAGATGCTACTACTCATGTTGAACAGAGGAATTTTGTGTTGGCTTTGTTTAGCGGAAGTTGACAATGACATAATGTTTGGCGAGCGGCGAGCACATTCCTGCTGCTGCTGTTGGGCAGGCTGGAACGGGCTGAGGAGCAGCATGTCAGGATGAAGCAACAATCAGGAAGAGCTTGATTTGGCAGCCTCTGCTGTGGAGGAATCCCTCTTGCTACCACTGTGTGTGTGTGTGTGTGTGTGTGTGTGTGTGTGTGTGTGTGTGTGTGTGTGTGTGTGTGTGTGTGTGTGTGTGTGTGTGTGTGTGTGTGTGTGTGTGTGTGTGTGTGTGTGTGTGTGTGTGTGTGTGTTCCATTTCCAATAAAACTGCTGTGTTGTGCACCGTGACATTCAGACTGACATTCTGCTGACAGAAAAGCCCGGTGTTACTCTCAGTCATCTTTGCCATAAAAAGCCAGTGTCATGTGTGTCTCAGCGGTCTGAGGCACACAATTGCCCCTTATATGCCATAGACATAGGCTATAATTAAATCCTTCCATCTGCAATCTGCACACGGAAAATAGAAAAGGAGCTAAATGTTGTTATGTTGCACAGAAATTACAGCATTTCAAGTAAAAGGTTACTTATGTCCTAAAAATGCACTAGTTGTATGTTAGATGCCAAGGTGCCAGAGATCTTTCATATTTTCTATGCTCACAGTCTGAATCTACTGTGGAAACGCTGGTATGGGGGATGAACATCCGTTTACCTCAGACACTGAACTGGCATATCTGTAACTTTGTCCAGTTTATTTATATCAGTGAGGGTAAAGCCAAAATATCCAAAACATGTCTATGTATAATGCAATACAATTCAACAGCTCCAACATGGTTGGATGCCACAACTTCCCCAAGTAGGATTTATTGAGTGAATTTGCCGACAATATACGTAGTAAATAATAAATAATAATGACAGTAAGTCATTGGGCTTTGAAATGCATTATAATTCCAGTGTTTTTTGCAACTCCAGTGTAATGTTATTTAACTTACAAATTATTATGTAAATGATATAAATGTCTCCTGCGATCTAAATCTCCAAAAGTGCACATTGTCAAGGTCAAAGAGATCAACATACATTTTTATGTTTCTTTATTGACTTCTTTACTTTAATGGACAAGAGTGGAGGGTCAATAATTTGTTGAGATTGATGGGCTTTGGAAAACATTTACACATAAATGAATAGTGCGACTGAATTTAAAGAACCAGGCCACTTTGCTTCACATAATGTAGCCGATTTTGGAAAGAGGAGAAACCCAAACTGTCCCTGTCTAAGATTCAACATTTTATAGTTTCTTTTACAACTGAACTGGACAGAGATATCCACCATTTCAAAAAATCATAGCGTTATGTATAAAGGCACTAGATGGCAATGATTTTATAAGATGTTTGGTCTCATAAAACATTATCATTAATAGAAAACCTACCAGTTGTTATGAACAGAGGGGAGAAACAGCTCATGTTTCAAAACACAGAAATTGTATGGAGCAGCAAGCAAGAGCTAGGGTGCTCATACTAGCAGCATGAATGCTGCTTATTGGATGTAGATGAGCTTAATGCAATCGATGAGCCTTTTACTGAAACCAGCACCTTCCACTCTGGAGAGAAGGAATTGCAGGTCCAGCCCGTCAAATGCTTTCTCTGTGTAAAATGGCTGGCAGCCATGGGAAAACTGCACTGAGTGGCCCACACAATGCCAGCCAAGCATGTAATATTATCAGAGGAGATCTAAGAACAAACAGAAACAACCTGTTCTGAATAGACCTGTTCAAGCGATTTGCTACTAGAAGAATCTCTTGGGACAAGATCCTGCTATCACATACACATCCAGATTCCAGAATTAAAGAATTAAGTAGTTTGCCACTGTTTCCTTTGTATACGGTGTAGGGGTTTTGTTGATTATACATTCATTAGGTGAATACAGTTACAACTGTACACTGAAAAAAATGATTTTGTGGTGTAGTAATATTTATTAGGTTAACTGTCATAATTTTTATTTTCTAATTGTAAGTATCAGTGAGAACTGGAATTATTCAAGTAAATCTATATATGTCATTCATGTAATAAATAAACAGTGTAGGAAGAGTAAGTTTTATTAGATATTTTCACATAATATTCAAAGGTTTCATATCATTGCACATGAACTTAGAAATATCAAGTAAGTTTTAATAGTTTTTCACGTTATGAATCCGCACATGCGCCTTGTGACCATGCTCGCCTCCAGGACGCATGCGCGTCTATAACCGCCAACATTTGAAGACGGTGACGGCGGTCAGGTTTAATGGCAGCAGGAGCGGCTAAATCACCTTTAAGGTAAGTCATTCGGGGGTTTTCCTGCATATGAAAAGTTCAAATATCATGGTTTTTGATAATTATCTTAGGTTTATACAAAACGAGTGGTTTGTTTTGTGTTCATGAAACGTGTAGCTTCCGGAAGGTCGAGCACGTTCTTTTAATGTGAAGTTGACGGTGGTTATGCGGCCGGACATGTTTAGGGCTGCAACGAGTGGCATATTTAACTATCCGAAGGTTCGGGGTCACAAGTTACTCGAGTAGTAGCCTAACGTTACTGGAATACTCCTTTGTCGACTGGGGCGGGGGGCACTTGTTAACCGTCGCATCCAGTGTTTGCCATAGGCCTCGCCTGCCTCTCTCTCCCTCGCGCTGGCGTAACGTTACACAGGCACATGGACGGGTTGTGTTGGAGCTCAGCTGCTTCACGTTCACCCGCGACTCGTTCCTGCAGCTCAAAGCACGAGCACCGTGTCCTACAGCTGCAGAAAGTGGTGATCTCTCTGCCGAAGCGGGCCACGACCACCGGTGTGGGGCCGTTGTTCCTGACCTGCTTTGACCGAGAGACATCACATTCTGCGGCCAGAGGCTGTGACACGGCGCGGTGCTTCTCTCCCCACCAGTAGTTGGGCTGTTAGAAGTTTAACGGTACCCAAGACCTGACTCCTGACAGCAGCAAACACACACCACCGCGTCTCCTCTCTCTCACGCCGGTGGGTGCGTTGATTGTGTTCACGCTCAGCACATTAGAGCCGAGCGGGCGGAGCCTCTATGAATGACGTTCACGCGCTGTTTGTGTGCCGCTGGGCAGCCCGGAGATGAAATCAAACGCACCCCTTCTGCTGCGGTCTATCTGAACCAGCCACTGAGTTTCAATCGAACTATATTGATTTTCAATCAAGTTTTTTTTTTTAAGTAAAAGTGATATTTTAAAATATTTTGAAAGCATATCAAAACGACATGGGTTTGACAATGGTACAGTTTATTTTGGTTACATGATTCTGTAGTTTTAATGTAGTAGCCTATTATGTAGTTTTGATGTCTTCATCTTGTCTATGTTTTTTTGTCCTTAAGCCCAAACCACCGACTTTCTGCTGTTGACACAGTCCCCTCTCAAGCAGCAACTACAGCAAGCAGTGTCACAAACAACGTCATCTGGCTATTCAGGTAAAAAAAAAAAGTTAAGTTAAAAGTTAAACTTAACATTAGAATGAATGTCTGCAAAGATTAACAAATATGTTTTGTGTTTCTGATACAGCTTTCTCTGCCAGGATGGGCACGCCAGCAAAGCTCCGCATCATTTTTGGAGACGATGATATTCGAAAATTTGAGGTAACGATTGTCTTTCCTCGCTTCTCTTTTCTCCTCTCTCCTCCCTTTTCTTGTGTTCTTTTCTGTCTCCTCCCCTCCTTTCTCCTCTTCTCTCCTCTCTTTGATTCTCTCTCCTCCTTTCCTCTCCCATTTGCTCTCTTCTCCTCTGTCCTCTTACCTCCCCCCTTCTCTCTTCTCCTCTCCTCTGCGTGCTACATGCACATCTGTATTATTTAGTGTTTCCCATAATTAGACAGGAAATAAAGTTCAGGAATCACTGGAGTTGTGCATAAGGTCCATAAGGCCTGATTTACTACAGGTTGTTTGTGAATGTAAAAGTGATGGCTAACTTAAGCTGTTATCGAAATATTTGTATTTTTGACAGTAGTCTGTAACTTGAATAAAAAATTAAGCTCTACTATGCACCTGAACATGGATCCACATATATTTTACAGGGTATCAGCAGAGAGGCAGCTCAAGAGGACCAGGCTGAGCAAGTCCTGAGGATCTGTGTCTACCACACAGGAGAAGAAGATGAAGGTGCATCCGACGCTGATGTGTCGATTGGTTGAAGGGACTGAGGTACTTGACAACTGTCAGGGTATCCGCGGGGTCTTGAAAAGTATTAAAAGGTGATAAATCAATTTTGGGAAAATTAAGACCCTTAAAAAGTATTAAAAAGTCTTTTCACGACTTTATAAAGTCTTAAATTTTGAAGGTATTTTTTCTGAATTAGCTGTCCAAGAGTTTGAGTCCTAAAAAACATTGTGAAAGCGTGTGAATTTATTCATTTTATTAAAAAACAAAGATGAACCGGTACATAAAAAAGAAAAGAAGATTGTTGTTTTGGTTTTTTGAGAGTGGAGCAATGTTTTTTTTGTTTTTTTATTATAAACTTTGCCTTTTATTTATTACCCCAGCCTATTTTGAATACTGTTGTATCATAGTGGTCTATAGTCTTTATCACAAACTAGAACTGTTCAGTTAAAAGTGTCACTGATGTAAATGGTAACAGCTTGAAGTGGCGGTGAGGTACTGGAAAATATTGAGAAGGTCTTGAAAAAGTCTTAAAAAGGTATTAGAATTAACTTCAACATTCCTGTATATACCCTGACTGTGGAAGTGTTGCAAAGGCCTGTCTCCTGCTGATGGGCATTGTTTATGCCATGAACTTGAGTTACCAACCAAAAATGAAGTATACTTTTGAAGTGTTCCAGAAGCTTCTTCTAGAGCTTGATGTCCTTAAGCTGTCCCCAAAGATCCTGTCTCTGCGAAACAAGCTTATAGCTTCAGTGCACATGTTTGACCCAAGAGTTGTCCTTTCAAAGAGGGAACTAAAAGAAAAAACGGCACATTTGTTTATGTGGCTATTTGTCTATGTTCTCGTTTTAATTATGTTATTTTTTATTTCAACTTGTTGCACTTAATGAATGCGTGCTGTCTTCGGGTCGAGGAAGAAGGGAAGGAATAGAGAAAAGGAATGAAGGAAAGTTAGATCAGCATTTTCAAGGTAAACCATAGGTTCTCAACTGTTGGATTGTGGGGCCATTTTCAAAGGGTCACAGATGTGAGTGTTGTATTGTTTGCAAACCTTGTGGAACATGTTTGATTGAAAAACATATTTTTTCACAGAAAAATAAACGTGTTGAATTAACAGCTGCCTCATTTTTAAAGTCATTGTTTCAATACACAAAAACATCAAGAGCAAATTTAGGCAATTTAAACTGCAGAAAATATGTAAAATGCTGTGTAAATGTTACTTACATATAGCCCATAAATAAAACTTAAAAAGGTATTTAAAATTACCTTGAAAGGCCATTGATTTTAGGTGAGATTTTTCAGTTTGCAGCAGTCAGAGTCTGAGTAAAACTTACAAAGAAGGAGAGAGTAAAATTCAATGTCCATATTAATAATGATCAGTAAATTACTTGAGGTTTGTTAGTAAAAGTAACTTGTATCCTGCAAGTAAGGATTACTTGATGATCGCCCTTGTAGAATTTACTTACAATTTCTAAGTGCAAAAACTTTCCTAGGTTTTCCTAAGTAAATAACACTCCAAATTTTTTTCAGTGTAGGAATAATGTTTTGCTAGAGTTCCTCTGTACACCTCTATATTTTAGTGTGTGAAAATGAAGATAACGATTAAGCCACTGAGCAACCACAGTTTATGGCACTGACTTTGAAGTGGTTACATATGAGATGCTGTTCTATACTTGATGAATGCTGGGTGGCTAAAGCATCAGTCTTCATCACATTGTTGTGTTTCCTTGCTGAACGAAAAAATGAATTATGTATTAAAAAAATTCTTTGGATTCCTCATAAATGATACTCAACACTAAATGAAGCACCAGATTTGTAATATTCCTGATTTTTGCACTGAATCCATCATTTATCTCACAGTCCAGTATCACCTCACCTGTAGGTAAGAACAGTATAGGCCTCTTCACTGGTTACCAGTTAAATATAGAATTCAGTTTAAGATACTTTTATTTGTTTTTAAAGCATTGCATGGATTAGCACCTGATTACATCACAGAACTCCTCACCCCCTATTCCACTTCTCGTCTGCTCAGATCCACTGACAAGTCACTGCTGTTCATCCCACCTACAAAACTAAAAACAAGAGGTGACAGAGCCTTCTCAGCTATTGGTCCCAAACTATGGAATAGTCTCCCACAAACAATCAGATCTTCACCCTCCATAGACATCTTTAAAACTCAGCTAAAAACTTATCTCTTCTCTCTGGCTTTTAACTCAGTCTCATGAGAACCTCCCATAGGCCTACCATTATTCCCACTCACTTGTTGTTTTAATGCTTCTTTGTGTCTGTCCTGTCTTTGCTTGAATTAATCTTGTATGTAAAGCACTTTGGTCAACATCTGTTGTTTTTAAATGTGCTCTAGAAATAAAAATGACTTGACTTGACTTGACTTGACTAAGAACCGCAGCCTCTCAAGTTGATCTGGTTCAAAATATTTTTGATATATTCAGTTCGAATGCTGAAATATACAATTTTGCGGCCACAATAATAATAATTACTTATAGTGTAAGAGCTTATAACAAATTTGATTCTAATATGCAACTTATGTAACAGTGATGCATCTTCCCCCAGCAAGCTGTAGAAATATTTCAGCTCGTGCATTCAAGTTTGACTGGTTGTCCTTGGACATTGTGTGGATGGAGGCACAAAAGGCCAGCGTCGTGCTCACTTCTTCTTGCTCTTAGTGGGTGGAGGGAGGGGGTGCTGCTGCTGCAGTGTGCAGAAACTGTAGTCACTCCCGCATATTGTGTGTGGAGTGTCTTTCAGGCTGTTCCTCTTCTCAGTATCTCCAGCCTCCTCCACCTCCAGCTCTTGTCGACAAAACACCCCCGCCGCCCACAGCCAACCCAAACTCAGCACCGCGTCTCCATGGATATGCAGGCCTGTTGTCAAAAATAAAACCACTTAACCCTCTCTTTGCTGCGAGGTGCTGCAGCAGAGAGAGGAGAGAACGCCATCCTGCTCGGCTTGCTCACCACTGAGTTATGATTAAGTAGGAAAAAAACATGATGAATACTGTTTTATTATCACCAGATAAGTGCATTATAATATGATGCAAATATGGAAGAGCACTCGAGAATAGAGAAAATGATTACGCCTCAGCAGCTGAGGATGGATGACCTTCAGAACATGAGCAGATGTGAAATGTTCATAATCTCAAATCAACAATCATCCAAAATCACGTTAGGTTAATTGATCATTTGTACCGTTAAAGTGTTTTCAATGTGATGCTCATTTGTGCCTCTTCTAATGAACATAAATCTCTACTTTTTCTTCATAGCAAGAAAAATGCACACAGACCTGCTGCTGTCTGAGCATCGAATGAGTCGATATGAGCTCATGACTTCTTCACATTACATGATCTTCCTCTACAGTCTCTGATAAAAAGCTCAGCCTGACTTTGTGTTGCAGTGCATACGGCTTTTTGATACAGAGGTGTGGGAGGAGAGGGAGAGTTCAAGGAGCAGCAGGTGAGCCTTCCACAATCAAATAGTATAGGAAATGCATCACCATGACAACAGCGCCAGGGGAGCAGCGTCAGTGCTCAGAGGAAGTTCGAGCTTCCTCACATTGGGATCTGGGAAGGAATGCTGAAAACACTCCCTACAACTCCGTCTCTGTGTCTTCCTGCTGGCTCTTTGGTCGATTGCCATTGTTTCCGGTGGCACGTGCAGCAGCACAGTATAGCTGTCACACACTGAGCTCTGTCTTTCCTCTGAGGATTCAATAATCTAACAGGTGCTGTGGTTCTGGCTGCACCAAGGATTACCTCATCATGTCTCCTGAGGGGACAGCAGCCCTTCCACTCTGCAAACGCTCTGTTAGAATGAACTCAAGAGCCTTTATTTTGCCAAGAATACATTAAAAATGCATCGAACGCAACTGGACTTGGTTATTTGTCTAGGAAGACGTTCATCAGTTCATGTTCGCATCTGACCAGGCTGAGACTGGTGCGACTGATGCAAACATGAACTGATGAAGCCTTTTGGATGAGAGGTGAAACGTCTTTCTAGACAAATAACCAAGTCCAGTTGCGTTTGATTTAAATTTCCTTGAGATAAATATGATGTGGACAAATGAGAATATTCACAGGATTATCATCAAATCATCATTATCAAGCTCATTTTTTTTGAATCCAAATGATTTTTCTGCATCCTACTCTTTGGCAGGACAAACTTGGAGGCACTGCAGAAGAAACTGGAGGAGCTTGAGCTGGATGAGCAGCAACGGAAACGCCTGGAGGCCTTTCTGACACAGAAGCAGAAGGTGGGAGAGCTGAAGGACGATGATTTCGAGAAGATCTGTGAGCTGGGTGCAGGCAATGGAGGCGTTGTCTTCAAGGTCTCCCACCGACCCTCGGGTCTGATTATGGCGAGGAAGGTAAGCGAAGGCCGCGAGGGCTTTAGTGAAGATACTGTGGAGAAAAAACAAACATTTTTTGCTTTCTGAAAGGCACTCAATCCAAGTTGTATCTAGTAGAGATGTGTACACTGGTATTACATAACTGTGAATAGATTTTTTTTCCCCCTGAGTTTTCTTTACCAGTGTGTCAGACAGACATTGATTTTTACTGGCATCATCACTCAGAGAGTGTAGAGAGATTTGTACTTTTCTTTGCACAATATGGAATACAGATTACTGGGACAAGTCTATCCAGAGAATATGTTGAGCTTCAAAATGTAACCAAAACATGCAGCTATAATTATTCTTTCTCCCTAACAAACATGTGGGTATTGTGTTTGATTTGTGTGTGCCCTCAGACATCCAAAAAGGAATGTGCTACCCAGGATGTGTGTGAAATAAAACCTAGTTTCCCCTGTGTTCCAGCTGATTCACCTGGAGATCAAACCAGCCATCAGGAACCAGATCATCAGGGAGCTGCAGGTGCTACACGAGTGTAACTCGCCCTACATTGTTGGCTTCTATGGAGCTTTCTACAGCGATGGAGAAATCAGCATCTGCATGGAGCACATGGTACAGCTGCTTTAGTGCTGCCTTACAGATTGTACTCGAGGCACCCAGCATTAGTTTCAATAATGTAATGTATTCAATGTAAAAAAAAAACACAACAGGCTTTCAAAGAAACTAACTTTGTTTCGATTTGTTTAATGTCACACTTTATATTTTGAATTACAAAGAGTCACCTCAGTAGATGCTCATCCACATTTTTTCTTCCCTCCCTGCTGTCTGCAGGACGGTGGCTCCCTGGACCAGTCGTTGAAGAAAGCAGGCAAGATCCCAGAGCAGATCCTTGGCAAAGTCAGCATCGCTGTGGGTAGCTCCAACAGCCCTCCCACTATCTGGCTCTCATATGACAGCTATTATTGTTGTTTATATAAATATATATCTCTACATTATTAACTGGTGCATGTGTACTTTTATGTAATATTTGTCTTTGCTATGCTTATGTGCATTATTTGTCTTTTCAGGTCATTAAAGGGCTCTCCTACCTGAGGGAGAAACACAAGATTATGCACAGAGGTCAGTCACTATTCACTAAAATACGGTTTGGCCGCCTTTACAACACCAAAAAAAAAAATCCTTTGGTATGCCATACTTGAAGGGGAGGTTCATAGTTTTTTGTTTTTACAAGTGTTTCTTAAAACAATAGTGTGCACACTGCACACTGAAAGAGATAATAACAATGAGCACTGTTGGAGTTATGATTTCTCCTCTTTACACTCACCATCAAAATATTATTTTGCGTGTGTTTTCATTGTTGCAGATGGGAAAAACAAATCCCAGTTTTATGCATAACATATTTATTCGAGATTTATCTGAAACTAATATGACGCTTTGGCAGGCTGCGTTAGTGAAGTGGATATCTTATAGTTACAGCCTTTTTCTTACAGGGACAACAACAAAAAACTGTATTAAACACTAAAAAGGCTGCAAATTTGGAAGCTTGTCGAAGTCAGACTGATGATGCACAAGGAGCAATGACTAAGATTTTGTCTGCCATCACCTTTTAATACTATAAGCAGGAAAAATTATAACAATGCTCATGCAAGCACCTGACTGAAGTTGGAATAGCTGTGAACACCGTTTGCTCCAAATAGCTCAAGGCTTTGAGTATTCAGCTTGGTGTTACAGTAACTCCCTGTTCAAATGTACAGACTACATGTTGTTGCACTGTGTTATGGAGATGAATAATGTGAAGAAATGTGTCAACAGACTGCATGCTGCTCTACCCTGAACACATTGCCCGTTGTGTCTCCTAAATATTGCATGCCCCTCTCTCAGATGTCAAGCCTTCCAACATCCTTGTGAATTCCCGCGGTGAGATCAAGCTGTGTGACTTTGGTGTGAGCGGACAGCTCATCGACTCCATGGCCAACTCCTTTGTGGGCACACGCTCCTACATGTCTGTGAGTTAAAATGGATTCTCTCCTTTTCCCCTGCTCGTATCGCCATTTAAAAAATAAACAAATCAGCTGGGACTTTTTATATTGTCTTAAAGTCAAGCGGTGGCCTGCGTCTTGGTTTTTCACTATGATGAAATAAGCCAACATATAGCCAATCTGTGCAATCTATGTAGTTCATACTGTTGATATGTCATCTAAAGCCCCATTAACTATTAGTATTAACACAATGATTAGTGATGTAACTGTTTTATGTATTTATTTATTTTTAAATACATCCAAGAATTACCTGATTGAAACTGATTAATCAAACTCAGTCTTAAACAGTAACATACTTGACTGACAGATATGGGCAACAGCACAATTATCCAGTGTATGAATGAACATAATTGGGCAACATGTATCATATTGCATGCATCTGCATGTCACTCTCATCACAAATTTCAGTTTTACACTTTTACTTATTGTATTAATTGTATAATTGTGTGTTGTGCAGCCAGAACGTTTGCAGGGCACCCATTACTCTGTTCAGTCGGACATCTGGAGTATGGGTCTGTCCCTGGTTGAAATGGCCATTGGACGTTTCCCTATCCCACCGCCTGACGCTAAAGAACTGGAACAGATTTTTGGTCTCCCGGTGGAAGGGGAAGGGGCGTCCGGCGAGTCCTCCCCAAAGCCACGGCCTCCTGGACGACCAGGCTGTAAGTCTGAGAGGATTCTTCTTCAGTACTCTGCGGTTGATCTTCTTGCTGTAATGACAATATAATCCAGTTTTAACAATTTGAACTGCTAAAAACAGAAATGCTTGTAAGTTATGCTTTCGTGTTGCTCAGGACTTCCATATAATCAGGATTCAGAAACACGGACCTGAAGTGGAACATCATCATAGCTGACCTAACAAAACAAACTTCATCAACTTAAAATGAGCAGTGCTTACTTAGGTGCACGAAGAGATTTCTGGATCTCCTCACTCTTGAGAATCCTGCTCAGGTCTGTGTTGGTCATCTTGTGCATTGGCAGGCTGAAATAAAAAGACATGAAGCATGTAGTTAATATACAGTTATAATGACATAACCGGAAACTGAGCCGTCCTGTGATGTTTAGACTCAGAACTTCGATAAATATCACATAGATTCAAAAACACGGACCTGAAGTGGAAGCTCATCACTGCAATATCATCAGTACCAGTGTCACTTGTGCAACAGAGTGGGTGCTTCTTAAATACTCACTTGTAGTCGACCTTCAGGGAGGCAGATTTACGCCAGGTGCCGTACAGCTCATCCAGCTTGCGGAAAGCGCTCTCGGTCCAGATGCAGAAGCGTCCAACATGACCACCAGGGGCGAGCCTCAGGAGGTTCAGTTTGTTCACGTTCTGCAGAGTGATGCCTGCATCAAACAGCAAAAGCAATCAAATGATTACACAACTTCACAATATGCATTATATGCAATGTTAAAAGACTGTCACTGTCCACATCACATTTTCATCCTGTAAGTCTCATTGCTGCTGCACATCAAGTACACATGATGTTACAATGTAAAGAATCTTAATGATAAAAACGTGACACCTCACCTGGAATACTTGAAGGCTTTAGTGACGCAGCATCTTGGTTGCAGATGGTCCTCATCTTACACTTACCCTTAGTCAAGCAATGACTGAATTATATTTGTCTCTTCTTCCAATAGCATACGGACCTGACAGTAGACCACCAATGGCTATATTTGAGCTGCTTGATTATATAGTAAATGAGGTGAGTGTGTTTGCTGCATTACCCCATAACCTTGTGTTGTGGTGTCGATTGTTCTAATGCTTTTGCCTGTGCCTTGATCATGTGAGATTTGATTTTTTACTGTCCATCTGACTTTCAGCCTCCACCAAAGCTTCCTGGGATATTTAGCTCTGAATTTCAAGACTTTGTGAATAAATGGTATGTAGAGGAAATGTTTGAAATATTTACTAGCAATAACACCAGTGGAACATCTGTGTACTATCAGACTTTATGCCACCTAGTGGTGTAAAAAATGCATTACATTCTTTAAGTGTTGGCTTTCCTTTGCAGTTTGATTAAAAACCCTGCAGAGAGGGCAGACCTGAAACAGTTGATGGTGAGTGTGCATACTCAAGTGTTCTCCTCTACTGGTAATTGGTTGGGCGGCTCACACCGGTTTCTTTTCCCCCAGGTGCATCCCTTTATCAAAGAGTCGGAGGCGGAGCAGGTCGACTTTGCCGGCTGGTTGTGCAGCACCATTGGACTCAATCAGCCTGGGACGCCCACCCATGGCAACGCGATGTGAGATCTGAGCCATCAAACGCCATATTTCAAGGTCCTCTGTTGACTGGATTTGTATTTGGGCAAAAATGTATGTTTATACCAAGTACTCAAGATGTTGTGCAATCAATAGTTATATATTTAGTGAACAATCCGACATGCCAAGTGAAATTAACTCAAGCAAACAATTATTTGGGCTAAATCGCAGGCCTGCCAGAAAAGCCATCTTTTTCTAATGATCTAATTTAATCATGATAAATGCTGCTCAGCCTGTGTGCTTCACACTCCTTTTTACCCTCATGTCCTTTCAGCACCACCAGATTGAATCTTTGTTATCTAATGTGCAATAGTCTTGTGAATTAAAATTTTCAATGACATGTCTGACTCATTATACTTGAAACCATTCTTTTTTATTGTCACTGAACTCCAGTCCTTATGTATAAATTTATGCCTTGGGCTTGGCTGGTGCTCCCTTCTTTCCAGGCTTCTTCTTGGGTTTCAGCATCTTAGCCTTGATCTATGAAGAGAACAAACAAACTTTTTAAAATCACTGACAATTGTCCACAATCTTTTGCTTCTAGTTTGAATTGTTGCAGTTCTCACCGATGGGTCATGCTGGAGGATGGCATGACGTCTTGCCGTCTTGGCATATGGGTTCAGTTTGAGCATTATCCTCAAGTTCTTCAGAGGATTCTTCTTCAGTACTCTGCGGTTGATCTTCTTGCTGTAATGACAATATAATCCAGTTTTAACAAATTTGAACTGCTAAAAACAGAAATACTTGTAAATTATGCTTTCGTGTTGCTCAGGACTTCCATATAATCAGGATTCAGAAACACGGACCTGAAGTGGAACATCATCATAGCTGACCTAACATAACAAACTTCATCAACTTAAAATGAGCAGCGCTTACTTAGGTGCACGAAGAGATTTCTGGATCTCCTCACTCTTGAGAATCCTGCTCAGGTCTGTGTTGGTCATCTTGTGCATTGGCAGGCTGAAATAAAAAGACATGAAGCATGTAGTTAATATACAGTTATAATGACATAACCGGAAACTGAGCTGTCCTGTGATGTTTAGACTCAGAACTTCGATAAATATCACATAGATTCAAAAACACGGACCTGAAGTGGAAGCTCATCACTGCAATATCATCAGTACCGGTGTCACTTGTGCAACAGAGTGGGTGCTTCTTAAATACTCACTTGTAGTCGACCTTCAGGGAGGCAGATTTACGCCAGGTGCCGTACAGCTCATCCAGCTTGCGGAAAGCGCTCTCGGTCCAGATGCAGAAGCGTCCAACATGACCACCAGGGGCGAGCCTCAGGAGGTTCAGTTTGTTCACGTTCTGCAGAGTGATGCCTGCATCAAACAGCAAAAGCAATCAAACCTTTACACAACTTCACAATATGCATTATATGCAATGTCAAAAGACTGTCACTGTCCACATCACATTTTCATCCTGTAAGTCTCATTGCTGCTGCATATCAAGTACATATGATGTTGATTTTACAATGTAAAGGAATTTTAATATAATGCCACGCCTCCGTTTACACAACAGCAATTCTACGTTTAAACACGACAACCCACCTGGGATATTTCTGAAGGCTTTGGTGACGCCAGCATCTTGGTTGTAGATGATGCATGGTCCTTTGCGTTGGATTCTGCGACGGTTCCTCATCTTACCCTTACCAGCACGCATGCGCTGAGAGGCGTAGACCTGGGAATAACATTTACAATGTTAGTCCCACAGAACCAAACATTTTAGCAAAACGGGCAGCAACTAGAAAATAAACAAGTGATTTACCAAATAATTTGCACATACTTGTGAGTTAGACAAGTGAAATAAGCTCAAATTACTCCCAAAACTGGGGACTTTAAGTATACAAAAGAGCAACAATTTCTACACTGTTACTTAAAGCAAAACTTTTTTATTTTGTTCCCGTTCTGCCAAACAATGGTTGAACTCAATTACCTTCTTGATGTCATTCCAGGCCTTGAGCTTCTTCAGCAGGAGCACAGCCTCCTTGGTCTTCTTGTAGCCCTCAACTTTGTCATCAACCACCAGTGGGACCTCAGGGATTTCCTCAATACGGTGTCCTAACATATGCAATCATATGTAAACTTAAGATGTACACAAAAGACTTGACATGATTTTGGGAGATTCAAGTGTTACTAGTGCTTGCTCAGATTTAAAGACTCATCAATACCATGTGACAGCTTAATGACAGCAGGCAACCGTCACTGTTCACCGGCTCAGACGCAAATTACACCATCATAGCAAGTTAAGTATACTTCACCATTTAGAATAGTTTTTTGGTGGCTCTTCTAATTATGCCCATTACATTGCACTACAAAATATGGATTATTGGATCTTACCTTTGGACATCACAAGTGCAGGAATGGCTGAGGCAGCAAGGGCGGAGCAGATGGCATAGCGCTTCTGGGTCGTGTTGATCCTGCGGTGCCAGCGGCGCCAAGTCTTGGTTGGGGCAAACATGCGACCTCCACGACACATCTAGGTCAGAGTCAAGGTGGACAACTGCAGAGGAACGTCTAATAGTGGAGTATCAAATCTGCTCAGACTCAATGTTCGTCAATCAACTGTGCCAGCATATGACAGTAGGCATCTGTCACTGATCACAGAGTCGGACGCAAATTACACCATCACAGCAAATCTTGCACTTTAGGTAATACATAGCATTGTTAAATGGAGACTCAAGTTGAAAAGCAGCATTTACAATCAAAAGGATACGTTTCCAAAAGCACCCTGGCCAGAGCGATGAGTACCACCACCCCTCACACGAGGGATACGGGCCACAGCTCTTCCTGTACCCCAGGACTCAGCACTGGTCTGGTGACCTGAAAAACACATTGTACATCATATGTCATTTCCTTATTACAGCAAGTCAGAGCTAGAGATAAATGTGGGTGGAAGCACTGTCAACATCACAGCTCAAGACTGGCATGTGCACTCACCTGCCAGTTCGCTGACTGCATAGGGCTGGCGGCTGTTCTTGCGCATGTTGGTGTGCACAAAATTCACAACATCAGGGCGAATTGGGGCCTTGAACACAGCAGGCATGACAACATTTTTGCCTGATGATTCGCCTTTCTCGGAATACACCGAGATCAGAGGTCGGGCACAGGCCTGTGAAGGGAAATGAAAGGTGCTCAGACAGCTGCATGATGGTGGATTTGTGATGCTTATCCTGTAAGATCATATAGCTTCTTTAAACGCCTCGCTTCAAATAACGTGTTATGAGAGGGCCATCGTGCCTATCGACGTGTGTGGGCAAAGTCTCTAAACGTTGCCAACATTAAATCCTCCTGAGGAAACGCTAAGGATTAATTATCACTATTTAAATTCAGACACCTCGCAATTAACGCCCATGCTTGAAGTTACTGCATGGCCTCTGAAGTAACGCATGTTTTGCCAAAACCACTGGTAAGTCTGCGTCTGTTGGCCTTAGCTTAGCTCGGCTCTGCTAACGTGGCCTAGCAAGCTAACCGTAAAATTGACTCGTCCTCTCATTCAAAATTACGGTAGCCATTTTAAAAAGGGATGAGGAGCCTATGTCGTTACGGGGGTTTTCAACATGAAATCTGCTACAGACGCATTAACAACACGCGACATATCTTAGCTGCCGATTAGTGAGTATTTGCCACCGAGGCGACGACACACGTGTAACTGCTGAACTGAGGCTGCTCATCCAAAATGGCTCCTCGTGTTAGCTCCGCTAGCCGGGAGCTCTTTTGACTCACTACTCCGGTAAACGTAAATTTTATCTTCCCAGAAACATAAGACGCGGCCACGATTGTTCAGAACGAACTAATAGACAACTCTCGTGTGTTTCCTAGCATATTACCAAAGATATGGATGTCATTTCTCACCATTTTCGTAAATATTTTTTCGGCTCGCCGGGAACCACGCTCCTGACGGTATGGCGGCCACAGTAAAAAGGAAGTTGGCGAAGCAGCTTGAATGTTTTATGCATCCGCCCAGGAGCATACTACTTCCGTCCAGATCGTTATTACAACAATACGTTTGTTTATAATAGAAAAAGACAGCAAAAATAACATATATCGGCGTAAAAACTATTCAGTTACTAGTTTCAGGCAAATTCCCCGAACTAAACACAACACTATTAAAATTACTTGCCATGGCGGGGACTATTTCTTCACTCCATGTTGGCGAAGAATACGCGTAAAGACCGAACTACTTTCTAAATATTTTTTATTCAATTTATTTTTTGTTTTCTTACACTTTCTTACACTTGTTTGCTCGTATGTATACACCACCATATATGACTTCCCCCCCCCCCCCCCCCCCCCCTATTTTATATATTTATTTTATTTTATTTAAAACTTATGACGACAGAACGGTAACCTGTGACCTCATGACGTCGATATTTAAGTGAGCGCGGGTCCGTCAAAACGTCAACAGTAGCAGAGAAAAACTTGTTAACTTCTTTTCTCTTTGTCGTCTACACAGTTGGCTCTGTAACATAACATCCACTGTACGATTGTGCGATGGGTTTAAAGACGATATCACGAGCTAAGGAGTTTTTCAATGTTCTTCGGTGAGTTTCGACTATATCATGTTAATTTCTTTGTCCTTTTGGCTAACGTTAACGTGAAATTACTGATAGAAACTTAGCAAGCTCAACCATGACATATCTTGCTCAGTTAATTTGTTGGATAATTTGTGCTGTGTTGTGCCACAGATCGCTTCAAGAAGGAGAAAGCAACGATACATGCACATACGAGGTAAGTCTATTTTGTCTAATGTAAAACCTGCATCAGTTTGTATAACTAATAAGCTACTAACGTACAGTATGGAGCTGTCCGTGTGTTTGATGTCAAGAAATGTACTAGCGAGTTTTACATATGTTTTAAAAGCAACAGTCAAACTTTAATTCACTCCAGAAAAAATAAGAAGTTAAATGACGTAACTTTGTGCTCAAGGATATTGTGAAAGAAATCTTTCTCTTATGATTCTTATATCAAATGATTGATCAACAAAATAATCCATGATGAAAATAAACCATAATTTCATCTCCAATTCTGATATGGCATCTGCTTGATTACAGGAGGACATCCAAATATTAAAGACAAATGGAGACAGAATCGGTGTGGTGAACATGTATTGTGGCAACCAGCCGGTCTTCATCTGTCAAAAAGCTGTGAGTAATGTAAATGCTGTGACTGAATATAAACATAACGGGGTGTCTTAAGAAACTAGACACACATGACAGGGAAATGTGTAAACTAGCATGAGGATCTTATCTTGTATTTTAGACATCTATGGTTTTGCATGGTTATTATTCCGATGCATCACCAATTGCTTAAGATTTTTTTGACATGCTATAGTATACTCAACGAGCCCTGTATTTCTGTTCGGTTCTCACCATTCTGTATTACAAGCCACGCACCACTACCAAAGCAACAGATGTAACTTAATAAATAAAATACAAAAGCTCTTTTCAGTCTTTTCAAGCCCCTCACTAATGCTTCCCACTGGACCATGCTTGCCCCTCCCTACCTGTCTGACCTCCTCCACGTTGCCATGCCCTCCCGCACTCTCAGATCCTCCTCCTCCTCCATCCACCTGACTGTCCCACCTGCCCGTCCGCTCTGCTCCCCGTCTCTGGAACAGCCTACCACCAGAACTCAGGAACACTACCTCACTCCCTCACTTCAAATCCCAACTGAAAACCCATCTGTTCAAGACCGCCTTTTCCCTTTGACCTCATTTGCACTGTGTTGTTGTTTATTAACCCGATTTGATAATTTTGTTTTTTATTATTGTTTGTGTTGCGCTGTTTTTAACAAATGTACGGTGTCCTTGAGTGTTTAGAAAGCCGCCTATAAATAAAATGTATTATTATTATTATTTTATCTCTGGATTTCACAAGGTGCCAAAAATAAATGAACCTGATGATGATCAACGAATAGCTGAGTATTCAAACTGTGCTGGTGATGATGCTGATGCTGATGGCGATGCTGATGCCAGTGTACTCAAGACAGAACTGGGACCACAGCCACTCACACTGATGAAAGCAAGGTAGGCAGCACCAAGAAGCTTATTTTTTCATTCAAGTGCAGCAAATGCTGGTAGTTAAGCTATGTAGTTGACATATTATGATGCAGTATTTTCTCTCTCTCTTTTATAGGCAGTTGCTGTCTTGGTACACATTATCTCAAAATGCTAATGTGGACACTGTGGACAACAACCCTGCCTTACACCCCCTGTGGGTACGATGTGACATGTCTGATCCTGCTAGAACAACCTGGTTTGGGGCTGAAACAGTCTGCATGGGCAACAAAGTATCTGGTGTAAAATTATACTCAGTTACCTGCAAAGGTGCAGCTCAAATACTTCATACCTATTTGAATTTTAAATGTATATAATATATGATCATGAATTCCTGTGTGCTTTTGTACATTTTGTTATATTCCAATTTCAATGTTTCTAGGATCATCAGTGGACAAAAAATCTATCCTAACCTTAGATGATCTTAAACAAGAGCACAAGAAAAGGCATCACCCATCCTCGGTAAGTTAGTGTGCATCCTCTCTTTAATGTCGGTATGAATGAATATGCCTTCACTTACCAACTGCCTGCGCTTCCAGATGGTGATAAAAGGCAGTGCCAGGTTCAACTTGTTTGGCTCCACTGTTGTTGAAAACACCATGATTGAGTCACAGAGTTCTGTGACAGTGGATTTCAAATGGAGTCACGTGGAGAGTATCCTTGAAACCCCACCCCTGTCTTCTACAGCCACACTGGTAAGTTTCAGTTTCACATCCAGCAGTCTCCTGAAAAATCATATAAGACATAATCACAGTGCAGTTGTTGTTCAGCAAGAGAAAATAACCTTCATCATTTTGCACAAATTGTGATTCTTGCTGTGCTTTATATTTGTTCAATTGCAGAATATCAAAGTTGCAAGTGGAGATATGAGAAGCCCATTGTTCGAGATGTACAGGGAGCTAGAGTTTCTTCAGGTTTGTGTCCCATGGTAATCTGAGACGAACGACCCTGAGCATTAACACAAATAAACAAGTAATTATATCAGATTCCTGTTATGTCAGACTCTTGCTGATGGCTTGAAAACTGGTGAGACTGAATGGATGGAACCTTTGGAAAGCACGTCGCCTGTGGATCTCACCAAGGCCTACCTCGAAGGTTTCAGTTCTGTTTCACAAATGTACCTTGTCTGTGACTTACCAGTTGCTATTCAGTTAATGAAGAGGATTATTTTCTTCTTTCAGACCTTCAAAACACTGCAAAGACACCACAGGACCAGGCCGCAAAAACGGCTGAGGTATGCTCGTCTTAAAAGCAAGAGATGGTCTAAATTAAAAGATGTAGTACATGTGGTAGCTTCCCAGCTTCTTTATCTTCTCTCCATATTTTTTTTTTTTAAAGAACTCAAAGGTGAAGTCTGACGCAGAAACTCCCATTTTCAACTCTCTCTTGGAACGAGGCGATTTGGATTTTGTGGAACAGTTGTGGGTTCGCATGAGAAAGAGTGCGTCCTATTCTATACATTTTTATTTTAAGTTTTATTTGATGTTACATTATAATAAAGCAATGACAAAATGTTCTTAAATCTTTTCCATCACAGGTGTGACTTCATATCAAGACATTAGAGACTGCCTGAAACTGGTCACTGAAGCGCTGAGATACGGAAACATCAAACCCTGGGTATGGGATGATGGAGCTTCTCAAAAGAGATGATCGCTAAGAAAAGAAGTTTGGTGTGTGTTAAAATTTTTTTTTTGTTTTGCTTTGTTTTATGTCACTTCCTCTAGATTCACAGAGATAGCAGTAGCACCCTCAGCAAGCTCATCCTGCAGTCCTACCACCAGCAGATCGATCACGTGTCTCTCACAGGCGTCACCCCTATCCAGATGCTGCTAGAGATGGGTGTGGACAAGTTGAGGAAGGATTACATTAACTATCTCATTGGTAACCACTGACTTATCATTCTGAATCCCTCTGCTCTTCTGTTGTTTCCAAATTGATTATTACCACACTGCATGTGATGTGAATAATTAAATATATTGTTTTTTCCTCAGGTGAAGAACTGACAACCCTAAACCACTTGGTAAGTTTAAGACCAGTTTGCTTTGAGCTATTTTCAAATGACTCTCGGCAAAATATTGAGTTTTAATGCTTTCCTCCTCAGGATTACTACGTGAGTACAGAGGTTGATCTACAGGAGCAAGTGATCCGACTCAGGAAACTGCACCATCTGCTGGAGATAATTGTGACTTGCAGCACATTCCTGGCTTTGCCCTACGACCGGCTCTTCCTTCTCACACAGTAAATGAACTCAGCTTCTTCTTGTGATGTTTGTGTGTGAACTGTTTCCATCGATGGTGTTAAAGTAGACCAACTAGATGTCTTTTTTCCCCCCTTTCCTTTCTCATAGGTTGTGTTTGCAGCACTACAAAACATACCCATACAATGAAGAACATGAATTCAAACTCCAAATAAAACCCGCCCTGATCAGCCATTTCTACCAGAAGTAAGGCATACAACCATTTGCATGCATACTGCTTTATTTTGTTCAAAGAAATTTCTAAAGGAAATTGTGAGATTTGTCCACTCAGTCATGTTGTAAAACAAACTAGTGATTTTTTTCAGCTGTGATAGTGTCAAAGTGTGGAATAGAAATAAGAATTTCTGTGATTGGATTTCACACCCCATTCAAACGTGTTTCTACTTTTTAATTTTACTTAAGAAGCAAGTCCAGTTGTCCACAGTGTTCAGGTGTGCTCATGAGATTGGTTGTGCTCAGGCCGGAGCACATCTTCTCTCACACTGTTTTCTAATGTCACTGCCTGCATCCAAATACAGCATTAGAGATTCAAGCCCACTATATCTTCAGTGGGTTTTTATTATGAATTCACCACGATATTGAGCGGTGCCTTCTTATAATCAGGTCACAGAATGTGTATTTTAGAGCCAGCTACAAAATGTTAACATGGGCCATCTGTACAACATCTGTAATGTTCCAGAGAGCAGCCATTTCTGTGGGGAGTGGAGGTGTCGAGTGGCCACGGTCCTCGTGAGGTCAGGACATCCTTACAGCTCAGTGACAAACCACTGGTTGATCATGTCATCTTTGAAACAGGTGATCTTCATACACTTCCACAAATATGCAAGCCATGTATTTCCCTAGTTGAGCGCATCTTAATTTTATTTTATTTTTTTCTGTTTCTAGATTATACAAATGAAACGGTGAATGGGGACAGCGAAGATCCCGCTTTCTGCTCCACGTTGGTGTGCTGCAGTCTTACTTACTGACTTACTTTGCATGGAATTACACAGAACACAACTGAACATAAGGAGATGTTTATTTTATAGATGTAATTTTTCCATCAGTAATTAACATGTATTCAAATACCGAATAGAATATACTGCATCACAAAACCTACAATGAGCACTAGAGGGTTTTCTGTTAATATACTATAGCTTTCTCTTTGTGTATATTCTGTGACCCTGTCTGGGGTTTCCTATCCATATCTTTACTATCATATTACATCGTATTGCTTACTTTTTATATTTTAAATAGCAGATGGCATTGTTATTTCTGAGCAACTCCTGGTTTAAACCAAATAAAAACACAAAATCAAGTAGATCATAAGGTCTGTTTGCAATGGTAGTATTCCACAGCAATATTTTAATAAGAAAAAGCTAAATTGTTGCAGGGCTGTACTTATGTCACAATTGTAGGCTCAACCAATATTTTTATGGCAAACACTGTTTACACGTCAAATTAAGTAAATCAGTACTTCTTTAGAAATTCAGTTCAAATAAAGTATTTATGTTCACACATAAGCCATGAAAGAATATGAGTGTTTGCGTGTCTTTGTGTATGTGTGGGGATGTTATTGTAAACATGCACACTTTCTAGTTCCGCCTCCGCAGCAGGAACATTAGGAAGATGGCACTGAGCAAAATAGAGAGGGTGCACACAGTGGGAACAACGATCTCAGTAACCATCTCCATGTGGCTGGTCAAAGGGTCTGCAAAGCACACACACATACACACACACATTAACAACTCACTAGGATTATTGTGTAGTTCAGACAGTGATTATGAAGCGTGTAATAATGCTCAAGCACAGCACTCAAAGGGTTAATATTGTTTCTCCCCCCCCTAAATCAAATCATCTTTTATCTGATTTATAGTGAGCATGAGTGATTCCTTACCATGTATAAGTCTTAGAATATTGGCAGCAGTACTCCGCTGTTCCTCTAATAAAGAAAGAGAAATGACTCAGAGTTGATTAACGGCACTTTAACCCTTTGAGAACTGCATGCAGCTGCTGGGGGATATCGCAGAAAGCAGCATTAATGCCACAGCCGGATAACTTGGAAAAAAAGTAAAATAAAATTCATCTGAAATGTTTTTTACTGTTAGCATGAGTCCAAAAGCTCATGATGAGATGTTTCCTACAGTCAATTAATATTTATCAGAAGCAGTTTCACAGGTGCCATTATTATTGTTGTCTGGTTAAATTTAGAGTTCTGCTTTCTGAAACCCCCTGTGGGCAGAAATTCACTCATCAGCTTTACGTTTACTGAGTTTTTGTTGTCGAAGCTGCTGTGAAATCAAAAGGGCCGTTGTAGGTGGCAAATGAGATTCAGGCACACTGGTAAAACTTGGAGTTAAGTGAGGTAGTTGGCTGCACACTCTTTAGAAGGAGCACAAGCTCATTTTAAATGCACGTGTTAGTGTTAAACTGCAGAGGCCTACACTGTGTTAGTCATATTTCAAACCACAAAATCACAAAGCAACACAAATGAGAAGTGACATTAAAGAAAGACATATACCATTAAGTTCTAAACTTCATCATGCACTGGCCAAACCTTTGCCATTTCTGCATGTTCCTTGGATTTTCTTCTAGCTGGAGGGGCAAACAAAGAAGATACCTCAGATACTACTCTGTTGGAGATTTTGTTCATTCTGGTTGATATTTACAGCCTTCTTATTTAACTAAGAATTTGTCCATGTGTTTTCTGTGGTGCCTAAAGAACAGCGACACATATTCAAGTCAAATTATAATTTATAGATCTACTGCAGTAAATTCTGATGGCAGGTTTTTGATATTTAGGGCAGAATCTTTATTTGTTTACCCCAGCTAGTTGTTCACCTCTGAACTCTGGTAAACAAAGTCAGGGATGTTTGAGATGAACTAACCTGCTGCTAGGAGCTGGTTGCTAGAAGAACAGGTCTCGATCGCCTTCCTCCTCCAGTTCTCAACCTGTGAGGGTTTACAATGCAGTTATATCATTATTTACTTAATTTGTTATACAGTACTAACAACTACTTGATTGTCTTTATTTCAGAGAAAATTTGTTAATCTGCATTTTGAATGTTAAGGGTAAAGATGCTTCAAAGAAGAAGGACTGAAAGTCGGTCCACGCACCACCCAATATCTCTCACCTCTCTCTGATTGGGAAATCCATTGGAGGTGATGACGCGCTTGTAAAACTGAACAGAAGCTTTGGGATAGCGAGGCTTGTTTTTGTTCCTGAAGTCCACATAGTACAAGCCAAACCTCTCAGAGTAGCCTTCATCCCACTCAAATTTGTCTAGCAGGGACCATGCGGTGTAGCCCTTCACATTGACTCCATCTTTGATCGCTGCGTTACACCATGGCGGGAACACACAGACTTTAGATTAGTCACCAGGTCAGACTGATACACTTTGTTTTGATTTTGCTATACCGTATGCATGAGCTCATTCACCTTTTAGCATCTCATTGATGTAGTCTTTATAGTACTGTATCCTCCAGTCATCGCATAGCTCTGTGCATAACATCTTCTCAGAGACTCCATTCTCAGTCACATAAATCATTGGGTTTCCATACTGAGTCTGACAAAGGAACCAATCAGAATGATGTACAGTCAATTTTTCATGCAATTGCATAGAAGATACAACTAGCCTACTGGCAATCCTTTTCCGTTACCTTGACAAAATTGAGCAGACGTCTGAAACCCCAGGGCACAGAGTAGAGCCACTCTGACCCGGGGTCAGGCCACCGTGGGTCGACCAGCTCGGCCAGATCGCGGTCACTGAAGTAGCTGCTGCTGCTGCGGGTTGATGGGTTGTTCTTTTGGGTGATGTAGCGGGTGGTGAAATGGCCGATGCCGAGGAAGTCACAGGTCCCTTTGATGTAGCTCTTCTCTTGGGGAGAAAACGTAGGCAGTCGAGATGTCCCCAGGCCCTGCTGGACACTCTTTCTCCCTGCATACACAGTCACAACAACCAGCCGTTTAGCTAACTCAACAATGACTAATATTGCTCAACTGATTGACTGCTCGTTGCATTTCAACCTACCAATGAAGTCTTTCATTACTTGAGGGTAGTCTCCATGAAAGACGGGTGTGGCAAACCAGCCCAGGTAGAATTGGACATATCTCTCAGCTGCTTCAATGTCTTTCTGGTTGCTGATGTCCACAGGCTCTCCCCAATCACCGGACAGAGAGATGCCAACCATACCTGCAGATATTCACAGCAGCTGTCAACACTCAAACAGACGCTACAGTTCAGAGGCATATGCTGAATTAAATCAGTGCTACTTTCAGAGCTGCTATTGAGATTACCTTTTTGTTTTGCCCTCCATTGCGTGTCATACGTGTGCCAAACTTTAGCATGTGCCTATAAAAAAAAATATTTTTATAAATTGCATATATATTATATATAGTTCAGTTTAAAGTTGCTAAGTTGCTTTTGAAACTATAATAGAACACAGTTGTATTCTCATACCTTGATTATGTGGTGGGCAGCTCTGTACGCCCCTGTTCCCCTCAGCCTGAGTCCAGGAGCATGCTCACCCGTCTCATAGCCTTCAACTGCCACAGACTGTAGTGGAGAACAGTATTGGGTAAATACATGTTTTCCCAAGTTCAATGATTAAAAAAGAAGAAGTAAATTCACATATCACAAGGTGGGTGTTTATTTTGAGCCTACCCATGGATTGTTGAAGGTGATCCAATACTTGATGCGATTACCAAATCTCTCAAAGCACAGGTTGGCAAACTCATTGAAATGGTTCACCATGCTTATATTCTGCCATCCACCATATTTTTCTTGTAAAACCTAGAAAAGCAGAGGGTTAAATAATACTAGTTTTGAAGGATAGTTGGCTACTATAATTGAAAACCACTGCAGTTAAAGTTGGTGGTCATAAGTATTTTGGACCAACCTGGGGAAGATCCCAGTGATACAGAGTGGCGATGGGCGTGATCTTATTCTCCAGCAGATGGTCGATCAGTTCGTCATAGTACTGTATTCCTTTCTCATTTATATGGTCAGCTGAGGATGGTGATAAAAATGTAGATACAGTTCAGATTTAGAAATTAGCAGACAGTTGCACATGAGTGGACTTCGGTCAACAACAGTTACTCACACTTTATGCCAGTGGGGATGAGTCTCGGCCAGGAGATGGAGAAGCGATAGTGGTTGAGCTTCAGCTCCTTCATCAAAGAAACATCATCCTGTGCAACAAACACACACACAGTGGATAGAAATATTTTATACATTTCTCCATATCTCTCAGGCAACCACCACACATGATGATCACCCCACCTTGACTCTGTAGTAGCCCTCACAGGAAGAATCCCCAGTTTCATTTTGTTGGATTTTGCCTTTCTTATGGCTGAACACATCCCAGATGCTCAGTCCTTTTCCATCTTTGTCCCAGGCTCCTTCTGTTTGATAGGCTGAACTGCCGGCACCCCACGAAAATCCTGATGAATACAACATTGGCAACAACCATTCAATTCTGACCAGCTCCTAATGATTATAATTAAAATATCCTGCGTCTACTCCACTGCAAAAAACCAAAACGAAACAAAAAAAGTACCAGCTGGAAAAGTGCCATAATAGAAGGAGCCGTGGTCGTTCTTTGTCCAGTCGAAGTCCTCAGCCGCAGACAGACACAGCACCAACATAAACACATGGCACACACTGAATGCACAGCGGGGCATCATGGTACTCCTGAACCTGCAGCTCAGTCCCTGTCTGGTTCTACTCCAGTCACTGACGCCTGCACATAGACAAGAGACAAGACAAGAGTAATGAGTATGGGTTGTTGTAGCCAGAACCACACATCCTTACATCTCCCTTCTCTATAAATTATATGTAATAGTACAAGGGACAATTTTTTTTTTATTAAATATGATCACAGTATACACTCTGGAAGCATCCACTGTGATGCACAGTGGGGGTCCCATGTCCCTAATGCAGAGCCAAATACCCCTATTCAAACTCAATGGAGTGTAAGCTCATCTTGCTGAGGCAGTCAGAACCCATACAAACTGTGGTTTCACCTCTGTAAGCAAAGTTGATGTTGGAGAGGTTGATATATTTACGGTGCACAACAGATTAATCTTTCCATGCATATAGATTCAGTGTAAACTGGAACACGTCATAACCCCATTATTTGACCATACAGTATATTATATGCAAAATGAATGCTACATGTTGCATTGTTAATCTACCAGTGGAAAATACTCATAGTTCTTTGCAAATAATTTCCATTTTATTGCATATTTGCATTACATTTTTACTCTTATCATCCTAAAAAAAAAAAAAAAACTGATATGGTTGTAATGCATTTGATTTATCATAGCATGCAAAACTGAAGACACTATACTATGATCATTTCAAGCTTTAAATCAGAAATATATCAATAAATTTCAAATGTGCCTGAAATTGTGAATACTAATTGAACTATTCATTTCTGTTCAAGTCTGTTTTTCCCCTACATAATTTTCTTTCATTTGCATCTTTTTCAGTATTATTCCATCTACAAATATTTATCTTAAATCACTCATGCAAAAAGGGAAAATAATTATAATACATTTTTTATTCACATCAGCAAATGTACAGAATAAAAGTCCAATCGGCAACATACCTTAAGAAGAATTCATTTGCAACAGGTGTGTGCTGAGCCCAGGTCCCTGGGTGACTGAGAGCTCTCCTGGCATAGCAGACCATGTAGAAAGCTGTATATATCTATTGGTGGAGTCTCTATTGTATGTTGCCTGGTGGAGCACCACCCTTCTCCAGAGCTGTCCCTGCTGTCAGTGTGAAAGCTGCCCTCTTTGTGAGGCTCACTGTATTGTTTTAGATGTTTAGAAAATGCTGAATGGTTTGTGAGTGGAAAGTGTTTGCACTGCATTACCCATTCGCCTGGGTCAAGTCAGGACAATTTAATGTAGGTATAACCTTAATTGAGAAACAAGATGTATTCTCTTATTGTCCGTAAACACTCATCATATGTGACAAACATTACTGCATGTTTGGAAACATGCTCGTGCAATACTAAAATTTAGTTTCAAAACACTTTATCTGTCCCAAGCAAGTTTTCAAGGTGCAGGGAATCTGTGTTTTGGCAATATTTGTGTGTGTGTGTGATCTTCTTCATAGTATTTTCATATATATAGTTAGTAAAGACACCACTGAGTCACCAAATATGAGTCTGTCATCAGAGACAGTTACCAACTACTGGTACCTCTCTGCAGCATTTCAACACTTGACATGAAGGATTGTTGGAAGATTGTCTGTGTTTTGGTGAGATAAGAGTTTCTTTAGGTCTGGATGCACTGAAATCTAAAGAAAAAGACCTGTGACACAGTTGTCAGGTTATTACACGATGGGCTTACCTAACTGCTCAGCACATTTTACAGTTATGATTGTGATTTTTTTTTTAATATTTACTTGTCTGCATACCGATTGGGATGTTTGGACATTTACAACTTTTTTCTGAGGTCTGTTAGTGCGTAATTCATCTGATGAGATGATTATGACAGAAGAGAAGTCAACAAAAGTGATATTACATGTGGGTATTTTTCTGTACAGAGCTCAAAATGTTTATACGTTCACACAAATTCATACATTTTCCATCATCACCTCTCAAAGGCTTACACCCAAACTACTGTGGATGGCCCAGTTACATTCCCAATAATTTTGACAGTTTTAATTGTGTTGTGATGTTTATGTCCTAGTCAACAGGGCTTTAGGCCTATGAAAATGGGAGGATGTTAGAAATCATTCACCTAGGACCTAGGAAGAGCTGGAATAGTCTTAAAACTTCAAAATTCATTTGCACATTATGATAATGTTCCTCTACTGGTCCTTTAGTTTTATTCACTTTGATCTTTTCAAAAAGATGAAGACTCAGCTGAAACTGTGAGCACTCAGGTGACCTGTTAGAAAGTCAGGCAGTAAAAATCCAATTCCTTTAATGAAGGAAGGATTTACTGTATTGGTGTGGCACACTCTGATATTCTCTGCATGGATAAAGGAGGGTCTATGTTGGTATTCATCCTCAAGATAACTGGATTCTACACCAGCTCACACATCACCATAATTACATTTATCTATCTTCATCTAAAGGCTTATCCTGCCTGTTTCCGCTCACCAAATCTGTTTCTTTCTTCAAGTGTTGCACAAAGAAAAAACCTTTTTATATACCTTGAACCATATGCAAAACATTTTATTTTGTGCTTACAATTATCAGTTCTTACATAGTGCATACACACTATATTCTTATATGGCCCAGCCATACATTTTCATACTATCAGACACATCTCAAAATGTAATTCTCACGTCAACTTCTGCTCAGTTTATCTTCAAAATGCACAATATATGTAGTAAGCTAGAAGTACCTAATAACACTGTCTTACTGCATTTCAGTGAGATATATCTCACAAAATTTGACACACGAACTCTAACATAGTCTCAAATCCTGCTGACAGGCCTTAATTCAGGCAAAGGAGAGGATACTGGTAGCACCACACGTCATCACACTATAACTGCTACTAACCCCATCTAAATAAATTAAACTTCATAAGTGATAGTACAAAACAGGTGAAGAAATAAACAGCTGTCCTTTTACATGTGGTTCTTCTCCGGTGGTGCAAACATAGAAGCCCAATGAAACGCTGAGAATCTCAGTAATCATCCTCCTCCTCCTCCTCCTCAGGCACAAATCTGAGATCATCTTCATCCGCTTCTTCGTCATCCTCATCTTCCTCCTCATCGTCGTCTTCCTCCTCCTCCTCCTCCATATCATAATCTACAGCGGCATTCAGTAGCAGTTTGGTTTGATTGATCTCACTCTCATCGTCAAGGTTAACATGAACCTGAAACAATGACAGTGAATGAGAAAACATAAACAAAAATTAAACCTTGTAGGCTAAATCTAAGTAGGAGGCCCTACATGAAATATTAGTTATAGTTAGTAGAATAAAAAACAACCTAGCTACGGTAAGTGCCATTTCTTTCACTTAGTCGTTACTTAAATATGCAAATCTTAGTTTAACAGTACACTGAGGTTTCTGAAGCCACAGGATGCTACAGGACACTGTAACATCTCTAGCACAAACATCTAATTCTATAAAATGAACAACCTCATAAAAACAACTTGAGTGTGATAACCAGCAAACACAAGCAAAGCTTCAGCTGAGATATCTTATGAAAGATTGTGAGCTTCCAACATTTAGCAGTGTTGTTCCCTCGTGTTTTCTCTGGTATATAATCCCTTACCTCAGTTTCAGGGGAGAGGCGTTGAGAGGCTCCTTCTTCTGTTTGAGCATTAATGATGGATCTCAAGGCTCCCTCTTCGAACTGAAACACAAAATGAGCACAAGAGTATATATTAGCCACAAGTATCACACACCTGTACACAAACGCAGCCTTGTTCTGCAGCCTGACTCACCTTCAACCTGTTCAGTTGGTCTTGTAGCATCACTTTGATTTTGAGGAGAGTCTCCTCTTCCTTCTTCAGCTCCTGCAGACGGCTGTGCATCTTTACTGGTGCCGCTGTAGTCAGACCATTCCTCTGATAATCAAACATACATCAGCAATCAATGATACAGTGTTATGTCAAATTGTATTTGGACTTTGTTTCCTTTATAAGCCATACTGCATCTTGTTTTCATTATGACAAAGAACCAAATCTGCTTATAGATGTGAATGTATCATGTGTTTAAAATCCAACCGGCGTTAATTCTTCAATGCAATACTGCGTCAATTTTTTTTAAATATATAAATCGGTAAGCAGACTGTGCTGTTACTGCTAGCTGGATGCTAAGGAAAACAATTTGGCTGAATAGCGGAACCGCAAAAATGACAATTAATTTCCACAAATGTAAGAGTAAAGTCCAGTTTGACTGTTACCTCTGTATATAAATCCTGCCTAGTGTTGCATATCGACGTCGACAGCGGGAATACACACGATAACGTGCCACTGAACGCCTTTATTTTGGATTTAGCTGTTGTGCTACAGTAGAAGCTACAAGCTGAAGTTTGGTTCCTGTGCTCATGCCGTCATATCCGGGAGTATTAGTGTATCTTCATGACTATCGGAATTAAAATATAAAATAAATAAAACAATTTTAGATAAATGCAAGGGATTTAGGATAGGTTAAAAGTTGCTATAAATTCGGATTATGTATTTGTTTCAGACATTGTTGTAACAAGGAGCAGCTGTAACGAGCAGCTGTGCATTTCGGTAGCAGCAGAAAGAGGACGTAACGAGGGGTCCCTGAATGCAGCACTGACGTCGGCGGACCGTTGATTCTGGCGACATCGTGTGGTTAAACGGCGGCAGCTGCTTCACCTGAAGTGAACAAAAAAGAAAAGAAAAAAACATAGTTTGACCGAGTTTGACCCGTTTTTCAACCAAATGCGGTTTTGAACGGTAAGAAAACCTGGCCGTGTTTCTGATGTACACCAGTTTACTTCCAATGAATGGTAAAATTAGAATTTGTTAACAAACCACAGCAGCTCTTTCATGTGACGACGATACCTTATTGTCAGCAGTTTGAGCAGGTGTAGCTAACTTAGCTATTAATCATATAATTCCTCCCCACTCGTTTATCAATGGCCTCCTCCTTTTCAAAGGTTTGAAGTGGCAGGTGCCAACTTTACGGCACTAGGAAGCCTAATTTGTAACAAATGTAGTTCATGGTGTTAGTCTCCCTCATAAAACATAAGGGTCACAGTATTGGAAGGCAAATAGGCCTTAAACCCGAGGTAGGCTGTGTTTGCTACTTCAGACAGTGTGTGCAGGGTGTAACTGAGCTCATGTGCAAGGTGTGAATTTGTCTTTCATGCTGGCGTAACTTCAAGAATTGGGTTTATTTTATGGTTAGAACGACTGGAGGCAAGTGTTGCAAACATATTTTTTAAAGGAAACTTGTGACCGTATCTGTGGGAGCTTTAAGAGTTTTCATGCACGTGGAGGAAAAAGCCAAAAAGGGATCGTGCATGCTTCATTTGTCCGTGACTGAGCAGCCCTCTGTTTATCCAGGTATCTGACCTGCCCCATTATCAATTATTGTGCAGTCTTGCACACTACCTGCAGAGCATTCCTCTTTTCCCCAAAACCTTGTTACACTGAAAGGGAGCAGGCGACGTAGATAGAAGAATTCAGTGAAAATTTAAATAAATCACAGATGGAACTCATTGATGTGAACAAGATCTGAAACGGCTCTTAATCAGTCTTCAAAAAATGTTAGAAGAGCCCATTAGGTTCTTTATAGGATTCCTTGACTAAGTCCATCCAGATGTGTGCATTGATAATCACAGCACCCAGGCACGACTGGAGACTAACAATGGAGGCCTACCAAAAGGAGAGAGACATACCTGTCTGTGCTCACACACGTGAAAACAGCACTTTCCTCAGATTTCCTAAATCAGATCCCTTCTATTGGTGTAAGACCTTAATTACAACAGTACATGTCATTACTCTGTTGAAATATCAGGACCCTTGAAATTATGTTGATGCACCTGATCCTACAAACAAGAGATTTGTAAATTTATGTGCCCATCCTTTTGGTGAATATGCATGGTTTTGGTTGGTACACCTATGCTATTCTACATGATTTATATTGATACTGCAATACTGTTTTTTCCCCTTGTTTCAATGCTTAAGACTAAATCACTAAAATCACTAGTCATCACATAAAAATATGTTTCTTTTCCATGTTTCCGGATTTGTTTTTGTTTTGTTAAACGTTTTGCTTTCCTTTGTAAAGGACCTTGTAACACTGTAGTACTACTATATAAAATTCATTATTGTTATCATTACCTGTGACCCACACTGCTATCTTGACCCTTGTGTCTATAATTTCACTTTGTAAAAATACTGTGTTGTTTTTGTTTCTGGTGAGAAACAGGGGGTGTCCAGCACATGGCAGTGCAGTGGCGGAAGACCCAGTCCGAGATATTCCACAGCAACGCAGGTTTCGCAGAGGGCCGAGAAGATGTCCTTGTGCTTCTGATACAGGTTTGATACCAAGCATTACTGTCAATACAAGTGTTTCTGATTTAACCAGGCATGTGCTGATGTTTAATTACCACAGTACATCTATTTTTTTAATCAATTTATTGCAGTATACTCTTTAGTATTATGTCAGAATAATTTAAGAAATTAACTCCATAGTGATGTCCAAGACAAATGATTTTACAAAGAAATAGAGATGTGTTGTGTACTGTATACTGCATACAGTATGTTATGTTTTATTGTAAAACATATTTAATGAAGAAGATGGATTCAAATGCTTCCAGAAAAAAGTATATGGCATGTAAATGTAAATATTTTTGACTGCTTTTAAACAGATGTTTACATTTTCCAATACAAGGCCTTGGTGTAGACAATAATTGATGTCTTTACTGATGGAAACGTGCAAGGGGAATAGTTCAGTCCAACACCCAATTTGTGCTGGTCAAGTCATAGATTAGCTGCCTGTTGTTCCTTACAGCATTGTGCATTCGGTGTGTTGTGGTATGTGACCATGTACCAAAACATTAATGTTTTGAGAGCCAAATTGCAAAGGAAGCCTTGGGAGGCTGAAACCAGAGCTGTACATCAGCGTAGTGGAGACCTCGAGGATTTGGGGGTCAGACGAAAAGGTGCTCCGAGGCCTGCGCCCCACTATCACAGCTGCCAGCCTCCCAGCACAGACAGGAGAGGCCCCACTCTGGCACGACGGTTTTACTTGAAGCTGGTTTCAGCAGCTTGGAGGTGGCTAATACTGAACAGTTATCACTCTGCTTCTTGAGAGCCACAGTTGCTTTCTTCTTGTCATCACACAGACTCTGTTGCTGCTACATTGCAATTTTGCCCCAGTCAAAGCTCTCCTTGGCAGGGCTTGAGCCTAGTGCTGAGGCCTGGTGGCAGCTGAGGCCGCGGCTCAGTCGCCCTGCGTGCCGCTGTGAGAGGTGGTCTGCTATGCTTGTGCAGCGTTTGAAAGTGCTCCCACTGTCTGTGGAATGCACTGCTAGGCGTGTTGGACGAGGGGCCTCCCAAAAGGGAGAGGAGGGAAGGGGGCGGGGACCACAGAGAGAGAAGAGGGGGGTGACCTTTGAACAGTGCCGTCAGGAAGTTATGACTCAATTTTCATTTGGGCCAGTAAAACAGAGAGCAAGAGCACGGAAATAGTGGAGAGATGAAAGATGGAGAAGGGGAGAGGGAGTGAAGATGATGATACAGATTGTAAGGTGAGGGCCAGAGAGATAAGATTGTAACAGAGCACTGAGGGGTTTGTGAGGTTGATGGGGTTGGTGAGACACTGGGGAGTCATGGGTTCTTGTGCAGTGACAGCTGAGGAAAACCAGATCATGGCCAGCATTTCTTATCATTAGTCTCAAGTTCAGAAATGAGCCACCCAGTCTGACAGAGTCTTACTCCGAAAGCCGATTGTGTGTCACAAAGTTGGACACGTTCTAAGCTATCTGACTGTCATGTGCTATAGGTCAGGCCGTCTGTAGAAGGTGAAGGGAAAGGTGGGGGTGGCAGCTCCAGGATGTTCCCTCTCAAGCGTTACAGTGATGTGGACAGGAGCCTCGGGCGCCTATGAAAGGAAAGGGCTCATGTGGAGATGCCGGAGCCTTTGTTTCCAAGGAACTACCTCAACCTTTACATTTCCTGTCCTGAACTCCCACACACACACGGCTGTGCAAATTGGCACGCACACACAGTGGGACAAATGTATTGGAGCGCATTCATTGTAATCAGCACAATCGTCTGCACGTACACACAGCCAGAAAGATATAGATGCATATTTTGGTGGTGAACAAGTGCATATGTAAGAGTTCTGTGTCATGCGTGCAAAAAATATTCCTATAGACTATCACACCCCTGCATGCCTCATACTGCCAAAAACAGGAAATATATGTTTTTTTAATGTTATGTTATCATTGTAGTCAGTAGAAATGATCCACATGCGAGTGAAGATGTAAGTAAAGGTCTGACGTGCCTTTGTTCTTGGCACATGAAACGTCTCACACTAATCATGTCGAAGTCAGATGCTTAATCCCAGTGGGCATAGTGTGACTGGATCTCAGAGGATGATTGATAACAGTGTTAATCACCAGATTACCGACAGCAATATGGTATGATCCACAGCGTGGTTTTTGTCTTTCAACACTTGGATGTTTACGTGTGTGTATTTAGGCGTACAGCTAGGTGCCCGCTGCAGCTGTGATGCCATCCTCATTTTTCAAGTGAGTGTAGTAAAAGTCAAGCATTGCTCAGCTACAAAACCTGATCATTGTTGTTGTCAGCACCGCACGATCTGCAGCACTTACATTCAAGGAGACACTCTTGATTCAGTGCCCTCTTCATGAAACTCTGAATGAAGCCTTTTTATCCCATGTTCATATTTGATTTCTGCCCGCTTGTATGGCTTTTGTTTGGCTTCTGTAGTTAAAAACGACTGTCCAGTGAGAGAGTGGATTCAGGCAAGCTGGGAAGTTTGTGCAAAAATGCAGAAAGTGAAAAAGCAGAGTGGTTCTGGTTCTCAGAAGTATGTCGGATGCATGGAAAACTGAAAAGTGGCTAAAAGCTCTGGCACATCCTCGATGTAAGGCAGTCCAATGCAACCACAGTAAAAGGCTGTTGATTTAGCTCGGGCTAAATGGAGTGAGCTTCTTTATGTTGCGACCCAGGGAATGCCTCAGATCACAGCATGAGGTTTGGGCCCTGATACGATGTGGTCAGGTCAGGGATGGCAGGAGGGAGTTTGGGACCAGGACTGAGGAGAACGCTTCTGTCACAGCTGAAATTTGTAACTAATTGACCACCCATACACAGCATTCCTGCTCCTCCGGCCTTTCTCTGGAGACCGACAAACCAACCCAGAATTCAAGAATACCTCCACCAGACCAGGCCGACTGACTACAGTGTTAATTACATTTTCCTGTTTCTTCTCTTTCTCTCTCTCCCTCGGTCTTTCCTTCTTTCTCTTTCTTCTGCTCACTCTCTTGCTTTCTGAGCCTGGTGTATTGGTCTGTGTGTGTAGTCATCTCCCTTGGTACCCTAAGTTAAACATCCTTGTAATGTCAGAGCAGCCAGAGGGAAATTCGCTGTGTTTACCTTTCTTCTGTTGTTTCATTCATTTCGTAATGATTCTTAATTAGCAAATCTGCAGGCTCATTTTCCACTCTTGGTGAACCTTTTCGATCTCAAATATCTCCACATGCCAGCGAACAAAATATTGCGAAAGATGTTTTAAACTATCATGCTCAGTACATTTCTCCCCCCAAAAAAAGCACATATTAAGGGAACATTATCAAAAACGTTGATATATGTTATAAGTTGTAGAAAGAAAAATGAATATCGATAGATGTTACAATTATTGGCTCTTCTCAGATATCAGTACAAGTATTTGCCTCCTGAAGCAGTTGAGCTGTAGTAAAACCTGCAGTTTCCAACTGAACAAAAGCATCAGTCAAGTCTTGAAATGTTCCTCTTTAGATAATTTCTCCAATATTTGCTCCAGTAGGGATTACTGTAGTCCATTTCCTTGTCACCTAAATGTTAATGTTATGTTTCAAGTATCAATTCGCTCCATGTGTATGTAATGAGGTGATGTCAGCAGTCAGCTGTGAGAATGGCAGCCTAATGGAGGTATAAGGCAGAGCAGGCTCATTGGTTGGAGGAATGTGTGAACACAGTGACAAAACCATTTATTTGCAGGCGCTTCCACAGTGAGATCTAGCACCCGCAGCCCAAGTGCAACCCCAGGGAAGACACAGCTGCGTGTGAATGTTGTAGCTTCAGCCCGGCTGACTTTGAACGGCCGTCATGAGAGTGGCCCTGATCTCTTGGAGCACCACCCATCTTGTCTGATATTCTGAGTGCACAAACTGAGACATTCCAGATGTGCAAAGCGCCTGTGACAAATGATTGCACTTTGGATTTTTTAGCTTTCGCATGCTGCGGGCTTCTTGGCACAGTGAAGAGGGTCTTGGGCTGAGAGTTTTCCCCTCTCTCCAGCTTCACTAACTGGAGCAGCACCACAGACTCTGGACATGACCTGCTGTGGATTGTTATATTACAGAGAGCCTCCAGGGTGGGGCTATGACTTAATATTGACCCTTTTCATCACTGCACTGCCTGCTCGGACAGGACTCTGGGGACTCTGTGTCATTTAGTGAACTGTTGACTGGATTAAATCAACTTGAATAATTCAGATCCTAGGCACAGCACAAAACAAAGTTAGTCTCATTTTAGTTTCAAGCCATAACCCTTTGAGAAGAGAGGAGTGAAAATAACATCTATTACTGCCAGATTAGTCACTGCATATTAGGGGGTGATGTTGGTTTTGATTGGATTCCAACTCTACTCCAGTTTCTTCTGTGGTTGCATGAAATATGTCCTTTTTAAATTCACAACTGGAGTCTCGAGGTGTGCTCCATGTTTTAAAAGCCGTTATAGAAGCCCATTGATTTCTCCATTTCATTAAACAGGGCTTGTACTATGCCATAGCTGATGTCATTCTACAGTTTCCTGTCATTTTCCAGCTCAGGCACCGGTCCACTTGCCCTTCTCCAAAGCCCAACCAGTCAAACCCTGGTCCCTGACATGATTGATTCTTTTACACTTCATTTGTAGCACTCATCAAAATTTCACTGAGTCATGAAACTTTGGCTGACTACTGTCCAAAATAATCTAACCACAGCAAAAGAAATGCTAGGCCCTCTTGGGACATGGATTTCCCGAGTGATCTGATTTGGTAATAAAAAGAGCACAAATATGCGGCATTGAAATATGCAATACTGGATTCAGTTTTTCCTGCAAAGTTTGCCTGAGGCAGTTGAATCACTCAAAACAATTTTATAAGATTCTCATTTTGCCAGCAAGTCTCATATTGGCAGAAGGAGTGTATGAAAGAAAAAAAAAAGTAGGTCGGTGAACACTGCTTTCTAGACTGCTACATTTCTCTCTCCACAGTCTTGGATTGCAGTGATTGCAGTTGAAGTCACAAGCAATATTTATATAAAGTTGTCCCCTCCCCACTCCATTGCTACACACTGGTGCAAATGGAGATTACGGTCAGAAAAAGACGGCAGCAGATTTAACAAGAATGCTTCTGAGATCTTAAGTACTCCGGTGCATGTGTGGAATCTGGCACATGTTCATATCTGCATTTGTGGGCTCATATGTTTGAAGCACTGTTAGTTGTAAGATTGTAATCACGAATGTCATGTATGACCAGCTGTGGCGTGTCTGAGCCATTGCCTGACTATAATCCAGACACACATCTAGAAAAGAAAGGGAGGCGATTATCAATCTCTTCAACTTTCTGTGGCATTTTTCTGTTGCAGCAGCTAACATAATAAAAGTAATGATAATGGGTAAAGAGGTGTGTCAAACACACTACAGACGAGGCGGTTTTCATGTCAGTGCTGACATGCTAGTTGTTGTCGACTGTTGGCTGCAACAGGAAAAGTGGATGTAGTGTGGTCGGCTTAATGCACCATATGTTGTATAATGAGAGGACAGTGAGAGGTAGTTTATTTATCTTTTTTTCCCATAGCTGGACTAAATGCAAGAAGTGCTCCACAACGGCAGGTTACATTGTGGGACCAGGGAGGAAGTGTTGTGGAGGGGCTATGAGGGCGTTGCTTGGCAACAGGGTGGGCAACTTGGCGTAATGAGCGCGGGGCTCAGGAGCTGTCTGCTCAGTGTTCCAGGTCCTGACAAGAACAGACAGGCTGGCCTGGGACGGCCTGCATGGAGCTGCCACCACGGCCACCTGCTCACAGCAATCATCACCAGTGCTCCAGCCAGCCACCGATACAGCATACAGACCCAATTAAGAGCTCTGCATGTCCCCCTCCAGCCAGCCATCACTAACACTCCTGCAAGTCTGACAAGGCTGCCTTTTTTCCCCTTAGCAAATCTCTAATTAACAACGTTGGTAGTGGTGAGGCCAGTCTGTGTAGGGCTGCTGAAAAGGGCTGGGACACAGCTCGGGTAATCAGCTTAAATACAGGTTTATTTCCTGCCCCCTGTGCCTCGCTACTTCCAGCAGAGATTGCATTCTTTTATCTGTTTATCTCCAATTTCCTCTGACTTGTAACGTGTCTCTCAGACACACTGTCACCTCCACTTGAAGCCAGACGGGCTGTTTCTGCGATCAGATGGTTTCAGAGCAGTGATCAGAGTTGGTTTTGGCAGGACATAGTTCTCAACATCATCTTTGTCTGTTCCATTACTGCCTTGCCTCCTCCTTCATACACTCCCAGCTCACTGAAGGCCTCTGATCTTAGCAGCAGAGACACGACTGAACATCTAAAGGATCATAGGTTCTCATATTGATATGTAATTCTCATTCGATTATATTTAACATGTGGTTTTGTAACCCAGTAAAGATAGGGATATCACAACATTTTAGTCCTGTAACTAAGCAACACCAGATTTTATTTTGTTAAAATGGAAAAAAAGAAGAAGGGAGAAAATTATATTGTGAAATGACCTCATTACCAGAGCAGGATTAAGAGAGTTGTGTGTTCCAGCCGAGAGCAGAGGAGGCAGAGGAATTTCCTTTCAGAGGGGAGGTGTTATTGTTGGAGCTCTTTGCGGAGCCGCTGGATGAAATATCCTCTTCCCCAGTTTGGGATTGACTCTCGATACAGGAGCACCGCTCTTGATTACAGGGAATTGAGCCAAATCATCTGCTTTGAGCAGACAAAAATAATATAGTCTGATTTACCTTAAAATGACAGCAATGGCTAAGTGAAGAGCCCATCTCGTTATCATTATTGTTATTGAATATATTTGCAAGTGCATTATGTTTTTCTTCCATAAATCATGACACACGTCTCTAATGTCCTCTCTGGCTTTTATGGAGAGAAAAGTTGGCTGTCATAAAGATTTACAGTGGTCCGGAGGTTTCTGCTCTTGGATTTGGATACTTGCAATTAATATTAGTGGTTGATAATGATACAGTTTTGCACTCTATATGACTCCGAGGGTACTTTGTAATGCTTTTTGGCCAACATTGAAAGAATAGGCTGACTGTATTTTCTGGGTGTTTTTTCCTGTTCTGTTCCCAGAATCTAGATTGATGGTGTTCACTGTAGAGGACAAAGTGTGAACAGTGTTTTTGTTTTGCTTGTCATGACAAGCTTGAAAACATTGCATGTGTTTATTTAGTTAGACCTTGGAGGCAACAACTATGTTATTCTATGATATACGTGTTTTCTTAGTTTGCAGAAATGTATTATTGTATATTTTAACAATGTTGCTTTGAAAAACAGTTTTTTTTTCCTCATTCACTTACCCAAACGCTACTTCAGCCGATGGGTTTAAAGGGACAACGAGGAGTTTTGGAAAAGCGAAGCGTTTTCACACTACATTTATGAGCCTCCGCGCGCACCGTACATTTCTTTGACCGGCGCAAGACGGACTCATGTTTTCATTCATCAATAATTAAAGTCAGAGGTTCAAAGAGATTCACATACCATCGTAGTTCCGACCATAAACGGCGATTCAGCGGCGTTATTCTCATAACTCGCCATGAAGGAAACGCTGGTCGGCTCGACCAGTGTTTCCGCCACCACTAATAATAACAAAATAACGATAGAGACAGAATGATATATTTATCGAAAATGGGCCCATTAACAAGTGTGAGTAGCGGAGATTCATCCACATTAACGTGAGACTTTTTTATAACCAAATAGAAACTCCTCGTTGTCCCTTTAAATACGAGTGTAAATTTATGTGATGAACCGGTGACTTGTTTAGGGTTGTTCACTTGTTCAGCCAGTGCATGTTGGTATTGCTTCAACCACCTTGATCCTCAACAGTGAAAACTTTATAGGAAATGGATGAATGGATAATTCAGAGGCTACGCAGCAGAGGGTGCTGTTTATCAGAGGGGGTGAACCACTTGGCTGCTTGTTTGGTAAGACTGACTTCAAGAGACACAAATAGAAAATGTGTTGATGTTTAATGATGAAAAGTTATATTTAAGTTTTTGTTTGTTTGTTTTTTTAAATATTGGTCTTAATCGTGTATGTAATTCAGATACAATTTAGATACATCTGTCTTCATGCCGGTCTGTCAGACATTCACTTTAAGGCATTCACTGTGATTGGTGACGTATTAATTTGAGCTGCATAAACCCATGACAGCTAAGGTGTCACATGACAGGCTTCAGGGTCTGAAATCAAAGGAAACCACTTGAGCGGCACCTGGAAACACCTCTCAAATGAGACACCATACAAACACACTATTTCCTGTTCACTGAAAGACACATCCAGGCAGCATACGCGCTCTGTGTTAATCTTTCCATCATGTATTTTTCTACATTTTGTCCTCACAAATGGCAGTGTGTATATATATACATTTTGAAATGTTTGAAATTATATATATGTGTGTGTGTGTATGTAGCCTACTTCTTTTTTCTTTTTACCATTTTTATACTAAGGTGCTATGAGGAGACACCTATTTCGCTGTTTTAGTTATTTAAAACATTTGTTATGTTCAGTAATAGTTATGGAATTGGGTAGGCTGAAGGCTCATTGAGCTTCCCTTTCATTGCCTACCATGCATGGAAACTTGTGTGCTGCCCAAAGCCCAATCTGTTCATGTACAGGCAATGGTTTCAGTGCAGGAGGTTCAACAAATACCTAAATGGGGAGAATTGGGTGTGGGGCGGAAAAGAGGGGAGCAGTCTAGCACCAAGCTGCACTACCTGCATTAGGTCATCAACTGAAAAAGGGTAGGGCGTCATTCACCACCTCCATCCCCCTTCCTGGTAGCCCCTGCATGACAGATTGTCCCAAGCATGCAGAATGTTTTCTGTCGTGAACAATGAATTTGTAGTACCCAGTCCCCCAGCAGGACTGTGAGGAGAGAGAGAGGGGAGGAATGATGAAGGGGGCTGTCGTTGCTGCAGCTACCCCAGGACTGGCAGCGTCTACTCTGGTGAGCCTGGTCTCCTGGGCCCTCGTCTCACTTAGCCCCTCAATATCCCTCTTTCTCTCTGTGGGGCCAGGGCTGCTCTGGATGAAATTTCAGCAGGGGTATGTGGGAATGGTTCACGGAGTTTAGCACCTTCTTTAACATTGGCAAAATAAATGACTTCTCCTAATGCTCTAATTGGTGGCAGTTTGATGATCAGGTATCACTGGCCTTCAGGGCTGAAGCACCTCGTTGTTTTGCTACAGCTGGGTGAAAGAGCCAGTCTGTACCTGTTGCTTCTAAGATTTTTTTTTCTTCAAGTAAAGAGGGAAAAATGCATGGTAGCATGTGGTCTGTCGGTTCTTCTGAACTGTCTTTTTTCCATGAAGTCAAAGTAAAGCATTTGACATTTTAAGTTAAGCCTGGCTACTGATCTCTCCTCCTCAAAATCCCTGCCCCCTGGCTGGGATCTGCGTGTGAATTGTGAATCAAATGAGTGGCTTAAAAATGGTTCAGCCTCTCTCACACCCCCACCCTCTCTCACTCACTCTTTGTCTCTCTTCGTGTGGTTTGGTAGGTGACTGTCTAGTCTCCTTTATAGTTTGTCCATGTGCTAAAGATTTTAAGAACAAAAGCAACCAGGGGTGAATAGAAGCACCTATAATCTACAGAACGCCTCCTAACTCTTCTTGCTCGCAAAGTCTAAAAGTCAGAGTCAGACCCCTGCTGTTCTGCTGAACCAACTGTAGGCCCATACTGACGGACTCGATGTATATGTACTTCACCTCACTGATCACATTATCTCACCTGCTGCATCATTTGACTACATCAAATACACCCATCACTCTGCAGCTGAACTCGCTGAATGAGCTCTCGGCCAGGTTTTGACGTCACTGAATGGCACAGTTTCTTTCACAAAATAATCCTTTGATTCAGCCAACATATTTTTTCTCTCCTGAGGAATACATAATTCCCATGCCAAAGCTTTTAACCTGTGCCAGAAAGGGCTTGTTACGCTGCCTTGTATATAAAACAGGGTAAGTAAACTGAATTAATGATCAGTGAATCAGGAAGCTCACAGACAGGCTGGGTCTGTGCCCAACACAGGCTGATGTCGCGTAGTGGATAACAACCCTCGTTTACTGTAAAAGTTGTCTCCTCACAGACAGGATGGCATGTTGCTGATTGTTTTGAACGCTAAATGCAGAGTGAGCAGTCCACTTAGTCTTCCCACAAACATTTCCTTTTTTCGTACCGTTTAACGGGGTCACAGAACAGTTTTGAAAGTTGAAACCTGACGGAGACAATGTTCTTACTTCAGAAATAAATATAAACCACATTGTTTTGTTGCTCAACCCAAAGAATGCTTAGTATGCTGCTTGCAAGAAGGTTTTGGGCAGTGTGAGGGAAACTGTTTATATGTGAAGTGAAGGACAGTGGACGGTGGTGCCGTGGTGTCAGTTTGTTATTGTACCGTATGCCTCATGGCTGCAGCATGTCACTTTCCATCACTTTCCCAGGTTAGCCCTGTGTAAGGCTTTAGGCCGGCTCAGTGTTTACAATACCTCCCATTCAGCCTGCTGCTCCTCAATGAAATTTCTATTTATAGAGGCCACTGGCGTGCAGAGAGTCATCTGCTTGTTCTGAATGAGGTCTGGTGGTTTTGACAAGGTTAGCTGGATTAAAACATTTGAGGGAGGGGGCTGAAGGACAGGTCACAGGGGCTCGTTGGGGTGAGAAGGCCACCACGAGAAGACTGGCTGCCTTTATTGTATGTGATGGTCAGTGTCAGCACACTATTTAGTTAAATGCCGGACATGTGATGAAGCTCAGTTAGCCAAACATTTACTCAAAACCCAAACTCCAGTTTTATCCTTTTAATGTGGCATTCGAGTCTGCCCTTCACCTACACTGACGCCAAGTATGCATAGATTTCTGTTCTTATGACGGGAAGTCAATATAAAGTAAGAGCTGTTACAACCAGTCAGTAGTGTCATGCACATTGATGTAATAATTTTGACAACACTGCCCCATAGATGGCCCTTAGGGCTCCACCCATTCTTTCAGCCAATAGCTCACAGAGAAAGAGGCATTCTCCAATCAGAGGCCAGCTTTTGTAAAAGTGAGCTGTTTCATTGCCTGGAAAATATTTTTGACTGAATTCAAAATGTTTTTGACTGGTGCCCTAATGAACTTAATGTCTGTTGTCAGTTTTCTTAAAGGTACCTTTATTGTGCCACTGGACCTTCTGACTAATACTGTTGTTGTATGGAGGAAATGTTTTCTGCAGAACTGTATCGTGGCAAGATAGAATTGAGAAAATATGGCAATTTCCTTAATCCTTGCAGAGTTTTTTCCCTTTCTGTGTCTTTGTTTTGATTCCTCAGTGTGTGATGATGTTTCCCACACAGTGGTGCTGCAGCCAACTTGCCCTGCTCCATTGTGCTGCTGGCCTCTCTTTGAACCTGTACAGCTATAAACATGGCTAAGTGCTCTCCAGCAGAAGCAGGCTTGCAGGAGGACAATACTGTGACAGGAATTTGCAGTACACTGTCCCCGGCCACGCACTGGAGCAAACGGGACAGAGACAAGAGGCTGGATGAGGCACTTGAGTACAGATCAGTTACTACACCCTCTAACCCCTGCAGCAAATCTAAGATGAGATGTCTGTCAGAAACACCCACAAACTCCACACACATGCCATCATCATCATCTGCCTCCCATGTTCCTTCAACCTCGGGCTATTCTCTCCTCCTAGCAGAGTTTAGCCAAACCTAAACAGAGAGCTGATCTTTCTCTCTTTTAATATCGAATTGGAGCCTCTGGCTGATCTCTGTAAGCTGCTGATTTGGCTTCAAAGATTTGGCCAGCTATCTCCCAAGTATCTCCCAGAAAAACATTGTCACTGTGAGGTCAGGATAAGCTGTGTTGGGATAAAGTGCAAATGAATGCCAGTGTGGTCGTGTTTGGACAATTTAGCAAGGCTGCAGAGTAAAAACCCTCAAAGTCATCTAAACATAGGGACTCCTAAACCTCCCAGTCTCTCACAGTCTTGACTGAGTGGCCAGATGATAGACGGCCTCTGAGACGACTGAAGAGGAATCCTACCCCAGAGCAGGGAACAACTGAGCAGTTTATGCCATCCAAATCTGCATTTTTCCACTCTTTAAAAGCCTTAAGTTTGACTTTGTCTTTTCAATTGCTAAGTGTCCTGTTTGTCTCTCACGTGTGTACTTTTGCAGTGCCCCTACTTTGAGTTCCTCCACTCCAGCCACAGCTCCCCCTGAGTAGAAACCCTGCCACCCACACAGTTCAGATACTATCTTGTGCATAAACACAAGCATAAGGGGTCTCTCTAACATATATACATAGTGTATCAACATATAGATATGCACATACAGCCACTAGAAGATATTGTAGGATGGTTACTTGGTCTATATTAAGTAGAGACCTTGTTAATAATGTATAACACCATCTCCTAAATAGTGTTGATTTTGTTGACACAAATATAAATTCTGCCCCAACAGGAGCTGTGCTGGTCCTTAGTGAGGGGTTGAGACATTCCAAGTCAGCGCAGGGTTTACTCAGATCAGAGACAGTTTCATTCAAGACTTCAATTAAGGCCTCCACAACCCTTGACTCATTTTCCACTCTCTAATTTTTCTAATGGCTGGGACAGGAGGCTGGGAACAGCACAGCCAGCTTTGCACTGCTCATTAGCTCTAGCACCGCCGCCCGCGCTGCATTTAACTTAATAATGAGGCCAAATTAACAGCAGCCCTGGCCTTGCTCCAGGTGCATTGTGGGTGAGACTGAGGGTTTGGAGGACGGGAGGGGGAGTACCTGGCCTGCTAAGGAGGTTTAGACAAAGTAAGGCAGTAATGACTGGAAACACAACATCTCAGGACTGCCTATCTACTCCCACCCATTCACTCCACCCAATATCCACCATGTCCATTCTGCTTGTGACTTTAAATCAGCTGATTTTCTCAAGCTTTGCTCTGCATTAATTGCATGCCTCTGTTGTACCAAAGCATGAAAATATTAAATACATATCTCAGGACCAGGCCGGATTACAGAGGGGGAACGGATGGAGAGATCTGATCTGTGCCAAAGCAGGGTACTGTGCAGGGTGGGGTGAGTGGGTGGAGACCACATGTCCTCATCTCCTGGTCTCATGTGTGGACACTGTACAGCCATGGTCGTCCTCCAGCTTAACCCTGTGCCAAAGTGGGCGCTGCCAGGGGCTAAGTGTTAATTAATCCAGCCAGGGAGAGCATACAAACAAACAAGGCCCTGAATGACAGACACTTTCTTTAGTCTTACATACACCCTCACTCACACCCACACCCTCACTCATTATTATTTTTCATTCCGTATTATGTGCCTCTAGAGCCAACTTTTTACTGCTGCATTCAGAGGAAATGCCACCCAAGTCCAGTAAACATGCGCCTGCAAGTGATTTTGTATCATACATGATCTCACTCAACCAACAAGTGGAGAGTGTGTTCATTTTATTCTGCAGTGAAGAGTGTCATCGGTACTTGTCCCCTGATGGCTTTATTTGTTTCTTATGCTTGACCACATCACAACTAATATATTTTTTATCCCAGATGTTATAATAGAGCATCCCCAGCATCTTTTTTTTTCCTTAAAGAAGAATATAAAATATTATATTTGTAAAACTCATGTGGCACACTCACTGCTGTTCCACAACTATTTCCAGACTCTTCAAACAGACTGCATGATAAATATATCCTATTATATTGTGTACTCGGTTTGTTATCCGTCACAAATTTCTTGCTTGTTTAATGGGACACAAGAAAAATATAAAGATTTTGAATAGAAATGTAAAATAATGCGGTCACACTGGTATATAGACAAATTGGACTTGATAAAACTTGGAAAAATTAAAATGTGGTTCACATTGCACAAATTGAATAACAAGATGTAATTTCTGACTGCCTTCTTTGTTTGGATTAGAAAACACAGTTGCAACATGGGAAATGGTTAGGGTTATGGGCAATAATTTATTATGCAGTGAGTGGAATGTTTTTTCATTCATCTGTTTAGAAAGGTCTTTGAGGATTTCGGAAATGCCTTCAGAACAGTGTTAGCTAACTCTTGACAGATGAACCTTAACAGTAATTAATTTTCCAGACAAGCTGAGCTCTCTGAAATAAATGCATTGGTGATAAGTGAAAGGCACAAATTGGAGCCACTGTGATGCTGGAGTGGCATGTTAATGTGTTCTTGCCAACATATTACAGCTTTGGGGTTCAGGTTTGAAGATCTTAATTAGACTCAGACCCACTGAGACAGTTTTGGATGTGAGAAAAATGTCTCTGTGAAAGCAGCATTACCTCCAGCTCTGTGCGAGGCGATGACAGCATCAGCTCACTTGAAGCTGCTGCATGTTGAGGAGAATACAGAGTTAAGTGTTTGTTCACCTGCTGAAGGGCTGGCAGCCAATAACCTCAAACATCAGTTGCCAGTGCGGTGGTCATGTGACTTCTCTCCTGCTATCATAGCCCTGATGTGAACCCTGACCCTGTGACAAGGTTAACTCTAATTCCCTCTGTGGAGCATTCAGGAAACAAGTTCCCATTTTCTCACTCACACTCACTCAGTGTAGTGACAGGATGCGCTCTATTTAGAAAACCATGCAAAAGCACCGTTTTTTGACGGCTGCTATGTTAGTGACTTGGCAGACTTCAGACTGTTAATGCAGCGTACAGGCCAAAGGTGACGGAGGTGATGCATACATCAGGATTTGATCAAGCGTATGTGCTTGTGTTGCTGTAATTTATTCTGACTCACTTTAGTCAACAGTGAGGGAATGGCTGTGCATGAATTTAAGCAGTTTTTGCATCTACAGATGCAAAAACATACACTGGTTTCCTGCAGAATGTCTTGGTACTATAAACAGAGAAAAGATTATTTTTTAAAACGAGGAATGACAATGCTATTGGACTTGTTATGTAACTGTGTGGTTTTGCCTGTTCTCTGAGCTGCATATGTACATTTTCCATGACCTGGTTTTCAGCTGGCAAGTAGCCTGGCACATTGTAGGTAATTGTACAATTTTCCCCTCCGGGTAGATGGTGTTTTTTTAACCAAAGCCTTTGATAGTTTGACTTTTTATTTAAGCTTTCAGTGTCTCCCAACAGAACTACTCAGGAATATATTACCACTGAGTCAATTTGCATTCGTGGACCATATGACATAGGAGGGTTTCTCATTACAAAAAATACCAAATGCTTGGAAATCATTTGATTATTTGCAGGAAAAATAAAAAATACAGTGCAGGTAAGGATACAATTAGAGTGTTTTCTGCTTTAGTCTTAGTGTCTAGTTGACTTTGAGTGTGTCCCCTCTCTGCCAAGAACAGGCTGCCCATGTTGTGAACATTATGATTTTACTAATAGTTTGTTTCAATATAAATTGGATATGATTTTAGTGTAGTTCTGCAATGTTGATATATTTTGTGCATTTAAATGACTAGAAGGAGACTCTGTGGCCATAGCCTATAATTTCTTCACATCCATCATCATCCTCGTGTGTGTGTGTGTGTGTGTGTGTGTGTGTGTGTGTGTGTGTGTGTGTGTGTGTGTGTGTGTGTGTGTGTGTGTGTGTGTGTGTGTGTGTGTGTGTGTGTGTGTGTGTGGAACAGAGCCCCTGGTGTTTGGACAAAGCAAACACACTATCATTACTGGCATGATTATGGGGCATTGAAAGTTTAAGCAAATATTCAAGAGTCTTTGTCTGTTTTTAGGATTTTTTTGATATACGGATGACCACTGAAATAGCTAAAACCCCAACAAGGCCAAAGCGGAGTCTTGCTTTGTTCCCAGTCCTGACCTATCCTTCAAAGAAATGTTTGAGCAACCAAGAGGGCCTGCAATCCGACTTTTCCCTAGACCACTAAAGAGCCAACTCATGTAAAGTAAAAGGAGTGCCCTTTGACCGGAATCATTTACACAGTACACATCCTTCTGCACTGCACAGTGACTTTGTCAGCTGGGCTAATATCTCTGTCTCTGTGTTCATAAGCTGTTTGTCTTGTGACCGATGCTGAGGGGTGCAGGAGACATTTTCCAAGCCAATTTGAGATCAATGTCAACTGGACACTAATAATCTCAAACAGTTTATGTGGCCAGTTGATGCCTTGTCTGAAAACCATTGTGAATGGACTACTTTTTCCCATGTTCCCAAGCAGTTGAGATCCATCATGTTTTGATTGTGCTGACATAACATTGTGGACTCTGTCCAAGGAGCTGTATTCACCATAAATTTAGAGACACTTTACACTTCAATTGGTCTATAACACAGTCAAACAATCTGGCACTCATAACAGTGTGAAGCTGGTAACTCTTTACCACGGGTACAAATAGCAAGTCAAGAGGAATTTACTCAGCATTAAAGGACTCCCACGTCTCACTCCAAGTTAAAATAATGTTGTTCTGGATATAATCATCCAATTAGGGCGAGGGAGGCAGGACTTGGCTGGGACAAGGATCACATTTCAAAGACTTGTGTCTGCCAGCCTCCACACTGATGGTAAGATAGCCAGTACTTAGAGATTGTGTGCAAGTTAGTGGGAGAAAAGCATTCCTGTATGCCTGTGTATGATCACGTGCAACTGTGTTGCTTGCTTCACCAACAGTATGGACGATGTTGTCCACATTGCACAGTTATCTGAAGTTCATCTTGAACATTCCTTATTTCTTTTGTTGTGGTAGGATGTGCATTAACTTGAGCATTTGTAGTGATTTGGATTATTAGTATAGGAGATGGTTTGTGAAGGCTTTCAGTTATTAATGGGACATTAATTATTTCCTGATTTGAAAAAAAAAAGAAAGAAAAAAGTTATTTACATGACTGACAGATGCTGTTTTCACATTGGTACAAATCCAGTATTGTAATCCTAAATGGTAAGATGTGACATTTTTTCACCGAGGAGCCATAGTAACGTACATAACTGGGTTTTTGCAATTTAAGGGCAAAGAGCATGTTTGGTCATTCACAATCTTCTGGTACAAATGGATAGACTTTAAAGGTCACTTCTCTACTTTGTATTCTTTGAGAGTGTGTACTCGACCTCCCTCTTGTTTGTAAGAAAGTGTATGAGAGGAGAGAAGAGACATCCTGTCACTGACACGTTTACAGGCTGCCAGGCCTGCAGAGTGCTGGGGGTGTGGCCTGATGGCAGCAGTGCTGTCTGAGTAATTACAGGCTCCCTGGTAGATATTACTAAGGTCCCAAAGATCCCGTCTCCACACAAGGCCACTCTCCCACTGTAGTTAAGGCAGCAGGGGGAAAAATCTCAACCAAAGAAAAGTCAGGGATTGAAGAAAACAAACCTTTTCCTTCTCCCTAGCCTAATTCAACAAGAACAGCTCTGTTTTCTGTTTAGTTTCTGCCAAAAAATATGTACCCCAGTATAGGCAGTATTTTATTATCCAGCAGGGCTCTTGGTATTTTGAAAATGAGGTAAGCTCAATTACCAACAAAGGGCTCCTCTCAGGGGTCTGTCATCACAAGGGGCGAATGGGAGGGAAAGAGAGGAAAGAGAGACCCCTCTGCCTGTACTTTGACACTACAGGATTATGGGCATAGTGGTCTGAATTGTGGCCATATTTCAGATCACATTTTGTGGAGGCCAGATGTTCTATAAATATTCTATAAAAAAGATAATATTGATAAACAGTAATGAAAGAGTGCATTGTTAAATAATTAACTTTATTCTCATGACCTATCCCCCCTCTCATAAAAATGACATTGTAAAATAAAAGTGTCACAGAAAAGATACAAATAAAATGGCTGAAATCAAGAGTAACTTCAATAAAACTCGACTGTGAAACTGCAGGAAATGGGAATTATCAGATTATGCGAATGATGTATTTTCCTGTCAAGCGATGGCCATTTTGCATCAACATTTGGTCTAATCCTTCATTATTTACTCATTTCTATAGCTGTTAAAAGCTGTACCATTTGAACTAAAAGCATGAGCTTACATAATTTCATTTTATTTGCTTTTGTGTAAGTAAGCCCTACTTGTCTTCCTAGTTAAGTGGGAGGCAAAATGTTTTTTAAAGGCAATTTAAATAGCTTGACATGATGAAAAGAAATTCAATGAACATGACAATAAAATACATTTTGGTAGGATGAAAAAAAAAAGGACAAAAAAATGTGAAGCTGAGAAGCAGTTTCTGTTAAAAGTGAAACCTCTTTTTGGCCTTGATCTGTTTCTTCAAATTTGGCACAAGTATTCATTGGGGTTCAAAGATGAACTGAGGACATTTTAAGTGTCAAATGTCAAGGGTGTGGTGACATCACAGAACACAGTTTTGGCATTGTGAATGTGATATCTCAGTAACTTCCTGAAGATTTTTTTCACAAAGATTTATTTGGACTCAAGGATGAACTGAGAAGGTGTGAGGGGGGTCAAGGGTCAAATGTCAAGGTCACCCCACAAAACATGATTTTGACATTGTGAACACAATATTTCTGTAACACCTCGGGGCATTTTCTTCAAACTGATTTGATTTTGGTGGTTAAAGGTGAAGGTCACGGTGACGTCAGAAATCTCCTTTTAACCATTATTCGACCTCATACGGCAGTTATGACAACTTGACACAAAAACAGGGATGTAACCTGAAACTAGTCTCAGAGGTGGAGGCATACAACCATGAAGCAGTAATTCTAGTTGGTCTATAAAATGTTCACAAAATGAGAGGTCTCAAGGAAAGGGCCAAATAACTTGTTATGGGGCCACGGTATGTAAATGGCAGATGGCCTCCCACTGTGGTGATGCAGTATAGGCACCAGGGCTGTTTGGGTTCCAGCCTGTCCTAGGAGCCGCCTGACATCTCCTTGCTTCCTTATCTTAATGAACATTAACCGTTTCTGCTCTGTGTCAGCTCTGCAGCTTCAAGGAAGGGACAGGAAGAGAGGAAGAGAGTGAGGGAGTAAGAGAGCAAAAGAGATAGTGAGGGAGAGAGAAAGAGGGCCTCTGATAGAAAATTCCTGACAGCTGATAAGAGGGAGAAGGAGATCCAGTTTACTGCACAGATAGGGTAGGAATGTGCGGCCAGATGATGATGACTGGGTCCATGACTACGCTGCCCCTATCTGTGCCTGCCAAGACACATCACCACCGACTGCCTGCATGCGAGCCAGCCTCCTCGTTTCCCAGAAAAATACTGGATTTGTGTGCTCCTTCATGACTGTGCCTTTACCAGTCTCTCAGAATTTTGCACTGTAATATCATGGACCCATAATTATGTTACGGCCATAGTGCAGTTCAGTCCGTTCAAAATCACTATTTAGATTTTTTGGTACCTGACAGCAGAGTCTATATGTACAGCTACATAAAATGTGGTATATAAAATATTCATACATGCCAGGCATCTAATTTTAGCATGATCAGTATATGCACCGCAAACTGCAGGCTAAATGAACCTTTCCCTAGAAACACACAATTTCATGTGAATTATTGGTCTGCTACAATAGCAACGAAAAGGACATGAGAGGAAATGGAATCCAGCTCAGACAGTGTGGAGCAGGGCCAGGCAGTCAGAGAGGGCGTTTTAGCCGTGCAACTGAGCTCCCAGCTTTTTAATTTACGATAAATCACAGTGAATAGCTGTACCCTAAAAAGGCTTGCGTAGACGCCGTCTCTCAGTCAGAGACAGAGAGAAAGAGCGGGGTGAAGCAGATTGGGTTAGTGGGAGCCAGGGCTGTATGTGGATCAGACTCCTGCTGAGCTGTCTCCAGAGGAAATCAAACAAGCCTGTGCGGTTCATTATTTCGTCAGTCGACTCAGCAACAGAGAGCACTGGCGACACGGCCATTTACTGGGAGTCTCCACTGACCCCGCTTAGCATGGCTACAATCAGAGCAGCCAGTCAGCTGGAAAAGCTAAGGATCCACTGCCTTGTTGCTGTGGATTTATTTTGCAACAAATCCATGTTATGTTGTGCTGTCTTTTCACAAACTAATGAAAAAGCTGAAACGAGGCCTAATTCTCTCAAATGTTTGATCTTTAAGCTTAATAATTCAGGAACGGAGTGAGAATATCTTCCCAGCCGCTGCTCACGCACATACCTGATGTGAACACGACTATTGTCACAGCCTTTAGTCGCTGATATTTGGAGGGAGACGGGGTGGGGGAGCAGGAGAGGGGTCAAGGTCTCCTCTGTTTGTTCGCCTCTTGGAATACAAAAGCCTGTGTGGTGACCCCATCGCCAGACTACCATTAGACTTACAGTTGACAGGAAGCAGCAGCGCACATGCACAGCAGTCCAGTCCTCAACCTCTGAACTGCAAATCACCTCACCTTTCAACTGACGAGAAAAGTAAGGAAGAGGGAAACATGTAGAGCGGCACGTTCTCCTGCACACACGATGCTTTTTATAGACATCGACGTTAGAGAGCGATAAAGTCCAGCAGGCTGGAAGTCTACTGTGCACTGCACCTCTTGTGTAAGAAGCCCTTCTTGTCTTCCTAAAAAAAAAACATAAGGCTCATCTGTGAGTCAAACTGAGATAAAGGTGTATGTGCTAATGATGCGCGGATGACGTAACTGCATTATAGATTGAGCGGAAGAATAGAATGGGTTCATGATAATTTTCCATTCTTGCACATCTCTATTTATGAACAGAGCGCCCGGCGGCTATCGGCCAGCGCAGACGCCAGTCTCCACACTATCATCAGGGTCTGATGAAGCAGATAGCACTGGGAGCGTTCACTGCTTCACAGTGTGCAGTCGTGCGTGGCGATATGGGTGGAGTTGAGGGGTGGGGGCGGGGGGTATTCAAGGATGGCTAGACAGTTTGCAATCTGCTGTGAGAAAAAGACAAGCATTCAATCAGCTGGTGCGCAGAAGACAGAATGGCACCAGCAGAGCGCCAGCCAGGCACAAAGCTGGCCAGAGGCATAGGTCACAAATGTTATCACCAGCCATCCTCTGGTGACATGCTAACTCTATCTCCATCATCAAGGTCAGGTCATTGTTTGCTTTGTCACTGGCTGACTCACGGCCGTCACCCCTACTTGTTGGTAGTGGACAAACAGGCTTGGGTGTGGTATGAAATCCATAGCTTTTACCAGCTTAAAACATTATGAGGTTCACGAATGCAATCTATTTTACAGATTTTTATACTAAATAGTTGCCACATAAATTGTAAAATGAATCTAGTTCTGTTGTGTCTCATCGCTGGGTTTGCTGCTCCTATATAAGCGTCTGAGTCACTGAGTTGGATTTTTATTTGTCTTGAAAATTAATTTTGGGTCTGCGTTCACTCTTTCATCCCAGAGTGCAGTGCATTTGTGGAGTTTCTGGTTTAACAGCACTGTGCTGGGCAGGTGACAGGTGTGTTTACAGCATCTGAGCTCTGAAAGACATTACAGAAGCTTATAGGTGGGTTCACCCGGTTGTTGTATTTACATCAATGCTGATCAAAGCTGAAGCAGGTAGACACCTATGTCTACTGCATGTTACCCGGATGTGAATGCCAGTTGAACACGTTTTGCATTGTCAACAAAAGCATAAAGTTAGCAGGTCTTGGCGGCTTCTTGAGCAGTCAAAATGCAGTGACTCTGATTGACTACCTGTACGCGCCTGTCGCCGCAAACACAATGAGTCATGTGGATTATGGAAGGGTGTGACGCATTCCATCAGCTGGTTTAATTTCTGAATTTGAGTCTCCAGATTGTGACTTTTAAGCGCCACCCATCCGGCTCGGGAGAGTGTTCCTGAGAATCCTGGATAGCGTCTCTCACTGAGACACAAGGCTTTAAACAGTGACTGATGAGATGTCTGAGTATGTCGAGGCGCAGTGTTAAAATGTTGTGAATCAGCTAATTGCACTGATAATTATAATGGAGAGCTTTCTGTAGAGAGAGAATGCCATAAACCAACAGTACAGTGCTTGTGCTTGGCAGAGCTGAGCCAGTCTGAGCTGGCATAGTCGTAAAAGAAGCCAAAGGAATGCCAGCATAGGATCGCAATGGAAGAAAGGAAAATTCAAAAAAGTGGTTAATAAAAAGTGATGTTACAATTTTTTTTTGCTTTGTTTTTGGGTCGTACATATTATTTACCTGTTCTTTGTATAGACATACCAGGCCAGGCCAGTGTTATTGTACAGCTACTGTTGGTGTATATTCTTAGTTGGCCTACAATGATATACAAATCTCAATATGTTCTCTCATGATAAAACACAAATAAATAACCAGCTTTATCTACAATTTTACAGTTGTGGTAATCAAAGGCATGCCATCACTCCCCAGCGAGGTACACAAGTTCTTGAAAAATTCCACTGTCTCTTCACGGTGCTCATAACTTGACATCTAAGTGTAACTGCAGGAATCCCGGAGCCACTTGGGAAGTACAGTGTAAGGTGATCCGAAGTCATAATGGCTGTCATACTGTGCACGAGGAGCTTAAAGCCGGGACCAACCAGCCCATGGCATCCCTCCAGTCCTGTAACATATCGGGGGAATTCTCAGTGGGAGATTCATTCCAGTGTTGTTCTTTCAAAAGGTGGTCATTGTGGAAAACAAAGATATATTCACAACAATGGCACCTGGAGCAAAGGCCGACAGGATGCCGCTAGTCTTTCCTTAACAAACAAGTTATCATTTCCTTATTTTTTTGGTGAGAATCGTGTGAATTATGTTGATAAATCAATGGCAGATAAATGGGGTTTTGCCCTTTGTTTTATTTACAATTTTTTTTGCTCAGACATAGAAACTGAAGTTGAGTCCTGGATATTGCGGTTAAAAACAGTGGAGCAGTTTTATTCTGGTGCCATAACATTTTAAAAGTGCCACTATATTTCTTCTTTTTCTTCTCTTCTTCTTTCTTAGCTCGATTATTGGTTCCATAATATCCTCCAGGCATATGTGTGTATCCCAGCTACATGTTATTAAACATATCCACCAAGCCCACTGATCACAGTGACATCTTGTCCTTCATTCCTTTGGTGTGCCATAAAAGACTGTATGTTTGTGTTGGTATTGGCATGAGTCCTTGTCTGTATTTGTGAGTGTTGAGTTTCAGAAAGCATACTTGATCATGATTGTGTAACTCTGAGGCACAGAGGCAAGGATATTAAAAGCAGATGTGGCCTCTTAACTTGAGAATAGGTGGGGGGTGGGGGGGTGGGGGGTCCTGAAGGGGGTGGTTTGGGTTCTGGGCAAAACATTCCCCCATTATTGATTGCTGATCCTCTGGTATGTTTGGGCTATCAGCAGGGTTCTAAGGCCTGAGATGATAAATTATAATGGGAGAGGGGAAGTTGTAGATGGGAAGAGGAGAATAGAAAACACCACTGAGTTCAGTTCCTAACAAGATATGAGAATTTAAGAGTTGTAACACACTTCCTGAATTTTTGTTGCAATTGATGTTAAACTTTTTCCATTAAGACTGCAGGCCAAGCTTGGCTGCCCGAACTCTGACGGCCTTTACATGCCACACCCCAACATTTTTTCTTCTATTAATCACTCATGACTCCTTATAATCCCCCCACCACCTTTGCCACCCTTGGCCACACACATGCACACACGCACTCATCACTGCCACAGAATTCGATATTGTAGAAGGATACTCTGTCACACACACACCCGCATCGTCTCAGAGCGACAGTGGAAACAACAGCGTTTGAGACATGTTTTATCTGCGGCAGGTTGCAGTGTGAGGGAGGGAAAGAAGAAACTTCCTTGTGAAAGTAGGAATGCAAAGTATTCCCCACAATGCCACACTGCTGCAATTACTCCAGAGCCTGGTACAGAGCCAAGACAATGAGAGGACAGCTTGTGGTGTTGAGAGGGAGAGCAGTTCAACTCCCATCTTTCTTCTGTGTACTGTGGGCCCGCAGCAGTCCACACAGCAACTTTGTTTCTCAGGCATCTACATGGAGGCCTGCTGTGTCCAAAATGAATGTAATTCCATCTGGTATTTAGATCAGTTGGTTTCAAAACATCATAACCCAGTAAAACCTTGCCTGCCTTACATTGCAGAATGAGCTACAGTTGTGCTGAGAGACAGAAAAACGTTGCACATGAATGTGCTTCATGCTGATGTACGTGTGGTAGCGCATGTGGACATGAATATGTCAGTAACTTAAACTGTAGTCTCCTGAATTTCCATTGCTTTCTGTTCTTTCTGTTCACTATGCTGCTGACTGATAATTTTCATTCTTACTTGGCAATTAACTGGCGCAGTCCTCCTCTGTGAAAAGAGACAGAAAAGAAAAGAGGTGAGATTAGCCAGACTGGGAGGGGGAGTGAGGGATGTGGGAAGGGAGCTTGCTGTTGCCAGAGTGTCTGCCTCCCCAGGCCTTGTCCACTGCCGCCAAGGGCCGCCTGACCTCCCGCCACTGTTATCAGCTGGCTCAGCAGCGGCAAAGAAACAGCTAAACAAGGCACTGTTTATCTGTGCAGACTGTATTCATTGCACATCCCAGCCGCTGGGTTGCGGCACCACTCAAATCTGCCCGGCTCTGCAAAGAAAGGGTCGGCAGACCTGCTCTCAAAAACAGTCTGCACAGAGGTGCCAGGGGTACAGATCAATAGGCGACAGTGTCCCAGCTCTGTCCGACACTGCAGACCCAACAACCCCACCTCTCCACACCAGCCTCTCCCAAAATCCTCACTTATCCACTTTCAGCACATTGCATTTATAGAATTTCAGCACACTATCATATGAGCTGGGTTTACTCTCTCTCAAAATTATTGTGGCCGATTCATTACCACTCACTTTTTCATTCACTCGTGACTCAGCAAAATGATGAATTGACATGGTCATCAGACTCTGGTGCAACTGTGCTTTACTGGTTACCAGTTCATTTTAGCGTTAGTTGTGGAATTGATAATATATGATGTTGAAACTATAGTTGTGTGGGTAGAGCAACAGAAACATGACACTGAAAAACATCCTGTCTGATACAGGGTGGAGTTGTTTTTCATTCTGTAAAGCACTGTGTTACATTGTTTGCATAAAAAGTGCTAAACAATGATATATTCTGACTGATAATTATGCTGAATTGTAAATCCTTATTTTCAACAGATATTAGTGTCACAAAACTCTTGGGCCTCCCCCTCGGATACACAGGATCTGTAAGCACTCTCTCACTCCTCACACGCACAAGCATGCACACACAAAACCATCCTCCTCTTATCTGTAGGCTGAGGAGTCCTGACTCCAGCCTGTGCAGACAGCGCTATCTAACTGGGCCATGTCTCTGTATACACAAGGAAATCACCTACTCCTCATGAAGAAATTAAATCTGCTTCAGACATCCTGGCCCTCATCTGAGGAAAAAAAAAGTGAAAAAAACATATTTTGAAAGGTTAATTCAGCTTGAGACTAGTCACACACAAACCCTTGTTGAAAAAAATAGCATAAAAACACTTTTGTCTTGTATTAGAGCAAATCCCTCTTATTCCTTTGAGCATGTTAAGGACAATGTCTTTGTTGTGGTTTATGCTGCCTTGGCCTCTGTCCCAGGCCATTTATCAATGAAGCATTACACAAGCAGTTGCATTTCATTCAGACTTTTCTCTGGATGAGCCAGCTTAGCATTTCTGTAGTCTCGTTCGTGTTCTGCTAAGATTAAAATGCATTCGAGTCGCTGTGTTGAGCTTGTGGCACTGTTTGAGATTGACATGGACAGACTGACAGCTAGGTAGAGCAGAGCAGACAGCAACGTGCTTGAGGCAAGAAGTCAGAGGTCAGAGGTCATAGGGAAGTGAGGATGGCTGACCTCTCAACAGGACAAACTGTTCAGAGGTGTTGACTTTAACATTGCCCAGACTCTGGTGTGGTTCTCGCCCTCCATTTTAGCTGACCTGTCCCAAGTGCTCACCGCAGGAGAGATCAGCAAGATTCCTAGTAATAGAGCGATGTAAGACCCAGCACAGTGGGGGCTCTTTGACACTGATACTCCGAGGATCCTCAGTGGCAGAATATGCTGACTTATCAACACCACTTGATGAAACACACGTTTGAGATTCCTGGAGAGTGTTTGGCGTTTCCATGCCAGTCAGCCTCATCACTACAGGAGGTGTCGCAACTCTCACAGCTCCGGCATAACTATGAATTTGACACTGCTGTATCTCAAACTTATGGCTGTAATGGAGGAGAGAGACATCCTGTTCTGTTGGGTATCGCTACAGATATACTGAATTGATTCAATTCCGATTCACAAGTTCCCGATTTGATTCGATTTCGGATTTGATTCGATATTATTTCATTTAGCGATACCGGTATTTCAATTTTAATACCAGTTTTGCTTGGTTGTGAAAGAGATTTTCACAGAACTAAGGCTGTAAATTGTACAAAGATGGTACACTAACCTGATGCAGCATTTACACGCTCCAGAAGTTAATAGTACAACTCTTCAGTACTTCATGAGTGATAATTCAAGTACTGTAATCAATGTGCAACATTTCAGCAGTGAATGGACACAACAAAATGACAATGTAATGCTTCTCTGTGATCTCGTCTGCAGTCGTGCAAGACTAACAAACAGGAAATGGCTACATTAAAAGATCGATCTAAGGATTTTATGAATCAATATCAGATCTTCAAAATGAAGATCGATATGAATTGGAAAACCAATTTTTTAAACCCAGCCCTAGTTGGTAATAGTCAAGATTAGGCTTGTTTGTGAAGTACATGTGTGTAAAAGCACAACACCATATATTTTCATTAAGCGCTCCATCCATAAACAAACAACAGGATGAGAACCAGCCACTTGTTTCATTTTTGGGTATCTTGAGGGGGAAGTTAGTTGGTTGTGTTTACAAAGCAGACAAAACAGTCTGCGAGTCCTACTCCATGAATAATTGATGATTATTCAAAAGATGACTCACATTAGTGGTTTCTATGGTAATGAATCATTTTGTCGTTGTGGAGCTATGCAGGGAATTAGGCCTGGGTCTCTTCCCTGCCTCTGGCTAGACAGAAGTTACAGAGGCCCTACTCAGAGATACATAGGCTTTAATGAGACTCCAGTGTAGGGGACAGGAAATATTGAGCCAAAATTTCAAGGATGGTGACAGGATGGCTGAGCTGACTAACAATAGAGCAAATTGGCCTAGATTACAGTATGTCGTCTGAATCATATTGTTGTAAAAATGGGCCTTTGGTAAATGTGCTACAGTCATGTCTCCCTGGCTTGATGATAAAACACTTCAGTCTAACTGCCAGCACGCACGTGTAGTGTTTGCAAATGACTGGCAACTACGGTATGCAAAAATGCACTGTAGGGAATAATGCTGCACTACTTAACCTGCCTCCAGAACATGTTTGCAGTAATGATCCTACACATACATTAACTGCACAAGTGAGTTAGTGACAGTTATGATTTAAAAATTAATGTTCACTACCAGGTGTTGCAACAAGGAACAAAAGCACACTTACACAGGGTTTATGTGAGAACTGGTATGCTGCTGGTATGCAAAGTCAGCGAGGAAGGGAAAAAACATTAACACTAATCACATACTTACCTGAGGCCTCATGTAGAAATGTTGCATATGTGCAAAAAAACTTGTGCGCACTATCCTTCACAGAGGTCGCAATGAATGTGAGAATTTCCTTCATGTGAGCTTTGTGTCGGAAGCACACACATTTCAAAAGGCTTTACTCAGTTGATGACACTTGGAGGGAATGCAACAAAACTGCTAATGTTATAAATCGTTTCACAAATCTGTTGGACCACATGTTAAAACAACTGCTCTGTTTGAACAACGTAGACACATAGGCCTCATTGTAAACAAGAATACATTCAGATGCAGTTAAATAAGTGGACATAAAAGCATGGACCAAAGAATGCAATCCATACGCTGATCAGAGTGGGAGCGTTGACCTCTTTAGAGGACATGGTGGATGGCAGAATTAGACGTTAACAGATACTTGGAGACCATGCTGATTTTGATGGCCCATGATGATGACTGTTTTATCAGCTGTTTCAGATTTCCAAGCGCAATCCTCCTGCAACCGTACGCTGAGAGGGACATGGCGAAGAGTCACGCATTGCCTATTCCCTTTCAAGTGTTGACCACAGTGGGTTTCTTGGCGTCACCGTGCCAAGCGTCCTTGAGGCGCGTCATGCCAGCTATGTGGGACACCATCATGTGTATGTCAGCCAGGTGTATAAAATTGCCATAATACCATGTAGTTGACCAGGCTAACGTCAAAGCCCAGTTTGCAGCCAGAATCATTTGCCCTAATGTAATCAGAGTAACAGACTAAGCTAAGCTAACAAACTGCGTGGTTGTTATGAGCTAATGTATGTCGTTGGAAAAGATTTGGATCGTCTCACCTTTTTCCTGGCCCATTGTTTCACCTCCATCCGTATGGATTTCAAAAAATAGTGCATTGTTGTGCACAGAAATGTGAAAAACCAAATACCCCTGTGAACTATATTTGTCGTCTCATTCAAGAGAAAGTGCATAATGTACGAGGAAGAGCCCCATTCTGGTGCATTAACAGCTTCCACTACACTTTCCCACTCCATTTTGTTTTCTTTTATCATTGATGCCAGAAGACAGACAGCCAAATCATTTTTCTGGACTCAAAACCGAAACCAGCACTTCTACATCACTGAAAGTATTTGGATAGCTCGTCATTTGCTTTTGCCATTTTTCCTGATTATGAAGAGAGGGTTAGCCCAGGAGGCATGCTATTACTAAATTGCATATTACATTTAGGGTGGACAGAGGGTGGAATGTAGTGTTCCTCATACATAATTATTCTGGTGCATAAGCAGCTTTCCAGCTTCATGCATTATGCTACATTTCAGTATGAATCCTACATGAGTTCCCTACAGAGGCAGCACCATGCAGACACCTCACTACCGTGTTGTATCCACAGACCATTTCACCCCAACGCCTCAAATAACCTCATCCATATGATCCTTGGACAAGGCTGGTATCACCCAGTGTGCTGTATGTTGGTGTTAACATTGCAGCCGAGCCAAAAGGACAGTTTCCTGTTTTGAGGAACTAAGGTCTGTTTTCTGAGGCAAACATTAACTAATCCAGGATACATCGTGCAGAGCCTTACATTTGAAGCATACTTTATCAGCCTCTGCATATTTTTCCTAAATCTTTTTGACTCCAGAGAAGTTCAGTATCAGTTCTCGTCATCATTTCTGTCTGAATGTGGCCTGAGTGACACGACTGGTGTCTCTGTGTCTAGAGAGGAGGAGGGCTTATCTTTTACCACTGGTTGGGGAAACTCTGGGCTGCAATCTTTTGGAGAGAATATGGTTCTAATTACAGATCTCTCCCTTCTTCTTTTTCTGTGTTTCAGCTATTGTGTGGCTTATTTTGAGTACTGACACCAAACAGTTTTAATGAGTTCTGCAATTCTGTAGACTGGATCCTAGAGGAACGGACTTAGAGAAAGAAGAAACAGAAGAGGACAGTTGGTTCTGTGCACAAGCTCAGCTTCAAGCTGCTCACGAAACAACATCTGCAGCGGCCCACCAAGCCAATGATAATGTTGTGTTTAAGCGATAATGGCTGTTTTCACAAGTGTCAATTTGAGATTATGTTGTACTACTCTAAACTATGATGGACGAGTGCATGTTATGAAAAATCACTAGCTGTTATTCCAAACAGGGGTCAACATCTTGTGGACCACCAAACATGATGAAGTACCTCCGGAGGCATACACCCATGCATGTCTGGCAGCTGTCACTGTATGGTAAAAAGTTACATTCATACCAAACTAAACCCACAGACAAAGATGGTGGATTAGAGTCTTCCAGGTCCCACAAGGGCCAGTTTAAAAGCCGTCCTTCATGGAGGATGATTGGAAAAATGTGTGGAAAGAGGGAAATCAGAGTGGCAGCGGCGAAGGAGGAACAAGGGAAGGAGAGAGAGAGGGAGAGAGAGGTGAAGGAGTGAGGTGGAAGGACTGCGCTAGAGAGGAAGGAGAGAGGGAATGCAGGATTAGAGGCTAAGAGCAGTGTGGAGAAAGGGATCAGAGGCAGGGGGAGTGAAAAGAGAGAATGAGACATAGCAGAGGAGAAGGCGTCTGCATCCACCAGCAGCAGGCCATGGTTGTCAGTGGCAGGGCCTCTCTCCCAGCACCAGGGGCTCCAGGGCTGTGGCCACATAATGAAGGCTTGTTTGAGTTCACATTCAAACATCACAGAGAGCGCCTGGAAAAACAGTGCCCCACGGGCTACTTTTATTAACCCAGCTAGGATTCCCAGCCTTCAACCCTGTGCCAAACGGCTTCCTCGCTTCTCATCCACACACACACACACACACAGTCTGGTAAAACTTTGTCATGTTCAGTCTGGAACCTATAGCAGTCTAGCTGTGTCTCCGATGGTCGTGGAGACTCTCCTCTGTCTTCGGGCTGTGAGAAAATTAGCAAAGCTCTTTTCACAAGGAAGGTTAATTGAGAATGAGACATTGCACAAGATGGGGCTTAGTGCTATTACACTTTTGGCTTGTTTCAGTCTAATGCAGAAGCTCTAAAGACTGCTCGGCTGTTTGTCTTTTCTCTCTCTTTACCTCTCTGTCATAACACACACAGGCCTGCTGAATGATGGCCCAGTTGAGATTCACTGGGGAGGATATTTGACTCAGGATTTTCCGATAATAGGATTTGAAGCATGCTCGCAACAGATAGTGGTTTTGTGGTGAAGGAAAGGAGTGTGTGTGCGATCCTGCTTCTGTATGTAAATACAACAGCCGTTTGTGACAGCAGTGTCAAGGCTTTAGTTCTGGTGGTGCTACCCAGATTAATCTGGTTTCTTCATTACGGCAACAGACAATGTGGGAACCGACATGTTTATTATAAGATGAGGAGCCAATTTCACTCTCTCACAGATCCTTTGGGATTATATGAGGGAAACAGGGCTTTGTTTCAACTTTGACTCGTTGTATTAATTTTGGAAAATACCTCTCTCAGCTGGACACAGCAGGGGACATAATAAAAGAAATAGGGAGGCTTTGTTGTTAATTAGTTATTTTGGAGTTGAGCTGTAATGACATTTAACCAAGGGAGCTGGTTGAAATGCGGCATGGGAGAGAAGTCCGTTGCTTTTTTCCCAGGGTTGCCTGTTTGAGGGGGCCCGTCAGTCCTTTGGACTTGCACAAATCCCCTTAAAACCCCTGGAGTCACCGAGGGTGTATCAGGCCCCTGAATCTGCTGTGTGCAAGGCTGGGTGACAGACTGTGGTCCGGAGCCAGCCAGGGGGAGAGGACAGCTACTGTGAGGGCGCCCGGAGAGCTGGGAGTCACTCAGCCACAGAAACCCTGTGTTTGTGTATGGAGCGCAGTGCTCTTATCTCCCGCCTGTACTGACGCCACACTCTTCCTGTTTCAAATCTTTACTGCTGATTTTCTCTTCACTCTTGCCTCAGCCCCAGACCAGTCCTGTTGTTTTTGGTGTTCTTGTTCTTTTTAATGGAGATTAGATAGAACCGCTGTGGCGACACAAGAGACACAAGCACTGCTGGTTTGAATATACAGAAAAGTGATAAGCAACAAAACATTAGCATGGTTTAGGACTTTTAAACAAGTTCTTTTATTACAGTTAATCCGGAGATGTCTTTGTTTGGTTCATATGTCAAGTTTAAATAAAAAAACTTATAAGACATCATTCTGGTCATATTCCTTAATTTTGAAAATTAAGCTATGGAAAAAGGGAAGTCTGTTACAAAACAGGCTACAACAGAACCATTTGCTTTTTCTTTTTCTCACTAATGCTGAAAATGTTGCAGGTGCATTCAAATCATGACGATAATGATTGAATATAGGTGTTTATTGCAGCTATATACGTTTGGGTAACAATAGGTTTCAGTAACAGATTTCACTTTTTTTTTTTTTTTTTTTTTAGGTATTTCAGTCGGTAAAGTGTAATCACCAATAATAATACTTGAAATCATTGTTTCAAAATGGACGGAGAATTTAGTTTTTCATTACGTTGCTATCGTTTTGATATTTCATAATTATCATTCCTGTTGTTTTACATAGCACATAAATAGTGGCGCTATAGCATTATGGAGTCTCCATTTGTCACAGCTTTTTAACAGTGGGGTCAGACAGGTTTAGTCCAGTCTCTGAATGAACCTGCATGTTCTTCAGTTTCCCATAACATTGTAAAACAGCGCATGCACAGCTACAATATGCATAGTGGATCAAAGTTCAAAAAGGAAATAACTTCAACTTGTAGTAGATAGTTACAGTTAATACTTTCAACATTCATTCATTAAACCAAGTTGTTCAGGTTGTAAGAGATCCACCTCCTACTCTTACTCTGTAGAGAATAATGAGCCACCAGGATTGTGTATAGTGAGTTATTTGTGCCAAACAGAATCAAAATAACCCCCTTGTGCTGCTGTTGCCCATCAATGTTTTCTTTTCAGTCCATGGTAGTCAACAAAAACCAAATGGTGGGTTCGGAGGCAAAACCCTGACTATGAACACATAAACCATTTTTGCCTCAGCTTTGTGAGACATTGGATGTTGTGCTTGTAGTGCTTTACAAGTTTCATGGCCATCAGTAACCTACAATTGACTTCAGGCCTGGTAAAATGGTGAATGGTCTCAGCACTTATTGATTTTACATAAACTGAAAGTCAAGGGAAAAAAAACACTCAACAGCCAGTGTCTGTTGTTTCAGCAAGGTTATTTTTTCCCCATCAGTTGTCACGTAACACTAACATTTAAGACGTTGTAGCTTGTCTATGAACCAGGTTAACTTGAGTAAATGAAAACAATGTTGTCATCCATAGTGCTATAATGAAGTACCAGGTAAAGATTATAAAATGGTCTTCTGTTTGCTTCTTCTAGTGCTTGATGTGACTCCAGAAAGTCGTCCTATATTGCATAATTTGCGCACAAAACAAGTCTAGTTGCTGTGGTGAGGCGTCAATCTTTCTTCTCCTGCTTGACTAAATCAAAAACAGCCATCTAAAATACATAAACACTGAAAGAGCTCCCTAACAGTCCCCTGCTTGGTATTTGCAAGCGTCACTACCAGTCTTCCTCTCCCCTGTCTGGCCTGCCCGGCTGCCTGGATGGCCGATTTTGATGGCGCCAAGCGCTCTGCAACTCTGCCGTAATCAGGAACAGCGAGGGGCAGTCTCTATCACAGAGAGTTTCTTTCCCTTTCCTTTGTTTTCCACAGATTTCCTTCCTCGTTTTCTTAGATATTCTCTCCCCACTGATGTAAGTCCAAACAGAGGCCTATTTAGAAAGTAAACAGATGAATGAGGGGAGGTTCTGGGCCTGGCGTCCATGGAGTCAGGCGCAGAGCGGAGACGTCTCGCTCCACCCGCCCTGTGCTGACACAGCCTGTAAATATACAGCATGACAAATGGCATGGCTCTGCAGCAGTCCCCCAGCCAATCTCTGCCAAGCAGGCCTGATGCCGGAGAGGCTAGCCGACAGGCCGTGTCTGATTCACTGTCACAAGAGACACATTGTTTATAGGACAGAGAGACACTGTAGCACAAACACTAATACCCCTCGAGTGGGTGACACATTGGGAAAACCCTTGGTTTGTGGCTCCAGAGTTGGCCTTAAGGAGAACATTGCAATGAGAAGTTTGTTGCAGCTTCTCATTGAATAGTGTGTTACACTGTGGATACCCTGCTGACTGATCAATTTCCCATACCCATTTTTTCCCCAGCTGTCTTAAGCTCTCCAGCCGCCCTCCTTATATCAGACAATGTTTGACTGTTGAAGTTTGGCTTCCATCATACGTGTGTGCTAAACTATGATTGCAATAATATATTTTCACCGTTGCAAATTTATCTTCATGCTTCTCTCCAAAGGACATCCTCTTGGGGGAAGTCCATCTCATGAGAACTCACAATTACAACATGTATGTTTGTCTCACTTTTGGCAATAACATTGTCCATCATGCGTACTGTGGTTGTGCGATAACTCCCAATATCTTAGTAAAAGGCCATACAAGGGGGAATATTGAGATGTTGATGGATCTGAACTGGAGGTTTAGAGAAAGGAATGTCTTTGAGGGGGGGGGGGGGGGGGGGGGGTGAGGGGTAGGAGAGAGTGTGGAGGCCCCTGGGGGAAAAGCTCTGTTTGACCTCTAAGGATAGACCTGAAAACTGAAATGGCCACACTCTTTCCGGCTGTGCTCTCTACCAGGATTTCCTTCCCTTCTCCAGGCCGACTTCTACTGAAGCACCAGGGACATGGGCCGCATTGGGCCACCTATTGTGAGCAAGCTTACTAGCTGAGGTCACACACAGGGAGTCTGCGAGCGCCAGACTGGCAGGCGATCCACAGTTTCCTCCGAGATAGGAGATCAAGTAAATCAGAGTTAGAAGTCTTTACCCTTTAAGAGTCCTAATGACCACTGCTCCTACCCCCGCCGCACACAGCTATGTCTGAGATGTGGAGCATTATGAAGATGGTATTTTGTGCTATCATCCGTTTTTCATCGACTGGCTCTCCTTTCAGCAAACATGATATCATCCTGGTATCATGGCTAACTTAATGCAGCCAGTATTAGTGTTGTGTTATGTAGCATTAGCATATAGACTGGAGCTCCATTAGTCATGCTCTGGACTTATGCCCCACATGGATACAGTGTTACCTCTTAAGAGGATCCATTTTTCACAGGCTGCCGAGGGCTATAAAGACAAGAGACAAACCAATTGATTTTAATTCGTTGGCAGTGTCAGGGGAGCCTGTTGGAATGGACACACGGAGATTCATCTCCCAGAGCTCTAGTAATGACAAGATTGTAATGACAACTTGCTGATCAGGACAAAGCTTCTGCTGCTGGGACAAGAGAACAGAGATTGTGTCTAAAATCTCTGTTTAGACACAATGAACAATATGTGATGAGGTCACAGCCGCTCCGTTAGATCTGAGGCAAAGGACTTCAGTCCTAATCCTGCTCTATTTTTCCCCAATCTCTCCACAGGCCTAAAAATCAACAAGCACTTAGAGTCCTAGCTACAGCGAACATTGCACATTTTGCAACTTAATTTCCTTGGCAGAGTACACTCTTGCAAGGATTAATAATCACCTCAGATCAAACATGCAGGGGTCCAGTGTACTGAACCCATTAAATCCAGATTACAGTGGTTTGTTGTTAGCCTGCAGCCTTGAGTCTTTACATAATGTGCACTGCATTTTAACCTTACCATACTCACATGAGTTTTAGTCTTGTTTACCACTGAATGTGTGAGAGTATCACATTTAACAACTGTTTGTGATGAGTGGTGTTCTAAACAGTAAAGAAAATCTTCAAAAAAATGCTCTTGGACTCTCAAATTGAGGCTCATGTCCTTTGTTGTGTGCATTGCATCGAATAAAACAGAATTCGAGCGTTAATCTTTGCTTTCCCTGCAGGCAGCTTCATTTAGACGAATGAACTCCATATGTTTTGTCACAGCATTCACTATGTTTTTGGAATCGGTTCACAGTATAATCTCGGTGGATCTGCCCAGTTACTCATTTACCATGGAACATTAAATTTTGCTTATCTGTAATGTGTAACTGAGCTACAGGTACGTCAGGAATTTTCAAACCTGCTCTTGGCCTTCTCAACAATGTGTTCCTTCTCGAGCTTAAAGGACTCGCAGGGATCATTTGCTCACTTCCTCCCAGTCTGCCTCACTCTGAGGCTCACTCAGGTCCAGGATACACTGGAGCGGCCTTGTTTTCAGTCCATGATTCAATGCCTCCTGTTCTCCTCTCTTATTGATTTACTTCATGGGGGCCGGTAGTGGAAGTGTAGCATCGGAGACTGTAATTAGCCTTCCTGTGTAGGACTCAACAAGTGGCTCTTACAAGTGACTCTTGAGGGAGGACCTGAGCCAATGTGGTGCTGGGGCAGAGTAAAAAGTGTGCCCTCTGTGCACAATTAAATCATCATTGGGAAAAGACAGGGTCACAGAGCTGACCCCGCTGCACCAGCACGGCTTAAATCACACTGTCCCTGGGTGAAGAGAGACAGAGGAGGATACATAATGAAAACAGCATGTTCCTTTGGCCGTCGTCTGCTTGAAGAAGCTTGCTGTAATATTTGAGTTTGAGCTGCATGTGGATAATAAAGTAAATATATGGAACTGTCTCAGGACATTTGTCCCATAAGGCCTCGGAGGTTCTCAGCATCTTTGGGAGCGACATGGTGTGACCTCTCCTCTGACCACAGCTGGAGAGACAGAGCAGACCTTACACTGTTGGTGATAGCGAATTGGCCATAATCATTATCAGCTCTGCGTTAGTGAGTGGCTCCCACTCTGTACAGGCGGCTCCATGTCTGACCTGTCTGTGGTGTGGCGAGTCTCTGCTCAGTGGGAGAACTAAATACTAAAGGGTTGGGGTCACACAGCGTCTGCCGCCTCTCTTCAATATCTGCATGCCATTAACAGCAATGGCTCTGATGAAATGTTCTTCCTGAGCTGGCCTTGTCTGAGCTCCTTTGCTCGGGGTGGAGGTGCCTGTGGCCCCTGGTCTTGAGGCACTTGTCTATTTTGGGAGGTCATTTGGAGCCGGACACTCTGTCTCCCCAATGCAGGCTGTCTCCTGATACCGCTATCAACTGCCGGCTTTTAACAGGGAGCCATGGCAATTTACTAGAGTGACGCCAAGCAAGGCAGTTATCAGGACCCTAACACCAGATTAGCTGTGTTGGTCTTCTAATGAGCATCCTTGAACAGGGAAATGAGGGGGGGGGGACTCACAGAGCACAATAATAACACTATTATCGATGGTCCTGACAGAACAGGAAATACTCCACAAAATGCACCATCTTTGAGAAAAAGTAAATAATTTCTCAAGTTCACAGATGTTTGAGTTCACTGGCCTTAGAGGAACCGAAGGACGCAGTTTAAATTACATTGGTCTCTGTGTGTGTGTGTGTGTGTGTGTGTGTGTGTGTGTGTGTGTGTGTGTGTGTGTGTGTGTGTGTGTGTGTGTGTGTGTGTGTGTGTGTGTGTGTGTGTGTGTGTGTGTGTGTGTGTGTGTGTGTGTGTGTGAGATATGAGGACTTGGAGCTTTTTTCTTCTGTTTTATACCTTTGTAAAGCTCCTGCGGACAGTATGTGGGCTTTGAGAAGTTATTGTGTTTGTTACTATTTTGTGATATTTTATTAGACTAAGTGAATACTGTAATCACTTAATCACAAATGTAAAAGACAGATTTAATGACGATGAAAATAACTTACTTAGTAAAAAAAAAGATTATAATAATTTTTAAAAAAAAGCATCCTTAATGTTGGTTAATTCTGGATTACAGGTTAAAACTTCCTAAGTGGATAAAGAGCAAGTGATCTCATAGAACCTGTTAGTGGAGCAAAGCAAGGCCAACAACAATGTCCAGACTAAGTCTAAAATTGTACACAGATGAAAGGCACCCATGAGTTTGTCTGACTCTCGGTAAGTAGTAAAAATAGTAAAACTATACCACAACTGAACTTAACCAAAACTCCAGCAGATGTTTTACATGTGCACATCAAACTGTGATGAGAATACAGCAACTGATCTCTCCCACCGCCTCCGTTTGCTGGTTGATCGTGGAGTGAATGACTTCGTTCTCTGCTGTTAAGTGTGGCGACTGAGTTTTAAACTGGACTCTGTGGCCTGCCCAGCCCTGGTCTCTGTAAATGAAGTTAAAAATCATAAAACGGGTCTATGCAGGGGTGATGTCATAGTTGGCATAGTGTTTCACTGTGGATTTTAGGAGGTTTAGATTTACTAGCATTCGGGAAACATTAAAAAGTACAGTGGTTCACACTAAGTGCCTGTGCTCTCTGTAGTGTTTCCCTAGCCCCCTCCTGGCTTCTTTCAATATACTGCCACTGTTGGTGCAGAGCAGCAAAAACAGATATATAAGAAAACCTCACAGGATATAAACTGAAACCATTGAACAGTGTTTTCAAGCAGGATTGGAGTTTGTTGTGCTCAAAACACCCTGCTCCATTTTGTCAGGCCTAGACATGGAAATAATTGGTGTTGACTAATGTGGATGGAGAGAATCTACTCTTTGCGGAGCACTTACATGCAAATATTATGCCAATGCAAGTGTACAATATCTTCCTGAGGTGTGAAAATGTGCGTACTGCCAGCTAGTTTTGGCTCGAGTGCTCTTCTTCTGGAGCAGTGTTTTTATTTTTACATGGTGTGCATGGAGGGCCACGGGCAGTCCAACATGAAATTTATGAATGCATTTGGCATACATACAGTTCAAATGAACTGAGTGCAAATATGCAGCCAATAGTAATTCTGTGGTAGTTAAAATGTTCTAACTGCAGTCAGCTCCTCTTTACTGTGGGCAAATTACAGTAGCAAATTAAAATTACATAGCATCAGCAATGGCATACATTTCAATGAGTGTGCTCTTAGGTGTAGGCTTGATAGAAGCAACGTGCAACAGGAAAGTCCCCCCGTGGATAGTTTGTAACCTTGGGGCAAGATGGCGCCCATACAACAGAACCTCCACTTGGATATGGCAGCCAGTGATTATGTTTCATATTGGCATAAAAGCGTCCAACCACATGGAGATTTTCCAAAACAATAATAAGAAGGGTGGGGGTTGAGTTGGGCAGGGTGAGACAGGGTGTGGCTCCCACCACAGGGCTTGTTACCTTTGCTTTTAGACACGCCCCTAATTTGAGCCAAGAGAAATGTAACGGTGATGAAGGTGAAGTCCATGTGGCAGAGACAATTAAGTTTAATAAAATGCTGATAGAAAGAGAAAACCTTCCAAACTCATGACATCACACCTGATCCAGGAGGATAACTAGGGAAAACTGTCAGGATCCTTCTTCATGGTACTGTATGTAGTCAGCATAGTCGTTGCCGTTCCGACCACACTAACTGTAAACAACAGAAGTTATTATTTTCATTTTTTCAAGTGCATGTGTGCGTGCATGTTTGCGCTTGTGTGGACTGTGGACTATGGACAGGATTGTGTGCTGATCATGTTATGCTCATGTGGCTGGTCGTGACCCCATCCCCAGTCTAAGTTTGTGTTTGTAGTCTTTGAGGTGTGGATTAGTGGGAGTGTTGAGTCAGGCCCAGGCGAGGGCCCAGGAGGTCAGCCCGGAGAGAGGCCCATGTAAGCAGGCTCCAGTGCTGCTGAATGGGCCGATAATGGGCTGGATCAGAAGGAATGTGTTCATGGAGCCTTGCTACTGACAGCCGGCCCCTGGGGACATGAATTACTCTAACTGATACAAAAAGAAGATGACAAAAACACTGCCTTAGGCACTGTCTCCTTGGACTCCTTGTCTCCAACACAGCTAAATGAATCAAATTGCCTCCAATTAGAGATTTAACTATACTTCTTTCCCGTCGGCTGTTCCATTTTCTCTCCCTGCAGTTCCATGATACAAACACACTGCATCACTATAGTAGAAAAAAAAGAGATGATGGTTAAGCTTTGTAATCTTTACACCAGTGTTACTGTCGCATATGTTTTATACATAATCTTTGTGTGAAGAAATGTATTATCTTGGAAGATGTTCAGTTTTCACCTGAAAGATGTTATTTTTCTACATCCATAGTGCAGCAAGGAAGCTAATTTTCCCCAAACCGCACCTCTCTTAAGTGCCCTTGACTCCTAAAACTGCCACTCATCCATAGTTTGAGTACTTTGGAAATTTTAACCACATTGCAATCTCTGCAATGCCTTGATCCTCAAGAGCCCTGTCACTCAGGGTTCACTCCATCTTCACCGCACACTGTACGCTGTAAAATATTTTGTATGCATGAATCATTAATTCTGTCTATTTCATTGGTTTCATTAGACTTAGTTCTGCCATTTACTGAACTTTGAAGTCACTTCCAGAAGATTAGATTGTGGTTTATCAGCTATGTCCATGATGAGTTAATACTATTTGGCACAGTTTATTAACCATATTCACTTGCTGCCATGAAGTGATTAAGAATGTTAGATTTAGATATTTGGTTGATGATAACTACAATATTCATCTTGCTAATTTTCTAATATCAAGTCAAGACAGAGAGTGGATGTCACACATGCTGTGCTTGAAAATAAATTAAGAAATATGAAATAATAATAATGTCACACAATAATTTAATGTAAATTCAAACTGTTTAATTACTTTAATAACAAGCGCCATCAACACGAAATTAGATTTAGTCTTTCCTTATTATATGAAAATGATTTTACTTTGAGATTTGCTACATGTCACATTTAGGTGCATCAATTTAGCTATTTTATCATTATCATAAATGACACTGAACACACTGTGCTCATGGGTGTCGTTGTATGTTAGTAAATACTATTCTTTCAGTTGTTAATATGTATTCAATCCAGCTAAGAAGTCACAGCCACAGGTTAAAACTTTTAATGACTGTTCACTGTTTGTCTTTTGGGCTGTTACAAAGCTCCTGTTTCTAATAGCTGGAGCCATCATCTCTTAACAGTTACTTACACCTATGATATGTGTGTCAAAAAGAGCCACACATTGCAGCTGTGTCATGATACATTTGATACATTGGGTCGACAACCTTGCATACCCCTTTAATAAACAGCTTGATGACATACAAGGATGAAAAAGTTAAGGCAGCGAGTTCTAGTTTTTATCTGGTCTTTTGATGCATTAATCATCAACTGCTACACAAAGCTGGTTTGTCCAAGATCGTGTTGTTATTTCTTTGTGGCTTTTGGTGTTGGACCTAAAGAGGTTTACACTAGAATAGGACAGAAAAAATATTTAATTATAGCCTATATAATGCTTTTTCTACTTGACGGTCAGTGCAACATGTAGTATCTCTCTGCCATGTTTCATTTGAGTTGTTTGCCCACTTTGTCTAAGGTGTCAGTTGGGAGCAGGGCTGGCGTGACCACTGCATTATTACCCAGGGGTCTCCAGGGGTGCATGGGCCTGGACCTTCACAGGGAGTGGGGCAGGCAAGGGGACAGGCCTGTGTGAACAGCTGTGCCCTGTTTTAGATCCTCATACTCAGTTACCTCGTACTCTTTGAAGAAGTCTTTCCTTACACACTTTCACACATGCAGCACACATTAGTGGAGTATGGCTCAGATATGGCTGTAGGATGAAAAGTTCAAATGCCTAAACTTTAATATTTAGAAAAGAGCCAGATGGTTTTTGGGGGCTTTTTAAATTACACTTTTAAAAATGATGGATTAAAAAAAAATCTGATCTACGCTGCACCAGGAACCGACTGTAAATCTGTATAGCTTCAATTTAAAACCACAAATTGTTCTATGTATAAGCCATAGTAGTTTTCATTGCACTCTAACAGTGGAGCCCATGGCCATCATGTGGTACAAAAGATTGTACATCCATTTTGAGCTGCCACAGCAACATTTCAGAGAGATAGCCTCAATCCTATTTTAAGCAACGGTTGGCTTTACAGTTGTGTGGTAACTACGTTAGAGTGGAATTCAAATGCATGACAGAAATCACATAAAAAAACAAAAGCTTAATAACGACAAATGTAGGAACTACTAACAATCCATCTTGCTGCCTCTGTGTTTATTGGATAACTGCAGAATCAAGAACTAAGTGGCGTCTGTTTTCCTACTGTTGTATTTGTAATAATTGTGATACATTAATGATTCAGCAAAGTGTGTATTTTCTTTTAACATTTATTGAATGTGTCAACAGTCTTGGTGAGCGTGCATAGAGGCCATGGTGTTTGATTGCATTACTCGTTGTTGTTTTAAACAACCGTACCTGTTAATTCCAGGTCTCTGTAAGTTGTCCTTGGCTCTTAAACAACTCCCTTGAATATTCTTTTGACTCTGTTGGAAATCTTTTGTTTATGGTGAAATGATGTTCTTTTTACTTCCGGCCCCACTGATCCATTCAGAGGTTTAGAAACAAATCCATCTGTATGTTTTGCAACATAAGATTGTGGAGGTCTTAAAGGAGCTCTCTGCTTTTACCCGTCATGAGATGCGTCTTGTGTGACACCTTGGTAACGAGAAACCTTTTTATAGGCCATCAATTAGGACTAAACCAGCTGATATTAATTAGCACTGATAGGGGACAGGATTACCTTTCATACTGACAGCTGCTTTCTTGTATTTCCATTCCTTTCTGCACCTCCTTTTCTTCATGTCATTTCACATTATAACACATAACTTAATTTATGGACATTCATGTTCTGATTTCTTTGTATGTGGGGATTACTTGGGTTGTTGTTATCAACATCTGGTGAGAAGTTCATGCCATTAGCCCCATTAGAAATATACTGTATTTACTGAGAAAAATGTTGACGTGTTCAATACTTACTTGTCTCGCTGTATCGTTTGAGCCACATCAACATTAGAGGAAGACAGACAAACATTCCTCAACAGCAGAGTATAGAGCATCTGTAGTACAGGATATAGTAATTATTTATAGTCATAACAGCTTCAAGTATCGGTCAAACTGAAGTACAGAGATGCTATGACAATGTCATGTCATTGTGATTTTGTTGAATTACTTCTGTGTGCCTGAGGTGGTCTATTTTGTGGCTTTATGAAGATTTCTGAATGAATTTGGCTCTGTTTTACCACTTTTACTTTTGCGACTAACTCCTCTAATTTTCGTCAACCTGTTCATATGCGCAGGGTTTACAGTTAACTCACTGTAACAGTGACCGAGTCAGGACCCTCTCACAGGGTCACTGGATCATCTGTTTGTAACTTGTGCTGTACCAGATTCAAAGCATCTAATACGTCTGCGTGCTCCTGATGCTTTCAGACATTTGTCTCACGTGAATCAGTTCCAGCGGCAGGGATAGCAGAGCAGACCGCCTCAGTGACTTATGAGCCAGCTGGGTTTTCCTTTGAGTTAATTGAAAATTGCATGACACTGATTTAAATGAAGCAGTGCTCTGTAATAACAGTTTTCTTTTCCTTGTCTGACATGTGATTGAGTTACAAAGGGGAATGCATTTGCAACAGGTGCCTCTAACACAGTGCAGGCATGAGGGCCTCCATGTCCACCCTCAGTAACCTCCCCCTGCCCCAGAGCCCTAAGCCTGCCAGGGAAACCTGATTCCAGTTCAGACACTGGCACACTCTGCTGCTGCAGCCCTCGGAGTCTCCACTGGTGCAACCCTGAGAGCTTCAGAGATGTCCTAGTGAAGGCAGCGAGTAAGCGTGTGTGTATTATAAACTTGTATTAGTATGTTTAGAAGATCATTTAAAATTTGCCACACTTTTTCCCCAATAAATTAAATATTAACTCTGTGGTATAATATACATTGAGGATGTGACAAGAGAGTTAGAAATGTGCTGTGAAATTAGGACAACTTCAAGAATTTAAAGAATTTCCAGTATGAAATAGATGTCATATGAGTAATACTTGTGAAGAGTTTTTAGGCGGAACAATACATTTGGCACATCACCAGCGATTAAACAAATATATTTCATTCATGACTATTTACTAATTCAATACTGGGTGTATCCTTTTTCATCAGAGGGCGGGGCTTCAGGGCTTTGCAGCCAATCAGCAGTGTGTACTCCTGAACTTTTGCTTCTTGGATCATGTTAATACTCCTTGGGGTGTGGCTTTGCCTCGCAGATTTCTGAGCCAGGAAACGTTAACTCTTACAAGGCCATAATATACTTAGCTGCAGTACTGTGGAAGACAAACGAGAGTTCCCTGTTATTTACCGTTTGCCCTGACAAAACAAGACACATGAGATAAGGTGGAGGCAGACTCATAGAGACGTCAGTGAGCAAGAATTCACCTGTTGTGTCTCCAGCCAACATGAAGACTGTTGTCTCTCAAAGTGTGAAAGGTCAGAGGGGTAATTTCTTTTTTTATGCCACCTAAAGCTCCTGTAAGGAGGGAGAAGATCTGTAAAGCCTAGACTATTTCCTGATCAACTGTGCAAAGAGATGTGTTTATTCAATAGTGCATGAATAGCATAGTAATAGTGTGTTGTCCCTATTAAATAATTATTATCATTGCTTCGTTCATCTCCTTTTCTATCTTACATAAAGACTCACAGGTTTTTTTTTTTCCATATCTTTGTCCTTTGTACCAGTGGAAACCTTTACTTACTCTGATTTAGTGGTGTCCTGTCCCTTTTATTAAAGCTATGTATATTTACTGTAACCATGTTAGTGTCTTTCTGATGCCAAAATGCTTCAAGTCAGTATAGACATCGTGTCTTTTATGACTTGGGTATAATTTTTTAAAGTTTGACTCCCATTTTCTGCACGTGTAACTTCCCTGTCACTGTAAACTTAACCTTCACTGATAACTTTGTAGTTACTTAAAGATGTAAATATCTTACGCTGCCCACTTATTTTAATATGTTATCATCAGCAGTTTTCCTTCAGCTGCCAAAAATAAGCTTAAATAGTAGTAGTAGTTACAGTAGTGGCTCACTATCACTGAGTGATAAGTCACTTTATGAATGATGGCAAAACAGTTCCGCTGTTTACGTACACACCTGTTTTGCCAACGAACAAGTTAAACAACTAGTAATTGCAGCATCTAAGCAACCAGTAGAGGTCACTAATGCAGTGACACCAATGTCGATTCGCCTCCTAGAGGCAAAACAGCGAAGTGCTAGTCTTTAGAAATACAATGGTTGCCTACGTTGTATTTGGGAAAATGGAAGCAATTGAACCAGAGTTCCTACTTACCAATGAGAAAATACACCAATACAGAGCTGTGTGGGATTAGCGTGGCAGCAGACCTGTGCGTTTACCTAAGCTGTTTAGAGAACGGCCAGGCAGAGATGCGAGCTGCTGCGCTAACGCCACGGAGGCTCATGGTATTTCCAGGCTTTCCCCCAAAACGCATCAAATACACAATCCAACAGCTCCAAAATTCTTTCGTGGACAAGTTGGGACCTGTACATTCACTACGCTATGAAATAATAATGGAACCTTGTGAGACAGAGTTGTTTTCCCAGAAATACCATGAGCCTCCGTGGCGTTAGCTGAGCAGCTCGCATCTCTGCCCGGCCAGTCTCAAAACAGCTTGCACCAACAATTAAAGGAAACAAACCTACTCCTAAGACTAAACACAAATTTGCCAAAATGTTGAAATATCCCTTTAATGTTGGGGGCTGCATCACAAAATTTTAATTTTTGATTTTTAAAAATATATTTTGGGGGGCTTTTATGCCTTTAATGGAAGGACAGTTCAAGAGAGACAGGAAATGGGGAGAGAGGGGAATGACATGAAGCAAAGGGCTGCTGGGGGAATCGCACAGGGTCCACTGCAGCAAAGGGCCGCCTCCGTACATGGGGCACCCGCTCAACCCAGTGAGCTAATACACATTCTTGCTTTTTACAAAAATGCCTTGGCATGGTTTGTATTGCATGCTATACTTGACATGATTATTCGAATTTTCATATTTCAAAAAGTATTTCAGGCTAAAATTACTTTTTTATTCTTAATTCCTGATTTGGAAGTAACTGTGACTACAGTGACCTTTTCATACCCAGCAGGTATTGTAATAGCGGTAACAATACTCCAGTCATGCCACTGGGACTGTGCACTGTCCTGTCATGAGGTCAGTGGGTTAAAGCTGTGTCCTGTGTAAATTCTTCCACTACAGGTGAGTCAGTGCATCTTATGTAATTGCTGCCTTTATAATTTTTTTAAGGGGTGGCTAATGACCTTTGTTCTTTCTTTCTTTCTTTCTTTCTTTCTCTTAACAATTCACCAAAAAAAAAAGAATTTGGCCAGTGCCCATGTCATCCAACAATTTTCGAGTGATGTCTATTCTTCAATGTCTCCATTAAAAAAAAAAAACCTGACTTTTGTTAGGAAATTAAAAAAAAAAAAAAAAAACATACGCCCATACTTTAAAGCTTCTCTGTTAGCCTACTGTGTTTTTCTGCTCAGATCTATCACATCCGACATGTAGCACGGATGTAAATAAGTTTTGGTAAGTTTAACTTAAAAGCGAGAGGTGGGTGTTTCGCCTTTAAGAGTTAAGAAACTTGAAACCTTGTTTGCGCAACAATCAGTGCAGCTCACAGCCGCCAAAGTGTCTAGACTAGCACATGATGGTAGTCAGCCAATGGCTCCACCGCTCTCCTCGGGGGCCCCGTGTGTGTGTGTGTGTGTGTGTGTAGTGTATGTGTGTTTGTGCGTATGTGTGAGGAAGAGGGGAGGGGGGTGGAGGGTGGGAGAAAAAGAGAGAGAAACTGAGAAAGAAAGAGATCTGGGCTGCAGTTTGGTTTAGATCTGAGTGGAGAAGCAGGAGCGCGATTCAGCCCCGGATTGATCCTCCTCATGTAGTTTCAGCTGGCATGGATATTTTGCTGGGATCGTTAAAAGAAGTGCACAGACATCTCAAGAAGACGACAAGGATCCCGACTTCCAGTGCATTTCCTTGGGATTAAATCTCCTCGGAGTACCTCATGCTCTACGAGCCGGTGTAGAAAGTAGATCTGAGGTTGTTAAAAGTCCAGAACTGTTTGAGGCTGCCAGTCGCCGCGTTGGGTTAAAAGGCTGCTGGCTTTGGATTATGTTACTAAAATTGTTATGTTATTCTGCTTTTTGTATTCGTTCGTGACAAACATATAGCCTAGGTCTACACAGTCCATTCCCCGGCGGTCCAGGATCATTAAGTCACCGTTTGACCCGCTTGGTTATTTCCAGTGTAATCTGTTAAATGACTGTATTTCTGATCGGAATGCTGCAGTGCATGTGTTGCGGGGTTTTGTTGTTGTAGATGCAACAAAATAGCCTTCAGTCTAATGTTGCGGTTTTGCCACCAGTGCTCGTCAGTCGGCTGTGCATGCATTGCACGGCATTTCACAGACATTAATGTTTTGCAACGACCATAAAAGTATCTGTAGTAGTCGGATATCCGTACAAGAATAAAAAAAACCCTTATAGATTTTCAAGTTGTCGTATGTTCAGGACGAAACGCTCAGGTCTTGTGCGGCGACTCTGGAGAAGCCGTTTGATCCCAGATAAAGAAGGGGAAGATGGAAATGGCAACACTAGTGAGGGCTGTAGGGACGATCTGTTCGGCAACAACCCAGAGAAAATTCCCAAAACGGAGTTCAGACCGATGACCCCTAGTGGGTCTCTCGCAGGGGACATTGGGGGTGTGTGTACACGGAGCCCCGGGGAGAGCAGCGGCTTGGGGGTCACGTCGGACCAAGATGGGGGTGCGGTGTGCGTCCAGGAGCAGGGGAGCCCCCGCTCCATACAGGACAGCGAATGCAGGACAGTGACTTGCTGCTTATTTAAAGACCGGGACCACTCCGAGCTTAGGGGTCCAGAGACGGCTCAGGGTACCAGGGATCCAGGGTCGTGTCACTTCGTGCTGAGGAACCTTGGACCACGGGATAGCGGCTCTCCTGAGGCTCAGGAGGCGATGCCACGCACGGTGTTAGAGCAAGAGCTCAAATCAGCCACATACTCTCTTTTAAAAAGGCTAAAGGAAAAGGCGCTGGATACCTTACTAGAGGCAGTGGAGTCCAGAGGAGGGATGCCGAGCGACTGTGTTATGATTTCCCGGACAGAGCTGAGGCTGGGCGGCCATATGGCATCCCCACAGCTGCTTGTGTGTAAACTGTACCGCTGGTCCGACCTCCAGCACTCGGCCCAGCTCAAACCACTCTGTGAGTGTAAGAGTTTTGGGGCCATGGACAGTCCGGCAGTATGCTGCAACCCCTATCACTACAGCCGGCTCTGTGGGCCAGGTAAGAGCATCACTCTCTACATGAAGCACCTCACAGGTCAATCTAGTTGTTTTAGGGATAAAGTCACATTAACAGATAGCCACGCTGCTTCTGGACCTATACGCCTTTTGCATTTATTTATTTATTTATTTTTACTACAGGCTTTTTCTTAAACTTCCTTTGCATTTTATTTAGGACACCATCAATGCTTTAAAACATTCCCATGTTCCATATAAAGGTGCAAGTAAGTCATGGAGATAGAACTGAACTGTCTGTCTTATTCGGCCCATTTGCATTTCACATTTTGCCAAATTACATTGCAGAAATGATTCAAGGTTGTAAAACTGGGAAGGACCTTGAAATATGCACAGACAATCTTCCAGCATCACTGTGTTTTATTGGTCTGATATTCGTTGGCTTACTTTCATACACAGAGATAGAGAATGTCAGGCCGTTTGATTTAATAGTTAATGATTATTAATAATATTATGCCATTCTTTTGGCAAGGTGAACAATAACAATATGACTGATGTGAGACAGTCTAGTTTTCTACCAGCTTGGTTGGTTGTAGTTATTCTAGACCTTGAGAAAATGTAGTATATTTGAAAACATACCATAAAGCATGAAAGATGTCAATATGCCAGTTTGATAGATTATCAGTTGTAATTTTTGTTGCCTTTGAAGTTGTGTTGGGACAGTTTGATGCTACAGAAGATAATCACTCGGCCTTCAACATCTGGGTGTCTCCAATGAAGGAGTATGTTTGTTTGTGCGGTTGTCTTCAAGCTCTTCTAGCTCCAAGTCTAGAATTCCCCAATAACATATAGTGCATGCCATGTTATATGCGTCTGAATATGTCAGTGCCTTCAGCGTGTCAATACAGTTGGTCTTGGTCTTTACCGCTCTGACTCACAGGGTAATTGCCAGACTATTACATGTATATGAATGTATAGACACGTACTGAGGTTTGGACTTGGTTCCATATGTCAGTTTAGTTGGTGTTGTGGTGCAGGAGTGTGCTTTATTTCCACAATCAATGAGCTATCTATGGCAGAACCTCCCTGACCTACATTAAACAGATTAAATTTTGGCAGGGGGATAGGCCTGTGATTTGGCACACCTTAGACGCTGGGCCACTCGACCCCACTGACCTGATGACAACGCGTGGTATCATGTGTAAAGATGCAAGCGTCAGTATTTCTGTTTTCTCACTGGCACAGGAGGTGGATTTTCCATAACATCCATGTTTACTAGAGCCAGCTGGCTGTGACAGGCAACTCAAAGTCATATGTGCAACAATATCAGAATTCGTAGCACGCGAATGTTGGAAACTGACATGGATTTGGCCCTCATGTCCTACCATACTGTCCGGCCTGATCAGTTGTGATTTTTCTAGAGCTCCAAAGTTGCATGGTGTCTGTTAGTTTGAATCAACAGTGTTAGATACAAACTGTATTTAATTTGTTTCCCCTGGCGAACTGGATGTCAGGCTATATCTGTGTGTGTGTGTGTGTGTGTGTGTGTGTGTGTGTGTGTGTGTGTGTGTGTGTGTGTGTGTGTGTGTGTGTGTGTGTGTGTGTGTGTGTGTGTGTGTGTGTGTGTGTGTGTGTGTGTGTGTGTGTGTGTGTTTCTTTCCACTAAAACTAGCAAGATGAATTAAGAGGAGGGAGAGGGGCACATACCCCTTATTGGGACTAAGGCTCGTAGTACACATAGCTCACATGCGCTCATGCGTGGCCCGATAGAGCTGGTATTTCTTTCATGCTATTCAAGAAGGGGGGGCTTTGAATCAAGACCTCAACCACTGGTATTTTACATTGTTTGCAAATGGGGAAGTAAGGAGTATGGAATTATAAAAGACTGATGTTCAATTCATAGAGTAGATTTTACTTGAAAAACATTTTACTCCTTTGTAAAACAAACTCCAAACATGCCTGAAAACAAGTGGTGTTGAGAATTTTTCATCTGTAATTTAATCTAATTGTGTTTGATTTGAGAGAAATTTGAAATCCAGCTATTAGTTTCACATAAGACTTTATAAAGAATAAAACCTTCTATAATGTGTGACAGAGAGCTTTGACTGTAGTGGAGAAAAACTTTTAGCTTTTATTTTGCCAGGCATTATACTTTTCGAATGAGATCAGTTTCAAGTTGCGCTTTAAAAGCCCTTTTGTCCTAAGGAGGTCCCCTCATGCTATTTAGGTGAAGGAGTGGTGATAATATACAGTTTGCATACTACTGGCGCCAGACTGACTAGCTGTGTATCTGAGTGACTGAGTTCAGATCCTGGCAATTACTGCCGCCACTCTTAAAGGACCCGCTGCTATTATGCTTTTCTCCTTCCCCTTTTCCCCTGTAGGCGAGGTCACAGTGTGCTCACAAAGTTTTCTTTCCTTTGTGCTTTCTTTCTTGTGCAAGTTATTCTCTTCATTTTTCCACTTTTTATTAGATAAAATTAAGGTCTTTGAACACAGTGGAGCTAAAAAGCAGGGATTTACTCAGATTTATTAAACTACTAGCTAAAATTTATGGTTAGTCTGTGGTTGTTGTAATGACTGCTTCAGTTAAATAATATGTCATTGAATAACAGCAACAAATGTGCAGTTTTCTGTTTACTTTATTAGCGTCTTTAACTAGTTTTTGAACAAAATAATTAGATTTTGTAGTGCAGACACAAAGCCTCAGAGTTAAGATTGAGGCTTTTGTCTGCTCTGAAATGGATCTGTTGTGAGTTGTGTGTTGAGGCTTCTGTCTTGGCTAGGCCTCTTTCTTATTACATTTAATAAAATGTTTGACAATAACTTCTTTTGTATTACTGTATGAAACAGATAGACTGGGATCTGTATTTATACAAAGCATGGTGTCAATAGTACAGAACTGTAAATGTAACTGCAAGTTAATCACAGGCAAACTGCTACCAAATTGTATACTACTGTCGAAGTGTATCCAAACAGAATTTTCTGAATCTTATTTTAATAACATATGATTGACTTATGCTGAATTTAAAGCAAATGTGTCAGGGTCTTAGTCTTGCCTCTCTGTTTTGCCTAGAAAAGATTGTTGACATGATTGTTTTGTGTTACAGAGTCACCCCCACCTCCTTATTCGAGGCTTTCCCCTAATGAAGAACACAAGCCACTGGGTAAGTGACAATCACACAGATAAACTCTGTGCCACCTGAAACATTCATTATAGTTCATCCTCACTTATTGATCCTCATCTGAATCTTGCTATTAATATTTGGTTCACAGTGTTACGACTTGTAATCAATAACTTACCGACCAGTAATTACTTGATTATTATATTTTTTTACATGATCATGATTAAATTGCCAATGGCACAGTCTTTTGTCTAAGAGTCGTTGTAACAGAAAGAAACAGGCACAAAGCAATGTGGAGAATTTTAATGGCTATAATTGGACTGGCAAACTGCATGGTAGCTTTTGGATGAGACCTAGGCCAGCATGTGGCATAATGTCAGCATGCCAGCCAGAGCCAGTGTGGGTAGTATGGTGTGGGTAGTATGTACTGTGGGCTGCTGGGACTCTGGAGCCTGGCTGCTAGCTGGGACTGCAAGCCTGAGTACAGCTGAGGTTTCTGGCGGCATTTACAGGGTGTCATCAGGTAAAGCCCGTTAGTGAAGTTGCCAGGTTATCCACTATGGGCCGACGCCAAACATGGTGTTAATTGTTTTCAGTTTGATATGAAATAAGAATCATTTTCATGCTGAAAGGAAGAGGCACATGGCGGCAGCCGTTACAGAGCGGAGTAGTAGAGATGTTCCTCTGCTAATTTTTGTTTTATTCCCACAGATCTGTCAGACTCCACATTGTCTTACACTGAAACTGAGGCAGCCAGCTCACCAAACATCACACCAGGGGATTTCTCAGGTGGGTGTGTTACTCCAACTGTCGTCAGACTCCAAATAAGGAGTTTATTTCCGAAACGCTTGACACTGATTTTTAGATATTAATGATTACCAGAAGTTCGACATCCCAGAGGAGCCTGTCTGTAAATACTTAGGTAATTTGTCAAACATGCAGTTCCGCCTCTCTGAGGAACTTTAAAGTTGTTTTGTCTTTGTGCTTTGCTGTATAATAGCAGGGGACATTTATATTATTGTTGGTATAGTGGGCACATTGTATAGTTTAGGATACTCAAATGCTGTGTGCAGCTTAGGTGGAGGTTTTGATATACACTACATAAGAATGAGTACTGGTTCTGAACTTTTTATGACATGTGTGAGATGCGAAATTTCAGCTTTAATTGTCTTGGCTTTGGATGTATCTATGAGCAGCTGTTTGAAGTAGCAAGTCTCCTGGCTGTGACATGGTTTTAAAAAAAAGGGAGAGAGTATTTAAATAACAGTTCAGAGCTGTACTCGGAGCTGTTGAGTGTATCTGGATGAATACGCAAACTTATGAAGGTAATTTCATTTTCATGTTGTACTTTATTCCTTCTCATTAAGGGCCATTACGAACAGTCCGAGCTTTAAAGATAAAGGTTTCTTTGTGAACGGTGCAGAGGTTCAGCGGGGCCTGTGCATGGGCCACAGAGCCAGCCTCCCCTCCTCTGTTTTTCTTTCAGAAATATTTGAGTGGGATCAAACTGTAATAAGATCCAAGCTCGCTCAGAAACACATAAGCACACATAGTTGCGCACATGCATGTGCGCAGATACTCACATGTATAACTCTATCTAGCGTGGCTGTAAGTGGGCTGCAGGGAGGGGTGGGTTCAGGGAAATGGAGTTGCTCCTGTGAATGGGGCCACACCAGAGGAAGTGTGTAGAAAAAGGTCCTATCCTCTGATTTGAAATGAAACACTCCTTTCTCATGGCGTAGAGTAAGCATGCCTCCCCCTTCATGCTCGGGCCACAGCCAGCATGCGGACGGGGAGTGGGAGCCCTCATATCGGGGATTGCTGTTAGAGGTTCGGCCATGGTTCAGAGACCTAGACACTGAGCAGTTGACATGGCTACCTGGCAGTGAAGTATTCAGTCAGCAAGGGCCCCCGCCTCCCACTGTCACCACCTCAGCATGGCCCGGCGACACTCCCTGAGTCAACAAATGAGGGGCTTGTCAGAGCCCGCACCACAATTCCTCAGAGACTGTGGTGAGGAGGGAGGATCTAGACATGCTAAGCTTTGGTTTCTTCCAACTGTGTTGCTGCTTGTACAGGCCAGGCCAGATCACTCTGCGTTGGCTGTGACACACTCACTAACTTGGAAATGAGAAAGAGAATGACCAGTGCTCTACAGGGTGGTAGTTTCTCATGCTGTGAGCCAATTTGTGTCGACAGTTTGTCACCGATCATGTTGCATTTAGACCGTATGATGGTTCTTTGGTGTTAGATACATTAGAGAGTCCATGTGTTGAGTAAGACAAAACCATTAGCATCTTGTCATGCAGAAGTATCTGACCTTGTTTGACCAGGCATATTCCATCATAAATCCAAGAGCCTTAAGGCCTCCTCATAAAGCCTGCTTAGTTCTGCTTTAACATTAACATTTGGGCCTGTTGTGCGTACTGTCAAGTTATCCTTTGCTGACCGTGTTGCTGACCTGGAGATGACTTTCCCTGTGAATCCCCCTTCAGTACATAGAGAAAGTGTCTGTGTGTAACTGGAGTTGTATGGGATCCAGACTCCACCCCTCACACAGGAACAAGTAAACCTCTTAAAAGCAGGTCTGGGGGGCACTGCTGGGGTGGGTGGGGTCGAGTCAAATAATCAACTACAGTCTGCAGCCCAGGGCTACAGAAATACAGACTGAGCATTCTTCTGCACCTCACAATGGCAGAGAAACTGATTAGAACTGGTTGTTTTGGGAGATAAGCTTGTTCTACCACTTTACCCAATATTGACAACGTGTATGTTTTCAGGGAAATCTGGAAAGTAGTTCTCATCTTGCTTACGATTATTTAGTGCTATGTTAATATAGTATATGTGTTAAATATCGATTAAATGTCAATACACTTCATGTTAAGTTAATGTTGGAGTTATATTTAGGAGCAGATGCATTTCTCTGCTTCCTCTGGCTGACTCTTGCAGTTGTTTAACATGCTAAAATGTTCTTACTCATCATGCATTCTTAAAAAGCTTTCCCATGTGCACATTATTGTATTAATGTCTTAGTGTAATACTCAGACTTAAGTTACTGTGTAGTCGTAGACATTTTGCACCGATCCCACTGGTTTATTTAAACATGGCTGTGTCACAGACAGCCTCACCAGGGGTGGTGTCTGCCTATGCTGTGAGTGAGCTCAGCTTGTGGAGTTCATGCATATAGGATACCTTAGTGCTCAGTGTGTGAGGGAATGTGCCTTTGCTGGAGCCGTCCTCTCGCTCTGTCCGCACACCTGTTTCCTCACAGCCTGGGCCTCATCGTGTGGACATCAGAGTGAAGCTCTTTGAAGCAGGTCTCATTGCTTCCTGAATGACTGTCCGAGGGGGTGTTTTCCCCCTACACATTGACTTCATTATTTCACTCATATTGTCTCTGACATTAGGGACTCCTCTTCATTACAACGGCGTTTTGGCTGGCTCTTGCTCCGACTGTGAGGAGGCGTGCCAAGATGTTTTTCTATCGCTACTTAGGGGTTTCAGTTGTTGAAGATATGGTCTAAATGTCATTTTGTGTAGTCATTACCAAGTTAAAAGTATTTAGATCAAATAAATGATGCAACTCTTCCCTCTTTGCCTGGTTTTGGAGTGTTGTAAGAGCATGGCTCCAGTCTGCCTACATTTTTTAGTCATCGGAGGTTGTGTCCTCAATCAACCCGCTGGAATTTGTCAGCATAACACTGTGTGTACACGCTCATGTTGGTGTGAGTTGAGATCACCGGTGTGAATGGAGGGGCTCCCTCACATTCGCCGGGTCAAGTGACCAGAGGACATGCAGAGTGACCTGAGTCACTGTCCTTTTTTTATTTTCCCTTCTTTTCTTTCCCTTCCCCTCCGGAAAACGTAGGAAAGTTGGACTGGAGGAGTGGAAAGATTGAAAGCTGCTAGACGTGGATCACATAGAGTGCTGCAGCGCTCGCTGGGAGGGAAAAGGGCAGGTAGTCAGCAGGTGGTCAGGGTTCCCACACAGTAATCATACAGCGCTCTCCTTCTGTCTCTGGAGGGAGGACGAGAGCTCTGTCTCTCTGGATGGCTTGTCTGCAGCCAGACACTGTGTCAGGCCCATTCTCTGGTATTGACTGATTCTTCCAGGCAGAACGAGGCAGTTAGTAGATAGATAGGAAGTAGCCTACCTCGTGTGAGTCACCTAATAGATTGCCCAGGAAAATTACAGTTTACAACACTCCAACGCTGGGACCACAAAAATGCAAGTGTATGGCTTTTATTTATGTGTTTCTAAGTTTGTGTTGCATCCTCAGGGTCTTGATGTTAGTCCTGACACACATGCATACACACATGATCTAAGCAAATTAAGCTGTGGAGTCAATACTAATCACAACCTGCCTGTCGGTGTCAGGAAGAGGCCAACATCCAACTGTTCCCTCCATTTTTGTCAGAGAGAGTAAAAATGCATGGAATAATTAGACAGTCTAATCAAGGCATGTGACGCTTCTCTTGATCATAGCTGATTAGACTGGACCCGTACTTGTTGGTTTGACTTTGAAGGCATGTGATTCCACTTCTGCTCGGAACAAATGAAATAGCATATCTACTGTACTCAAGATTTGGGATAGATTGCACCTCTAATTTGCTTTGAAATGTCTCGTTATGTGTTCCTGTATTAGATCATGCATTCAGTTTGTTGCCGGGGCCTCGGTATTTTGTTGAGTATTTTGGTTCTTTGAAGGTTCAGTCTGTCATTTTCTCTCCTGAGTGTAACTGTGACATAATGTAGGTGACATCATTGGTGGCCAAAAGATAAATTTATAACTGCTCAGGTACCGTTGTATTCAGCTGAATCCTGCACCTCAGTCCTTTGTGCATCACTTTGTTACACAGTGTGCTGCTGAGAATATAAAGTATCTGTTTCCCACTGTGGAGACATCTACCTGTCTTGATGTTAGCAGCTGAGCTGTGACTCTGCAGTGTGCAGACAGAGGTATGGTCTGATGGGGGTGACAACTGCATCAGCATGTTAGCAATGTCCCCCCTCCCCTCCTAGAGTCATGAACCCCCTCCTCCGTCCCTCAGACCCCAGAGTGATGCAGCCCGGGCTCATCTCCCCCTGCAGCCTGGCACATGGCCTCAGGTTTCCACCGCAGCCCTGAGCCTTCCCAGCGCCTGGCCGCCCACACTCCCTCAGGAGCCCCAATGCTCCAGGATACGGGATGTGGAAATAATGTGACTCGAGTGCTTCCACCCTGCCTCCCGAAATCAGGTTTTGCGGATTGTTTATTTGAGGGGAAGGAGGCCTCAGACAAACATCCTGTTTTAAAAAGCTGCCTGGGTTTTGTAGCAGCGAAGGGCGGTGAATTGCCCCTTTGACAGCGGGGGGAGACTGAGGAATGTTGAAGAGAAGGCCAGCATCTCGGGGGACGTGAGGGGGCTCTCCTCACCCGTTTGTCATGTCCAGTTTGCAGAGTCCATTTTAAGCTGGGGGGGGCGGAGGGTTGTAGCTATACATCCTGAAGGGTCTTTTTTGCTCTGTGTTCTCTCTGTAGTGGTGTAGGGCCCGTACCCACAGTCCTCATCTCAAGTATCCGTTCCTGTCCTGGGAGGCTGGCTTCCATTTCCCCTTACGTAACACACATACACGTAGAAAAAAAGAGCCATTGATAAGAGCGATAAGACCATTTTTCATTTTCCCTTTCTCAGCATTGTTAGACTGTACAGTGTCAGAAATCCATTTTCAACTTTTCTGGGAGGGGTTATGGCATTAAACATCCTCAGTGGAGCCCTCTACAATCTATGTGACTTATTGGCTCATTAATAACAGTGTTTGTGTTAGTGCATGAGAGGATGTGTATGCACATGTAGATTATTTTTTAGTTTACTTTCCTGCAGTGTTCAGTGAGGTATACTGGCGATTAAATTAGGGTTGTTTACTTGTTGTTCACAAGCTTTTTTTTTAGTCCAAACCTTTTTGACTTTGTAAAGGCTTCGAGATGCGAGCCAAGTCTAGATGTATAGGACTTACAAGAAGCTTTACTGTAGGTTTATGCTTGAAAAGTCTCCGTAGTGTCGACCATCTGTGTCAAGCAGCGGAAATGTGGATCCGAAGTAAGCACTTTTTTATCTTCTGAAATTGTCACGTAGACAGACAGTGTTATTGTTATTGTGTATAGGGTTTTTTTTTGTTTTCTTTAAGAGTTGATTTCCAGTCAGAACTAGTAACGCAGGTCCTAGATGTGGTGAGGTAATGTGACCTCTACGTGCGTCGTGCAGAGTGAAAGCCACGCTAATCTAAAGCAGTCCTCTGAGAGAGAGGCCTGAAACCCCTTACATGTCAACAGAAACTAACCTGCTGAGCTTAGTATTTATCTGTGTCCGCTTGGCAAGCCACTGTGGTGCCAGTGCTGCTGGGTGTTTGACTTCACTTCTGAAGGGCTCACAGATAAAGATTCATCTACAGCTTCATACATGACTATACGTCTGAGCTCACAGTGCTGTGCTTGTCATTTCACTTTACACGCTGCACCGCGCTCTCTGAGGATAAAGGCGACTGTGTTTCATTTTAAGGCCTGCCACACAGATAGAAAATACAGTCGGTAGAAATAACAGGAGGTGTGCTCAGGCTATAATTTTTGCCCCATATTCTACCTTAGCAAACAAAGTGAGTGAGCTAATCTTGTCGTGTGCTCAGGGAGGGCTGCTGTTGCCATCTTCTCTCTTTTCACACCACAGCGAAGCACCGGCCTCCACCAATGGCTCCATTCATTCAGCTCAGGGCACAGGGTTACAGCAACAAATAAAGAGCGTGCAATGCCATTAAAAATGTATGGAATGTCCAACTGTTAGTTTAGTGTTTTAGTATGCCTCCTCTCAAGGCTGGGAGGGGGAACAATACTCCATTTGAGCTCGCCACTGTAAATGTGCTAGCCTTGCATCGCCTGGCAGAGAGAAGTGAAGGAGGTGCCAATTGTGGATGCTGTTTTTATTTTCTGACCATTTACCCACAATTATAAATCCAGACACTGGCCTTGGCCAGCTATGTTTTGGGCCTGTGGTTTGATTGCTGGCGAAAATAGATTTAAGGTTGTTTTTTTTTTTTTGTTTGTTTTTTTCGTTTCTCCCCAGAGGAGCTTTGACAGTTGTGCCTGAACCTATGGCTGTCAGTATTTTTAAAACTCAGAATAGCCAGCGCATTCTTTGAGCCTCCAGAATGCTGTGTGTGGATTAACTTGTAGGGGCCCATGTCATTGGACATCTCTACACAAGCTTTTTAACAGCCACGGGGAAAGATAGGAGCTTATTGTGGATGGGTGAACAGTAAACTCCCAGTGTATTGAGGCCTGGTTCATTTTCTCTTGCGTGTACACATGAAAACTGAGAGACAGTGACTTGATTTTTTTTCTCTGTCCTTATCTTGAACCCGATCTGCTGCAGCTAGCCTATATCTTCATTCCACTCTCTTGTCCTAACACGGGGCCAAGTACGATAGACATAATTCGGAGCCTTTGATCCTTTTCCCAAAAGACGAAGCTTTTTAAAATCTGAGCAGAGAACCTTTATTTTGAATGATGGTCTAGCAAAACGCCCATGATAAAATATTGTTTACAACGGCTTGGCTCACTGTTGAGTTTTTTTTTTCTTTTTTTTTTTTTCTCGCGCATGTACAAGTATGTATGTCCTCAGGTTCTACACAAAGCACAACTTGACAAAACAAATTACACTCTTGGACCAGGTTTTTGCAAGTAGTAATTACAAGTTGTAAACATGCTTATGTGAAAATTCTCATTGATTATGTTCACCAAGGAAAATTCTATTTACTTTTGCAATGTGTGTTTTATTTATCTTTTATTTGTGTGTATTTCTGAAGTCTTGGCTGTGTGGCTCAGTACGTGCAGTCAGGCTGTCGCATTTCAGGGTACGGTTTAGATTAGAGGTCTGGCTGTAGCTTCCCCCTCTTCCCCTCTCTGTGACTGCCAGCACATAATTTACTTAATGAAATCCTGCCATTCCCTTTAGCTTCAAGATTTTTTGCAGATGTTGACAGGGAAGGACTTTGTGAATTATTGGAAATGTTCACTCCTGCATTTTTAATGAATGTCTTGCTTGTTGTGAACGGGCTGACTTGTCGGAGATGAGGGAAACAGTTGTCTTTGTTTGGGGAGCTGGTGTCTGGATGCCCGCGGTGGAGCAGTGTGGGTTACAGCCCAGCAAGTGTTGTGATTGAAACAGAAACTCTGGTGCCACATTATCCTGACAGAACACATTCTCCTCACAGACTCTGATCCACTGGGCCGATCAATAGGAAACCATTGTTTGAACGGCAGCTCTGTCCATCATAGCTGCTTCACCTCCCAGCCCGGTGGAAACCAAATACCTGCCTTTCGCCTTAAATTAGTCAGACTAATATAACTTGTAATAATAGAGTTTCTTGTTATTGTTCATTTGAAACCAAGCCTTCAACATAGCTTGAATATATATATGCCAGCTATAGTCCGTCGCTGTATGGACTTGCTTTTCCCAGAAGACAAGAGTGTCAACTTTTGAGAAAAGTTGAAGTTAAATAGACGAGTAATGTATGTAAAAGTTATGGACCACACAGCCGACGCTTCCTCTCGCAGGTCCTGTGATTTGGGGAAACTTTACTCCAAACAAGACTCCTAGAGGACGAGAAAGTAAGCAACCTTCTCGCTGCACCCCCGCCCCCCACAGTCCTAACCAGAGTAGGAAGTTAGGAGGCACAGCGAGAGGAGGAGGGGGGAGTTCAGGAATGTGCAGGGTCTCCTCTACTCAAACGCTCCAGCCTACTTGGCTCGAACCTCCCTCGCACACTCACAAACAAACACACTTGTGCACGCACTCACTCACACACACACACACACACACACACACACACACACGGATAGGTTGTATGAGGAGGTGAAAGGGCACAGCCACCCAGCAGGATGTTCACTGAGTGTTTTGCTTTCTGTGCTCTCGCAGACTCCGCTGGCTTTTAACGCTGCCTGTAGATATGACATCCACAAACATCCCCCACAGTTTTCACGGAGCTCTTACATGCCCCATGGACTCTCACAAGGCCTTACTTGCATCACCACCATCACTTGCGCTCTGTGTCTCTGACACACTGCAGAGCTTTGGAGGAAACTTGGAGGAAATGAGCAGCACATTCTCTTCCCCCCCGACAGAAAAAATAGAGCCTTCTCCCTCGAACCAGTGGCCTCTTACTCACGCAGCCAGACGGCTCCTCCGTATTAGCCTCCTTAGCTTCCTGTGCTTTTTACACCCTCTGTTGTTTATTGATTTAATTTATGGATTCTGTTATCTGCTATCAAGGGTACAGCACTTTTCCTCCCTCATGGGGTCATCCCGAAACAGAAACGGAGGGAAAGTAGAGAGGAAGTGGATGACAATGTAAAGCATTCCCATTGTGACCAGCCAGGCTTGGTGACTGGATTCAGTTTCTCTGGCTCCCACAGTTTTTTTTTTCTCTGAGCACATATCTCTCTCTCCCTCTCTTTCTATCTTCCTCTCTCTATCTCTTGCTCTCTTTCTCTCGGCAGAGAAAGGCCAGACCTCAGGGAAAAAAAATCCATAGACATATAAGAGCAGCTCCAGTTAGCGTGTCTGTCTGATAAAGCCGACTTTGATGGCAGTGATAGCCCAGACGCCAGCCTAAATGTGGCCTGCTCAGGGGTTACAGTCGGCCTGTAGGAACCTTTGTCTACAGAATTAAAGCAGATATCAGCTTCACGGCCGTTTCGGCTAATGCTGCGTTCAAGGCAGGCTTTTGAAACCGTAAGTTACAGCTTCAAGTCACAACTACGACTTGGTAGCGTTCCAGGTAACCCGTAGCTCGTGTTTTTACCATCCTGTTGTCTGTGAAAGTTCCCTATAACGGCCACTCGTAACTTCCGACCCGTGAACTCGTACCAGATCGAACTGGTATGACTTCACAGGAAGGAAAAACACAAAGTACGAGTTTCTTTGAACGCACCATGAGTTAGCAGCCCCCGCCCTTGTCAGGCATCAATTGGTCCTCGTGCTACGTCACCACATTCACGCGCATCCCTTGGCTGCACACACAGCCCTTCATGCCGTTCTCTCTCCTCATTGGATAACACTTGTATCCCACAAGGAAAATTTTCTCCTCGGGTTACAGCAGAGCAGAGTGACGGAGAGACTCGTGTTTAGGCTGAAATACTTCATGTAAGTGATTGCTGACGGAAAATAGGACTATTTAGGACTTATATTAACAAAAACATTCCACTGATATCTGCTTTAAAGCCATACCATACTCCGAACAGGAGGGGGGAGGTGTTTGCTTCAGTTCCACTTTGTTGTTTTAGTTGTAAAAGAAAGTTAAATCTAACAAATTATAGGACAGGGCCAGAGGAATGCACAAACCACAGTGCACATACACACATAGAGACCTCATACCCCCCCACACACACACTCCCCACCACCAGCCCCCCAGCCTATCAGTTCATTGGTAGAGTCTAATAGCTGGAGGGGAATCTAATCCTTGGCACAGGATGAGAGACTGCTGCTCCCCCTCCTCTCCATGCTGCTCTCCTCCCCTCGAAAGCGCTGCTTAAAGGGACTGGCAACAGTATTTTTCCTTTTTTTTCCCCTTCTTTCCTCCTCAGCAAAGTTTTGGAGGAATGAGTTCATCTCTGCTCCCCACTCTGGATTAGGAGAGATGAAGTATAATGGAGGTGGCCCCGGAGCTTGGTGGGGAGATGTTAGCACGGAGGGGAAGCTGTTGTTTGTCTGCCTGTCCCTGACACTCGGCCTCCCATTCATCTCACTCCAAGGCTGCGGAGCTGTGTTTACCCCGGGGCAGCTCTTTTCTGCTTCTCCCTCTGCCCTTTTCCCCCCTCGTTTTCATGCTGTCTTTAAAAGCATTACTGGATGATCATCAAGGATTGCCATTGAAACTTTCAAGCCCCCATTTTTGTGTACTTAGTAGTAATTACCCTGACTCGCCCTTGAGTGCTAGGAACTCGTAACAGGTCGATCTGCTTTTTTTCCGTACGTAAACCTGTGGAAAAGGCTCGGGCAAGTCGTGTTGAACAAAGACATATTTAACGGCGCTGAATTATACATTTTTACTGTTTGCTTTGCTGTGTTGGAAGTACATGCACTTAAGTACTGTACAAAGTTGTGGTGCTTTAGTTTTACACAAGTGTTTCCGTTTCATTCAATTTTTTTTACTTAAGCATTCGATTTCTCATTGCACTCGAGTGCAGCTTTAGTGACTGCACACATAAAGATTTTACATGCAAAACACGTGAAGTAAAATACGATAATCTGTTTGATTTATTTGATTAAACCTATTAATAAAATATGCTGATACATTATTCATTCATCAATAATTTTAGCAATGATACCACAGTGCAACACTCACAGGGGCCATTTCTTTGAATCATGTAGTAGTGTAGGAGTGATTTACTTGTGTGCATTTTAATTGCATGGTTTCTACTTGTAATGGACTATGTTTATGTTCCAGTATGGCTATTTTTTCTTTTAAGTAAAGGATCTTGAACATTGATTATCTCCAAGCGGTCACATCCAGAGCAGGTTATTTACGTTGAACCTGGACCACTTGTAGCTGACATTTGCTTTTTGCAGACGCTGCAGCTTGTGTCACTGTTTGCTTTCCGAGTTCCAGTGAGCTGATATAAGTCGGTGTTTGTTGTCAGATCTGATGTCCTGCATTTGATACTCTGAACTCCTCCAATCAGACCAGCCACAGGGAAACAGAAAAATCAACATTTTCACATGGTTTCCATGGAGCTTGTGCCTTGTTATGGAAATCAAACTGTGCACTCCAAACGCTTTCTACTGTTGAAGTAGCGTTTGTTAAATACCTCTGTTTACTGTGTGATTGTACAAAGACATGTAGTACGTGCAGATACAGGCGTCCAAGGTTACTTTTGATTTGCTAAAATGTGTGTGTGTGTGCCTGTTAGAATCTGAATGTTGTAATCTGTTTACTTATTTCATGACGCTTTAAGGAAGCCAAACAAAGCCTCTCCTAATCAAATTGCTAGAACACTAGAAGCTGCTTTTTTCTGCATATTTCCTGTTGGCCATGGAAACTCGCAGACTAAATAGCTTCCACAGATCTATGTATCTCAACTTTTTTGATAGTAGCACTGTGAGACTGGTTACGTAAGGCGTTAGGGTCGATTAACTCCTTCGTACGCTCAGATCTTGTAGCCTCTGGCTGCAGGAAGAGGAAGAGGAGCAGCCATATTGTGCCTACATCCATTGACTCTGAGACTGACACTAAGAGAAGAGGCTTTTGAGAATAAAATAACAATAATAACATGCGCTACTATTCTAATGGGTAAACGGAGCTGTTAAAAGGTGGCAGGGTTAAATGGATGCAGAGAACCAGTAATTGCTCCCAGCCCATCATGGCTCCGCTCTGAGCAGACCCTCTGAAAGCCCAACATGGAGTCAAAGGGAGTTGGGTGTCTCAGCTGTGGTCAGAACGAGGGAGACATGCTTGCTCACGTCATTGCCTCATGTCTGACTTTTTGGTCCGTGCATCAGTTTTCTAGTCTAGTTCAGTGCACTGATAATTAAACCTGCCTTCATACCGTCTTAACATCCATTCAGTAAAGCTTTGTAAACATTTACAAAACATCTAAACATGGCTGAAGAAACAAGAGCTTCCCTAAAAAGCATAAAGACTAAGCACTTGAAGAAGAGCGAGCAGAGGCCAGCTTGAGCTCTGGAGTGGAGGCTGCAGCCGCTGTGGGGATATTGTCCAAACAGTCTGACGATTGGTGATAGCTCTGCTCGGTTAAATAGATCCTAATGAGTTCTCCTGTCAGAGCACTCACCTCAGCACCCCCACCTAGCCAAAACACACAAGTTTACAGCGAAAACACAAATATGTCTGCTTTTTTTTTTTTTTTCTCCCATCCAAACAGTGTGCGTACAGGCACACGTAGACGCTTAACACAACAGAGCGACAGGAAAAGGCCTGGCCTATGGTGTGCTCATTGTCTTCCCTCAGGCTCAGGCTTAACATTAGATACATTTCTAACCTTTGTCCTGCTGATTCCTCTTCCTGGTCCTCACAGTCTTACTGGCTACCTTCGTTCCAGACTATGTGTGAAAACTGGATACTATTGACTAAATAGTTTTTTTTCTTTATTCTTCTCATCTAAAGAGGAGACAGTAGCCAAGTGGTCTTTTGTGTTTGTGTGCACAGTTTCAAAGTGAGTTTACCTTGATGTGTGGGCTCCATTCGATTTGAGACAATAGAGGGCCATAAACAAGTTGGGGCTGAGTTCTTTGTGTGGCCGAACCACACTGCAGTAAAAGCTGAGCTCAGAGTGGAGGAGCTGGAGTGTGGAATTCACTAATGGCACATGCATGTTGGGGCCCCTGAAGAGAGGGGGTCATTTCAGCCATCAGTGTGTGCGCAAACACACAGAGAGTCTGTCTGCAGCTTCCCCCCACCCCCACACATCCCCACTCACCCGCTCACTCGCTCTTCCTCCCCCTCCACAACACAGAGAGCCTTGAACCAGCAGGCGTTTGTCTGTGCAGGTCTGGTCAACGTTTTTGCTAATCTTTGTATAAACTTTACTAGTATGGGTCACTCAGCATAAAGGTTTAGTTGGGTGGGAGGTGAGTGAGGCATTTTGTTGCTGTGTGGATCTGCGATGCTCCACCTTAAAGGCGTTTGTTAATGGGGCGGGCGGTCATTAAGCCCTGAGAGCAGAGAGACTGAAAGGAATGGGGCCACAGGCCCAGGCTTTAAATCCTCTGTGCCAATAGACTCTCTGAAGCAAAATAATGGCATCACTCTGTGTGTGAGTTAATGGGAGCTGATAGCATGAAGGCTGGGGGGTCAGCGGGTCACGGGCTTGTGCTAAGTTGTCAGGGAGCTGAATGCCGTCCCTGGGCCCACAGCAGGGGGAAGAGCTGGGTGGAGGGGGAGGGAGACCCCCTGCCTGGCCCTCTCCCATCACCCCCACTCTTGTGGAATGTGAGGAAGATGAGGGAAGAGGAGAAAGAGGCACCCTCGTTCTCCAGGAAGAAAGGGTGAAGAGACGGATGTGAGATCATGGGAGTCTGTGTTTTTTTTTCTTCCTGGTCCACCACCAGCCTCTCTCCACTCCTCATACCACAGATTTTATGAGCAATATAAATGTATGACAGCTATGAACTGTGCGGACTGAAGCAGCCTCTGAAAGCAGTCAGCAGTGGCGTGTCTGTTCAGTTTGGTGAAGATAGAAGTCTACCTAGGGAGCAGTAACTCACGTTGGAGTGCTGGGGGCTGTCACTGAAAAGAGTTCACAGGCTGCAGCCATGAAAACTGAATTAACAAGCTGATTTACTGGACAGAGATGTTTAGGAATGTGATGCCAACTTTGTCCCGCTGTAAAAAGAAAAAGGTGTTTTTTCCTATTAAAATGTGCACAGACAAAGTGACAATTTCTTTTTTTCTTTTTTTACAAAAGGATGTAAGTTCATTTTGAGTGTAGCCTCAGCAGACTACTGCAAATAGTGTCTTGCCAATTTTCAGTGGAAACACTGAGTGTAATCCTGAACTCATTTTAGTAAACATGATCTGTTTTGAAAGTGCATGTGTGAGCTGCAGAGACTGGCGCTGTGCTGGGTGGTCAGTGTTCAATCATTACAGTGCCCTCTTAAGGCCGAGCAGGGAAGTGCAGAACCTTAGCTAGACTGACCTCACTACACCCTCCACCCCCAGGATATGTCGCCTGTGTGCGTGCGTGTGTGTGTGTGTGTTAGACAGTGCATACAGCCGTATTTATACAAGGCTTAGATTTCAATACAGTGCCTCCTTCAGTATTTATAGTGTGGCCATCTGCTCTGAACAATAAAAAGAGGTGGTTAATCCTTTAAAACTCAAGCCTTCCTATTTTACTAGCCCTGTTTACTTTTGTTTATGTTTTGTTTAATGGTTGTCTCTCTCTCTCTGTCTCTCCAGATGCCAGTATGTCGCCTGATGCCCCCAAGCAGAGCCACTGGTGTAATGTGGCGTACTGGGAGCACCGCACACGTGTGGGACGCCTCTACACAGTGTACGAGCACTCCGTCAGCATCTTCTATGATCTACCTCAGGGCACGGGCTTCTGCCTGGGCCAGCTCAATCTGGAACACCGCAGCAGCACCGTTCAGCGCACACGAGGCAAAATCGGCTACGGCATCCTCCTCAGCAAAGAGCCGGACGGCGTCTGGGCGTATAACCGTAGCGAGCATCCAATATTCGTCAACTCCCCGACTCTGGACATGCCTAACAGCAGAACTCTGGTGGTGCGGAAGGTGATGCCGGGCTACTCCATCAAGGTGTTTGACTATGAGCGTTCGTGCCTCCTGAGGCACACGACAGAGGCCGACCTCCTGGACGGACCCTATGACCCCAACAGTGTGCGCATCAGCTTTGCTAAGGGCTGGGGCCCCTGCTACTCAAGACAGTTCATCACCTCCTGCCCCTGCTGGCTGGAGATCCTCCTCAACAACCATAGATAACACAGACGGACCCCACAAACTATCCCAAATATCATCTACCTAGATTTAATATAAAGTTTTATATATTATATGAAATATATATTATACTTGTAAATACGGAGTCATTTTTACAATGTAATTATTTATGTATGGTGCAATGTGTATATGGACAAGAGGAAAAAAAAACGGAAAATGCACTTTGGCTTATATATATTATATATATAAATATATATAAAGATAAAGAATCTTTCAATACCAACTTGAGAAATTATACAGCAAAATTAGGATGAGCCTGGATTTGGTGTATAGTTTTCATATACTATTAATATCCAGACAAAAAGCTAACACCATTCACACATTGATAATAAAGTATTCGCATAATAATTCTCTTTGTTTGGTCTGTATCATTAGCTCTTGGTGATTTCCACATCTAACATTTCACTCGGCTTTGTTTTCATGGTGTCTTAATGCGTGTATATTGATCCACTCGGGACACCAGTACACTAAACGTTGCCTGTTGTGATTTGTCTAAGATGTGAATGATGATACATCTCAATATAGCACCATGTCTTGTGCTGAAATAAGGTCCACTCTCTTATGTAGTATTTGACATATAAGCCAAGGGTTGAGATCGCTCATTTTCCACAGAGCGTGGGCACAGATGATATGAAGTTGAACTTGTCCTCAATATTATCTGAACGTTACTGGGCAGGAAATGATCAGAGCTGTCATTTCACTGTTTATTCAAAATGGTTGCTGTGAAGAGCAGAGTGGTATCTGCACTCTTTGGTTATAGAGGAGTACAGTAAAAGGCCTAATGAGATGACGATGTTTAGATTTCATTTACATCTATGGCTGTAAGGAGAATTTTAAGACAAGCTTATCCACATGTCCTTGAGGTCCTAAGGAGCCCCGGTAATGAGGACCGAGAGGAGACGGTGCAGTAGAGGACAGTGTAGGAGGAAAGGATGAAACCGCTCCAGCTCAGCAGTTAGGACGTCCTCTCGAAGGTGTCCCCACTTCACATCATCGCTGGCTCGCGGTCTTGACTCTCAGGCCTCTGCAGCCAGCGTGTCTCACAATGGACTTTGTTCTAACTGACCAGAGATGCGGCACCCTGAAACCGGCACAGTGATACTGGAATGTATGCAGAGAAACCAAGAAGTTTTACAAGCCTACTGGAATCTTAAAAACTACAGCCAAGGTGGATGTGGTTTAGCTGGCTTCCTTCATAATTGCTGGTGTTGGGTTGTCAGATTGGCGGTGGTGGTAGTGAGGGGGGGGGTGAGAGAGGGGGAGGGGGGGGGGGTCTCTGCCAACATTCAGCAATAGAGGCATTCAGTAACACACTGATTCTGGTTTAATGAGCGCTGCTGAACTGTGCAGTTACAAGGATATGTGTTTTTCAAAGTGGGCTCTCTAAAGACTCCGAAACCGCTTGGATGAGCTTTTTTTTGGGGAGAAGTCTGTGATCGGCGTGTTTGGAGCAGAGAAGACAATGAGAAGCAGTTATTTTTTTATGACGGGTTGTCATATTTCTATGTTGAAAATACTACTTTCCAATCAGCCGTGCTGCTGAGTGCAGTGTCTCTGTCCTTCCCCTCCTCCGTGAAGGCTCAGACAGTCTCCTCCAGGCCTGCTGTCTGTCTGGAGCCAAGACTGTGTAGAGTTCAAACAGCAGAGAGGAGTGGTTCCACTCCGCCTCTGTCTCTGCCTCTGCTCTCTTCCCCTACAACTGGGGGCCATTATCCTGCTCATTTGTGTCTCTGTTATGGGAAAAGGGCCCACATCACCACTGGAGAGGAACTGGCAGACAATTATATTGGGTGGCGAGGAGCTAAGACACATAGTGGGCAGATTACACAAGCCACCACAGAGGGTATGAGAGGGGGGCCTAATTAGACAGGTCTGGGGAGAGGCCAAGCGACAATACACATCCACTGAAGCTGCATCTCTGGGAAGGCGCCTGCTCCGCTGCGCTCCAGAGCCGGAATAGTTGTGGCAGGACGACTGTAACTCTGGGCAAAGATGGAGGAGAAAGAAAAAAGGGGGGGGAAGCCTTGTAAGCAGCTCCATGAGCTCAGGAATGGTATTGATTAGCAGGCTGCAGCCCTCAATCATTTTCTGGAGAAGTCTGTGTGGCTCTTGCCCCCCCACCAAAAAAAAAAAAAAGCCGCCATTTTGTTCCACTGTTTATGTTACAGCAAGCTGTAGTTGCATTGATTAGAAACGGATGTTAGAGAGAAAACAACATAGTAGCTACTTTTCTTTTCACAGCAGCACATACATGAAGCACACAGAGAGGCTTCATGTGGATATCTGCAGTTGTGTTCAGGCGCACATACGAGTTTCTCTGTGAGCTTGTGTGCGGACAACTGCTTTTTAAAGCTCTCGAGTTTTGAAACCCTGTTATTATGGCTTCTGTCCTGCCAAAGCCTCATTACATTCCTTAGACTGTAGATTCTTGTCTGTGAGCTTCTGCTAAGGCCTGGTTCTCCCTGTTCACAGTTGGCATCAAAGGACTTGAGGGCCTGATAACTACAGTCAAGTCGCTCAATTCATCTGCTCCCCTTTAAAACAAAAGGTCAGCTCACCTGCAAAGACATACCCTCTGCTGAATGTGAGGAGAACTGTGAAGTGAAGAGTGATAATCTCGTAAGAGATTAAAGTCGAAACACGCTCACAACCTCGAGGAGTGAGGAGTTAGTAGGTCATCTCGGCTGGGCAGATGTGGAACTACCGCTACCACCCGTTTGATGACCCCGTCCTGCACATCTGGCCTCAGTAAAAACACAGTGAGGTAATAGCACCTTTTGAAATGCAGAGAGATTACACAGAGTGCCTGAAACACTTCCTGCTCCCTCTCTCTCTGTCTCTCTCCCTCTCCTGCTCTCCCCCGTGAACGCCGGCCCACGGAAGTCTTCTCACCTTGGTTGAGGGTGTTAATTACGGCTCCTTGCAGCTGCCATGCTCGCCACTTACTGGGCGTGCTGACACATGCCAGTGCACAGGGGATCCATGCTCTCAGAGGGGATTATGGGCCAGCACGCAGGGCAAGCCGGGAAAGGGAACCTTTACTTTGCTTTTGGGTGTTTTTCCACCTTCGAAGACCGAATACAACACGGCACATGAGAGGTGATGAGACTGTGTGTCTGTATTGCATCTCCACATTGATCACAAGCGGGTGTTAAAGATGTTTCTGCTGCTAAATTCTGCCTCCAGAATGACATTTTCTTTTTGTTTTGCATCTCCCAGATGACAAACTATGATTCTGCTACTGTGCTGCAGGCCTCTAACCGAGCCTGGAACAGACCATTGAGTAAGCATTTAGGTGGTTTTTCAGAAGCCAAAAGCAGCTCGGTCCTGATGCTCCTTTGCAGATCCCACCCTCCCTTCGGTAATTACAGGGTGCACAGGGGCCTCTCTGACGTACGAAAAGGATTTATTTTAGTGAGTTTCCACAGAGGTTAAAAGAATGCCACAGTGTGAGAGCACACACACACACACGTACACACGCACACACACACCCTTAGGCTCAATCCTGCATTTATCAACAGCCTATTCCTGCCACCCCCCGTCTAACACATATCATAGAAGCACAGTGGTGCACAGCTCTGCTACATTAAAGATGTTCTGGGAATGTTTGTGAATCTGAATTAGAGGTTTCTCCGAATCCTGACGTCAATTCTCACTTCTGCGTATAAAAAGAGTGAAGTCACACTCAACTTTACAACAACTCATCCAACCTGTCTGAACACAAGTGTCTCTTTGAGTGTGGCATGACACCTCTCACTTTCTCTCACTTAAACTAAACTGTTTTTCAATGTCATTTTTGCCCTCGAAATGAGAATTCCTCTTCGCGTTAACCTCTACCAAGGGACAAGGCTCGACTCACTGCAGAAACCACAAGAATGACACTCCTAAATATCCCATTTTTCTTGGAGTAGCAGAGTTTTGTCTTGCTCTGTCTGCATGAGGAGTTTCGCTGATGAGAAGAAAAGATGTATTTCCTGAGCTCTATGTGATATTGTCTCAAAAAAATCCCTATAATTTATACCAGCCTTTAATAGAGTTGCTTTATGGGCTATAATCAAGTCCCTCCAGACCCCTCTATCTAAATTGTGAGGCAATAGCACATGAATGCAGCGTTCTACAGTGGCGCTGAGATACTTTTTTTTTTTTTTTGCCTGCATGGTTGTGGTTGTGCCTGCCTGTGGGTTTTCCTTGTGTTTTTTCTCTTTTTTTCCTCTTTTTTTTGAGGTTGGGGGTGGGGGGTAGGGGTGACTTTTTGAGAGAAACAGTCGTGCTTCAGTTTTACACTTTGTGTCAAGTAATGCAAAATGCATTCACTTAACACTGAGTCTCATGTGTTTTAAGAAGTAATCCTATATATTAAAGTATGTCATGCTCATTGATCTCTCCAAGAGCTCAACAACTTTTTCCACAGGCCCAGTTTGTCCTTTTTAGAAATCTGACTCTTTTTTTTTTCTTTCCGAGGGGCTGTAAAAGAGGAGATCTAGGAACGCGGCCCCCTTTTTTTTCTGCAGGGCTCCTAATATGTTCCATATTGTGAGTTTAAATGGGGTGGACTCAGGAAATGCAGTCACACTGCTTTGCCTTCCAAGCTTCCAGTCTGAGGTTTGGCCTGCAGTGCTGGTGGTTCTGTGGACTGGGGCTGATTGGGCGGCTGGAGCTGCCGAGGCGGTTAGGCTCAGCCATGTGGGCTTTCTTCCTCCTCTCCTCAGGAGCCGAGATGTCCACGTCGCTGGTTCTGTTTTGTTATGTTACTCTGCCTGCACTGGAGCCCCATCTCATGTAGACTCTGATTCAGGCCGGCTTACACTTTGTTCGCCTTGCTGTTCACTACTGCTTTCAGAAATCATTTAACATCTTTGTGTTAGTCTTCATGTCAAGAGTCAAACGAGAAGATTGATACCTTTCTCGTTTCTCTGCAGCATTTTAGCTCAGATTAGCAACGTTAAGCATAAAGACAGGAACCACAGCAACTCTGACTAACACAACGCACAGACAGTGGCATCCAAAAGTCTCAGGCCGTTAAAGTGGTCCTACACTTTTGGACCCCACTGTGTCTCTTGAAGTCTTGTTGACATAAGGGTGTCACAGTTTGTGGCCCAGAAATAGTGCAGTATATAACAGTCCATAAAACTGCAGTTTTGTGTTTTTACACTGTTTTTGTACAGACTAAACAGATGTGATATATTCAAATAGTCAGTGAGTTTTATGTGGATTTTGTTATTCTCAGGCAGAGCAAGGTGGGTTTCCAGTCGTTATGCTTAGATAAGAAAACTGCTGCTGATTGTAGCTTCATATTTCAAACAGAGACGTGAGAGTGGATCTTCTCTTCTTACTCTGGACAGAAAAGTAAATTAGCGTGTTTCCCAAAGTTCCAAACATAGAGCGTGGTAAATAATCATCTAATGTATCTAATGTTTGAAGGGGAAAATGCTCAAATATGAACTCAGAGTAACTCTCGATATGTAAGATTGTGTTGCTTCGTGACCATATAAGGTGACGTGCTTGGCCATTCTTTAAATTTAGTTTAGTAAGAGAATGAGAGTGTGACTGTCTTACTCTTATTTCACAAGAGTCCCCAGTTTGGTTCCCTTGATTCTCGTTTTGTTTCCCATGTGTGGTGAGATCTTCATTTAGCTGGTGGCAGGGCTTAAATCAAACCCCTCAGTTGTTGAGGATGACTTTATGGAGGCGGTAAAGTGCTCTGCAGGACAGTGTGAGGCCCAGCCATGAGAGCATATCTCTGAGAAGAGCAAAGATGAGTGAGGAGGCTCAAATTCCAGCCCAGAGGTCAGGTTTCGCATTCCTGGGGCACACACCACCGCCTGTCTCCACACTGACATACCTGCTGAGTGTATGAGTGCCAGCGAGGGGCCAGGAATGCGTGTGCGTGCTCGGGGTGTATTTGTGTACACATGCACGTGGTGGAGTGTGCGTTTTATTCATTCAAACTAATGTGTGAAAATGGACATATTACATTCCATTACACATCATCAAACATACATAGAGGAGCTTATCAAGGCAAAACAAAGGAGCGAGTTACTTCTCTCTCTCGTTCATGTTTGATACCAGGGGGAAAAACACACACAGATGTAGAGAGGAGTTGGCTCACCCAATCAAACCAAGCACTCATTACTCCACGCATGCCATTCACAATCAGCTCAGAGAGTGGGTGGGAGTCCAAAAGAGCAAAAGAAAAAAAAAAAACACAAAAAAAAAACTGCAGGGCTCCTTGTAGTCTCATGTGAGCAGAGCTGCTGGTGCCCTTGAAACGCTGAGGAATCCAGAGAGGGGAAACCACTGCAGCTTTTAAACAGTCCGTGGTGCCTACTGGGCTGCTGTGCCGCATGCAGCATTTTATTTCAACGTAAAAGCCTCGGTAAACAAAGGGACTTGTCTTTGTAATTGTTCAGTCATTTTGTTGTGATTTTAATGGGAACGAATACCAGTCCAGGCGCACACAATGGTTTTCATTATTTTAACAATAGTGTTTATTTCACTGTCATTGAACCAGGCCCGAATGGGTAACGTGAGGAGAGAGTCAATCGCTAATTAAGTTTAAATTATACTTTCTTTGTCACAATTATAGTTCAGTATAAATTTGAATTCACCGCTGTGCATGTACCGTTTCTGCTCCTGGCAATGTTTTGAGAACAGTAACACTACTAAAAACGCTCTAAAACTTATATTAGTCCAACCCTGTGTAAAAGTTTTATGTGCTATGACATCGTCTCGGACTGTAAAAGCAGTGCTCATGATGCTATCTCAATTCCGTGCTTTAAATTACTGTCAGGCTTGGCAACTCCAGCATAGTGTTGCTTTACATTCAATACTCACCTCTGTGCCAATATAGCCGCAGCAGACGAGGGGGCCTCTGGCCAGGAACTGTCGGCTCATCTGCTCAATACCATGGATCAGGAACACAATGCCTCCTAGCAGTAACTCATCAATTGTTGTATTGTGGCAAAAAAAAGCTGAAAACTTTGTTATGTAGTTAGCTTTTGAGCAATAATTTGGATTGCAGCAAACATCATCAAAAGACAGTGACTTGGCCCAGAGGACGGGTGTTTGGTCCCCAGGCCCTGTGCTTTTGTGGGGTCCCCTGAGAACATAAGCTTCCCCCTGAGGGTTTCCCAGCCAACGAGAGCAGCCCGTGTTAATAACATGTCTTATTCCTCGAGGGCTGTGCAACATGATCTCCATCTGACATTCCTGGGCTTTTGTTTGTCTCCAGCCCCAACCGCTTCACTCGTCCCGTGCCATCCCATATGAGGCTGTTTAACATCTTAATCAGCTGCCGTCTTTCATCTGGCTCCTGTTAAAGCCTTAACAGAAAGATTGTGAATGCTAACTTCTGTCAGCACCTCGCCGTAAGAGGGCAGGGGAGAGGTGGAGAGAGGGAGAGGAGCAGACAGGAGAGAGACTGAGAAGAGGGGATTGAGAAAAGCAGGCGCAAGTAGGAGCAGCAAAATGTGCAAAAGCATCAAAAGTAAAGAGCTCATTCTGCAGAGAGTGGCTCCTGATGGCGATAAATTACTACATTATACAACTGTAATACTGCATCAATTCATAAGCAGCCGTTTAATATTGTAGTTGGCCAATGTGGAGCAAGTTTTAACTACTTTATGTGAAGTTAAGGAGTCTTTACTACTCAGGGTTCAGACCGGTCCAAATGGTCACAAGATAAATCTGAGATGTTGTGAAATGATTAATGGGGTTGGAGAAAAGACAAAACTGCTCTGCTTCACAAATGTAATTCAATTGTTTTTGGATTTTTCTCTTCTTTTTTTTTAAAGAAAAAAATTGGATCATGTTGCAGTGAAGTCATCTGAGGAGTTCATAGGAGCTATCTGAAGCGGTCACAAGTCAAAATGAATGGTTTAATCTATAAAAATGCACTGTATTTTGCAAGATGATTATATGTTTTATCATGTACAATTGAAATCAGAAATAAAAGTACTAACTACAGCTGCCAGATAAACAGCAAAAAAAAGTACATTGTGGAGTACTGCAATGCAGTAAAGTAGCCTACAAAAAACTGTCGAAAAACAAGGAGCTGTGGTTAAGTGACTTCGTTACTTTGCATTTGCTTTGCACATGTTCTGCAGGTGAGAGAGAGAGAAGCAAACTGTCAGACAGTTTGGCCTTGTCTGAAACATCTTCATCCCCCCCCTCTCTCCCCAGTCATATGGCTGCACTTCACTTCCAACTCCCCTACAGTGATATTTATGTTCCTCTGGCTGTAGCTAATCATATATATCAAATACCTGAGTGCATGACATGCATTAATTTTCTGATAACTGCAGCCTGAGTGTCGCCAACTCTCTGGCTCGTACCTGTGCAGAGTGGTATAGGCAAGCCAGGTACGCTTCCCTTTGTTATCTCTGCTGCTCTTGTCAGCCCGTTGCTGGGTGCCGTGCCGTGGGTTCCCACAGATTCCTCTGCAGATTTATGTGAACGCCCATCCCCTCGCCTGTGGCTGCAGGTACGAGTGGCGGCAGCTTGTCAGAGCTGACAAGCCTGATGATGTTCTTACAGCCATTAACATGGCAAACAATTGCTAATAGGAATGAGCCTGGAGCTACAGCAGCCAGGTCAGCTTCGGTACAGAGCAGCCAGGGATGTTATCGTCGTTTGGGAGAAGACGTCGCTCCAACATAAAAACGACACACAGATCAATGAACACTCTGTACCATCATCTCTCTTCACTGACATTCCTCTTAATTGCTTGAGTCTTTTTTTCTTTCTTTCTCTGGCCTGTATGAACAAAATGAAGCAATCCAGAGGAATTAATATAAATGCTGTAATAACTGCCATCAGGGCTACTCAAAATTGAGATAATAGCAGACGCCTTGCAAGCAGAAAGAAAAAAGAAAATCCTCATTACACTTGCTTCTACATTCTTTCTGAATGGCCGACATGCCGCAGCTTGTCACATCTGTTTGGAAAGCATACAGACTTATCTGTGTTGCTGCCGTTCATTCCTCCTGCGCTCCAGAACGGGCTGCAAATTGAAGGAGGAAGCCAGAATCTGGTTAAATTATGTGTTTGTGAGGGATGTAATAAGATTCATATTTTATGTAATGTGTTTTATGTCCCGTGGCACTCCAGTGTTAAGGTTCACTTCTTCTCCAGGAGCTGCAGTCTTGAACTCTCATGCCAAGCTCTCAATTCTCGGGCACCGGTTTAAACCGAGGGCAAGGTAAATTTGGTCCTCGGCGTTTGGTTTATTTTTGCTGGCACGTGCGCGTTTTTGGGCACAACCCGGCATCTGCTAGTATTTCAGGTCTTTGGCACGGCCTCAGTCGGAGAGGTACAGTATCAGGGGATTTCTTCCCTCTGGCGATGGCTCCAGTCCAGCCTAAGAGGCCTGTTCACGTCTGAAGAGAGGCCCCCTGTGTCAATGTGATCACTGTTTGAGAATACAAGAGAATAGGCAGGTGGTTGTTACAGCAGGACGAGCTAGAGACACACTGGTGGAGGCTGATCAGACTTACTACACGAGGAGTCAAAGAGCTGTTTTATTTTGTTTTGACTGGACAAATATTTGCGAGTCCATTATGAGGTTACACCTACAGACATGAGCTTAGGAGACAGTAGGAGTTTGTTTTCATCCTTTTCATCTTTCCCTCACTGCCCCCCCTCTTCCCTCCCTACTCCAACCCCCCCTCCCTTCAGCAGAGTTTTTAATATCAAAGTGCGCTGTCTGACAGGGGTAAGTCTCAAACAAGGGCTCTTTTGTTGGGTCTCCCTCCAACCGGCCAGGAACGACAAGAACTTGTCAACCCTTGTTCAGTTAGAAAGGAAGATGAAGAGAGGGGAAAAAGGGTCGGGACAGAATTGGCTCTTACACAACGTACAAAAGAGATTATTTAGGTGTCTGGCAGGGGCTATGAAACTGAATAACTTAATTTTGGCTTATTAAGCAGCAGACACACTGTAGATATGAAAACACTATTCATTTTTCAGATTCCCCATATATCTAATATCATCACGTACAATAAGGACACGATCTGTGTCTGCGTCTGTGGGAAAGAGGGAAAACTGTTGTGTCACTGCCAGAAAACAGAATGACAACCGCAGCCCAGGGAAATGTAATATGCTTACAGTTTGCCTGGAATTTACGCTAATATCACCATACATGAAAAGCCAGCAGTGGCGAAGGTAACTATGTACATTTACTCAGCACTGTACCTAAGTAGAATTTTGATGCTTTTAGTTTTCCTTTGTTTTTCCAATTTATGCTACTTCATAATTCTGCTCCACTATGTGTTATTATAGACTAAACACCCTGTATACCCTGTTTTTTCAGTTGCAGCTGCTTAGACCCACTCCGGTTGGAGTTGTGCAAAGCTGTGCAGAGATTTCCACGATGTTTCGGTGTATTTTGAAGATTGTTGTTTATCACGGACCAAACCAACAAGACAGGCCCTGCACACTTGAAAAATATATGTGTAGCGACAACATCCCAGCGCATGAGGCAGTCATAGTTCATACAGATGTCTGTGGTTACCTGACCTAATGATTCAAAGCAGAGGCATCCAGCTCTTCAAGAAATGTCAGAGAACATCGCCTCTACTAACACCTCCAACACCCTAACATGGCTAACCAGCACTTATGGTGCGCTTATAGTTGTTTAACAGATAGTATTTATAACAAGGTATCCTACTGCAGTGAAGCTTTAGTTATGTCCTACAATAAAGTAGCCTCAGGTAAACGTGTCTGCCAAATGAGTGAATGTAAATGCGTGATGGCCTTGTCATGACCTCTTGCAGTTTAAGAAGCAGAGAGAAGATCTAGATTACAGTGGAGACTGTGTACAGCTTTTGGTGCCTTGGTGTGCACCTCACAGAGAGCATGACATGGACCGTAAAGAAGGTACAACACCTATTCTACCTCAGCCAGCTGCAGGTGTCAGACAGCAAATCCCTGACGAGAGTGTCCTGATGCATCTGACTCAGTCACTGGTGAAGATTTTTAAAGATAATTAATCTCCTTCTTTTTAACTTTCTTTCAGCAAAATCTTTCTAGTGTCTCAAGTAGTTGATCAAATTGCTGTGCTCGTCTAAGTTGTTCTCATTTATTACTGTGCTCACAGCAGTGAAGCATTTTGAAAGGCAACAAGTGATTTGCTGACTCCTGTTGCCCCACATTTTTGCTTTCAGCTATGACCTATAAATGTTTAAAATGCAGGAAATAGCGTTTAGCCTCTGACTTGATTGCTCCACCTCCCCACCTCTCAAACCTATAACCTCCAGAACCTTGAAGCAACACAACCTGGAAACAGCTACACTGGCTCTCTAACAGCAGTGGCTGATCGCCTTATTCTCTACGCCTCACAGCCCATAAATTACACACAGTTATTGGCACAAATCAACACATGCTCCTAATAAATAGACACTTAGAAAACTAAAAAGTGCCCACATCAGTGTGCACACAACCTACAGCTGGTGAAGGGACGTAGTTGAAGCCAACTGTTTACGTAATAAAAACCGGAACAGCTTTTTGGTTTGCCACAGCCTCATTTCCTGAGGATTTCTTTGGATTTTATAACCAAAGTCAAACTTGCTTGTGCAGAGATGCTCCTTTCTAATGCAGGCATGCATCCACGGTCCTTTTTTAAGTTCAAATCACATCATCTTGTCAAGACATGGTGTGAAAATTACGTTGGAGGAACTTGGGATTGTATCCGCTGCTCCCACCTTCCTCTTTTTAGTCAGTACAAGTTTTATTTTGAAATTACTCACCTTGTATGTCTGTTGGTTTGTTTACTTCCTGTCCTGATGAGTCCATGGAGTCTATGGGTCTATTCCTTTTCATACATTAAGTACATTGGCTATACTTTGAATGTAGGATCGTTAGTCATATCAGTATTTTCACATGATTACACTTTTACTTAAAGAAGGATTTAAATACTTCTCAACTCTCATATACTGCAATTATGAATTATGGAATATAATCTGCCCAGTTTTGTTTTGAAAGTAAAGTTATGGGTGAGAGCAACAAAAATCACACCCAGTAATGAATTACCTTGAAGATATCTTCTTGCTCTTGTGATGGGAAAAAAAGCGCAATGGCCTGCAGGACTTGTGACATTCCTCAGTATTTCTATGCCTCTGTTTGTGAACATCCTCGTAGCGGCTTTGATGTGCTGCTCCTCGAAGATTGCCGTGCTGATTTGAGGACTGATATTTAGTTTGTTCCCACAGTTGCAAAGGTCAAGGAGGAAGTCACGACTAAGTGAGCATTCGATTAGAAATTCATTTTGCATTTGTGAATTCTTTTAAATTCGGCCCTGTCTGACAGTTGACCTGCCAAATATCACCACCGCAGCAAAAGGGACTGAGTTCAATCTTTGTGAAATATTTATTGAAATCAGCAACATGCAACCTGTGACAATCTAGATTTGTTGGATATTAGTGCTATTCTCTCCTGAAACACACCTTCAAATAAACCAGAGTTTGCACGGAGGCAAGATGTTCTTCCCATGCTATGTGTAAACTTTATTTGACCCATGTCCACAAAGAGCATCTCTATGAGTTGTGGTTCAGGCTGTAGGTATGAAAATGTATGTTTACAGTGAGCTGTAATGTAGCCTACACCAGGGAGAAGGAGAAGGGAGTGCTGGTGGCTGGTGGCCAGCTGAAGCCCCAGATGTGCAGGGTTGTTTGGGCCTTGTCCTGTGTTGTAAGTGTAGTGAGGAGCTGTGCTACTGGACACACACTGAGGGATCTGGGCAGCAGATGACGGCTCACTGTTCACAGCGTGCAAGATAAACTGCTGGCTATTAAGGATTTACAGAATGAAAACATTAAGAGAAATAAATCCTTACTTAGTGAAAGAGAGAGAGATGTGCATTGTAAAAAAATAAAAAAAAAAGAATGAAAAAAAGTACAGTTTAGTGATGAAGAGGAAATATGTGCTGCTTCAATTCGGAAATGAGCAACAGTCCATTAATAATGTTAAACTGAAACAAATTCATTAGGTGAATCCAGCATCCTCAGACATTTTCAATGGCCTGTCTGTGTCTTCATGTTGAACATGGTTGTTTGCCTCAGTAAAATACAATGATCAGATCAGAGAGTTCACTGTGGTGCACAGAATTCTTATCACACCGTGACCGTGATCATTAACCCGCAATTTCTACAAGCCGTAAAAATATTATAACTGTTTTCGTTGATAAGTATTAGTTGGAGTTTTGTTTCTGCCTCTGTGGTATTAACTCTCCTTTTAGCTCTGGCTTTGGTCTCCTCCACCTCCTGAGGGAAATACTTCCACCTCCTTAGCTCCACAATGTTCACTTGTTAGTCACTGACTTTAACCTTCTCCTGTTTGGTGCTGACCAGGCAGCGTGCAGTGGGTTTATGCAGCTTTTTCTGTGAAAGCAGCTGTCTGCTGCAGCTGGAAACAAAGTGTTAGGAGTGAACCAAAGAACCAACCAGAGGATCAAAAGGAGGAGCTTTGTAGAGCTGAGCGCTACTGAGTCGATGTCAAATACTCTTTGATGTTTTCATTATAGAGTTGACTTCCCTGTAGGTTTGTCACCACAAGTGACCTGTTGCACACAAAGTCATGTTCTTTGTCCCTTGGTGTACAGTATTGATTAGTGCAGCATCTCATACGCCATGTCAAACATGCTAGCAAACAATGGAGTATTTACACATAGCACTAGCAGAAATGAACTCAATCATCTTGCGTTGTTGATGTTGCGTTGCTAGCCATCAAGCTCCTACTGGGGCACAACTCAGCTCAGTCTGAACTGACTTTGCTGGTGTACCGTCTCTATATGACAATACTGTCTGGGGCACAGCTCATTTATACGTCCATGACCTGATTATACAAGCCCAGTTTTCATTGTCCTTTTACCTTTGTTTTTTTTTTTGTTTTTTTTACAAACCTGGGAAAGATCTACCTCCAAACCAAAACAATGAGCTGAGAGATGCTAAAACAGGAGCAGAATGGCAGCTGCAGGGATGATTTTCTAGCAAGCTATCCCTTTCACACTACACATTACACAGTTTTGTTGGTATTTGTTACAGTTGTTTTAAAACACTGAATTAAATCAAGTGGCCACTGCCTGGACTTGAATACAATTTGCACCAAACTGCTGTGGTTAATCAAAATCATCCATGTTCAATCTACTCCCCTTGTGTTCGCTTTGTCGGCAAAAAGCAATCAATCTTTAATTTTCTCATTCCTTTGTAGCTTATCTTCATCTTCTGACTTGTCGTAATGTGCCTTCAGCTTTTACCCCTGATTGTGAGTGTATATTTGTAATATTGTGACTTCCACCCTGAGCAAAAGGCCTTCTTGTTCAATGTATCTCCTCTTTCACTATTTTCAGGTTTTCCCTTTTCCGGCTTCCAGCACACGAATCTGTGCTCCGGGAGAGTTTGTCCTCGTCTTGCCTCAGTTTTCCCTTTTTCCATTCAGTCACGGAGACGGCCGCCTGTTCCCACACTGACTTGTGAACAGAGACCTGAAGCAGCAGAGGTAACACTCCTCCACCTTCCCACCAGCTTGTTTGCTTTCCACCTTACACTACGCGTAGGGAATGAAACCTTACTATTTTGAGACACCTGAGGGGGGAAAATACTCCACCCAGGAGTTATGCAATTTATAAACATAAAAAATGTTCCATATTTCTTTCATGGGCTTTTCAAGAATGGCAAACACTCCTCAAGGGCCACGTGTGGAGTCCGTGAAGGGTTTGTTGGACGGACACAGCAAACACACAGCTTGGGGAGGGAGTGGAAGTGTTCTGTCATGGTTGAACGTTGGCGTCTGGTGGTGATTAGAGACCATTTGTTTCTGTCAGAGCACAAAGCTCCAGCCTTCTCTCTGCGTGATAGATGAATTAGTGGAAGTGAACTGGATAGAAAGATAAAAGGGGACATACTCATCAATGAAATACTTTGACACTGAGATGTTCGGTGATTTGGGGAATGTTTTTCTACCATGGGCCAGATCAAATCGAAGAGGAATCGCCTCAGTTTTTCTTCCCTGTGTGTGTTCTCTGTTCTCATGGATAACATTTTCCATTTGTATTTTAAGTTCTTGCACTCAAACTTGCCCCCCCACCCCCCATCTCTACCCCTTTGTTGTTTTCTTTTCTCTCTCTCTCTCTCTCTCTCTTACACACACACACACACACACATACATAATAAACATATTAGTTGATGACCTGGCTAATGCTTGTTCCTTAGTCTAAAGAGCAGAGATAAAAACAGAGAGGAAAGTGGCGAGTGCTGCAGCAACCCTCCTCCTCCCGCCCACCCCTTCCCCTTCCCCCTCCCCCCCTCCCCTCCTGTCCTCCCCAAGGGGATCGGATGTTCTCAGCCGTTATAAGCAAGCAAAGCTGGCGGCCGGCAGACCGTCTGGCTCCAGAGCAGCCCGGGCACACAGACAATGCCAGACCTTCTGTCATGAGGTTTGCTTTCACTGAGGTCAGCTAAACAAGCTTCTAGGCCCTAAACACAGCCATGTGCACACGTACGCTTCCATCCTCGTGCACACGTGCACATCTGAACACACTCAAGATAACTTACTTCATTTCCCACCTCAGGCAGCAGTGTCAGTCCTCTTGTTTGTGTTGTCTGTGTCTGTGTTTGCAGTGTCACTCTGTCCTGCAGTCAATGACTTCACTCTCCTTCTCCAACTTGCTGGAGATTGACCATTGATTGGACATTTGACCTGCCCACTGTGCCAGCACATACTTTGCATGCAATAGCATTTTAATTAGAGCGTTACTATACATTTATTACACATACACACTGGGTCACCTGCAACTGTCAGAGTGAGCTGCAATAACACACTGTGGCATGTCATGCTTTCATTGAGTACATAATAAAAGTCCAATCCAGTGCTGACATGTGAGGTGTGATAAAGTACATTTGCTCAAGCACTGAAGCCCAGGTTTGAGATACCTTTACTTTTCTTGAGTATTTCTCTTTTAAACTACTTTATACTCATATACATTGTACTTTGTACTCCACATATTTACCTGACAGCTGTAGTCACTGCAGAGATTCAGATTTTTGTCATACCAAAACACAATTACATGCTTATAAACCATGACAACTTTGACTGTCCAGCTGGATGCCATTTACACAGCAAGGTGTCAGTGATAACAATACAATATACTCATCTGTAAACATGTAACAATGAGAGGAGTCAATTGGTTGCAAAATAAGGACATTTAGTTTTAATTTGACTGCATATCATGTGTGTCCTTTATTACAAGATATTGATTGCAGGACTTTTACTTATTAGAGATTTTCACATCCATGTGTTGTTACTTATACCTGAATACTTCCTCCACCACCAACAGAATCCAGAACAACAATACAAACATGTTTAACTTTTTAACTTTCTAACCAAGTATTAGATAATTGTCTTGTTGGATTGCATTGAAATGCTGTCTGGTTACTCAGTGTATATGAGTATGATATATTCAGGAACAATAAGTAGGAGTGTAGAGAGAGGTCGTCCCTCTTTCTGCATTTGGTCAGTTTCTGTAAACTGATCCAAACAATTTAGGGAACGACTTCATCTACATTAATACACAGTAGGACCAGACATCCTCTCTCATGGTATGCATTTGTTATATCATATGTATGCAATATACCCTAATGTAATACATTTTCAGTAGTGTGAGTCTTTGGCAGCAAGCATGGTTCTCAACCGCATTGGTGCAAAAAACAACAACAACCAAACAAACAGGAAAAACACATAAAGTAGGCTACTGCCCTTTAATCAGTTTTGTCTGGTTTATCAAAGCGACATTTAGCACTATATGAGCAACGTGGTAACATCTCTGAGCTAACTCACAGTTTCTCTCTATGTTTCCTTGTAAGTACTTTGAAGTTACTACTTCCACACACAGCACTGTCTGACAGTATCATGTATATCAACTGGAGCCAGCTCCTCTTTGATACTCTGTTTACACAGAATGAAATATTTAAACTCGGGACTCCATGTGCTTTTATGGCTGCACTGTTCTGTCTCGTGAAGACACTCTGAATGTTTTGGGGATGTTTCGTGGGGGTATGCACATAGTTTGGAGCCCAGTTTGTAATGACTGCCTCACCTGCTCACATATTCTGTCCTCGGCGTCTGACAGACAGCAGAGGACGTCTGCTGGATGGATGTGGTCTCCTGTGTTTGGGGATGCGCCAATCAGCCTGCACTCAGGGAAGCAGAGTAACTTTTGTGAGTGAGTTATTCCAGCTGAGGCTTCTTTGTAGCCTGCTGCGGCTGTTTTTAATTTCACAGTCCATACCCCCACCACCACCACCACCACCACCCATCCCTAGTATCTCAGAATGGGACCTCCCCTACCACTTCCTCCTCCTCCATTACCACCCCTATGCTACTCACTGATACTCACTCACATTCACTCTCACCTGTTAAAATAGCGACATGCACCACAACAGGTGTTTACACTTGCTTGTCTGTCCACACACAGGTTTCAGTGTGATTTATTAAACCAGACCAGAGGAAATTAAGCATGACAGATTACATTTTGTTTAAGGCCTGTGCAGTGTGTGTGGTGTTTGTCGTAAAAGGTCACTGGCCTGGAAATGTGAGTTCTCTGGTCAGCAGCTTGAACAGTTGTGATCTATGTAAAGTATTCAGACCTTTATAAACAAAGCGATGTTAACTTTTATTAAAGGAAGTGGCAAAAAAGCACTGATGTGCACTTTAACCAGGAAGTTTATGAGATTGTTTGTTTCATTCTTTTTAGTAGGGGGATGTTTTGTTTTATTTTATTTGGAAAAGTGGGATATTTTTAATGAAAAAAGAGAAGAAACAAAAGTGAATACATGGATTTGTTTTTCACTGTTAAATTAGCTGAGGTGGCTTTATGAAGCAATACAGGAGACTGATAATCAGAGATGTGAAATATTGTAGGCCTATACACTGCATGAACTTCACACACAGGATTTGGCCAAGAGGAACAAACAAACTGCCATTTTAAATTGAGAAGTCTACAGAGCAGTCTCTGGAGAAGCAAATAACAGCTACATGCTCTAAAATGTTTCCTTTTATCCTCCCTCCCCTTTGGTCTGCTCCCACTCTGCTCTCTAGTCCATCCTTCCCTCCTACATATCCTTCCTTTCCTTCTCACCCACTCCTGTTTTTTATCACTCTCTCTCTCTCTCTCTCTCTCTCTCTCTCTCTCTCTCTCTCCCTCTCTCTCTCTGAATGAGCTGCCCTCGGATTACTGGGGCTTGTGGAGGTCTATCAGAAACATGTGTGGAGGGTTGGAGGCGGCTGATGGGAAGTCCTTCGTCAAGCGGCTCACCCTCATTTCTCCCAAAGAGCCTGAGCCAGTGGGGAAGAAAAACTCTCAGAGAGTTCAAAGACAGAAACTTATTGGCTTTTTACAGGATATTATTTTCCACTGAATGGATAAACAGGAAAAAACTTCTCACTCTAAACCACTCTCTGTAAAATACAGGAGCCAGTTGGAAAACTGGATCATACACTCCCCTTCTGGCAAAGCCTTCAGTCATTGCCGCCTCAGCTTTAAGCCTGTGCTTCTCCTGCCCTCTGTCTCTGTCTCTGTCCGACCAATTCTTTATATGTTTAACTGCAAATTACACCATCGGAGACTTGTTGGGATTTCAGGACGTCATCAACGATCATGGATGATCCCACACTTGTAAATAATTTATGAGGGAGCTATTTAATCTCAGACTGCCCTAAAAGATTTAACATGATTGAAAATGTCTCATCATAACAACATTGATGTATGACAATGGTAAAGACAGTTGCTTAAGGAATTTGTGTGCACTTTCATTTTACTTTATTTGTACGGCACTCAAACACTGCCACCTTGTGGGCTATATTGTCCTGAGTGGCACAGACTTATAGTAATGTTATAGTAGTTAATGAAAGTACCAGAGCAACAATGTCCAACATCTAATTACAAATAATACCACAAATACAAAAGCATTGTCAGAAAAACTCACTTAAAGTCAAATAAGGTACCAGACTTTTAATACTGATCTATCGATATGAAAGCACTTTTTTTTTACTGTTGCAACTGACTGAGGTGTAACCAGTTTTTAATTACTTTAATCCAGGCTCACAATGTAGGAGTCAGGCCTTATTCAGTCTGGGAGGTTGTGAGGTGATTCATAGTTTGGGGGGAAAAAAGAAAGAAAAGAAAAGCACTTTGGTTTGGATGGTTCTTTCCCCTTTTTTTGGAAAATAATGTGTAGTTGTACCTCTTTTGGACTGAGTTATTGAAATGAAACAGGGTGCAAGGCTTTTCTGCAAGGGGGACAAGCCAAAAAGGTTGGAACTAGTCAACCCGATTTTTAATAGTGTGTTGTTAATATAAAAAAAACTTGAAAGAACTGAAAAACTTAAACTTCAAAAAAGTAACTGTCAGAAAAAAGTAGTGGAATAAAAAGTACAATAGTTGTTAAGCTCAATTCTGCTACTACAACAGTGCTTGAATAAATGAACTTTCTGCAGCTTAAATGCAAGTTTTTGCTTATCAGGAGGCAATCACTGCAGAAGAATGCTGCAAACAAGGAGACGTCTTCCCGGTCTCTCTCTCTAGCTACTGAGCAGAGACTGAGCTGCCTGAGAAAGAGCCAGAAAGGGAATGGAAAAATCCATGGCATTCAGGTAAAGCCATGTCATAAAGGCAACACTAATGAGCCGGAGGTTTTAAGAGAGGGAGAAGGGGAGGGAGGAAATGGTTTACATATGGATTTGAAAGAGCACAGGCATCACAGCTATGTTGTGTATTTAATGAAACTAGTAATCCTGGAGCACATGTCTCTCCACCGCTGCTGCTCTTTCACACTCACTTCTGTTTCAGCTTAAAATGTATCACGTTATTCATGCAAGTAACACTTTAATGCCTATTTATTTGTTGTGAAAATGAAGTTCATTTAATTTCCAGAATGGTAACACACTTTGAAGAGGCTTGGATCAAAGAAAACTATTACAGAGTGTGGGACTTTATCGTTCCTTTCTTTTTGACCTTTGGTAAATTAGACTGTATCTAACTTGATACAGCAATATCTTCACTTCTCTGCGGCTACAAGCACTAAAACAAATAATTTGAGATCTATTGTGTATTTCTCTGTGGCTAATCTGCTGCTTAAACTCAGCAAACGTATGGGTTGACCAGAGGCTATGTGCCAATGCATAATAGATAAATGTAGGCGATTGCTGAGGACTACAACTAGCCTGATTGCTTTCTTTTCCTGAAGCCACATTAAATCATCTCCTAAGCCACATTAAACTCCATTCCCATTACAAGGATAATAGGATTGTAGTTTTAATGAATGATAGGTCATACCTGGAAGAAAACCCATAGACATTATAGATTATAGGCTCATTCAGCTACTTCATCCACTCATAAAGGTAGAAACTATGAAAATCAAGATTACCAGAGTAGTTTTAGTGGTTTGGAACAGATATACTTGAGGCTAATAAACAATATCCTAAAATCAAAAATACATTCATTATATCAAAAGGCTATAGCAGTGATGTTGTGTGTTTTAGCCCATTTTACTAAGTTGCATTTACTTGACATCCATCCCTTCTGTAAAACACGCTGTATTTTAGATTTTTTGGGTCTCCTTTTTCCATCATCAGTTGTTTGCGCTCATTTATGGACAGCAAAATCAATAACCGTCTAACGTCATTTTTGTTAGTATATAAATTGTTCTTACAAGCTTATGCAGTCCCGTAAGAATCTGCACTTAAACTGCTTTACAATTCAAATGATGTTATGAAAGTCAGTTGTTGGCTCTCTGTTGTAAACTGTGCGTGATAACTTGACTTGTCCACACAGCTTCTTGAGACTTAATTGTGTACCCAAACGGAGGAAGGATAAAATCATTTAATGAACCTGGTTAAGGTCAGTGGACCTAAGTGTTGTTTATCCTCTGATAAAAATTTTACTGGCAGCTTCTAAGTGTCGCAGACATTCTTTACTCCAACCACTGAATTAAAGCGGCAGAGGTGATTTGGTTGTGTGTGGGAGTTTTTTTTTTTAAGACACTATTTTATTTGACACATAATTAAGGCAGTTTGGTCCTAATCTGGTTACCCCCCTTCAGACCTAATCTCCTTTTATCCCCCCACATCTGTAGCCCCAGTGTGCATCTGCTTTTTAGTCCAAAAACACATTTGACGCAGGAGGTAAAGAAAAAGGCACAGTTACTTGCTGCCTCTTATCCAAACCTTCACGTCACATCTCAGTTCATTATTTTAGTGTCATTTAGTCATATTATTTGGGTTTCAAACCACTTAGATCGAATGTACAGATGGAAAATGTATGTTTAAAATTATTTCACAATGATTACCATTGTTAATATGCTCACGCTAATGAAAATCCATTTTCAGGATACAGTAAAAGAGATTAAATACTTTACAATTGCTTGCATACTAATACTAATGAGAACACATTATAAGGAAACACCAAAAACAGTGATGAGTCCAATAAGAGCACTCAACTGCCTGCAGCTCTCTGAAATAAGCAAGTTTTAATGTTCAAGAGTAATGCTTAATTATCCATACATGGACATTTACAAGCATATTGCCACAGGGCTCCAGTTTCACAACAGTCCCCAATCTAATAGAAGATAGCATTATTGCGTGCAGTCAGAATTATTCACTGCATTACCCACGATTCATGGCATGTATTAACACAAGCAATTTCATGCATATGGATACAGTGGGTCTTAGCAGGGGAGCTACTGATTGCTCTGAAACTAATTTCACAATCATTAGTTTTGGTGATGGTGTGAGTGACAGAGTGTATTTACCAGATTTTAGAAAATGACAAGTTCCACCAGCTTTGAGAAGGAACTTATACACATGAAAGTCTGATCGATGTGAGGCCGTGTTTTCAGGAGAAACAGAGCGGCGACTGCGAGGGAAATTTGCTTTAGTTTTGCTGTAGTTTCCACACTTTCCTTTTCCAAACACAAAGGGACACAGTAAATAATCAAAATTACTTCATGTCTATCACTCATCATCTCAGTCTGCATCCATAAAATAGATATTTAAGAGTCAGAGAGGAAGAGGTCCTTTGTAAATACAGGGCCGAGAGCTTGCAGGCCCAACAGAAAACCATTTTAGCCTGGAGGTGAAGTTAATGAATCATGGCCAAGTGCTGCATTCTATCCATATGTAAGACGAGGAGATATTTTGCAAAGCCTCTGAATCAACTTAATGCTGTTATGGGCCATTGTTCACAATAAACATGTAAATTGTGTTTATGCGATAGCATATAAATCAATGGCACTGATTCACAAATAAATTATAATCACAGTGAGCTCCAGTCATGTATGTGCAAAGGCAAAGAAAAAAAGCAAAAACATAGACATTGGGAGTGGCAGACAATATCACATAAATCACAACAAAGAAAATGCTTTTTCAATCATTAATAGGTTATTAAATAGTGTGATACAGGATGCTAAAATACATCTGTTTACATCCGTTCTCTGCTTATTGTGACATGTCAAAATGTATTCAATGAAAAAGAGAAACACCTTCTGTCAGAAAATTGAGAATGGCGACAGAAAATAAACAGATAGATAAACGTTTCCAAAAGCTGATCTTTGTGCGATTGTGTTGCCTATAGTATAAAACATACTTCTGTTACTCTTGTAGTGATAAAAGAGCACCAGTAGGTGGCGATACATGAGTTATATTGTTGGCACCTGTATTTAGGCAAAGGAACCAGCACCTTGTAAATGTTGTGGATTCATGTGTTTCTCTAAGCTTCAGTGTATGTCACACATTTGCTTGCATTAGGATCATATTCTGTGTAAATGCATGAGTCATAGGATTGTAGCTCATGTCCGCAGATTTTAAGTGTGAATGGTAAAGGAAAGAATTTGCCACTTTAAGGTGCTCTGTACAGAATCGCAGAGAGATTCCACAATAATAGCGTTATTAAATAATTTGGTAATGTGTTATAAATCTGTTTGAGGCCAATAATGAGAAAAAAAAGATTTGGGTTGCCATTTGAAAAATGTCTTTTGCCGGTGATGACCTTTTCGATTTGCTAGAAATGCACTTACAAATGTTGGTGAGCCATTTATAGAAGCTGGCGGCTTTCTCACTTTCTAATAAGCTGTCATGTTGGCATTTGTAAATGTTACTGTTATGTTGTAACTAGATGGCTTCTGCTCCAGATGCTCTGCAAACCTTCAGCAGAAGGTAGGTGTTGGTGCTGTTTGTTTGGTGTCATGCTGGAGGGGGATAAACACAGACCTGATGACTTAAAAATGGTTCTAATAAATGGCTGATAAATTAATATATCAAACATTGGTGAATTACTGTATTAATCACTGAATAAAATAGTCAGTCAGCTTATACGTGCTTTATAAAATAGCTTATTGGCCAGTGACACTGCAAATGTATGTCTATGTGTTAGACAAAAACAGGGGGGGGGAAGAGAGAGAATTGCACTGATGAGCAGGCAGAGAGGAGGATGTGATGATGTATCACCTTCATGGGTCTGAAGCCAGAGGAGGAGGATTTGAGGGCGCTTTGGTTCAGGCCAGAGGGATGGAGGGAGGAGCGAGGTCACTACTGCCCCAGATTTGGAGGTGCCACTGTCTGGGGAGAGATTGATGGCTGCAAGCAACAGATAACAGCTTGCAGTGTGACGGGAGATTAAAAAAAGAGGCAGAGATTGTAGGGAGGAGCGGACCTCACCCTTGTGGGGCTGTGCTGAACGGCCACGTCTGATTCTAACACACTGCAATTAGCTGCTGAGGCAATTACAGGTTTGTGGAGGGTAAATGTGAGCTACTTAGATTTTTTTTTTCCTATTCATACAATGGAAACACTGGAGTGCTATATTTGTCACAGAGAATATATGTTTTGATCACAACTATGATCACAACCAGATGCGAGTTACCCTGAAAAATTTGAATATTTTAAAGATTTTAGAGATTTCATTTGTGGCATCACAAAGGTCACTACAATGTGTGAGTACGGACACACAAAAGGCACATTTACTCTAATTGCCACTCCATCCTTGTCTAAGTATTCTTGTGACAACAGCCCAGCTGATCGGGCCCCTTCCAACACATCCTGCTTGTTTCCCACGTAGCCCGTGAGTGGTCCATCACAATGCCATTGTTATCCATCAGATTGTCTGCAGTCATTACTTATTCAGCCAGCCGTCATGCCTTTTGTCCAAAATCATTCTTCAGTCTGTCCCCAAGACCTTCTCCTGCGTGCTGCCGCCCATCTGCCCCCCTGTCTACTGCACAAGCCCCCCATTTCTCTCTCTCACACACACACACGCACGCAAAAAGCTCTCCACACCAGCTGTCCAGCTCGTGTCCTCTGGCAGTAAAGAGCTGCGGCCCTGGGGCAAACAGTTAGAATAGACACGGAGAAGTGTACACCGCACTTCATCCTGATTCATTTATCAGTGGTAATGACAGAATATGATAGATGCACTTATGTCAACACAAACTGGTGCATGCAACAGCTGTCGCCAGACTGACTGATATGTATAAACACTACAGGCAATCAATTTTTATGTCATATGTCACATATAAGGCCTATAGTAATATATGTGTAATAATAAGTGGAATAATTGATTGGTTTGATCATCTTTTTTTTTTCCTTTTCAAAAAATGTCCCTGAAAATTACCACTTAATATTGTGAGCTTTTACTTTGTATAAACTGCCAAAATATTTTCGACTTTCAGACAGTTACACAGACAGTGTGAGGAGGACATCATCTTTGGCTTGGAAAATGTGAAGAGTATTTTTTATGCACCAAATAATTAATCTCATTAATTGTCATTAAATCTGTCATTACTAGATTAATCCATTATGAAATTAATAATAATAATTGCAATCTGAAGTGTTTATCAGTGATTTTTATGATGAATATGGCTCATTTTAAAATACACATAGTGTCCTCTACTATTATTGTTTTAAGTGCCACTGCCAGGATAGCTACAATATTTACATAAGAAAAAGGAAGTAAGACGCCATGCCAAATACTTCCTTAAAAATAGATAGCAGTCATTAATAGAGGATATAAATAGAGAGAAGGAAAAGGGGCTGGTCCTGAACTGGGATATTTATAGCACAGGAACACTGCTGTTTACTGGAGGCAGCAACTAGGGGTGCACTTCTGAATAACACCATAAACCCTGCAAATACCACTGAATGAATGCATGGCCATTTCTGGGAAGATGTATTTGTGTGAAATTATATCACTTATATATGAGAGGATCAAAGGGGTTACTCTGTGGGGTCTTCTATTCATGGAGACAGTAAATGCAAAAGTTGGATCACTTTTCAGTGTTGACATATCTCTCATTACAACATTTTTTCCATTTCTTGCAACCTGACTTGGATGTATGTTGAATAGGTGCATGCATCAAAAAAGAGGGTGGGGGTCCAGGGGAAAACGCATGGAAGTAGGCCTATAAAAGAAAAGGGGGTTAACCTTTAGATTTTAAAATGCAAAATGGACAATAATCGATTATTAAAGCATATAAAAAGCATTTAATGCATTTGATTGTTTTAATTTTGAATTTTCAGGTCTACAATATATTTTGATGTAACAATGTTTGAATTTTGAGGTTAACATACATGTGCTAGCGTGATGCAGGTGGAGGACAGAACAGCTGACTGAGGAGCAGCAGCAGCAGCAGCAAGAGGAGGAGGAGGAGGAGGAGGAGGAGCAGGAGGAGCAGGGTTCAGGCAGTCAGAGCCTGAGCTGCTGCTGCTGCTGGAGGAGCTGCTCTGCTCTGCTCCAACTTGAGCGGAGTGAACCTGCGCCGCAGCCGCCGCCGCCGCTGCTGCTGCTGAGCCACCGGCAGCGACCGAGCCGCTCGTCTGCCTGGGAGTTTAGTGAGCTAACCTCAGCTAGCCGACCAAGTGGTTATTATCACAGTGACAGGGAGCCCGTGTCGTTTGCAATTCTGGACGCCGGAATTAAACCCAGAGTGTTATAACTAGTTGTTTAAGTTTCTATTTAAAAATGTCTATATTACCGTTCACTCCTCCGATCGTGAAGCGGCTCCTCGGCTGGAAGAAAGGAGAGCAGAACGGGCAGGAGGAGAAATGGTGCGAAAAGGCTGTGAAAAGTCTGGTGAAGAAGTTGAAAAAGACGGGACAGCTGGACGAGTTGGAAAAAGCCATCACAACACAGAATGTCAACACGAAATGCATAACCATACCCAGGTAAACACACAGACAGCAGAAAAACTAACTAGCCTCCTGCTCCTGCTTGCAGTTAGCCAGCCGAGCAAGCTATTGCTATTGACAGCTAATATTAGCCGATTAGCAGGCGAGTTAGCTCTGATAATAACACATCAAGGTTAACTACAGTGAGTTTGTTATCGGAGTAATTAATTAAGGGACTGAAAAACTGTAATTGTTGCAGTTGTTTTTCTTTCTTTTTTTTTATTTTTTTTGCTTACACAGTCGATAGCTTTAGCCGCAACAGTACAAACTGGATAGTAGCTAGAGCTAACATTAGCTGTCCAATGTAAACTTAACCCGCTTTTTCTTGCCAAACGTTTTTCATTGTGTTGTGTAAACAGTTAACACTATGTCATTATGCCTTACCCCCCCTAAATGACAAACCATTGCATCTGTGTTTGATGTTAGCTAACGTTGCTGCACAAAAAAGCAGTGCAACCCCACACATGTAAGTCTGTTATGTCACAGTCCGGTGTGAGTTTGCAGCACCGGTGGACCAGCCGTCACCTCCCCCGGTGCTGCCCGCGACCACCACCATCAGGTCACCGCTGTGGTGTGGAGGCATGCGAGGGGCAAGCCTGGGCGTTTGCCTCATGTTTAAGCTAATATCTCCTACTGCTGGTGTGTTAGCCGGCTACATAAACAAGTGTGTCCACGGTTCACACGTGTGATGATCGGTGGGAGAAGGGGTGTTTTTCTGGCGAGGCAGGACTCTGACTCACGGAGGATGTTTAGACTGGAGTGTGTGCACTGTGGGAAAGCTGGAAGAAGTAGCTACCCGGTGTGGGGTTCCCGGTATGGGATAACCATCTGTCCCCCATCAGTATAGTTTGACATATGAATTTGATTTTTTCTTTTTTTTGGGATGTGATGCAAGACACGTGCAGCCATATAGCTGTGTTGTCAGTGAGTCAGCAAATGTTATATGTGAATGTTATATTGTGCAGTTTATATCAGTTTATGCATTGTAACTCAGTAAATTAGACAGCATTTACCTTGGATCTTTTCTCCACCTGTTGTCCTGGTCTAAGGTGAAAATAAATGAATAGTTCATAACAGGAGGCGCCCTCAGATTTTGAGGTACCCCTACCCAAGGTAGAACAAAACACAACAATGTTTTTTTAATCTTCAAGGTCTCCCATTCATGAAATGGATAGTTGTGTAACTTCATTTCAAGGCAAAAAGGATGAAATCGATGAATAAAGTGATGCATCCCATCACTTTACTTAAGCATATAAGTGAAATTTTGACTCAGCCAGGGAGATATAAAGAGGCACAACAACACACCGTTTACTGTTAATAGTAAGTAATACATTAGATAATTTCTACAATGTGAACTATTTTTGGTGTTGGGCACCATATGGATTTCTTTGTCTCTCTCCCCATTGTCCCTACGTAATGTAAATATGACAGCTCAACATCCTGGCCAGTGGCCATGTTGGTGATAGGAAGTGTAGAGGGAACATGAATACACCCTTCAGTAACTTCTTCAGTAAATGTTAATCATTGTTAAAAGTTTTTTCATCAGGCAACTTGAAGGATTAATTACCAATTAAAATGGGCGTCTTCTTGTGGTCTACATGGCAGCCAGAACATGGGTGGTAACCTACATTAAAAACCTTTTCTCAGTTCTTGAGAATGTGCTCGAGGCTCTGGGGAGGGTGTGGGTCACTGTTTGGATTGCGGTTCAATTTCTGTGGGTTCAGAGACTGTTAAGTTTACAGAATCACAGCTGTCTTGCTATCTGCTGGGTATACACTATACAGTGACTTCTTTGTGCCGTACTTTCTTCACCTTCTCTAATGTGGCTTTGAGAGAAAGGGATTGTCAGCATTTAAAAGCAGTCAAATGCAGACCTACGGTGCTTGCACCGAGGGTGGACTCAAGCAGCAGGAAATTATGTGTTAATACATCTGCATTGTGTTAGAGCAGATCAAGTGTCTGCAGTATGTGGAGAGATTTATAACAGCATGAACTTAATTTTGGTTGGTTTGGTATAAAGGCAAAAACAATCCTAATTTCTCCCTTGCCTCATTACCTGCCACCTGTCTACTGCCAGTTTCAAATAAAAGCAAAATACCCCTTTGTTTCTATTTAATTGCAGCATATCACTTACAGCACAAGTCCAAAACCTTTGATGGGCACTGCTTATTGTTGTAGTGAAAGCTTGAACTGATTTCTTAAAGCAGGCAGTTTGAAGGATGTGGACAACTACTAAGGTATCAAACTTAATGGAAACAGTGTCCGTCTTAGTCTGATTAACTTCTTTACCTGAGAAATGCACTCTTATGATTTGTGTCAAAGGATGTTAATTCTCAACGGACTAGTTAAAACTATATGTGCTGCTTGATGTAGCTGAAGTGCTGCATTGAATTACAAAATGGCAAAATGTTTCATTTGAACATAGTTTTTGCAGCTAGAAAGACGAGGAGTGAATTAGGCCTGCTACCTGAACAAACCGATTGACTTGCAGTCATCTGAATTAAGATGAGCTGTTCAGGGTTGTTGCAGTCTGTGCAGTCTTTTCAAAGCGCTTCTTTGTGTCATAATGTCAGCAAACATACATCTATACTAACAGTAAATATAGACGATACACTATGATTCAGCGTTGAAATCTACCGCTCATGTCAGACAGATGACACAGCTGTGGCTGTCCTTTTTTTATGTAAGGATTGCTATTTAAAATCATAAAAAGGTCATTTTATATTACCTACTCTATATAAATGAATAGGATAAATGTTGCCTGAAGTGGTCTGTTTTTTGATCAGCTGTTGGTCACATTACCTTGGACCCAAGTCCTCGCTGACATACTTCACAGGAGGCCACGCCATGGTACCGAATGAAAGCCATATGTTTCTTGTCTGACAGCTCAACAATGAGCTGAACTGTTGTTGAGTTCAACTGGAAAAAAACTGTAACCACACTGGACTCTATGTGAGACAAAACATCAAGGATCTGTTACAGTCCTCCTTCCTTTCCCTCTTTAGTCATTTGAGTTTCATGGCAATATACATGGTTCTCTCTTCACAGGTACATCATACTGTATGAGGTTTCATCATCTTATCTTATTAGCCAAAAGTGTACATACACAGTCACTGTAGTTTTGACCACTTCATAGTTGGACATCATAATCAGTTGTTGCTTTTTTACATAAGGAATATTAGTTTTGTTAGGTTTTGCACTGGCAAAGAGCAAAGCAACATAAAGTCGGTGTGTATCATGAGTTTCTCTGATGTTATGTTTCAGGTCTTTAGATGGGCGTCTCCAGGTCTCCCACAGAAAAGGTCTTCCTCATGTCATCTATTGCCGCTTGTGGCGCTGGCCAGATCTGCAGTCCCACCATGAGTTGAGAGCGGTCGACCACTGTGAATTTGCCTTCCACACCAAGAAGGACGAAGTGTGCGTCAACCCCTACCACTACCAGAGGGTGGAGACGCCAAGTGAGTACAGTTAATTGCTATATGATCCAAATTACTGTGTTTAAAATAATGCCTGTGCCATAAAGTATACAGAACTCAACATGTCCTTCATGAACATATCTGTGTGTCTCCAGTTTTGCCTCCTGTCCTAGTACCAAGACATACAGATATCCCTACAGTGTTCCCACCGCTGGATGACTACAGTCCATCCATTCCTGAGAATACCAACTTCCCTGCTGGCATTGAGCCCCAGAGTAACTATATTCCTGGTAAGAAAATCTGCGCCTCTCATTCTGAAGGCATCCAACATTAGAGACTAAAAATATACAAGAAAGCATGCCCAAAACTAAAGCATAATTTCACCAAGTGTCATAATGTATATCTCACTTGAAAGGTCATGATGGACAGTGTATATAACAACCTGTTATGTGCCCATGTTTTACAGAAACACCCCCACCAGGGTATCTGAGTGAGGATGGTGAGACAAATGATCACCAGCTTAACCACAGCATGGACACAGGTGAGACATAAGAGAGAGACAGAGAGACACACAATTCAGACACATACTGTTTTAATTTTGCCTTATCATGACCAAGTCTTGCATCACTGCTCTATTTCAGGTTCACCCAGCCTGTCGCCCAATCCTGTGTCACCCGCAAACAGTAATCTTGGTAAGCAAAACCAAAGGGGTTAGCTTCACTTACAGAGCCCAGGATCCATATGGTTGACATTAAGCCCAACTGAAGTCACACGTGGCCATCGTTTTTGCAGTGTGAAATGTTGTACTATGTGTTTTTGTGCCTCCACACACCAGCATGGCTACAAACTGAGCAATCAGGAAAATGCCACAAATCGACCAATCAAAAGTAGACTAGAATTCTGTCAGACTGACTGAGCCTTTAGTCCCAGCAAACACAGCATCTTTAGTAACCCCTTGAAGTACTTATCTCAAATTGGGCACAAATACTCACTTGGTCTCAAGAATGAACTGATTAGATTTTGGTGGGTAAAGGTCAACAGTGACCTCACAAAACACAGTCTTCTTGGCCCTGTGGATGTGATATTTCGTCAATTCCTTGAGGGAATTTCTTCAAACATCCACTTGGACTCAAGGAGGAGCTAATTAGATTTTGGTGGTCAAAAGTCGCGGTCACATTGACCTCACAAAATACGGTTTTGGCCTTGTGAACAGAGAATCTCAGGAAGACCTCAGAGAAATCCCCTCACTTTTGGCACAAAGGTTTATTAGGATGCAACAAACTGGTTAGATTTTAATGGCCAACAGCAGCTAACTGGACCGAAGTGACAATTGCAGATATGTTGACAACATGTTCTGTGTTCTCCGGCATGTTTACACGGTGAGTGTTTTTTTTGGTCACAGGTTTTTTGTTGTTGTTGTTTTTTAGATATTTATTCCAAACAAGTAAAACAAAATAAGGCAAAATATCAGTTTGTTCCTTCATATGTGAATAACATAAATAAGCTTAGACGCTTGACGAGATGTGTGTTGATGTTCATAAGTTTAAAAGAGACTTTAGGAAGCTAATGTAGGATTGTGGTCAAAGTCTGCAGCTACTGTCTGGTTCATTGTGACCGTCTGCTCTGCCTGATAGAAAACTGGTGTCACCGCTTTGTGGAAGGTTTAATTAGGTACAGAAAATCAAGGTCTGTCTACATACACGGTTAAAATAATGTAAAGTTGAGATGTACGCTCATAGAACTAGAAAGTATACATTTCTCCCTTGTGGCTGTAGATAAACAGAGTTGATGGGTATGCTCTTGCAGATAAAAAACTATTTGGTTTTAGTTGACCTAAAGAAGGTAAAGAATAATCCTGTTTACATGATGACAATTTTCCAACAAACCGACTATCGAAATATTACATTACTCATTTTAAATTTCAAACCCTCTCATCTCACCATCACTATTCTACATATAAACTGTAACTCTATCCCACCCCACCTCCATTGCACCCACTGACTGCACCAAAGTGTACATGTCCTGTCCTGTCATCTAAAATGCCCCCTGCAAAGGACTCATCCTTATTAGGTAGGATTTAATCTGCAGTGGGATTACATTCTTCTGACTTTGGTCATCATGGACATGACAACACATCATCATCTGTGTTTTTCCCCCATGTTGTTCAGTTTGGAAAAAGCCAGTCAACTAAAAACTGCTTAATGAAGTGGTGATTAATGAAGTCACACAGACTAGAGTCAGATTAGAATCTCTTTGGAGGGTAGATCATGAGTGTGAGAGACTGATGAGTAATAGACAGGAGCAGTGGACTACGTCTGGGAGGCTTAGCCTCAGGGCAGTAACAGAGTAGGCATGGTCTGAATGGAGTCATTGTCTATGGTCTGTCCTCGTCTGTGGAAAGGCTAGTTACAGACAGCTCAAGGTAATGCAATAATAATAACATCCGGTTGCCAGGTTATTTTATCTATGTGGAGAGGCACTAGGAGGTCATTGTTAAAAAAATAAATATGCACGTCATGTCTTGGCTATTCCTGGCCGGGGCCACAAAGGTCGTGGGAAAGAGGTAGTTGAAGAAAAATCAAAGGGAACATAATCATCACCGTGCATCATTCAGTCAAATGGATGTTGGAACGAAGCAATTTACCTGTTCTCATGAACACTCCTGAATGGCTCTTCTTTCAAGGCCCTAACTGAAGCCCTTTGCTCCCACAGACTTGCAGCCTGTGACGTACTGTGAATCTGCCTTCTGGTGCTCCATCTCCTACTATGAACTGAACCAACGTGTAGGAGAGACCTTCCACGCCTCCCAGCCCTCCCTCACAGTAGATGGATTCACAGACCCCTCCAACTCTGAGCGCTTCTGTCTGGGCTTGCTGTCCAACGTCAACCGCAACTCGGCAGTAGAGCTCACACGCAGACACATAGGTGCTCGTTTTGTTTCACATTTCTCATTTTTGTTTTTATATTTGCACTTGACATAATCAGGAGGTTACTGTGCACTGAGCCACAATTGTCTCTCTTCGCTTCTCAGGACGGGGTGTGAGATTGTACTACATCGGCGGAGAGGTGTTTGCAGAGTGTCTTAGTGACAGTGCCATCTTTGTCCAGAGCCCGAACTGCAACCAGCGCTACGGCTGGCATCCTGCTACTGTCTGCAAAATCCCTCCAGGTTAGCATGAGAGCATATGAACAAATGCATAACGCTAAAAGAGGCAAGGTAATCAGAGCTCAACTGAGTTCTAATGACTTAGTAACACCAACATCTTAATTGTTCCCGGTGTTAGTAAGCCTAATTATAAATCTTCTGCCCGGCAGGTTGCAACCTGAAGATCTTCAACAATCAGGAGTTTGCTGCCCTGCTTGCCCAGTCAGTCAACCAAGGCTTTGAGGCCGTCTACCAGCTCACTAGGATGTGTACAATCCGCATGAGCTTTGTCAAAGGCTGGGGAGCAGAGTACAGGTAAGCATGTTTTTATTTTTTTTATTTTTTTTTAAAGTAGGCTACTTAATGTTTTAATGTTAGAGTTGAATGAACTGTTGGGGTTATTAAATTGATTTAAGAGTGATAATGATAAATCTCAGTCCAGAATTGACAAGACAGAATTTGACAAGCAGAAACGAGATTTAAAAAGCAATGTTTAACCAACCCAACAAGTGACTAAAGCCTCCTGCTGCTGTCACTTTTTTTTCTCCTCTTGTTTCTCATATGTACCACTTAGATAAACACTGGTTGGATGAGGGATGCTGGAAGGTCTGAGTAATGCTCAGTGTGTGGGAAGGAGACAGAGAGTTTAAGGGGGACTGGTGTGGACCTGTAAATCTGCCGCTCTTTTTTGAAGAAAATGTCATGCTGCAGGCACAAAAGCACAAAAAGCCATTCACAGCCGGGATCAGACACACAGTGTTGCTTTATCTTCACACCTTAACTGCTTGCTTGTTGAGTAGAAACTCACTTCATAGTTACATCAGTTATCTTACTTCAGATTCTATGGTGGAAAAACCTCCTGTTTTAACATAAGCCCAATTTAAGTCATTTAACTCCAAATTGTTTGAAACAAAGATTAAGTGCTGCATAAAAACAAAGCAGAGCTGAACTCAGTTCTAGCTAATAATTGTGTATCTTGGTCTACTTGCTTTGTTCTTTTAGTTTGCTATTGTCTCTTTTATCATTTTAAGTAGTGCTGCACGATTAATCTAATCGCAATCGCAATCGCGATGTCACGCCGTGCGATTACGTAATCGCACGAAAGAGTGCGATTGGCGATTTAAAGTACATAAATGTGCGACCGCGTGAGCCTGTAAACGGGACTTTAACTCCTGTAGTGTGTGGAGCGGAGCCGCTAATGTGTGCAGCATAGCAGACTCCGTCAGTAGCCTAGTCATGTGACCAGCAGGTCTGATCACGTGACTACCCAGCTGGCAGACAGCGCTCCGTGTGCTGCAGGACCGTCTCCCAGTGATTACAGCAGGTGTGGAGCTTTAGCGTCACGGAGCGAACTGTGTTTTCCTCCGCAACATGTGCAGTGCGTTTAAAAAACGAGGAGGTAGGCTATATGCCTGTTGGGCGAACGACCACAAAGCTCCGGTGTTTGGTTTTCTTTTAACTGTCTTTTTTATTTATTTTTTATTTTTATTTTACGGTAACAGCCACACTCATTTGCCGTCTCCTCTCGTCCGTTGTGTGTGTGCGCGCGCGCGCGTGCGTGTGTGCGTGTCTGTCTGTCTGTCTCTGTGTTACCTGTGTACCTGTGTGCTGTGAGAGGAGGGAGGGGGGAGAAAGGCATTGTAATAAATGATGGCATCGCAGTAGACTATGAAACTGCACAAAAAGTTACCTATTTTTATTTAATACAAAGATACTGTAAGGAAACACTTATTATTTGAGAAATACACTCCTAAAATATGGTTATTTCCTGTGCTGTGCTTGATAATCAAGCAACTAGACTCCTTACAGCATTAATTTACAATATCGTAATCGCAATCGCAAATCGCAATATTTTCCACCATAATCGCAATCGCACATTTTTATCAAATCGTGCAGCACTAATTTTAAGTATATTAGTACAGTCGAGAGAGACAGGAAATGGGGAGGCAGAGAGAGGGGGAATGACACGCAGAAAAGGGCTGCCCGATGCGGGATTCAAACCGGGGCCGCCTGCACGAGGACTGTAGCCTCAACTCATGGGGCGCCTGCTCAACCTACTGCGCCACTCGGCGCCCCTCAGTAATTGCATTTGTATGTTTCTTTTGTTTTTGCTGTTATCTCTTTTTAGACTGCAGTGCAATCAGTGAATTTCAATATATTTTATTTTGCTCCCATATCTAGAGTATTTTCTGGTTTTAAAATAACAAAACTATTATGTTTCATTCTCTGTTTTGGGACTTTGTTAAATTGCATTCCCCCATTAAATAGATAAACTGAATTCAGCTATCAGCTATTTTGTTTTCGTTGAGATGAAGAGGCGCTGTACACAGACGGTAGCAGACTTATAAAGGGAAGAGAGGGTGATGGGGGAGAATGCAGCTGTGAGTCGGCAAGAGAGGTTTGAGTAACAGAAGAAGAATGCAGAAGGCATGCGGTGGTGAGGGGGACGTGGAGTGGGAGATGAAACCATTTCAGACACGCTTTGCAAAGGGGATTCCCACCGGACTTGAGTGGTGCGTGTTATGTTTCTGGCACCAAACACCTTGGAGAAAAACATCTCTGACAGATACTTGAATAACTTCAGAAATAACCAGTGGAGTTAGCTTCCATGTTGGTGCCAATTCAACTAAAATACTAGACAAGACAGTATATAAGTAGCTTTGCGTTGAGTGTTATGGAAGCTTTATTAACAAGGATTTTATTTGTTTGACACTTTTTCCTCCTCAAACTCACAAACCATTTCCCCTCTCTTTCTTTGCACCCTGCAGACGTCAGACAGTGACCAGCACCCCCTGTTGGATAGAGCTGCATCTCAATGGCCCTTTGCAGTGGCTAGACAAGGTCCTCACACAGATGGGCTCTCCCAGCATCCATTGCTCCAGTGTGTCGTAGGAGCAGCCATTTCATCCACACACTTGAACATAAACCACATAGGAAAACTCGAGCGTCTGTCAGTTCAAACTAGGAAAGAGACGCCATTCGTCAAATTGGCAATTCACTCTCCTCCCTTGCTGTCTCTTAACATTTCACCTCAAATGCATAGCACTTTCCTTAGTACCATTTAGTGTCCCCATGTGATGGTTATTTTAGGACTATGTTTTTTGTATATTGTTTTGTTTTCAAGTGTTTAACAGGAAACCACAGGGTATTTGCAGTAGGTTTCAAAGGAATAACCACATTTTCTTCATTATTCATTAGGACATAGTGTTTTTTTAAAGTTATTTTTTGGGCATTGTCTTTATTGTGATAGTGATAGTGAGAGGGACACAGGGGGAGCAAGGACAGACAGAGGCGGGTGCACCCAGGCCAGACATGAACCCTGGGGTGCTGGGTTAAGGACTGGGGGCCTCAGATATTATGTCTGTCCTTTGTGCTCTACGTTCTTTTCTCTTTTTTTTCTTCTTTTGTTTGTTTTCCAAGATGAAGTTAAAACACAGTTTCAGCTTGATCATCATCTACATGTTTCGAAACATTTTTGATTCTATGAATTAGCTAAAATTATGACCGCGCTACCATCACTGGTGTGTCAGTGTCCCAGACTCACTCTTTGTGATCACTGAATTGGGAGGCTTATTTATCAACCAAACCATGAATTAACATGAAAAATGTCATTAAGAGTAGTGATTAAATAGAATATATTTAATTAATATTTTAAGTACAAGGTACTTGTACCGTATTGATTTATCTATATTATTGAAAGCATCAATTATCTGATATCTGATCATTTAATTGGTATCTATTTTAAACAAAATATAAACATTAGCACCATTGTTTCTTGAGAAGAACCCTTGTATGAAAACTATTTTGCTCAGTGAAAGAGACATTTTATAAGTTATTTTTGCATACTGTCCTGCATGGGAATATATTTTTATTATTGCCTCAATATGATTGTACATAAATATTTATAGCTTGTGATTTCTTGTAGTCATGCATTGCTTGAAACAGTGGACCTGACTGACCTCTGGCATGAGTAGACTCACAGATAGACTTTGCTGTATTGACCCTAGACTTGGCCTGAGTGATGCAGGCTTTTCTAACCCGGGTCAGCTGGGTGTTACGTGTAACACAGGATTTCTATGCCAGCGATTACTGTTATTCCAAGTCATATGGCATGTCATATGTCATACAGTATGAGTGATCATCGTGGATTGATTGAATTTATGCACCGTGTGGGTTCTCAGTAGCAGTGACTGTGGTTCATCCTTCAATGACGATGTGGAGTGAAAACATAAATGCAGGTCTTTTCACATATTACCAACTGTTAGCCAGTAGTACACTATGCTCCTTGTGGGTAAATGATGCACTTCATATTTAATGTGTTGACCAGTGTAACGCTTTAGTTCTAGTGGTAATTTGCTTGTCCAATTAATACTGTATATTACATGTACATTGCTACAGTATAAGGCATGTGTAATATGCTCGCTGTCCTTGGTCATTGTCTATGAAGCCACCATGTTAACCCTGCACTTATGTATAGTACATAAGACTGAGTCACCATGTAATCTATTTTAATAGTTACATGGTGCTAAACTCAAATACTGTCTACTACAGTGCATTAGGTAGTTGGTAGATCTGTATCAGTACTTGTGTTCCTTGATATTCTTAGTTGGTGGATTTCTATTCTAAGTCTTACGTACATGTTTATTTCATGTAGCCTAATATTTGTTCTCAAATTACCATTGTTTTGTTATCTGTGAAAATTTAATAAATTGCAACTGGGAAACTGTAGTAAAACCAGTGACTTGTTACTACAGAGACAATATAAAGTTTGTGATGTATCTTGTTGGACAGAATATTGTAAGATTTTTTTTTAATTCTTTTGACAGTACAGAGGTACTCTATTGTAGCATACAGGTGTTCAATATTTTTCTGTTCAAAACTGAATGAGTTAAGATGTATTTGCAGGTGTAAGGGCAGTCTTGTCTACAGAGTAAATAAACCACACTCTCACAGAAGAACAGACCAAATTTAAAATCACAAGTCTTTATGTTGATTCAACAGAAAGTGCATTACATCAACTCTAAGGATAAGGCACATTATGTCACTTGAAAATATATGTGACAACTGTACCTAAAGGACAAATACACAAATCAAAGCCCACACAATTTAATTCCATGTTTTTCAACCTGCAACACCATCGTGTGCTGAAGGTTCACTGAGGGCTTTAAGCATAGTGAAGGGACCCTGGGGAGGAGGCTGAGGGTCAGGGCCACACACTGGCACTCTTCTCTCCCTACTAAGGATTTCCATCTGCTTCTCACTATACACCAGTACTGCAATCATTTCATTTTAGTAATCAAAAGTTCCTAAACACGACTATGCCTGCAGTGCCATCTGTAAGCATCTCCACATTCCAAGTGCAAGCGGCAGATCAAAGGGCGCTGGATCTGGTGGGAGCCCCAGGAAAGGAGGAGGATCAGGAGAAAGGAGACGGAGTCACAGGTAGCTCCTCTTAGCTCTCCTCGCCAGATGACAACCCGTCTATCTCATCTACATCACCACCGATGGCCATCCAAAATGCTTTTGCTACCTGTAAATGACATTTTGTGTAATAAAAAACACATAATTACATTATAATGAACACATTTACATAAACAACCCAGTGAACCAGTCAAGTATTTGCCAATCAAGAGTAAACAATGTGTCTGTAAGGTAACTTTCCGTTATATTATTTTAATAATGAATGACTATCATGACTTATGCATGGATTGATTAGTTTGATAATGGTGTAAAGTTATGTAATGACAAGCTTATTATCAATCTGTGACACACTTCCAAACAATCCCATGGTGTCCTACTCCACTGATGCACATGCTGACACTGTTTACAGTCACCACACACAGACAAGACAGACAGACACCCATGCTCCCATTATCACAAGCTATGGAAATCAACAAGTCCATGCTTGTTGTCCTGCAGTCAACAGTTTCTTACCTTTTCTGCATGAACCTTTCTCTGCTCATGAGGTAATGACGAAGCTTTGTCTGCAGGTTTAAAAATCAGAGACCAAATCATCATAAATGACCTTAGCTCTGCACAGACTTGACCTCAATATGAACAATTAGAGCAACATGTGGACATAAAATCATGTGAGTTTTATAAAGGAGAATTGTGTTTTTTGCTGACAAAAGTTGTGTCATTTGTTTTTCTTCATTACCTTTCATCTCTTTTAATTTGGTAAAGAGGCGTTCAAAGTTATCCACATCTGCATCTCCAGCTGTCAGATTAGCAAGTTCCTGGATGTCCAAATCAGTCATTGCATCTGAGGGAATCAACACAAATGGATATTCATAACCAGGTTGGGAAACAAAATCCCTTATGATAAAAAAAACAAACAGATTCCACCAGGAGCCACTCACTTACCGACTACTGTGTCCCCTTGTGTGTCTGCATTTGTACTACTTTCTGTGTGGTCGGCCTCCTCATTTTCAAGTGAGCCCTCTACTGGCAAATTGGAAGACTGCCACAGAAAGGGAGGCTGGGTTAGCATTTCTCAAAAATAAACATATTTGATCCCATTTAAAATGGACTGATTTATGCACCAAAGAAAGTGAGAACATATAGAACAACAATTATAAATGTAAATGAAATTACTGTCAAAGCAATTGAAAATGGTTACAAGAAAGAAAAGCTACTGACTGGTGGATCTTGGCAGGGTCGTGGATTGTTGTGTCTGGAGGCCACCAAACTGCTCATCAGACCAAACCCCTGATTGAACCCTTTCGGACAGAGATGCAAACTGTCACTGTCACCATACTATTACATTTAAAAGCAAGGGAACATGCTGTAGGTAATTGTACCATGTGTCTTCTTCATCTCACCTTCCTTCATCTCCACACTGGACCACACATTTGCATTGAGAGCCTGAACAATTCTCTTTACTCCTGTGGACTCTGGAAAGTCATCTGATAAAGGAAACACGGACAATCAAAGATGAGGAAAAACACGAATAAGGAAAATATAAATGTTTGTAGTATTGTCGTTTTTTTTGCTTCCTGTAAAAACTCACCATCTTCATCTGGCAGCTCCTGTGGATTGATCTCCACCAGCTCAAAAGCGTGAGCCAAACACCATTGCTGTGCTTCATGTCTGGTGACCCCTGGAATATGAATCAGATCTCAGGTGTCATGCAACAACAACAAGAGTTGTATAATAGCAGTCATCACAGTGCTGGAGAACTAACCCTGTTCACAGACTCTGTCACACACCAGAATGAGCACCTCTGGAGCGAGATCTTCCACCACTGATATCCAAGGATGTAGTTTTTCCAGACCATCCTTCTGCATATGCGATGCACACATGACACGAAATATATCAGTGGATATTCCTCTGAGATCGAAAGAATATGAATAAATACGTGTTTGTTTATCACGTAACTTACCACTGAGCTGTCAAAGTAGGCGACGAAAGCCTGCATGGACTGGGCAATCTCTGACGACATTTGAAAAGTGCTCGGTACAACACATAGCCGGACATCTGCTGTGTAATATTTGTTGTTGATGGTCCAGGGATACCAAGCTACTGTTTCTTCTCGTTTGGTAGGCTCGGGCAAAGTCTTGGTACTGAGGATCTCTGAGGCAAAAACACATCGGTTTTAATAAATGACACAAGCAAATCGAGACACTGCAGTATGCTACACTGCCCAGCTAAATAAACAAGACGTACGTAACCTCCCTCAAGAGCCTTAGCATAGCCGTCTACGGTAAGTTATGTATCTGCCACACGAATGTAAATGACTTAACTCGCTTGACAGGTTCAGACAAACATATTATTAACCTGTATTGGCGACATGCAGGCTAACAGTAGGTTAAGTTAGCTGTGCTGAACATGTAGCTTGTTTGCGACACAATGCATGTTAACCTTTGCTACACTTACGTTTTATCAGCTCTTCCTCTTTAAAACTGTTGTCGCAGCTGGTGATGAGCACACAGGGGACAATCATCTCTGTGGTCTCTTCTTCTGTATCTGACATTTTTACAATATTTAGTGGCAGGCTTCTCCAATTGCTGCTAGCTTGACGCGGCGCTGACCAACTCCGACAACCTTTCAACTCTGCGACGGTCACTTCCGGTGCAACATTTCAAAGCAGAAACCGGACGAAAAGCTTTTTATACATACATATGCATTTACAAGTTTCTACTGGGGACTTATGCATACAAATATAGTGCGCATACTTGAAGACACTGCGTTCATTTTAGTATTTAGTAAAGCCTGAGTAGCACTTGGTTGATGCGCTGAATTCGTGTCCTGTGTTCTGATGTTCAGGGGGCCCTGATTTTTGTCTTTCAGGCTAAGCAAGGTCTCCCCCAGAAGGTCTACTAAATAGAGATATATCCTCACCTCAATGTATGAAACACATTTAAAGTATGCAAGCAATTTTGGGACATTTTTTCTGCCAGTTGTAGCGAAAGACGTGGGAGCGGCAAAAGTTGCCTGACAGTCCTAACCCGGGGAGAAATACATTACAGTGTTTTTCCCTGGTTGTCATGATGTTTGTCCCTGGTTGTCATGATGACGAGTACTGTTTTCGATTGGTAGCTTATCCCAAACTCATCATTATGATAAAGTGGCACATTTTAAAGTAATTTTATTAAAGTCCAAATGGAAAAAATGTCCCATACGCGTAAAAACGAAGATACATTGGGAGAAGTTCTAGTTCAGGTATTGTTATTTAACTTTGCTCGGAGAACAACTCCTAACTTTCGTGGGCTAACGTTATACTCGACGCTTGCTAATTGATATGATTAACGTTACTACAGTGCTTCACAGACAAAGTTTAGACTTATTTTGAGACTCAGAAATTTAGCTAAATTAGCCATGTACAGAAGTGTTAAGCTAAAAATGAAAGTGTCTGTTGTTGCATACTGCAAATTTCAGGTTCAAGATGATCTGAGACAACTCAAGTGTAGTTTTGAGAAAATTGCTGTCAGTGAGAGTGGCAAAGCACTTGACATTCAAGCCCTGGACAATGCCATTCGCAGAACAGAGAGCAACATCAAGGTAAGTCTAAATAGTGAATGTGATCACAATGAAATTAAACATCCAGAAAATAATGACCATTTCTGTGTTATTATATTGTAAACAGAAGCATGCAGAGGATTATCTTAAAACTGTGACTGAGCAGCTACTGGTTCTTCCAAGTATTGAAGACTTAAAAAAGACTGAGCAGATTCCCAAATGGTAAGAGTATGTTTAACAAATTAGATCGAAATTTGGTGAAGATGAAGTTTTTCTTTGCTGTTTCACCAAATACATTTAGGATTGCATCTGCTGATGGATATTGTGAGTCTGAAACAAAGATTTTACACAGGAAACCTGCTCTGGAGATTTTCACAGATGTGCGTCCACAAAGAGAGGACCCTTCACATCATCTCACATCCTCATCACCAGAAAAGGTGGATTAAGATTCAAATTCACATCTGAACACTGTTTTTACTTGATGATGTAGATTAAAAGGTACAATATAGACTGTAGGATAAGAAATTAAATGAACTATTATGTGGTATTACATATTAAAACAGACAAGACACTGCTTCAAGCCACAGCCCCTCATTTGAACACAATGGAGAAAAAGTGTAAGAAAATTGCAGTGAGATTATGTTTGGGAACAGACAGGTTTGTTGAAAGGTGGTTACCACATGCACTTCAACTGGTAGCAGCAAAGTCTGGTAGCTCTGATTTTTTACTTAACCTGTATTTGCTGTATTGTATAACTACTGATAGATACTTCTGTGGGGGGAGAAGAGTTTATTCAGAGAAGAGCTTGTTTCACTGAAACGGAGCAAATCTAGAGGATTCTCATTACAATGGTCAGATCAGATACAAAAGACAAAAGAAGACAAGGTGTGATAGAGAAGTACAATAAAAAACATTATCACGACAAAGATACACTTATTTTATTAGGCATATGTAACTGTTGTCAGTTTATAAGGTTCAACCGTCTTGCAGTAAATCTTACCTCCATTGCAGATTTAATGTTCTGGGTTTGTTTTTTTTAACTGTTTGATGGGTGTATTGGCACTACTTTATGATCACTCTGGATGCAGTTTGTTGTGTTGTTGAATTACTGTATAATATGAATTGGTCTTTGTCTTATTCTCACCATTCCATCACATCAGTGAGGGTAGACTACAGAAACACTTCTCTTTATAATGCAACGCAGCTAAGCAGACTACAACCTCCAAAATTGTCATACAGTTTAATCAAAAACCTTCTTAAAGTTTACTGAACATTATAACCTTGGTGTAGGTAAGATTTACAGCTGAACTGTTGTACCAGACTTCCTTGTTTTTTAGTAGTGTAAGACATATTCAATCAGCTGTCAACTGGGGATTACATGCATTTCCCTTTCTACAGTGCATCGTGCTATAATTGAAATTCTGAATTTTTTCCTGTCTGTTTCATTCAGCACAAGTCGCCAGTAGCCATGCGTTTGCTGTGCAATCCTTCTCACCCAAATAACAGAGCCATTTTGTATAAGAAATGTGGGATAACACTTCCTGATGTCCACAAGAGGAGCACAAATGCAGTGAGTAATCCGACTATTAATGTAGGTTAATTGAGTTTTAGTTGTAAATTCATAGTATTACATTTCTGGGGCAATTCATGCTTTCTATAGAATTTACAGCAACCACTGATTGTGGATAATTTTACTCTATGTGCATCTCTATAGTAAAGTGTTCATACTGTTACACGGCCCTGTCTTGAAAAAGAGATCATGATTTCAATAAGGCTGCCTATTTAAGTAAAAGGTTAAATAAGGTTTATAGAAATAGTTCCGATATACAGCATGTTGTTTGGGCCATCTGTATCCCAATTCTGTGGAAAACAGAGAGATGTACCTGGCACCGATGGGCTTAATCAGCATTGCGTGAAATTGTTTAGAAAGGGCATGAATGTAATGGTCATTAATCTATATTTAAAAGTCCGGCAATTCAGCTTTAAAATAGTACTGTGCTACAACCATTCAGGCTCTCTGTGGAACTGAAGTGAAAGTGGATTGTTTTCCCCCTTTATAATGCACTGCAGTTTGTTGCCATATTGGTCTACGTGACGATCGTAGAGTGGTTGATCGGTTCATTCAACTGTTGTGGCTTTGTCAAGCTTAACGCCCAGGAGAATTTGAACTTATTTGTTGGGGAAACTGGCTTCTTAGTTATGGAGCAGATTTTCTCATCACACTTAAATCTTGCTGCCACAAAAGACAGCAGTCAGTGCATGAAGTCTTAAACTAGAATCAGAATAATGTCCTCCAGTTATTTGCTTTGTGCACTGAGAAATTGATTCCGAGTCCCAAGTTGTTGTTGATATTATTTGTAACTTAAAATAATGCCCCAGGAAAGATTTTATTAAGTATCACAAGAGGTTCTACAACTGCCAAAATAAATTGGATATAATTGTTCCTTTCCTTGACACTGCCTCCCTTATTCCCCAGAATTGACCGTTTATGCTGGAGTGAAGAGTGATAGTACAGGTTGAAGTCGTAAGATTCCTCAAGTCTCATGCGCTGAGGAATGATGACATAAAGGTCACTCGGATTAGTGATGACAGCCAACACTTGTCACAGAAAACAAATTAATCTTTGCAAAGGTCGGCATTAGTTTTAGATATATTTTTACGCACTTTCTTTTCCAATATGTTTTTGGTAATCTATATCTGACATGAGAAATTGAGGCCAAGACTGTCACTCTCATATGGGAGAGATGAAAGAACTGGCTGCAGAAAGCGGAAAGCAGCAGATTGCAGCACATCAGCATTCTTCTAAAGAAACAGGCGCCTGATTGCTGTGCTATGGGCTACTGGTTTACAGCTGTCTCAGGACAGAAGTGGGTACCTGGTCCAGCATGCCAATAAGACAGCCGTAGCTTCCCCAACTGCTAACCACTGGCTCTCTGCCTGCTGCCTACTCCTGCAACTCAGGCCAGCTCTTCTTCACTCCGTGCCCGTGCCAGGGAATGAGCTTTTGCATTTTAGCAGTTTAACAAAAGGTGCCACCTTTTCCCAACCCGAGCTGAAACAGATGTGTGCCTTTGAGGGGAGATTTTCTCAACACCTGGCTACTACCTGTGGTCTGTCAGAGAGCTCAGTGGTCTGAGGAGAATGAAGGAGAGGACATTGGGAGACAAGTGTGGAGGATTAACAGCACAAACTTTGTTTTTTTGTTATTTAAATAATAAGACATGTCACAAATTTTTTTTGAAATAGTTGAGGCTTCAAATTCATATCCTGTTTTTCTTAAATAAGATCTTCGTTTAATTAAAAAAATTATGATACTGGTGTACATAAAAATGTAGTTAGGAGGTATGCTATGAGTTGTAATATTTTAGTATGAGTCATATGTCTTGGCTACTTTGCCTTGCAGTTGCTCCTCCAAATTCTAATTAAATTAATGAAATATATAATTTGTAATAATGTATAAATCCTCTCCTTCATACTCATTGTGCTAGTAAATTGATTGATATTTAGAAAAACCACAGAAGAAAAGATTGACATTTTACAGCCTAACAGCTGTAACCCCAGCAGGAAATGATTAGGACCTTATAGCACTGCTTTGGTTTTATTTGTATCAGATGGATAACCTGTGATCTTCTGAACATATTTGGCTCAGGAAACACATCAGAGGATTATCACTGGCCCTAAAGTGAGATTTCAAGGCTCTGGACCAAAGGGCCGTCACAGCCTGGCAATACCCGAAGAAGACACAGCGACAGACACAGGGACAGGTAAACAGACATTCTCCGAAATTCTCATCATTAGTCCCTCATTTCTGGCACACTCCAGACAAATGCTACTATTTTATCATTAGTTTGTATGTTTTTGTTTTTTTATATATCCTGCCTTGCGTAACATTTTTATAAACAAGGACATATACAATGTTTTGAAAGATTTTTTGTTCTTATTAAGTATTTTCTTTAGTGCCAGATGCAAGTTTGCTTCGTATGTTGATCCAGCACAAGGCTGCTTCTCTTCACCCCAGAGACTATTCACATTCCTCCAGAATGGGTTAGTGCCTCTTTAAAAGCTGTACAGAAGATACATTTTACATGATTTTCTATCTTAGGTTATATTTATGCTACATACTGTATTTCAAAATGTAAAAAATTATGATGATGTCGAACGAAAGACATGGTCTTTAATTTGTATAAAAGCTCTACCTTTGGAATTACCTGTAAACTGAAAACCTGTGCTGCCACAGTATTTTGTAAAGGCTTATTGCTACAACAATAGTTGTTTTGCAGTCCCATTTCAGTTTTTCCATTTCTTTTATTGTTTAGCTAGGGACAGCAAGTTATTCAGGAGCGATGACTGCCAGTGACACTGATAGTTCAGCCTGTCTGTTTGTGACTTACGGTCTGATAGCCTTGAAGTCCAGATGTCATAAGCCACTGAAATGGGAAACAGAAACTGAATCCACATGTGAAGAAACAAGCAGCAAATGCACGCCGCTCTCGACCACCAAGACACCACCCCCCTCCACAACCTCCAAGAGCATGGACCACAAGAGTTTGATACAAACAACCAGTGATTGTATCCCTAAACGTCTACAGGTACAATCAATGATATTTGAATTCTATTAACTATTTATTCAATGTCTACTTTGCCTCACAGTCATTTCACTGTGTTTTGTAGAATCAACCTGCGTCAGTAAGAACCAGTAAATATCCCTTTACCATCACAAAGGGAAGGATCAACCCAATGGCAGCTGATTTCCGTCACTTTAAGCAGAGCTTTAGCTTGTGCTGGAGAAGTGTTGTATATGCTCTGGAGGCCCTGGTAAAGCTGCTCAGGGATTTTGCTGTGCCTCTAGCCAAAGTCAGTGGAGAACGGCTGGTGCAGTTCGCCCATGGCTGGGATATTGGTTGGAGAAAGGCACTTCCAGTAAACGACCTCCTCTCTGTACTTGAAAACTGGGAGGAGGTACAGGGTCTGGTCTTACGCCCAGGTCAGCGCTACAAGGGAGAAGGAGGCATTGAGGCGGCTGCCATCCACATCCAGTCCTGCTGGAGGCGCTACGTAGCCCGGACAGCCTACCTGCGCCACTGCCGGCGCAAGTGGGCGGTAGGGACCATCACCATATCATGGTTGATGCACACTCAGATGCGTCGTGTCAGGAAGGCCCTGCAGGCCCGGCGGTTCAGACAGCTGGAGAATTACCGCAGCAGAGCCCAGGTGATGAAGCTTCTATCCAAATGCTCTTTTCTCTCTTACTTAATATTTCTCCTTCTCCTTTTCAAAGCTTGCCTTTATGTATCTTTTTTTCCATTTCAGATTCAGCACTTTATTCATTGCTTCTAAATTGAATATGACAAACCCTAAATTTGGATGTATAGGATTCCATTTTGTCTTTTTGGTTCTTTCCTTTTATTCCTTTTAATATCAGAATTATATATATATATAAATGTTATATATAAAATGTTACAAATGTGTTGTGGTTGTAGTAATTTTCCACAATAAAATCCGACTTTAAAGGGAAGTTCTTTTTTGCAACTAGAAATCTTGTGAACACAGCAGCATATGTAAAGATTTATTTTTCAGTGGGTCATGTGGAGGTCTTGGTTTTATTGGGGTTTATTTATAGATTATTAAATGGATAAAACATAAACCATAGCAAAACTCGTTAATTTACTGATAATGCAGTTTAATATTGCTTCAATAAGACTAGATAATTACATTTTTAATTTTTAATTTTCTTGGTGTCTTGTTAAACAATGAGAGCCAATTTATTTCACTACTGTTTTTTCCTGGTTATCACAGCTTTTATGCCCAACATGTCCAAACAGTTTTAACGCCTTTCAGCCATAGCAGCCATAGCAGAACTTAAACAGTCTGAAGCTCAAGAAAATAAATGTTTCTACTACTTAGTCCCTCGAGAAGGCAGTGTGACAGCACATTTTTCTAGGTGAATAATGCTCTGTGAATTTTATCCCATTTGGTGTCGATGTCGTGTCTGTGCTGTCATCTGGGCTGAACATCTTCTAGAGCGCTGACACAATATTAATTAGTGTCTACAAGTTCATTTAGTTTTAACATCCCCGTGTGTGTATACATGCACTAAATGTATGTTCTCACTCTATAAACATTCATACCCTGTTAATTAAGCTTGCTAATCTTCCCCTGGCAGTAGCATCATGTACCTTGCCTAGTGAATTAATTGTGAGAAGATGTTTCTAAAGTAAACGCTTAATTTAATTAAGGTGGTATTTTATGCTTGGTTTGCTTCTGTTCGCCCAGAGAGAGATTGGCTTGATGCGTTTTAGCTATGCTGTGATGTGATGATTTGTGTGTGTATGGGTGTGCATGTGTGTTTGTGCGTGTATGTGTGTGTGTGTGTGTGTGTGTGTAAGCGAGAGAGAGAGAGAGAGAGAGAGAGAGAGCGTATGTACATGCTCAGGCAGTCCCCTCTCTGATCACTCCTTTTCTCCATCCCCAGCATCTGGCAGCCAACTGGAAACACATCCAGTCCTCCAAGAGGACCATTATCCACATCCCTTCATTAGGTAGCTTTCTCTGCCTTCTGCACACACACACACACACACACACACACACACACACACACACACACACACACACACACACACACACACACACACACACACACACACACACACACACACACACACACACACACACACACACATCTGATCTAGCAGCAGTCATCCTATGTCTCGCCACTCTGCTGCCCCAGTCTGTGGCCCTGGTGGAGGCACTCTGTCTCGTTCAAATGACTCTCTGCAGGAAAGCACTCACAGGATGATGACAGTCCCCATGCTAGGGAACTGAACAATTTAGTCTCAATCGCCATTTAATTTGCAGATTAAGCAAATGAAAAGCCATTATGCTGAATATTTGCAAGAGACACAAAGGTCTTATTTTACTGCTTGGCAAAACAAAAACACACACACACACACACGAGCGGAAGAAGTTGCTATGTTTTCACGCAAGACACAGAGTGCAAGCTATGATCCGTTCTTGTTCTAATTTCACCATGGCATTCACATTTAGACTGTAATCAGGCATGTGCATTGTAAATCATTGAGCGATTGTCTAAAATTATTAAGCCTAATTACTAGCAGATGGAATGCTTTATTTGCACTTGGGGTGGCTACAGAGAGTGCTGTGTGAGCAAGGATAATTAGAAAGTTGAACCCCATTGTTGTTAATTAGCATGAATCCAATCATTTAATTACCTTGATTCAGTTGAGGATTCTCTCTCAGGCAGAAATCCAGACAGACATGGAGTAAAATCCTGGAGGTATCACTGGATGTAGCTCAGCGGTGGCTGGACATGGTGCAACAGGACTCCCAGCACACAACAGACACTGCACCTGCTAGTTATTAAGCTAAATTAATCATCGGATTGCACTAGTGTGTGATTAGACTTAACTACCCCACCCCCAAATCTAGTAGCATGCACATCTGAGGGTGGTTGTACAGTGCAGAGCTAAAGATTTTTAATCAACCCACTTACAGAAGATATGAATTTCTCTTTAAATGTCTCGTGTAAGTTTTTATGACCTTGTTCTGACAGGATACTCTGAGAGCCAGCGACTGAACTTGAGGGCGTTCGACATCCTACAGAACATCCAAATAACCAGGCTGTGTGATGTTAGAGGTAGGAGCTTCTCACAGCCTCACCTCTTGTTTCTGTGTACTCCACTGTCAGCATGTGATTTGTGAAGTCCACTCTGTATACTCTTAGATGAAAACGTGGAGGTGATCTATATATGCCCCCAGCATCTGGGGGAGGACATCTTGGACTTTTACACCAGCCTCCTGAAGTGTGATGGAGCCACGGACGGGTCTGAGGCTGAAGCTACTGAGGCCCCATCCTTCATCAGACGCTTTGTCATCCTTGTACCGGAGGCTGTAGGTTATTTCCCGGTAAGGTCAATCATATTCACATTTTGTGGGCAAATGTAAACTCTAAAGACAAAGCTTGATAATGCATGTTTTCAGCAGGAAATTTCTTTAGTCTGCATTGTGCTGTACAGATGGTACAAGGACCTGTAGTTTGTGAATTCTCCTCTAGAGGGTACCAGAGGAGATTGTTAGTATACACTTGTTCTGTGAGAGCTACACGGTTTTTATATTTTTCATTCCTTTTTACTACTTTTGAAATTAAACATCTGTGTTATTTCAGAGTAAACACACTAGAGCTATATTACGTTATACTTAATTAAAATACATTTATTTCATGGTCTCTGGCTGATGCTGAGTAAATAATTAAAATCCATATTAGTTGGTTTAATTACCTACCCATTCCATGTAACTGCTGCATTTTTATAAATTCTGAACTGTTTTGATTACCTCAACACAATAAAAATCAAAGTGTTGTTATATTTTCTTTTTGCATCCAGCCATTCTAGTCATCTTTTTACATCTGTTTGCACTAGATTGAATGTGCAACATGACATGGTCTTCTTCATCTCTTTCTATTGATTTTCCTGCTGTTTTGTTGTTAAACTGTGCCAGACGTGTTGCTGAGATGAATCACTGCTACCCACGGCTGGCAGCGCATTCTGCCAGTGACAGAAGGGATAATTCCATGTGGATCAAATAAATACAGATGTGAAGTAATTAGTTGTATTCCCAAGGAGCTCATTGCTAGCACACATTAAAGATGTGAAGGATAGGGGAGGCCTCCCACAGGCAGCTTTTATCAATTCAACCTGCTGGAATACAGGAGAGGTCAAAACCCCGCTGGCTATTACAATAATAGATCTGTTGTGTGTACACAGTGATAAATCAGGTCAAGAAACAACCCTTGGAAGAGACTCGGACAACTCTAAGCTCCAGCAGTAATCTTTCTCCCCTCTTCTCTTCCAGACTCGTAACATGTGCCTGTCTACCCTCCTAAAGTACAGTCCACACACCCTGAAGCGCATCAGGAACCTGATCCAGGGCAAGAAAGCCTATATTGTGGGTGGAGTGGCCCATGTGGATGACCTGGCAGTGGCTGACGAGCTGGGAGTGCCAATCCTGGGGCCAGAACCAGCGACTGCCCAGCTCTACAGCACCAAGTCTGGAGGACGGAGGATCTTCACCGGGGCAGAAGTTGACGTACCTCCTGGACAAGGAGACATCTACACACTGAACCAGGTCAGAGATCAACAGCACAAATGCATAGAGGGACTCTGTTAAAACCTGAGAAGATTCATGAATAAATAATAACACAGAACACATTTTTGTTTTCCCCTGAACTTTTATTTGTAGTTAATTATGTTATTTAGTTTGTAATTTGAATGTCTCTCTTTTGGTTTAGCTTCATGAAACACTGGCTGAGCTTATGACACAAAACTTTGATGTGCAGCGCTGGCTCCTCAAGATAGACTCTGAGCACAGCGGCCGTGGAACAGCATACTGTGACGTATGCCATCTAGGCTGCTATAACTGGGCCCTGCAGAAATACCATCGTTATGGTCCTGAGCAATGGAAGACAGGATGGATTCAGGTAAAGATTTGAACTTGTGTATGATGACATTCCTCCCCTGTCATAAACTATAGGACCACTTCTTAAAGCACATTTAATAGCTTTATTTCTATGCAATATTTCACTGAATTAGCTTAAATTTTAGATTTGTATTTTTATTTATTATTTTTTATTCATTTCCATTATTGCTTCTCCCTAAATTGATGTTTTTTACTATTATGTCTTTATGGCTCCCTGATTTTATAAAAGTGCAATACAAATAAAGTTTATTGCTATTATTATTACAGTCATACCAACAAGGAATCGGCCATTTAAGGTCAACATGGTAACAACTAGATACTCAACAGATAACATTACAGTAACAGCTAGATATTAAGACAGCTGAGAATAGGATCCACCTCTGTCAATGAATGAACAAAAGCATGGGTCACAGTGGGGTCAGACAGATGCCATCATTTAGCTTAGAGTAGGATGTCTTAATGTAACAGTCACAATGCTGGTCTCTGTAGAACAGTATTTTGAGCATTGTCCCCAGAGCCATAGAACATTAAATCAATACATAAAATATCTGTTTATATACACAGCCATTATCAATTCTCTGGGGCACACATATCAACCAGTGTCGATGTGGTGGGGGAGACAAAAGCCTGTCCAATGATAGTAATGCCCTAATTCACCTGGTGGTGACATTTAAATCACAGTGTGGACATTCAGGTCAAAAGAACATGTCTTGTGTTTGTTTGTAGTTTTTCTAAAACTATTTTGCAAATTAATTCCCAACACATTCACAAAAGATATAAATATCTTACATATGTCATATACTGTATATGTCAAATATATTTAAGTACAGGTTATACTAAATGCTTAATTGTACCTCATGTTGGATGCTTTGATTTGCTACTAGCATTACAGCATTGACCTGTCCATCTTTTTCAGTAACACTCACTGGAAGGGTCCAAGCCAATAAAACACTATTGTCCAAATACCTCATCTTTAATGGTAAAAATGTGGCATTGTAATCATCCTATAAAATATTAACATTATTTTGTACTTTACTCAAAAAATAAATTCAAATTTAATCTTGGACCTGTTTAAAACAAATAAGATGTAAATAATCATTAGTAAACTATTCATTTGGTACAGATGCAATCTGTACACAGCTCCTGAGCCCCTGGCTCTTATTTCTCATATGCTTACATAGTAGCCTTTGATTTTCTGTCATGTGTTAATTACCGTATTTTGCCATTTAACTCGGAGCTTTGTGTAGACTAATTACAGGCTAATGATTGTGGGCTTGGAGCACAACGATTTTACTTTTTATTCCATTTGAAAGAACAGCAGTCATCTCAAGCGTCTTATGGCTCACTCTGTTTTGTTCCTATTAGCTTGTTCTTTGATTCATAGTGCATGTGCAATGTGGGGCTGTAATTGTTGTGGCATTGGTGCTGTTAATTATGGCAGAGAGTGGCTGAGCCACAGCCAAGGTCCATAATGGTGGCTGAGGCAGCACAGGAAAGTAAATGGGGTTTGTTTCACCAGCTGGGGTCCCATGGAGAGGGAAGAGTGCCTAGGCCCCCAGTGTAGGCCGACAGCCTCAGGGCTTCTGGGCCATATGGACACAACACTTTAACTGGCCTTTATTCTACACCTTGCTCTTTTAATCAAAGCAAAGCCCACATCCTGTGCTCCTCATTGCATGATTTTTTTTTGTTATGACGTTGTTTTTCCCTTAAATGAATTAACCCCTAAAAAGTATTACATTGTCCCTCTGATGTTGTACTAGTTTATATTGAAGACAGCAATTTGGCTCTAGATGCTGAAAGATTACAGCGCAATGTTGGTGATTAGATTCAAACATATGAATATTTTATATTAAAGTATCTCCTTGCTGTCATCTCCTCACAGCAGAAACTGTAGATGGATGTTTAAACATGGCGGTATATTTTGAGATATAACCCTCATTAATGTTGCACTTTGCTGAAAAGAACTGGACCTAATTGCAATGATGGCTAGTGAATAGGATAGATACCCACAACGCTGAATATTTGCATGCATTTAAGCGTTCAGTTAATAGATGTGTAAAGCTATGTTTATGGAAATAGTAGCAATTTAATTAATTATTAATGAAGTACAAATTATCAAATGATGCATTTTAAATATTAATTCAACAGTTTTTCACCAAGATTATTGTTTACCAAAAATAACAAATAAGTAGTTATTAAAGTGTATATTATACAAATCCCACACCCTTTATCATCAATGTCAAAGTAGAGAGCACGCTAGGCCGTTGCCTACAGACTGTGTGTATTCTTTGAATTATTGCTTGTTTTGAAGGACTCAGCATGAAGAAGCCTGACTCACAAGAATACCATGTGGTCTTTCAGAATAATGCCAACAATCAGATCCCTTCTGGCTTTGCAAAAGAAAGCCTAAAAGGGTGAAAGAAAGAGGAGGCGGGATCACATCCACACTAAAGGATCTTCCACGGAGGTCTCGGAGATAGTGTGCTTCTCTAAATATTGCGAGGCCCGCAGCCTCCAGCATAATGTTTCAGCCCGCAGAAAGCCCTCAGGCCTCTTTTAGCATTTACACAGAGAGAGGTTAAAGACATGTAGATCTGCACCCATGCAACGCCTGAAGGGGGCCATACACACACTTAAGCGCTCACACAGCTTGCATATGGATCATTAGGCACAAGAGGGTAAAAATTACACCTAATAGCGTCAACAGATGGAGTATTTCTTTTTGTCATGCTGTGTACAAACAAATCTTGAGCAACACCTTATTTAGGTTAAGTTTGTCAACGAAATGGGTCATTTGATAATCACTACCACTGAAGAGGTAGAGGGACATTATATACAGATGTTTTCTGTATAAATATTGTGCAGTCCGTGTGTACATGGAATTTGGATATATAATGCTACAACTTAACAGCTAACTGAATTTGCCTTCTTAACAGTGTGTTTGTTATGCGGCTTCTTTCATATAATGGAAGGTCATAAATGCTTTTTGTGCAGTTTTTAATGGGAGGCTGTCTCTCTCCTAAGATATTCAATTGAACCAATGATGAGAATTATGTGACAACTTAATGTTTTACCTAATATTACACATGTAATTAGGCTTGAACTCTGGTAGATTGAGGTTGAATCGTTGGTGGGTCAGTGTCAGAAAATAAATCTTCATATAAAACGTATGACCAGTCAGATTATATCATTCTATTCCCAAGACGTACTGTAGTTTCTCAGTTGTTCCACTATGTAATGGAGAGATGAAATGGCAATCACAGAGGCAGGGCAACATCTTTTTTATTTATGACCAGATTGCTTGGCTTTATGTGGACACAAAGTAAAGCTTGAATCCTATCACGGGGTACTGTACGCAGTTTAAGTCCAAATAATTTATTGCAAAATACCTCTCTTTCTTTCCTTCCTGTCCTGCTGTTTCTGTGAACTGCATAGGCAAAGTCCTGGGGTGAGCTTGCTCTGCCGTTGAAAATGACAACCGTTCCCTTACACTTTTTGCCGCACCATTGTGTGCTTTATGGTTTGTATAGGGGGAATCACTGTGTAGCATTTGACCTCGCCTCTTTCAGTACTTGAATATGATGATGGCTGTTACATGACTGGAATATCAACAGCATAATCTCCAGTCCTGTCTCCAGCGAAGCCAGACAGCATATACTCAAACAAAGTAACGCTCTGGATGGAACAATGAAAGAACAAAGATATCATTTCCATTCAGACTTTAGTCAACTCTCAGACCGTTTTCACATATTTTATTGTGTATGTCCAAATGAAATTCCCCTCTGATAGTCGTATAAAAACATTATAATAAACTGAAGTGTGTATTTAAAACAAAACTTGAACCAGGCTGCCAACGTAGTTCTAATGGATAGAATTACAAGTAAAGGTTTAGTGAAGCCTTTGTTGTGACTTTAACTATATCAAATCTGATTCTATTTCAATGTTAAAAAACTAAATCTAATTGGATAGTTGTCAGTAAAGCTAAACCCAAAAGCATTGACAGAGGAATGAGTGTGCTTGAGTTGCCAAACTGTTTAAGAGACACCTAAAACAAAAGTTTGAAATTAACAGCGTAATTAAGTGGTGAAACCATTATGGCGTTTCCTAGTTACAGAAACGAGAGCGATATCGATCCCAGTCAAGCCCTGATTGATCCCCAGATAGATGGGGTTAGCTTAGGTATTCATCAGCTGCCCAGTGGAGAGAGTTGTTATTGAGGGCAGGTGCTGTCTCAGTGGCTGTAAGTTAAAGCCATTAGACTCCTGAGGCCTTCTGATAATAGGCTGTCACTCACAGATAGACCCTCCTGCAGTAGCCATCAGACACTGGCACAGAAATTGAAGCAGCCACCAAAGGTCTCAAGGATAACAAGCCGTCACTGGAGTCATCCGTATAACACAAGGGCATTTCCAATAATGTGGCCAACACCTGGAAAGCTTTGATAACGGGACATAATAAAGTAGCCTTTTTTTTTTTTTTTTTACTGTCTTTCGTTGGAAGTAACAAACATAGACGATGTGCTCAGATCTGTCGCCACTTCATTTTCTGTGAATTCACACTGTATGCAACTTCACTCTCTTTGTGCAGGACATTGTACAGCTCAGGTATTTAGATGAAATCCCAGAGTGGCTGGCCCGTTACGCCCGGCCTGCTAAAACCTCCCGCTATCCCAGCTGGGCCTGCTTCCTGAAGACCTTCCTCAGGCAAGGTCAGGTACCTATTGTCAGGAGCAAAATGCGGTTCACCTGCTGAAATAGCTGTTTGAATATGCTAGCAATCATTTCCTGTTTCCTTCCTAGTGTCGGAAATGTTGCTTTTGCGATCTGACAATTGGAATAATTTTGATGCTACATTTGTTGGTTGCTAAACAGCTGTTGAGAGAGATTAACATGCTGATGTGTAATGTTGTAATGAAGTGGTCTGTCCTGTTCCTTTGCTCTCACCGTATGTCCAGGTGGTGTGGTGGAGGCCTCCCCCACTTCAGACAGCGTCACCTGTCTGACAGTAGATCTGCTGCTGGAGCCGGGGGGTGAGGTGACCATGCTCTCGTGTGGAGACCAGCTTCATGGCTCCTGTCAAGTTGAAGCTATAGGCTCCACTGTTCCTCAGACCTCGGTACACCCAGAGACCTTACACTCCATCTGCATGCGAGTGGGCCAGACCTGTCTGCAGCACCGCATCACGGGTTATGTCTCCGTGGACCTGGCTACCTTTTTAAACCACAACACCATGGAGCAAAAGGTGAGAGCGAGACAAGGCCTTAACCCCATGCTACCAAAAGAAATATGACCTGGGCTGTTCCAACACATGGTGTCAAAGCTCTCTATTTCACCACATTGGTGAAAGAGATCAATTTTTAGGTTGGATCAGGGATCCATATGAGCAGATAGGTGCCTCCCATACTGCTCCCCGGGGATCTGGAAAACAGGCAAGGCAAACAGTGGGCACAGGGACCAAATGTGTGACAAGGCCATCTAATAAACTGTCAGGTCTTATTGTGTCGATACACTGACTCCACCATTTAAGGCCTGCCCTTTAACCTTACAACGCCGAGAAATTCAGAGGCACCTATCTTTCAGACAATAGGTCATTCTAAAGTGATTTGGCAGCTTCACGGGGATGTCCTGTCAGTGTTTAACCCCTGCCTGGTTACCTGCAGTGGTCTGCTGAAATCTGTCATTTTATAGCAAAACGAAGCCATATCTCATTCGTCAGGATTACGATACTTTCTGTTGAAGCCTTCTTGATTTATGACATTGGAAATGGACTGGTTTATGGAGGGTTTAAGCGCAGCTCCTAACATGTGGCTACATTAACTGCACATTGATCCAGAGCTGTAAAATGAAATGCTTTGTTTACAATGTAGTGTATAAAATACTAATCCTGTAAACAGTGGAGTAAGCTCTGTTGCAACTTCACAGTTTTACCAAGGGCATGAAAAAGGACACCGAAAGTGTTCACGTCCAACAGATAGATATAAACCATTTGTTTTATTCAGGACATTTCGATAAATCTACACTACTTGTTTCTTTCCCCCTTCACTTTTGAAGCTTTATTAATGTTTGCTTCCATAATTGATTCCCAATAAAATATGAAGGTAGACAGTAGCTAAAGGCACACTTGCCACTAGAGGGTAGTATCTTATGGATTAGATGTTAACACAGAGAGCAAAGCAGTGCTCAGACAATGCAATTTGTGTCTTGAAACTTTAAAGATTTTTTAATCAACTGATTTTTTATTTAATACACTGGTATTTTTTGTTCCCTTCACTATTTTAAATGCAGCCAAATATATCCTTGTAAGCAGTACAGCCCTCATTTCGACTATGTAGTTCACCACGGTTATTTCACATTAAAGGGACATGTTTTTACATTTGAGGATTTCATTTAGTCAAATTAAATTGTCCTTCCAGGGACAAACCTGTGACACTCAAATCAGAAAATGTTCTATTTCACATATAATAGGGGCAGAAGCTACTCCTTTCCTTGATTGTTTAGAATGATATAATGACAGCCTTAAAATTAATTTTCAGTTTCAATGTTGACCTGAAATTGAATGTGATTCACTGACAGCATAATTAAGAATCGACTATAAACAGCATGTGCTTCAATAGAAGCGGGAACATTAAAGACAGATTCTTAACCATCTCCCCACACACACAGCTCAGACAGAAGAGAGCCACATGGGCAAACCTGTCTGGATTTAAACATCAATTTAGATTCAAACCTGTTGCTAAAAGCTGCCTACTTTATTTGATGGGAAGAAGTGGGTCACATATGTTTGCCCTTGCAGTCTTTCCTCACATTGTGGAATGGTGGGGCCCCAGCTGCAGCATCAGGGTTTTTAATGAAAATTCAAGGCAATAGAAAACAGGTGCAATCCAGGCTTACATTTCCCACTGCTTTGTTAAGAGCGACAATAGGACATTGGAGTATGATTTTTAGTGAGTCTAGTGAATCGGTCGGAAGAGTGTGTCCATCACTCAGGCCCAGGTATCTGATGCATAGAGACTTGCATCTATCCAGTGGTATCTGCTGTACCACCAACAGTAAAGGTGACTGAGTGCAAGACGTTCATGAATGTAGAGTGATCGTTATTGTTGTGATTGTCTTGGTGTGAATAGAAACACTTTATGTGATTATATTCTCTTTCATGGCATTCTAGTATAATGTAGCTTTTCTGCAATTTTAAAGAGTATTTTAAAATAAATGTTAGAATTACAATATTTACTGCAATTTATAGATGACCAGGTATAAAAAAAATTATATGCTGATAGAACAGTTATATAACATGAATATCATTCATATGATATTCATATCATCATGACATATGAATAACATTCATGTTATGTATTTGTTGTATGAGCAAGTAATGTTGTGAGCTCAGCTTACTCAGCACACTCAACTATTGATAGAATATATATATATATATATATATTGTTTTTTTTTTTAAACAAATGTCAAGATTTGTTCATTTGTTTTAATCTCTATTAACTAAATATCTTTGGGGTTTGTACTGTTGATGAACAGAACAATCAACTTAAGAAGTCACCTTGGACAATGTGATTGTGGGCCTATTTCAGTGTTTTCTGACATTTTGTTGGAAAAAGTATTAATCAAAAAAATAATTGTGGGATTAATTAACAATGAACAGAATTGTTTTTTGAAACCCTGGACAGCGACCTTTATGTTTTTACCATATATTTAAATTCAATACAAACGAAAATATATAAGACAATTACTGTGTACAGTCAGATGTCCATGTGTTAGTGGAGATAAAGTGCTCAGGTTTCAGAGACTGCAGGGTTGAGACAGGCAGCGATTTGCATTCAGTGGCAGGAGCGTTTACTTTGACAAATAGGAACAGCAGAAGGAGGCAGCCGACTGCCACTTAGTTATTAACAACTCCTTCACTAGTGATTTATTTGCCACTTTTGAAGAGAGGGCATAGCTATTAGGTTATTATTGAGAAAATTAGCCCTGTTTAAGCAGAAGGCTACGACCATACCTGACCCCTTAATATACTTATAATGACGCCATTTACCATACATATCTGAACTTCGCTTCTCATCAGACCTGAGCCAAACAAACTAGCCCAGGGCAGGCCGAGTCCAAATACGCAGGGAAGAATCTACTTTGTGCACGTGTCACCCCACAACTGAATTACCTAAATCTGTCGAGCACACACCATTAACCGTGTTTTCCTTTCCCCTGCCTCTCAACATGGATAAGATTGTAAGGATTAAAAGGTACTGACCCTTCTCTTTATAAGGATTGACGGGTGAAATACTTTGATGTTCTATTTTTGTGATTAAATTGGAATTATTAAGTTTATAGTGTCTATTTTTCTCTGCTGTGACATGGAGTTCATGATGTCTTGTTTACAGGTGTGGGCTGCTGATCTTCACCTCACATACAGTGACCAACTGGCCATGACCCAGATGCTTCTGATGATGACTGGAGGAACGCTGAATTGCCACACAGGCTGTTTAGAAGTGCCAATGCCGAGCGGAGAGAAATGCTGTGAACACCAGACTGCAGCCAAAGTACAATTTAATAATGCTTTTGGATCGTTTTCATTGTGTTAATTTTTTCTTTACGATCAGAACATCAGTTTTAAATGGTATGTTTTTAGTCGTTTGCAGTGTTTTTTCTCCACTCCAAATTATGTTTTTTTTTTGTCATCATAAAAGAAAGAAACCACTAAAGCACGCCGAATATTACTATAGCACCACAGTAATCTTGGAGCTAGATCAAGTTTTAATCCGCATTTTTGTTAAATACAACTAAATACTGTTAATTATGCATTGAGCTCAATTGGTGTTTAGGTGCTGAATTCATTATCATTTTGATAGATGAGCCTAAATAATCAACACATTAATAATTCATACCATTTTCATTATGCATGTGTGTGCATGCTTGAACACCTCATCAACCTGGTGCCAGGCCTTAAACAATAGACTTCTTTTATTAGCAGTATGCCTGAGTTTACGCTTGTTAGTCAGCGACTTGTATTATTTTATCAAACATTCATTTAGTTGGTGGCCTGGTGCTTCACTACAGCAGTTGAGCCTCTGCAGTGGTTAATGGCTTTAGCAGTGGCCATCATTAGGGGCCTGCATATTACAAACACAATTAAATCCCTGTTGGACACTTTTATTGTTGTGTGAGGGTCCTGTGTTTGACAACTGCAAACACACAGCCGTCACAGCGAGTTATGGGCTATCTCCTGAGCTCACAGGGGCTTAGGCCTGCGCTTTTTGTCTCCCAAAGGTGCCAGAGAAACAGGAACATTTTTATCCTCTTGAGCCCTGCCACTTTTAAGTAATCAACCTGTCTCGCGTTACTCATGACACTCACATACTCAGATGCCCTCTATTAGGTGACATGTATTATGCGTTGAGTAGCCCATTGTGCATTTAGTAATTCTGTGCAAACATTTGCAATGTCGGCATCATACAATCGAGCTCATCTTGTGTTTTGGCTTGTTTTCTAAACATTAATTGTTCCTCCCTGCAGTTAATTAAGAAAGGCCCAACAGTTTACTACACATGCCCCACACTCATCACGTTCACTAATCACACACACTCCCCAAACTCAGCAGTGACCCTAAGGACATGTGTATGGGGTTCAGCCATCTCCACCCATTTTACACACGCCACCAGCTCTTCTGCTCAAACCCCATACTCAGTTAACTGCCAACAGTTACACATGTACAGTACATTCAGTGTCTCTGTCTTGTGTTTCTTTTTTTTTTTTTCTTTTTTTACTTTTACAGCCTCCTGTGGTTCACCGTTATGCAGTTATTGGGAGCCGCTTGTTTCACTCCAACCTTTCGATGTTGTACCATAATGTGTTTGCTATGATTTGCAAGGCTCATGGCATAAAATATAACAAGAAGGTAAAAGCCATCACAGTTAACTTATTCATGTCATTTATGTCACTGGTATTTATGTAATTCTTACGTCTTTATACTGAGTATCATGACAATGACTGACAAGATAATCATTTATTTTACACTATGCCATGATGAGAGCTCTTTTTTGATTGATTTGCAGAGGAAGCAAGGAACCACCTTTGCATTTTATGACAACACTGAGCGATGCAACATTGGAATGATGTAAGTATTTTTCATTGCATGATATAAATTTATAAAACTTTGGCTTCATCTCTAGGAGATATAATTCTGAGCACATTAAGCTTTGTTTTCTCTGTTCAAATAGACCATGGTAAGAGGAAACCGTAGAGGATTAGGTAGATAAAAGACTTCTCTGGACTGAAAGCAAAGACGATTCTTTCAGAGGATTAAGATGCCACCTCTGGCTTTGTAAATGTTCCGACAAACTCTGCAAGTTGTTAAGCAGAGGGTTATTTAACATATTTATCACACAAATCCTTTAGCTTACACAGTGCTGTAACAGTTAAATCAAGCTGTGCTCATCACCCCCACACCTCCCACCCCAAAGACTGAAGATGTTGTCTGCTGAAAGTTTCATTTAACCACCACCGTCAGATGAACAAGGTGATTGTTTCTTAGCTGGCAACATGGGGATCATTAGTAAACTCGTTTGTTTGGGGTGTCATTAATAGAACGGTCTCTGCGGACCTCCAGGGAGCTCTAGTGACCTTTGCACAGAATCTGTCACTCATTCATCAGGAAATATCATCCACTAAGATGCAAGGAGAAACCAATTTCAAGGTACCACGTTAATGACTTAATGATCTCTCCTCATCTACATCATGAAACTTGCATGTTCAGTGAAGCAGCTATGTTGCTTCTGAAGAAAGTGTAACTACTTAATTTGTAGAAATGTATCACAATAGCATGTATTTTCAAATGAAAGAGTGTGGTTTAATATTGAGTAGTAGTAGCAGTTTAAACTCACTTTGTTTTGTTTGTTTTTCGAAGGAGCTGATCAAGGACATAGAGGATGTGCTGCAGATGACTGTTCAAAACAAGCTGCGAGCGGTGAAGGATAAACATGCTGCTTAAACAGCTGCTTTAGCGATAAGCTCGACTTACTCGCACCAAGTTAAGTCATCATGTCTTTGCCAGTCTTAACGTCACAGTACAATGTGAACATGTGAACCCTGGAGATGAACTGATTTTGAGGGGAACAGAGATTGCCAAATAAATACCTGAAAAACAATGTCAAAGACTGCCATGTGGTTTTATAAAAAAAAAAACACAATACAGTAAACTATGCACTATTCCACAAGGGAGTGAGCTGGCTGTGCTCATGCATATTCTGCATAAAAGGCTGTTTCATTTTGCAGTGCACATTCTCTTAACTTTATGCTCAGATAAAAAAAAAACTACAAGAGATGCTAAGAAGTTCCCCAATACATTGCACCTGCAAACTTGTGGCCACACCTGACGCTGGTTCATTGGGAAAGTGATTGATTTGAGCTATAATCTGTTTTTCAAAGGATTTCTTTAAGTTGCCCATATTTATTTCTTTACTTCTCTGACACAGCTTCTAGTGGGGAAGAGTACTGTTTTCTGATATCCCTTATTGTGTTGCTTACTAACTAGAGTTTTAACCGGCTGGAAAGTCATTGTAGTTTTTATGTCAGGTACTTTCCTTTAAAGATTGTAGCTACAGTTATTACTGCAACAGTTGCATGTGGATATTTTATAATAAATATACACACTGAGTTTAATGTTTGCAAATAGGATGTACATGTATTTTTACTTCATGAAGGTTCTGGCTTGGAAAGCTAAAGACTTGGATTTCACCAATTCTTCCTGCAGCTCTACATCCATCCCCAGAGGGGGTCATTCCTATGTTCCCACAGCCCTATGTTCCCTCAGCCCTATGTTCCCTCATTTCTAACTTTTGTTGTCACTGAAAATTAGGCCCTATGTTCCCTCAGCCCTTTGGTCCCACCATTGGTTGGGTTTAGGCAATGAAGAAAGGTTGGTTAAGTTTAGTAAAAAGACCAGGTAGAGGCTAGACAGGCCAGATAGGTAGAGTCCAGATAGGTAGAGAGAGTCCAGAGGGAACATAGGGCTGAGGGAACATAGGCACGCTCCCATCCAGAGAGTGGGAGGTGCGCCTGAAATGCAGTGTATCCAGGGTAATTACTGAAATTACTGAATGGTATTTGTTAATTTTCATAGCCATCTGTGCATACAGTTGCTAATCTAAGTTATTTTTGGCATAATACACAATTGGACCAAAATACTTAGACAGTGGGTTACAGATCTTAAGAACCCAGTACTCAATGGAGGACTGTTACAGCTGGCTTCTGTGCATGAAAAAGGTTTTAAAAAGGGATTAGGCCTACTTGTGATTTGACTTGACAAAGGACTTTATTAAATGCATCTTCATGGTAAATACTTGTAGGAATAGGAAATATTTGTTCATTAACCACATGTTTTTTGTAAAATAGTTCACATGTGAATTATGGACTGTAAACAATTGCTAAATTGTATTTTCACTTTCTAGTTTTATAGGGTGGGCTGAGGACAGTGTAGAGTCTGAACACTTAAGGAGACACGGGGAGTTGGTGAACAAGTGAGTACACGACACGCTGTATAAATGCAGGTAGGCTAGTAGTTGATTAACTCTGTCGAAGGAGGAACAACTGTGCAGCAGCGCTACGTTTCCAACCGGATGACTTTAGCTGGAGAACCAGGTCAGAGCAAGAGCAGCGACAAGCAGCACACCGCTGCAGCGAAGGAGACCGCTGTCTTCTCAGGTCTCTTAGCTGGCTAAGGTGACATTTTCGTGTGTCTCACAGCTCTATGTAAGGCGTATTGTGTTAAGCTCACGGCGGTCATGTTTGCTAACGTACACTCACGTGTGTTTCTTATGTCGTTTGCACTGTGTTGATATGAGCATTATACTCCCTTGTTACTGAGCTATGAATGGCAAGTTGTATAAAAGCTGATTGTTTTAACTATGGCTTGTCGGCGAGGCGTTTACGTGCAGCGCTGGTGAACAAATACAAAGAGCAGCGATGCGTTCAGCACATTTTGGACCACTCATGAAGGGGTTTCTGAAGAAGATACACAGCACCTTCCTAAAGGTCGCCCTGTTTCCGAGCACGTTTGGTCGGACTGCTCCTCGGCCAGCTGCCTCAGAGGTGCTGACCTGTCACCTGCTGCAGCGGAAACTTCCGCCCTGGACCTCATACTGTGTCCGCTACAGCTCGGTCCACAACGACCAGTTCGGACTGTCCAACTTCAACTGGAGAGTTCAGGGAGCTAACTACCAGATACTGAGAACAGGCTGTTTCCCCTTTATAAAATACCACTGTACCAAAGCACCTCCACAGAACCTGGACTTTGAGGACAGGTTTTTCACCATGCTGAAAGTCATTAATCTGGGTCAGTGTATATATATTTAATATCCACTCATTTGCTCATTACAATTTCCATTATAAACACTGCAGACACAGCATAACCTCTGTGTACTTTGTTTTGCAGGCATCCCCTGTTTGGCCTATGGCATTGGTTGCTGGATGGTTGTGGGAGCTGCAGAAACTGTGCAGACAAGTGTTGGACCTGTCACAGTATATTTCGCCTACAAAGAAGACGAAAACGCACAGTATTAACCAATGTTTTGAATGCACCTTGAAGAGAGTGCAAAATACATAGCGGGTGTATTTACAACATGTCTCCCAGGTGATGATCTGTTGACAAAAGTGCCATCCAGTGTCACTCCTGCCCCTATTGTGTTCTTTTGTGTTTAATTATTAAAGATTTAAAGTTGCAATGGAGGAGTCAGTTATGCCTGTTATTGCACTGACATACAATACTGGCAGTGTTTATTCAGAAAGCTAACTTTCCATTAAAATTTAATGGAAAGTTTAGGATTTCTCAAAGAATGGACTGTATGACACACTCCCTCTTTCATTTACTGCCTGCGGTAAATGTGTGTTTTTACACTTAATGTGTTTTAAGTTTTTTATTGCAACAAATGGGATGGCAGTGTAGGAGAGAATGATGATTTAAGATGGTCAAGGTCTTATAAATTATATCAGGAGGAAATATTTGTTCTGCATTACAATGTATTTTGCTTCATTTTGTGTGACAAATGGGAACCTAAATTACCACAGCTCATTTACTTGAAGGTGAATTAGTGATCACTCTCCATGCAACAGATAGTCAATAGTGTTAAAGGAAAAAAACAGTGACAAGACAGGTCTGATAAAATAGGTTTTAATTACAAAAGTGTGGCCTTTGTGAATAGACATCTACATCCCTTCCTTCAGGCCTTCTCTAGCCTTTGATTTCTAGTAATGTGCTTTGCTGACAGGGCACACTTACCTCTTCTGCAGAGTCCTGCTCCTTACGAGAAACGGCTTGACAAACTGCCATATTGATTTCTTCACCCCTCAGCATCTCCTACTAATAGCATTTATCAGCGACCTCAATTTTCTGGCCTTGGCCTCTTCATTTTTAGCAACAATGAAACTGAACGAATAATTTCTTGTTGTACATGTTAATCAATGCACCTTTTGACCTTATTTGCACTTGAAGGCTATGAGATCCACCTACATGCTGTTTGTGATGTACAGCTTCCCATGAATGTCATGTTTCCCAACACTTGTGCCCTCTACGCAAGAACAGTTCAATTTCAACAGACAATTTGATATAAAAGACTATAAAAAATTCTTAAACACAGTGTTAAGATGGTAATCTGCGTACATTTGTAGCTCTAATAACACTTTGATAGCACCATCACATCAACCCCCAAATTGGTCTCTAATTGCCAACTCAGACATTTAACACATGTTAAAAAAAAAAACCAAAAGTACAGCAATTTGCACATCCCATTTCAAAAAGTACACTCTTACACACTGTTTTGTTTTTCATAATCAATGTAACTTTTGATGTATCCTCAAAATTTTTAAACCTCATGCAGAATTCATGTGTAAAATCCCCTTAAACAGCGTGATGACACCACACTATCTCGTAATCATGCTAATTGCTTTGAACAAGGAACATTTAGACACACTTATGGAAATCTGATCCATAGTATCAGGCTGCACTTAAATCCTCCTCCTTTCATTTCCAACCTTTCATCAGGACTGAAAGTGTGCATGGGGAATGCTCAGGCAACCATGTCTTAATTACTCATTGACCCTTTGACCCACGAGATGCATTGATACCACCGTACAGCCAGACACAATTGCATGGGGTTGCAGCTGACTGCAGCTTTGTGTGTGGCTATTACAGGATGATGCGAATCAGTGAAATCTAAACTGTGGAGCAGGCGAGTACATTGTATTTGTTTTCAGGGCTTCACCTTTGAGTCACTCTAAACTGCAGGGGAGGGCACCCCTTCAGCTCGGGCAAAGGCTTAGCATTACACATCAAACCGCTTTCACCACCAGTGCAGGTCTATGGTTATCGGGACAGTAAATGAGCGTATGTAAATCAACAAAATATATCTGCTTTTGATGCGAGATTGATGCCTTTTAATAGGCTTGATAGTCTAGTCCCATATTGAAGAATGTAAATTACCCAACACATATCTAATGTGGTAATGAACAAAGAATTACTGCCTGTTTGGTGAGTTTAATTGCATGCTAGAGCTGGTAATAAGTTTTGTCAAGGTGAAATCTTTAAATACTTGTACTGTTTAGAATTTAGGTAAGTAAAGCAAAACAAGTGCTGAAATTGAGTGTAGTCTGGCTGTAAATTGTTAATGTTCAACAGTGAAATTGCTAATCAACTTGCAGAGACTTGTAATTATCTTCTAATTAGCTAATACATTCTCAGTTTCTTCAGTTCAAAAAAAAAAATAGTGCAAACCATGTTGATATCCTTGAAACAGTTGATGTAGACGATTGTTAAATCAATTATTAAACAGGAAAGTCACCGCAGTTTTTCCTCTGTCATATAGATATATGGCTTGGCAGAAACAATTATTGTGTGAACAACCCCTGCAGCTAATGCTGGTGAGGTTATCGTTATTAAGCCTCTGGATTGGCCACCAGCTCCGTCTCTGTGCTTGCTCCATGAGCAGCAGGGGTACAAGAGCCATCACTCAGATCACTTTAAGGATCACGCTGGAATTGTATCTTAATGCAGAGGTGTCAGCCAGCATTGTCACAACCCTCTTTGTGAAATGCCAATTTCCTTAAAATTGTAATGTGACAACTGAAACGTGTAGCTCATTACTTTTCAACTAGAAACATCTCAGGTTGCAGACATATGCGCACAAAGAGTATTATTCAAGAAATACTTATATACCTATGTTAATTAGGCAGTGTTAGGTACATCAGACATTTTGTTTTATAATTGTGAAAAGATGTTTTGAATAGTTGGTAATTGCTGACCTCTTGTCAGTGACATATGGGATATTTTTCTTTTGGGTGGGGGATAGGGTTGTGAAGCCATTAAAAATCTATTAGGGTATATTCCTTCACCCAAGGGATGACGAGGGCCATTGTAACTCTTTTCTTTACATCTCCCTTTGCTTCTTTATCTTAATGACATCTTGTATGAATGTATGTGTAGGGGGAGGGAAGTGTTGAAAGACTATGCCTGCTGTGCCAATCAGTGTTGCCAAAGCTACTGTCAGTGGGTGGCTGAACTGTCTGTCACTCATATTTTCTTGCTCTTCTTCGCCGAAGACCACTCCCAACTGACATTAGGGCTGAGTTTCAAAGAACAGAAGTGCTGGACAATTTCACCAAGGTCTCTCCGTGTTAAAAGTGTGATAAAAATGCTAATTTTGTATTCATGGAGTAGAAGATCTAAATTTATATAGTTTAATATATCATTGTCAGCGCTTATACTGTGTTTAGTTGATGCCCTTAAGCTTGTGCATTTAAGTTGATACCCAAATCCCTTTTTTCTTCCAGTTCAAGTTGATTATTGCTTTGTTTTTCTTTCTCGTTGATGATGTGGCATCATGTTCACTTCATTCATACTTAATGCTTACTCTGTTGACATTAAGAGAGTAATGGATTTTAATAGTTTTTCCACGACTTATCGGGAGAGTTAAATGAACTATCCATTTTTATTATATATTATGCAGTATTTAAAGTTTCAGCTCATTAAAAAACAGACGCCCTCCACACCCCCCAGGCTGTCTTTTACCCCCCATGAGCATGCAGTCAGGCTCCTCTAGCCACAGGCACCGCTTGATCTGTTTTTCCTAAGTCAAAATTGAAATACTCTGAAATATTTATTTATTTGTTTATGCTTTTTCCTTTTACCAAAGAACAGCCCTAATGTCTTTGCAACTTAAACAAGCAGTACCAGTGGATCTGAACGGGAAGCATAATGCATGCTTTTGTTTGATTGATATAATTGGCTACATTTCATATACTGCATGACAGAATTTCTTATATGTTAAGAAATACTGCATACATCCAAATTTTGCACCAGAACAGGCTCCTTGTGTCATTCGATTTCCGTGCTTCTTACTTGCACGATAAGCAGCAGCCTACACAGCAACTCAATTCCAGACTGGAGATTTACATTAAATACACTAATACTGATGCTGCATACAAACACAGAAATGGAATAAATCAATTTTGTTCTCAGAAATGCTTCACATACTTTTTGATGCAGTGTGATCTCCAATCTTTCTGCAAATGAGCTGCAGTCCCTTGTAATGGTTTCTGCTCCTCGTGGGAGGCCGGTGTCTCAGAAAAGCTGCTGATTGAGGGGGAAATGTAATACAGGTGTAAAGCAGACTTGATAGGGGTCTTACACGAGGGTTATGCATTTTAACAGTGATATACATACTGTTACATATTTATCAAAGAATATGGAATTTGCTGGGTTGACTCTTTCTGGCCTTTAGAGATTTGCAGGTTTCTGCCAGAGTGTTGTTAATTCAGGCAGAGAGGGTGGCTATTATGTTGAATTAATCGGAATTAAGGATTTAAATTGGTTAAGTAAGCACTTCATTAATTGTGACTGGATTGCTGTGTGTGAGGGGGTTTATAGATGGTGTAGACTGCTTGTGCTTCGATGAAAGAAAAAGAGGAAGTTCTGAATTTAAAAGCTGGTTGGTGCTTGGCATGTGTAGACAAGAAATCCCATATATGTATATTTATTGATTAGTTGATCAACAGAAAAAAATGCAATACATGTTAAAATTGATTTATGGTCAAAGTAATTTATGAATAAACAGTAAAAAGGCACTATAACCCTTCTGGTTCTAGCTCTTCAAATGAAAGCATTTGCTGCTTCTCTTACTTTCAGTCACACCACACAAGACTTTCAAAGATGCAATCTATTTTCTAATGTGACTTTATTATTGTTATGCGTTGTATTATGCATTTAGTCAATGGGAAAGTAAAACGCTTGTAGCGCATTCATTCCCACCCTCGCAGATAGCACATCTATATGTCCAAGTCTGAGAGACTTTTGTATACATATAGTATTTTCTAACTTTTACTGCAAGGCAGCGACTGAAAATTTAGGGGTTTAATTTAATTAAAGGCTCTCTTCGAATGCTGCATCCATTAACCACTGGGTGAGTGTTCAATAGTGTAATCTTTGGCCTTCACTTTGGACATGGCATTAGCTGCTGTAAGTGAAGTTATGGCATAGGTCATTTGGAAGCAACCGCCTTACTTGACGTGGCTCCCCCAGTAGAGGTGGACTAATTGAGGTGTGTTTTTATCTGGGCTTGCTAATGATGATGAGGGTACAGGAGAAGTAGTCTGTCCCCTTAGGCTGAGGAATAGCATGACTTAGCCAACCTTCTGTACTTATTGTCCAACAAAGGGGGAATTCACTTAATGCAGTGTTTCAGAAAAGTGGATAATTGTGGCCACAATCAATAAAGTAACAGAGCGGAAAATGAACGGTGTGTGCAGTGAAGCTGTGTTGTAGATATTTGACAGAAATCGAAAAGGAACAAGGCTTCCTGTTTTTGTGTTTGTTTCAGCCAAGTCATCAAAAGAGATGTTTATTTCCGGTTCCTGCACGCATTATACGTATACAAGCTGGTATAGCGGTACATATTTACTTTGTGTACATGTATCTGTGACCATGAGCGTGTGTGCGTTTGCATGTGTTTGTGTATGTATGATAGAGGGGGTGGGTTTGGTTGGATGAGCCACATTGTTCCTGTGCGGCCTAGTGACATCGCTGGAGGGCAGAGAGGGATGGAACCTGAGAGGGGTGACAGTGATAAATAGCCCTTTTAATAACAGCTGCCCCACTTGGCCAGCTAGTCTCAGTCAGTGTCCTCTGTGTATTTATGCCTATGTTTATTTATGCATCCATAGCATGCAGGAAATCACCACCGCAGGGGTACAATCATTCTTTTTTGTGGTGGGGGGATTGCATTGGTTTAACTTTGGAAGGAGGTGGGCCGGCTCGTCTTAAACCGAGCAGATATTCATTTAACCCTGAGGTTGATCTGTTGGTATGTTTGTGCTGAAATATTCAAATATTCTCATCTCAGAGAGGTCTCTTTTTGTTACTTAAAGAACAAACAAAAGTCCTGAAAGTACAAACAATGAGAAATGTATACGTTTAATCAAAGTAATGAGTTTTGGGATCTCAGTACAATTGCAGCAAAAGCATGAGATTCCACAGAGACTAAGGCCAGATTTGAACTTAATACATTAAATCCTGCAAGTGTTTTTCTGCCTCATCTGAGGCCACATTCAGCTCTTTAAATACCATGCAATTCTTCTTGGGTATCTGGAAATGCTATTACTTAATGCTATAATGGCTCATCTGAGCACCTTCAATCTGCATGGCTTTTACATTTTTGGTTCATTGTTGCTGTTTGACTGAAATCAAAAACCTTTTGTCTGCTGAAATATGACCCCAGGCCGGGGTCTGTGAATAGGGAGAGGGGAGGCTGTAGATCAGAGGTGTCAAAGCTTCTTCCCGGAGGGCGATGTCGGCACTGTTCTCACTCGAACCACTTCCCCTCCCTTTAATTGGTTCAATTAGTTAAGTATCCATATACATTATTGTGTATGCATTTTTCATGACTCTTCTTAACGCTCTGTTTGAACTGAACAACTTCCGGCTATGATTTGCCATTTGGATGAATGTCAAGGAGACTAAATGATTGCGCTAATTGAGTAATTAAAAGCAGATGTTGGAGCAAGAGCCAACAGCGTACACTTTAAACACTTTGCCCTCCAGAAAACCTACAGTGTTTTTGACACCCCTGTTATGTATGGTTATCCCAGAGGTGCCTCTGTAATAGTTACAGTTTCACCCTTGTGATTATTCAGTTGAAGTCTTTGCTATTGAACCAAAATGGTGTTTTTATGCTATTTTGACCAAGGGAAATGGTCTGGAAAAGAAAAGCCCATCATGCTGCCTAATGGCCAGACTCAGTGGTGCACAGATTCAACACAAGCTCTAGACAGGCAAAGCACGGTATCGCCACACTTGCCCCATCACTCTTGCCCCCCGCTGTCCTTTGTTGGGACACTAGTGGTCTGGGCGAGACTCTTTTGAAGGAGAGGATGTTATGTTGACGGTAATTAACACTGGAAATGTGCCAGTAATGGGAACCACTGTGCCATCAAATCGCAAAGGAACAGAGTGTATTTCCATGGTTTTGACAGCTGTGTTGATTGGAGCATTGCTGGAAGGCTTTACAAAGTACAGATCAATAAGTAACAATTTTCCTATTAAAGAAAAATTACTTGGACATTGCACTAAGATAGCTTGTGGCTCTTTCACTTCAGACCAGTTGTGGAGGAACAGTCCCTTGCTGAAAGACGGTTTGGGTAATTTTGCCTTTACTGAGACGTTATTTGTTTTTCAGTCACTCTAGTACTCATCAATAATATTTCTTAGTGTGTTGGTTTGAAAAAACGTGGTGCTGATGGTCCCCATCCCCCTTCGTTTTAGGAGAAAGGAACCTGAACTTAAATTCAAATTAGGATTTAATGTTAAAACAAGTCATGACAACAGATAGTACTGATCTTTTCAGTTTTTTAATGTTTTCAAATCACACAATAACAAGATCTTCAGTTTTATTAGCAGTACATGCCCGACTAGAGTCTGTAACTGACTGTGTCTAAATCCTAAACTTTTTTTTCGTGTGAGTGTGATCTGACTGTACTTGACCTGACTCTGAATTTAAAGATTTTATGATCATTTGATGGAAACTTTGGAACAAGGAAGTATGTGAACGGGAATCGTCTTGTTGTTTTTGTGTATTTTTATTTGTTATGATGAAGGAAATTGTAATCTAAGCTTACCTAAGTGCTACTTATTATTATATTATATACGTATTATAATACAACTCTGTGTGTAATCTGGATACAGCATTTTACCTTTACAAATCCTTTGCAAACCCATAGATATCAGCACCATGAGTTACAATTAAAATTACACCAATGTTTTCTGAAGAAATTGACATTTTAAATTGCTGTATTTCACAATCTGATAAAAATGTAAGATAATTTCCTGGACGTACCCTTTCAACTGGATCCACATCACAATTGAAAGGGTTCCTCCCTAGTGCATGTATTCCACTATGGTGCAAATCGTCATACAGTGCTTTTTACATTATCTTGCAGAATAAACAAACAGATGACCTCCTGGCAGAGATAACAAAACAATTCAACAGATTAATCTGTTATCAAAGATATGTTACACCTGGTGGTAAATTAGCTGAGGCAGTACAATGACATGTCTCTTATGGCGCATAATAAAATCAGATCCTGATCTGACCAGAATATTTGAATGCCAGCTCATGTTTCACAGGGACTGTCTATAATACAATTATGAAAATTAGTTTCCAAGAGTTTAAGGGATCCAATTTAACCTTAACTATCAGCGCTTTCTTTTGTTCTAGATTTGTTATTTTGACTCTTTCACCTGTAAAGTCATTAACAGAAAAGGTATAATTGCCCAGTGCCAAATGTAGTCAGTTAAGATATTCAAAAGCAGTCAAGAGAGTTGATGGCAAATCTTGTTTTAATAAATCTCTAGGCCACTAGCGTGGCTAATGAACTTAGTAATTACTCATCACTGGCTGGAAGAGTTTAGCCTGGGTGAGATGAAAGCAGTGGCTGCTGGGAGCCACAGGAATGGCACAACAGGCAACAATCAACACAGTGTCTGCACAACAATCAATCAAAACTGTCAGGCCCTTAACAGTCAGAGTAATTTGCTGGTGTTTTTCAGAAATGAGTACACCTTATAAAATGTAGCTAAGATCAGTTTCCCAAACACCTTGCAGCACAATATGTTTAAACCAATGAGATCTGTGTTGTGTAATTTATCACACTGCTCTTAGAAAAAAATATATTATTTTTTAGCTAAGGAACTGTTTCATGGGCTCCAATTACTCCACTCAAGCCTGAAGTCACTTCCTCTTACAATACAGTGTACTGTGTGGTTGAATGTTACATTTCTTCACAGTGTTTTGGCTCAGTGTTATACAGCTCAGCAGTTTTCATTATTTGTTTTGCTATGTTTTTCACTTTAATGTCTAGTCAATCTACCCACTTCTATTACACTTTCTAGCAACAATCAAAATACATAAAACGTATACAAGAGAAAGAAGACATTTATTAATACATATACATGTTTATTTAAAATAGCTCTATCTATCTATCTATCTATCTATCTATCTATCTATCTATCTATCTATCTATCTATCTATCTATCTATCTATCTATCTATCTATCTATCTATCTATCTATCTATCTATCTATCTATCTATCTATCTATCTATCTATCTATCTATCCCCCTCCCTGTCTATCTATCTATCTGTCCATCTATATGAATTGTCAATCATTTAAATATGAATTGTAGCGTTTTACTGAGCATCTGTTAAACCACAGTGATATTTAAATACGAGTCAGAGCAGGGTGGTGAGTAACACTGGACTATTCACAGATGCTCCTTTCTGCAGAACTCTAAATCATGCTTCTTAATTCCCAGAGCCACATCTCAATCATACTCCTTGCTAATTTGAGAGTCACCCTCATTTCATTTTAAACGATTCATTTTTGGCAAATTTGTAAATGGCCCCGATGTGTTCTACAATTTAGTCAATTACTGTTTCAGCCAGCAGGACTCCGGGGACCAGGAACATACATCGCCTGGAGGTGCCATCTCAATAATTGTTTCAGAAAAGTTGGGAATGGATTGCTAACGCTCTGTTCCACTTATTGAAATGTCAATTGGAGCCAGGACCCTTTTACTTCTCTTCTTACTCTTCCTGCCTGCTTCACCTCTCCTTCCCTGAGTCCTAACCATTGCTAAAAGAGTCGTGCTGAATTTGATATTTCCTAATTTTTAATGCTGAACCCTGTGTTCTTACAACAACTTGCATCATTTACGACAAACTCAACAGACTTGAGTAGTTGAGTTTACACTCACTTCTGACTGTCTGAATTAACCCTTGACATGCAGCTGTCCTGTCATTTGTAAAATAAAATGTAGCAGATCATTTGAACTCTACTGTATACTGAAATTGTAATTAATTATTAATTAGCTGGATAAAATTAAGAGATGATGATAATCCAAATTAGGTCTTAATGGGTACTAATTAAGAGGAGAATCCTTCTTTATGGAACCAAACAGTGTGACCCGCAGACCCCAATTAATTAAGTTATTATTAGCCATTTCCCTGTGTTTGGCTGATCTGGATCTTGTTCAGATGAAGGCAAAATATGTTTCAAAACTCTGAAAAATGTGTTTCTGTTTGTTTTGCCACAAGGTCCCTCACCCGTCCTCTGAGCCAATTAACCTGTGATGAGCCTGTTGGTACAACGCTGATTAATTAGAGCAGGGAAGAGATCTACACATGATGTGAAAAAGCCCTCAGGTGAGTACAATTTAGCTGTTATCTCTTGCTTCTGCCCCCCTTCATGTGTGCACCGAAACACATGGAAGTACTCAGTGAATTGCTCATGTGGAGTCATCTTCATCATCCAGACGTTATAATGCAGGTTAGAAATTAAGAAGCTATTTGGATGAATGGGAAAAATGTCTCTGATATCGCATAATATAGATGCAGTGTCTTTTTTTAGCCTTTAAAAAATATATATATTATCAGATTTCTCTGGTGTGTGTGCATTTTATAATTGACATATTTCCATCACAGTCAGAAAATATGTTGAACAAATTGTCATCACTTAATTGCAGCATTTCAGGTATACATTTTTATAAACTTCAAGTGGTTCAGGTGTTTGCAGAATACTCAATCGTCACCGTGGTTAGAAAAACTAACCTCTGAAATTTAAAAATCTTTATGAATGTCAGATCTCAGGGTAAACATGCAAGTATATTAGTATGCAATGTTTCAATCAATAAGACATTACTGATTGATAGCTTTTCTTTTGCCATTTAAAGCATTGAGGCCACTAAATCTCTCTCGCCATGTAGCTTTAAGCTGAAAAATAGGAAAATTATATAAGTATATACTTATTTATTATATGGGGTGAAATGTTTTTTTTGTGTTTGGTCTTTTTAATGTGAGGGAAAATAGGAGATTACTTTTTGATATAATAAAAACTAATCGTGTTTGATGTCTTTGTTGACAAAAATGTTCAGTAGATGTGTTCTTTTAATTTTGGCCAATTGGTTGTACTTTTTTTTAATGTTTTTTTTTATTTATTTATTTTTATCTTGATTAACTCTATCGTTTTCTCTTTAAGTACAAATACACAAGAAAACCTTTGTCATTAAATGACAGTAAAAGTCCTTAAAGAAATGACCAAATAACTGGTTTGTAATATGAATCGTAAAGGCAACATTAAACAAAGTTTCCTCCGCAGTGCATATTGTAGTCATAGTCAATAACAGAGTGTGTGTGTTTGTGTGTGTGTGTGTGTGTGTGTGCGCGTCTGTGGGTCAGCTGCTTGCGTCTGTTCTGATTACTGGATGGGTAATTCTGTACTTCTGTGTGTAAGACCTTCAGCTCTATTCTATAATTAACTTTTGCCTGCGCCCATCAGGTTCCATTCCACACTTGATGTGTCCATAGTGACTGTTACATGCAACCAGCTTGCCATTCAGTATGTATTAAGCTGTCAGAGTGGGCTGCTCTCCCAAGCCGCCTGTCTTCACTGAACAACCCAGCCTATTAACTCCTATTGACTGTGACACACATGTCCCTCCAAAATGAGCGGTTCCGTATTGATTTTTCCTGAGCGCTGCTCACTTCCCCCTTTCACACCGCCAAGGGTGAGATCTTTATCCTGACTGATTGTATATGTTCCTCGTATCAGAGCACTGTTGTGCAATTGCCATTTCAGACCCATGAACCCTCCTCTGCTCTCCCCCTCCTGTGTATCATGGCTACTTGTATGCAGCCAGGTCTCAATGAGACAATTAAAAGTCCCAAGTCCCTTGTGTCCTCTGTAACACTGCGGTCAAATGGAGCTGTAGACCCTCAACATGGCCCATAGTCTCCCTCCAGCTTAATACAGTGCACAACATAAGACATAAGACATGACAGTCGGTTCTTCTCCCCCCACTAACACGCTGCCTACCAATCAATGAAGCTGAATAGAGGGGTGCCATATCCTCTCAGTGACGCTCTTTGTAACTGCTATGGCCAAAATGAACCCTGACAGCCTGTATCGACATCATATCAAGCTGCACCATTGAGAGAAAAATGATTATCTGCTGCTGAAATCAGTTATTGACATGCTGTGGAATAGCCTCCCCTCCCCTAGGGATTTATTGATACAGTTTATGGCATATAAATATTTATCTAATATGTGTCTGAAATAGATTTGTCTAGTTAAGGTATACAGTGCATGTGTCTGGTTTGGTCTATGGTTAACCCACAGAGGGCTATCAACACCTCGCTCACGCTCCTCTGCCACTCAACCATGACTCTGCCTTTCCCTCTTGTTGAATACTGTTTTTACAGGCAGCATGAAATTGCTTTGGCTGTTGAAGTTAATAGTAAAAACATGTTGTAATTATATTTTATAGCCTCTCACTCTAGAAACTCAAAATGGCTTTACTGAGGCCATCATGTTGTGGACGTGTCCACGTGTCACACCATCACTGGAGGAGGTAGTTAAACCCTCAAACACAAGAAAAACCTTAATGGACTGTTACTCCAGTTAATGCAGTAATCATGTATTCAACCTTTTACTGAAAACTCTATGTTGAGACATTTTTATAGTGAATTATTATCTTTTGGTTTTTACAAGCATTGTAGTTAATTTCTACAGAAAGCCTCTACACAAATAAAAGCTTTGGAGATAAAAGATGAGATAAGATCCCTGTCTATATTATACAGCTGTCAACATTATAATACTACATAACTGGAAAAAAGCAGCTGAAAGTCAACTGCGTATAAAAAGTTTCATGGCCGGTTATCAGGTATAAATGCTCTAGTGCCACTGCTTCTCTTTAAGTAATGTGTGAAATGTGGCTTCAACTTTTGTCTCTCTTTCTTTTTTTTTCTTCTTTCTCGTTCTGACCCACCATACTGTCATTTGGATAAACAGAGTCCATTCTAACACAACATCTATTGAATTTATTGAAGGAATATTTAGGATTTTTGATATTGCTCTATTTGAATAAAACAGACCTAACTTGATTAAGAGAAATTGGCGCCTTTTAGCAAAGCTGTAGGCCTACATGACGCACAGAGCTTGAAATGCACTATATCACTGCCATTTATTTTTGCTGCTTTGCGTCAGTGAGACACAAGAGTTGTTACTCTTTCCTTTGGCCAAAGACTGATAAACTCACCACAGACACTGTCTCTCGGTGACAGCCGTGATGATATAAAGGAAGTTAAAGAAACCCTATCTCTGAGCTATTTCACTGTATTTGTCTTGTCCCATAATGTCGGTGTGAGAATCTTGTTTCTGCATTTCTCTTCTGACAGCTTTTATCAAAGTCTGATGAAACAAATTTGTCATTAGATTTGTCCATCAACTTCTTCACCCTGGTATTAAGGTTTTATTGTACATCAAGTGTTATATTGATCTCCTACCTCTTGTAGCTGCTGAACTTGAGATGACCTGCTTTGCTGCTCGTATGTTTAGAGGTGGGGAGATGCACCCTTGGCTTTTCAATCAAACTGCTTGACCTTTGCAGATTTCCTTTGTTAGTTAGTTACTTCTCTATTTCTGTAAAAGCTGATTATATTACTCTACCAGCCAAACGATGAAAATTAAAAGCAGATTATTCCGAGGCCTTTTTTTTCTAACAGAGATGGGAAATATATGACATGCAGTGATATTGTATGTTATTGATTTTTCTAGACTGATTTTTGCAGCACGTAGCGGAGTGACTTTTTCTCCTCGATGATGCACAGCTGTGGCCCTGTGAACATGACAGGCAGTCTCAGGTCAAATACCTCTGTCTCCCATCCTCCGTTGTGTCTCTATTACAGTCTGTTGGCTCTTTGGCTGACTTATTGACCAGCTCTCATGCTCGTTACTCAACAGAGGAGTAGTTTGCTGTGATTGATACCATGACTACTCTAAGACCTCTCTCAGACCCCCCCTCCTCTTTCCTCTCTAAATCCTATCTGTGGTTTTAAAGCCATGAGTGGGTTTCATTAATGGTCTCTCCTGTTTATGACACCATAATTAGAGTTGAGGAAAGGCACCTAACTACCACGGTTCCACCATACTGAGAAAGTCAATAATGCAAGCCCAACAACTTCTCACACAATTGAGCCCTGTGGAAAATCTATATGCTCTGCTGCTCTATGTCTTTATGGCACTGTTTTAGCAGAAGCCACCTGATTTGTTAGTGTTTTGCCCTCCACTTTTAACTAATCCCACAGAATTGATTATTAACACCGACGATATCATTTAGTTTCCAGCAGCCTCCACAGAATAGATGTTGCGTGGGATGTTTCCTCTGTTTGGAGCTGGTGTGTGACATTGTGCTCAGTATAGCATGAGAGGCCGAGCCTTGTGGCCATTTACCTGCTTTATAATTTGTTTTGTGCTCCACCTCATGTACATGCAGCGACTCCTGTAAAAACCCAACCAGGCTGACCGCTACGCCTGGGTTATTTGTGTGGAGCAGGTCATGAGGGATATTACATTAGATTGCTTTCCCAGAAAATAATTCTGCCAGGTGGTCTATTGGGCTTTACTCTGTGTATCTGTCAGGCAGGATCGCATGCAGTTGCACAGAGAAAGAGAACTGTTTGAATACACACAAATACACCCTTTTTTTTTTTACTCACCCATCTGTCTTTTTAATTAAAACAACAACAAAAAACAGCTAAGGGAGTACTAGTGCTTGCAGAAGAATATGTACTATTTCAGGCTGCACCTTAGATGATGAAAGAAATATGTTTCTTTATATTACAAGCTGCGTTCAAATAAACATTTTATCCATGTTAAAGTAAATTCAATCATTCAAGAACCACACAACTACTTCAAAGTAATTTCCCCGTCTGCCCCTTGTGTCAAGTTCTTGATGTATGTATTATGTTTTCTGATTCACAGGTTAGTGTGGTACAACAGCTATTTGGGATGTGGCACTTAACTGAATAGTGCGTGGTCCTTAAATGTTCAGCAGATGGTGTTCCCTTCAAATGAAGACAAGTCAGGTTTTATTTATTTTTTGTCCAAGATTCCAACTATGCCTAAAAGGGCTTCACAAAAGGAAAAGTTGAAGAGAGTTGGCATGTAAAGCAAAAAAAAAAAAAGTTGAGATTAGAATAAAAGATAAAAGATTCTGGTCTTGGTCCTGGTGAACTGGAGCATCAGTATTTGTAACACAGCCCCTTGTTCTCACTAAGGGTCATGACTGTCATCTGATGGGTGCTTTAGAAAGCACCATGAATAGTTGATGTCAGAGCGTTCACTACGGCCCCGCTGTGAATGTAAATAAGATGCAGGTGACTGGGACACTATTTCAAGGGTCAGGCTCACCACAGCTCTGTTTCATATGGCTTTGCTATTTGTGCATAGGTGGGCCCTTTGGAAACAAGAATAAGACTGCGTTCAGACCAGCAATAGCACCGCATGAAAAAAAATACATAAACAAAACAGTCTCATTCATTTGAAGTGAGCCAGTCTGGGAAGCAAACAACACAGGGTCATGCAGCAAAAATGCATCACCTGGCTCGACTTTTGACAAAACACAGTGTAATGTCATCTGGCATGACCAATCTCATACATACATGCATATTCCTGGTAGTTTCTCTATTTTATTATTACTTTACTTTTTTGTTATGTTGTTTACCTTGCAATCATTGCAAGAAAAGATCATTTTTATTTTTCCGTCAAAGAGTTGTAAAAGCCTGTCTCATGGGGTTATAAACTGTGCACTGATTTTGGGGACATAGAAACCTTTGAACTAGATTATCTGGTAGTCAAACCACGTCCTGTTTTGAATATCAGGCCTTAGAGGTCCCTGAAGCAACACACTTCCCCCACTTTAGTCAAGAATCTATGCCCATGCTAGTATCTCCGAGAAGCTGTATTCAGGACCAGCAGTGTTTTGAACTACATGCCAATGCTGCCATGCTAACATTCCTGATGAGACATAAAGCTAAGTTGAGGCTGATTGGGAAGCCAATCGTTTTTCAGATATTGACCAAGTTCTCGGAGGCTACTGTTTTTCTTTTTTTTCTTGATGAGTAGGATTCATCATGCAGAGACCATGAATGTTTACACACAGTTTCATGGCAATGCATCCAATAGTTAGATTTAATTCAGCCTGGCCCAAAGTGGTGAAGCACGTTACCCATCCTCACACTACTGTCTAGTCTTAAAACAATCGCTCAGTAAAAATGCTAATAGAAAAAGTAACCACTCCTACAAGTTTAGACTTAGAGGTAGCAGCCATGTTTCAATCTGAAAGCAGTGTTAATGAGGCCAGGAAAACATGTTGAGATGACAGCAGTCTAATGACTTCCATGACAGTATACAGGCACTGGTGTAATCACAACTAAATGTCAGACACCATAAGGCCTGGTGCATAATGGCTCCAGATTGATATCGCCCTCTTGCTTTAATTAAGCAATGCAATTTTTGCTTAAAAGGTATTGATTGCAGTTTAAAGGAAGAGTAAGCTGTCAAACCAAAAAGTAAAGAAAGGACCCTCGAGTCATACGTAACAGGCTGAACAGTTGTGTGCTGGGAGGGATTTGCTCAGACAAACACAAGCCAGGCAGCTGCTCGCTGGTTGGCTACATCGCTCTGTCTGACATAAGATGAAGTTAAGTAAGGTTAAGTGGCACTATAGCCGACAAGGTTGAGTTGATTATCAATTATGATAGTTACCACTCAGACTATGGCCATTAATCAAAGCAGTCAGTCAGTAACCTGTGAAGGAGTTTTAAGAGTAACTGAATCCCCCAGAGTGAGGTGCATCACTCAGTTTGCCAGGCAGGAGATGAGCTGGTGCAGGTAGCAAGACAGTGGATAGTTATCTATCATGAATAAACTAGACCTCTGAGAGCAGAGCAGCAGCACGGAGTGGGACTCCAGAGTGGGACTCCACAGTGGGACTGTTTCCCCTCAGAGACCCCACACCCTCTGACCAGTCTTCCTGGGAGATTAAGTGTTATCTGCTTGGGAACCAGCATGTGCTTCTGTATAAGCCTCAACCAAACCCGGCTCATATCAGTTCACCTTTGTCCGGAAACCTAACCTCGGTGACTGAATGAACCAATATCATAATTAAATCATCACTGCTTCGCCTTTTACTGTGCCTGCAACCCAAACCACAGCAGGAGAGGGGTAAGAGGAGCCTGGCTGTGCTGGCTGGTGATGACAGTGAAACTAAGAGCTGAGAGCTTCCCTGAATGGCCTTGCATGGCAGGATGTGGTGGGGCAACAGCCACCCCCCTAACACCCACTTAGACCTTATCTGGATATCTGTGCTATCACTCCCTTAGTTACTCCTACATTAGCCTTACTTACCGCACTCCTTTTAAACATTATTCATTCCCTTTGACAAAGAGGGTGCAGATATAGTTATTTACCTGCAGATTACCTGCACTTTCTAAAACCTGTCTATATTGTTGTATTACCGTCAGAGTGGATGATCTTGAATCCCCCAACCTTCGACAAACGTCACTGTAGCCAGAGTCATGCAGTCACGTCTTCTCATTGTTACCTTAATGCCTAGTGGCTTGTTGCACCGCTTGTGTAATGAGTGTGGAGCTATCAGAGCTTATCCCGTTGAACTGAGGATATTAAGGAGGGTAGTTACAAAGGCCAGACTTTAATTTGACCTCTGCCTGCCCTCTTCTCTTGTGAGGTGGCTCAGAGAAGCAGGCTGGTGGTTTGGGCAGTTGGTGATGAATGAGTGTATTTGGTGGGCAGATTGTTACAGTTCCACACTAATTGAGGGGTCAACACAAAGAGCAAATGTGGTAATTGAGTCACTTGACTGTGGCTATAGAGCTTACCATGGCTCTTTTGACCCTGTAGCCTGCCCCTGAAGTCTACAACAGAGCACTTGGCTCCTTCTGTTTTTATTATGCCATCCAAAAGATATTCTGTTGTTTATTAGTGTCTTTATGCACAGCACAAGTTGTTAGAGATAGGTTTATGGATCTCTAAGTGCTGCAGTGTTGTCATTAGAGTAACTCCAGGAAAGCAGTCTGAACAAAAAAAGGATTTGTTTGCCTTGTTGTTGAGCTGTTGCATCAGGGAGCATTAACATTATCAGTATCTACTGAATATTATTGCTTGTGGGAAAAGAATGCACATGCTCTCGTAGTGTGTCAGAAGTCTTTGATTTATGGTATTGCTGGAAATCTTAAAAGATGACTGGTCACTGTTATCATCCTCCCTATCCATACTGGCCAAAACCAGATCTCCCTCTTTGCAGTTTCAATCAAATTGATAGAGTTCACAATGCAAATATGCAACCTATAATTGCTTCAGATGAAGATGATGTTACATCTTATTCAAATCACATGGATATCCTCTGAAGATTTATTTTTGTTTTTGTGCACTTATGGGCAATGTGAATGTTGAATTAAAGTGTGTTTGACTTCAGTAGTTTCTAAATAGTCTCCTAATTAGTGTATTGATAAATAAGAAACCCATTTCCAAGATGCTAAGGTGGTGTCTTCAAATGACTCCAATAAACAGTTTACAAATAGCGTCAATGATATAAATCAGCTAGTATTTGCAACAGCAAATTTTTGTTTAAAGTAAAAAGTAAAAAAATGATCGGTTGTAGTTGCGAATCAAAAAGCTGTTTGACACCATCATGAATTTCTCATCGATCATCCACTTCTTCCACATGCGTGCTTCTTCCTGTTGTGTAAAATCCAGCGACACACTTGCTAGATCAGTGTTGCAGCAGTGGTACACCAAACAGCTCTTACCTTCATCTGCTGAGATATTTTGGCTGAGCCTCCCTCACACCGGTGTTTTCTGCAAAAGTGGTAGTCAGTGTGTTGGAGACGGGCTCCGGTGTTATTGGATGGGGTTTAATGGATCTGTTGGCCTTTGCATTTGCTTTGCTCCTGAAACATGCGCTCAGCTGAGACTTGGACAGAACACCATCCATTTACACCTAATGGCTATTGCCTTTGGATGTGGTGAGTTGTGAACAACTGTGTGTGTGTGTGTGTGTGTGTCTGTGTGTGTCCGTGTGTGTGTGTGTGTGTGTGTGTGTGTGTGTGTGTGTGTGTGTGTGTGTGTGTGTGTGTGTGTGAGAGAGAGTGAGGGAGAGAGAGTGTGTGTGAAAAGCTACAAGGACAAATGCATTCTGCATTTAATGAGTGTGGGCCAAAGGGAACCTGGGTAGTTAAAACTGAGAGTTGGCGAGACTATTTTGTCCCTTGTTACCTGACTCTTCTGTTGCACCTTTAAACTGCAACATGCCACTAAACTACTCTGATGGTCTCACAGGACACATGTAGAGGCTACAACCCTGTGTGAATGGGATTGATGGACCACATTAAACTCTGAGCTTCATCCTGCTTAAATGCTTTTGCACTCTAAATCTTTTCCGCTATATCACTGTGAGAAGACCACAGGCTGTGGAAGATTTATCCACGAGATTGTTGGGGTGTCATTTGGTGTATATTCGGTTGATATGTGGGTTAACAATAGACAACGACTTTTGTCTATTTATTTTACTGAATGCTTGGATGAAAACAAAAATGAGCTTCCTTTGTTTACCTTGGCACGCATCCCACAAGTCTGTGTAAATGTCCACCATGTTCCTCCAGCCCCTCTTACTCCTGACTAAGATGTGATTGTTTTAATGCACAAAAATGTGGATGGTGTAATTACCATTTGCACAAACAAGACAGCAGCTTCATTGATTTGCTGCCGCTGATAAGGCAAGAGCTTGGCAGCGAGACAATGGCTGAGGCCACCAGGGGCTCACCAGCACCAGGGACATGGGACCGTCCTGCCTCCTCCGTCAATGCAGACGACCAACAAAAGCGGCCCGTCATTCACTGCACACTAGCGTTTTTAATTAATTTTCAGTCAGCTCTCCTCGGGGTGCTTGTGTGGTGATGTTGACCCCCAGATCTGCTCATGAATGTTGCTTTCTCCTCAGCCCTGGCTGTCAGAAGGTCAGCATTGCAGGCTCCCTGAGCAGGAGCCCCTTTTTCTGTCTAGAATATGTATGTATGAATATCTGTGTCAGGGGTCGGCACGCAAATTCAGTCAGACTTGTGTAATCGCATGCTAAATCTGATAAACACAGGACTGATTCTGGATGTCAAAGCTTTTGGGTAGTGCTTGCTTTGTGTGTAGCTCTTAATGTGGCAGTTGCGATGGTAATTGCTGTTGTGACTGTATCGGTTATTGGCAAAACTGTCAAAGTAAACAACCTATTAAGGTTCAGAAAGACACAATATATTGTCACACTATCAAGTTACATTAAGACTCCACAGTGAGGAGTTTTAGTGTCGCTCTTGCTCTCCATGCATGGGCACAAATCTGGGCAGCCTGTGGATAAGCCGGATCAGCGTTGATCAAATTGCTGTTGTCTTCAAGGCATTCTGATTTGGATTAATCCACAGGAGTGGTCACACCCGCTTGCTCTGTAAATCTATATGTCCTTATGTCTCCACCTTGCACCCCCCGCCAGGCTTTGTGATCTGCCTGGGCTTTGGAGGATGAAAGGAAGTGGGATTTTGTTATTTTTGTTGAATGTACCAACTGTGTTCAAGGGGGCTTTTTTAATAAGTGCCCTTGACCTATTCTTAGGTTTATCCCAGTCTCCTTGTCAGCCCTCTTTTGTCTCCATAGGGGGCTAAATTTAGTCTGATTAACTAATGGGTACAATGATGTTAGAAATTAGGGGGTTTGGGCAGAGCTGTCTTCAAAGTGCTGTCACCCTGCTGGTTGCTCTTCACCTTGGCTTTCCAGGAAGAGATTAGTCCCACAGTCCACCTGATCTGCTCGCTTACATCTCACTAATGCTATACAAGATGTTTTTTGATCATGTCCTTTTTACTTTTATTTTACATTCTTCCCTGGTTCTACCACCCAGCTCTACACTGCACTGGAAACATCAACTTAATGCATCTGGTCTATGCCTAGGGTTTAATCCATGTGTTTTGAAAAAGATTAAAAATTGCAGGTAAAACATTTTTTGGGCTGATCTAGGAGGCATCGTCTCAGCAAGATTTTGAATCTGGCCCTAGTGGCTGGGTAAGATATCCTCTGGTCTCTAAAAGCATTAGATCTAATGGTGGACCATTTTGTTCACAATTAATAGGGCTCCCCAAGAGACCAGGAGCCTATAGACTTGTGGAAATACTGTAGCAGCCTTCAGGCAGCTGGCTAGATGTGGCTTTCTTCCCCGTCACTCACATTTGTCGTAATGGCACGAGAGCCTCACTGGCTATTCCCCAATGCTGTGTGTATGCATGAGTGTGTGTGAGCCCACTGCCCCAAGCATGTCTCATTTCAAAGTGCTGTCACTCCCTGCTTCCTGGCATCTATTAACACCCACCATTATCATGCTAATCTACATTGTATGATTACATAAAGTAATTTATGCACAGTTCTATTCCATGGCTGCACAGGGATGCGTGCTCCTGTTGTTGAATGTTTTAAAAAGAACAATTTGCGATCATCAGATTCCCTTTATTTCCTCCCCCTCTTTGAATCTTTTCTGCTTTGCTTTCTTGCACTTTTCACACTTCTCCTTTTGTACTCTATCAACAAAATCCGTAAAAGCACTCACAAAGATTTGAAGGACTGTGCCTACTGAGAAAATAATAGCTAAAATCACTAACTGAGCCATGCTGCTTTGTTCATGAGGAGACGATGAGTTGATCACTTTCCTCACAGTCCTCTTTAGCTCCATATCGGAAATGGTAAGAATGTGTTTTGTGTTGAAGCAGAGGGCAAGAGATGAGCTCTCTTCCTCATTTATTCACAGCTAGTGGAGTAATTAGGAATGCAGAGGGCTGTTAAATTAAAACTGAATTGCACTTATTAACATTTTAACTACCAACCCCACCCTCTTTAGACACTAAACAAGGACAGTTTCAGCTCTAATATGCCTGTAGAATCCCGCTGAGGGGACTCTTTATGTATCTCTAAAACAAAGACGTTCTTTAAAGTAAGATCTCCCTTTTGTTTAAACAACCAAGCATTTAACATTCAGTGTAATATGCCAAGGCTTCCTCCATGCTGTCAGGAGACGCACCACCAGAGCTTCTCAAACTCTTTGCTTAATGGAACACTATTTGTGGTCAGATTGGATAGCTAATGGTAGTCCCTTTGAGGGTAACTCTCCAAATTAAATAGCATGGATTCACATCTGTCAGACAAAACCAGGAGGCTCTTTGTAATCAATGACCCAAACCAAGAGAGGCTCCACATGGGGCGCCTTCGCTATGATGGCAGCAAGCATAAGGAGCCACCAGAGACAGAGGCAGCTCACCTGCACTAACAGCCACTGTGCTGGGCTTGTGGAGCAGACTCGAACCTGCGAGGGAGCACCAGCAGGGTTAATGTACATTTATAGAACAGGTCAAACTACTTAAGCCAGGCACTGATTTATAATAGAGGAGTGCAATGTGACTAAACTGTAAAGGGAATTCTTGTTTTTCTGTGCAAACATTGCCGTCGGTGTTGTGTTAAAATGTTGAACCCCATTAATTTTATCACTCCCCCTCTCTTGTTTCTCTACGTCTTTAAATTTTGTTTGGAGGAGAGACTAGCAAGACCTCCCGCTGTTGTGGAGAATTTCCTCTCGTTGTTAATTTTCCCTGCTCCATATGGCGCCACAGACACTTCACCTGCAGGCTGTAGCAGGCCGCGCGGCAGCCAGCAGACATCCTCGGGCTCAGGCTGTCATTTACACAGGCCTGTGCATCTGTCTGAGCAGAACAGAGCACAACAGAACAGAGACAGCTCTTCCCTTCACCTCACAGCCTGAGTCCAGCACCATCCACCTGACAAACTCACATGCTATTTCTGAAAAAACCCTGTGAAACAGAAAGACAGTAGCAGGTTAAGACAAGACTCCACTCATGCAATGAGCTCACGTCCTCGCTGTACCAGTTCGGAAAAGACAAGCTGGAAAATAGCCAGAGATATCATTCCAAAACGTGTGCATGTGTGTCGTCTGTCAGTCTGTCTTTGAGTACGTGCATGCATGTGTGCACACAAGTGTGTATGCGTGTGTGTGTTTTCAGGGGGCTTGAAGTTTGCCTATGGCAGAGCCATGGAAGAGAGGGTTTCATCCTGGCTTGTCATTGATTAGAGAAGGGTCTTTAATTCCATCCCACCCCATGTTGTGATTCATTTGCATTCTGTGTCAGGAGGTAATGGAGTTTTGCTCTACGGTTTGCTCTGAAAATCTTGAAGATGTGGTCTAATGTGCATGCAGCCGCCAGCAAAGAGCTTTCTGATTTATTATGTCTTGTGTGTTGGCTCTTATTCTTTTTGGAGAGACTAGAGTTACATCCAGAACTGAGATATGTATTTGTAAAGGAAATCTAGTGTAATTTTCTTTTCACCTTACAGTTCAACAGAACCTCACGCTCAGAGCATATACTATAGTCCTATACGGCATTTAGACACATTCTGTATAATCTGTGGTCATTTTAGAATCACATGTCTAGTGTAACATTTAAGTCCAAGTAAATGATACTTATGAAAAAAAGAATAGTACGTGTACATAAAGATATATTAATTATTGTTCAATATGAAATTATTAATAGTTATTTGAAATGTTTTAAGAAATTTGTAAACATCCCTTTCTGATAGAGGTGGCAATTTGGTAACAACAACTCTGTCCCATAATTTCCAGCAGTAAAGGCTGTGAACACTCACCGTCCCTCATCACTCCAGCACATTCCCTTATTTTCCATGAATCTTAAAAGATTCCTGCTCGCAGAGGTCTGATTTTCCCATTATGTCTGAGATGAGATATGAGGTTAGGGAAGCTACTGGTGGAGCAGGATTGGCTCTGGGTTCACGAGTCAGGTTGGTTTTCTGAGCAAAGTTGGGAAAATGTGGATAAAATTTGTCAACCTCTGGGGGAGGCCGTGTTCAGGGTCACAGCTAAATCTGTGTGCCGCGGGCAAAAGGCTAGCCCATAATTCCTGCGCAGACGAGCAGAGAGCTGACCTCAGTACAGCTGAGGCCAAGCCACACTGATTTCTGCCCACCTGCAGGATCATCAGTGGGATAACAATGAAGGCGAGGGGACATACAGGGGGTCTCTCTCCCTCCTTTTCTCTCCCTTTCTTCTTGGCCTGTCTATGGAGACACCTGACTGTCCTTGCACGCTGACCGCCTCTGCTTTTTTCCTTCGTTCCTCCTCAAAAGATACAGCTGTTCATGTAGCAGTGTGCTGCTTTTGAAGTAGCAAATGGAATTTTCAAGGCATCCTTACAAATATGTAGTCTGTCAGAGAAATAACTCAAAAAATATCTAAAATGACAAGAAGTGCACTCTTACACTTTGCTATCCATTTTTATCCATTGATTTTCTATTATATTAAAATGTTGCATCAACATGCAATCATGTTAATACGTCTTACCTATTGTGAGTCATGGCTCATTCAGCTGATAAATATGTAAATTAAAATGTTTTATTGTTGATAGCCAACATTAATCTCATTTGGATGTCTTAAACCAAATTAAATGAGAAAGTCTAGTGCATGGCAGTTTGGAAAGTGTGCTGTGAATTTATCTCTGAATTAAGAAGGAAATGAGCAGGGGACAGAACTTGCATTTTTTTTATTACAAATGTTAATGAAAAATGTTATTGACTTGAACAAATGGAGAATACACCTGGAAATGTATATTAAAACCCCTTTCCAATTTCTCTCTCTGTGTAGTTTGCAATTATAGTTATTTCTGCAATAGTGGGGGAATTAATTTTGCGTGCAGACTGATAATGTTAGCGGTGTAAAAAGAATGGATATTGTGTTGGATAGGGGGTCTCTAGGTATTTACAAGCAGTGGAGAGAGAGCAAAGCTTTATTTAATTGAAAGAATGAATCAATAACAGCTATAGTGCTTTGTCAGAGAAGGCCTTGCGAAATGAGCAAGTAATTTACTGTGGACAATCTGAGGCCCAGTGGATAGCTGATTGAAGGCGTGTATTCTGGGTGTAAGAGCATCAAGTATGGATAGATGCAGGTAAAAACTTAACAAATTAGAAGAGCGAGCTTTTCCATGGATGGTTAGCTCTCATGCTGATGGGTGAAAAGAAATAAAATGTCAATACTGTCTTTTCTTCTCACTAGATGATTACAAAAACACTGGATGCTTCTTTGTCTTCTATTGTAACTTGAAATCCATAATTAAGAGCAATAGTTTGACAAGTCCTTTGTGCTCTAATCTGATCCACCCATTAACGCTGCAGCAACAAGCTACCCTTCTATTTTTCGTGGGTTTGCAAAAGTTTGCAAAGTTATTCCCCCCCCCCCCCCCCCCCCCCCTTGTTTTATTTGTAAGTTCGCAGAAACTCTTTTCCTCTGTAACAAAAGCTCTTCAACTGTACAGGAATACCAGCAAAATTTGTTTTTCCTCACTAGTTACATCTTACAATCCAGTTTTTCACACACGCATCATTGCTCTCACGCCATCACTGAGATCCTTTTTGGGGGAAAAAATTCGGTCTTTAAGGTAAATTAGTCTCCCTGCACACTGGCAGCCGTCCCAGTATGTAAATTCATGTGCTAATTCACAACATGATTTCATTTCAACTTCCAAGCAAATGAGATTTTAATTGAAAATGAGATCTTCCACAGAGTCTCTCACTGGAGATGTGCGACTGGGGAATGATACTTTTCACAGATTGTTTTAAGAGACAAGGAGAGTTTTTTCTTCTTCTTCCAAGCCATTTACAAAAAGATTGTATGTTTTCTCAGCCCAGCATCCCCCACCCCTCCACCCCCCAACCTGCAGGTTAGTGAAAATGCACTGTGAAATTAACATTGTGCTTCAGCTCCTCACCCGTATGAGGAGGCGGGCTATTAACATTTGTGTATTTTCATTATGTTAATGGTGTTAACACATGCCCACAGATTGCCACCAGTGGTGCAGTAATTTTGTCTTGCTGATCATAAAGTGTCCGAGTGGGTCATTTTGATTATGACACGCTAATTACATATTGCCTTTCCTCCCTGTGTATTTCCCCCCCAAACTCAGAGGAACCTACAGTCTTTAATGGTAAGCTTTTATGAGTTGGAGGAAAGAAAATGGCAGGGAAAGATCTCTGCCTATGTTCCTGACGGCTATGCTGCACGCATGCTTCACTGCTTCCCTTTAAACTTCCTAAATTGTGTTTCACAATAAATAGATGCCCAAGCCTTTAACTGCCAGTATTAGATTAGATACCATTAGATGTAATAGAAAATTCTCTCCCTGTAATATTTTCATAAGAGTTTGAGGCATTTGATTAATCTGACCACATTTTATTGCATTAATGATTTTTTTTCCTTTCCACTCTGCTGTAAAGACATTGTATACTGGCTAATGCTGTTTTCTTCCCCCCTCCCTCCCTTCTCTGCTCACTCTCATTCATCCTCAGCCGTTATTGCAATGCATTGTTGATGAGGTGAGTCGGCGTCTTATGTGCTTTCACTCCTAAAGTCATTCCTAATGGAGTGGAAACCTTATATTTTGTTTCCTAATGAAGCACAGGAGTGGCAGACAGCTCCGCTTGGGCTGTCCTACGGCTGCCTGCAGGTTGAAGCCACCGGCCCGAGCCAAGCTGCTCTGGGGGAGCCAGCAGGGGATGTTGGGCCGGGGCAGCAGACAGCTTAAACATGAACTTACACACAGGCTGTAGTAAATCTGTGGACAAAAATCTAAATAAATGATAAAAATGCAGTGGTGTAGGAAGCACTCAGTTATGTTACTTAAGTAAAAGTAGCAATACAGCATTTTGTAGTCTCCCCATAACAAGTTTGAGTCATACATTTCAAAATTTACTTTAATAAAAGTGCTTAAGTATCATCAGCAAAGTGCTCTTAAAGTATGAAAAGTAAAAGTGCCCATGATGCAGCAGAGTGGCCCCTAGTGACTGACACATTTTAATGTAGCTCAGTAGTTTGCAGGAGTTCAAGCTGTAATAACATTTTGTAAACTGATGCTTTGTATACAGTTTTAAAGGAACGGTTTGACATGTTGATATTTGGGAAATACATGTTCACTTGATACTGTGATGGATGGACCACTATCAATCCTAGTAATGTCATGCGTCTCTACAGTAAATGTGAAGCTACAGCCAACTAGCTCAGCATAAAGACTGTAAATATGTGATAACAAATAATCCACCAACCAGCTCATTAGTGTTACATCATGATAGTTTTAATATGTACCCCCCCCCCCCCCCCCAAAAAAAAAAAAATGCAGTTATAGGAGGCTGTGTACTGTGTATCTTGTCAGTCTGGCTCATACCTTCGCTTTCGTCCTTCTGCCTCTCAGATTTAGTTCAGTTCAGTTTACAGTAGTTGACACAGTGAAAATGAGAGGATGCTGGGTCACGTATATCTCATAAATGTCAAGGATAACACACAACAAGGTCCAAGACTTCTTTTCACCGTGGTCCTTAATGTAAAAAAAAAAATCAAATTAGCTTAGCAGACAAAGCAAACAAATTTTAACTTTATTTCTATAACTGTGGTGGATTCATTAGAGCGGCTTCAATCTTCTCATCTATCTCTCAGCAAGAAAGCTTGCCAGCACATTTCCCACAATGCCGAGCTGTCCTTCTATATGCAGTGTAACTAGTAGCTATCAGCTGTCATGAAACAAAAGTGTCCAAGTAAAGTATACGGTTATCGCTGATTTGTTCTTGAGTAAATTACCGGAGTAAATGTCCTCGGTTACTCAAAAATGAAAACTCATGATCAGTAGTTCTGCGTTCTGTCCGTATCATCTCCTCAAACTGTAATAAGCAGCACTGTAGCTGTGACCAGTCTGACTGTATCATAGTATGATAATGTCATACCCTCACTAAATGATCAGCTTTTAATCAGCAAAAAATGGAGGATTTGATGTCCCCGTTCTCTGTGTAAAGCTCTGCTTAACCAGAAGCTGAAGTAATAGGTGTGTGCACCGAGAGTCCACAGAAAGCTATTCTGAGCTGAGGTTTCACAGCAAGGTCACTTTTAAAACAAAATGTCTCCTCCACTATCTAGGTCAGAGCACATTCTGTTACTTTCTCCGAAACTTGCTTCCTCCCATCCTTCCATCCTGCCAGGGATTATAATTAAACACACACAATTATCCCAAATTTAATGGGATTTCAGAACCAGGCTTTTATTTAAGAGGTAATGAATAATATTTTAATTGCATATGTAACTGTGAGATCGAAATGTGCTTCTCTCATCACTTGTAATTACTACGCCACATTTTTCTGGTGTGCTGTTCTGAGAATGCAATCAATAGCTGAGGAGAGTCTTTTTTTCCCCCTGTATTTTTAAGGTCACTGTGTAACAGTTACTAATTGTGAAATGATCCAGCAGGGAGAAGAGGAGGCATAAGCACACTTAAAACATATGGACAGTGTCCTATTGTTTATTGATGTCTGTAATTAATGATATAATGCATGTCACTGAAGTAGTTTGACCTCTGAACCGATCATTATTCAGAGTGTAGAAGCATCAATCAAACTGTGCTTTTCTCAGATCTATTTTTGCAAACCCCTCAGGGACAGATGGAGCACCCACTGTATCCTCATTTGTATTCAGCTGACCAAGGCCTTGGCATGAATGATTTAGAAGTCTGTATCAGACATAGACTGCATGAGAGGGAGTAATGAGATTTTACAAGCTGCTGCTGAAGTTCATAAAGACTACAGCTTCAGCATTTGCTGCCTCAAACTCCTAAAGAAGTTATTTCAGTTGTGTGACTTTGGTGTATTTACTGATTCTCCTTCTCCCTTTTTTTCCGCTTCAGAAAAGAACATCGCTTTTGGGAGATGTAGTTTTTGTGTGCAGTAATGGCAGGCTTAGTGGTGTTATTCACCCTCTCCACATCATAATGACAATATGAATGTCTGCTTTTGGATGGAGTGCTGGCCAGATTGTTTGGGCTATCTGGAAAAGAGCGCCATGCTTCGCTGCCCAGCCTGAGGTTCAGAGGTGGTGTGTGTGGTGTTGATGTCCCACTCCAGCAAGCATCATCCCAGGCTCTCCTCGGGACGGGCGTATTAGAATAAGTCATTCCATTGTTAATTTAAATGGCTTAATACATCACTCTAAGGTAAGAGAGTGATTTGAACGGCAGAGGAAAAGAGTGTGAGAGAGACGGGGAGTGATGCCAAGGGGTGTTTCTTTAATATCAAATGAAATTGAATCCTGCATTACCTCACTCGTGCCGTTTCTCAAGCAGCTCCCAGGCTATTAATGGAGAGCTGTAACAGGATTGGTTCAGTCTTTCGGTTCTTTAATTTCACCGCAGCTCCCAGATGTTAGGTCTTTGTCTCATTGCTGATCCCTGGCTGATCTATGGTGTTGTCTTTATCCCGCCTCCAGTCCATTGTGTGACTGTGTGTTGTGTTATTGGGTCAGGTGAATCTATCAAGGACGGAGAGTTGGACAGTTCACACACCGGGGGGATAATTACAGGATGATTGGTGTCCTCACGCTCTCTGCTCTCACTATCTTTGTCTCCTCTCTGTTAGCCTCGTCCTTACATAAATGCGCTCAGCATGTCTGGCACTGGAAGTCGACCAAATAAGCTGCTCAGTCCCGGGATCCTGGCCCTCTTACCTGTTCGATCTCCGGGGCCCTGTTTTAAACAGCTGTGTTTGTTTGATAGAAAATGTGTGCACCATTGTTTACAGATGTTTGTGGACTTATTTACACTAGCGGATTGAGTGGAACACAGGAGACAGCAGAGTTTAACACTCCGCCGCCGCCACCACAGCTATTGCTATTATTAACTTAACCTCCTCCCATAGATAATTCATCTCAGTTGCCTTCCAATCCCACACTTGTTCTGTCTCACTCAGCCCTGAATCCTCACATCTACGTGTCCTTTCTGGGTCATAATGACAGACTCTCGCTAGCTGCTGCTCAAGTTCACATAGAGGGAACACCAGTTGAATTAATTACTATGTAAAACCGGTTCCAATTTTGACCCTTAAAAAGGTATAGTTTGACATTTTGGGAAATGCCCATGTTCACTGTTATCTTAGAAATAGCTGAGGAGAGCAAATTAACTCTTATGTTTGCCGTTTTGATTATGAATATGAAGCTACAACCAGCAGCTGCTTCTTTTTGCACAAAACCTTAAAAAAAATGGATGGTAACAACTAACAAGACTCTGTCCAAATTAGATTTTTTTTTTTAATCTACATACAGCATTTGTGGTGTTTTTGTGTGTTAGTGTGCAGAATAAATCTCAGAAGGGCACAATGACATTGCCCTCAAGGAAAACCACAATGCATTGTGTTTACACTTTGGTTTTTGTAACCAAGGCGCTCAATAGCCCAGTAAAAACTCCCTTGAGCTTCATTCAGAATGTTTTACATCAAACTCTTGAACTCCATTTTCAAATATAAATTCCTTCTGAAATATGTCCATTGTAAGACCACCAGCGAGATGTATTCACTGTGCAGAGTGAAAGTGGTATGAACCTCCTCATCTTGCTAAGCAAATATAAGCACATTCGAAGACTAAACTTCTTGTTATTCCTTCAAGGAGCACTTTTACTCCCATACATGTTGGATACACTTTGTATTTCTGGGATGTGTGCACTTGTGGAAGTTTGCAACCTTGAAAAGTACAGATTTTTGTTTCCCTCTTATTTGTTTGTCCGGCAAGGTTTTCCCCAATCTGTGGTGCTGACAAGTCTGTTGCACACCCTCTCACCTGCGTGTGATCTTGATGGAAATCTCTGGTCCTCTGTACACACACACACAGGGAGGGGAGTCCTAGCTATTTGCACTTCCTGACTTTGAAAGCTGTCAGCAGAGCAACAGCAGGCTGCTTCAGTACTCTGGACAGTTCCTCCTCAGAGACCTGCAGTGCTCTAACTGGAGCCTCTCGCCTCACTCCAGAGTTTGACTGGGGACACCAAGACAGAGTCCAACACTGAGATTTCCCACTTCTAGACCTGTGTGTGTGTGTGTGTGCTTGCGTGCATACATGGGTGTGTGTGTGTGTATGAGTCCACAGAGTCACCCAGCCCTTCCCCCACATACGCATATCATCCACCCAGAGCCATTCTATCTGTATGGAAATTTGGGCTCCACAGCTGGAATCCCACAAAGCACTGTCATCTACTAATAGTTATTATCTCTTTGGCCTGCTCCCTCACAAAAACCCTGCAATACAAGCACATTGCATCTTTATGGTAATGCCCTACAATACAGCCCCAAGCTATGGTGCATAGACCTTTGTTATCATTACGATAATTCCCATTCTCACTTGACTCCTCATTACACCATTGAAACTGCTCGGGGTTGGATATAGACAAATTCCTGCATCTTTCTTTATTACACTGTAGCATTCACAGTGTTGATACACAAAACTTAAACTCCCTAAATACTCTGTAAACATAGTGAGTCAGTCAGTGCAATGGCAATTAAGTGTAAGAGTTGTCATTGTGAATTAGCAGAGGCCCGTGCACTGCTGTTATTTGTTTGTAGGCAGGGCTGAATAATAAGTTAGTTTCATCATGTATTGACTTTTGGTGTAATGACATCACGATGATGTGATTATATTATGTTGTTTTAACCAGACTGTGTCGTCCTTATTCATATTTTCAAACAAATTGTACAAAAAAATGTACTTAAAACATGGCCAAAATCAGTAACTGAGGTATTCATATAACATTGGTGAAGAGTCTCATCTAATGTAACACAGTGTGAACCAAAGGTCACTACGCCAACATGAGAAAAATATTATTACTGTGATATTGATCTCAGCCATTTTACCCAGGCATTACAGTGGATACACCTTGATATTCAAGATCTCAGATTGAAGTTCAATAGTTTTACAATAATTTGATGCTTTGTTTTAAGACACAGAGGAAAAAATCTTTCCTCAGGCCATGAGGATGTTGAACTGTCCTTTGACCTCTGTGTATCATGTGGGACAACGTCCTCTTGATCCTTTGCGCTGCCCTTTTTGCACTTGTGACGTGTGTATGTTTTCTTTTCTCTTCATTTTACACAATGTTTCATGTTGAATCTTCAGTTCAGTTCAGTATTTTACTGACCTTGTTGTTTCATACTTGTCTTCCATCACTTTCACTGAGCGTTACTTGTGTATGAGACAAAACCTTTTAGTCTTTTATGTTAAATTTAATCGCCTTCATCTTCTCTGATGGGTTCACGGTGTAAAAACGTACTCGTGGTGTTCTGGTCAGATTTTCAACAGAGTAGCAGGTGATTTACTATACATTTCTGCCGTGATGAGTCTTGGGGTCAGCTCGATATAAGAAGGAAAGCACAGCGAGACGTGGACCTCGCCGTGGCTGCTCGTGTCCTTGTGTCTCTCCATGAATGCCCTCGCAAGGCCTCTGGATTGCACAAAAAAGTAATTGCGGAGTGATTGGCACAGCTTGTCCCGTGCAGCCTGTGTCCCCACACTTGAAGGCTCTCCTCGGAGCACCCTCATTGTCACACAGCCTTTTAGCACCTTTGTTCCTCCCTTCCCTTAGGACCTCACAGCTCACCATTGGCAGATGAGTCCCTGTCTGTGACAAAAGGGTCCCTGCGCTCAGCCTCATTTGATGCAGTGATGAACTCCCCCAACTCTCCCCCCCTTTACTCACACAAACACACACACACATTGCACACCACCTCCTGCGAGAAGAAATGTTCCGTTTAGCGGTGGAGGATGTGGGGGTCAGGACCCAGGGGTGGGCTTTTAGGAGACAAATAAACATCAGAGCAGGAGAGGAGTGATGTCTTGTTTACACATTAGCGACCATTTAGCAAGTCTCAGTGTTTTCACTGCGTCTCTCCGGTGGCCTCTCAAACAGCTGATCTTTCTCTTTTGTTGTCCTTTCAACTCGGGATCCGTTCAGGATCAACACGGTGGTCAACGGTGAGCGATCTGAACTGTCTCAGCTGATTCTTGACTGGGATATTTGCTGTTAAAACTGGCAATAAATCATGTATTAAATCAAGTTTCTAATAACTGACTGTGACTCAACCACTCAGAGCATGCACCAGAAATAATTCAGAATAATTAGCCAGCAGCTCTTTTTTTTTTTACCCACTGATTGTCATCAAACAGTCTCCCCACATTTTTGTGAGACCAAAACACACACACACACACACACACACACACACACACACACACACACACACACACACACACACACACACACACACACACACACACACAAACTGCATCTTTCTCATACCATCTAATGAGGTGATGACCAACCACTTGTTATAATTGCTTCAGTCTCCTTTTAATTTTCAAGCTTATTAATCATATGTAGAGTTATTTAAGAATGCATAAATTAATCTTAGATTAAAAAGCCTATCAAAGCCTCAAAACAATTAAAGAGTAAGGTAAGATTTCCCCTGGGCTGGCACTTTTATTTTAATAGAGTGTTCAGGTGATTATCATACTTTGATGCAGCACTGTGATTAATGCAGACACACTTTTAAATGAGCTGTTCTCTCTTGCACAAAAAGGTAGAGTGTGTATGAGTCTGATAATGACCTCACTGACTTTTCGGCTACTTTTCCCATTTCCTTGCTCAGGTTTGGTTGAATCAGACTCATCACACATCAAGGCCTGCAATGAATGAGTCTGTGGATGTTACATTTGGTTTGAAATGAGGGTTTCTTGTACATGTGTGGTGATGATAGGACACGGTTAAGGCTTTAAATGGATTGTTTTGCAGCCTTTTAAAATTTTGAAAAGACGTTTAATTCATTTGATTTCAGGAATGTTTTACCAATGGCAATATCACTCTGAATTTATCTGATAGTAACAGACTTTTAATTAAGAGGTTTGTTTTGGTGACTGGGTTTAACAGGCCATACCCGTTCAATAATCAATGAACAGACAGATGGGGGTGATTTCTGTTTTAATTTGAATTTGGTAGCTGCTTTGACGTGAGGAGATGCTTCAAGTAGGACCAGTGTCTGTTCACTGATCTTAAATCTAAATGCATTTTCATTTGAGTTTTTTTTGTTATGATTTTTTTTTTTTTTTGCATGGTGTTTAATTTCAGTGGCATATTTTTGTGAAATTGTAAAAGAAAAAAAAAAGAAAGATCATTACGACAAGACAGAATCTAGTTGAATTACAAAGCCATTATGGCCTCGTTGTGTCTGTTGAATGTAAATATTTTAAATTCTTTATTACAGCCCGATCTTATGAAAATATAATAAAACACATAGGCCTAATAAAATACATGTAATATTAAAAAATGTAGCCTGTTAGTCATGTTTTGTTTTTTTGCATTGGTTACAAATTTACTTCCCAGTTATTCATTATTATTATTATTATTATTAGGCCTATTATTATTATTATTATTATTTCAGACTTATAGTCGCTAAATTCAAATGGAGGCTGCCTATATGTTCAAATCAACATTGCATTGCTTTGCAATAATTATGGACAAACTGTTGTCGCTGCACAGCTCCGTCCCTCCGGAGACAATAGGACCAACAGGAGCGTGTCCTGTTACCTTCATCAATATTACATCAGTGCTCGGCGCCGCGCGTGTGCCACATGTAAATGATTAACCCAAACCTCTTGTTGACTTTTAAAAGTTGGATGCACGTTATGGTGCAAAACACAGTGAGAGAAAGGGGAGTTTAGGGGGTGGGTTGGTTTGGGAGGGTGGGATGAGGAGGTGAGGAGGGGGGCGACTAAGCGTTGATCACAGAGAGTGACCTTTGGAGCAGCTGGTTATTGTCAAAACGCGTGTAGGCGAGGTGTACGGCTTGTACACGGTGAATCCGTGGGAACCCAGCACATGATGCTGGCCTGCACGTCCTGACTCCAGCACACACAACAATGTGTCGGTGGGTCCCTGCTGTTTTTAGCGGAAAGCCAAATCCCACCGCAGCCTCCTCCATTCATAATGTCAATAACATAGCGTCTTATTTCAAATAGGAAAGCGCAAAAGAATTAATTAAACGCATTATGGTCCACACAATGAGCTACAGAGTAATGAAAGATTAATGTGAATGTTTTCTTGTTTTAATTGAGAATTTATTTAAACACAGAGGCCTATAGGCTGCATTGAATCAAACCTTTAGGAGTTGTTTTTTTTATTATGATCATTATATAATAACGTTTTGCAGACAGCGCCTTCTCCACATGTGTAGACCTGCAGGCTGCTATAAGACCAAACACTACAAAGCATCTTCATTGGTCATGAATCCATAGTTAATGCAGACCGCCTGTGTGAGTGGGAGTGCCTTGCCATAAGTTTTGCCGTCACTTGATTGCTGTCGGTGTCGTGGAGGGAGGGGGGCTGTACCACCACAGTCTGCAGGCCATGTGGCCACTGATGCTGCTGCTGCAACACAAACCCTGCGCACACGCTGACAGTGGAGCACAGAGAGAGAGAGGGAGAAGAGAGAGGAGAGAGAGAGAGGAGGACAGTGAGCAGGAAGGAGGCGGCGCTGCACGGACAACAGCGTCCCACTCCTAAAGCAAACATCTTTACATCTTCTCTCTCTCACACACACACGCACACATACATACACATACACACACACTTCTCATCGCTCCGACACTCACTTGATCGCAGCTTTGGTCGTTGACGACGCAAGGGGAAGCCGCGCGCACGTTGAAGGTGAGACTTAGAAACTGATCAGACAGCATTTAACACTGGCTGCTTTAGTGTCAACTACAGTGCAACGTTGTTGTTGTTTTTACGCACGGTTTGTTGAAATCATGAAATTATATAGAATTTAAACCTGCAGACAGTTTGTGTGTGATTGTCAACAAAGGATGAAGTTGTATTTAAATGAGTTTTGAATGCATGCGGGCTGATATAGCTACAATTAATCCATCAGCATTATGTCATAAACATATTGCTTAGTGAAGATTTGTCTCTAAAATGCCCCACTGAGTTCACACAACTTGATGCAAACACAGGCCTGTGACTGCCTTGTCCTCTGTTTAGTACTTGTGTAGCTAGTAATTAGTTATTGTAAAGTTGTGCTTGAGGCCTCTGTTTGATTTTTAAAACTCACATGGTCACGTCAAATATAATTTCTGCAGCCTCCAGGCCTCCCAGGATGGACTCCATACCCGCGGGGCGAGACTCCAGCTCCTCGCCGAGCTCCAAACAGGAACTTTCCTACCCGAGCACCAACCTGAAGCCCAACCAGGTGGGAGAGACGGTGCTGTACGGAATACCTATCGTGTCTTTGGTGATAGATGGCCAGGAGAGACTTTGCCTTGCGCAGATATCCAACACCCTGTTGAAGAATTACAGCTACAACGAGATACACAACCGGCGCGTGGCGCTGGGCATCACCTGCGTCCAGTGCACTCCTGTCCAGCTGGAGATCCTGCGGAGAGCCGGGGCCATGCCGATCTCCTCCAGGCGCTGCGGGATGATCACTAAACGCGAGGCCGAAAGACTCTGTAAGTCGTTTCTAGGAGCTCATTCGCCCCCTAAACTTCCAGAAAATTTCGCCTTTGACGTGTCTCACGAGTGCGCCTGGGGGAGTCGAGGCAGCTTCATCCCGGCCAGGTACAACAGCTCCAGGGCCAAGTGCATCAAGTGCTCCTATTGCAACATGTATTTCTCTCCAAATAAATTCATATTTCACTCGCATCGCACTCCGGAGTCCAAGTACACGCAGCCGGATGCAGCGAATTTTAATTCTTGGAGGCGGCATCTGAAATTATCAGATAAAGGCTCCGCGACTGACATATTACACGCTTGGGAAGACGTGAAGGCCATGTTCAACGGGGGCAGTCGTAAGAGGACGCTGCCGGGCTGTGGGTCCGAGTCCAGCTCCTCGTTGAAGTCACATGGACCCAGCCGTCCCCGAGAAACACCCGAGATACCTGCAAAAATCCTCAGCTGCGAGGACAACCGCGGCGTCATGGCGAGTACGCGCAGCTACCCCGTCATCCCGGTGCCCAGTAAAAGCTTTGGGATGCTGCAGAAGATCCCACCGCCGCTCTTCCCACATCCGTACGGATTCCCAGCTTTCGGCCTGTGCCAGAAGAAAGAGGACAGTCTACTGGGAGAGCAGAGCAAGGCGGGCCTCCCGGGCGTCCTGTGGCCCAGCACCAAGGAGAGCACCTACCACTCCTTCCCCATGTTCTGGCCCGCGGCGGGCGCGCTGCCCATCGCTCCCTACCCGCAGACCCAGCACAAACCCACACCAGAGCTGCTGTGCCCCCCCAGACAGACCGACATGGACATATCCGAGCACAGCGACCGGAGCACCAACACGTCCAAAGACAGCATGGTTGAAAACGACCGGTGCTCCAGCACGCAGTCCGCGCGTAATGAGGACGACAAATCCGGGGACGAGGCCAGGCCGCTGGAGGGGATGACGCCGGTGCCGCGGAAAATCAGCTACGTCTCCGCGTTCAGACCCGTTATTAAAGACGCGGACTGCATCGCCAAGCTGTACGGCAACAGGAGCGCGTACAACGGCTGTCGCACCGGCTATTTGTCGCCCGATTTTTTAAGCGAGAGCTCAAGCTACCGGTCCATGTCTCCCTGCGTGGACAGTGAGGGCGATCCGGACGTGGATGTGGAGACGAACAAAACACCGGACGAGGAGGAGGAGGAGGAGGAGGAGGACTCCCGGCCTCTGTCGTCGGTGTGTCCAGCTCGGACTCCTCCCGGCCTGGCGCACAGCGTTTCACCAACCGGTTCAGACTGTAAGGCCACGCAGGAGGGCAGCGTGGCTGACTCCCAGAAAATGAGCCTCCACGTGGCCCAGTCCTCTGACAGAGAACTGCACAGCAAGCAGATATCAGAGCCCCACATAGCCGCGTCCTTTACTGAAGTGAGTGACTTCTAGCTGAGAAACACTGGCGATCACACAAGCTGTAATATTTCACTAAAGTTTCCCTGCGAGTGGGTTTTGTTTTTTCTTGCACTGTGTGTGTGTGTTTTTAAGCAGATAAATCTTTGTGTCCTATTGGAGAAATTTGTCTTGAATGTCCAAACAGCATGTCCACAACATTTAGGAAAAAGAAAATGATACATCATTTCTTAAAAATAAAAATATACACACTTGGACTTAGAGTATATTTTTAATGACTAATTTTAGATTTTTAGGAAATTCATTATTATATAACAGAGCCTTTTGTAATGTTAAGAGCTGAAAGAAGTGGTGATTCTTTCTTCTTTAGGTTTACACACCGGAGAGGGGTGAGCTGCAACAAAGGAGCAGTCCCCATCAGTTCAGACCTGCGAATTACCAGACTGGAGTACTCACAACAAATGGTTAGACATTTTTTTCCTGCTTTTTCTTTTGTTAAAAACATTTAGCTGTTTAAAAAAAATCGAAAAGCGGGGAAATCACATCGATTTATTTTCTCTTAAGATGAGAGTACGAGTAAAGAGGAGCCGTCTTCCACAGTGGAGGAGATCGAAACGAAATCTTTTAATGAACAAAGCAGCGAGGAGAACCAGCGAGAGCCAGACGAAGGTAAGTCACCCCGAGGTCAGCCAGGAGGGTTTCTCCCTGTTATAAAAATCTGTTTTAACAGAGAGGGAGTTCCTCTCTTTTTTTTTTTTTTTTTTACCAGATAGGAATATAATTTATTTTCTGTGTATTCAGGCGAGGACGCGCCAGCCAGAGCTCTGCCATCACAAAGAAACGTAGAAACTCTGGCAAAAGGTAAGATGGTATTTAGATGCAAATATTTAAAAGGCTCTTCAATTCTTATTATTTTTTTATTATTATTATTATTTTTATTAGGCTATTATTATTATCTTTCAAGTAGACTACCTGCATAAGAATTCACTTATTTCTATATGAATTATCCTATTTCACATAATAACAAAGGAAGGATAATAAGCCCACAGGGTTAAATCTTCTCATAATAATTGTACATATAAAATTAATTTCTGCAGCATCTCCTTGCTCATCTCCATCTCCATTCACTGTTAAGGCCTTGGGGCCAAACACTTGCAAAACAAACCCCTCTGTATTTCTGATCTGGACCCACCTTTAATTAAGAGTCACTTGGAAAAACGTCACAATTTCTTGTGGAATTTAAACTAAATGAGACTTTTTCCTCTTTATGTGTTTTTGCCCTGAGGCAGATGCTGAGGGATTTGTCCCAAAAAAACATGAGGGATTTTTTTTAAACTGCAGGCCCAGGAAGACCTGCTCTGAATAGTCAGTGTAAATGCTGATGATGTCCCCGTCACTGTCATTAAAAATAGAAAAGCGTCCTAGAAGGAAGCTGATACAAAAGCCTTTTGTACCTTTCCTCCTCAAACCTCCTCTATTCTTGTCTGCTTTTTTAGAGGAACTACAGAAGCAGCTGTTAGAGCAAGTTGAGCTGAGGAAAAAGCTGGAACGAGAATTTCAGAACTTAAAAGGTAAGCTAAATTCTGCCACAGTGTTATTCCGACTGATTTGGCTTTTGTCACTGCACATAGCAGCAATTTCATAGAGAGAGACCCCAAAGTCTTTCTGGTGCATGTTAAAATGTTACTCTCCTGTCATGTCTGTGATGAAGGCCAAAAATGTGACCTTTGTCATGTCATGACCAAAACCCACCTCAGCGCCGGCATGCACCAGCTCTCTCTGCAGAGCTGAAATCTGTTAAAGGGCACCATTCTTCCAAAAATGCTAAGTGGTTCAGGGACACTCTCCCCTGGGAAAAATATGTGTTCAAAACCCCTTTTAACACTGACTTGAGAGGATTATGATTTCAACCTCATATCCAAAAATACCCATGCATGCTTAGAAAGTGGTTCTCTTTCTGCGTGGAGCCAAGTGTAATAACAGATATACACAAATCAGTTGAGATATGTGCATATAAGACCATTTACAAATCTTTAACTGTTCTGTGTAATAGCTAAGATGACTATCAGTTTTGTTCAACTTAAACATCAGAGTTGATATTGAGGTGTTTTGAATGCCTCACAATGAAAACTGTGACGGACAATTTCCATCCGCAGTTCAGTCAAAACATCTGGATTTATAAACCTACTTAAAACTTCAAAGTGCTGCTGCACAGATGATGCTTCTTCACATGAAATTGAACCCATGTCCAGAAAAAGCAACTGAGTGCATCATGTGGTTCTCTAGATAAAGTACCACTCACTCTCCAACTGCTGCAGGTTTTTTTTTGACAGTAATTCCTCCACAGACTCCAGTTTCTCTCCAAAATGCTTGAAAATGTCTCACCCTCTCAGAGATTCGAGGGAAAATGGTGAATAGACACCAACGGCATTCACTGAAAAAGTGGTTGGCTGATGTTGCACTAATTGTCAGATCCCCAGAATGAGACAAATAATTTGACACAAACAAAGTTATTTAAAAGTATTTTTTTTATCAGACAGGTAGGGGTCACATTATTTAAGACCAGCTCCAGATCCGTCTTCATCAGGTCTGAGTCTAAATAAACATAATTTTCCTGCGGTTGGATTTGTCTGGAAAAATATCTCAAAACTGAACTGTTAGAACTGCAGGTTTTTAAAACTACATTTGTCTCTATATTTGTCTCTCATGCATGCTTGTGAAATGCTGGAGTAATACTTCAGGAAGATAAAGTCATTGTAATCTTTGCACATCATTGAGTGTGAAATGCAGATCAGCAAAAAGTGACACTCCAGACTCTTAAAGTCGAATTTAGGAGGTTTTGGATATCTGGATATGTGTTTTCTCTTTGGATTTATTGGAAGTATTTGGATACAGCTTTTGAGAGTTTGTAGGACACAAAGTATAATCAACATAAATGTTAACACTGGGTTTTTCTTTGTGAATTTAGTTTGATTTAAAGTCAGTATCTTTTATCACACTTAGCTGCTATAGAAATAATTATTTAATCTATTCAGTTTTTCTGTAAAACCTCTTGAAGAAAAAAAAATCAAAATCAAAATCACCAAAATCTGATCTCCTCTTTGTGTGTTTGCACATCGCAGTGCTGCTCATGTGAGGCCTGGGGGTTTATGGTTGGAGCCGGTGTTTGTTGCTTTAGCTTGAGAACAGCGCCCTGTAGAGGCGACCACTTCACTGCATTGTGTTATTATCAGCGCTTTGGACCTTCATCCTGTCACACTCATGTTTATTCCTCAGATTCATATGGATATTAATGACAAATGTCAAATATACAATCTCCTACACTCTCGGTGTTTTAGGGCGATGGTATGTTTTGTTGTTGTTGTTGTTGTTGTGTATTTCTAATAGAGGCTCCAACTGAAATCTGTGCTTGCTGTTTGTTCTGCAGATAATTTTCAGGATCAAATGAAACGGGAGCTTTCCTACAGGGAGGAGATGGTCCAGCAGCTTCACATCGTCAGAGGTGAGACAAATAAAGCAAAGGGAGCGGATACAGAACATGGCTTCACTTTCCATCCTCATTTAGCCTACAGATATATTTTTTCTTACACCGTTTCAGTTGCCTTCGTGCAGAGACCCCATAAACTTGAGCTTGGTTTTTCTTACTTTTACCCATGATCAGTTTAGCCATTTCCTCATATTAATCATGAAGCCTAAAGAGATTGACAATTTAAAAAAAAAAACAAGGTTTGCGCGCCCAGTGTGCGTCTCACACGCGTCTTTCTTGCAAACACTTGTCTATGAATATTTTCATTCATCCAGGTCATCGTTCTTTTCTGGGCAAATTGAATCGTAGGTAACTGGACTTGTATTTGCAAACACTTTATCATATTTTTGCACCCAGACCAAGGTCCACAGACACATGATTAGAGTAGGCTACATCCAGACTGCACGAGGTCGATCCAAACTTGTTCCACGACATTTTTAAGAGCGTGGCCGTGAATCTGCTGATCCTATTGTGCTCATGTTAAACACATGCTTATCGTGCAATGTTAAATTGTATTATGTAATGTTAAATAAGATTTACACTTACATGCACGTGCACTGTTGATGGGTTTATCTCCTTCCTCATAGAAGCTCACGACGCTTTGCACCATTTCTCCTGTAAGATGTTGACTCCTCGTCACTGCACCGGGTCCTGCTCCTTCAAATCTCCTCTTCTGCCACCTTGAACCGGATCACTCCACGTTTATATGACAGAGAAACACTGGACACATTCACATGCTTCTGTCAAACAGCAAACCATAGAAAACCTCCAGAGACACTCCGAGGAATCAAGTCGAAAGTAGACTAACTTGTAATTACTTGTAATATTGAAAAAGAAAAAATGAGAAAAAAAATGTGTATCTATACACTCTCAGCATTTATGTAACCATCTTGCATATGGTGAAGTTTGTTTCCCCTGAAATGATACAATTGATGCTATTTATTATTTGTGGCAAAGTGCAATGACAATGTATGTACGTTATATTAGTTATAGGTTGTTATTTCGGTTTTTTGTTGTCAATAATAGCAGCTTTGACTAGCCAATTCATTGCTCCTTATCCTCACAGTATTGTGAATTAGCCTACTCTTGCTTTGTTCTTCTCTGCAGGCCATTAGCTTACTTTGGATGATATGCACTTTAAACGAGTGATGAGAAATTGTACATAAAAAAGCCTGTGTATTCAAATAGGCCCTCAAAAAATAATTATTTGTTGCCGTCAACCCATATGCCTATTTGTTTTTTGAAGACTTAACAAAGTTAGTAGGCTAAATTAGTTCATCCGCGACCTTGTAAGTAGCGACATATTCTATTAAGAGTAGCTTATTTGTTCATGTATTTGTTTTCATCGCTAATGAATAAATCATTTTATTAAAAGAAATGTGGATTCTTGCCCTGAGCTGCCTCAACAGGCTCCAGACGATTTATTCACCAGACGACCAACAACATACCGTAGGCTATTACATCAATTCATCCAGTGGCAAAAGTCTATGCATTTATGAGTGTGGTCTTCACCTTTTGCGTGTTGGACTATATGGATTCGCACCAAGAGGAAGATGCGAAAATAGACTTTCACTTTCATTGGCTGCACCACAGAAAATAAATAATTCAACTAATGATGGCAGAACCGGCAAACTTTTGTCATTTGTGTCTGATGAACCATTACATTTCTGCCAGACTAATCAACAATGCTGAAAGAATAGCTAAAATCAAATAAAAGTAACACTACCAGAGTTTATGAGACTTCAAAATCCCACTGAAGTAGAAGTGTAAAATAACCTACCACCGTCACTGTAACTATAGTCTATTCTGCATTAACAAGTGGACTGACATAACCCATTGTCATAGCCTACAGTGCATGAATAGATGGTTAATTAGATCAAGGTGTAATCAGCATTTAGCCACTGTTGCATCGAGGTGGAGCCGGATTAATTACTTTTTATGCTGTTCGTAGCTAGACTGCTATATAAATACAGGCCTGTGGATAGGAGTGGCCCCCTGCCCACCCAAAAGGTCGTGCCACAGCAAATTTGAGAGGAAAGAAGACGGGCAAAAGTTATGATAAGTTTTTCAGCTTCTCTGTAATCTTTGGTGTAGGCTATTTATTTGCTAATTTTACTGCAATATTGAAGGGTCGCCACTTCGTTCATTAACACATTTTTAGAGACGTCTACGGGTTGAACTGCCACGACTCATATCTGGAATATGGAAAGGGCTTTTACTTGTTTTTTGTAAGGGGGTAAGAGCCAGGAAGGTTGCAAACAGGCCATGCTTTAATTTAAAGGAACAGTATGTAAGAAATCAAAAGCAAATAGTCATAACATCCTCCTAATAGGCCTATGTCTTGGAAAATAACATTTGTGTTGTATTTTGACTCTTAGATTTGAAAAATTTGATAAACACCAAGAAGTAAAAAAGTAGCCACATACTTCTGACATGAAGAGAACAAGGAGCTGCTCAATTCAAGAAAGAGCTACCAAAAGCAAATTAGCTACCATGTTTATTCTGTGTTTTTTTTTTTTATTGTTGTTGTTGTTTTTTACTGTTGGTTGTTATTTTATTGTAAAGCACTTTGGTCATCCTTTGGGCTGTTTTAAAGGACTATACACATAAATCTTGATTGATTGATAACAGGCTAAATAGTGCTTCAGTAGCCTAATGTTGCCAGCAATTTCATTACACCACTGCTAATCAAATAATCAATTATTAGTTGCTGCTGCCTTAGATCATCTATTTTTTATTTTTTATTTTTTTTTGCATCTGTAGGCCTATCTATTTGTAAGAGCCCAACAAAATCACTCAAACAAATGCAGTGGGATGTCAGTGGTGTGTACCATGAAGTTGGGACGTTCACCCTCCTCCAGTTGTTTATCTGTGGTGCAGCTGCAGCGCCCCCTGCTGCCTGGTGCCCGCAGGTGACGGACTGTTATGACTCCTCTCTGTCCCTGGAGGACGGAGCTCTGCGCATGCGCAGCCAGTGAAACAAGATGGCGGAGAGTGCGGAACTGAAGGTAAAGCGAAGCCCTACATTAGCTTGACAAATAGACGTTTCACACAGCGAGATTTGAATTTAAAACCATAGCACCAATGGTAGTTGACACTAGAGACCCGATGTGTGCTGTTATTAAAGCGTATAACAACAAAACAGCAAAGCAGACTAGGCCAGACAGGCTGTTAGCTGGCTGGCTAGCTCATTAGCATTAGCTTTGTTATTGTTGCCGACGCTGCGTTAGTCTGTCCCTGCTGAGCGGCTCACCTGCACATAAGGCCACATATCTCTGTCAGGAATGGACGGCCGCCACAGTCATGTCAGTGTTTTCTAACCCAGTGGTGCTGTACGTGTTAACTCCCTGACAGTATCAGTAGTTGGCCCGGCGGAGCGCAGTGTCTGTTGAAAACGGGCTCTGTCTATTCCCTGGATGGCAAGCCCAGTTTTAGCTTCCACCAACGTTAGCGTTATTTCTGACCAGCTGTGACATTAATCCTACAGATATAGTCACTGTCCATAGCCAGGCTGGATAACATACTGGTCCATAATGGTGCTGACTGTCCAAACATATGGGTTATAGTAAACACTGTGAAATTATGAGTCTGAATCAGTCAGATGACACTAGCATCAGTCAGGCACTGTTAGCTCGTTCATGCTTTCTCCTTCACCTGCTACTATTTTGATGCTGCCAGTTATTTATTATGATAGAAAACACTCTTTGTTGCACAGTAAAAAAAAATGCATCAATATAAATCTACAATCTACATAATATGCACCACGTATATCTGGTAGTATGCAGCCAGATTTTAAGCGTCACCAGGATGTTTATGTTCGTTCAAAAATTAACCTCTTGGACGTTCAGTGATAACTAATAAAGAAATACCCTTGATTTATAAAACGAGTGTGGTTGTTGCTAACATTGCAGCTTTAAACACACTGTGTTTGAATGAAGGGGAAGAGATTATTATCATTTCCAAGGTGTACTTGAATATGTGTTTACTTGTGTAATATAATATTAATTTTACATTAATTAGAGTTGCAGTGTTTCTCAATTTCACTGTGACAATGTGATCACTGTAGGATGCATGCATGTTTGTTGTGAATAAGTCAAATTCTGTTATCAGATTTTATATTGATGATCTTTACAAGATCATCTGACACACTTAATAACACACATGATTCAAGAAAAAGTCTCTTCTGTAGTAGAAATCATTGTTTTGCATAGATACTCATGTGATAGTGTGTCCCTACTGGTGTTTTCACTCGTAAGCATGTGGTGGGGCTTTGTAAATCAAGGCTTTTAAACCTAGATTGAGTTTAAGAAAAGTGTGGTTTCTGCGTTTAGCCAGTGGGCTGTCTATGAGTGGTTGTGTTTGTTAAATACATTGTATGATGAAGTTCATAATGTTGGTCTTTTCTAGAGTTGTAGTGGGACAAAGGTCAGAGAATTTGAAGTAATATTCCTCCTCCAAGCATACATCAAAAATGATAACGTAATTGTTTGGACAATTTGCAAGATAGTGAAAGATATGAATGACTTACATCAGTTTTTCTTTTCTCATTTCACATCATTTAAGACTTAAATAGTCAGATGTTGCATTAGAGTAGGAAAATGTGTTTTCCAGGGTGTAATAGACCATTTTTTCACTCTTCGTTTCTCACCAGCAAATGGTAATGAGCCTTCGAGTTTCGGAGCTCCAGGTGTTGTTGGGGTATGCGGGGCGAAATAAGCACGGACGCAAACATGAACTTTTGACCAAAGCCCTCCACCTCCTCAAGGCCGGTTGCAGTCCTGCAGTGCAGATGAAGATCAAAGAGCTCTACAGACGGCGCTTCCCAACCAAAATGGTTTCGCCAGTGGACTTGGCTCTACCTGGCGTTCATTCTGCCTCCAGCCTGCCCGCTGGTCTTGCCCAGCTGGGATTCGACAGCCACGGTTCCCCTTCGCCTCTGCTGCCTGTTTCTTTACTTGGGCCAAAGCACGAGTTGAGTCTGCCTCACCTCCCCACCGGTCTGCACCCCGTACACCCTGATGTCAAGCTCCAGAGACTGCCGTTCTACGATGTGCTGGATGAGCTCATTAAGCCAACCAGCCTGGGTGAGTCCACTTCCTCAGCTCTGTGTCTTGTGATGAAGCTTCTTCCTCCTGTTTTGTTGATGATGAGTTCTTAAGGTTTGCTTTCTGAATGTCATGGCCTGTCTCTGGTTTCTTTTCGTAGCTTCAGACAACAGTCAGCGGTTCCAGGAGGCATGTTATGCCTTCGCATTAACACCACAGCAAGTTCAACAGATCAGCAGCTCCATGTAAGTGGGAAAGCTCTCAGGTGTAAACCGTTTTCACCTGTCAAAGGAGATGAAGAAAGGACAGAGTGAAAACAGTGCAACTACCTGACTCTTGTACAATCACATACTGAGTAGTTGTTAAATGGTGTGTGAGCTGCTCTGACCACTCTGATCTGACTTCTCTTTTTATTCTTTAGGGACATATCTGGGAACAAATGTGACTTTACTGTTCAAGTCCAGTTAAGGTATGTCTAACAAACTTAGTTTTCTTGTGAGCACAAACTTTCCTTTGTAATTGGAAGTTAAGTGAATAGTGATTGGGTGTTTAGTCGCTTATAGTTTTGAATCAACCAGAAATAGTTCACGTGTAGATGCTTTGATTTCATTCTTTCTTTAGTTGTAAGACTTATCTGAACATTGTAGAAATGTTGCTTCGTTCTAGTCTGGCTTTCACATTAAGACTTAAAAATCAAGATTTGCCATGAGAAGAGGTTCTGAGCTGTGGACTGAGGGATGTGGGGGGCTCTTGTCTCCTGCTTAAAGTTTTAAATCACTTTGAACTTAAGCCATTTTCAAATATAAACAATATGAAGATAAAAGATATATTTGGATGTTGACACATAAGTAAACGGGACAATATCCATGAACATCAGTGATTCAATTCCAGGGGACTAGTTGTTTGATAGATTACAAGCAAGCAAGTGCAAGTTATGCCCGTTACCTCAGGTCAAACCTTACATTGAACAAGACACACTTTGTTGGCTTTATTTTTAATTGAGAAAGAGAAAGAATACCTTTAATGACTTAAAAACTGACATTTTTCTAAGTTGCAGAATTAAATATTCACTGTTTGGATGAATGCCATCCTTTAAGAAGTGCTCTCCTATATCATAGATGGAGATGGCTGTACTTGACACAACTGAAATGGTAAAATAAGCAAGCAAGCCAACCTTTTTGTGAAAGTGGCAACAGAAACAAATTACTTTGACATTAGTCTCTCAACTTCTTAACTTATCACCTTATGTAATCTATGTTCTTCATTTTCAGATTTTGTTTATCAGAGACAAGCTGTCCCCAGGAGGATCATTTCCCCCCTAATCTGTGTGTGAAGGTGAATGGAAAACCGTGTAATCTCCCGGTGAGTCTGGACAGTCTGTTTATAATCTGACTTGTCATATTTTGAGTGTATCGCACCACCAGTTACTGACAGTCACATTCACTGATGTCTGATGTTTTGTCTGCAGGGATATCTTCCTCCTACCAAAAACGGAGTTGAACCAAAAAGGCCCAGCCGTCCCATTAACATAACATCTCTTGTGCGACTGTCCACCACTGTCCCCAACACAATTGTGGTGTCATGGACTTCGGAAATTGGGAGGGTAAGAATATTTAAATCGATCAACACAGGCAAAGTTTTATGAAACAGTTTTCATTGCATGAACAGAGGTCTTCTTCTTTTTGTTCACTGTTTTTATTTCTTTTGTCAGAGTTTTTCCATGGCTGTTTATTTAGTAAGACAGCAGTCGTCTGCAGTGTTGTTGCAAAGACTACGGGCCAAAGGAATTAGGAACCCCGATCACTCAAGAGCCCTGAGTAAGTCATGACTTGATTATATAATAATGATATATATATATAATATAAGAACATGGAAATTGCAACTGCATGTTTGAGTGATTAGTGGGAAATGGAAAAGACCATTACAACAAGTAACTGAGTTCATATATCATAACTTCTGATATTTGTACCCTTTATCACACAAAGCTCCCAGGAAATATTAAATCCTTTTGAAAAAGATTTTTTTTTTTTGTCAAATGAACACAATCATGTAGGTGTTATTTCTCCTCTATCATGTTTTTATATGTGGGGTTGTTAAGTTGTAACTGTTTTTAAATCAAATGGCCTTTATTGTTTTATTCAGTGTTTCTGTTTTGCTCATTCTTTTTCACAGTCAAAGAAAAGCTCACCGCTGATCCAGAGAGTGAGATTGCCACCACCAGTCTAAGAGTCTCTCTCCTTTGTCCCGTAAGTATTTCTAGTCTCCACTATACTGCTCAATAGAAAAGCCTTGTAAAGCAAATTCTGTTTTGTGAAAAGAGACAAAACAGTTACAGAGTTACACAGTGGTGTTTTATGCAGTATGAGAAGTGATGCATTTTGTGTGTCCTTTGTGTTTTGTTTTAAAGCTAGGGAAGATGAGGCTGACAATCCCTTGCAGAGCGCTCACATGCTCACACCTTCAGTGCTTTGATGCTACACTTTATATCCAAATGAATGAGAAGAAACCGACCTGGGTGTGTCCAGTCTGTGACAAGAAGGCACCGTATGAGCACCTCATTATCGATGGGTGAGCACAACATTGCATCTACTTAACTGGACTGTTCCACTTTGATGAATTGTCTTGTAATGAATGAAACAAACTGCATATACAGTTGTATGTATTTGTACTGCTTGATCTTTCGCTGAAAACTGTAATTAGTGTATTGTTTGTTGTATCCATCTGTGTGGTCAGAGCCTAACATAATGTAAGACCAACACTGAAATACACAACCTTCATTAGTTTCACTGAGCCCCCATGTTGGCACCGCTGGGGGGGGTTACTAACCACGGTGATCCAGCCAAAAGACAGAAGGTTGTTGGCTAAAAAGTTGAACCTCATTCATATTTTTCATGCAGTGTTATTTGATATCACACATTTGCTGGTGGATATAATTTGAACAGGGTCACTTTGCAGTTAGCTTGGAGAATAAAATAATTGCTGCTGTAAAATCTCCCTAGAGCCGCAGAATCCTAAATTCTATATAAAGCACTGTCAAGTCTCATGAGTATTCAAACACGTGGATCTACTAATTTAAACATACTTGAATTTTTATGTCTCATGGTCAGCCACAATGTAATGTGCCCCAACTAACGGAGTCCCTCACATTTTTTAAGACGGTGCTGTGTCCAGTCTGACTGCCTCGGCGTAAACTGCGGCCTGAAAAAGTTCCAAGTAGTGAAGTATTAAATTTAGTTTTCACAAATGTCATGCTCTTTTTCACAGGTTGTTCATGGAAATCTTGAATAGCTGTTCTGACTGTGATGAAATCCAGTTCAAAGAAGATGGGTCATGGGCGCCTATGAGATCAAAGAAAGAGGTGCAGGAGGTGTCTGCCTCGTACAATGGCGTAGACAGCGGTATGTAGCACGCAGCTTTCATATCATTCAAGTGCGCGTTTGATTGCAGGCAGTGCGTAACTTCACTGTTTCTTTTTAGATTCGCCTCGGAAAGACTCACATGATCAGAAACGATCTCATGACAACAACAAGCAGGTTGATGTGATTGACCTGACACTGGACAGCTCTTCAGAGGACGAACTAGATGATGAGCCACCTCCGAAAAGGCCCTGTCCCTCACTGTCACCCGTCTCTCCACCTCCAACCAAGGGGTGAGTCTCCAAACAGCTACAGGGAAGGGAAGTGTGACCTTATACAGTGTAGCTAATCACTCTCTTGCTTGGTCTTCCTTGAATAATGAGTGATGACAGCAGAATTAGGAATATATTTAACTTATTTTATTATTGCTTATTGTGTTAAACAATTTTGACACTTCAAAGTACAGATTATTTCATTTAATAATCAGAGCATTTACAGTATTTATTCAAAAACAGCGAGGTGAAGCATATAGGCAACGGTTCTCTCTCAGGTTCAGTGACAGTTGGCTGGCGTGTGTGTGTGTTTGCCCGCCTACATGTTTTAATACTGCTACTAACAGTAATAATAATAAATTATTACATTAATGGAAAAACAAGCCTCATCTCATCCTGACATCACCAAGATCATTATCTGTCATCACAGTCCTAACAGTCGGTGAGATAATCTGGGTCGTGTTACCTTTGTCTCTAACCTGATGTGCCTTGTTTTCTGTCAGAGTACTGAACCTACACAACCAGACCTCACCTGTGGCCAGAGCTCCCAGCATGCCCCCTATGGAAACCAGCTACATTCCTCCTCCTCCGCCTCTTATCCAGGACTACCGCCACTATTATCACACAGCTAGTGACCTGCCAGGTAGACCTGTCATCTGACATACAGTCGTCTGTTTAGTAGCTACAATTACCACATGGTCATATTATTTCAAACAGAAAATCTTGATCACAGTAAATATTCTCTCTGTCCATGCTGGCTGAGACGTAATTACCTCTCTTGGTGCAACTACATCACTTATCTGTGCAAATAAAACATCTGAGATCACTGAATCACTTCACAGCCAGTATGGCAGAGGAGAGGGAATGATCATGATAATCATTCTCTCACTGTACGTAGTTTTTATTGAGACAGATTTGATTTTTTTTTTTTTAAATGCATCATTTGTTGCTTTTTCAAATATCTATAACTACAATGTGATTGATGTGTATTCTGAATCAGGTCTTCTTCTTCTCTCTTGCAGATCTAAACTTCTTCTCCTTCCTCCAAGGCGACAATCAGGTACAGTTTATGTGAGAGCTGAGCGATATTCAGAAATTGTCTGACCTAAAGTTCTTAACAAATAGTTTCTTCTCCATTCACAGAGCTTTATAGAGCTGGTTTACTTTGATTTCTATACAGATACAGTAGACTTCAGATTCATTGTCTCTGTTATCACTTCAACTTCAACTTTACTTACTTCATCTGTCATACAAAAAATGTAACACAAAGTGCTTCACAGGTTAAAATCATCACACACCATCTGTATATTGATATTGTGATGTGATGTTATTTTCCAGCAAACCAAACCTTCATCGATGTGTGTGATAAATCAATATGCAGCACCAGTGTAGATAGCTTTATGTTGGAATGTATTGATTTAGGAGATTAATATTTAATTCCTATTGGTATTTAAAGCACAATAAGATGTCAGGCTGTCAGGAGTCCTTGCTGGCGGGGTTCAAATCTGGTCCAGGCTCATCGCTGCCGTTGTCATGTCATTCACTCTATCCTCACTGACTCAAATTAAAAAAGAAAACTAACAAAGCATGGTCTGAAGTACACACGTTTTTATTAAATGATTTATTCGAGCAGATGAATGAAGCAGAGGACAGTGTCAATGGGCAGCAACATATACTCCTGTACTGTTTAAGCTTGCTTGTTGAGTAACAGTCATGTTTTCTGTTCTGTTAGCATTACAACATGGTGATGGCTGCCGCAGCAGCTGCATCGGCGTCCGCCTCAGAGGACCACGACGTGCTCCTCAACCGTTTCCTACCCTACGGCTCCTCTCAGATGCTACGGGAGCAGCCGGGCACCCCCGGGAGCAGCACGCTAGCAGCCACCAACGGAGGCAGCAACAGTGGCAGCACCAGTAGTTTGGTGTCTTCCAGCAGTCTGCGAGACCGTGACAAAGACAGAGAGCGGGACAGAGACAGGGACAGCCACAGCATCTCAGGATTGTCAAGGTCCTCGGTAGAGGCGGCGGCGGCGGCAGCGGCCATTTATGGCTCAATATCTGACGTTATCTCTCTTGACTAGATCAACAAAGAACTGAAAGACAAGGGAGACCTCGAGAACAGGAGTTCTCTGTAAATAAGGAAGAGGAAGATGAAAGAATACAGTCCTATGTACAGAGAGGAAAATCTATTTTCAATTTTACTTATCATATGTATATAAACTTAGGACGCTTCTGGTCCGGTGAGTTACTTCAGTTGATATTTTTCTGTGAATACTGAAGACTTTTTCACACCTCTTCATGTGGTCCTTTGATTATATTGTACCTTTTGTACCTGGTTTTTACAGTTTTGTTTCGATATTCCATGTCAATGGCATTATTTCAGTATGTTACGTGCACAGAACCCAAGGAGCTGACACCTTATGGAACATGATATTTAGAATATAAAGAAAATGGGCATTGTTATAGATGTACAAAAGGCAAGTCACAGAAAAACAGGAAAATGTGTAACACTTTCTTTATTTTCTAAATGGCATCATTTCTGTCAAAAATGTTTTGACAGCAGAAAGATCTGGCCGTTTTTGCCATCACTGTAGATTTTTCTGTACGACATTCATGCTGTGGTCATATTATTTTTAAGGAATTATTTATGATGTAAGTTATGTTGGATGTATGCTGTTTTTTTTAAGGAAGCATTCCCTATGCCTCTAGAAACTGTTGCCACTAGAATTGCAAAAGCAAACGCTACATCCCTCTGTTGTCAAAAATCTGCACTCTCCTCCCTCTCCTTTCACTCAATTGAGATATGAACATTGAAGGTACAGTCACAGAGTTCAGACTGTATTCAAATATAAATTAGGAGTCACTCAGTTTTGTATGATCAGACATTTTCATTGTGAATGAATGGAACCAGTCCAACAAGTGGCTTTCCTCCTATTATGTGATATAATTTGACCTCTATACACAACTAAGATTTGCAAAATATCATGTACTTTCTTTTAAGGAACAGCTATTTAAATTTGCATATTAGACTTATTAGAATATGCACAGAAGACTACAGTGAAGTGGCCGGGCAACGTCAACAAATTTCTGCTCCACTTTGAAGACAAGGCTAGTTTCTGGTCCACTTGAAGTATTTATTTAATTGAAAGGATTAAAAAGTGTTCAGTGAGTGCAAGTGGTTCAATGACATTTCATGGTATCTTTGTGTTGATATGATTTTTAGCACTTGCATTTTTACATAAAGGTTGCGTGGAGCAGTGAAGCGTTCACAGTTGCAGTAAAAACGTCAAGAGTAGTTTTCAGCTTTGCATGTCTTTGCGAAATTACCTGGAAGCTCACCTGTTTGAGTGCTATGCTGGTTCTTAGTGAGTCCATGGGAAGCATAGCCCTTTATTTTGTTGTTTAGTGTATTTACAACAGCCTTTAAGATAACTGTGATAGCTTAGTCTTTGAGTGTATCACAACATGCATTTTGGCCCAGAAGTTAAAACTATTGAAGTTATTATAGACGCCTCCCCTCCCTTTATTTTTCTTGACTTGTGCTTACAATTAGGATTATTTATTATCATATATATTTCCAGCATTTGTTTGATTCGTGGATATGCATTGCTGTCATTGTATGTGATATTTCTTTTGTAATTATATAATTAATGCTATTTAAAGATGTCATTGTTGCTTGACATGCATTGTAACATTTTTTTGTTTCTCTGTCCGTTTTACTATCAGATGATGTCAATAACTCAGTAGAGGCTTTGATCATTTTGAACCGCTACAAGGTCTACTGTGCTGTTTGATATTTGTAAGAATTAAACAGATATTAAGAAAGTGCATCGTTGTAGTTGGTCTAGGGGCCAATTTATTTTAATTCTGGTTGTTTGACAAGAAATACGAGCTTAACATGTAAATTAGGTGGGATAGTATAATAGTAGATAGTAAAGCAGCTTAAAAATTATATTAGATGTATTGACTGCTATTATTCCCAGCTGTTGACCACATGTTGGACGATCAATTGTGACATGGTGGCTCAGCCGGTGTTGGATTCAGTCCTGAGATTGGCAAAATATAAAAGGAGCTTTACATGTCCTCCCTCTGGAATAAAAGTTAGTAATTAGTCAATTAATAAATCAATTTCCCTATTTTCTCTTTAAAATATGGGGATTACCTGAATTTTGGAACAGCATCTGTAAACACATTTAAAAGGGGCTTTTAGCAGGAGCTCTTGTGAATACACATGAATGGAATAGCAAAGAGTATACTTCCCAGATTAATTTAGTGATTTAATTTTAAAATTGAATTACCGGTACTCATTTATAATTACTGACATAATTAAATGCTGTACAATCATTAATTTGGCAAATTAATATTTTTTTAGTTATTTGACTTCACTTGATCATTCAAATGCACATTTAATTTCAGTTTATAGTGAATGTATTAGTTTATAAATTTTTACTAATTAAACACTATAAAAATTGATGATTTTCCAGTGGCATACTCCTGGCTCCATAACAAGCTGCCTTAGATCTTAACTGCTGTGTAGTAATTGTGTTAGTGATGGGCGGCTCAGTTCCAGTCAGGACTGTCAGTGAATCTGCACAATACTTGTGCCATGCACTGGAACACAGCCATTATTCATGTTATTAGTAACACATTGTTTGTTTGTTTTTCTATCATGTGACGGTGTGGGAGGTGTAGACAGGTGTATAGATGGGGGAACTTTGAAACACTGTGCTGGATTTGCGCATTAGGTTTGATGGTTGCTCTATACAGGCTGTTAATTTGTCAACTTTTGGTTCCATGCAGGGATGTAGTTGTGTTTGTTTACATACATGCACCTTTGAATTTTCTAAGCGTAACCACTGTCCCTATGGTGGTGAGTGTACCATAAACTAATGCATACATTAGTCAGGTATAACTGACCACATGACCTACTGTTTAACTGACCATATGAGTAATTAATAGTCATCATGTTGTATTTGTATTCTTTATTTCACATGTAAAAATATTTGTAAAAGATACAATATAAGCATAGCCCTAATCCTAACCTCAGGGACAATTCTTACTTCCAGGTTACCTACTATGATAAAGGATTGTGTCTATATTGTCTATATTAGGCTATTTTGTAATAACAGTGTGAATAATCTGTATTTCAGCTGTTTTTGTTCATTTCTTCTTCTTCTTCTTTACATTATCAATGATGCATGCATGGATATTCAAACACTCAGAAAAGTGGAAATGAATTTCTTTTTTTTCTTCTTTTTTTAAACATCTATCCTGAAGAAGAGGCATGGGGGGCAGGAGGTAAGTAACTCTGTAGATGGCTTCAATATTGTCTATAAAATTACATTCTGAGGAGCTTGAACATTCTGGAAAGTCGTCAATTAGTTACTCTTTGATAAGCACTGATTGGTTGATTGATAAGCATCTCAGCAGTTACCTGACCTGAGAGTAGGAGACAAGAGACCTCTAAACAAGAAGAAATTCGGCACTTTTTAATTAAATAAATACATAAATAAATAAAAATAAATTGAAAATAAGAGATTCCACTGAAATGTAAAGTAGAAATAATATCAAAGAAAGTCTATTTTAATTTCACGTTTCACGTATTTACGCAGTCTGCGCACGTAGTTCCGTTTGGTTTCACGACGTCCATCTTAGGTCGCGGCATTAATGCGTCATCGCGTTGGACATGACGGTTTTAGAGAGCGGCGCCGTTTCTGACTGGAATGGGAGCTGGCAATTTTTCCCATATTTTGATAGTTTAATCCTTGAATGGCGCCGAAACAGGACCCGAAGCCCAAATTTCAAGAAGGTAACTAGCTGCCTGTTTCTCCTCCGAGAGATGAGTGGTCTCGGTCAGCGCTGTTTGAAATGTTAGCTGGTCGATGGTCGGAAACTGACACTGGCGCCGTCGAGCAACTAGCGCCGTTAGCTTTCATTGTTGTTGCTACGAACACACACAAAACACACCTCGGCCGGCTTAAGGCGCCACTTTAGTCCGGTGTGGAGTAGCTTCCTACAGTAACAGTAGCCCACCCGTAGCACAGTGTATGGCTTTAATTTCAGGATGCTGTCGTCGGCCGTTAGCTGAGAGCAGTAGCAGCAGCTTCATTCATGCACCTCAGTGACTCACCGCCGCCTCCAGAGCCTCCTCGTCAGCCATGAATAACCTGCTGCTCCCTCACTAATGCTCCGCTCTCTGCAGCTCGCTTTAATGTGTACAGAGGTCAGGATACTGTCCGTACTGCAATGGACTTTGTGTGGTCAGTCAAGTGAAAGAAGTACATAATAGATATTTTTATTTTAGTTACCAATTGAGGTATATATTTAATCACTGAGGTCATGAATTATATAGAGTAGAATAGCACCCGTTATTGTTATTAGGACCAAAGTATATGCCACACAGTATTTTAGACTGTTTTGATTACGTTATGTCTGTCATATAAATTAGAAAAATGACTATGGCTGTCTTAATTGACGCTTAACTGAGTAAATTAACTGGATGCAATTTAGAGAAAAGAGCAGTCAAGCAATTACTGAGTGAGATCTATTGTAAGTGATTTACTGATCACTAAAAAATCTGCCTTCTGCAGTGTGAGGATTTTGTCTGATGTGCACAATTATTCAATTAGTGTCTTTGTATTTTAAAGCCATAATAATTCCATTTAGTGAAATATTAAACATGTAAAATTATAATTGAGTTAATCAAAAAGCCTACCCTTCACAGATCGAGTCTAGTCTTTTATTAAAGTCTTACTGTAGTGTGTAGTCTAATTCATAGACTCTACACATGTGTGATCACTTTACATTTTGAGCAGTTGCTTGGTAATTACTGTTCTCAGGGCTTTGAATGAGATTGGTGTTAGTCTATGATCAGAGTGCTTAGGATTTAAAATTAAATTTAAGATGTACTAATTGTTTCACTTCAGTCTACCCTGACCCTAGTTACGAACTCTCAGCGTGCGTGTGTGTGCAAGTAGTTCAGATGGCTTCACAGTTTCATTTTGTTGTACTTGGACTGCACTCATGCTGACTTTATTGACCACCACTCTGTTCAGGTGAAAGAGTGCTGTGTTTTCATGGGCCATTGCTCTACGAAGCTAAGGTAGGCTGCCGGAGTTCTCTGATCTTGTGATCATCCTCTATGTCTCTGTCATTTTTTTTTTTTTTGACAGTGAATCCTGTCTCTCTTTGCAGTGTGTTAAAATAAACATCAAGGACAAACAAATCAAATATTTTATTCATTACAGTGGGTGGAATAAGAAGTAAGTTCTTTCGTTCAGATAAATCAAAACTTTAACATTAATAGTGGGAAGATTTCACAGGTGCCTGATGTCTGTCTTGATGTTTTCTCTTTCAGCTGGGACGAATGGGTTCCTGAAAGCAGAGTGCTTAAGTATGTGGACAGTAATCTGCAGAAACAGAAAGAGCTTCAGAGGGCAAATCAGTAAGTCTACTCTCTCTTTTTACTTAATCTTAGCAACTAACTTCACACTATCACTCATTATAAAGCCCATAGTAACAAGCAGTGACAAGAAGAGCATCTACTTTTGGTAGCACAATGGAAAATATTAAAATTTCCTGCCACTTGATTGACAGCACAGCCAAAACAAAATACAGATGAGGTTCACAAAATACTTACTAATATAATAAATGTACTGCTCATTGTGTTGTGAAGTCAAACAGATGAACTGACTTTAATATGAATAATGTATTCTCATTTAATGGGTTTGTTTTATTTTCTTACTTTAGAGACCATTATGTAGAAGGAAGAATGAGGGGTGCTGCGCCGAATAAGAAGATACCTGCTGCATCGCAGAAAAATGATGTGTGAGTGCAAATCATCTGTCATTCTACCTGTCACCTGCTGTGATTTTGCCTCTAAACGGCTTTAGGGGTGTTATAGCTGTTAATCATTTTGTGTTGTTTGTTTTCCCCTCTAGGAAAACCAAAAAGAACAAACAGAAGAGTAAGTATGCAACGCCATTTAAATATTATTCTACAGGTTTTGCACAAATGTGTTTCCATCGTCGGCATTGCTCGAGGCTGTCGCAATAATATCACAGTAATAGTTTATCACTTTTATGAATAAGGTAACAGGTGAACATGTTTCTGTTTGTGCAGCTCCTGGACCAGGTGAAGGTACAAGTTCAGGAGGAGACCCAACACACCCTCCACGAAAGAAGAGGGCACGTGTTGACCCAACAGTTGAAAGTGTAAGTTTGTGAATTATTGTTCTGGTTGGTAGTTTGGTTCATTTTAGTTTATTTACTTTATCTTATTATTTAATCTCATCCTGTCTGCTCAGGAGGAGACCTTCATAAATCGAGTGGAGGTGAAAGTAAAGATCCCTGAGGAGTTGAAACCGTGGCTTGTGGACGACTGGGACCTGATTACACGGCAAAAACAAGTTAGTAACAAACAAACTTGAACCAATCACTCAGCATTTTGTTCTTACGTTTTGTCATGCCATGTGTGTTTGGTCTTTTTTGTGTTCTGCCTTCAGCTTTTCCACCTACCTGCCAAAAAGAACGTCGACACGGTCCTTGAAGATTATGCAAACTACAAGAAATCAAGAGGAAACTCTGACAGCAAGTAAAAATACACACTGTTACTTGTCTCACACGGCCATCCAAAACATGACATGCTTTTTTTATCCACTTTTCCAGCTCAGTGTGTTGTAAAGGCATAACTTTCTTTCCTCTTCACCATTTAGGGAGTTTGCTGTGAATGAGGTGGTCGCTGGTATCCGGGAATATTTCAACGTCATGCTGGGGACACAACTTCTCTACAAATTTGAGAGGCCGCAGTACGCAGACATCCTGGCCAACCACCCAGATACATCGATGTCTCAGATCTATGGCGCCCCTCACCTACTCAGGCTCTTTGGTACACACACTCGCACAACATCACATTGTTGCATTATTTACTGCTGAGATGAGCAGCGTTGACTTTACTGGCTAGAAACATTAATGCCATTACATAGTTAAAAAGATAATTTCCCAGATTCCTGTCAAAATATTGGTTTATGTTGTGTGTTTAAGTGGGAAAAAAAGTTTGCTGATATATAACTGTCTGATTTTTACATTTTTCAGTATTAATATTAATATCGGCCTCAAAAATGACGATGATGATGATTAAAAGATAAAATGAAGAAATGGACCCCAAAATGTCTCTCCTTATCTACAAGAAAAGCCTTTTGTGAAGGCTGTGAAAACATTTAATTAACACTGAACTGTAGCTTCTGTGTGCCAGATCTGCAAACAGACTTCATCCTCTTTTGACACAGGGTACATATTGTAACAGTTTTTTTTAGTCATGCTCTTTAATATCCTTAAAATAAAAAGAGTCTGATGACATTTGGAGAGGTGTTTTTGGCTTAAAACAGAAAATCTATGAACTGGTGCAAAAATCAAGCCAACATAACTCCCTAATCTGTTAATACATCATTTTTATATATATATAAAAAAAGTGCTGCACATAATAGTTGAGTTATAAGAGTGCTCTCTGCTGGAGCCGCTTTTAACTCTCTTTGTAAAGATCAGCCCTCCTCTTCATCGACCACCCGCTTTATAAGCTTGAATTGTGCCGGTTAAGTGGAAATATTGAAGTGTTTGTAGAGGCATTATACATGAAGACAAGGTTAGTGGTTGTGCAGCATTTAGAAATCTGTCTTTGTTTGGTTTTCAAAGTGAGAATCGGAGCCATGCTGGCGTACACTCCGCTGGATGAGAAGAGCCTTGCACTGCTGCTCAGTTATTTACAAGACTTCCTCAAGTGAGTATTCAAAACCTGACAAAGCTGTTAATAAAACATGTATTGATTCCTCTGCAGCAGAAATGAGTGAAGTGTTGCTCCATTTCAGGTATCTTGTAAAGAACTCTGCGTCGCTCTTCAATGCCAGTGACTATGAAGTTGCCCCTCCAGAGTACCACCGCAAGGCAGTTTAAGTTTTTTTTTTAATTTTAGGAGCCTTTGTATGTTGACGTTTGGAGGTGACATTTTTACCTGTCGAGAGGATGGGATTTCACAAAAAGCCTTTGGAGAACGGATTGTGCGAGATCTGTTGCTTTTTATTAAGGAAGAACCAGAGCACGATGTCACACTAATCCCTGGACAAATTTAATTTTCTTTCATGTGGAAAGCTGCTGAGTACGCTCTTCCTGTATTGGTATGTTTTTCAGTACCACCTTTTAGTTTCTAAGATACTTGTTTTGTCCGATATTTTCCAAGATCTCTTGAAAAGGAATTTCATCTTTTTTTTTTGTTTTGGTTCAGATGCTGGCTAAATTTGTCTTGTAGGCTGTCATCATTTTCTAATAAAAGTCTTTCATTCTCTAGTTATTGATCTGTTTTTGCTTCAGAGGTACTTAGGTCAAGTATTTCAAAGATTAACCATGTTTGGATAGAACCATGAGAAATGTTAACACGGTGGCAATTTCCTGTTACTCATCAATTTGAATCATTAACTGAACATTTCTAACAAAAGAGTTTCAGATTTCATATGTTTCCTACTACTTCGTGTTCCACAACTGATCACAGTGTAAGAACAGATGACATCGATGATGCAGGTAGTTAAAGAGTAAGACTTTGATTCCCCCTGTTCAGCATTTAAGCATGTGTGGTGCAGTGTAATTGTAAGCAGATACACCGTAGAGTGAATTCCAAAAGTAAGAAACCACTTACCAGTACCTGGAGTGGTCTCATACTTTTAGGCCCTACTATCTGTGTTCATGTGTAAGTGTAACCTACTGTAGAAGTGGAAGCTGCTCTATAAACAGAACAAATAGCAACATAACACACATTAAATATTATAAAAGGTGTTTTCATTAGAGAAATAGTAATTCCTAAAAATCGCGTGCATTACTAAATACTTGTACTCTTTATCTGTGACTATATGACTGTTATCTTACAGTTTGTTCTGCAAAGAACAAAAGAAAACTATTCTTACCTCCAACGTCATCTATTGCAGTCATGAATGTACAAACTTGAATGTTGTTATACATTTCCTGTTTGAAATTCGGTTCCTGTACCTCCCGGTTTCTGACGTCTGCACTGCTAGACAACATGCAGCCAAACAGGGAGGGGTTCCCAAAGCTCAACCAGGAGTTTTATAATGCTGACGACAAGTTTTAACACCGGGAAAGAGATATTTCACTGATTGCCACCATGCTGGCTGACTCTTGGACTAAGGCCTCCAGCTTCACTGTGTCCAATCCTATTTAAATCCTCTATATTCAAGTCCTCTCTCCTCTTTTTTTTTTTTTTTTTTTTTTTAACCATACTGTTTATTTGTACTTCCAGATTCATGTAAACATGATACCCATGTAAAATTATATGTGCATTCACATCGGTGGTTTGTAGATGGTTGCACAAACTCCAGGCTCTTTAACTCAGGCACAGCTGCTGCTGGCTTTAAACAAACACCTGTGGGTCTAGTTTTAATATTAAAAGTTATATTCAGAAATTCAAAATAGATAGTAGATGCTTAAAAAAATAGATGTAGTTGAATGCTCCAAAAACCATTGAAATAACATTGTTTTACCACATAAACAGTTTCCAAATCTCAAGAATGAATGTCAACTCTCTTACAACAGTCCATGCTGAGAATTACAGAGGTCATTATTAATCTAGATAGTTTTATATGCATAGTCATCAGGTCATCAATTACATTAGGTTGTAGGTGGACCAAATACACTACTTTTGATCTGACTGTATTGTGTTGGCACGTAGCCTACTAGAAACATGTTATCAATGACTGAGCTTCTACTGTTCAGAGGTCAGTTGTGGCACTGCAGCAGCATTGGGCAGCTCCTCCTGGGAGCAGCTGGTGTAGAGCGCGCATCAGGTATGACAGAGATAAAGCAGTGACATTGACAGCAGAGCGATAGCTTCTTGGTTAGCAGAGAAGCTAAGATGCTCGTTGTGCTGTAGGCCATGTGCAGTCGAGGCGGGTTGTTGGTAAATAAATGCTACAGTTCCTGAGACCCACTACAATGGCTGCCCGGCTCTGCTCGTCTCCCTGTAAAAGTCCCCTCACACCACTGTACTCAGGTATGTGACTACCCCTGAATCTGTTTTTGTGAAACAAGAACTACATTATAAATAAATTAAAAAATTAAAAACTAGATTTTCATCGGAGGTAAACCAATACTACATGGCCTGTTTTGGTTTTTTTTTTGTTGTTGTTGTTTTTTAGCAGTTGCGGCACCGTGGTTGTCTTGGTCTAACATAAAGGTTTTCTACTGATGATATCTAACGTCAAACATCTAGGCTATCTGGGACAGATGTGAGTAACAACTGAAGTTGGGTGTGTTGCGGTTTGTTGGTACTTTTTTGTTCTTTCTTTTTCTTTTCTTTTTTTAAAGATAATTTACTTAAAGAGAAGCTGCAGCTTTCCTTATGCCATCTGACCAGAGTGCTTGGAAGCACTTTTATTAACTTATAAAAGGTTTCCTCTTTTTGTTCCCCTTACTTTGCCAGGTGGTGCTTGATTTAACAATTGCAAAATTGACAAAATCGCAGTCTACAATGACCCCTTGACTCATCTTACTTATATGACCTATGGATAGATAGATAGATAGATAGATAGATAGATAGATAGATAGATAGATAGATGTGACCTATAGTTTTATATGCAGTTTAGATGCATAGTCCAGGACAAAGTAGGGGACAAAGTTACTCCTGAACTGTATATCCATTAATATGTTATAGATTCTTCTGACACTGGTGGAGGTGAAGTAGCGCTCGCCCCTGGAAACCCCTGAGGGAAACCCTGCATGGTCGTGTGAAGAGGTCTAATCAGTCAAGTGAAAACACCTGTGGCCTTGGGCCTTACTCATTATTTGATATCTTTAACAGTTTACTTTAGTTGAGCAGTTTGCTTCATAGTATCCTGTCCTCTGCTTCTTGATCCACTTCTCTGCTCAATTTTAACTGGTATTTGACTAATTGTCCAGATTATCTGCTCATGTGCCCTGTCTGTCTGGTTTGTTTAGTTAACCTGATGCTTGAGTAGCATCGTAATGAGAGACTATAGCCCACTTTATTTCAGCTAATTGTGGCTTTGTGACTGCCGCCAAGAATCCGTCTTTAACATAAAACATTTACTGTAACTTATGACTTATTTAGTTTGAGTGGGACATGTGGTCGTAATTTAAACATTTACGAGGCACAATCTTGGACCTGTGCTATAGCTCTGCCTCAAAGCTTTTATTACTCCATTTAAAAATAATTTCAAGCAAATTGGTGAATGTGATCAGTCTCTGGGGTTACATAGACACCTGTGAGCCTTTTTTGGTCTCACACTGGCTGAAATCATTTTCCTGCTCCGATGATTTGAACAAGGTGGAGTCAGTGCCAGTGGTGGAATAACATTGTGGTGATGGAAAGCATGTGGTGCAGGGTTTTGTTGAGGAGGAGAGAAACGTAATAGGCTATTGAAGCCAGGCCAGAGCACCTTCCTCCTCCTCCTCCTCTCACCTCTCGACTCCACAATGTGTTCAGCAGAATCCCCTCCAGCTGGCGTCCTCTCCTCTGTTGTGGCTTACTTGACATGAAAAAGAGAAGCTAAATATTAGTTTCAGGCTGATTTGTGGTTTCATCTGTGTCAGCCGCTCACAGTTGTTATGGCAAGTACAATTCAGACTGTTTCGAGAAGAATGTCTTTAATCCAATTTCCCCCTGCCTTAACCAGGACCAGATGCGTTTTCACTGGAGTGTGCTCTCAGATCACAGCGCCCCAATAGCTTTTAACAGCCCATCAGAAAGACTGACACACACAGGACATCTCTGCAGATTCGTTCGGGGAGACACCTCAGAGCCTTTCTTGGCCCCGTTTACCGCTGCAATCGACACTTCATACCCCGTGTTGGAGGCTGGGTCACCTGGAGGTTCTTCCTCCGGTGCGATGCCTTTCATGTGACCCTGCCCGTCATGGGGCCTTAGAGCTGTCATTACCCTGTAGATGAGAGAGACGTATACATGATACAGCGCTGGTTAATGAGACTGGCTGAAGTCAGGGTGATGGTTTGAGCAGGTTTTCCTCCGCCTTGTGTCTGTTCTGATCTGCCAACCAACAGACACACTTACGACGGGTCTGCAGGAACCGCTTGGACCAGGTCTCAGAAATGTCCTTGGTTTCCTTTGGGGATGATCTACACAGGATATAACAGAATATTTTAGCATCTATATGTGGTTCTGTTTTATGTATTAGAGCAAATATGCTGGAAAATACATTCAGTTCAGTCACAAACAGTTAAAGGTACTCTGAGTTTTTCAGTCATCGCTATATGTGTTTTCTGCACTACATTAGAAAGAAGGATATTGTACTCCTTATCGGCTATAGTTACTTTTTAGTTACCCCCTCTGCCACTGAATATAAAATGCTTGATGTGGTGTAGTATTATGTGAGAGCCATCAGGTGGCAGGATTGTACAGAGCAGCTGTAAAACCACACAGTTACAAATGTGAGCGCTGTGGTTCTCCGTGTACAGTGATATCTCTGTGAGGTGCTGGGAAGTTTACAGTCTTGTCACTGACACTGTTGGCTCCTTAGATTTTTTCCACAGTAATTTTTCTTCTAACAGAAGCACATGAGAGACAGTCACTCCAAGGAAAGATTAAGTTCCTGTAGCGATGTAATGCCAATAAAAAAGACTGTCATCCGATCCTTCTCGGTCTTCCAGCTTCTCTCAGACTCCAAACTCGAGACAAACTCCAACAGGGACCGCTGAGAACCCCCCTCCTATTAGACAACAAATGTTATCAGTTTAACTGACTGATGAAAGCCATTTGTGCTCTATATGACTCCTCCAGAGTGTATCCATCTGCTTTGGGCTCTCTGAGGTGAAAAACCGTCAGTGTTTAATGTGGTTGTGAATGTTTCCCCAGACTAGGAGTTAGTGGTAGACTAATTACACAGTGGGCACGCAGCCTCAGTAGCACACTGCTGCCAAGAGCCTTGTGTGACTGTATGTCATTAGTATTGGAAAAGAGTATTTGCCACAAAGGGCTGCGGTCACTTGGAGCCATTAAAACATGAAAGAACATACCCCGCTCTTCTGGAGAAGGAATTTGCAAGACATAAACAGCCTGTAAAATGGAAAACTACATCTGTGTCCATTTGTTTTCCTGAAAGGCAGCCAGATTTGGTAATTCTTAGTGAAATTCTTTCCAATAACACAGAGCAGTCCAAATAAAGGGGAAGGACTGTTTGATCCATCTGTTTTCAATGCGGCGTAGTAGTGGTTTTGCACACAGGATCCCAGCTCAGTGGGAGACTTAAGAAATAGTGGAGGCTTCAGAGCATGGAGGGGCCTTTACTCAATTTACACTCTGGGTTTATCATGTGTGTGATGAGTCCCCGATGCAGCTGAAACACAACCCACCCCAGTGCATAGTTCATTTACAATTTCAGTGCTCCTCTATGCTTTTATTCCACATGCATTGAGCAGGAGTGAAATAAACTGAAGCTGTAACTGTTACTCTTACTTTGCAGGTTCACAATTTGATAAATAACATTATTTTTATTATCTGTAATTCTTTATTACGCTTAACTAATTAAGAGTAACTCATAAATTACCTCTTCTGTTCTCTTCCGAAATAAAATCCAGAAGGAAATACCTTTTTATAAAATATTTATTCACTGTTATTCTCTGACTTTTCTGAATGAATGAGAGAATGAAGGCTTGATGCCTTTTAATCTTTTATCTTTTATTGTTTGACGAAGCATTGTCTTTTTCCCTGAGTGTGGTCATCTGACTTTGGGTTTAATTGAGGACACTCTGAGCTTGACTCTATGTGGTTGGTGCTTTTACCGTCTTTTGTTCGAGTCAATCAGAATTAGTAGATGACCTGATCCCCACGGTCCTAGAGTCACAATACACACCATGTGTGAAACCGCTGAGACGTCACCTCAGCTACGAGGCACCAGAGTGCAAGTGAGCGTGTTAATGAAATAGCTAAATGTTAATTTAATCAAGAGGGACCTCACTATTATTAGACATCACCTTGCCAGAAAATTGAGTTTCCTTTTGATGTGGAGCAGGGATGTAAGAGGATGGGAACTGGCAGCTCTGAATATCTAATAAGATAACCCCCCGTCTCTGTCCCTCATTAGGCTGAATACTGAGTTAAAACACCTTTTCATGTCACCTTAGTAAACAGCTTAATGTGTAGCTCTTTCATCTGCTGTTCCCCCACGTCTGCCCGCAGCTTTGATCGCTCCTGAGTGTCTGGGTATGATTGCATCTCTGTGCTGTAGATTTTTGTCTCTATGTAAATTTTTCTGATGAGCCATCTCCCTCTCTACAAAAATAAATGCAGTGTAGAAGTATCATTTAACCTTTGTCACCTCTCAAGAGGAATGGATCTTCAGCCTCAAGTTCTGAAGTTTTTACTCCTCCAACTTACTAAAATGTTATCCATTTTTTTCCTGCTTTTCAATCTGTAATTATACCACATAAAATAATTCAATATAACACGAAGGTTCAATTACTTAAAGTTTTCTAATTTAAGAATTTATAAGATCGTTTTAAACATAATTTTCATAACCAGCTGTTTAAAAATATGTAATATTAATATTTGTAATTTCTCTGCTATTATAACTCCTATGAAGACATATTTTATACTGTTGTGTTTAGTGGCATTTATTATGCGTATACAGATAGCTCTTCAGATAGCTCCCACTCATGGATGTCCACAGAATTAGTTATATTTATTGACAAATACATAAACACTTGTATCTGCTTACACATGCAGTTTAGTGTGTGGTATTATCAACCACTGCTGAAATGTTTATATACCGCTTACAAATACAACACATTCAAGTAAATTGTTACCTATAAGTCTAACACTGTGCTATAAATATTTAAAGTGCAGGTATTTAGTGCAATATAAACCAGTAAAATAGAGTAAGAAAGATACACCTGGACCAAAAAGACCCAAACTCACTCTGGAAAGAAGATGAATCACACTTTCTTTTATGTTGTAATCACAGTCTAATCTTTCGTCTGCCAACAGGTTTAACGAGTAATTCATCCATAATTTAGCTCCATCTCTCCACTTTTCTAATATTGCCCTCATATTTCATTGGTTGGATTAATACAAGTAGCTTGATGAGAACACTTTTAGTTAAAATTGTCTCCAAATAGTGCAACAATGGGATAAATGACCATTTCTGGTAGTTTTCTTGTGATCATTGATCAGAGATATTTGGGTACAGCCAGAGGCCTGCTGAGCTGCAACAATGTGAAATGGTGTTGCTTGAGTTAATTTCAGAACAATGGAGTAAGATTGGACTGAGCATACTCGAATTTAATGCACCTCTACTCTTGTCTTTTTTATATTCTGATATTTTTATGAAAATAATGCACAATACAAATATATCTGTCAAAACACACAGTTTTCACGTTGTAACCTGCAGAGGGCAGACTTAGCTGAGAAATAAACTGTTGTGCTGAGAACAGGCAGCAAGAGAAGCTACACTAAGCTAAAAGGAAGTCAATCTAAGCAATAAATTGAAGTTCATTAAATTTCATGAAAGTTGTAATGTTCTGATTAATGTTCACCCAACTGATTTTCAAGGTAGAGTAAATATTATAAACATAACACAAAATAGCCTATACAGCTCCTTAAAGTTGAATCACCAAATATTTTCAACACTATTAATATTATAATGTTCATGAAGCAAAGACTGATGCATTAGACAGATTAGCTATGTATGTGTAATAAAGTCTGTGATTCACATGTAGTTGCATCGGCAATGATGTAACAAAATATGATTTACCATTACATGCTAGTTTCAAGTTAAAGATCAGAGCTGAAATAGACGGAAGCACACAGTGTGATAGCAGTTTCATTAAAACCCTCCTTTCTAAACGAGTCTCTCAACAGGACGGCGAGCAGCATTCTTTAGATTTGTAGGAATGTAATGGTGATATCTCATTAGGAGTCCTGAACCATGACAGTTGCATCTCCTCCAACTGTGCTGTTGGTCAGTTCTGGGTTGAGTGATTCCTCCTGACCTCGGCATGCCACAGCGTTGCCCTCGGTGTTCAAACTATCCATGTTGCTTGTTGACAGCAGCTCCCGTCTGGGGCTGCTGGGGATTGGCCTGATGCTGACCTCCTGCCAGTCTGCTGGAGGAGAGCAGGAGAGCGGTTTGGACTGGGAGAAGAGGGTGAAGACGAGAGGAGTAATGAGGAGGGGAGGACAGTTTCTTGACAGCTTTTTGCCTCGCCTGATGCACACAAACACACACACACACACATACACATACACATACACTTTGGCAGAGTTAATGTGAGGTTTTTCTAGGCCTTCCTCCCAAACACTAATACTGTGTGAGTCAAAGGGCAAAGTGTTCATTTCTTAAATTATTACTTTCTTTCCACTTCCAGGTACCTTTTAAAGCATTATGATTAGCTGTCAAATATATAATAACACAAATATTTTGACAGATGTTATTTAAATTGCAAGCTGATATAATAGAGTATGAGTTGGCTTGGCGTCCACCATGGTTTGTTGACTGCAGGGACTGAGCAGAGCAGTGTGTTATTATAATTTTAGAGGAAAATGATAGGTTCCCTCTATGCTCATAAACAGTTGAGCTATCACCACCAAGCAGCTAAATTAGCTCAGAATTTTGTGCTTTAGATCAAACAGAAATGGCAGAGAATCAATTAATGATTAATACGCCATCTGTTGGAGGTGGCGCTTTGAATATCAATACGTCTCCCATCGGATGTTTAATCACCTGATACCATTGTGTTGGAACACAACAACCGAGCTGTTGGAAGTGCAGAAGTGGCAGCGAGCTCAAATGTTTTGATCCACCTCCACGATGCTCATAAGAAATTCACCGCTCCAGCGGAGAAACATGTCTACAGGGTCCCAACAGTGAGGCGTGCATGCAGATATCTGCTCTGTGTCTGGGGCTGCTGCGGAGATCCCACCCAAGGCAAGGCTTCATTCATGCTGCAGCATGGAGGATGTTATGGATATGGCCTTGACAGCGCGCTCTAACCCTGAAGCCTGAAGAGGGACAGGAAACAGTTGGCTCTCGGTCGACTGAAGTGGTGCCTGGGACTTTCCCACACGCCTCAGGATCCTCCTCATTCAGCCTGGTCTGTGGTTGGAGCGTGTGTCTGCACCACTTCACACCAGGGAGGGAGGAGGGGGGAGGCACAGGCTTACTGTAGAAGTTGGAGAAAACTTTTCAGAGGGGATCCACTGCCCCTTAGCTGAGAGAACAGCATAAATTATTTGCGCTGGCAGATGTTCACAGACCCAAATATGCATGAATTTGTAGAGCTGGCAGGCTTCCCTCAGCCAAACGTACTGGTTTTCACGATGCGTGCAGGAGCAGTTGTTATTCTGGCTGTTTTACAGAGAGCATTAATCTGAGCTGTCAGCACCACCAACCACTTTGGTGGAAATTATTTCACTCCTTAATAAGGGAACTCTGGTGCTGTATTACATATGGCGGTCAGGGCAACATTCTTGGTGGGTCTGTCATCATGTAGCTGTTCTCCAACAGTGGGCCTTCTGTGTTTGGCCTGTAGCACACTCTGTAACCCAGAGATGAAAAGAATACACTAACCAGACATTAAATGTAACCACTACCTCTCACATCCTCTCTGCTGGTGAAGATGAGGACTAGCTCCTGCCAAGAAGTGGGAGAAATCCAATATTATATTGACTTGTCTCTGAATTCCTCTCGTTTCTGTTCCGCTGTTTAACAGAAGTTGAGATTGTTATTTTGGCAACAGGCCGCATGTCTTTGCTTGGGTGTTGCAAGCAGATGTGCTACTGTTTCAGGTCAGGTCATAGCTGACCACCATCAAGTCAGTAAAGAGGAGGGGTGTAGACAAAATAATAACCCTAACCTTAATATAATGCTCTCTTAACTTTTTTAAACAGGGTACAAGCCTCTGTTAGATGTAATATTAGTGCTGGGCTGTTGTAGTGTATGGAATTAGACAGCACACATGTTTATGACTTAAAGTCTCTATATATGGCTGTATTGGAAAATGGATGAAAGAAAATACCTGTCTTAGCTGTGGTCATTCATGCTGGCTATACTAAGCAGTGGTTATTAAATGGACTCTAATGTGCAATTTACAATACATTAGCCAGTGTTTGTGAAACACTGTTAGCTACTACTTTTCTGTGCCTTTTTATAGGCATGCAGTCATGAACTTAAATTGTGTCACACCTGTATGTGAGCACTTAACGAGTGGCATTGTATAATCAAGCTATCATCAGGGCTTCAAGATGCTAATAACAATAATAAAGGTAGAGTGAGACAACCTGTAACTGTCACGCTCTGTCTAACTGCTGAGGGAGAAGTGACTTAGAGCCTTTCCTACAGGAGGGCTTTGGCAGACTGCCACTTAGTGTGGTCCCCCTGAGGGCTCTTACTCATGAATCAGAGAAAATGGGAATTACACATATTAAAGAGGGTAAACGTCAGTAATCACAGCACTGGGAGGATGCTTGAGGACTCATCAGGCCCGCTGCTGCTTTTTTAGAGACACTTGTTTCAAGGAGCCACCGTGTTTAGCAGCTGACAGCACCACCGCGATGGGCAAAATGAGATGTTTCAGGAAGGCAGGCATCCACCTATGAGATCCACCGCCATTACCCCTGTGTTTACTCCACAGCTGTCTCATATCCACACACTGATGGCATGTACTGCAATGATAACACCATTTGACCTCCTGATCTGTGAGTCACGCAGCAGCCAGGTGAGGTTACAGCCCGTCATGTTCAGTATTGTCTTCTGTCTATTGGTATTTCCAGCATGTTTGTCCTACACTGAGTGCACTGTGGTCCCTGACAGAGGCCGGCTTGGCTGTTTTGACACGGAAAAGTGTGTTTGTTTGTCTGTCTGGGCAGCAGAGGTCAGGCCGCAGGATGTTTGTTTGCTGGGTCAATTGAGTCCGCTGACAGAGGAGGTCGGCGAGGAGAAGTGACGGAGGGAGAAGCGCTCATTAAAAGCCCCTCCTTCCTGTGTGTTCCTCTTCTGGTTGGAGATGTCCAGACCACCGGGCCCTTTACCGTGACTTCCAGATAAGATGTCTGGAGACGCTCCATATGACTTAGTGCTGTTGGTACTTTGACAGAAAACAACCCTCAAGGGAAACTCAGGCAACCATAAATATTTAGGCACCAAAGAGCTTTATGGAGTTTGTTGTAAAAGGATTTATAGCAGCCTGGTAGGCGATGCATCAGTGTCAGAGGGCTTGAAGCAGCCAGTGTTTACAGCATTGCATGTGAATCCTCCCACACCTCTCGGCCAAGCCTGGAGAGCTGAACCAAATAAGCACTTCAGCGTTAGGAATGCAAACACCACAACTTTCCCAAACAGGTTTCAGAAAACAGGTGTGAGCGCTGTGTCCTCTTGGCTCGAAAATTATAATCGCCTGCAGAGATGAATCATAAACAAAACAAGTCAGTGGCCTTATATGGGCCGATTCGGGAGTGTTGCTGTTGTGTATCCAGAGGATAAGATACAATTATTCGCTCTATAAAACTGAAACTAACAACTAGAAAGACAGTTGACAAGCTTGTAATAGATACATCTGGACTTATAAATAGATTTGGCATGAATTACCGTTAAAGATTGTCCAGCTGTGTACTCTCAAGAAAAAGTCTGACATTTGAGGAAAACACACGTATTCACTTTCTCTTAGCGTAGCTTAGTTTAGCTTAACTTAAAGACTGGGTAGACACATGGAGTGGAAAATGCATCTTGGCTCTGTGTAAAGCTAAAAAATGCCTCCCTTGTGAGCTTTATTATCTTCGTACAATGCCAAACCAAGGAATAACCTCAGAGGCCGATAAGTCAAGTACAGAATTTACCAAAAACTGCACTTCTTCCACTGGCCACAAGGAGCTGGCTCCAAAAGTGAGCCAATACCCATAGGCTCTCATATTAAAATGTCCAACTTTACAGCAGCAGAAATAAAATAAAAAAAGTACAGACTGGCAACGTGCACTGAAGTCGCAGCCCAACATGCTCCCTCCCCCTTGACCCTTTTTATGATTAGCCAGGAGTTTTGGTGGAGTCAGCTAGTGTCAACATGACGATGACGGAGCTGCCCATCATGATGAGCTTCAGAAATGATATTCATAATCGGGTGGGTTTTTGTATATTTTTGGGCTTTTCATGCCTTTATTTGATAGGACAGTTGAGAGACAGGAAATGGGGAGGCAGAGAGAGGGGGAATGACACGCAGGATAGGGCCGCTCGATGCAGGAATTGAACTGGGGCCGCCTGCAGTGAGGACTATAGCTCTACCAACTGAGCTAAACACCGCCCCAGAGAAGTCCATCTTAATATGGAGGCTATGAGTCAATCTAGCTGTTTCACTCATTTCCTGTTTTAATGCTATGCTAAGATGAGCAGCCAACTGTCAGCAGCAATTTCCTAATCAAATAACAAGCATTTACCACCAGGATGACAGCATTTAAAAACCAAATCAATTTTTTGGCGGTGGTGAAGGTTAGGCAACCTTTCTTATCATGATTACAATTATGACCACTGGGGCACAGTTGGAAGTAGAGAAACAATGAAAAATTGAAAACTATTGACAATGTCCAGGGTTTTTTTTTACCCATCCAACCTCTCCAACATCCTCCTTTTGTGGGTCTTATAGCAACGTTTCACTGATGAGAGTCATATCTCTTACGTCCACTAGAGGGCTTTGCCACCTGAATGTAAACTGTTATGCGGGATTTGCTAAACCAACCGGTGTTTTCAATCCTCTCAGACAAACACTCTCCCACATTGATATTTGACTGACATGTTAAAATGGACTTGATCTCTCCTCTAAATCTCTGCAAAAAAAGTTAATTAGCATATTTCCCAAAATGTTGAACAATCGCTTTAAGCCTTGATGAGCTGTTTAATATTTAAATGTTGATGCAGCATGTGGCATGGTGATCTGTTATTCAAAATGAATCAATTTATGGACATATGCTCCTATAATACCAGCTTACATAACAGGTTTCAATCAGCATTCCTCTTGGGTTGCTGATTCGTTATTATTTCCCCCGTGGTAATCTAATGCTGCACTGTAACATCTGTACTCTTGTATCCCAGCTAAACAAATCACTTGTAGCACCAGGCTGTCTAGGCAGCCTCCACCACTACTCTTCTTTTACCTTCAGTCTCCTCATCAATGTTGCATGAGGTGTTATCTGCATCCCTCTCATCTCTGCCTTCCACCCCAGGTTTTATCTGCCCCGACTCTTTCATCTCTATCCTCCAGGGCAGCCGGACATCTTGGTCTCTCTCCACCATCCACGCCACCACTGCTGTCCTCTCTGCCGTCCGCTCTTTCCTCCCCTGCTGCCCTACTTCTTCCCATCGGGGTCACAGGGCTGCTTTGTCCCAGATTGCTGGAGGATCAGGATTCCTCATTATCCTGTTAACTGTACATTTATCTGACAAGACAGAGGAGAGAGAGCAACCCCCGGCATCATTAAGCTTTAATGGACAGCCTAGAAATGAGGGAGAAGCCATAAAAGCAGGAGCCGAACCAGAGTCTCTCTTTAATGTCTCTGATCGCCCTGACAGGATTATTAATCAGGAACTAAAGGAATTTAAAACCTTTGCTCTTGGCTTCCTCACTTAGAGTCTTTAGCTTGCACCATTACATAGCAACCCAGGGTCAGGAGGTCTGCAGCTAATTGGTTCTACAGGGTTTTGAATAACAATGAGCTGAGCCCAATTACTGAACTACAGAGAGGCGGAGATGAGAGGAGAGGGAGGGGGACCCAGTGGAACAGGCACATGGAGGATGGAGGGAGGAGGAGGAGGAGATGGGGGAGGCTGTTTCACGGCTGCTGTCTCTCTCCTCCTCAGAGCAGGGATATTAATGAGATCAGTAAATGAGTGCTGGCAGAGACGGGGATGTGCTGCTGTAGAAAAACAGCCACCCTGCCCCTGCAGGACAGCAGCAGCAGCAGCTCCTCATTCCCTATTCCATTTGACTCGCACAAAATACGAGCGCCTCATTCTTTTTGTTCCAGATTTTCCTTTTTCTTTGTGTCTCATGTTCATTTATTAGTGATGTATTTTCTTTTCTTTCCTCCGACACGGGGGATCTGTTTCTGTGGTCCTTTTGATAGCAACACTGTATTCCAGTCTGTCTTGTAAAGCCTTTAATGCTGTCTTTGGTGTTTGTATCCAGCAATGGCTAATACGGTTAGTCCATGCAGTTTAGAGCCAGTTCGCCAGTGAATTTGTACTCACTCTATAAGGCCACTGATTGTTCCTTATTTTTGTGACCCCTGCTGCGTTGGTCCACACCAAGGCTTCTTCTTTATCCTCTTACTCATCCATCATTACATGCTGCTGCATATACAGTGGGTAGATTTGGCTGCACAGTATCTGCACAGTGTCTCTTCACTCTAGTGTGTCATGTAGTGTAACCCTCGCCCCGATATTGCTGATGAAACTGGTTTGGATGGACGCATTATCAGATTTAGAGAGCTAATTTGTTCCAGCAGCAAAAGAGCTTTTCAGACTGTTGAATGGGCATCTTTTTTTTTTTTTTTCACTTGGTCATGCTCGGTATTTTTTTGTGCCCTTGAAACATTGCATCAATGTTGAGCTGTAGGACTTTCAAACTGATCTCTGCTTAAATAATCTCTTTCAAATTCATGAATTCACATTGAGCAATCCCCTCTTCTAAGCATTCATCACTTTCAATAAACCCTGGAGAAGCTGTCATTATGCCTCAACCTCCTCATCCCGCTCTAAACTGCTGTTCAAGGGCTGCAAATTGGAAATGTGATTTAAATATTGCTTGAAATGGATAGCTCATATTCACCTAAGCCCCCCATGCCAGGCTCTGTCATGCGATGAAAGCCGAGGATGTCGGCTGATGATCACTGTACTTCCTGCGCCGTGAGTTGAAGACATTAATTGCTGCTAGCAGAGGGTTTAGCCCTGACCTTTCCAGATCACAAGGCAAACAAAATTCTCCGTAGGTCTGCTTCTCCACATGCTTTTGTCACTTGTTCTTCATGGTTGGATTTCTCAGAGATGAGAAGGATTCTCTTTGCTTACACTTTTAATCGGCTATAGAGCAGTGAAATACTCCAGCTGGAATGAGGAGGAGATAAATGCCCTCTTAACTCTAGACTGCAAATGAACTACAAATCCTTGAGCTGGATTGCTGTTCATTCTTCAATTATGTAAGCCTCCATCTGTGTTTTTTTTCTACTCGGCAGTGTCAGTGTGTATATACAAATATATTCTCCACAGACAAGATTTATAATCTCTCTCAAATACAAGCATTAATAAGAGTAGGAGTCCGTACTGCCCATGTTATTTTAGCAATACAAACATCAAGTAAGCAATACATTCTCTGCTGATGATCTCCTGAAAAGGGGCTTTGAATATTTATCTCTATTGATTGATTGGCTTCATATAGATTTATGCAAGGCTGTCTCGCAAATACACTTTTGAAATTCCTCCTCAGCACTGTGCTTGGATGTGGATTATGTGTTGAATCTCATCATTTTAAAAATGGTTGCCAATGCCATTCATCCCAAACAATCCTCTGAGCCTGTTATGTATTCTGAACTCTTGTATCTGCATATTTGAATACTGTAACAGAGTTACAGCTGTGGTCTCAGAAGAGTTTATCATTATTTCACATTTATTTTGTCTCCCTAATTACCTAATTAATTCTGTTGTTTTGATTGTGGTGTTTACCGTTTGCTTTGTGGAGGCGTAATCCTGTTCTATTTGTCTGTTTGAAGAAGGAGCAGTCTCAATGAATTATTCATGCTGCACTCCAGCGACAGCACAGCCGTTTAAATGATGAAGGCATTCGTGAAATCCTCTCTCTCTTTCTCTCTCTCTTCTTTCACACATACACACACACCCACACACAGGCACGTACACACACACACACACGTACGCACACACACACACACACACTTTCTCTCTTTCTCTTTCTCACTCTCGCCTCTCTTTCTCTGTGAGCGCCCGAGGCGGTGGAAGTGGGATGTAAGGAGGGGAGAGGGTTTTATGAAGCTCACAAGCGCACCTCAAGTGAAGCAGTGGGAAAACATGTCCCTCTAATGTGTCTGACCGAGCACTGAGAAGACCGGACTCAGAGCCACGTCTAATCTGACACCATAATGTGACCTTTCATCTTCACTTCTCACAGGAAACAGTGCTCCACCCTGCTCATTGTACATGCCTTTGTCAGTTTATATGTGTGTGTGTGTGTGTGTGTGTGTGTGTGTGTGTGTGTGTGTGTGTGTGTGTGTGTGTGTGTGTGTGTGTGTGTGTGTGAGTGAGTGAGAGTGTGTGTTCCTGGCCCGACTGAGCGCCCACTGTGCAGGAATGTGGACACTTGAGTCGACACAGGCCCTCTGGAGTGCTGCTGATGTGTCGAAACCTTGTTCGCTGATTGGATATCGCCGTGTCATGTGGTGGATGGGTGTCCACTTCACACCTTCAGCTGTGACTTTTTCCAGTGTTGAGGATACTTGATAGAGCGCAAGTCAGCAGAACTCTGGCGGATCTATTCGAGGTGGCATCTGGAAGAAATGCCGTGTCTCAGCCCTCAGTGTGGTCTTATAATGGTGTTCCCACTCAAAGAGGACTTCCTCTGAGACAGGAGGAGGAGGAGGAGGAAGAGGAGGAGGGAAGTGATGGGGCTCTCTAGGGATTGTCTGTTTGTAGTGTTTACTGCCAAACCCTTAAGGACTTACAGGCACTTTCATCAGCACTCAGTAGTACATAGTACACACTTCGCCGCCTGTGTTCCCTCAGCTTTTAATGTCTTATTTTGTTTCTCACACTCCTGTGCATTAAAAGAAAAAAAACTATGTATGACACCTTTTGAGTCCCAGGCGTCACTTATCTGTGTCTGTGAGGACTTGATTGCCATCTCATGGTGGCTCGGCAACACAGTGCCATTATACACTCATTTACATGAAGACAATAATCTTACTGTAGCCGTCATTTGCTCGTCGCTTCTTTCATGGTTTCCCCTCAGGAAGGCATTGTCGTTAAAATGCAACAAATCACAGCCACTAGCTTTGGTTTCTCAGGATGCCTGTTTCTTTTGATGATAGCAGGCTTGATGGACGTTATCGGCCGCCAGACTCCAGGCTCAAACAAAGCCTCGAGCATACAGTATGTATGGTTTTATTTAAAATCTTTTTTAATGTGTTGTTTTCTCTCTGTAGGCCTGTGGATTCTGCATTCTATTTGATCTGCCCTAAACATACATCTTTAATCTTTGCTGCAGGCTGCGAGAAAGGGAGTGTGTCACTGCCTCTCCTCTGAGGCTCCAGGCCCGGCTCTCACAGCCCTGCAGCCCCTCTGGGGGACCTGCAGAGGGCAGCATACTGAACACAGCAACACCTCCTCCAGCAGCTTCTTTACACCTGCACCACCACCACCACCACCACCACAGCTATCTTTATTAACATACATCTTCATTAACTCACTAGAGGAGTCAGAAAAAAATAAAAGAGGAAAAAAAAACCAAAACAACAGGCTGAGAATGAAACCATCATGGGCCCGCAGGGTGTTCTACTGTTTGTACTGACACAGAGGACGAGTTATGCTAATTGAGAGTTCTTTGCATAATTAGGGAGAAAAAAACTTTATCATTATTATTAGTGGAGAATAGCTAGACAGAGGGTAATTTCAAGTTTCCCAGCAGGGTGCTGCCAGAAAATAGAAGAGAAAAGGACACACTCTCAATGTTATTCCTGCTGTCTTTTGATGCAGGGAGCATAATTCATCTAAGATACTTAGCCTGAGTACGCTTTAATGATGATGACTTTTCCCAATGTGATTTTTCAAAGTGTTTTAATGTATTGTCTTCATAGCGGATGTGTTTGCCGTGGTAAATTCGAGGACAGCATATTAAGTTATCCACCTAAATGAGTTTTTGCTTTCATGTTTAATGAGCCTTCTCTTTTCGCCACTTTTTGTGCAGATGTCTTCATGCTCCTCCGTGTGCACCGTGGTTGCAGCTCCTGTTCGGCTGTGTGTGAGGAGAATGGGCGAGTGTTGTGCGTGTAGTGAGATCATGTGTGATACCACTGAGACATGGCTGAGAGGTGATGCGGCTGGCTGCCTGACTGGCCCGAGCATTCAGCTACACAGAGCTGTGAGTAAAGTGGGCCGTGGTTATAATGGGCACACACAACGCAGTCACAACAGAGTGCTGAATCCATTAGTCCCTCACCGGGGTTTCAGCAGGTCATTAAGGTTCAATAAGATCCTGTGATATCCTGTTATACACTTTTCCTCTTCACCTAAATCTGATGATGCTACAGCCGGTGGATGCTGCTGCGTGCAGGATGTTGTCTCTCCCTCAGAGCACACAGAGCCTTGTGTGCTTGCTTTAAGACTGTGAACGATAGTTTATGCTGCAGTAAGTATTCCTTTCAAAGGCTTTACAAGGCACTGGGGATTAAGAGACTGTACCACACTCATCTCATTTGTGTCAGGGCTGGGAAAAGGGAGCGCTCTAAATACATGTTGCACCAATAAGCCGTATGGGGTAGAGTGGAGAGGAGAGCTCTCAGATGTGAGGGAGAAACACATAGCACCTGCTCCAGTTGTTCTCCACCAACATGGCCGTCTGTGCAGCGCCTGCTTCACCAGTGCGGGGAATATTCCCTCGCTTCAAAGGTTCCCCTCCTTTTTTTTTTCATCTCTGTGCACCAGCCCACGGCCAGAACCACGGATTAATATTTCAAAACATGTTTCTTGCTTGCCCCCCTCCTCCACCACCACCACCACCACCACCACCTCCCGTCTCCTCTATAACCCCCCCTCCCTCCTTTTGCCCCCAGATTTCTCCTCCCCCCCTCAACATCATCACTCTCACACACAGCCCATTCCCTGTTCACCACTTATTCTCCTTTCTACTCCCCCCTCCAACACCCCCACCCCCCACCTCTCAAACCTGCCTGCTTGCTCGCCGAAATGTGTGAATTTTTTTTCTCTTTTTTTTTTTCCATATCTTATGTTTTGCTGCTCCAGTGCTCCGTTCAATCCAATCACCAGTGCAGTATGCTTTATGGATTAATAAGAAATGATCCTGAAAGGTCCAGTCAGCCAGTTGAGGAGCCAAAAGCAGAAGGATGAAGCGATGAAACGGAGGGGGGGGGGGGGGGGGGGGGGGGGGGGGGGGGGGGGGGGGGTGCGTCTGCAGTTGAATTTTAATGAGTACCAAGGGGAATATCCTTTTTTTTTTTTCGTGGGGTATCCTTCTGGTGCATCGCTCTAAATCACTGTCACACAAACAAGGTATTTCCCATCATGCCTCTGGTTTGGCTTGGTAAGTGTGTCATCCTGTGGCACAGGCGCCTCACCGGCACACCTGCTCTGCTATCCTAATTGAACAGATGATCTGCCAATTTGTCATGTTTATCTTCAGAGGCGTTCTGGCGTCAATGCCCTGCTCTGCTCAGCCCCCTCAGAACACAGTGCAGATGTTAGCAGAGCTTTTTTTTTTTGACAGATCTTGTAGTCATTACTGAATAATTCATCGCTGCATTAATGTCTTTAGATAGCATCTCCAGCATCTTGCTCTGCTTTTTTGGCTCCCTCTCTTTTCTTCCCTCTCTAGCTCTTCACAAGGGAAAACTTTATTATTCCCTCTACTGACAGCAAAGTATACGGATAAAAGATAATTGCCTGGCTTGACTCAGCCATTGATATGAAAATAGGATTGAAATTATTCACTGTGGTTTAAAGGTTAGTTGAAGGTTATTATTCGGGGAAAGGCGTAGTGGAGAAGAGCTTCTATGTACAGCCTGGTGGCAGGTCTGACAAGACATTTGTGAAAGGCTAATATGCTGCGCATGCCGCAAAGGCCATTCTCTGAATAAACCAAAAGGGTCTCCTGAGATCTTAACACTGGAGAAGTCAATTATTTAGGAGCAAATTATGGCTCACTCTGTGCATAAACATGATATGCTCCAAATAAGATTGTGAGGTTCATTTTCAGCCCACTCCAGTATCTTTTATTCAGATTATTGTTTGTCCTTTCATTCAGCCTTTCATGCATGGTGGAATGTAATATGAACACCATAATGAAGAGGGAGAGGGCTTTCTCAACCAGTTTAATGTATTCGATCCGTTGCATGCTCATAGCCTTGTTATGGTTCAGATGGACTTTGAACACAGACTTAATAAATCACCTCCGCCTGCAGACATCTGATGTTTCAGCTTAAGAGCCGCTCTGATGTCTGTGGAATCGCCCGTCACTACTTACGCCAGCCGCTATTACCATGGCAACTGGGGGTGGGGGGGTGTATGCAGGTAGCGTGCTGTAAGCTGGAGGAAGTCATGGTGTGCTGTTTGATAGCAGCCATACAGCAGCAGACGGCTCTCTCTGCTCTGTCTGTCAGCAGGCAGATAGCCCTCTGCACACTGCTTCTCCGACAATATGTTGAGGCAGCAGGCTAAATATTCACTCAAATCCATCTTGTGATGAATAAAACGCCTTACATCTTGTCTGATTTAAGTTTCTGACAACCCTGATATTATAGCAATTGGATATTTCTTTCTAACTTTCCCCATTCAATTTTTATTTTGTGTATTTTTTTTAAAGAAAAAATGTACATTTCTCATTGTATATTTGTGAAACAATAAGCCCTCTTCCGTATCACAATCAGTTTCCATTCAGCCATCATTTGGAGACTCTGAGTCTCACTTGATGCTTTCATGTGAATACTTCAAAGAGAAGTGAGAGGGGCAGAAATGATCACACTCCTCCTGGGAGGATGCTACAGTTCACACCTCCCCTTCACCTGTTTCCTCACTCCCCATCCTTTTTCTGTCCGTCGTGGTTCAAGGCTGTCTTCATCTAAAGGTGCAGGTGTGATCATTCACCCGTTCATTGTTAGTCAAAAACCACCTCTTCTGCTCCCAAAATAGACAGTTATTCAAATTTCCATCATCAGTAAACCTTTTTTCTCTTTCTATTTTTTTAATAGAAATGTACGAGCACACAGCGAGGAAGCAGTTTCGCTTTTTGAAAAACAAGAGATACAGAATTTGAGGAATGCGGTGTTCCATTTGCCAAGTGTTTTTTTTTTTTATTCACCACCGATTGATGCTTCAACTGAAAACACATGTTTTAGCATGAAGTTCTATTTCTTCACTTCACTGATTGAACCAAGTGTAAGGATCAGTTATAGTGGCCTGGATAGGTTTCTGGATTCCTGCTGTGATGAGGTCTCACACAAGTTTCCACTGGGTCACACAGGGGCAGAGTCAGGCCTCCAGTGCTGATTATAGACAGCATGCTGTCGATATCTTTCTGCTCTTCTGTTTCAGGCCTGTAGTAAAGATCACTGACACCTTATCTCTCTCCCTCCTTCCTTCAGTCCTCTTCTGCCCTGTTCAAAGAAATTGGATCCTGTCCTTAAAGCTAAGTACTTCAGGATGAAGTTTCTGAAGCCCAAACTGCTCGTGTGATTACAGACAGATCGATACCTTGTGGTGTCCCCAGCCAGCTCACCCTGCTGGCACAGGAAATGATGCGATCCATGTGGCTCTGACATTGACAGGCCCCAGAGAGGCGACAGCTTCACTTACTAGAAAAATGCTCTCGATTAGCTCTGCCGGGTGGCTCTGCCCTGTCATTGTTATGCTAGGTGGTGACATTTGTGTTATGTGGATAGCAAATGCCTTTCTAATCATCTGCTCGTATAGCGCAATTTGAATTTTCATCAGCTTTGATGGACAGCTCCTGGAGAATTATCATCAAGAAAATGAAATCTTCCCTGACCCTAAATGCCACGGTGGCTGCCACTCCCTGACGGTGTCCCACTGTGCCGGTGACAAAAGCTGTAGACGGTCGCACAGCGCCTCCCTCCAGGCTGCTGCCCTTTAGCTGTTGTGTTGTTGCTCAGGGGTTAAACCTTATGACTTTTCTCATAGTCGTGAAGGGGGCCTGGTGAGAGGCCGCGTCCTTTCTCAGACCTCGACAACAACACAGACCCTCTGCCCTCCCCTCTGCCCAGGAAATGGTGCTTATATCCATGTCAGAGAACAGCAGCACTTTAGGGCACAATGTGCTTTTTTTTTTTCTTTTTTTTTACGGCTGAGCCAGCGTCTCTTAAACCCAACCACTTGTATTGACCCACCTCCCATCTTTCTCCTCTCCTACTCTCATCCCCCACTGTTTCCTTGTTTGAAACAATATAGCCTGCCCGTTGTTATTGATTCCAGAAGATTGGGTCCCGGTAAGTGCTCCTTTGAGTCTGGTGTTATATTAAGCAATTGTTCCAACAGCAGATGACAGGGCTGGGAAGGTTTCGCCTGGCTCTAATAGGCTTGGTATTACCCGTGTGTTAATTGATTGGGCAGCAGAAGGAGGGAGAAACTGACTGCACTGAGAATTCAAGGCTAAGCAGCTGATAAATAAACAGTGACTCGGGACTTTCACCTTTGAATAACATGAATAATAATAATTAAAACACAATAATCCATTCATGAAGAAGACTCATCTTGCATCCAATGCAAACCTGAAAGGTTATTAGTCATGATTTCTGTGTGGATCCAATTATATCATTATTTTGTTGGTGTTCGTGTGGCCTAACTTTTCCCAGCCAGTCATGCTGTGTGTATTTGCTGAAGTGTCTGTGCTGCACAGTCAGTAGCCAGACTTTGTCAGCAGTACGGGGGCAGTATTGCATGGAGGGCTGTTTTATGGAAACCAACCGAAGTAAATGCTCCATTCATCCTGTCTGTCTGCGCTGGCCTCCATTTCCTCCTCTGTCACATGCATGATTAAGACCAGCTTGAAGCATTTATCACAAGACCAGAACATGGGGGGGGCGGGCGGTGGGGTGTTGGAGTTCAAGCAAAAGGAAACCGAGCCCACCTTGGTTTTTGTTCCTCCAAAAACCAAACATCTCTCGCTATTCGCACTTGTCAGTAAAACGTCAACGGTGAAATTGTCCCTCACTTTTTCTGCCTGCTGTCAAAGCTGTGCAATGATTCAGCCTTAGCTCAGTGTCTGTGGAAGTGATGACATTATTTTTGACATAATGCATTATGCATCTAATTCCATTAGTGGTGAGTGGTCATCGCTTGTTTTCAATGAATTCAGTGCATGTGTATGTGTGTGTGTTTATTTTGGTCAAGTGAATCCCATTAGATTCCATTTCCAATAACAGCACGTTCTGCTGTGGTTGCATTTCAGTAGAGAGGTAATTTGCTAATGGCATGGCCCTTATTAGAAAGCAATTATTATTAATTACCAGTGGGTGATACAAGAGCTGATTTAGTCCTTAAAGCCCAATGTTTCACTGCCAGTGTGACCAGTGTGTGTGTGTGTGTGTATGTGTGTGTATGTGCATAGTTGTGTGTATGTGTGTGTCCGTGCTGTCTTTCTCAGAGATGATTGCCAGCCCCACACCATCGCCCTCACCTCCCACTGGCCTGCTGCCAAGCAGCGACATTGTCATTATCAGTGTGCCAGAGGGCTGGGTAAATGTCATTATTGTAGCTTGTGGATTCCTCCAGGGAATCAGCAGCTACCCGTTTAATTTCTCTAACAGCCCGGGAAATATTTGTTGCATCACCAGCCCGGTTCATGGCAAACATCTATCGCTGCTATGCAATTAACGACATAGATCATTTACATAGTCACAGAGCTCATTTTCATAATGTTCCCTTTATTATCAGAGGAAGAAATTAACCCAGGAATTTATTTACACACCCACTGCAAATGGTAACAGTGTGCTAATTGGCTGTTAGATGATTAATAAGCTTATAGCACATGCTAATGAATGGTGCACTCACTGTTTCAGAGGTGCTCTAGCACTGTGCTTGTTTTTTGGCAGCTTAATTAGACAGATAATTATGTACTTGTTGCTTTCGCTTTCAAGCAAATACCATCAAACATTAAAAAAGATTAAACTGGTTTGAATTGCTATGGGCTTGTATTGATTCTCTAAGTTCTATTTTGTAATAAATGGGCATGTTACGGCTCAGATGTGTTCGCATCCAACTGTGTCTCTAAGGAAACACCATGTGTTGTGTGAATGATTGTGTGGGAGAATAATGAAAAAAGTCTGGGCCATTTACAAAACAGCTGTAGTTTGATGCATTAATTAATAATAGATAATGAAGAAATATGTGAACGTATAAATGGAACAGGTGTTCCTCTTGTTTGTGTATGGTTTTGTGAGTAAAAAGGCAAAATCAGTGAAAACACTTTGGTGTTTGTCTAAAATGCCTCTGTAATGTGTTGATAGCACATGAAGAACCAGCAAGAGAAATCTCCCACTCTAATCTCTAAAACTTTCTTATTGCTTCACTTTGGTAATACAGCGATCATGTATTATTCATTGTGCTGTTGCACTTAAAAGACTGTGTCCACTCTTAAGTTACGCCTCAGTTCTTTGGTGGGAATCGTGAAGCGGAGACCAAACACTTTGTGATGACAGGGCTGAGTCTGTCTCAGGAGACTGCTTTCATTGACTGTATAATACTGTTGTGTAACCATGTTTAACATGTTGTTGGCTTGCCATCCTCACGCTGGTTGCAGGCGGAGGAAGGCAAGAGAGCCCCATTTCTTTCTGTTTAAAGTTACATAAAGCAGCACTTTGTAGATAATTACTGCAGTTTGCAACTTTCCTTACATAAGACCCAATTTGGAGCAGCTCTCTCTTTACAGAGAATTCACTTGGTGGTTTTGTTTTCCATCTGCTCTGTATAGAATAAAAGTCAGTGGTTGTCTGTGGTGGTGAATCCTCTGGGAAAGCTGGGCTATGAATATTTAATGTAAATCCTCCTTTTTATCGTTGACACGGCTCAAAGCGGGAATCCTCATTGATCTGGTGTTATAATATATATCACAGATTAAAAGAACTCTCCCCAAACAATTCCCTGATTTAAGCTCTGTTTATACGCTCCCCTCATGACCAAGTGAGATTCACACACAGGCATTGAAGAGAGCCCCTGTAGGATGAGCAGAGCTGCGAACACACAGTCTTTAATGTGGCTCCCACCGGCTATTGTGAACACCGAGTCTCTGGATCTGTTTCAACTCATTAGCTCCCAAACTTGGCCTGAATCTAACATGTCATGCTTATGAATCGAATCCACAGAGAGATGAGGAGATAGAACAGAAACAAAAATAGAAAGAAACATTTTCTGCGATATTCAACAGATTTGTTTCCTGTGGATCTCCATGTCGTCTTTTTCATATACGGTATGCAAACTGCTCAACAGATGATACAAGATATGGTTTGTAAATTAGTTTCTCTTCGCATGTACAGTGCAGGAAGACAAGCGCTTATCTCACATTTGTACAAATGCATATCTCTTCCTGCATCTAATTTCAAATTCAATTATAGCGAACATGTTTTCTGCTTTCTCTGATGTATTACTGCTTGACCTTTTACTCAGAGGTTTACTAGAATCCCAATCCTGAATGCTGACTGAAGAAACTTAAATACTGGCTCCTCTGCTCTGCAGTAGCAGATAAATACCTAAACTGCAAGCCAATGGCATTTCAGTGGGCTCTTGGCCTCCTGTCAAACCTCCATTTGTGAGTTTAAATGATTGGCGAATTTCATCTTAATTACAACAAAGACGAGCCAAGCCCAGAGTTCATTCTCATCTTGTTCAGTCTGCCAATTATGGATGTGGCTGGCAACGCAGTGGCTTCCACCTCTCATTTCTCAAACCCATATTGTCCCTGGAGCAGAGAAGATTGGTACGTGCCTGGTGTCCCGCTGCTGTGCTCACAATGAAGCAGATGAGATTACTCTGTGTGCATTAAGATGGTTTCACCTAATATCAACTAGAGCCTGCCCCATGCATACTAATCGCATGGGTACGACTTATAGCTCTCACCTTCATTAGTGTCTAAAATGAAACATACTTTTTTTCTTCTTTTTTTTTACGTGATTGATATTCTGGAGAAGTTTACCAAGTGAGAGACTCGTGAGACTGATAACTGTGACAAAGTCAGACTCACTATCTTCTCCTGCCTCCGTCTGTCAGTGCTGAAGAATAAGCTCAGAGCACATTATTAACATGAGAACTGGGGACAAAGAGGCGTTTTTTTTTTTTTTTTTTGCTCACATCCAGTTGCCGTAAGAGGAACTGTTAATTCATGTTTTCCCATATCAGATTAAATTTGCTTTCTTCATGCATGTGCTAAAGGTAATCTGTTCCAGTGCTCAGAGTTATGATTATCCTGGTGGCAAGGACAGAAAGATAGAGAGGCTATAGCAGCCCCAAGTAATTAAATTAGCCCTGAATGGCTAATTGGATCAATTTGGAAGGCAGACACTGTCAAGGATAAGAGTAATCATCTATGCAGTAGCAATCTTTTATTGCTCAGACACGTCTTGTAAAAAGACAAGGTGTGATCCCGAAGGTTAATGTAATTACTGTCCAATTCTCTCACTCACTGTGCACAATAATGCTAATTAATCTAAGATCTCTGGACTATAATGAAGCGCGACAAGCCAGGTAATGCTGATTATAGTATTTAGGACATGACTGAACATTCTCTGTTATTTCCTCTTTCTGGGCACAGTGATGATGCTGCAATTAGCCCACTCATTCCTCACACTTTTACAAGACTATTGGTGTCAAAGCATTCAAACTATACGGCGAAGTGAGTGTATTTTGTTCTCACCTACTCTGCGTTTTAGTATGATAGTCATGCGTTTTACCTCAATAAAGCAGTGATTTACATTTCATCCAAGGCGAGCTCTCTGGGCTCAGCGAGGTGTAAAGCAATGTAATGAGAGAGAGACTTGGCTTATGAACAGAGCATTCATATTCATTAGCAGCAGGCATTAACATATGATGCCCGTGACAGATATGTGATGCATGTTTTATGAATGCAGTTAGTGGCACGGCGACAGCATGGCAGGCCATAAAGGACCAGAGCAATCCACCAAATGAAAGCCACAGAGCAGTGGGACGATTATTGATTCTCCCCTGTGTCCTATTGATCTCTGACGTTTTCATCTGGCACAGAGCTGCTAATCTGCTGTGTATCAGAGAGACACCCACAGTGCAGCCCATTGACTCTGCTATCAATAGCCACAAAGCTGGATATCATTAAATCCTCATCACTTTGTTTCCCTCGGCCAGCCGCCACACATGACTGAGCACTCTGCGTGACCTCTAAATAACAACTGTCCACTGGCTTGTTTATGGTCCCGGCTTCTGGTAGCAGACATTTACTGCCTCTTTTTTAATAGGCCAGTGTAACGGCTATGCTGTACACACAACTGATATTGACCAGTGCCTCATAGCATGTGACTGAATGTGGTTTTAACCCATCAAGTGAGCACATATAGTAGGTGGCTGACCCGACGTCAATGGAAAATTCACCCGAGCTTTGTCAGCAAACACGAGCTGCTCTCTATTTGTCATCAGGAGAAAAGTTGAAAATGGATTACAAGCTTATTGAACACTGATTTGCTTACAGTATTATGGCAAAACTTAAAGGGACACTCCATGTGGAGACCAGCTGACTGGTTATATAGATAGTCCAACTCAACCTGGTTGGATAATGTCTTTTGAGGATCTGGAGAGAGTGATTCAAAGTCTGACAAAGTCAACAGCTGCAGGAACGTAATGAGTAACCTTTATAAGGGAAGCTTTATGTCTCTTACCAAAGTATGATTAGTATGAATGTGTCATAGGTCAGAGTATGATGATATGCTCATCAGTGTCTCCCTAGGATACAGGGTAATTTCTAGAGCAGAGACGGGAGGAGCCACCCCTCCCCCAGAGAGCAGGGCACCAGTGGGACAAGGACGGGTGACGCCTGGATCGATGGTGCTTAAGGTGTGGGGGTGACAAGGACAGGTGCAGGGGAGCGCCGTAGCACGGTCCATTAGAGACGGAGGCTCCCTCCTGAGGGCAGACAGCATGATAAACAGCTTCAGCTCTGATAATAGTCTGGCTGATCAATAGCCTGTCCGCCTGCTGTCCCCAAGGGACAAGCAGGAGCAGCATCCACGACAGCTGACCCACAGGTCATGTGTCTATGTGTGTGGGTGTATAGGTGTGTGTGTGTGTGTGAGAGAGTGAGAGAGTGTGAGACAGGTTTGGGAGAAATCACTGAATCAGATGGAGCATCACATTGCCCTCTTGACCTTTCTGCCTAACCTTATCTTCATAGTGTAATAGAATCAACCAAGCATATTAAATTAGTATCTGCATGTCCTTCACTTAAGCTCTAATGGTTTATTCATAGTAGTACATGGGAGACATTTTCACATCCTCCCCTGTCATCCTCACTGCACACTGTCTACCTGCTGCCTCTGTCCTACACTCCTAAACTCTCCCCTTGTGAAAGCACCGGGGGTGATTGTTTCTCTAACAAACAGCTGAAACAATTAGCCATCTTATTGTAATTAAACTATTCTGATAGTCAGTTTAATTTAATTTGATTTAATTTGGCATTTTTAAAACTCTTTTCAGCTTAATATGATGTGTTGATTTGTCCTAAGATTTAATAACCCGCCAATGTATAAATTAGTTAAAATGAGTTCCACCCCAACTCAATACGGACTAAAATGGTGCTTACACATTACTGCATCAGTAATATATTTATAATACTAGGCTGAAAGGGAACTTAAGTTTAATTGGTACATTTACTCATTTATTACTTGTACTTATAATTTATATTTTGGTCATAACTTTGAATGTAGGATCTTTGTGGATTGCTATTTTTCTGTGTGTACATGGGAAGGAGTGCTTGGGGTTGTAAGAAGTTAAACAAGTTGTTTGTTTGATCACACACGCTCTCTGAGGGTCCTCGCTGTGACTGCGGGGGGATCTAAGGGATTAGTCCCAACAGTACAACAATGAGGGATTACAGAAAAAAATACACCAGACTGGACCAGCGGATACACTGGGTGGCTGTCTGACAACCTTTGACCTTTTGTGGTTGAAACACAACCACTCTAATCAGCGAAACACTGATCTGTACGAAGACAAAATTGAATTTCAGTCTTCAAAGAAGGCTTAGTGGCCTTGTGGTGGTGGAATATGAAGATTCGCTCATCTGTTGCACGGGAGCACAATTGCATATCCATTTTTATATTCATTATTTATTGTGTTTGTGTGAGTAAAAAAAAAAAAGCATTTCTCCAGTTTGTCAGCACCGGCTAATTAATTTTTTGTCACAAGGAAGTAGAGGATAAAAGAATATTTTGCCATACAAGAACCTGGCAAGTGTATAAACTCATAGAAATCAGCATGTTTTTGGATAAAAGCAAGTAGAAAGAAGAGGAAGCAATAATGTTTCAGCAAGAGCTTGCAGTGCTGCATCAGTGGGCGGATGTGGAAAAACAACATGAACAGAGACACATGTACGCACACACTCACACATACACATTCACTGTAGTGTTGTCACTCACTGAGTCAAGACCACATGTCTGCTCTAAAGTCCTTTCTTCTCAACGTGCCTGCGTTATCTCACAGCTACAGTTGTGGCTTCAATGGCTGTGAGACATCCTGACTTGGAAAGTGAGACTCCATATCTTGAGCAACCCTACAAGCCATAAACCGCAGGCAGCAGCTTCTGCAGACCAGCTTGCTGTGACTTCAAACACTAACAAGCTGGAATAACATTTTCCTTGGGGTGGCTTCCCTTGACGGCTCCCAGCTGCTGGCAAGCTGATGGAAAGAAGACAAGATTTATTACAGGCCTTGTCGCATTTGGATAAAACCTAACCACATCGTATAGAAATTGTGGGATCACAGAATGTGTCATTACTGCTTCTTTCTCTGTGGCACAAGATCCGGGGTAGAATCAATCCCTTGGAAAATCAATTTCCATGTCTGAGCTTTCGTCCTGCTGTCAGTGGTTCTTGAAAGCTGTGTGTGGAATTAAATTGACATTTGAGGTTGATGGTGAATTACTTTTAAACCTGCTTCGATTCAAATGATACCATAAAGCCAGAGTAAAATGCTTTAGTGTCAGTATGAAGGAGAAAAAAAGGAGAAGAAAATGAAATGCACCACAGTCACACTTTTGAGATAAACTTCCTTCCTTCGTAGTTTCCACTCTCACGGTTTGTTAAGATCTGTTTTACACTGTGCCGGGTGTCATGCTATTTCACAACAGGAAATGTGAGGTGATGATGAACCAACGATCTGACCCACAAACACCCTCTCTGTGGGACTACAGGAGTGCAGATGGGATGACACAGTGCAGATATGTGGGAGTCTGGATTTGAGAAATTTATACATATTGGCCTGAGGACAGCAGTGAAATTGTCTCCACTGAATCACCCTCTTAGGAATGAATGTTACATCCACAAAAACGACACTTACCTTAAGTCAACAAGTCTGAGCAGATAGTGCTGTCGCGGTTCACAGTGTTACTTCATACCTGTAAGACAAGGAAGTGAAAACACAAGTGAGCAACACTGTTTCACCACACACACACAAAAAAAAGAAAAAAAAACAAGAAGTGGGTGGAAAGTATACGATGATGAGATTTTCAGTTACAAGAAGAGTTTGTGAGCTGTCATAACTGCTGTTGCTAAGCTGTTGAAAGGTCAAGTAGGGTGTGTGTTGTGTGTCTGCATATGGTAAGGCATCAGCTCGTCTCGGCTGCAAACACTCCAGTAGAGCAAATCTTTCACAGATGCACCAACAGACAAGCAGCTCGGGGCGGGGAGATGATATGACTGTCTAGCCCTGCCTGCATATAGCTCTGTTGTTTTCTCCACATAATCTGTTTTACCATCTCTCACCTTGACTCCAATGTGTAATCCAATACACAAGCGGATCGAATTACTGCAGAAGCTATAGCTCTGCATGTCTGGTTTAAACAGCGAACTGGCTTGTTTCGATTTTAATGAAATTATAATAGGGTGGTTTGCTTAAAACATAACAACAGGAGTTGATTGTTGCGGGATACTTGCTGTTTATCCTCCCCAGAAATGGGCATGAGAAGCCGCTGAGACCACCCACTTCGACCTGAATATGAGGCAGGCTGTGGCCACAAAGCAACGAGCCCTGTCTAACCAGATAAATCTCTGCTCTCATGAACCACATGAGAAGGATCTACATCTGCAGAACATTTCAGACTACGTTTGGACTTAGTGCAACTTACAATTTAAACATCAGAGATGTGGAAATTAGGGATTTGGGTCTGTATGATGGAAAGTTGTGTGGCTACACAAACAGGATGAGTGAGGGACGGGTATTCATCTGGACTGGTTGGGTTAAACACAACAACACCTGCCCACGTCAGCAGCCTGTCATTCCGGTGCTTGTCTCTTAACAACGTATGATTATAGACAGGGCTTGTCATTGTCGTCAGTAACACACACCTATCTTGAGAGTGTCAGGGGTGAATCATCATCCATGTGTCTCTCCGACAGGCTAAATGAAGTTAAGAAATGGAAGTTGATGTCGGTGGGGTTTTTTTCTTTCCACATTATTTTGATTTATAACTGCGAGTCAGGCTGCAATGCATTGCTCTAAAAATAACAAAGGAGCAGGAGCAGCACTCGCGGTTCTCTGATTGTATTGATTTTGATAGCTGGCCCTAGTGTTTGTGTGGCTTAGGGCGTATTTTATCGAGAGCAGTAAAATAACAAAGGAGATGGGCTGGAAGTTCCTTATGTATACCAATCAGAATTTATAAATTGCTCCATTACCTTTATTTCCCTTGGTTACTCTGGGAACATTAGCAATTATTCTCTCATGGGCTTGGCTCATAAAACTAATAATCTGGTGATTTAGTGCCTCGTGGCACGGTGCACCCAGCCTAGCCCACTCTAATCCATTCATCTTGCCACCTATTAGTTTTATTTTGGAGGGACAAATTGCTTTCCAAGAGAAAATGGGTCAATAGGTGTCCTCTATTAGAAATTGCTAACAATCTAACTGTTTTTTCTGTGCATATGTGTTTGGTAGAGTGGTGCTGGCTGATTATCATTCTATTTGCATACTGGGAGGTTGCCTCAATTATCTTTCATGGGCTGCATGACAAATTGCAAATAGCCAAGGTTATATATGCAATACTTAATTTATTCTGTATTTGCTCCTGTGCGAGCTTGTGCGTGTGTGTGTATTAGTCTGTGTGCATGCCGGAAAGTGTATGTGTACATGAATGTGTGCAGCAAAAATGAAGTCAATGTTGTTCTACTTTTTTTTTTTCCTTTGGTGTGTGATCATGAAGATGGATGTCAGGTCCTGTGAGCTGAGAGGACTTCTGCTGCATGGTGGCTCCGTCCCGCTGTCCCATTAGCAACTCCCCAGGGAGACAAAGACCTGGAATCTGCGGAGACAGACCCAGATTAGCTCATAAATCACTGCCCTGGGGACTGAGGCAAAACAGTGACATCATCACTCTGAGACCCTGCGTCCTGTGATCCAGCTGACCGTGCAGTCGGCAACAGTCGCTCTCAGCTGATAGGAGCTGGCATGCAGACTCTGGTAAAACACATTCCATCCAAAACGTCCAGAGTTATTTAACATCTGTATCGTTTTAGTCAGTTTGTCATTTCGGTGATGTAATCTGTTTAATTTGTCTATGAAACAGCAAAGTTAAAGTTTATTTTTATTTTTTCCTTGCAGAAATGGACCAGCCATCCAGTTAAGAACGCATTAAAAACAGCAGATACTAGATATGCTTGTGATTGATAGTAACACACAGACGTTCGCTCTCATGCTGTCACAGTACAAATCCTGCAGTGTTGCTGCTGCTTGCTGTAAAGTAGCTGTTTGTGAGGCCCAGTGTGTAGTTGGGTCTGTAATAAGGCCTGTGGATCCCTCCCTCCCTCCCACATACACACACTCAGAGGTCTGTGGTCACACAGCTGGCCCTGTCTGGCCAACCACTCCAACCTCACCACTTCCCCTCTCTGGGTGGGATGACAGGCGCAGGGAGCTGGGAGGGAAGAAGGGAGGGGGTTGGCCCTCCATTGGTTGCTCCCCAGATGTGGCCTGTCTGTCTCGCTGGAATGTACTGTACGTACAGTAGACAGATAGAGAGACGTTTAGACAAACAGGGAGGGTGTGTTTATGTATCCTAAAATGAACCTCTCAGTCACATGGCACCTTTGTGGCCCCTGGACCACAGCGGGCCTGTCCCACGTCAGCTGGTCTTGTTCTTCCCCTGTCAGGACACACACCTCCACACAGCTGTTTATCCAAAGTGAAGCATGCTGTCCACTAGTATCACTATCAGTGCACACAGTGTGCAGCTGACAGTGAAAACAAATGCTATGGGGTGAATGTTTTGTACTAAATGGAAGTTGACAGTTTTAATTCCAGTTTCTCTGGGGACTCACTTTAACTGGCTGAGAGGAGCTGTCTCCCACAGTACACCCCGGTCCTGCTTTGTTAGTCCATGAAGGGTGGAGAGGATGCATTTGTCGCATGAGGGGAGTCATCATGGTCCTCCGGCGGCCGGCCTCTGTCCCCAGCAGGCTCTGCTGATGTAATCTGCCAGACTAAAACTTACATTTACACAGGATCCACAGATGAGATAAGAGGCCCCAAGGCCGGCTTATCTGCTGCTATCAGAGGAGAGGAGCCGAGCCAACTCTCCTTCTCCTTCTCCCCCTGTGTCCTACAGCCCTGTTGCTCTGTCAGACTGCAGCAGATTTGTGTAATGACATCAGAGGGAGACTGAGGCCTGGCGACAGTGGCCCAAAGGCGCCCGAATCGTAAACCTAATTGGTGGCTGTCGCAAGTTAACTACATAGCAAATTTCCACATTCTCCCTGTTCTGCCTTAGTATTTGAATGGCTGTGAGTCGGGAATGGCTATTTTAAACAGCTCATATCATTTGTAACCAGCTTCTGTATGGGCGGGAGGGTCATGTTGTTTAGAGGTATTTACGCGGATTGTGTTTTGGCTCAGGACTGTTGCTGTACCTTCATTGTGGCGACGGTACGTTCCATGTAGCCTTTGCTCAGCTTGTTGCATGTTAGCTTTACCTTGCAGGGAGGTTTTGGGAACATGAGGAAAGGTAACTAGGACATAATGAGGGAAATGATGTGCACATTTATGAAGGATCTTTGGCTTCTTTGCCTGAGGAGCCATTATAATGATGTGTAGGCTGTCTTGGTTACACAGCCATAGTCACTGCACGCAACCACAGTACCTCTGCCGGAGGCACCCACTACGCCACCACATTCAAAAATACTGTGTTTGGCTCAGCCAATCGGCTAGCTCCACGGCCCAGGGTTAAGCAGCTTCCCGACCTCAAAGCAAGGGGTCAGTGTGGAGGAAAAACATCACACAAGAGCCACAATTGCAGCCCTCAAACATGAAAAGTCTCTTTTTATTTTTGACAGGCTTCCCACTTTTAATGGCCGGGTCTACATGCTGCATAAACAAACAGTGAGGCTTGGTCTGCGCAGGCAGCCAACAGCAGTGGCTTTGGTGGTGAGTTGGATTACAGGCTACGATGGAGCTGTGGTTAAGATGGCACACACTGAGCTCCACTCAGACTCTGTGACAGTCAATCGAGCTCTCTCCGGAACAGTTCAGTGGTGGCTGCAGCATTTCCAGATGTCAGAGTTGTGGCTTCTGCAGGGGCCAATCCACACTGTAGGCTCAGTTAGGTGTAAAATATTTCCTGCATCTGCTGTTTAATATAAACTGTGTTGACTTTATTTCTTTGCACACTTAATAGAGTACTGTATATTGTGTTTAATCCTAAACCTTATATCCTCATATCACGGTTCTTTCGGGTAGTAGAAATATTGTTAATCTTTTTCTTTAAAAGAAAGTAGCCGCTGTTTTTGACTATGTCAGCTTTAAGAGAGTTTGTATCATCGTATAAAACTTAAATGCAAAGTCAGGAGTTCCCGGCATGCAATAAAGTTATATCTAATCCCCCCTCGTCACATATAGCTTGTGTTGTGTGTGTGTGTGTGTGTGTGTGTGTGTGTGTGTGTGTGTGTGTGTGTGTGTGTGTGTGTGTGTGTGTGTGTGTGTGTGTGTGTGTGTGTGTGTTGCTGCTCTGATGGATCTGCTTGTGTCTGCTCCTCCCATTCCTGCTGCAGCGCCTCCTCTTTCCAACACTGCTAATGACAGTGAGTTTAATTAGTGCCAGCAGATCCCCCCACTAACTTCATTAACCGCTGTCAACAGGCCAAGCAACGCTGCACATAAACACAGCTCATTATGACTCTGCCCTATCTTTTGTCTCCTCCCTGCTCCAGAATCCAACGCTATTTATCTCTCTCTCTTTCTTTCTTTCTCTCTCTCTCTCTCTCTCTCTCTCTCTCTCTCTCTCTCTCTCTCTCTCTCTCTCTCTCTCTCTTCATATACATATATAAATCTCACACCATAATGAGGGTCCTCCAGTTTGGATGGATGGTGAACAGTGAGGTCATTTTTCACTCCCTGCGCCGACAGCGAAGCAGCAAAAAGCATGCAAAACACAGGCCTTTGTTTTAGTTTCCCCATTAAAAGGTGGAAACGGCTGTGATCTGGTGTGTGGAAAATCCAACATTTGGCAGTTATTATCCACAGAGTGAATGTGATGGTTCATATCAAATGAGTCTTAATCATGAGACAGTAAATTGGAGTCAATCAGGCTGCTGAATAGATAGTGGAAATCCATCATGTGTGTGAAACCCATCTCATATTGATTTATCCCCTGACCCATAAATCTAAAGCATACCACTATTAACTTTACAGCTCGCATCAAAATGCATTGACTGACCCCTGCTCAATCTTTAGCAACAAGATCAATTTTCACTAATAAGGATCTGTGATGCTCTGCGTAGGTATATGCATCCACAACCGTGGGTCTGGCAGTGTAGTATTGAAGTAAAACTGGGCCAGTAAATCCAATCTCAGCCCACAGAGGAGTGATTTATGAGACTGCACAGGGTAAGCTTTCATGACTTCACTTTCTTTTCTGGAGAGCTGTGTATGTGACATGTAAATGTGATCATTTGCCTGGTCAATTATCCTCTATCCTAACTCTATTTGGCTGGCACTGTGTGGTGTTTCAGCACTGTTTGGCTGCTGATAGAGAGATAACCCCAAGCCTTGTTAGACTCCTGACAGGCGCTGCTTGTCAGTCTGCGGTTCTGAAACCTCCCTAATCAAAAAATCTTTTGGAGTGAGCCAGTGGATTCTGCAGGCGTGAGCGTCATCAAAGCCTTTCATGTTCCCAGGCTAAAGGCGAGAGACAGGGAAGGGGGGGAAAGCTTCAGCAGGTACACTGTGCTCTTTGTTTACCCTTTCTCTTACCAATATGGTGCACAGATGGCCAACAATTATTTCTCTGTGTGTGCATTGCCACTGGCGAGCCACCAGCTTTTCAGAGATTGGTGTAATCCTTTATTATTTATGATTGTCTGGGATTTTTGGATCAAGATTGAACACAATCTGTTGAATAACTGAGAGAAGTGGGAGGCAGCAGAGTGGAATGAAATGCAAACAACCAGAGTGGAAATGGAGAAGTCAGGGCATCCATAATGAAGATGTGATGCTCACTGTTAGTAGAACTGCTCCTGAATCCAGCACACTTTAATCCCATTAACACTGACTAAATATACCATTTGTTTTAAGCTTGCCAGTGGTGGTGTTTATGCTAATAGCCTGGCTGCTCCAGGCGATTTCAGAAGACTTTTGGAGGGCACCGGCTAATAATTAGATTTAATAAGGAAGTCAATTTCTATCCTCATTTGAAATAAAAATAAGAGGCTTAGCCTCTCATAGGACAAGCATTAATTTGTTGATTTGGTCTCGCTTTCTCTCTCTGGGCTTCTGTCTCCATAATTCTTTAACCCTTCTGTGCCCTTATTTAGGGCACAAAAATATACTGAGCGCTCTATTCTGGGGACCAAACACACCTGTAAAATCAATCACCTAATGATACGTGATTCCCACACTATTAACTGACATGACAACTGCTTAATTGTGAGCAGTGGTGGGATGTGACTAATGAATAACACTTAAATACAATCTATTCTCTGCTACTTTAAACATCTGTTCTGTTAAATCTCATTGGGAGATGTTTTTCTACTCCACTACATCTGCTTGACAACTGGGATTACTTGTCAATTCAGAATTTACATACAAAAACTTTCACCAGTGTGTAAAATACAACACACTGTTATAGGTCAAACTGGCCAATAAAGCTATCTCCAACTCAACCGCCTGCAACAGTAAATTGCTGCTTAAGGGTTAATGCATCAGTAATGATAATATCATATGACAGTATCACTATGCAAATACTAATGTTATTAAAGGTGCAGCATTCAAATATGTAAAAATAACTGCAACAAGGTGTGGAAATTAACACTGATGCATCAAGTGGAGCTGTTTTAAATACTTCATGTAGTGTTTACTAGGTTTTTATTGTGCCTTATGTAACTTGACCATAGACAGCTATTTACATGAAACCACTGGATACGGTTGGAGAAGATCCCTCTCTGGTGGAGGTGTAACAACTCAGACATCCGAAGGAACTCACTTCACACCGACCGGTTTGATATTTGACAGTGTGTTGTATTATTTTATGAGGCACATCCATATATTTTTGTGTAAAACCAGAACCTACAAATAAAGTCAGTTTTGTATTGCTAACGAGAATGCCTCTATCCCTCCACCGCCGATGCAGTGATGTGTTGTAGTGTAGATGTGGAGTTGATATTTGCCACAGTAGGTACATAGGTGCTTCTGCTCCGACCTGTCCTGTACAGCAGAGCTCATCATCCCTGTCGACTGCTGGGCTCTGCTCTGCTGCCAGGCTCATGAGCAGAGGTTCCAGCTGGAGGAGCTCTCTGATCTGCTGTCAGACGGCAGGCTCACTCTCCCCTGCCCTGATAACTTCCTCAGCTCTCTATTATTCTCCTCTACCCAGTCGAGCTTCTTTTTTCTCCCTCTCTCTCTCTCCCCACCATACCCCTCTCCCTCTGTCTCTCTTTTTCAACTTAATAATGGAATCAAGTACCCCTCCAGAGCAAGCAGCAATGCTGGCTGCTGGTGAAGGAATCATTTTCAGTGAGCATGTGTCAGTCAGCAGGTATAGGAGCACTTGTGGAGTCAATTTGGCATGGAGGAGTAGAGCTATATCACTGTGTGGTAGGGAATATGAAATGCTCCTCAGTGGGGTAGAAGTGGTGAAATGCAGCACATGAGGACAGAAGTCTGTGGGGCTTCTAACGACGGGTCTGAGATACTACACAGCTCACATTGTCATCATGGAACCAGTTAAAAGGCTCTGTTTACCATTTGTTACAGTCTGTGGTAAATTCAGCTCAGCGTTTATGAAGTTGCTTCATCACGTTTCTCACTGTTGAGATTTCCCCCACTGGTACGTCTCTGTTTCATAAGTGAATGTAATGTTCACCCTCGGGAGACACTCATTCAAACTGTTTTACAGACTCTGACCTCAGGAGCAATTGCACTTTTCTTGCATGGGCTGTTACCTTGACAACATATTTTCTTTCTAGACAGTCATGTGAAGTCATTCCCATGCCATGTGAATGTAATCACGAACCGTAACTGAATTTAGGCCCAAAGAATCTTTTTAATCACATTAGCCATTTAGCAAACTGGATTAGAGTAACAAAATCTTTGTTGAGCAGCTCAAGGCCTTTTCAATCAACTGGTACCACTTGATCCTCTGATCAGTTTAATGTTGACTCTTTTCATAGTACTTGTGCCCTGAATGATGGCGCACCTCCAGAGGGAGATTGTCAGCAGAAAATGATTCAGTACACACACTAGCTGTGAGCCTCCTGACTATAACTCGCTATAATCTGCAGTTTGTTGTCAAAATAAAAATGATGCAGCCACGCATTTCCCGGGCTGAGAGGATGTTGAACAAGCCCTGATTCTTGATTATGCTGAAAAAATAAAAATGAAGTTTAAAATGAAGCTCAGAACGGCTACTGTGTGCCACCATTGCCTCGCCGAAAGCAGGCCACTGAATTGAAGTGGATAAGAATATATGTGGCAAACCTCCAGCTCTGCTGAGTGCAGACAATAACAGCGCAAACACACAACAACATTGTGTATGAGGATGAGGCTGTGAGGAAGTGTTCACTTACTAGTCATGTGAGTCGTGCTGCTTCAGTGCTACGGACTAGATGCAGAGCAGAATTTCAGGGGTTTTCTGTATCTGTGTGGAGTCGCGTTGTAAAGATGGAGATTAGTGAATATTAAGAGCAGTGTGCAGAATTATAAAACTGTGATTTACATGACTGAACTTTAATTGAAAGATGAGGATGTCACGGTTTCTAGTCGCACAGGTTAACAAACGCAGCAGGTGAATGCTAAAGACAGTTTTATTGTTACCCAGAGACTTTTCTTATTAAATTGCTTTGTGAACTTTGTGGATATTAACAATGCGCTGTTGATTTCATCAGCTAGTTTTCTGACAGTTGTATCAGATGAATGCACAAAGTTGAGGATTGCTTTCACTTTTGGTTTCTCTTTTTATCATTACTTTATCTCCAAGCGTGTTGGCATTTTGGCAATAATTCTTTTCTCTGATTAACTTTGGATATGACAAAATTTACACCTCACATGAAGCCACAGAGGAAAAGAGTGTTGGCAGATGACATGACATTACATGTGTGTTTTTAATAATTATTTTTTCCTGATTCTATACAATGTGTCTAATTTTAGTGCGTTATAATTGAACCAGCAGAATGTAATTAACTGTGAACTTCAATAGAAAAGCCTGGAATACGTTGTGAAAATGAAAATCACTCCAACTAAAAAATATGTTTTCCATTTATTAAACATAACACAGTCGTCTACTACGACAAGAAATAAGCATGAAACTGATCCTCCAGGAGGAGAGTGATAGCATTCAGACAGTTTGGAGAATGTATCTGATTTAAAAATTTGAGCTATATATATTTTGTCTATATTTAACCTACTATCAGGTTATTGTTTACAGATTTGTAAATGTGAGTATAAGAAGACATTCTCCTGAGTATTGTGTATATTTGACCAATTCTCAATATATCAGGCAAAGATTTGTGTATTGTTATTAATTTCTGTGTTTATTTCTATCAGTGTCAGGCTGCGGATGATAATTTTAGAGTCGCCTTCGGCTCCATATCCTCCTCCAGATTCCTGCCGCAAACCTCGTCTTTTTGTTTTGAGACTTTTTCTCCTTTGATAAGGACTTTCATCCTGTTTGCATTGATTACTGTCTGATGAGTCATCCTGATAATACAGTACCGGCAATTCATCTTTCCACCACACACTAGGCCCTTTGTTGCATGGAATGTGTGTGCGTGTTTGTGTGTGCGTGCGTGTGTTTTTGTGAATTTCTACCTCCTTCCTGTGAATGACGTGCCTGGGTTACACGAACGTGATTGTGTGTGTGTTTGTTTGTAAATGTGTGTGTTACGTCTGTGTGCATCTCCATACATACAGCATGCCAGCACAGTGGCGTGTAAGTCATTGCAACACTAACCGGAGCCTTCGCAGTAACAGAGCACTCATTTTCTGCCTCATGAACAGGAAAGTAAGGCTGCATGAGAGAGAAAAATACCCAAGTCATTTATTAACTGGAAGTCACATTAATGAGCCAATACTGAGCGACTCCAAATATATCCAATATAGGTTCAGGATAGATAGTTCCACCATAGCATTGATCCTCTGGCTGCGAAACCGCAATTTCAAACTGTATGCCCTGGTAGAGCACTGCAATTTTTTGCACAGAAATGCATGCAGTGTATGGCAGAGTTATAGTTACCTTTGGACAATATGACCCCACAGTAATTGTTCTGTGGAAGAAGGATAATATTTGCTCACTAGCCGTATCTGAGCTATGTGGAAAGTGAGTTGCTACTCCGTTCAAAGTGGCAGGAGGAGGACAATCCCTGCTCTGTCAAGAATTAGAGCCACCTCTGCAAATAGGCCAGTGTGTAATGCCTGAGGGTGGGAGTTTCACTGAGGCTGGGGTTTCCGTGTAAATAAACAGTGTGGGGGTCTCAGTGGGCGGAGGGCCCCCTCTCCCTGGGGTTTGGCCTGGCCTTTTGTTGCCTTTAATCCAAGCACTCTCTATTGAAAAGCATGAGGGGGTGCCTGGCTGAGATTAGCCCGCCAGCTCTTGTGTGTGCTTGAGTTTCTCACAGACTGCCTCCATACTTTTGGAAATAACACAGTTATCCCACATCCTCAAGGTGGCTGACAAGAATGACAAGTAAGACGACTGCTGGGCAATCTCAGACCTTAACATGACAAAGTGACCTTAGCATTCCCAAAAAGCTGCCGCCATTCTCAATGGGAGACGTGGCTGGCTGCTATAGTTATTATACTTTATCATAAGACAACCTGCACAAGATTATAAGAAATTTACAGGCACAAAAATTCTAAAGAGAATATTTTACGTTAGTCCGACCTTATATTAAGAAATACTATGCAAAACAAAGCAAAGAGAAGATTTAAATCCATAAGCACCATGTCTTTGATTTTGTGCTGAATTTGTAGCCTTTTATCTACTAACAGCACAAACCCCTGAGAATAGCTACTCAGTCTAATATATAGCCTATATACATGACTTTCTGCCGGACTGAACACTGTGTAAAATGTTCACCCATTCTTATGTGTAGTAAACATGTTTCTCCATTACAATCAAAGCCGCAACAAATCACTGTATTTGATGTAATTTGTACATACAGCAGGCTGCTTGATTGCATCATATCCAACCATGTACAGCTCAGACTTCCACTGATTTAAATTTGCTATAATTGACATAATTAGGTTTAGCGTTGTATAAGATTACATGTTATACATGTGTAGAGACACATCTTGTCTTTTGTTAATTTACCTGCTTTGATTGCGTGTTACATAGCCTATTAAAAGACTGGTGGAGATAATATAATTGGTCTGCCATTTTTATGCATCTGGTGTTGTTTGTTGTTGTTGTTTTTTTTCATTTCACAGCCTTGCTGTCACAGCTGGCAACATACAACTAATTTAAATAATGTATTTTGTGTCTCCATGTCCATCGTGAAAACAACAAGACTAGTATCTCATTTTGTTTGTTTTTTTGTTTTATATTTTATTTATTTTTTGGCTGTGGACCTAATGCATCCATCTATTTATTTTACCATTAATATTCGGTTTGTGTTCACAATGTTAAATAAAGTCGATTGGCGTGTGATAAAGGTGCACAAGCTCCTTTTGTGTGCTCGTTGCATAGGCCCATATGTAAAGGAAAACTACAGGTTGTAATGTTACAACTGTTTGCATGCTTCCTTTCTTCCTTTGTTTAATGTAGGCTCTCATTACCACGTGGTGGTAACAGATTGTTTGAACTGGAGAGAAAAGCCATTCGGAGCTAATTAAGCAGCCATTCCCGGCTCTATTCACCGGCAGAGGACCGAGGAGCACAGGCATTTGTCAGCGCTTGACCCCGCGTGGTATTGATTGACACACAGCTCCGTGAATGACAGACCCGACGCCGCTGGGCCAATGGGAAGCCGGCGAGTAAGTGCACCGCGCCGCCATTGGCCGAGACGCCTTAAAGCCGCAGAGGAGTCCCACGTGGGGCCGGAGTTGAACCTTCAAAACAAGGCGGAGAGGCGCACCGCTCAGACATGGCTGATGCTCATATCAGACAAAGGCAATCATCTCCTCTCTCCCCGCAGTGCAACTAGCACCCAGATGCTGATAGGTAGGCGCGCGGAAGTGTTGTGCAAGAATCACGAGAAACTTAAAAAAAAAAAAAAAAAAAAAAAAAAAACGTGTGTCACCCCACCACCACCACCCCGGTTGCTTCAGTTCGGTGGGTATCGTCGATCGATTGGTCATTATTGTGTCCTTCACGGTGGACGTGTGCGAGTCAGAGAGAGGGGGAGGAGGAGGAGGAAGGGGTATTTCTACTTTTGGTGGACTCTAGATATTTCACATTAACACCGCTTCACGTTTTATAACCGTGTTGTAAAAACAACCCCCTACCTTCCTTGTATGGGGAAAAAAAATTCAATAATGCTTGTTGCACTGCACCCCCCCACCCCACACCACACACACTTGCACCCCCACCCCCGTCCCGCTGGTGGTGGTCTCACCCCCCAAAAAAATCATCAACTTTATTTGGCTAATGAAGCGCGGATGTGGAATTTGTGCTGTCTCTGTCAAATGTGGATATCACCGTCGGCACATCAATGCCGCCCGCTGCTGCTGCCGCCGCTGCTGTTGTTGTTGTTGTACACGGTGGGGACGGACGGATGATGCCTTGTGGATCCGCGAGGAATGATGTCATGTATCGCTGCACCCCACGTGGGGGCTGTCGCTCTCCGATAGGCAGATGTGACCGTATTCCTTCCGAGTAATCCGATTGGACAGATAGGCGCTTTCACGGCAGTTCAGCCCTGCTGCCTGTGTGTGGCAACCGGGCTAAGCTGGACAACTGGGGGAAATGCGAGATTGTGGAGAGTACCATGTTACGCTTTTAAAGAATCTTCAACCTACTCGAGTCGGAAGACAGATTTTGGAGCCATATTTATATATATTCACAGCTCATATATTTTTCTTCTCTTTTTCTGGGGATTAAACCAGCCACAAAAGGCGCACATTCCTCGGAGATTCGCGGCGGAGAATAAAGTAGTTTAATCGTGCCCGACCGCACCAAAATTTCTCCCAACTGCTCCCCCAGTCTGGCTGGGTGCGCTCCGGAGAGAGAGGGAGAGACACAGAGACACACAGAGAGAGAGGGGGGATGCTTGTCGAGATCTGCGTCCACCACGCTTACATTAGGAGGGATTAAACGCATGAATTACAGCCCGCTCTTGTTTTTTTTTCTTCAGGAACAAAAGTCGGACGGACGGTTAGCACGGGTATGTATTTTGAGCTGTTTCTTTTTCTTTTCTTTTTTCCCCACTGCGAGTATGAGTGTGTGTTTGAGTGAGTGTGTATGTGTGTGTGTCGGGGCGTACGCTTCAACCAGCGCACCGCTTCTGCTTCTTCAGTCGCTTTCCAGCGGAGTCACACAGTAGGTGGAAGCCGGCTGCCGTCGGCTGTGACCGGCCTGGAGACGTCCTGTAACTGGGGGCAGCTGCTGCCGCCGCTGCTGCTGCCGGTGGTGGTGGTGGTGGTTTGGTGAATTGACGAACACCAGTCAAGATTAGAGGCAACAACAAGCGGATTTGGTGCAAACGTGTCAATTCCACGGAGGAAAAAAAGTAGCCCGGTTATTAAAACCCGTGTTGTGTTTGCACCAGTTTGAATTATAAACAGACGTGGTGTTGTGTATTGACTGAACCGCTGACCACTGACCGAATAAGGTCATCAAGAAGACAGAAGCGCGGGACTAGTGGCTTTTTTTTTTTTTTAATGGCCGTACTGCGATAACAGGAACTATATAGTTTCATGTTCCGGCTACTTATTGGCAAAGCAACGTGAAGTGTATTGTTATGTTTTATTGTATTTTTTTTTTCGTCTATAGATTAAACCGCGTCATTTTTCCCTACACAGGGTTTGCACGACCTCCTCCTCTCCCCCCCTCCACCACCTCCTCCCCCCACCCCTGTCTGCTGAGGCTGGTGTGGCTTGTGAGCAAATTTGAACCATTTTGCCAAAGGACCAGCACACTGGAGAGATAAACAAAGGATACATTTCAAGATGTATCCACAAGGCCGACATCCGGTAAGAAGCGCTTCCTCTCTACTCACTATATAGCTTTACATATTTATGTGACTGTGCTGATGTTGACATGATTCCTGACTGTGCTGATCCCCCCCCCCACCCCTCTTCTTCTCCACCTCTTTCTCTCTCCTGAATCTGCCCTGCAAAGCGTTTTCCACCTTTTTAATGCAGCTCATCAAATTTCTTTATGGTCATATTACAATGCATTTATGCTACATCAGAACGTGCACTTAGTGGTAAATGGATGCAGATGGTTTGCATGCCTGGAGATGTTTACTCAGCCATGCACTAACATATGACTCTGCTGAATATGAGGACAGGTGGTGGTGTTAATTCATTTTTGAGACTGGATTTCATTTTCAGAGTGGAAGCCCCTTTTTTGTGTTATTTTTTTATTAGCTTCTGGGGGTGTGAGGCAGACCCACCTGCTTATAGTGTGGTCATGTCTTACTCGCTGCAGAGGAGATATGATCTTGAAAGTAGTCTGATGTGCAAACTATTCGGCAGCATGGGACATAATGCAGAAAATGATGAATAAATCCTTCTCCAGTTACTTTTACTGACATGATTTCTTCTTTCTTCCTTTTTTTTAACCCTCTTTCAGCCTCCACATCAGCCTGGTCAGCCTGGCTTCAAATTCACCGTAGCAGAGTCTTGTGACAGGATTAAAGACGAATTTCAGTTCCTGCAGGCCCAATATCACAGGTAATGAATACAAAGAATATCGCCAAAGTGTGGCAGAGTCAACATTTACTCTCTATTGAATAGTAAAGGTTAAGGCTAATATTTGGTTGTTGACTTCTGCAAGCATGGGAAAAAGGAAAGCTTTTTTTTTTTGTGTGTGTGTGTCCTCCATACACTGCTGCCAACTGGTTAAGTGTGAGTGTGTTATTGAAGTGATAGAGACGCCTGAAATTGACACCTTGTCTTCTATTTTAGTCTTAAGGTGGAGTATGACAAACTGGCCAATGAGAAGACGGAGATGCAGCGCCACTATGTCATGGTAAGATTATGTTACAATAGGGAGCAATTATGGTTCCAAATTGCAAGGCTTGTTGGGGATCTAGTTGGGGTGGAGCGAGACAGGCTATTGTGATCACCTGTGTGGTGGTTAGGGCGGGTTGAGTGTCAGGTACAGGCCTGTGAAACCCCCCAGGGGGGTTGGATGTAGCTGGTTGTTACGGAGGAGCTCCTCCTGACAGGCAGGCAGGCAGGCGGCAGTGTGCTGAGGCTCCATTATAACGTGCCCCTGATCTCCAAGGGTCGACTGCAGCGTTGCCCTCTGTGTGTGCTGATCTGATTATTCTCCTAGGAGACTCCACGCTCAGACATATGCACGGCCATAAATTAGGTGTGAGCTGACGGTGGAGGGGCCGGAGCTGTGTGTGGGAAAAATGCACCACGGCAAACAAAATGGAGGACGCAGAACATGCTGCAGTTTGCTTTAGCAATAAGCCGATCTTAGTTTTCTGTAAACCTTAATTATTGGCTTTTAATTTGGCAACCGTTTTTAGAAAAACATAGGTGTGCCTGTGATGCAGGAATTTAGTTCAGACATGACACAATCTGAAGGTTCGGCTGTGGCAGTGTAGCCGCTCTGTTGTCCCAGGTAAACACACCGGGGATGACTTAAACCAATACATGCAGGCTTAAGTTAAACATTCTTTTCACAGGAAAACAACATGTCAGCCTGACAGGGAGGAGGTTAGGTAAACATGAAGAGAAGTATACCACAGCCAGCACTGGGTGTCAGGTTACGCCACGGCTGTGGGGCTCTGATCTCAGACAGAATGGCTCTCTTGTTTGAGAGTAATTTTCAAAGAAGCTAATGGACTGAATAATGCATTGGCCTCATCAAATAGACGCTGACTGGAAAGCCATTTCTGCCCTGGCTGCCACTTGTGGGCTCCACGGATTACATTTCAGCCAGACAGACTGACCTGGCTTGAAATATCAAGAGTGTTGAGCAATCGTGTTACGCTAAGTAAACAGACATCCTGGAGATCTGAGAGTTTCAGATGGTGATCAATAAATCTAAGCCCTCTATTCTCTGTGCTCATACTACAAACAGCAAAATCTTGATTTATTCGATATTTGCTGTCAGCTGCCCCAAAAAACTTATTTTGTGTGTGTGTGTGATTATAGTTTATCACCTTTGCCCACACAAGATGGATTATATCTGGCTTCAGTCACAGTGTCCATGTGATGATGTGATTAGTATTGTGATCAACTGAAATATTGATTAGTGGCTCCATGCTGTGTTTATTTTAATTTGGAATTATTATTATTGGACTTAAAAATAAAAACAAAAGTTACTTCGGTAAGAACTACTTTGTTTGTTGTTTACATTTTGCAGAACTTGATTGTAAATGCAACTTTATCAACTTTGTTAATCTGAACCAAATTTTTGCTTTCGTTTCCAGTATTACGAGATGTCCTACGGGCTGAACATAGAGATGCACAAACAGGTAGGTACCATCACGTTCTTCATATTTTTCAGATCAGTGGTTTTCCTCAGTGTCAGGGGATGTCGGACCCAGGAGGAGTTGCTTTAACCTGTGAACTGAATTGATTTAGGGGCAGTTGGCTGGAAGCAGAGGGGTCCACTGCAAACAAACAAGGCAGCAAGCTTATATCGCCATATAATTGGTGTGACACTTTTTTTTTAATTTACAAGTGGTGTAAAGACAGGATTTGTCTCAGCCTTTTGATAAGATTACAGGTAGACTTTGGCAGGCTCGGCCTTTGACTCATAATGATTAAATGGAGAGGACTGCTGATAGGTCAGTACGTCTTTTTCTTTTATTTGAAGAGGAACTGTAATTACAAGACGGGTGCAAAAGTCCTTTTGTCATTTATTGTGCCCTTATCTTCATCAAAAGATCATATCACGCATTGCTTCACAGATCAATCACACTGATGCTGTGAGAGATAAAGATGGTATGAATGAGTAATCCTGAGGTTGCCATGCACGCTGCTCTTAAACCGCTGAGGCTGTCCTCCTTCCTGCCACAGCCGAGCGTTGGTTAATGACAGCACTGGAGGAATGGCGGATTGGTGTGGTCGGGTGATCTATCAGTGTCTGGGGCCGTGTGTCACACCGCCACATGTCTGTCAGGGCTCGGGCCGCTCTGATAGCTTCTGTCAGGCACTTATCGCCAACCAGAGGAACGAGGAGCGGGGGGATGGGGGAGGTGGGAGCCGGAGACAAGTTGGAGAATAGAGCTGGGGGGAGGGGCAACAGCCCAGCTCTGTGTAAACAGGTTAATCGACTGATCCATTTTAGCGCCTGACTTTTATCAGGAACCTCAACAGAGCTGATGGAAGCGCTTGAATAATTCATCAGTGGGGCCCTAACCTGCTGAACGGAGTGTTTGTGAGCAAACAGTGTGGGCCCGTCCATGCAGACTCCCCCAGCTTACGGCTCAGGCGGGGGAGGAGGAGGAGAGGACGGGGGAGTGGTTAACAGCCAGGGTTGGGATGGATTATTGGATGCACATAGGCATATTATTTTCCTGCCAGGAGATTTATTCCATAGTGAGGAAATCCATTCCTCTAAATGTGCCTTTTTCATTACCGTGCAGGGACATAATTCACATTTCAGAATGCACACACTGACACGGCTCAGATGGACCGATGTGGCAGTGTTATCTGATCCCTCTCTATCAGACGTGACAGTCCGTAGATGCAAACGGCTAATTTCTGCTGCGTGATGTCAGCCAGTAATTACCATCATCTGGTGCTTGTTTCCAAGAGCTGCACAGGGTTTACAGGCCTGGGTGTTGGTGAGGCTCAATCAGATTTGGCCGTTATCTGCAGTCGTAACACAGACATGAGGCCCATGGCTGTGGGAAGCATTTGCTAAGTAGCAAACTATCTGCCATGCTCGGGGTCAAAGCAAACATGGTCAGCCAGCGGACTGTCAGCAGTGCTCATACAAAGGAGGCGTGCGGTGAAAAAGTAGTTGGAGAAACATTGGACTCCAAACCGTCAGCGCTCCCAGAGCCTCAGTCTGTCATGTCACGTGACCGGAGCTGGAGTTTAATGATTGCAGGGTGTGAACTGTCGGGTGTCAGATCCACTTACATAAACGTAAAGTTATTACATTTTAAGATGTGGCATAATGAAGAAGGTCATGGTTTACGCTGTTTTTGTTAGAAAGTGTATTATTTTAAGATTGAAGTAATCTTTTGGCCGTGAAATCACCTGACTGACTGCTGCAGCTGACGAGGTTAATCATACTAATGACTCATGCGTCCATTTAGACAGACTTTTGGCATGAGTGAGATCCAATATTGATAGTGTCAAATGCCAAACAGAAATGTATTCTGGATTTTCCTCACATTAACAACAGCTTTAAGACTGTTTGCAACATCTCAGTTTAATGGAAACACGAGTTGCTGTCATCTTGGACAAAGTGGAGGTCCTTTAAATCTGACATAGTCAAGTATTGTTTATGGATGGACCCCGTGACCAGAGCCACCCATTGTTTCCCTGCGTATTTAATACTCATCAGTGTCTCGACTCCATTTTACCACCGCTGATAGCAACAGGCGAATACCTTTCTGCACACCATTGACAAGCCTGCCTGAGAGTGCTCTTAAAGTGGTGCTACACAGGTCCGAGTACCTGTAATTGTGTAGCAGCAGCGCAAAGCTGGCCTCTCAAGGGCCAAGCTGTCATCTACTTAAAGTGGCAACAGCCCCATTTTTATCTGCCAGCAGAACAGAAAAAAAAAAAAACTCCCAGCACTGCGCTGTATCTATTTTGACAGCAGTGGTGAGCTGAGTTGATGCCTTTTCCGTGTATTTAAATGTTGTGTTGTGAGACTGTCGAGGCTGCCAGTTGTTTAGGGCACAGTGGATCAGCCACCTCCTGACCTTTCCTAGCCAGCTGTCACCATGACACTAAGCTACAGAGGAATGGACTGTGCGCTTTCACAAATCCTGTCAAATGTTCGACTGCTATTGACATGGCTTATCTCAACAAACATGGATTATACAGGCTCTGTAGCTTTTCAACTATTTCTGAGGGCCTTCTTGAGCTCTTGCGAGAGCACTTACTACATTGCATTAATACTAATGCCCATAAAACCTTTATCTAACCCTTTCATTGCTTTGCTGGTTGTAGATCACATTTATTGTGTGTCATAAGAGATTGGAGTTCAGTTTCTTTTCTGCAGAAAGTAATCAAGTTATAATCAGTATTATCTTATGGACTATTGTACTTTCTGTAACACATGCTACAACATATTTGTTTCACATTATTGCCTCTGATCCCAGGGTTTACTTTATATCATCTGATATTTCATCTTTAGCCTGTTGTTTGTCCTGCTGGCTTGCCCGGCTAAGTGGCTATCCATGTTGTGGCTTGGGTCAGCAGGTCTTGTTCTGTCGGACATTACTCTCCAATCTCTCCGGCTCTGCTCAGAGGTAATATGTCTGGCTGCCAAAACTGCCTGGCATTTCTGCCATGTGTAATAAATAAGCTGGCAGTCTGCAAAGTACATTGTGTGTGCAGCTCCAAATGAAAAATCGGAGAAAATCCCTGTGATGTGTTTGTGTTCCGCAGTGGCCCTGGGTTGAACTGCAGCTCATAAATTCCATAGATGATGTAGCTTTGGCACTGTTATTTTTCTGCTCCCAGTGCTGAGCTTGAACCTGAGAGTCTCATCTCCCATCCTTGGAAGAAGAAGGAGGCAGAGCGAGCTGGCTGTGCTGTGTTTTTACAGGGGAGGTGGTGGTGGGGGTTGGATCACACCCCCTCTGCTCACCTCCTCCCATTGCTCTTTTTAGCCACCATTCATTTGCTATGTTCATGTGATCGACAGGCTGAAAATTCAATTTAATGACCTGCCTCCAAGCACGTAATATGATTTTAAAGCCTGTTACGGTCAAGCAGAGGTGCCATTTGCATAATGATCCCAGCAAGATAGGGTTGCAGCCGTTGCCATGGCAGTCGGTAGACAAGCAGAAGAATGGAGGCAGGACTCTGGGTGGATGGGAGGTTGGGAGGGTGATGGTGGGCCGGGCAGCTGATTGCAGTGAGAAATGGCCTGGCTTTCAGTGTCGGAAAGGCCGAGGTCTAGCACTGCACTCTTAACGTTTACAGGCGTGCACTTGTCTTCTGGTGGTATTGATCATAGATTTGAGGTGCGTTGCCCTGGCCTCGAGGTCATTATGGTTTGTAGTCTTTGCTCAATCTGCAGCTGTAACCCCTAATGTAAATTGCCTACACTTGTCACATGTAAGTAAACAGTGCAGTCTGGCTAGCGGGCCTCACTTCCTGGGGTGTGGTTGTATGGTTTAACTCGGAGGTTAACTGCAGGACAGAGCAGTTGCAGATGAGGGGAAGGAAGGCAGAGTGAGAGAGGATCCTCTCAACACAGCAGCACTCTGCCTGCTCATATCCGTTTAGCATGGAGTGCACTCTCAGCACAGCTGTGCTCCATCCCCCTGGGCTCTCCTAATGTTTTAAATATTTCAAATGTCAATATCACGCTGTTTAGAGGATGTTGAGTCAAGCAGTTCTGATTGCCGCAGCAATTGACTTAATCGGTGTAAACATTAAAGGCGGGGTTATATGAAGTCACTGTCAGTTTCATACTTCGCCGTCTCATTTTCACCCTCTTTTGTTTTGCAGACGGAGATTGCCAAACGTCTCAACGCAATTTTAGCTCAAATTATGCCTTTCCTGTCACAAGAGGTGAGTTTTTGAATGTGGCTCCTAAGCAGTGTCACCATTTTTAGTCCTAAAGGAAAGTTATTTATTGTTGCCTCTATTTTAAAGATACTTCAAAATAATGCTCAGGTTAAGCAATTGAGAGTAATTGTGTGTGGCATTTGCCCTCGATTTTGAAATTGCAGCAGCACTATGAAAATGAAGTGTGAAATTCACAGATAAGTGTGATGGGCCGAGTGGATGTTGGTCTGTGATAAATGTTGGCTTGTCCCAATCATTCTTTTTTTGTTTGTTAATGTCTTCCCACAGCACCAACAGCAGGTTGCTCAGGCAGTGGAGAGGGCTAAGCAGGTTACTATGACCGAGCTCAATGCCATCATCGGGGTACGTGGACTTCCCAATCTGCCTCTCACCGTGTGTATACCCCCTTTTTATTCTTTTATTTGACCTTGGCTAGGGGCAAACCTGCACATAAGACAATCACTAACTATAAATAGTACTTTTCCGCATCACATGTCTTCTTCATTCACCAAGTAGTGTGAACTGTGATTTAATCTAATACATCGCCTGCTAAAGTCACAGTGCAGGTTTGCCTCTTCTTGTTCAAATGTATTAATATATTCTTTCCAGCTTAGCAATACATTCTTCACCAATATATTTAGACCGTATACACAGCAAGTGTAGCCCTCAAGAGCTGGTCCGTTGCTCCAGCTTTGGTCTCTGTGGCATCTTCACTGCCTTGTTGTGTGTTTATAAATGCGAGCCTGAGAGCTCTTGAGATCCCCTTCGCAGCCTGTATTGCTTTAATTGGCTAAGGTTTTAACGAGGAGCCTCATCCCTCACTGCTGACCTGGATAGCTGTGGGAATTAGGAGGCTGAGGGTGAGCAGAACACAGCCAGCGCTGCAAGCTCGCTGAGAGAGTACAGACAGCAGTCAGCAGTCGCAGCTCAGCTGCATGGCTCTCTTTGCACACCACAGCACTGAGCAGTAATGCATGGCGTTCATCACTGCTTCCAAACACCATCTGCTCCTCATTGATCAGCTGCACTCATCCCGCCGCGCCAAAAGAGAAGTGATTGGTTTCACTCTCTCGGTACAGAGTTCAAGATATCAGTGATCTCGTTACTACAGTTGAATCTTGCAGAGTCTTTAGCATGCATAAGAGGCCTGGCCCAAAAGGCTGACTAGATGACTGGGGGCACATATTGGAATTCAATTAATGACCCCTTGGTGACCTTTTGTTTCAGGATAATTGCTCCCTAGAATTTGTCTGAGTAGGTGTCTTGAGGTGATGGAGAGCTGTTTGTTTTTTATCTGCTGGACTGAAGCAGATGCTTTATTACACTTTCACCAGAGCAGAGCAGCTGCAAACGGCAGTTGTTCCCAAAGAAAAGCAAATTTGATTTGTGGCTCCTTCCTGATTATGTGTGTTTTCACACTTGGAACAATATAATGTAGAATATTGCCGTACGTACAAAGTGGTGGCCGTGATCCTTTCTGCCGTCTGTTGGTCCTCATCCATAATTTAAAACTAATAGCATTAAAAGATCTACATTTTATTAAGTATCACAGAAGCCCATTCATGATTTTAGTATATGGTCCTATTTGGCACTTGGCCTGTTTTATGAAGCAGTCCAGCCACCCAAGTCACGCAGGTTGCTCATGTCGGAGGAGGTGGAAATGTAGCTACTGTATGTTTTACGAATACCCCTCCATTAGTTATTCATTGAGGAGAAGCTCTGTAGGCATGCCAAAATCCTCATGCATATTGTAAAGCAAGGTGGGGTGAAAGAGCGTGCCAGGCAGACAGGCAGCATCCAGGAGCCAGCTGCATGCCTTATTGATGGGGCTGAGGGCCATTAATAGGATGCAACTAGGGCAGCTGCTTGCGTTGAGATGAGCCTGACTGGTGGTGTTTCATGTTTGACTAGAAAACACACAGAAATATTCAGATAAGCCCACCTTTCGCCCAGCTAGTAGCCACCTGGATGAACCCACTCCATGGCTTTGTTTTAAAAGGGCATCGGACAATGAGTGCAAAAGGCCTTTGTCTTTAACCCCATCCATTTCAGTTTCTAGTAATGCAGAGAGGGCAGGTAGAGCAGCTGAAGCTCTGGGTGTTTTCTGTCCTCCTTTCAGCAGCAGCAGCAGGCTGTCTGCCCTGCTCTCATGGTCAGTGGCATGCTGTTGTTACTGGACTTGGTTTGTACTTACATCTGGGCTTGAAGGTCTTGTTCGTGGTGTATGGCACTTCTCCTGCCCAAGTGCATTTCACTTGAGTTAGTTTAGTTAGTACACAGGAGATCGCCACAATACATTTGCTCAGTTTTGCTTGTGTGTATGTGTGTGTGTGTGTTTCTCCTGTAGTTACACTCAGTCTGAGAAAAAAGGGGCAAAGAGTCGGTCTTTATCATGGAATATTAAATTAGAGGAAATAGGCCAGACTCTTTTCTTTATTTATTATTGTCTTCATTTATGGCCCTCTAATGAGGGCTCTTGCTGATCAACCATGCATATTACCCATCAGTGCCTCATTAAACACAATGAGCAAGGATGGCTCTCCCTTGCCAATGAACTGGCTCCTTAATTTCCCTCATGGACACAATATTATAACACACTCGCTCTCTCTCTTGCTCTCTACTCTCTCCCTCACTCTTTCTGCCCTGGGTATATGTTGTAATTGGATTGACAACTGTCCTGTGGAGCAAAAGACAAGGTTGCAAGTTAAAAACCTAACTAGTTTCCCATCTAGTCCTGTCTAGCCCCAGGGTAGATCATCCAGGAGGCAAGAAGCAATTAAAATTGCCCCGCAGATATGATTTTTGGAGACATATTTGAGCCTTGTGTACCAACGGTTAAAAAATAAAAATGAATTGTAAAAGCACATTCCTCCTAAGTCAGTGTATCCCTAAGTATGTGTTAGATGGATAATGTAGCTGAAGTGCTTATGTGTTGTACCGCTACCACTACCCAGCCATTACAAAGTGCCTAATATGCCTGAAATGGCTATAAATGGTCACTGATTGAAGTCTGTCTTGTAAAAGAGAGGAGGTGCATGCTGTAACAGCTGCTGAATTATTCAGCTGGCTTGTAGACGGGTAATAAATTGCTGATGTTTTTATTGGTGTCTCAGCTAAGTATTATTTAACCTTGCTTTAAACTGCTTACTTCCATGCTGAGTGCCTTTTAACTCCCATCCATTTCCCCGTGCCTTTCAAATATTGATGGTGAATATTGGAGGGTTGACTGAGTGCCAGCATGGGACCCCTGGTCCTGGCTCCCGGAGCAGCCTTTCCGGACGCACACACATACACACACACACTCAAATGCCCATAGTGAGAGGGAGGGAGTGCCAGCTTCCAGCACTTAGTGTTCCCTTCGTCTCTTAAAGTTTGGATGCGCAAATGATTCATGTTGTGTTAATCCAGGAACGTGAATATGAGAGGAGTAAATAGACGCTGGTTGTGTTTTTTGACGCGTTTAGAAAAGCAGGTAGTTGTTTAGCCCACAGGCTGACAGATTCCTACACAGCTTCATGTTGCTAAAGAGAATTGCTCAACTCACTGATGGCAGTGGAGTGCTGTGGTGCTGCAGTATGAAATGTGCCAGTTTACCTGAAGTGAAATATTTCCTGTGCGTTAAGCGGCAGGCAAATCTGGCTTTGCTCCGCTCTCTCCCGTTCATGTGGAATGAAGAATATTTCTTTTATTTTGTTTTCCACTCATAGTGCACCACTAATGCTGTGTGACTGAGTGTCTTGAGCCCTGCAACTCATGCGTTAGACGCGTTGAGCAGTTGATTGTTAGTCATAACTTCTACTCCCCTCAGCAGAGATCTGGAGCTTATGCCACCCTGGCCCGGTATGGAAATAGCGCTGAGGGGGATTGCTGTCTGATCCTGACAGTAATAGATGTGTGAATGTGCTAATATCATCCAGGGTTTAACTGATCAGCCTCATGTTTAGTGTGTGTGTGTGGTTTCGCCTTGCCTTCTCCCTCCGACCCACTCGGTGTCTGTCTGTCTATCTCCCTGTCTACTTACAGCAGCAGCAGCTCCAGGCGCAGCACCTCTCCCACGCAGCTCACGGGCCTCCGGTCCAGCTGCCACCTCACCCCTCAGGCCTGCAGCCACCTGGCATCCCCCCTGTGACGGGCTCTGGATCAGGCCTGCTGGCACTCGGCGCCTTGGGCAGCCAGGCCCACCTCCCCGTAAAGGATGAGAAAAACCACCATGATCTCGAACACAGAGGTGAGCAGTTGGGGCGCAGACATACGGCCGTCCAATTAGGCACTGGCTGCTTAACCAGTTTGTTTAGAAGAACTGAAAAGTGTATTAATTTTGACATTATCACATAGATGTAAAACAGGGAAAAACCAATTTAGTGCAGAGTGCTTCTCACTCTCTAGAGCAGAATCCCGGGGCCCTTAGGTGAGGAGCACATCCTGTCTGTTCACATTCTGTCTGGGTAATGAGCTGGTACATTCCCAGCCCATGACTGTATAAGCTATTCAACAGCTCTAACACACGGTGATAAGAGGGGCCTTGTGCCCTGCAGTTGATTCTCACACATTCAGCCAGAAGCATCTGTTATGATATGCTAACTGACTTGTTTTTCTCTTCTTGCTCCACTTGGTTTCCTCATCGCCTTGGCCACTATTGTTATGTCTGCAACACAGAGAGCACGGTGAGTGTCTGAACCCACGATTGTTTTATTTATTTTAATTTTCTGCATGACCTCTAGGTTTTTTAATTCAACTCGTTTTTTTGTTTTTGTTTTTTTGTCTCTGCTGCAAATATCAAGTGAAAGTTCTCGCTAACTGCATGCTACTGTGGTATTTCCGTGGCCTGTTTTAATCTGCTTTCTGTAAAATTATTAATTAGAAAGGAAGTTTGCAATATAAGTCCTGTGTGTTTAATCCAGAAGGGAAATGACTGGTATCATGCTGGAGAGATTAGAGGCCTTGTAATTTCATCACGTTTAAAGAAAGACTTGGACTTCCCCTTCTTAAAGGATTTGTTTGATCCCTTCTACTGTCTCCCTTGTTTACCATCTCACTCTTTCTCCTCCTTGGCATGTGATGAATATTTATGAACAAAAATGGAGGATTGTTTTGTTTTGTTTCTCTCCACCCCGTCTGGCTGGAGCTGCTAAAGCATTTTATTTGAATGGCTGCGATCTCTGATGGCTTGTGATGGGACTGTGAGATTGTGTTTCTGTGGGCCGGGCCAGCTGAATGGGTGCAGTCATGTCTGAAGAAATGGAACTCCTGGGGCGATTAGCAGGCCTGTTTTGTTTCTGTGCTCTTGTCCCAGGTCATCTGATAGCAGAGTGGTGACTTTGGTTAATGAGTCACGCTAAGCATCTCTTTAAAAGTCAGCCATTATGCAGACAGTGGCTCTTTGCCCAGACTGCTAGTCCATCGGCCATTGTCCACCTCGCTGGGTTGCTGCTGACTTAGTCCATGTCGTTGCTTTGGTCCTCAGAGGAAGGGACAGGGAGAATCGGGAGAACTTGGCAGGTTACAGGCAAATGGCAAACTCCTGTGAAAGCTGCTGGACACCTGCCTAGTTCCTCCCATTCTGCTGGCGTCTGGAGTGAGCTGTCCCAGCTTGTGTGGGCAGGCGGGCTCCATGAAGAAGCACCAGTCAGTCCCACGCTGCCGTGCCCACTGGCAGGATATAGATTCTCTTGCTTTGTCAGAGCTCAAAGCATGAGCTGACATGGTGCCTAAGCGCGCTGCAGCAATCAATGGCCAATGCCCACAACATACACTTTCTCTCCCCTTCTCTCTCTCTCTCTCTCATTCTCTTTCTCTCGTCCTTCTCTCTCTCATGCTTGGGCTGACTGACTCCAGAGAAAAGGCCCTCTGTTCAGCCACAACACGCTGCTCATGTCCCTGTGAGGCTGTTTGTTGTCCAGTTATGAGGAGGAGGGAGTGCAGCTCAGAAAACAAGCCCTCTTCCTTTCAGTCCAGATAACGGCCCGTTCTGTTGCGTGGCCAGAGACAGGCTTGTGTGTGAGATTGGGCTTGGCTGGTGTCAGGGTACTGTTTGGAGCTGGCCTACAGCTGCATTTTAAGAGTCTGTCGCATCCATAGTTTTGTGAATGAGGCTTTTTTTTTGTAGTGTTTGGATTGGCAAAGTGTGTTCTCTGTGAATTTGTAATGGATTAATGACTCACTGCTCTCTTTTACATTGAAAGAGGAAATGTTGATAAAGGGTCTGGGTTTTCTCTTTGCAGAATAACTCCATATCCCCGTCAGAAAGCTTACGCACAGCCAGTGAGAAGCACCGCAGCTCCTCCGACTACAGTTTGGACTCAAAGAAGCGCAAAGTGGAAGAGAAGGACAGATATGTGAGTCTTTTTGAAAGAGTTGTTTGATATATTTGGACATACACTAGAGTATCCCATTAGCTGTGCTGTGGGGTTTCAAAGGTCTCATGAAAAATATTTGCCAAGGTGACTAACCTGCCACTATTTGTATCCTTATAGGACAGCGATGGAGAGAAAAGTGATGACCTGGTGGTGGATGTGTCTAATGAGGTGAGCAGTGCAGTGGAAAATCATAATTGCCATGTTGACGTGTGGAAGTATGAGGCCGTTGCATCAATGTCAAACTCTTTCTGCTGTGTTGTTGCAGGATCCTGCGACTCCACGAGCAAGCCCAGCACACTCGCCCCCCGAAAATGGTATCGATAAGCCCCGCCCCCCAAAGAAAGACACACCCAACAGTCCTGCGTCAGTGGCGTCCTCTGGAAGCACCCCATCATCCAAGGCCAAGGAGCTCAGTCATGTAAGACACCAAGAGAGTTACCAACAAATTAGGACAGAAAGAGGTTTAAACGAGAATTTGAGAGAGAGAGAGCAAAGGGATATATGCAAATAAATCTGGGACGTTTTCTGCAGTGGATTAGGAATGGCTGTCGGTGCTTTAAGTGCATGACTAAACGTCAGGGATAATATTGTCCCGCATCAGGATCAGTTAGGTCTTCTCTGTTAATAGCTCAATGTATTTAACTATTCCAGGATTTTTCCCCCTCTGCTTCACTAAAAGATTAAAGCCAAAGCAGTAAGGGGATAAAAACGGCCCCATCTCCATTGTGGTCATAATAGGTTTTAGAATAAATAGCAGTTTATGGCTCTGCAGGACTATGAGGGTTGTCAGAATTAGATTGGATTAAGTTCAGTTTGCTCTCAAATTGTCAGTCTGCACAGTGCCTGGTTTCCGGGATTGTGAATGCGCCTGCTCTCTCGTTCCCTTCGCAGAATGACAAATCCTCCACGCCTGGCCTCAAGTCCAACACCCCCACCCCCCGCAACGATGCCCCCACCCCGGGCACCAGCTCCACTCCCGGGCTCAGACCCATCCTGGGCAAACCACCAGGCATGGAGGCTCTTGGTTGGTACCATTCTCTCTCCTCTATGGCAACGGAGATAATCTTTTTCGAATCCTTTCCCAATGTACTGTTATGCTAACATGCCGATACCCTTCTCCCTTCTTTGTCTGTAGCAGCCCCAGCTTTGCGTACCCCTCTGTCCATCGCAGGCTCTTACCCTTCCCCTTTTGCCATGATGGGCCATCATGAAATGAATGGAGGCCTGACTAGTCCTGGTGTGTATGCGGGTCTGCACATCTCCCCTCAGATGAGCGCCGCAGCAGCTGCAGCCTATGGACGCTCCCCTATGGTAGAACCCTTTCCTGCCCTTTTTATTTAGCCATACTTGAGGATCACCTAGCACACAGAGTTCAGTGTGGATTTTTGCTGTGATGACTGCTGCTCAGGTCCAGATCCATTATTCAAATCTTTCTTGTCGCCTTTCAGGGGTTTGATCCTCACACCCACATGAGAGCCCCAGGCCTTCCAGCCAGCCTCACATCCATTTCTGGCGGCAAACCGTGAGTGTCTCACCAAAGGTGCTATGCTCATACATTTTTTAAAACGGTATAGATGTAAGACACTAACACAACTCCATATTTTCCAACAGCGCCTACTCCTTCCACGTCAGTGCAGATGGTCAGATGCAGCCTGTGCCCTTCCCTCCGGATGCCCTGATTGGCCCTGGTATTCCCCGCCACGCACGTCAGATCAACACACTAAGCCACGGCGAGGTGGTCTGCGCTGTTACAATTAGCAACCCCACACGCCATGTCTACACTGGTGGCAAAGGCTGCGTCAAAATCTGGGACATTAGCCAACCCGGCAGCAAAAGTCCCGTGTCCCAACTGGACTGTCTGGTGAGGAGGCTGCTGATTTACATTTAACTCTTTTTTTTTTTACACTTTGTGCTTTTCTCCTGCTATTCTTAAAGGTTATGCACTGTTTATATGCAACACCATGCCATAATAGTAGGATAAGCCTTTGGTATACACGAGGACCACACCAGGCACACATCCCACTGACAGTTTGACAACAAATTAGCTTGCATGCAATTGCAGCTGATGCTTTTTATTCACTGTTTGTATTAAATTCAAGAAAGTTTTGCTAACAAGTGAGGAAGAAAATGATATCATCACACAACATCACACAATATTGTCTAAAAAATGACATCTGAAATGTTAAACTAACCGAATAAATGCAGTGAAATAAAAAACTTGTCCAGGTTTGAGAATACCCTCAGGGTGGTTTACTGTAACAGAAGCATTTTCATCCTCCTTCCCACTGACTTCTTCCTAAATCTATCTCTAGCTCCACTGCCCTGAACATGAATTGATTCGCTTTGTCCTCTGTGCAACAGAACAGGGATAACTACATCCGCTCCTGTAAGCTACTGCCTGATGGCCGCACATTGATTGTCGGAGGCGAGGCCAGCACATTGACCATCTGGGATCTGGCCTCTCAGACACCGCGCATCAAGGCCGAGCTCACCTCCTCAGCCCCAGCATGCTATGCCTTGGCCATCAGCCCCGACGCCAAAGTCTGCTTCTCCTGCTGCAGTGACGGAAACATCGCCGTGTGGGACCTGCACAACCAGACTCTTGTTAGGTAGGGAGAAAACACTTTCCGCTCTGTGTGGGCCAATGCCCCACGACAGAGTTTGCTGCTGTGTGTGTGAATGATTTTAAAAGGGGGATGTCAATAAATGTTTGTGCACTCTGACTTTGATTGAAGGCAGTTCCAGGGTCATACGGATGGTGCTAGCTGTATTGACATATCCCACGATGGTACTAAGCTGTGGACAGGCGGTCTCGACAACACTGTTCGCTCCTGGGATCTGAGGGAGGGTCGACAGCTGCAGCAGCATGACTTCACTTCACAGGTACAACACAGAGAAAATATCAGCAACACAGAGTTAACCCGAAAAGAGACAAACAACACCCACATCTACAGACCTACTGTGGAGGGTGGCTTGCTTTTAGCCCCTAACACTGTCAGTAATTACTGTTCTGTCCCATTTCCAGATCTTCTCCTTGGGTTACTGTCCAACTGGAGAGTGGCTTGCTGTGGGCATGGAGAGCAGCAATGTGGAGGTGCTCCACCACTCAAAGCCTGACAAGTACCAGCTCCACCTGCACGAGAGCTGCGTCCTCTCGCTCAAGTTCGCCTACTGTGGTATGAACGCACATAAAACAAGGGGGTGACAATGCTGGCTGTACTTAACCACAGAGTGGCCTTAGTCTCACCTATTTTTATTAAGTGCTAAAACCACAATGTCCTTTTTACAGTCTGAATGCCTATTGTGTTCTGAAGGTTACAGACCTGGCAACCCTTCATTTGCAAGTGCAAGTGCAATTTCTTTCTCCGACACTTCTCAGCTCAAGGAGGTCTGATTGCACCGTTGTTTTCTTTGCAGGTAAATGGTTCGTAAGCACTGGGAAGGACAATCTGTTGAATGCTTGGAGGACTCCTTATGGCGCCAGCATATTCCAGGTATGCAGATCAATATACGCTGTCTGCAGCCAGTCCAAAAGTATGCACAGTTGTCTCTGGGAGGAAGGGCACAGCGACCGCTGCCTGACAGGACTCTCCTATCAGTGAAAACTGAACCTGAATTATTGACCTGACAAAGAAGTCTTTTTGAGGGGCATCAGGCCAGAACTTGATGTCACTGCAATCTAATCTTGTCCTGTAGTCAGCTAATCTTCTCCACTTAACTTCAAATGTAGTTGAGCATGTTAACTCCCTCCTGGACTAAAATGTGTTTTTTCTTTTTTCTTTTCTCAGTCCAAGGAATCGTCATCTGTCCTGAGCTGCGACATCTCGACGGACGACAAGTATATTGTGACAGGCTCTGGTGATAAGAAGGCCACTGTATATGAAGTCATCTACTAGAGCGGACTGCTTTGGATCGGAGCGCGTTCATGCTCATGAACAACAAACTCTTCCTCCATCTACCTTCCCTCACACAGACAGCATGGATGTTGCCTGCAGCCCCGGGGTGGATGGGCAGGAAGTTTGGCAGTGCCAGACTGAAATGGACGTTGGTGCTGTTGTGGCCCTGGATGCCGTGTCCTTCAGCTCTGCCCTTCCTCACTCATACGGCTAACACTTGTACAGTGAGTGCAGTTCCCCAAGGCACTAAGAAGAAAATAATGTCTTGCTGTTTTTCTGTTTGTTGGATATTTCTTTTTTATTCGTCCTTTTTAATGTGGAGATAAAGTTCCATGACGCAACTAGAAGCGGCGCTTCACTTTGGAGCTTCTCCTTGGAGGTCCTGTGAAAAGTGTACATAATGGAGTAATAAAAGGCCTTTTATAGATTTATATTTTGGTGTCCAGTTACGCTTGTGATGGTTCTTTCTTGTTCTCTCCGTGATTTTCTGTCCCCTCTGGGGATGGAAATTAGATTAGGACTTTGTAAGAGGATATTCTATTTCAGTTTTTCCCTCCTCTGCTTTTTTTCATGTTCGTTGTCCAGAATGACCTTTTCGGAAATCTAATTTGGATTTTTTTTCTCCCTGACAACGGATTTTTTTTTTTTTTCTCGCTATTTGCTGTAACACAGAACACAGACGTTTGTCCAATGGATTTTAGCGGTGGAGAATTCTGGAAATGCCCTTTTTTCAGACTGGAAGAAGAAGAAAATCATGGTTTCCAATTACTTCTACCCTTTGGCCCTGATCAGAAGAAATTCAGCTTTGAAATGAAGACCTATCCTTGAACACTGGCTGCTTTCAGTGACATTAAAGTGGATAATTATCAACTGGAGGACTGATGGGTTTTATGGAGAAGCAGCTGTGACTTGAGTTCAGTCTGGTGACTCGACTATTGTATGAATCTTAATTTTTCCCACTCAGCAAAGTTTAGTCATCAGTCTGTAAGAGTTAATTATTTCCCCTCTTGTTTGACTCTGTGACTGATATGCAAGACTTACATGGTTACTTATAAAGGTGGCGGGCAAAGCCATTACCACATTTGACATTTTGGGTATGCTCTGTTTGCTTTCTTCAGTAATTCATCATATTCCACCACAGTCTTCTCATACACAACAAGACTGTTCTTTGCAGAAACACTCGTTAGACTGTGTAGCATACACGTGTCATCATCCCTGAGGATTGTACAGTTGACAGTTGTTGATAACTCAATAAACTGTTTTTATATAAAATCATCTTGACTGGATTTCTATAGAGCTGGTGCCTTACTGCTGTTGCACATTTTAAAGTCAGTTTGATGCTTTGGATAATTTGCTTTTGCGTTTTTGTTGAGAGGTAGATGATAAGGTCAATGCTGCTCTGTACGAGAAACCCACATACCAGAAAACGGCAACTTGACACAACTAACAATTTCTCGTTTGGAATATCATTACTCATGTTTTTTCACTTGGCCTGTAACTTCCTGCTTTCTCGGTTGGTTGACTGCTGGTTGACAAGCCTCCAGAGAGTTATTGTGTTCACCATGAAATAATCTGCTAAATCATAATGTGTTGTTTTTACACTTTGGTTTTTGTCCAAGTAAAACAAACAACAATAATGTGTTTACCGCTGCACTTTAGATACGACAGTAGGTGAACTTTGTTACCTCTGGATAGGCCCAGGCTAGCTATTTCCCCCCCGTCTTCAGTCTTTATGCTAAGCTGTGCTAGTTGAATATCATCTGCAGCTTCATGTTCACTGTACAGACGTTACAGCCGTCTTGATCTTCTCATCTAACTCTCTACAAGAAAGCAAATAAGCACATTTCCCAAAAGGTCAAACTATGTCTTTGAGTAAGGCGGTTTAAGATTTATAGTTGCAGATTATTATTTGCGGGAGCATGAAGCAGCAGCTGTTGTGGAGTGGCTGCTGTGGCCTGGCTCTAGTTTTGAAAACCTCTAAAGTCTGTTGCTCTATGTGGTGCTAGTGAGGGCTCTCTCTTGTTCTTGTCAGCATCTGCAGTACGTACAAACTTAACTGACAGGCTTTCCTTGACAGTAAATGGACGTCTGTCGGTAAATGGCTGTAAATGCATGGAGACAGGAGTTGACAACTGTCTCAGGAGAACGGCAGTCATGAGAGGAGGACGTCCCGGGTGCTGTCAGAGAGGCTGCTGGGGACTTCTGGTGATGGCTGTAACTCAGAGAATTACTGAGCTTGCATTAATATTTGAAGGATCAACTTGGTACTGCTTTCAAAGTCATGGTGTGCTGTAACTGACTGTGGTCGCTGTAATCCACCACCTTATTCAAGTGTTGTATATAAGGTTGTGCTAAAAGTGTTAGCACTGAAACAGCACAGCCGACTCAATGAGGCAGAGATTGCATGCAGTACCACTTCAGATATATGACGCAAACACTGCCCTTGAGCTCTCTTGAGTGGTCTTTTGGTAGTTGAGTAGTTTTGGGTAGAATGAGGTGAATGGCCTGGTCCTTCCACTCCAGAGCAAGACTCTTCTAGGACTCTGTGTGTGACGCTGTGAGCCCTTCATATGGCTGCCTCTTCAGAGATGTTGTTGTTAGATTACAAAAGCAGGGCCGGATGCTTTCAGCATGGAGCCAGCCGCCATGCTCCGCTCTCACAGGCTCATTTGTTAAAGGCTATAGTCTTTCTTTTCCCACGTCGCTGAAGTGTGTACTTCCTGTGTGCATTTGTAGCTTAAGCTCCATGCTCAAGTAGAATTTTCTCCCTCACTTAATCAAACAGTAGAATATCTGCAGATGAAAGGTTGTACCTCTGATTGCCTATTGCTGGACATTGAGGGGTCATTGTCTCGCCTTCCACTGATCTGCCTCTCAATGGAGCGCTTTCAGCAGGTTCTCATGCGAAAGCCCATGCTGGCCTGCTCTATGCAGAGGAGGGCTACAGTGCAGGCTAAGAAACTAGAGTGGCCTAAGTGTTTTACATCGGCTCGAAACATAGGAGAATAGTCCAGTTCTCCACTTCTGCTCTAATTGTTTGAGCCAAGACCCTACAGAAAATCAAAGGGGGTCTGTTATGCCAATATGTGGGATTGTACATGCAAAGCACTGTGGATGTTTTTTTTTTTTCTAGGTTTAGCTGCCAGACATTGATCACAGTCCACCAAATCCTGGCTTCTTCTTTCAGCTGGCATTCTGTTTTCTGCCCTCCCCCATCCATCACACAGAGAATCAGGGTTTTTCTCTCTTTTTTTTTCCAACAGCGAGGAACTGGCACCGTGCTGAAATGCAGAATAATAATCCCCTAATCACCTGAGTATTGCCAGTCCTAGGTTTTATCTGCAATGGATGTGAAAGCCCCCAGTGCCTAGTGATTACAGCATTTGATCTGGGTAATAATGTCTTCACTGTTGCCCTGCCTAGGGCCCGAAGGCAGTGCAGCTCTAATCCACAGTGCATTCTAGTGGAATCGCATTACACAAAGACCACCAGGGTTCTCCTCCAGAGGGGAGGGGTGGGGGTGGGGGTTAAAGAAGCAGGTTGCCATGGAAACAAGCCTCTCTCTCTCTCTCTCTCTCCTCTTCTCTCTGCGCATCTCTCTCTCTCTCTCCCTGACACAGACACACATGCACAAACGCACACACACTCTCTCCTGGGATATAGATAAGCAAAGGACAGGTTCTATGTTTACTTTCCATGGGCCCTCCAATCCCTGAGCAGGCTGAGCCCTGATAACACGGGGCCTGTACAGCCACCGACCACTGACAGCAGATAAGCACCCCAGCAGAGCAGAGCAGTCATCACCCTCCAACCAGGATGAACAAACCTGGGAGACCCAGATTCATTTGGATTAGGCTGGATTGTTGCCGCCGCTGCTGCTGCCACCGCCGCCACCTCTGCTGCTGCTTTTGCTGCCGCCGCTGTGCTCAGACTACTGATGTTGGGAGGACTTTCTACATGAGAACTTGATGTTGCACTTCACCGTGTGGAGTCTCAGAGCTTAGTCAGAGGACACAGCCACAGTAATGGACTGGATGCTATTTTAGATATTGAGGTCAAGGGACTGTCTGCGCTGGGCAGGTTTGTGTCACCGCAGTTGGAGGAAAACCTAAATTCCTCCTGATGTGTCCTGAGGAGCAGAGAACACATCGTCAGTATGTTGTTTCACCATCTTCTCGTATGCCCCTTTTTTTTAATGGCTGTTTTCCACCCGAAGGCCGGAGGACTGTTGGGACATTCCCTTGTATTTGTTCCAAGTATCCACTAAAATCCAGTAATTCAATACCCAGAGTAATTAGATTTGTATGATACTAATGCCCTGAGAAGGACCCAACATGCTCTTTGATGTTGAGATCAAAACAACTACAAGTACTTCTTTATTATGTGCATTATGCTAACATACTAATTATATTTCCACACACATTCTTTGATTAAGGCACAGCTGGAGGTGTATAAGCTACATGACTAATTACAGAGGAAATGGTGGTATTGAGGTAAAGTGGTGGGAGCTCGATTTCCCTTTGGCCCCTTCTTCTGCCTGTGTTTACTTCTAAGATATCCTTTAGTTTTTGTAAAGCTGATTAACAGCTTGATCGCATACCACAAAGTTAAAAAGTACGGTGGCCCTGAGAGCTCGACGCACTGCAACACGTGGCAAATAAACAAACGTGCTGCCAATCTGCTGCAACTTCAAAAAACTTCCTGATCACTTTAATTCAGCACATTTAAACAACACAACCAAAGTGTTTCCAGAGGACACCAAAAAGTGTTGAAGCATGTTTAATGCCCAATTATAACAACTGCATCCAATCAGATTTATCTCTCTTTTCTTCTAAGTTATTTTTTGGGCCACGGGTTGGACTCAAAGCTGGGCCAGTGCGGTTAGGTTTACACCTTAACAGTACCCACACCCCGTCCTGGGTTTCCTACATTGTAAATATGGATTAATCTCTGTTTATGATGATAATAATTATTCAAATTACTTAAACACTACATCACCGATACAGATTAGACCATAATAGTATTACTTACTGCACATGTGACTCTTCACTTCTTCATCGTCATGGTGCTTGCTGTCTGTTGTTATTGTTGGATAAGCTGGAATGACTATGTTAGTTTAAAGTGTTACAGTGATATGTAACATGTCCATGTATGTGGGACATATTTATGGGATGTTAGGCAGTGTGTTTTTTTTCAGCGTCATGGATGGAACTAATGTAAAACATGCAATCATCAGTTATCTAGCCTACTTAAAGGACCAATCTGGTTTGTTGTATTTTTCAGAATGTAAGCACATTCCTTTAAAAAACCAAAACCAACAGGATATTAATTTATCTCACACAACTTCCTGATTTCCCTCTTTAAAAAAATAATGTTAAAACAATTTCATCATTTTGGCTAATGTGAGGGTTGGCCTATAAGCAGCTGTGAATGTGGGAAGTAAGTTACAGTGTTCATGTTTTTTTATGTGATTTGTTGACAATAAAACAATTATTTCCAGCCCTGTCCTTTAAACTAAACTACACTTTACTGCACAATTTAAGATTATATTTGCAATGTAATTTTCTTTAGTGGTAGTAGCCTACAAAGTAAAATACCTTTTCCTTTTTTTTTTTTTTTTTTTTTAAATCTAAACACTTATTTAGCCTACTACGACAAAATAGCTAATGTAAACGGGTCACAACAACAGTGAGCCCTAGCTACGTCTCTACCTGTGTGCCTTGAGTTGGCGGCGGAAGTGGTTTATTTCACTTTACCGTGACAAAAATAATGACCGCTATCAACGCACTTCTCATACCTGCGAACAGCCAGAAAGTGGATTTTTCTTTCTTTACCGCAGGCTGGATTTAAATCATCTTTCAGGAGGTTTTAGTGATGTTTTTCCGTCGTGGAAAGAGTACCGTTGGGATAGCTACTCGGACGTCAAGCTAACACGCAGCTGCTCCACTCACCGAGAGGGAAATTATAAACCTAACACCTTTCATCCTGCTCTCCTCTCAAGCCCACAGCTGGTGAGTTGTTGTTATCACCTCACAGGCTGCTACCACACATTCATTTTAGTCTCTAAACTCTGAAGAACTCAACTTATGTCGAGACTAATGATATATAAATCAGGCTAACGCACAAAGCTAAGCTCAGGTTTGTGAAGATGAACCTCCAGGTTGTTGAACCCACACACCTACCATCTACTAGCAATGCATGCTAATAGCAATGCATGCTAGTAGATGGTAGCAGGTGGTTGTGTTAACATTGAGGGTCTGTGTTTTCACATCAGTTAGGTGACTTCATAAAGTTAAACACACTCACCAGATTTTCCTTTTCACAATTTTCCCTTATTTTAATCTTTAAACAGCAAATATTTAACATATTTGGGCTCTGTATTAACTGTTGTTAGATAAATATGACAAAGTGACCCTCATAAAAAAAAAGTGCTGATTGTACAGCCTGATGAAAATGATTAATTTCCTGATAGAATACTTGAATTATTGATTAGTATAGTCTTCATTCTTCCTCAGGACACAGGGATCTCTGTCCTGCTCTGACAGCAACGTAGATGGGCTAAGGGCATATTTTTGCCCATACCTGAGCACCGTGTGTGTCTCCTACTCTATTAGGAAACACTAGACCTTTTGCTTTCCTCACTGCAGATGCTTTCATTTCACTTTTGCTGTAGCACACAATAGTCCTAACTGTAGTGCATCCTGCACTCTAAAAGGCGTATACTTTGATCACAAGATTGCACACCCTTGTCTCTGGGCTTTTTTGGAAAGCTCTCATACATGTAAGTCATGAAGTGGCTGCATGATCTCTATGCTGGAGAGCTCAGTCTCATCCAAATGCTCTGTTGTGATGCTCAAGTGTTATTCTCAGCCACAAAGTGATGTGTTTGCTATCATTTAGTGGAGTGGACAGACACACCTGCCTCAGCATCAAAACACAGTGCCTGCCTGCATTTTCAGTCTGGACTGATCTATTACATTAAATCCAGCGGTCAATAATTTGTTCTAAGGTAATGAATTAGGATTTAAGGATTATTTATTTCACAGATTAATCTTCTTTTTATAGTCGAAATAATTCTCTAAATCTCGTCATGGTATTATCTTAAAAACACACACACATTTAAATAAACCTAGGAAATGTTTGACACCAGACTAATGAGGATCGTTTGATGAAATTGTTAGTGAAACTGGATTTTCGGGCCTCTGCTTCCGGTCTCTGGTGATTTTTTTTTTCTCCTTCCTGGTAAAACACTTTATTTCTATTCCTGTTAAGTTCATTGAAGCATCTGTCATTCCTAGTGCTCCCATTGTGCCTGACAAAAGCAGAGCCATGTTAGATTGAAAAGACAGAGGGGCAATCTTTCAAATGGATCTCTTTTTGAAAATATATTATGACATAATCATGTTTTCTCCCTAAAAGCCCAAGGGAGGCCTGTCTGTCAGATTGCAGTCCTCTCCTGGCTGCCTGGCCTGAACAGAAACAGCAGTTGTGTGTTAATAGAACCCAGAGGCACTCTGAAACCTTACCCATTCTGCTTTATGCTCTCAGCCAGGAGATTAAAGTCAGGGAAACATTACAGGAGGCTGGATAATTGCCCCTGTGTCTCCAGCAGACAAAAGGCAACGCTCCGGCAATTCCCTTGGTAAATTGTCAAGAGAGGCTCAAGGATCCTTCAAGGCTGCAGCAAATTGTACAGTGCTGTCTAACAAACTACCAATCTCTGGATATTATGAGGCTTCCATATATCCTTGGCCATAATGACAGCTTGCACTGCTTTAATGGAGTGCAGGCACAAGATAGCTTTTGTGAGCTCACTTCCAATAGAAAGATTACTACCTTGGTTCCCAGTCTGCGCTTTTCATTTTTTTTCTTTTGTTCCCATTTGTATTTTGATTTATTCTGCTATCGTTTTTATTTTCGTTTTTTATTCGGAGCATGAGTGCTGGCTGCTGCCACCAACAGATGATTGCAACCTTTACTCCTGAGGGCCACTTGATCCCCTGACAGGGAAAAAAAAAAATCTGCAAGCAGTTAATGAGTTGCCATCCATGCCTAGTGTTAAGGGTGTCTACAAATTAACAGAGGCTTTTGTCAGGGCTCTCCTTTGCTCCCCTCGCTCTTTTCTGCTCTTGCCACCACTTTCTCTGTCATGCCCCGCCACCCCACCCCCCAATCTCGTGCGCCCCCCCCCCCCCCCCCCACTCTTCAATTTTGTCCTTCTACCTGCCTGCTTCACGCTCTAGTAGCTCCATGGTGGGAGCAGCGCTGTCTAGCTTTGGCTCTGAGCAGCGCTCATTGTCAGTGCGGTTCATGTTTAGAATTAGCCATTTAATGAGAACAAAAGAAATTAATTGGTGGTTTAAGCCTAATGAGACGTCTGTGAAATTAACGGGCCTCATCAATAGAAACAAATAAAATCCTTCAGCTTGTTGTTTGGGAGCATTATTCTGACAAAGCTTTTGACACAATGATGAATAGCAGGTCAGGAGAGACCATCTGTGCTTTTTTAAACCCCTGCAGGAGGGGGATGGAATGTGGTCTGGCTCGAAGAGATGGTGATAAAAGAGGGAGAGAGGGGAAGGGGGGAGGGATTGGAGAAAAGAGAGGTGAGAGAGAGAGAGAGGAGAAAGAGAGAGGAAAAAAAGCTGAGAAAAAAACAAATTCACTCGCTTTATTCATCGCCCTTTAGCATGATGCTGCTGTCTAACCATGGTTACAAAGGAAATAAAAAACACGGGCATTAGCATGTGAAAGGCATTGGGTCTCTGACTATGCGTCCAGAAAGCCAAAGAGCTCTGATTTCGAGGGATATTTAACCTCCATTCAGACGGCAACAAAGGCCTGGCTGTCGCGCTGAGAGCAGCGGTTCAGCCTGATTGGGGCTCTGGTGGGGAGGGGAGGGGGTGTGAGCGAGGGAGGGAGGGAGAGGAGGGGACAGGCAGGATCACAGACCTCATTTGTTCCCCCTCTTTCCTTTAGCCTGTCTCTATTCCCACTGAAGAGCAGCATTTCCTCTCTATACACCCCCTCCCTCCCCACACACCCGCCCCTACCCACCCACCCACCCCCATCTCCTCTCTCAAAGTTGTAAATGTATGACCTGAGGAATAAATTGGATGGGAAGGAGGCGAAGAGGCAGCACAGAGAGGAGTAATACATCTCTATCATGTTCGGTGACCTTTATTTACCGCGCGTTGAGCAACGCCGTTGTCCGTGTTATGCGTCTGCCTCGCTTCCTCTGCCTTTAATGGCCCAGTGTGGAAGTTGCGGACGTGATGGAGGTGGTTATCTGCATGTCTTCAGCCCAGCCAGCAGCTCAGCCCTGTACCGCTGCTCTCTGGCCACCCAGCAGGGCCGACCCAGCCCAGCCTGTTTGTGTATCATGGAGAAACTGTTTGCTTTCCTGCGCTGATCAAATAAACAGGCCATGTCTTTGGGGGCGGGAGGTTGGAGGATTGGTGTCTGTGTGTTGTTTAGCTCTCTGGGTGTAGATAAGGAATTGTTTGATGGGTTAGAGAGAAACGAGAGCGATTTAGGTCAGCTAATCTGATTTACACAGAGATGGTCTGGCCATTGCAGGCAGCAGTAATTACATAGAGGGATTAGAAGCCCCCCAAAGCTCCCGACCTGCAGAGAGAGGAGAGAGGGGTGGAGGCTTAAAGGCCTGAGAACTGCTCGAGTATGTTACTGCAACAACAACAGCTTGAGCAGTTCTTGGTGCAGATTAAAAAATGGCTCGGATTGCACCCAGAACAAAGGAGGGGAATTTGGCTAAAGTATTACTTAGCTTGTTTACACGCATTTACATCTGCCGCTTTTGATCCCACAATTATTAGAATTTGTTTTCTGTGGCCAAATATCACGGTCGTGTTCGCCAGGGAATCTGACAGCACACGTCACGAGCTGATGTCATCAAGTTTAGTTGTCCATCAGATCGCTTTTCCCCAAGGCACCTGTTTACAAAGTACACAGCATTGAATCACATGGCGCGTTTCCCCTTACCCTGGTTCACCCTCACCCGTCACTGCTGCGGCGGCTATTCTGCACCAGAGTGATGCTTGGTTTCAGGAATACATAATTTACAAATTGATCACTTTCAGCCTTGACATTCTGTTCACACAGCTATTTTTCCGTGTTTCTGCTAGGTACACAGAGCAGATATTCAACGCCTCTCTCGTTGCCATTTGTCTGCATATTTAAAATGCACAGCTGAATAATTGCACTGCCAGAGCCATCACTTCATCCACAGGAATGACTTGCATGCTTGGCTGCTGTTTCTAAAGTGTGCTAATCCACTCATTGCTTTGTGCATTCAGTGCTGTGAACCATAGGGCACCCGCTTGGATGCCCGTGCATAAATTACTGCCATGGAACATAAAGTGCTGGGAGGATTTTCCTTAACGATCGCCAACGCTTTAAACGCTTCTGCTTCAACAGTCGATACTGCTCAGCCCATTCAATTATTCAGCGGCCCGTCCCTCATTAACAAAATCCTGACCTTGACATGTCTGCCCTGTTTCTCTCCCCTGACAGACTCAGCTCTCCAAACGACTCTGTTTGCTCTGATATTGGCTGGGAAATCCATGCATATTGATAAGTTGTTTGCAGTGTAATTGAAAATGTCAGTTATGAGGCCCGCACAGACAAAGGTCGGCCCCCAAGAATAAAAGCTGACAGGCTGCTATGTATGGAGCATATATAGTGTAAGGATGAAGGAGAGTCGGAACACAAGTGGAATAAATTCCCACTAATAAACTTATATATCATTTCCTTATTACGCTTATGCTCACTGTGTGCCAAAAGGACTTGTATGAACCGAGATCAATGTAAGATGCTTTAAGCCTGAGGTAATTACATGACTCCACTCTGCGTTTTCATATAGTTTTATGGATTGGTTTGTGGTCACTTGATTGAAATTCTAATCTGTTTCCAAAGGTCAAATTGTTCATCATTCATATCTCAGGATCTGGGTAAACATTCGATAAGACTTATGAATATGCTCGTCAAATTCTTTACCCACCATCTCTTGACGTGTAGCTTAGCGTCCTTCGGGTGCTGTCTTATCTCACACAAGTGTTGTACCTTGCGCATTAGTGACGTGATGTGTCAATCAAAAGCCGCCACGCTCTGCATCTCCGAGCACATCCCGCTCACAATCTGACTGTCTTAATCTGCTCCACAGGGGCGGGATCCGAGGTTAAAGTGCTTGCCACTATTTCTACATAAACAAAGATTTGAACCTCAATCCCCAGGAGCCTCTGCTCTGCTGGCCGACAGGCCCCCGCCCCGCCAGATCCCATGCTCCCCGCAGGCAGAGTGGTGACTGCCTGCTGGTTCTTTAATCGATTGCTAATGGGTTCAATTCCATCGTTGAGGAGCTGCTTGGAACCTGGCCCTGAGACTGAATGAAGTGGAAATACCATTTGCGGCTTTATGAGCCGTTATACTGCGGCGAGAGACCTCTATTCGGCATGCTTCATAGCGCTGCAGAGAGTTTTGCACCACCGCTTGATGGTTTTTCTTATGCTGGCTCCTACTGCTTTCGTCTCAGTGCTTTCCATTTACACTGTGCCCTAAAGCATTTACATCCATTCAATCTACAACAAAATAGCTTTGCTTTGCTGCATTTTTCACAAGGCTTGATGTGTAGGGTAATTACCATAGTATATCTCCCTTGTACACATGAGAGCACAACAGATTCATTCCATCTTTAAGCTGTGATATTATTCATCAGTTTTTATCAGTAGCATGTACCTATGACTCTGTATATCTCAAAGGCTTCTGGGATCACTGTGTCTTATTACCCACAACAGTGAGCGTGCAGTTCAGAGTATGAAATATGTGAGTGGAGGATAAGTTATGAAGCCGCAGTTGTTTTTTTTATTGCAGTTACATGTTTCCACTGTCTGACGAAGTTGCACAGAGAGAGAGAGAGCTTGTGCCTCGCATTCCCCTCTCCCTGGTTTACAGATCTGACCAAATTTCTGCAGTGCTCTTATGAGCCTTGCTCTGGCTGAAATGCAAAGCTAAGCAGCCAGCACTGCTCTACATTTCACAGCCAGTCCCAGCAGACATGTGCTCTTTGAAGCATTTCTGGGCCAGGGATACAAGTCTTGTTTGTTCAGTACTTCTGGAGAGAGAGAGAGAAAGAGGGAGAGAGAGAGAGAAAAAAAAGAGAGAAAAAATGTAAGCTATTTTTTTCTTTCACTATGGCAGAGAGTAACATTCTTTGACGTCTCAACAGAAAGCCTTGTATTACAGCACTTGCTGCCAGATGCCTTGATAGAATCACCCATGTCAAACAGGAAGAGAAATAAATGCTTCATTGAACTAGAGCTTAGCTTAGTGATGGTGGGAGGGAGGAATGACGAGGGAGAGGAAGGGAGGGGTGAGCGGGCTGCTGCTGCTGTGTGGGTGTCTGTGGGTGTCAGCTCACGAGGGGAGGGTTATTCTCAACCCTCAGTATAAGCACTTTCTTAGATGTAGTGTGAATAATTAGTGTGCCTGGCCTAGATAGCCTCATCAATGGACATCTAATCTTCTGAAGAATACGAAAAAGAAAGCTGTAATCAAGGAATCCGAGCGTTTTTGGTAGCCGACCTGGTGCCAGCAGTTGCAGCAGGGCACAAAGCACATGTTTGTGTTTGTTCTTTCTGGCTCATCTTCCCGCGCCAAGTAGAGTATGACAGGATTTACATGCAGGCTCCTAATCTCTGTAAGCGAACCTGTTTCGGGATGTAATTCACATGGTATGTCTTTTGATTCGGATTAGTCTGGGCAATCCTCTTACCCGTGGCTCAGTATAACTTATCACTGACAAGGCCGTCTCGTGGAGCAGTGCAAATCCTCATATCCACCCCTCCCAGACTTCCAACTCTTAATTCTAATCTGTCCAAATCTGATCTGAGACTTTAACTTCCAAATACCTCTTGAAAGCCAGAGCTCAAGCTGAAGTTCATGCAAGGGCTTTGGATTACATAAATTGAGGTTAGGGATTTCCAATATGGCCTTATGTTTGAGAATAGAGCAGGATTTGGATGTAGGTTGTGATGGAAAATCTTCAGCATTTTATAATTTTGTCTCTTCGACAACGTTGAATCTTTAATGAAAGGATCATTACTCATGTCCTAGCCAGTATCTTTTGGTAATTGATATTTTACCCTTTGCATGAATTTACATTGAATAAATCCTATTCTTTGTCCTAACATATTCCATATATAGCTCTTCTTATGTTAATGCATTTGAGCTATATTTAGGAATTCAAATTGCTGGATATAAAAAGTTTTCCAAACACTGCAGAGCATACTTTACTTGATGACGTGCTTTGACATGAAAATGCCATAAAATATTTAAATGTATGAGTCACATTCCTGATCCTTTAAGGTTCTTTATAATTCAATAAACAGGATTTAAAGTAGAGCAGGCATGCTCCACTTTTTCTGCCTCAGCCGGAAGGCCACAAACGGGCTCTTATTAAACGTTGTAAGATTATGCCTTAATCTCACTGAACACATGTTGGGTGGAATAAAAGCAATTTTATTTCTGAAACAGTACTCCACACAGCTCTCCCTCTCTATAATCTTATCACAGCTTCTGCTACAGAATGAAAAGTCTTGTTGGCGTGCCAGAGTGGCTGTGTGTTTTTGAGGAGGCTTAGAGATCAAGCTCCTAATTGAGAGTTATAACCCATTAACGTACCTGAGGCGGACTTGGACTGCACCTACAGCCCAAAGGTGAACTCGGTTCCCTGTTGAAGAGGATTTGGGGGCCATGTTCTCTGCTCTCGGTGAGACAGTGGTGTGAAGATGACGATAAGCCAAAGCTCTAAATCCCAGACTCAGCTGTCTTATCTGGAGCTGCTGGGCCGTGTGGCATGCTTTAATGGAGGCGGCTCACTGTCTGAGCTTTAGCTGCAATCGCATTAAGATTCCCCTTCACCTCAACTAGGCTTGTTTGTTGTCAGTTTTTGATTGAATCTTGTGAATTAAGGTTTCATCTGGGTTAAAGTCACCCCACGGTTTAATTCTTCTCACTGCCGTGTTCCCGGTAAGGAACAGTCTAATTTAATCTCTTATCATGTATAAGAGAATGACAAGAACGCTTCAGCTAATAATAGGACTCTAATACGGTGAAAAGTAATCAAACTTTAATCTAGTGGAAAACAAAAGATTTGCCTCTACACCCTCTTTGTCAGCTGCAAACGAGCAAAACCTTAAGTACAAAAAAATAATCACTCATTTTATACTCATGGAACAAAGTCGTGTTTTACTTCAAACAAAACATCACTTCTCTAAGTGTCTAATGGTGGAAAAAAAATGAGATAAAAATTAACAAACCCTTTTCAAAACCAGACTGCAGAATATTTTGAGAAAAGGCATTTGCTTCCTCGTTTCAATAAAGACATTTTATTCTGGGAAAGAAAAGTCTGAGACAGTATGTTTATACAGCCAGTCACCTGATATCTAGAAATGAAAATTAGTCTTTATTGCAGCTCACTCACGATATAAAATCACACGCAGAGCTAAAAATGTTAATATTCACATGGAATTGAAACAGTGTGGCTGCAGACGAGGTAGTAAAGTCACCTACCTGAATTCAGGCCTCTGAGTGGACAGTGATGATGTGAGTGTGCCCAGTACACATTACTTTTAATATACTATGGCAGCCATTTTTAATTAGAGGCGTCCTTTATAGTCAGATGCTGTCCTGACAAACAAGGAAAACCGAAACAGATGTTCCACCACTGTGCCTAATGAGTTTGTCAAATATGTTGTCTGTTTTAATCTGCAGCGTGTCAAATATTATCAAATCATAATATGTTACTGCTTCCACCGGTCCTCGTTAGGAGGAGTGGGTAAAACCAGAAAAAATGCTCATATCTTCAAGCTGTTAAATTAATGGGGCATGGTTTTATCATTCAAAACAATATTAGAAATCAGACTGGAAAAAAAAAAAGCTGATGAATTGATTAGTCAGTCCATAGACACTTTGATAATTGATTGATTGTTTCAGTCTCTGATGGCAGGAAACAGTGAAACACTCGCCGGCTCCGCAGCTTCTCAGACGAGAGGATCTGCTGCTTTTCAGTCGGTTAAACTGTTGGACAGACAAGACAGGACATCTAAAAAAAAACACTGTGCACTCTGGGAAACTGTGATGAGTGTTTCCCACCTGCTTCAGGATATGGACTCTGTGCACGGGGTCAGTTGGCATCCCCTCACAGCCATAAAGTCAAACACAGCCGAGGCAGGTTGGATTGACCTTGTTTCAAAGTGATAGACTGGTCTGGCAGTACCTCTGGCATTGCTGTGTATTTTTGCTATTATCTCCCCTCTGTTTACCACAGCACCCCCCCCCCCCCCCCCTCCCACACACACACACACACTACCTATCCACCCACAAACACACGCATACGTGCACGCCGCACACCCATACCCCCAGTGAGTCCCGGTCTGTTTACTCAGGTGCCTGCTCGCTCGGTGCAGTGATGAACTCCTGTGCAGACTTTAACACTCCGCTGCCTCTCAGGCAAATGCCAAAACAAATCTTGTCATAATTAGCAGTAATCCTGCTCATTACCGTCTGCTTAATTATCCTATTAATAGCACTTCCTGGGAGAGCTTGTTTGCTACGCAGGCAAATGTTTGTTCCTAAATTAGCAGACAAGAAGACAGCTCCATTGTTCAAACAGCAGCTTTGTCAAAGCAGAACAGGCAGGATTAACAGCAGACAGAACGGGCCACAAGCTCATCTCCGCTTGGCGCTGACAGGCAGGGAGGAGGCAGCCTGGGCCAACAACAGCACTCTTATCCTGCAAGCTGCTGCGTAATCTACATAGTCAAGTACACACAATCAGCATGAGCAACTTGTCATATCAGAGCTCGCAGCGTACTATAAAATAAGCATGAGTGACAAGAGCAGAACAAGCTACAGGTGCACTGTGATTAATGGTAATTACACCCTTAATACAGTTTTTTCTGTGTGTGTGTCTGATGTTTAGTTTTTCATCTCTATGAATGGAGATAAAGCCACTGTGTTGTCCTTAATAGGATCCAGTCAGATTCCTCCGGCCTGAGAGCCAAGAGCATTACTGGAGCACCCTGCAGACAACCGTCCGACTAACCTCATTACATCGCAGGTAACAAGACACTAATGTGGACTTACAAGGCTGTGTGACTTTCAAAGGGAGACTTGTGCCTGCTCCCAATCTTGTAAGGCGATAGGCTCATCATTGTAAAAATGGAAGTATTCGCGAATTGGATCTGTCTCGTCCATCCGGCCTCCCGAGTTTCCAAACAAGGCTCCAGAGGGAAGCTTTTAAAGTAAATAAGGCAAGTGCTCAGAGCGAGGTGAAGACCAGCCACACAGAGCTATGCACACTAACCTAAGCAGACCCAACACCTCACGCTCCAGCAGGCCTATACATTATAAATGACCCTCTCTCTCTCTCTCTCTCTCTCTCGCTCTCTCTCTCCCTCCCCCCCGCAGCCCCCCTCCATGCACCAACCCCTTATACATACACAGTGCACCATAGCTGGAGTAAGCAGAGCCTGGTCTGTGGAGCCTGCAGCACTGTCAGCCCATTGATGTACAACACTCTGCCCTTTGTTCCTCGTACACAAACACACTTTCCACATTAATATTTCACAGGAAATGTACTCCATGCTTGTGATTTAAAGCCTTTTCTTGTTAACAATGCTGTTTTCTCTATTCTGTTGCACTGAATTATGAAGGCAACTTGTCAGAAAGAAGACATGCCCATTAGATTATAATACTACCGACGATAAATGATTACTGGCAAGGCACATGTGACTTAATCCACTGCGCCTCACTGTGTGCTAGTTCAAACATTTTCCCTGAGGTTGCACTCGCAGCTATTAGTTAAGAGCACGGTGATGTGTTTAATGTGGTGTGCATACGTTATGTTGCAAGTGAGCATCGGTAATGTGTGTACACGTTATGCACATATGCATATTATACATTGCCTTATTGCCGAGGCATTTTTTCTCAGATCTGTTTGTCGGAGTGTGAGAAAATGTACAGCCATGTGATGTCGCTTGTTTGTTCTTGTTGTCAGAGAAAAGGCAAGGATCAATGGATTTTCCTTGCAAGAGTGAAACATGACAGACATAACGAAAGCCTTTCATGAGAAATGAATGAATAATTCATAGCCGCTCTCTCGCTGTGCTTTGTTGTGTCTCATACAGATGGGATTACAGAAGGCTAGATCTTGGAAACATATGAAAGATTAATTTGTGATCTGGGACCTTGCTTGCTTACAAAAGGACTAAATAATGATTTTACTGAGAGTGGCAGGGATCTAGGGATGGTTGTGATGTGCACAGGGGGCCGGACAAAAAGAGCCTGCGGAGAACAGAGCACATAGCCGTCAGAATAATGTGACCTGACAGATATTCAAAAACTTTGTATGAAAAGTGAACTTCAGCTGCAAAGATTTCATTTCTTCTCATTACTTTGGTTGATTTATGTTGCGATGCAGTTCATTAAAGACCAAAAGACCAGTTAGTTGTTGAAACACCGTGGCCAATCATTTTTTTGGTATCGATCCCTTAAGAGAGAACTCTGTTTGATTTACCTGTTTTTTACACAGGCAGGTCAGACACATGGCAGATAGCAGCACATCTTTCATACCTGCAGGGATTTCCTGTCTTGCTCAAGGACACTTCATCTGTGCGGATGCTCGCTTTCTCTTAAATCAAGCCCCTTCTGTTAAATAACCGTCTTCCCATCAGCAGCCTGCTGGCCAGGATTTAACAACAGTCGGCTCCTGTCTTCATAGCTGCTGATTATGGCATTAGAAGGTTGCCTGAAAATAACTTGTGTCTTTTCATAACAGCTCTCAAATAATTCACCAGGGAACACGAGAAGCTGTTGTCTGGTCTCCCCCAGATGGCAGAGACTCCAGGGTGGCACTGCTTGTTGTTTTTGATGAGCTGTACATATACAAAAGCAAAACATCTGGAGCCGCCATGTGGCCTCTCCATTTGGCCAACCCCGAACCTCCCCGAGCCAGATGCACCCAAACAACTGTGAGCTAAACCGCATGAATGATTCATAGAGGAGTGCGAGGCGCAGCTCACACCAGAGACCTGCCAGCCACTTTGATTGGAAATCTGAAAAAGCTATGAATATGCACAAGACATTAAGCTTGCTGGGAGAGGGGGTGTGATTTGTCAAATGATCTGTATTTGACCATTATGGAGAAAGCTCCTGTGGATTTCGTGATTAGAAAATAATAAAATTTAATGTCCAATTGCCAGAATCGTTAAATTATTAAGATCTGTAAATTGTTAGCAAGGTGCCACTGGAATGTCACAGAGGCTCGGTGCTGGATTTCTTCCCTTGTCAAAAGATAAGCAGACAGTGAGGAGGTGGAGGCATTCACACCTGCTCCATGACTCCGTTATATCAAACTTAATTAGGTTGGAAATTGAAGACACTTTGCCTCTGATATCAAACATTTATGCAAGGATCTATGTGTGGAAATAAAACTAGTCAGTAAGAACGGAGAGTCTGGAGTGGAAACACTTGCTCATCAGACTCTGCGCTCCAGGCTTTGAGTTTGTGATACATTTGACTAATTGCAGCTAAAAATATTCTGTTTTTGTTGTTTTTGTTATGATATCCAACAAAAAGTGACTCATAGTTTAATGTCAAGAATTGTCACACCTGTTGTTGTTGTTGTTGTTGGGGCAAGTTGTTTTAGTATAGGTAAGAATTATATTTTAGGTGTATTTACATAACAACTAAAATATGTGCACATGTGTGGCCCATACAACATTTATGCTTATTGTATTCATGGAATAAGTAAAATCAAAGGCTGCAAAATAATAGAAGCCAAAGCTCACAAAGTTACTGTCAGTCATTTCTAAACTCTAAAGTCATACTCAACAATCAGTAAGTGACTTAAAAATGATATACCCCACACACAGACAGACCCACACACAGCACAGTGTTGTAAAATGAGTTAGGATACAGCAATGCCCCTCTCATGACCTACAGTTCCTGCACACAGTGAGTTATAACAGAAATTAGATGACGGCTTTTTGAGTTACCTTTTGACTAAAGAGGCTGTAAGTCTGTGTTTGTGTGTGTGTGTTACTGATTGAAACTTTGTTTTTTCTCACTCAAGTCAGTACAAGAAAAGGACTTTCAACAAAACAAAATAACTATCGAAGTTAAGTTGATAAAAATCCACAAATATTCACTGAAATGATTGCGTCAGGTCATTTTGTAGGTTTAGGGTGGTGTTATTCAGAAGCAGGGTGATGTGTCTCAGTGGCGAGGTGGTCACTGTCTATAAACAGAGCAGGAAACATGAAGCAGGAATGTGACAGCTTGTTTTAGACATAGCACTGATGCCGTTCTCTGTCTAATGAGATGAGCTCTCACTGCTAATTAACCCAGCCATAACTCCCAGTGCGCCATTCATCACCACAAAGTGAAAGTTTAATGAAAACAGATACAGATAAGCACAATGTAATGTCTGTGCAGATAAGTCAGAACAAAGTGTGATGGGCTCATGGAAAACAAGTGTTAACTTTATTTAACAGGGGTGTCATCACTGTTTTTAATTCACATAAAAATGTGTTTATGGTGTTTCTTACACAAGTAAGGCATTTAAAAACACAAAAAGGATAATTCAGGCTCATTTTGCTCAAATCACATCTGGAAATAGTTGGTGTCATCATAGCAAGAATATCACCTACTTTCATCATATGGGATCAAGTAAAGCAGCCCATTCAATTTAGACATACGACACTGGATCTTCATATGGACAGGAAGCTGACACCTCACCTTTAGAAACTTAGTTCATTACATTTATTCTTTTTTTTCTACATTTACATGTATTTATTGTATTTACGGGCATTTTAGTGGTTTAGTTTTGATACAGGAAGGAGCAGCAACAGAGAACTTAGTGATGACACTCTGGGAAAAATTCAGTCTATGGGAAAGTAAAGATAAAATGACCTACTGGTGAAAACTTTAGTGCTTTATGTCTGCTGGATTCCTCCATTATTCACAATTCAACTGAAACTAGTTCTCAAATGTTTCTTCCTTTTTCTTAGCTCGTGTAACAATACATTGCTTTGCAGTGACGGACACAGATGAACAGCATTAGTGCCCTTGTATGAGAATTAGATTTTGCCCTTCTGGTTGTATTTGATTCTGGTTTATTGCATTGATGGCAGCTTTCAATTTCCCCCAGTTCCCTTTGGTTTCAGAACTAAGCTGCGTAAAAAAGGATTAAGATTATGCTTTGAATGAGTCATCACTTTAAACTACAGATGGAGTTTACAGTTCAAAAGGGATTATGAATATTAAAGAGGGCTTTTTTTTCTTTTCAAATGATTGGGTTTTGCTTCAGTGCATTGCTGAATCACATAGCATTCACAAATTCAAAGGATTAGGCAAACATAAATCTCCAAGGTCTCTCTTATGACTAGGTCTGCATTTGAATTACCTCTGAATAATATCCAATTAAATAATGCATTGTTTCTCAGACAAACAGGCTTGTCACAGAGGCTGAGTGAAAGCACAGGAAGTCCACAGATAATCGCTATGCTTTGATTTGCAGTGGGTTTCATTTGATCAAACAGCTTTTTGGGAGCTTTTTGCTGAGTTTGAAAGGACAGCATAACTGTTGTTTCCTCAAACGGAACACGTCACTTTTCTGATCACTCATCAGTGAGGGCAAAAGAAACTTGTTACTTCTTTGCTTGTTTTAAATAGCAACATTTTACAGTCTTGACTAAAATGATTTTTAAGTCACCAAAATGTCAGTACAAAAGCAAACAGAGCTGTCAAGTAACTAAAACATACAGGTAGGTGCTCAAGTACAGTATGCCTAATGCATGGGCACTATACGTGGGATTTTTCTTTTTTGTAAACATTATAAAACATTAAACAATGGCAGTAACACAAGGAAGTATAAGTGAAAATTCTTTCAAATCATATTTGAATGAAGAGATTTGCTTTCTGTCTTTATACAAAGCTACATGTTTACTAGCTTAATGATTCTCATGCCTTTTCCCAGACATATGAATACATATGCATAGGTAGAGTAGTACTATACACTACCACGGTTAGTTTCACACATTAGCTTATTTCTTATATGATATGAATAACACATTGATAAAGCTTTGTTTCTTCTTTGTGGTAATAATCTAACTAGCCTTTTGATAGGGAATCGAATGTAAACTGAAGCCTGGGGAACTAAATTCTGAATTATGAGGAACTGTAGATTTGGAAACTAGTTTTGTTTCTGTTGAATAAATAAAAACACGTTTTCTATAGTTGTAAATTAGTAAATTTGGAATATTGATTAACATTTACAAATCAATCACAGCAAGGCCAACAACATGCTGCTGATGAGAATCATTGAGTTACAGAACAGTTATAGACCAACATTGTAGTGAGGTTATTTTTCTAACAAACAAATAAGTTGTGACCTCAGTATATATTTTTTTCATTAATTTGTAAAATGATGACCTGAGGTATATTTAAAAAATACTGAATTACCGAAAGGATTTCAGTGAAACCTTTGTCTCTGTGGCTGTAACACACCGACTACCATGGAATAGAAACCTCACATCTCAAATCTGTCTGGTAGCAAATTACTGGTCGGGTCGATGACCAGTAAGCACATGAATGGATCAATATCTTCACTCTGAGGGAACAATCTTCACTTATAATGACAATGTATTGACTTTTTAATAACCGCTCATGTTTCAGCGGTGCTAATCATTTTGCTTCCCCCTGAAAATGGATCCTTAACTCTCTCTCTCTCTCTCGCCGTGCATGCATGTGAGCGTGCGTGTCCCCACATGATGTAATGCATGTGACTGAAAGGGTGGTGTTTGTGTGGATACATTTGTTTATGTATGAGAGGTCATGCGTGTGTAAGTGGCTGCACAAAGCGTATGTGCATTGTGTTTCCATAAGCTTACTGTGTGAGGCTGGAGGGAAAAGTGTGTGGAAGTGTGAAATCAAATCAAACACGAGCCGGCTAATTCTCCCAGTCTTGCTGTTGAACGTCTCACCAGTTGCTGAACTGAAATCAGGATTTAGTGACATTTTTGGCTGCAGGTTCCTGGTGGACTGTACAGGTCGTAGGTCCACGTCGGGTCTGTCTACTTGACCATTCATTGGTCCTGAGCTACAGGTTTAGATGTACAATCCTGTTCTATAGACTGGCCTCTATGAATAAATGATGGACTGTGTGTGCAATGGTCAGTGACTGTAATAGCAGCTCTGCTGATCTGATACTGCATCATCTCTCTGCCGTTTCAACAGCTCTTCACACACTTTTACCTACCGTTTGCGAGAAGTTTGTGGAGCAACAGTCAATATGTTTACATGACACTTGAAAAAAACGAATTATTGCCTTAATCCGACTATAACTGGACAACTGAAGTGCATGTAAACACCTTAGTCTGACTGAAATCGGAGTTGGAGAACTCCGATTAAGACACCCAGATAATGCGATTGGAATTCGATTTTCTCCATCATGTATACACCTTAGTCGGAGTATAACTGGACAATGCATGTGCGCATGCTCCACAACCGTAGAGACGGCACAAAGTGGAGCAGAGAAGCCGCCCAAACCCGGCAAAGTAAAGAAAAAAAAAAAAGGAAGCCCGTATCCTATTCTCAGCGCGAATCCAGCCCAGACTGATGCGTCTGGTCGGGAACTGCAGTTGAGAATTTATTATTAAGCTTATAAGTTGTTTATATTCAGTTTTTTACGAGGTGACAGAAAAGTCAACAGGACAGGCGGCGTATTAACCCGCTGAAACAACGGGTGACGCCGCATGAGGGGGCGGACCCCGTCAGTTATTCGATTTTCTCAGTTGCATGTATATTGAGACAAGGACAGAAGTCCGACTTGACGCCAAAATCGAATTTTGAGCATAGCTCGATTAAGCTCTGCATGTAAACGTACTGAGTGTTAGAGGGGAACTATGCAAGTCAGATCTTTTTTTTTTGCTGTTTTGCTAACCCTCCTCCCTCCCCCCTTGAATATGTGCATTCGTTTACATTATATAGCATATATGTGTTGGATGGTCTTGCACTTATAGCGCTTTTCTAGTCCCTCGGACCACTCAAAGCGCTTTACAATGTAATGGTCGCATTCACCCTTTCACACACATTCATACAGCACTGTTTTGCAGACAGGCTTTGGAAGATAATCATTCACACACTTTCACACAGGGCAGGTGTGGGTTCAGTGTCTTGCCCAAGGACACTTCGACATGCAGACAGGGGGAGCCGGGAATCGAACCACTGACCTTCCGGTTAGTGAACGACCCGCTCTACCACCTGAGCCACAGCCGTCACGTTACGATGTATATATTTGTGTAGTCTTATCTGTCATAAACAAGAGATAATGGGTCGTGGTGCCGCTGAGACGAAAGCTGGGATCTGCAATCTTGCAAGATGGTTTTTCGCTAAGAGATGCTAGGTGGAAGGCAGAGAACCTCCATTCTCACTGCAACAAGTAATTTAACCATCACAATTACTCTGAAGGTGTTTAATAAATTAATAATTTAAACTTAATGAAGGTAAAGTACATAAGTACAGTATGTATGATGCATGTTTAACATAACCATGTTAGCTCTTCTTTTTCCTGTGTATCTTGTTTAGGTTTGTTTGTAGCCCAGCAAGCTGTGTTTCATTTGGTATGGAGGTTCCTTGGGTTTTCAGTGACTAAGTCTATACAGGTTTAATTTACACAGAAATATCTCAACAGCAGTGCACCTTCGTTTGGGTGTTTTCGCTTTTACATCCACATGCTACTTGAGGTTAACTCAGGTGCACATGAAGTATTACTGTGACTTCATTATGTGGCTTATGGGAACAACCACAAGCCCGGTGGCAGCATGAAGAGAAATTACTGTACCTTTTGAAAGATTAATTACTAAATGTCTCTCTCCGTTTTCCTCATCATTAAGTGGGGGCGCACGAGTCTCGAGGGCAGCGCTGGTATATGTGCACACAGCACACCAAAACATTACGTTTTTTGGAACTGGTACATTGGTAGTCCTGCTCCATTAGCTAGTTACAAAAGCTGCACACACTGTTGGAGGGACATTGACAGACAGAATTCATGAAGTTGTATAACTGGCCCTCAGATTTTGATGCGGTAACTAACTGAGTTCAGGAATTCAGTTGAGAAGCTCTGAATCTTTTGACAAATAAACTTATTCTGGTCATAAATTCCTGTCTGGGATTGAAAATACACTGCTTAACTTCATTTTCAAATTTGCAGAGGAATTTATTTTCCCCTGAACTGGTTCCCTTTGAAAATTAGAGCAAAAAAAAAAACCTGATTTCATTTTGTCTGCACAGAGAAAGCATACAACCTTTTGAAAAAATGTTATACCGCTCTTCGCATTATCTTCAAAATGTAAAGTGAATGACAGACGGATTTGTACGTATAGGTGAAAAGCAAATATAACCCAGAGTACAATTTTCCCTCAGCTACTTGTGTCTACCTCATCGCGGTATTCAGAGCGACAAGAGGAGAGGAGCGAGAGGCCCTGTGTTAAGTGTCTTATTAGTGGGAAATGACTGCAGTGTCAGACGAGCCCAAGCTGTCACAGTGCAGCCATCATTAGAATAAGCATGAGAAGCTCTTGTCGTGGATGGAATCACATTTTAATCCCCACCACATTATTACTGTGGTGAGGAAGGTCAGCACTCAGGCACATTTAAGCAGGAATAAACCCCCTTGAGAGCTTATGATAATGTCTTCCCTCAATGGGAAATATTGGTCATATTTTAGTTTCAAGCTTTTTGTAGAATACGGCACGGCTAATGAAGAGCCTAATGTAATGCAGCTGTGTGGGCCGCCATGGTAACCATGAATAATTCAGCCTACTTGTTCTTTGGTTTCCTGGTCTCAGGAGGGTTCTGCCTATATTGTCCATTATGACAGGCCATTATCCAGCCTTCAGCCTGCTAGCTCTCAGATGGTGCGCAGAGCCCATTTGTTACCCCTCTTGCCCCTGGTAACCTTCAACCAGATGGAGAGAATGATTGAGACTATACTGTTATATAAACATGAGAGCAAGAGGTGCAAGAGGCAAGAAAACGAAGAGACCCCTCCACGCCGGGGAATTCAAGGAGGCCCTTCCATTTCATTACAAGTGCATATTACATCTGGCTTCAAAGCCATCAGTTACTTTTTGAATACAAAGTGCAGCAACAGACCATATAATATATTAATGTGCGCTGTGCACGTCTTGTTTTTGGTGGTGATGGGAAAAAAATGTAATGTGCTTTTTGTGGAAGTAGAAGTATCAATACCATGGTGTAAAATACTCGATGCGATGTTTCAAAGTATTATTCACATTTTCAACAACCTACAGTAGCATAATAGTGAACACTGAATCATATACTCAAGTAGCTCAGTAATTATATGTTTTCAAATCAATGTAGTGGCAGAATGTGAAAATGTGAAACGGTTTTCTTATTAGTATTAGTATGTTTCATTGCATTCTTGTGCCATTATTAAAGAGGTGTTGGCTCATGGTTGACATCTTAACAACTGGTTTTGAGCTATTTTTCTTGTAGGAGTCTCACCTGTATTTCATTCATGGTGAACCATCAATGATCAAATCACTTCCTATGGATTAAAGGAAAGAAGGAGCAAAAAAATAAATATGAGAGTCTAAAAGGGAATTAGTTGTGTGATTGTATTTGGTCTGGAATGTAGTGGTGGGTATTGGATGGGCCAGTTGAGGAGGTGTGATGCATTTGATCTAGTCATTAGGACGGGCAGGGTGCTCTGCGCTCTGGTACCTCAGCCATTTCAAATCAATGCCTGTGGCGGGTTTTAAATCAATGAGTGTGTTGCATCTCAGAGACTCATCAGTGGACAGTCCCCCGAGAGCACGAGTAGCAGAGAAGACGGAAGACAGAGAGAGGGGGAGATAGACATTGGGAGAAAAGAGGAGGGGGGGGTACACTCTTAGCCACTGACCTCCGTAATTACCCTGTGCTATTGCCTGAATCCAAATGTGATCCGATTGAGATAATTGCCTATTGGAAACACCGCCGAGCCTCACTGCAGTCACGGCTCCCACTGATCTCTGCCTGGACAATCCTGAACCTGTGTCATGCTGCGGCTGAGCTGCTGCTACTGTGCGAAGAAGGCCTGATATTTAGCAGAGGAGCGAATTGAGACTGATGTTTGTGTTCTTGTGATTCCGGCCCAGCTATTGTCCCAAGGGCAGGGAAGTGTAATCAGGGCCGTGATAGCATCTCTTGGGGGGGTGGTGGGGGTGGAGGGTGAGGCAGAGCCTGTGGGCTGATCCAGAGGGCAGATATATTTATCTAGGTAATGAGAGCCCAAACAGTGTGGCTCTGTGGGGAGGGCCAGGGACATGGGCTAGTGCGCTGAGAGACCCGCCGGTGCCATGGCAGCGAGGTCCCCGTGCTGCTCATTAAACTTCCATCAGCGTGTGGTCACCATGTTCCTGCCAGGCCTCCAAAGTGCCCGTTATTAATTCATGAAAGCACACCGCACATGTGATTGAGTCTGGTGAGCAGTGAAGCATTGAGGCACAAGAGATGGGGGAAATATTGTCTGTGTCTGAACACCCAACCCTCCACCAAACCCCTCCCACACGTTCCCTCTGGCAGTGTGCCCTTGAAAAAAAAAAAAACAGAGACAGAGACACAGATACACTATGTTGTGAAACATTAATAGCCACTGCTGCAGTTTGCCTACAGCTGGAAAGAGAGCAATGCAGGTCATGTGAGGGTGTGTGTGTGTGTGTATGTCATGTATGAGAGCACATTTATGAATGTATATGCAGGATGTCCAGATATGCACGCATGTTTTGAACCCATTTGCTTTAGTGTTTTATAAATGTGGAGGAGGCGGTTGTGCGTTGCCGAGACATTCTGTGTGTGAATACATTACCAACAAACGTGGTGTTGTTTGGGATGGGAAGCTTGTATATACAGTGAGCCAGCTGCTTTTATCTTCACTCCACAGACGTGCTCTCTAAAGCTTGTGTTGGGAGGGCCGCCTTTAAAAAGGAGACAGTAAATTGGCCTGGATATGGATTGTTGCAATTGAATTTAAAACATTAGCTCCAGGATAATAAGGGTTGCTATAGAGAAAATCTAGGAAATGCATTTGGTCGTTAGAGCATGGAGGGATGGGACTAATGGCGTAGGGGGGTGGGCTGGGGGTGGAGGCAGGAAAAAAAAAAAAATGATGAAAACCATTTTTAGGATGAATGGGTTATTTCAGGGAGAGAGTGAAAGAGAGAGAGGGGAAGTGAAATAAAAAGGAGGAGACGAGGGAGACGGCAAGAGAGAGTGGTGCTACATGATTTCAAATTAACCATTATTGTAGGCTGTGACATGTATTATGTCTCCTGAGGCTCCGAATCTTGAGCTCATTTTCACAGAGAAGAGGGGAATAAGAGTCCACTGTCACAGTTTGAACGTGTACAGCTGGCTTGAGCTCCTCATCTTACGGCCAATTATAACTCCTCTTCTTCCAAATCCTTACCCCGGCTCTCCGAGGCAAATCTCACCACGCATAGCTTATTGTCAGCCTCACTCGATGTCCAATTAACAGAATGTTCCTCTCTCACTTCCTCGCCTCTGCCCGCAGTGGAGAAGAAGACAGTGACCAGTAAAACAGTGTTAAGCTGCTGCACTCTTCATCGATATAATGATAAGATAATGGCAGTGGGAATATTAAACTTTTATTATATCTGCGCGAGGAAGAGTCTTACCCTGATAATTGTACGATTTCCCGATATAGACATTTAATTGCTAGCACAAGTGAGGTGTTATTAGCACGTTCCTGCTATGTTTGTATCATAATTAAAGCGCCAGATAGGATACTGCATAATATATCTATACCTTGTGTCAACTAAAGCTATATATGTAAAAATAGTATCTTAATCAGTTTGGTATGACTTCTCATAAATCATCTGTTCATATCTGCTTTTCTAACAGTAATTGAGCTCTCCTCCGTGGTGTGAACGCCAAGTTATGCATCTACTCGGGCTCATTTCATAATTGGCATTGTGACGGACCAGAGATTAGACAGAAAATGAAACTGACCTTGTCATAGCCTGTGAGGAAGACAAAAAAAAAGAAAGGAAAACCTTCCACCCGCGCCAGAAAAAAAAACTTACATAGCTAGTCATGCAGAAAAGGCAAAATGGCAACTGTTGAGACGGAGAGGAAGTCTCGGTGCATTGCATTGGCTTGTGTTTACTGTCTTGGAATGTGAAAGGCAGTGGCAATAATGTGCTACTGTCCAACCCAGGAGCATCGCTGTCAGATTTTATCAGTGTGTAATTAATAAGACAGGCTCGAAACGCTCCTCTTGTATTAATAGCTGCATTAAACAGCAGCATTTATGAATTATAAATCTAGCACTAAAATAATACAGAGAGGTTTAAGTCCAGTGTGAAGCAAACTATTATTATGGCATGAAAATCACTGTAGCCTCCATTAGCTATGATGTGTTGTTTTGTCTGTGATATTAAATAAACTGTTTCCTGCCTTATGTAAGTTTATGAGACAGCCCCCAAAGAGTTGGCCTTGCACCCGTGCTGTCTACTCCGGTTAGCCAGTTGTAGATACAAGATATGGATACAACATTGTCGCCAAAACAGCTCCAGTCCAGTGATTACATGTCCATATCTCCAATTTTATGGTTTACATGACCTTCAAATGTGGAAAAAATGACAGAGCAGATACTGAGAAGAACAAGGGTCACAATTCTGCGAATTGGTATCTGAATTTCCGCTGTTGATCGTAAATTTCACAGCGACAAATTAATCACTTAACATCTTGGGTTCGGCACCACATATCAACAGGCCTAGTGTCCACATGGAGACGTGACCTCTGCATGATTTGGGATGATGTTCATTCACCGACAAATGTGTGCAAATTAAATTTTTCACCTTTTAGGTTAGTTTTTTTTATAAAATCTCTCTTTGGATAGGGGGAAGTACATGGCCTAATACTACATACCACAGGATCTGCAGGCCAAACTGATTTGCAACGGCTGTACTTTAAAATACATCAAACTCAAAAATGAAATACATATAGAACAGCACACTGGAAAACAATAACAACTGATAACGATAGACTGAAAACACCAGAGAAATACTATAGTTGACAAGAGATAGAGCACACTGTGATTCAGTACCTTTAGACTATGTTATAGTCTGTTTGACTCTATAGGAAAATTGATCTTCACTAAACCCCCAAAGTCATTGATCACATGAAATCCTTGATATAGAGAAAGCCTGGTGCTACTGAGTCAAGCGTTTTCCACTCTCATTAACTGGGAAATGTATACATTGACCCTGTGTGCACATTTATTGACAATTTATAGTTCTGTTTAAGAATTTGCTCAAATGTGACAAGCAGGTGGATCCTGTATGAGGATGTCGTTGTGTAGAGAATGACCAAAGTTTGTTGGTCCATTCATTGGTTCAACTGCATCACAACAAATGAAGGCTTTCCTCAACCTTCTGCATGACTCTTATAACCTCTATTATTAGTGTGCAAAAATAGAGGGAAGTACAGCGACTCCAAACAAACCAGTCGTAGTTTTAGCAGTTTCCTTGTAGCCACTAGCCAGTATGTATAGGAACAAGGTCATGTAATCTGCAGTGGCTGTTGCCAGTTGATGTGTTTGGTTGTTTTGTTTATATTTCAGATAATCTCTAATCTTTGTTTTTTTTTCTCATGGAAGACTCTGCAGACTTCTACTACTAAGAAGATATTCTCAGTAGTTTTAGATTGACCTGCTTACAAATGTGCAACATATACTATGACAAGGGGGTTGTGAGTACAGTGTGTTTTCATGATAATGCCTCACAAGCAGAAACATTTGGTAATCTACAGTAAACATCACAGATCCTACATACGTCTACTTTTTATCAGCAGAAACCTCTGACATCAGCCGCGGGTCTGGCTCTATTGTTGCTGCACCGACTGTCCCTGAAGTCTGAAATATGCACATAAAGTACATGCTAGATGCTACATGTGCATATATAGTCTATATGAACACAGCTCTACTATCACAGACTCAGGCAGACACACACTTTTCGGGGGTTTGAACAAAACCCCCTCCCCCCAGCTCCTCCGGGGAGCGATTTCTCGTCTCACCTTCAAAGTGAAAGGCGTACAGTATTAGTTCGCATTTACCACAGCATGCTGGGAAGCGTGCTCTCTGCCAGTGGAGCAGAGATTTACCACAGCCAAATGTGTGCCACCTGTCTGACCTGTCTGTCTGCCACCAGGACTGCTGCCCAAGAGGAACCATTAGTAGACCTCTCCGCCACTTTCTCAGCTCTCACTGGGCAGGACAGTTACCATGTGCCGGATCGGGTACTGTTACATATCATCTACTTTATTTTTTTTTTCCTTTTAGATTTGCACTCATCATGATGCAAGATATAAATTTATATGCTGCTGTGCTTTATTTGTTGTCACTCAGCGAAGCATTATATTGCAGTCAAAGCTTTTCGAACTGCCACATCAAACAGTCTGCTAAGTCTCCACGATGCAGGAGTTCCTGATGGCAGACGCCGGACATCTCTGTTAGATGTGTCAGAAATATGTTGGTAATGTAGCTGAATAATCACGTGAGGCTTTGTGGAGGAGCAAGTCCCAGTGGGAGACAGATGGCAGTGGCCACAGAAGTACGAGGCGGGTGCTGGCTCTGCACATTCACCGTAGGGCCAGATCTCAACACCTCACCCCTTTCGATTAATCAAGCCTGCCTTGGTTATTTAAAGCCCCTGATTAATCATGCAGGGCAACTGAGGTGATAGATTAGGGTTAAAGGAAAGTTTGGGGATTTGGCGATAAAAGGGTTTACTCAGGGTTCGTCTGGCGCTGCAGCCGATGGTCACCTGAGCAGAAAGCCGCTATCAGGGTTTCTGTACCTTTTCATGCAGTGAATTTAATGTTCCTCACTGAGACCAATTCCCCTTAGTCATCATTACTAATGCGATATTTTGACTCGATGAGCTGTGTCACTGCTACGTATTCATAAACAGATAGATAAAGGTCACAGAATGCCCTCAAGCTTCCTCTCTTCCTCGGTAAAGCGGTAATGACGCTGTGAGTGGTATAGTACACAGATGGTTAATACAGGGAGTGCCCTTTTCCATCTCATTATGGAAAAATGACGGCAAACCTTCCTTTAAATTATTTTTTTTCTTTGTAATCAGAGTTGACGTGCGCGTTAATTCATTCAGCCGGAGAAGTGAGGCAGTAAGAGCCTGAGAGCAGTGCACTTCAGGCCTCTTCACCGGTAATTTAACTGCTGTATGTGAGAGGACATGCATACATCAACACTCAACACCTCAACACTCGCAATTGGCACAGACTGAGGGAATGTGCGAGTGTATGTGTGCGTCTTTCTGCAGCTCGGCAGAGTATTGGCATTGAATTCGCACAAGGAGCCGTCAGAATAACATTTCAGTGCTTTACTATGCCGAATGATATCTAATGTCAAGAGTTGAGAAATCAAAATTGCAATTAGGTCTGTTTATGAAAACGTGTTTCATGCCTCATCGCGTGCCAGTAAGAGGTTCTTTTAAGCAGCAGGTCTATCAGTGTAATCACAGCATTAGCTTGTGCTGGATAAGGAATGTCTTGTTCATGAGCAGGCATTCCCACTGAACTGCAATAACAAGTTCTTGGTTTGCTAATGAGAAAGTGAGACAGTCTGGTGTTGCTGTTAAATGGCAGGGGGAGCCGCGAGGATCTTATTCTAACACTTAAAGCTGACTTGATCTTCTGTCTTTACTCCTGCCAGCTGCTCTCTGCTCTGACAGACACGAGCACATTCCTTGGAAAGAAGATTCTGGTTGAGCCATTTACCTGCCAATCAAATGTGAGGGGGTCAACCCCCGCGGGGGACAGCACGCTCTCACAGCCCCCGGCTCGTCATGCACCGCGGGTCTCCAGATGAACCCTGCCGCATGTGTGTTAACATAGGATCATCTGAGCATGTCGTTGTGTCGGTCAGCGCCCGGCGAGCACACCCAGTCTATAAGGGGCCTCAGTTAAGTTTACACTAATTAATGGGGCTGAACTTTTCAAGGCAATGCATAGCTTTCCAGGCAGCAGCAGCAGGACCCAATTCTAAATTTAAATCTTAGATGCAGCAGGGTTATTTACAGCTGGGAACATTATCCAACACCTCATTTTGCTGAATCCAAATGAAAACTGCCACCTGAGTGCACAGATTGGGAGCCTAGATTTTTTCCCCCTGCATAAAATTATATGCAGAAATTAATTCAGATATTATTATCAATTCATTAATTTATTATCAGCATTTAATAGTTGGCCAATATGGAATTTCAACTGAAGCTTAATTAATATTTTTTATAGCTTATAAAATCATCATATTTTTTTAAAATCTAAAATCTTCAACTAATTGTAGAACCATATTTTTCAATTCTTAGATATTGATATTTGTTTAAGCCTCCTTAAAATCCATTGTATGTCAAACTCATAAAACAAATAACGTTAATATAAAGTTGTAAGATAAACAATAATAAAAGCAATAATGTATAAAATGACTCAAAATGTAAATAATCGAGTATTTAGATTATGATCATGTCATCTCGTCGTCTCATATTAGTGTGATTTAAATGTCAAACAGCTCTTTGGTTGTTTTACGGTGCCAATTAGTCTGTGTCTAGGATGAAATCTTTTCTGTGTTGGTATCAGACATTATGGTTTTATAGTGACACAAAGTAAATGTACTCTTTCCCCACTGTATTCCCAGCGTACTGTATGTACGAAAGGGAGGACACACATATGGAAGCATACTGTGACATTTCACAATAGCGATCTAATCTGAGCTAAGGCTCTTAAACAATGTAGCACCTGATTGTTGGCTTATCATGGGGCCTGTGGTTACTGTCGCCCAGCCGCTTCCCTGCTCTCAGGGGGCTTTAGTGAAGCACTATGGGCCGGGAAGGGGACGGGGAAATGCCTTCCGAGAGGGGCGGAGAGCACGGCGGTGTAGGGGTGCTGAAATTTGTCCTGTCATAAGACTCTCCCTCTTTCCCCTTCTCAGCGGGGCCCTGTTGCCACCACCCTCCCCCTCTCCCCTCCCGCTACTCCCACATGACAGAGGAGCCGCCAGAGCAGCTGGGGTTAGGGATACTTGTCAGCAGGGCGATCGTGTGTCCTCTGAGTCTGTCCCCTGTCTGTCCCATAGCCACGCCGACTGACAGCCAGCATCAGCTGATTATCGCCACTGTGGCAGTAAAAGAAACCCACTTTGGCAGTGACAGGCTTATGACCTGCAAGACATGCTCATATTGAGTAACCAACACTTCATCCAGAGGCTCAGGCCGTGTCACCCTAGCCTTGAGAACATACTACTGGGCAGATAGTCTGACACATTAGCAATCTGTTTAAGGTTAAAGGATCAAATCATAGCCACGGTCATAAATTGCATCTGTTACCCCGTACAAGATGTTTATGTGTTTGTACGCTGTAATTGAACTTTATTGCCTGTTTGATACACAGAGCAGAGCGATTGTCCCCGGCTAAATGTGACTCTAATCATATCTACAAAGACATGTCTAAAAGATCATTAAACTAAAAGGTTTGCTCATCATTAAATTGGTCCTTTGCTATGTTTGAATAAGTTATATTGCTGACCGAAGGCAAGTGTGGAAACAGCAGTATATGAGCATGGCACTCGTAAAAGTTATTTTAATCCCTCCTGGCCAGTCGTGCTTGGTGTTTGTGTATTTTGAGAATCTCTGAGAGGTTAACACCCCCTGTGCTCAGAGGCTCAGACAGACTACTGGTGTCTGGTATCAAGCTGAATTAAAGCTATGTCAACACATTCAGTCAGCCAGGCTTACATTACAGAGGCACCCAGTCGTCTCTTATCTGAGGCACAGACATACAGTCAGCTACATTATGCACACGCACACACACACACACACACACACATTAGATATTCCTCCGTTCCCTGTGTTTATTCTCTAAATATATTTTTGTGTTGAAATTTAAATGAGTTTTGAAATCTTTCTATTGTCTGCCGTGAGGCCATGTTTGCCTTGTTTACAAGGCGCAAAGATTAGAAAGCTCTGAAAGATATTATTTATTGATGGAATCAAATTAAAAGTCTCATACTTGTACCCAAAAGCATCAGCGTTAAATAATTAAAGCAAGTTTTTGGGGTTGTGTGCGGGCTGCAGCATTGTTCTGAAGTGGCAGACATAGTAACTTTCCTTCCTGACTCAGTGTGTTATTGTGTCACTAGCCTCGGGCCGTCATGCTGCAGACTAACAGTAACCGACTAGCTCGGGCTTCTGCTGTTATGTAAAGAAGCCCGGTCCAATGGGAGAGGCCGACTCCTGCTTTCCCGCTTTGTAAAGTCAGCGTGAATGAGTCGACGTTGATGTCGTCCTCAGACTCATGTTGTTCTGTTGATTGACTGTGTGTGTAAGTGTGTGTGTGTGTGTGTGTGTGTTTGTGTGTGTGTACGGCTTGTTAGGCGGCTGAAAGCATCGTGTTTAGCCCCAGAGATGGTGGCTTGAAGGTGACATCTGTCTGGGAGGTAGAGGGGAGAGGAGAGGAGAGTGCTACGCCATGCTTCTATAAATACGCAGCAGCCGTGACAGCTCACAGAGGAAGCAGCTGAGAAGAGGAGCTTTGCTATGCTGCATACCTCCTAGTGACCCTGTCACTTTCACAGAGGTCTTAATTATTCTGCACTGGCAGCTCCCCTCTGCTCACTGCTGAAGCTGTGACACCCAGGGGCCTGTCAGAGGAAAGGCCCTCTCTGTTCTCTCTTACCTCTCTTACGCCCTGCACCCGCGGATCATGTAAACACAGTTTGTCCCACTATACGTATATATTATATACATGCACTGTACTCCCTTCATACATTTGCCATTTCAATTTGTATTAAGCACCTTTTCTGCTGCCTGGTGGCATTCATCCTGTGATTATTTTGTGCTTACTTCATGCTGATGAACACAGTTAGTCAGCGTTTTTGCTCACAATTACCTCTCTGGCTGTAAAATTACGTATCCTTTGTACCCTCCCTTGTTATTTACACACAACACATACTTTATGACATATTACACCTATTTCATTTGCTGTTACATGACAAGTTTTGTTTGTAGAGATGTCACCACAGAAATGATTCAGTTTGATGTGCAGTTTCTAATCTTATACTCAGGGTTGCAGTCCATAAAACAAGTCATATTTTAGCATAGTGCGAATGACCTCTGTTACCCTGCGAATGACGCTAGTGGCTTTAACGGCTGGTACTGGCATGGAGGTACATCTTTATCACCTTTGCAGGCTTAATGGCAACTTATAAATGGGGCTAGTGTTTCCACACTCAGGTTTCAGAGTAGTCAAGGTCACAAACTAGTTCCTGTTACTCATGCACGTACACACAGCACCGACACACACGCATATTATACGGTAATCACTTTTCAAATTTGTTTATTTTGTGTGAGGATGAGGAATTTTCTGAAGTAGGTTTTATTTTATTTTATTTGTGCGTGTGATATGATTTATCAGCATCCTTAAAAATATACAGTTTTTCCACTCTTTATTTATCAGGCAAGACCAAACAGCAGTTTTGCTGCATTTTTAGTTTAACTCGCTGTCAGTGGAAAGATAACTTCCAGCCGCTCACCCTCAAATAATTCCTCATGTTGTTCCTGCAGAGCCATAACCAGCCACTCTGCCCTGACAATGACTGATACTGTTGTGTTGCCTTTATCTGGGCCTGATTGTGTGTGTGTGTGTGTGTGTGTGTGTGTGTGTGTGTGTGTGTGTGTGTGTGTGTGTGTGTGTGTGTGTGTGTGTGTGTGTGTGTGTGTGTGTGTGTGTGTGTGTGTGTGTGTGTGTGTGTGTGTGTGTGCGTGCGACACTAACTGGCACCAGTGGATAGATTACCTAATACAGTCCAAGCACGTTATTAGACCCCAGGGCGCTGGCTAAGTCACTCTGAGTTCTGTTTCTGGCCTTTTAATTATTCATCAAGGTATTGCCTGGGATGTAACCTCAATTACTGCGGGCTGCGGGGCCAGGTCACGTGTTGTTAACACTGTGCTGTGATCAGAGCCACCACAGGGAAGGCTGCCAACGGGAAGAAGTGCTCTGTGGCTTGGCACTCCACCCACCACCACTGATTGGCTCACACGGAGCAGCGTGCTGGCTGCGCCGAGGGCAGGGAGGGGAGGGGCATTCCTCAGATTCCCCGTTGCCACAATGGGGGCAGGAGGACGGTGTAAATACTGTAAATCAAAGCTTGATTGGTGTGATCAGCGTGGTGTGAGCAGCCGTATGAGGGTGAAGGAGGAGGGAGGGAGGGAGGGAGGGAGGGAGGGAGGAGGAGGAGGGAGGCAGGGGGACAGCTGAAGGTTTTAATGAGCCAAGAGGAGGGTGAGATGTGAGCTGTCTCTTGGGCCCACCTGTAGTGGGCAGACAGGCTGTGCACCTGCAGTCCTGGAGCCCTCAGCACACGGAGCGGCAGGGGAGAGGGGAACTGGCAACCCTGCAACACTTGACAGAAGGACACGGGGATGAGAGTCTGGTCTGATTGCAAGTGGCGAGGAGACGGCAAAACTAAGGACTTTGTTCATCAAACGCTCCCTGTGCTTAGTGCCGTCACATTTTGCATTACCCCACCTTTATTCTGCGTGTTTAAAAGAGAAACAGCAAAATAAACTCCATTGAAGGTTTCTGCCTCTCAATTTGCACCATAATAATCTGCATCTGCACCTCCATTTGTAATACCTATAAAGTCGAACAGCCACGGCTGAATTTCTCTACTTCTATCATGTTTGGTGAGAGTGATCAGACATCCCATTTCTCGGCTGATTTGTGGCGATCATGTGTAGCCGTCCCCTGTGCCTGCGTCGCTTTGACAACCATGCCATGCATATCCAGGTAGTGATAATGAGAGCTGCTGTCATGGCGATCTATGACTAACAGCAGTTTCACGCTGTGTTAAATCAGGGGCTGCTGCCTTGTTCGAATGTGCTCCCTCAGGCCACACCTACCTTTACCATCTGATACCCAGGCCTCCAAATCCCATGCATTAGGACATAAAAAGATGGTTATCAGAAGGTGACAAATGTACAGATATTTTTACCGACTGTGTGATCTGCACACATCCCCACAACCACACAAATAATCCACTGTGCCTTGATGTTTCAGCGCCGTGATCCAGCTCACCACCTGCCAATTCTGCCACTGTGAACCCGGTGCACCGGTCGGGCAGACAGCGCACTGAACAGTATTCTTGTATTTTATTGTGTTATATGGAGCAGAAATTGTTCGTCCAATAGAAAATGAATCAGCAACATTTATCATACAATGAAAAACGGCAAAAACTGGCTCCAGCTCTTATTGTAAACTGAATATTTTGCGTTGTTGGTTGAACAATCCAAGCAATTTGAGTTGGTTTGTTTTTTTTTGTTACATTTGTATTTCTGACATTTTACAGACCAAATGATAAATTCAGAAATCTGCACATCAATCATTAATATAGTAATGAAAAACTGACACAATTGTAATTTCTTTTATCACTGATTCTTGGAAAATTGGATAAAACAGGTTTTAATTTTGAAAATAAAAAGTTACTTAAATGACAAAATCTAAAGGTATATCATTATAGACCTTGGTCTTGGCAGTACAGCAATGTATCGGTGCAACCTCCTGATTTTGTTATTTTTTCATAAAATAGGCGTTTTTACAGCTATAACTTTGTTTTTGTTAACACCGTCAGACACAATAAAAGGCACATTATTTTGAATTTATTTGGTCTAATTGGTATTTACAACACATTTTTGAATTAAAAGAGACTAGTACTTTAATAACTCAACAGCACTGAGGAAATGTTGTAAGTATGTTCATTTAAAACAAATAAAAGTCCCTCTGACGGTGGTGACACTAATCTGACGGTGGTGACAATGGCTTCATTTACAACATACAATTCAAAAATTAATACTACCAAAGTCAATCACTTCTTGCTTAACAAATTTATTTAAGTATTTGGTCCAAAACATAACAATCCTGAGCAGTATGAACACATTTTCTTCACCGTCAGACACAAAACCTGACGGTGGTGACGTCTGACGGTGGTGACAAAAATCTACTCTTTCACATGATATGCATGAGTTGTTCACATTAGCCATTTTGTTTTCCTCCTGTTGCTAGCTACTTCAAACCCCTTTTTAAAAAGTATACATTAATGTCATAATCTAATCTAATATTTTTTTTACAAAAGAGACGGTGTTGACATGTTATGGTTGCGACAGTATCAGTGTCAACAAATATGAACCATTTTAAGAGAAAATAGCAAACTTACAGGAGCTTGAGTGATCTTAAAGCATGCTGTAGAGCTGAAGGTTTGAAAAGGGGGTCCTCAGAAATATTGCTGACCTTGTATTTGCCTGATTTTATTGTTTTTTATAAATATCTGACGGTGGTGACGAATATATGGGACACATTTTCAGCAGCCACAAAGTAATAGTAAATATTGTTCAAAACTCACTTTTTGTAGTTTTTAATAAACATTACAATGTAATCTTTCATTTAGTAAAGATATTATTCAATTAAATTATTACTTTTTGTTTTTTTAATCAAGTTGAAATTATTAACCCCTATCCGAGGACAACTGATTTTGTAGGCCATGGGCCAGCATATAATCATGAAATTAATACAAATTAAAAATAAAACCATAAAATAACCTTACATGTGTGCAAAGGACCCCCTGAGTATAATCTTTCTTCTTTTTATTCATGACAATGTTATTCATTTCCAACAGAATGAGCACTTTTCTTAGTGGGACATGTTTTTGCCAAAGTTTCAAGAATCAGTGTTATGATACTATGATAATTGTGATATAATAATATAATATTATATTTTAATTCTTAGCTGACAGACAGAAATTTGCCAGCAGTTTTGCAAGCTCAATCTATGCCAACCCTTCACTTGTTTAAATGTGAATTTGTGAATTATGAATTGAATATCTTTGGGTTTTGGACTGTTGCTCATACACGCAGAACAATGAGCTCTGGGAAAATGATGTGGGCTTATTCGCTTTGTTGTGCTGAATGTTTTCTAGGCCAGGACCAGTTGTTTCTATACTCCTCCAAACAAATAAGATGTATCATGTTATTAAGCTTGAGGTATTGGTAGAGAGTACTTTTAAACCACACGCCCTCGCACTTATAGAAAGCATGGACTCGTGGGAAATTACTTAACAATCAGTTAACAAAATATTAGCTCATTACTTTCTTGTTGATGGATTAAGTGATTAACTAATCATTTCAGCTCCAGATGAAGTGGTCGTCTATGGAAAAATAATCGATAGCTGCGGCAAAACATCATATCAACATCTCTGGTGACAAATTGTTTTTTTGCTGCGGGCGACTGTATTGCATTACACCCAGAGGAGAAGAGCAGATGTCCCAGAGAAGTGCTCCTAGCTCCAAGCAGCCCCATCCTCAGGGGGGGGCCGGCAGACAGGAAGCACCTCCAGATGGGACATCCTGTGTCATAAATATTGTGTGAATTGTAGTGGCTATAATGGCACATGCCTATTTCTGCTATGCCTGCTCCGTGTAACCTTGACCGGCGATTTACAAGTACAGACATAAACTGTGGCAAGTGATTTAGAGGTGGCGAGAGTATTGAGTGAAACACGTGGACAATGTGTTATGCCCCTGTGAGTGACATATTATTTTTAATTTCTTCTCGGTGGCGGTGACATAGCTGTATAGTACATAGAAGCACAATCAGGTTTTATTTTCTCGTTCTGCCACAGAACAACAGCAATAAGCAGTGTCTACTTGAAACAAAAATGCACATATTAATTTACTACCCGACAGCTTTCCTCCCTTATTAGTTTTTATCTGGAGGTTTAATTACGTCTTCTCTCTAAAGGTCTTGTTTAGATAATGTAGTGGGTGCTAATTAACTAGCTTGCTCTCCCACTTGTAGCTAAGGTCACGATATTGCTTTGTTCGTGTTGATCCAGCAGCTAAGCCGAAGCTCTCTGCTTTCCATTATGCTCCGAAACCCGGAGAACACTGAAGTAAACCTACAAAATGAATTCTAGGGCAAGAAATGCAAACGCTGTGCGAGCCGTGTGAGCTGAGTGGATTATCTATAGCTGCAGTCCTGCTGCTTCTCTTGGATACCGCCTTTTATTATGGAGTGTTTTATTGGTGCCAGGAGTAAAGCTGACAAGGAAGAGGCAGCTATAAAATGAAGCCTCTCATTCTTGGTTGTCTGCCACCTCCTGTGAAAGCTCTGCGGTCTGCATGTTCATGTGCTCTCTGTGTGCATGCGGGGGGGCTGCTGTGCATTGTGAGCCTGTTTATTTGTTCATTTGGTAGGTAAGAGAAGCTGAGTTCCTAGAATAAATAAGCCCTCGTTTATCTCTGGTGTTAGTGTAATCTATGCGACTACGCTACCTAATCTGTCCCGTACATGTAACTTTATGTGTCGAGCAGTTTAACTAATGACTCATTTTAATGTGCTGCTGTGTTAGTTTTTGGGCTGACAGAGTTTTGGCTAAAATTAAAGTGTCCTAAATATTTTTTCCAGATCCCACAATGAGCTAATGGTCCCATCCATAAAACAACATTTGAGCTGTGTGGTGTGTTTTAGTGATCAGTGAAGAAGTGTGTTTGCTTTTCACCTCATATCTCAGTTAGTCCACAACATCAGGATCAGTAGTTACAGCCTCCCTGGTGGACAGCAGGACACACCCAGGGACATTTTTCCAAGTCCTCCCTCTCTCTCTTTCTCTCTGTGTCACTGTGTGTGTGTGTGTGTGTGTGACCATGTTCACATGCCTTGCAGCAGGGATCAGTGGAAGCAGAGCGCTGACAGGTTGACCCATACCAAAGCCCTCTGTCATTACAGGGATCAAACTGTTCAAGGCCACAGACTTTCACTTTTTACTCCTCCCACTGAAAAAATGCAGCGCCTGCTTCCCTCACATATACAAGTACAGTTACATGACCGCGCAAGTTCAAGGACCATATTGGTGTAAGTCTTGTCATTACTGTAAAAAGGTCCTTGTTTTCAGCAAATTGAGTGTGAGTAAGTGCAGATCTCAGCCTGACTGCCATTCATGTGGAAAACACTTTATGGGGTTTGAAAGTTGCCCAGCATCTATAATTTTGCCCTTGTGAAAATTATACAGATGCTTATTTTTGATTAAACTACTGTATTACTCTGAAGCAACTGGTTGATGTTTTGCACGCAGATATTAAATCCTTTCTACTCTTATGGTTCCAAGAAATGAAATTTTCTTCCTTGGCTGCATCGCCTGAGGCAAAACGTCTCTGAACATTTTCTGCAGGAAAATAAAGACAGAGAACAATGTACGTTCTCTAAATGTCTTCTAAAGCCCTGCCTGATATAAATTACATTTTACACACAGCATTTTTTGTTGTTGTTTAGCAAATATGTTTAGATGCTGGCAACATTTTTCCTAGTTAAGGGAGAACATTTTTCTCTCCCAGTCACGAGGAGACAGATGGTGGACACTGGAGACAAGGGCTCACATATTCTCTTTAGCATCGTGTGCAGTTCTATTTTGGCTTCTAAAACACTGGGGTTTGTTGCAGTATTGTAAAATTATAAATAGTGTGTCTCGTCCTTCAAGCCAGTGCTGAATTTTTCTGAACACAAGCTTTTTTTATATATAAATGCTACAAAGTTCTTTGAGAGTCTTACCATAACAAGACAAAAAGACATTCATTATGCAGTATTACTGTGTAATTGCTGGGTGATAAAATCAGCTCAATAATTACATTTATAATACATTATGAAAAACTTGCCAACTGATAACGGTGATAAACCGATGAGTCATTTTTTGATATCTGGTCGACATTCAGGTTAGGTTATCTTTATGCTCTTAAAACAGCTACTAGGGCCACGTGGAGGCTCAAAACACATGTTGTTGAAATAGAAAAGGAGCAACCGTAAGGGAGTTACGTGTCAACACAGGATGATGAAAGAGAGTTCACACTAAGTGCCTTGAGATAACTTCTGACTTGGCTTATATCTGTGATTTGGGAATGATTCAGATTTCTAACGCTGGATAAATAAATAGCAGAGCAATATCCATCATAAAATATGCAGGTGACCTGTGCTGAAGAAACACTCCAAACCTTTTTTCCAACCTTTTTATTTGGTAAGTTTCCATCCCACTCAGTATAACAGAAAGCCAAAATCTGCACTCCCAAACTGCACCCATAGTCACAAACACATTAGTTCAAACCCCAGCAGCAGTCGTTGTCTCTGTCTGTCCTTGCAGCCACTACCCGACATGAAAAGAGCTCGAAAACACAGCATGGACACACCAAGTGCCTCTTCACATTTAAGAGAGAAAGACATGATGTCTGTTAGCACGACGGAAGAACCAGGACTCAAAAGCGAATCAAAGGAGTTGACTCTGGGTGTAAAGTCCCACGACAGAAAAACAGTGTTGCCTCAGTTTTCTGCTACTGCTGTGTGGTTTATCCAAACAGCAGAGCCTTACATGAGTAATAGGCATAAATGCTATACCACATTGGTTATGGAGAGAGTGAAATTATTGATTAAAAAATGAATCATTGCTTAGAGCTACAACAACTTGTGACTCACGCAGGATTCAGTCCTAAACTGAATAAATCCCTTGAAATTCAAATTTAAAGGTGTCATGTCCAGATCCTTTGTAAACAATGTTAACCTTCAGTTTTACTTCCCATGACATATCATTGACGTCTGACAAGGAAGGTGACGTTTTTCCCTTTTCATCACTGGTGTTAACTGTATAAATATATTATAATATATTAATATTAATTAATATATTCTTGAAATCTATCAATACAAAGAAGACAAAAATTGTTAAAATATTTTAACAACCCTAATTTTTCTGTCTCATGAACGCAAATACGTTTATTTCCTCCTGAAAGCTGATTTGATTATGTTTTCAGGGTCAGTCCCATTATTTATTCACCTGCACACAAGGATGAACTGTTTTGTTTTCTTTGGTTGTCAAAGGTCAAAGTTCAAGGAGCCATGTGATATCTCAGGAAAGCCCAGACAGAAGCCCTTCTTATTTGACACCAGCCTTCACATGGATTTAAGTCTGAGCTGATTGGATTCTGATGGTTAAAGGTCAAAGATCAAGGTCAGTGTAAACTCAGAACAAGTTTTTGATCTGACATCTCAGGAATTACCATAATAATTATAATATATTTTTTACACATATAGGATAAAATAATTTTGACATATCTTTTTTTATATCAAGGTTACTCACTATAACTAATGAACATAGACTGATTAGTAAAGACATACATACAACCGCAAAGTGGTAATTCAAGTTTTTATTTTGCGTTGTTTCCATCCATGTTTACTTACAGGCAGTCTGTCACCTCTGTCAGGACAATGGTGTGAAACTATTGTGTACCATGCCAGCTGTGTGGTGACTCATTCATAAAAACACTGCTCCACAGCACTAGTGGTGCTCAAAGCTCCATTCAGCGCCATTAATACATTACCTCATTTCATTTCATTCACTTCTCTCAACACATATTTGCTGATGCACATTTGAAGTGTGTAAACATAATTTCTAGAAAAGTATTTTCACATTTAAGTGCGACTAGATTACACAGAAACCTCAATGAATGGCATCCATGGTGACTGACGTGTGTCTTGTTAATTTAGTTGAGGCAAGAAGTCAAAATTAGACCAGGCCTCCAGAGACAGATGAACCCTTCAGATGATCAGAAGTTGTTTGAGCAGTTTATCTGGTGCAACGGCAGACTACAGTAAGTTATAAGTGTACATACGTGTTTGTGTGTACATGTTCTCTAACGGCAGAGGGAAAAGGAGGGTGCCTGTGGCGAGAAAGCGTGTTTTCTCTCCTCTCTCCTTCTCTTATTACTGCTGTTTTGGCAGCTGACGCCCAGTAATGGAGACCTGGCTGTCAGGGAAATTTGTAGCTGTCTGCTGTAGCGCGGCTCTTCATTCCAATCAGCAGCTGTCAACCCAGCCTAGGCCGTTATTAATGACGGCCACTAACTGCCTCACAAATTCTCAGCACTATTTGAGAGCCAGCGTGAAATAAGGTTACACTCTCCCAGTGTGCTGCTGTGGGTTAATGGAGAGGTCTCAAATATCAGACAATCGTACAAACTACTTCAGAGCCTTCTCTCGCCGTAAGGAGCTCAGGCTTCACATGAAGGCAAAAACTTTTGTGATTTGCTGAATGTTAACAATAATAAAACAACAAATAAAAGTTTTGTCCTTGAGAGCGGCTCAGCTGTTGGAACAGTTTGCTCTTTTAAGTCATTGTTATCGTGCTGATGCCTGCGTCGTCGTGTCAGCGCGTGCATTGTTCAAGTAGTCATCCCGCATGAGTGACTGAGATAACGGCATCATAAAAACTTCTTTATACCCTTGTATGGTCGAGGTTGCACTAATAGAATTGTGTGTGAGGCCATAAATGCGACCATGACAGAAAAAGCATGTGTTTGTCAGCTGTTAAACATGGTGCATGGGCATTGGGAACAGCACACGGGGGAACAGCTGCCATATAAATCACTCACCTTTGAAATGCTGCGATTAGCTCGCCGCCCTCACCGTCACTCTGTGGGTGAAGAGAGGAGCGATTCAGGGCGAAGGGGGGCGGGGGTGTGTTGTCTGACACTCACGACATGACACTGCCTCATCTGCCTGGCAGACATGGCAGCAGAGAGACCCACCGGACACCTCCCTCTCTCCCACCAGGTCCCTCGCTGCGCCACAGCTTCCTTTTGCACTTAAGGCAAAGTGCTGCGGCGTGGCACCGCCCAGATAAACACAAAGAATTTTTGTGTTACCACAAGCCTCTTCTCCAGGCAGTCGTGTTGAAGCCATCTTATCTTTCATCTGCAAGATTACTTATCCACCCATTTAGGTTGATGAGTTACACCACAAAGACGATCGATGCTCTCGGCTATTATAGACCTTGTAAAAGAGGGAAGATTCCAGCGCTGTGACAGGTAGCAATTAAGTCTCAAAGAGGTGTAACAAGGTCCAGGATTATGCTTGTCAGAGATCACAAGCACTTGCATCTCTGCTATTTGTGAGTTGCTATAGAAGGATAAAATAGATGGAGTGGAGATTATGTTTTTGTCTGACCTTTGGTTCACAGGTAATCCTTATCTCAGGAATCTTGAGCCTCAAAGGTGCGGCTGTTTCCTACCCTCATTCAGGACAATCTTTCAATCCCTCCCCGGTCTCTGCAGTCTGCAGGGGAATGTTCACACCTGTAGCACTTCACCCAAAGGTGAAGTCTGTTGTGAGAACTCAGCCGGGCAAAGCCTCTGCTAGCACATGCTGATCACTCCTCAGATAACAAGCTGTTGTTTTGGCAACAACCAGACCATCTGAGAAATGATAGAGCAAAAGAAGGAATGATAATAACAATAATAATAATAATAACAGTCAGTGTTATATGAGGTGCTGGCGCCCCAGAGTCCTGCGGCTGTTTGTGGTTCATTAAGACTTGTTCTTGCTCTCAGAGCCACATTCCACAGCATGTTAAGTTGTTTGTTAGTGGCTGTGTGAGGTTGGAGAAAGGGATATGTGTGTGAGTCAACAGCTCCACTGATCTGAGATTGAGGAAAGAGCTGTATGACATACAGTTAACCACTCAACCACCTGTCAATCCACACAACTGTTACCACCCTGCCCTGAAGGCACATCACTGGGAAACCGCTGACAATTACAGGATGGATACTGTTGCTCTAACAGGGGGAGTAAAGTATTCTGTGGTGTTTGACCCACAGGGGCGGCTTTATAATTGAAGTGCTGTAAGTGTCAGGCACATGCCCCTCCGAGGAGTCATCTCCCCCTGGCTGGAGAGTGACAGGACAAGAAGCAGAAGCAGATGAAATCCAGATTGGAGTGGTTTTCTCTGAGAAAATATTGCAGCAGCAGCAGCAGCAGCAGCAGCTTGGGGTTATTAACACCTCTCATGTTTGCAGAAGATAATCAAGACTGAACAGCTCAACAAAAGGCTGCAGGAGCCTGAGGGCATGCTCATCCACATGATAGAGAAAAACATTAGGTCCAGGCTCATGTGTGTGTGCGGGTTCAACCAGTGGATCGCGGTTATATGTCAATCAATTTCACTGATTATTGATATGTAACCAATATAGACAAGCGAAGTCGACTAGTTTGCATTTTCCGTCTTGTTTGTGTTGTGATTGCCCCAAGGCCTGTAACATGATCACACATGTGAAGAGAGGAAAGAAGAGAGTGATGTGACAGAAGGACGCAGGCCCTGAGGCAGCGCCAGAGGGGGGGGGCTGATCCACATGTGATGCTTCACACTCACACACTCCACTTTTTTCTTAGTTTCCATACCTAGACATTCAGCACAGTCAGTGTGTGTTTTCAAAATGTTTTCGTGCTGGTGTTCAGGTATAACGTGTTTACCATCTTCACCATATTAGCATGCAGATGTTTCCAGCTGTTACAGGTTTGAAGTTGGACCTGATTCTACGTAGATGAAGTGACGTGCGGATCACAGGTGCCTGTGTCGAAATTCATGACAGTCCATCCAATAATTGTTGGGACATCTGAGGCAAAAGTAATGATTTAATTCAAAAACTATTTGTCTCTTCAAGCAAAAGACTTCATGTGTCATAAAAACTCTTATTTGATTAGATATTTGATGAGTGAATACAGTTTGATTAATTTCAGTCTGTTCAGAGAGTAAAGCAGCTCCTGCAAATGTCAACTGTAAAACATTAACTAAACACATGAAGCTGAGAGAAAGGTGGCATTTCAAAGACAAGTATTTTAAGGCACAACTTCAGTCTCAAATGGCTCAGTGTGTGGTGTTTGTATGTGAGGAACGAAAGCCGAGAAGGAACACAGAAACACATCAAATAATTAATGGATGCATTACACTAATCAAACAGTGGGTGTTAGATATGGTATGTAAATGTAATAAATTAAAAACCAATTATGTTCTTAGTGTTATTGCTGATTACAGCTCAAATAACTGGTCAATTAATTGATTAGTTGAACACTAATCAGCAATGTTTTGACTTGTTAGAAAGCAAAATCCTTAGATATTCTCTGCTTCCAGCCTCTTAAATGTGGAGATTTAATTGTCTCTTGTGACAATAAACTGAATATATTTAGACTTTACATATTGTTCAGTGAAAACAAGAGTTGTGCTAGATCACAAACATTTCTGACATCGTTTGATCAAATAAATAATTAGAAATAGAATAATCAGCAGATTAGAAATGAAAGTAGATGCTTGCAGCAGCCATACTAATGATGATTAGTCTGTACTTGTAACACGAACACTGATTTATGTCAGGACTGGGTAAAACAACATTTTTTCTTGGCTGAAATTCACTTTTGTAGCTGTGCCATAAAATATACAATAAATCTCTTACATGCATAATATAGAAAGGAGATGTATTTCTTTGTTAATTGACTCACACAATCCTCCCCTGAGCAAATATGAACGATGCTGAGATCTGCTAAATCCATCAACCTTTGTGAGTGTAACACCAGACTGTCAGGGGAAATGGTAAACCTCACTTCTGTACTTGTCAAAAAAAAAAAAACCATGATGAACAGCCATAAAGTCACACGGCATTAAAAGTTCGCTTTTCCCACGTCGCTCTGCCACAGTCTGCAGAACCACATGGCCATAACTCATGCACGCTCTATAAACTAATCACTTGCTGGGTTTCCACGACTGTTTCATCTGTGTGTAGATTAAAAATCTGGGGTTGTGAAATGTACCCTCACTCACATATAAGCTGATTCTTCAATACTCAGTTGACCAAAAAAAAGGACATTTCGAGGGGGAGCTGTAACATTCATAGGGGCACTTTTCGTCTGTGCACTTACTTCCATGGATTTAGTTTCAGATTCATGAAATAAGACACCTGTGTCTGGGTGTGACCTAGACAAGGGTGTCTGTAGGTGTCAAAACTGAACATCTGGGTGGCTGGGAAGTTGTTTTGGCTCAGCTCTCCTGAGAAAAAGCAGCTGTTAAAGGGCACTTTCTCCAAAAGACTAGTCTGAGTTACAACTGCTACAATCCTTCCTCCTTCCACGCTCTCATATTGAAATTCACATGTTGAGTCACCGTGTCTGAGTGACCACCCCACAAAATTGCATCCAGGCCTCATGAGGTTGTTTCAGTCGAATACATTATTTGTTGAAGAGGATGTGCTTGACCTTACAGACCTCGTCTCACATGGAAACAAAAAAGTGCCTCGCAAACATGGCCTGAGTCTGTCATCTGTCATCTGTCATTCACCAGAACAAAATGTAGGTCATGGATGTGTTTTAGTGACTCATTGGATATTTCACTCTCCGTGTGAATGAGTGGCCATGTCAGGTTATCAGAAGATCAACGCTAAATGGTAGACATGTTCATATCAGTTTATATGATCACATTATGTTGAAGCCAAGAAACACACTGAAGCTCAGCATCTAAGCCAACAACAACAACAACAACATGCTATGACAACTGGTTGCACTGTGTGTGTCGACAGAGCTCATGTGATGTGATGAAATCTCATTGTGCTTTCCAGAGATGAGAAGAAAAGGTAAGAAGATTACAGCCAAAAAATATATTTAAAAAAAAAAGCCCAAAACAAAATTAAGGTATTCATTTTAGTCATAGCCTAGAATTAGAAACATGTCAAATTAAAAAAGATAAAATGGGAAAGTGAGGGAATTAAAACCATAAAGAGTAAAGCAAAACAGCAGGTTTAAAGAAAGGCTTTTAACCTGTCAGCAGGAGTTATCAGATCTATTCTACATTGTCCTTTAACTTTAGTTGGCTGCTGGAAAACATGACAAAAAATTGGGGTGAAACTCATAGTGCTGTTAGCCTTATCCACTGTACATTTAATTTAAAAGTTTCCTTAGCCCTTAGCTGTTAAAGACAAGCAATAACTGGGTTATATGAATCAATTTATATACAAACATTAAAAACGTGTGCCACAGTAGCATTTAAGCAGAAGACAGTGTATTACTTCTGTCAGAGGCCTACTCCCAACTTTCACTTCAAATCCTCTGTGGCCTATGTAGCCTAAATTGGCTAATGGATAAGTGCCAGATCTTAAAATCAGTTGTAAAATTAACAGGAATCTGGAATGAGGATAATGTGGCAGCTTATATGTCTCCTAATCCCCGTTAAATGTGTGGTTATGATTAACCTTATTACAGCCAAGTCGTTTCATGGATTAGATCACATTATTACAGCCCACATTGTAAGATGGCTTCCTCAAATGCACTTCCTATTAGTTTGAAGGAGTAACAGACACATTTATCATGGATGTGTAGCTTGGGCCTCTAGGCTGTCGTGACAGTGGCCATGATGGTGTCGTGCTGAAACAGGATTTGCAAAGAGGCGCCCACAAATGTATCAGCCTGTTTCCCTGACCGAGTGTTTAGGGGTGATGGGGCTGTTACATGTGGATGAGAAAATTGATCATGTGCAGCACAATAAACTGACAGGATGACGCTGCATGTGGAGACGAGGAGGAATATCTGTCCATTTTAAACACGGAGAGAGAACTCTCAAACAAGAAAGGGAAACCATGGAAATTAACAATTTTGTGGCTACGCTATTAGTGGCTTTTTGGCTGGCAATGCTAAAGATGGATAGCTTATCTGACTTTAATAGCTGGCGCAGCAGCATTAGTGCTGAGCTGGAGCGAGGAGAGGAACAATACGGCACATTAGAGGAGCAGCCAGCACACACGCCAGAAACTGCTCCAGACTTCTAATTAGCATTCATTAACAGTAGGGGAAAGAGCGATTATGGTCTTTAAGTAGTGCATTAGCTAATGTTGCTTTTTCTCATGTCAGCAGATTTAAATAGGAGGGGTGCGCTGCCACATCAGAGCCTCTGCTTTGTGCTGACTGGGAGGTTTTGGTTGATGTTTGTGATGACCTTAAAATACACGGCTGCTGTTTGTTTACACTAGTTATTACCGCTAACAAGGCCACAGGCTCAGTCAGACATGACTGACTGTTTGCTGCCGTCACAGCTGCTGCAGAAGCTCAGTTGGTTGTGTGACAGCCATCGCGCCGTTTTCATGCCGACTTGCTTGACGGGTGCAGATGAAATGTAGCTTCCCATGTGACCCGCGAGCTCGATTGTACGCCTCTGACTTGCTGCTCTCATCTCAGACACAAATAACCAATAATGAAATGAAAAGGCCCTTCACAAAACTTCACTGTCGATGTCTGTCCTATTTAGGAAGTGTTTTTCTCTCCCTGTCAGGTTTCTGTTTTTGTATTTATTTATTTTTTGCTACTGTGGTCATAATTTTTATTAACAACTACATATAATTTATTTAAAATTGTCATATTTTCACTCTCAACAGCCCCATTTTAGTAAAAATCATCATAAAGTACATTATATTTAGTGTCCTTTTAGCAGTGTTTTGGTTTTTCAGTCTCTTCAGGGAAATATCTGGCGTTTAGTATGTTCACCAGGTAGTGGCTACTTCTGCTTGATGCTCTGCAGGTGGTACACAGTAGGGTTTTTTTCTGAATATATCTGTCTGCTGCTGCTGGAAACAGGACTGATGAGAGGAGTCAGAGTGTATAAAAGTTGTCAACTTGACAACCAGAATATCAAAACAGTGAAATGAATGATGAGAATCTCTCTGTCTTTCTCAATTTTTATTTCCGTCAAGGGTGTCGTCAACATAGAAATAGTTCAACATAGGACTCGATAAAGTAAATGGACTTGCACTTATATAGTGCTTTTCTAGTCACTCGGACCACTCAAAGCGCTTTACACTGAATGTAAAGATGATACAGGCTTATATAAATACGACCAGCTTTGGTTATTTCAACTGCTCCTGATAAACAATGTTTTTCTGTTATTTTGGCATTGCAGAGGGAACTAAATACTACATTACCCATGAGCCTCAGATGAATCACAGAAGTATCAAAATCAAAATGCTTCATTTGAAGAAAATGTGATATGACATCAACTTGACAACAAACTGGCCCACAAAGATAAAAGTAAACAGATTTAAGTTTCAGATTAAATAAATCAACACCAACATATTTTGTTCCCACCACTGCTGGCAGCTCATGTTACAGCATTTAAAAATAAGGGATTTTATGTTTTTAGCCATAGTGTGCCATGGATGGATTGTTTTACACAAATCATCACTGACGATTGAAGCTGAGTAAATGATATGTAGTATTTGTTTTGTTTTTATTATTATCAGAGAAAAAAATGATTGAGAAAGTTGCAGGGCCCAGAGAACATCATTAAGAATAAAGTATGAAAGAGGAATAATCAATACACCAGCATGCTGATCAATCATAAAATATTGTTTATTATAAATAGATATTGTATATATATAACTATTGCCCACTACTTCCTACTTATTATTTTCCAGAGACTGGCAGATGCTGAAGCTTGATTTCTTCTTGTTTGTTTTCCAGAATCTCCTGTAGATTAAACCGCGCTGAACAAACACAATGTTCTGTTAGCAGATGGGTTTATAATTTCCTATTACTTCATAATTATAAATGAGGCAAAACTCAAACATTATTCAGCTGCCCTCTGTAATTAAAGCTTTATTCAGCCACACATGTGCTTTATGCCACTGCATGTTTTATGTGGAGAAATCACAGCTAATGGCCTTCAGTGCTGACTTTCAGTTTGCGTTTACTCATCCGCATCACGTTTATTGAAGGGAAGAATAAATGTTGTAGCTGTGCGATCTGATAGTGACAATGTCATAATCAGGCTGTTGATGTTGGCAGCTGTTCGAGCTTGAATAAACTGAAACAAACTCTCCTTCAAGACCGAAACATTCAGCACAAGTGTTGAGCCGCTCATGTGGGACTGTCAGCAAATCTGGTCTCAAATGCACAGAGCACCCGGCTCAGCCTGAAGAGTGAGGAGTAAGAGAGGCCGACCGCAGTTACTGTGACGTCTAACAATAACATCCACACAAAAGACAAGTGATAAAAGAAATGTCACTCACTCAAACATGGAAGCCACTAAGGCAATAGCGAGGCGGAGTTTGCTTTCTTCCTTTTTCTTATTATCTTTATTGTTATTACTGCAGCGGGCAGTCAAGGTTCACTAACAGAGCACACTTAACCGTGTATCCTGTCACACACACTCCCACCTACCTACCAACACACACACACACACACACACACACACACACACACACACACATAACTCTCTGTCTCTCTACCAACACCAGCCCTGCTCTGTGTGCTCTGCTAATATTGACTCTCCTGACTAACACTGCCTCTATTGAGTCAAACACAGAACTGTTTGACTAGAATTAGAACATCATTGAGATAACAGCCATGGACCTGTCCAGGCTCGAGCTGTGGTGCTAATGTAAAGCAGAGCCGGAGGAGAACTGCTGCTGGTGATTGTCACCGAGCGAGCTGGAGGTGCAGAGGTGGAGCTCGCAATCTGCTCCCTACACAAATGTTTTCTCACTCCGCGACTTTTATCACCGATGCACAATAACAGCCACTTGTGAAATGTCTTCTTGTGAAATTGCACACAGTGTTCTGTCATTAAGCTCATCGAGTCCTCCAGGTTGTAAAACGGGCTTGTCAGTGGAGCCATTGTGTCGTTTTGTGTCTCTGTGATGAAAACAAAATGCTGTCAAACTTGTTGGCAGCTGGAATAAAAGCCTGCATTGTGTGCCAAAGCACGTTTTTAATCTGAATACAGGTATTAAATTCTTATCTTAAGTTACACATTGCTGCTATAATGTTAACAGCTCTAGTCAAGCATGAAATACACACATAAAAAGAACACACAGATAAGAAAACCTACTCGACTACTCACCACATGCAGGCCTACTCACTGACTTTATCTCTCTGACTCTCACATGTCAGGCTGTGTCTGAGATCACTCCCTATTTACTACGTCGTGCACTATATTTACCCTTGGCCTTTGACAAGTGTACAAATTCTGAGAGAGTACATTTATCTGCTACTTGGCAGTGACATGTACTCATGTGTCTCATTTTATGTACTCAAAAATGACTGTTTTGTGACTTCACACCTGGTAGTGATGACGTTAAAAGATTGGTTTGAACCTGAAATCTCAATTTATTGCTCATTGAGGAGTAAACACGATCTGAGTAGGGAGTGGTGACTGAGTTACAGCATTACTCATATTTTAGTCTGCAGCTAAATTGACTCTTAGCCAACAATACAGAGTTTACAACTGTAGTGATTGCAAAAGGACCAAACAAAAGTAGAGTTGATTTTGCCAGCTGACCTGTCATGGCATATTTTATTTGCTGCTTGCGAAGTAAGCAACGTTATACCTCCATGAGTTAGGTGAAAGTGTTGTAGCCTATTCTGCAGAGTTTTTAGTTTCCAACTGAATGTGTTTACAACCAATTTCTTTAACATACACTTGACTGTTTTATAATGTTGTGGTAAAAGATCTGTTTACCTCCAGACAGCTAGCACTTTGAACAAGAGGTGTGTAGGATGAGAACTAACCTAACGAGTCTGGTGAACCTAACATGGTTACACTGGCTGGGGTTAATGGCATGTAAACTATGAGCTGATCGCAGCTGATCAATAATGGGCTGATCACAGCTGCTAACATTATGTAGTCTCTCTCCGATAGCATCCAAGAGCAGCTTCCCAACAGTTAGTTATTAACCTGTAAACCCACAAATTAATGTAGTTAGTATATAATGTGTGTGTGTGTGTGTGTGTGTGTCATAAGTCATTTTCATGTAGGTAAGATAACGTAGAGACCTGAAATTAGCTTTAGCCCTGTGGCTCACTGTAAAGCAGTTAAATATGGCATTACATTGACGTTACATTTTTCTCTTGTGTTTTTGGTTTAGATAATCCAAACTTTAGATACCAAGTACGTCTCTTCCTACAACCGCATGTTCATTGTTTCAACATGTGGAGGAATCCAAGTCATGACAAGGTAGGCTACTGTGCGAGTTATAGCTTAGCATCTTAGTGATGTTTGCTAAGCTGTGATTGGACAATCCCTGTCTGAGGGTGTTGTTTTAGCAAATCAAAGTGGGAATCAATTCTCCAACACCTTGTTGTGCACAGCCATGTGGGTCATTGGCAGTGCATGTTTGTCAACCACATGAAAGAGGAGGCGCTGGATAAAAGGCTGCTGCAGATGGCTGTGCAGCAGTCTTTTCTGCTTATGTGGTTTCATTTTATCCCTGCAGGCCTTCATGGTATTTTGAATTGCCGTGGGTTATGTATTCACTTGGTCATGTAAGCTAAATGAACCATCCATAATGTAAATGAGAACGAAAGAGGGAGATTGAGAGAGAGACAGGGATGCAAATGCAGCAGTGCCCCTGGTGTTGGGAGGGAAGAGAAAGAGATGTCAGCGTTTTCCCACATTTCACTTTCAAATGAGCCACAGCTGACTGGAGAGTCAAACCTTGGCACTGCATATACCAAAGAGTGTAATTACTTAGCAAAAGATTCAACAATGTGTGAATTAAAAGCAGTCAAAAGCATCACCGAATGTGGTTTATTCAGTAATTTATATGAATGGGCTTCTCATTCTTGTCTTGGATGTGCATGTAAAGAGATGATTCAACAGTCCCCCCTGCTTCATCATTTACAGAGTTGCTGACTCTCCCTGACTGGTTGGCAGGAGTAATGCACTTCAGTGTTTTTTGTGGTTGAACCTCCAGTCCCACTTCTTCTACCTCCTTGTCCCACAAGAAGTCCCAGATGCACCATTTTCCATTTAGCAAACAGAAAGCACACAGGTTGTGTTTTGAGTGCAGAATAATTACTGCTGGAAATTCTTGTCTGCCTGTTCAGGTCACAACACAAGGTAACCACATAACAGCTCTGCTGCTGTCTGCACTCCATCTCATTTCAATCAGTAATTACCCGGCATATTTGCACTTGGCACAGCGAAACATGATGCAAGTTATTTTGTGTCCTCGATGAGAAATATTTTCTGGCATTTCACTGCTTCCAAAATGTTACAGCCAATTTGATATTAGATAAATATTTGAGCTGGCATGCAATGAAGCGTATGTCAGATGAGCAAAAAGCACTGGCACTATGGATGCATTTAGCTGCTCAAAGGGAGGAAAAAGACAAGGGAGAGGCCTTGTCTGTTCTCCATTAGAATCCACTCAGTTCTTCCACAAACAGAGAGGATGCTAGCCAAACAAGCTTATTCAAGGGGGTTCTGTGTGGACGGTGTTAGCTCAGCAAATCCAGCTCCACAAACATGCTTCAAAGAATCCTGCTATCTCCACAGAGCCTTTGATGTGGGTATTGATCATGCAGCAGTCTGTGAGAAAGAGGGATGCAGTGGAGGTTTAGTATTCTGTTCTGGCTCAGATAGAATAGATAATAGCAAAAACATGCACTCCCATCACACCGCACTGTGCTTCAGTTATGACAGCTGCACAACCATTTTCTGGCTCTGAGGTAGATGCGATTAGGAGTAAAAGACAAGGGAAGAGCAAATCAGATCATTTGCCCTGAGGACAGGTCACAGCACATTATGTTTACCACGGTGGAGGAGTCCAAGCAGAATCCAAATAAGTCAAAACAGAGGGTTGACAGAGAGGAGCGCCACACCTCCAGCTGACAGTATATATACACTGGGAGGTTTGTCTAATCGCTATTGATGCATAAGGTCGCCTCATTTCCAGCAGGAAAAACAAATACAACAGAAACACATTTTTTGCTAGTTCCTGGTGTCGCAATACAGTGGCAAGACAGGCAAAGCAAACAAAAACAAAGCCAAGACTTCCAGCATCACACAGTTACGCTGTATGCTATAGAAAGACAAACAAAGTCTGCTCTTCTTAGCATGGTAAAACAACCACCCACAGCCCTGCTCCTGTCTCACACTGAGACCATTAGTCACAATGATTTCTCTGCCAGCTGTCCTGGTGTTTGCTTAAGCTAGCCTCGCAGGCAGGTTGAGCCTCATTTGAATTCTCACTTAAGTTTATTAGGCATGCGCTGGATCATTAGTATCCAGTAAGGCCGATGCAGATGTGTTCCTCAGGTAATGTTCAAATGCACATCTGAACAGCCATTAATCATGTGGATAAACACACCGTGAAAATAGCAGCATGCTTTAAGATTTACATGAACCCACAGTCATCCAGTGTTTTTTTGCTTCTTGGAACAACTGTCCCGTTCACCTTGTCAACAGCACTCGCAGCCGGTGCTTTAATCTTATTTGTGCACATGGATGCTGTAATCTCAGCCCTGATATCCTGGCCTCGTACCTGGGCTCGTGCGATAAAAGTTGCTGCTTTATTAGAGCGAATGAACTTTGCAACTTAGCCATATCTAATGAATTAAATAACGACTCCTTAATGCACCATGTATAATCGCCCTCCATTTACAAAGTGCACCGCGTAAGGTACTGGATTAGAGAAGTAGTGTGGCAGACTATTTTAAGATAAACAGCTGATGTGTGCGTTCAAAGAGGCTTTTGTGTTTGTTTTTGCGTGGGGGGGTGTGTTTGTGTAGAGACCTGACTGAGCGTTATGCAGATATGAAAATCATGGGGTGCTATTTCACCCTCCTCCAAATGCCACCTATGATTGTTCACAGGATAAGCCAGTTCCAGTGTGAGTAATTTGCATGAAAGCATTGGCAGGACAAAGGTTTGAAATGCCATTCTCGCTCTTTCTGGAGCAAACACAGACTCAGGATATCAGTTAATAGGAGGTGTTATTAAAGCTCATTTATTCCTGAGACTCACAGGAGTGAATCTAAAAGATTCATGTGATGTGAGAAAGTTGAGGCAATGCCCTCCACATCCAATAACCATTTAGTCATTGTACCTCACGTGGCATTGTAACATTGTCAGTACAACCATTTCTGGCATCTCTTCTCCTCTCATTTCATCAGCAAACTGCTTGGAGCGCTGCTTAAATAATCAGCCAACTGCACGCAAAGCCTGGTTACGCCGCAGCGTTAACTAGATGAGATCAACCACTTGTAAAAAAGCAGTCAGATTTTTCTATGAGGGACACATTGTGGTTACAATGAAAGTGAGTCAACGGAAATCAGTCATGGCATACTGTCATCTGAGCGAGGACACAGCCAGCTTAACATGCAGCCAAGCCACATATACTGGGCAAGGAGAATATACTCAACTGACAGCTGCAAGCACTTAGTGGGCTGCCAAGAACAAAGACAGGCAGGAAAAAACACTATTCAGCCCAATTTGGACATAATGAGCCTACACAACAATGGCTTCCAATATTTTCAATAAGAAGTCAGTCATGACTTGAATTGCGTTTGTCAGAGGTCAACTCTCTCTGTGTCGATGTGTAACCACAACAAGCACAAGGACAAATGGATTCCTCATTACAACTTGAGCTAGAAATGATAACTTGGATGCGATGAAATAAAATACAGACAGACTTAACATCTGTTGTAGTCATCTTTGGGAGACATTTATCAACTGCTTAGAGTAAGAAATCAGATTGGCGAGATGTATCCAGTCTGACAGACTCTGAATGGAGCAGCTAAGTGACATAAAAAGCAGAGCGGGAGGAGGAGGAGGTGGAGAAGGAGGAGGAGGAGGAGGATGAGGAGGGAGCAGATGGGATGAGGTGTTCTGAACCACTAACCACATGCGCTTAAGGGTCAGAGCAATTCTCATCCAATGTGCTTCTAAACAGCTGAAAAAACCAAACTTTACCTCTGGGTGCTTCTGCATCAGAGTTTGTGACTCTTTGACCCATCTGCTCGTCACAGCCGCACCAGCAGAAGAGAGCGTGGGAGCTTTTACCTCTTATTAACACTGAACACGGTGCCTCCACTGTGCAAGTTAGTAGGTATGCATTAAGGCAGAGGAGTGTGAGGTGAGCAAAGCAGTGAAGAGGAGCCCTGCAAAAAAAAAGGGAAAAAAAAGAAAAGCCAGATGAGTCCCAAAAGGCTGGGAGATGGGCTGAATGACAATTGACTGGCCGTCAACACTCATCTACATTCACATGTCTTTCTGGCCCAACACATTTAGCTGGCAGACAGCCACAGCTTTGACATACGAAGATGTAGTGGGCAGACTCTGCTCAGAGCTCAGAGCTTTACTTTAGAAAGCTCTGCTCTCATGCAGTATTTACTCGTGTCTCCCACTAATTGACTTGTATTGTCAAGGATTGTTATCCTCTACACTAAATGAAGGCAGAAAACCTTGTGATGAGTTCTGGTTTAAAGGACAGCCCTAGCTGTGATTGTAGGTACTCGCTTCAACATGCCCTCCCAATCAGCAACCATTCAGATGTTATGATACAACTTTGGAGGCAACCGAAACCCCTGTCATACCTCACATGCCCCACACGGCCAAGTATAGAGTGTGGCTGGATGGGGTTACATGTTCATCACACCTATTTAAACTCATGCCCACTTTTCACAGCCTGATTCAGTACACCATGTTAATCATGTAAGCAGGAAGAGGTCAGGAACTCAAATTTACCAAAACAAAATGGCAACTGCAATAATAATAAGCTGCAAGAATCAATATTTCTGTATCAATAATGGTTGAAAAGTGTAACACTTATTTCACTTACAAGTTGATAGAGAAAAAACAGAGCTAAAAGTAGAAGAATATTGAGCTCACATAAATCAGGTGAACACAAATACAACACAGAATGATGACTCACCGTCTGCAGGATGTGTACATAGGAAACTATTTTTAAGGCCCTCATATCAACTTGATATCATGTGGTATGTCAGAGTGTGGTGTTCAAAGGTTGTTTTATGTGGCCTCAAGTGACCACAAAATCAATTATTGCACATCTGAATAGGCGTGACAGTGAGTAAAATGATGTCATGAAAGTAGAAAATGTAAATTCAGATCAGATAAAAACTTGTGAAATGACTGGATGACACATGACAATGCTATTTTGAACCACTGAGTTATGAATGGCCCTCATCAGCGTCATAGATTGGTGTGAAAATTATTTCATCCTGCCTGTGCCAAAAGGCAGCTTAAGACCTCTTTATGGGAGTCATTCAAGCAAAGAGTCAATAAAACATTGCAATTAGGCTTGCTCTTTTAAAATGTGAGATGGTCTAATTGACTGTGTGTATTCAAGTAGAACATCAGAATTCCCTCCAGCAAGTTTAATAACACTGATAAGCAGCACGCTGTATAATCATGAGCTCAGAGCCCTGAAATGTAGAATGTTGTATTCTTACCATACAGTTGGATGAACACTGTTGTCGTTAAGACTGGGCTTACGCTCAGCGCCTGCCTTTGTGTGTAGTTTCCATTTATTTTCCTCAAGTGTCTCTTTGAAACTGCTAATGTTGATCAGAGGCTCAACAGGAGTTTCGCGATAACATCTTTATAATGCTCCTGCCACTTGGTTGTGGAGGGTTTGCAGTGAGGAGCTGGGGATAATAGTGTGGTGCAGCACATCAAACAGAGCCTGGTCAAAAAGCAAAGCACTCAATATCTCATAGGAGGGAATTTAATGGCCACTGGTTGCTCTGGACTCTTGACCCTCTCCAAGAGGCTCCATGTTAGTCACTCTCCAGCGCTTTCCAATTGAAAGCCAGTCAGACTGCTAGTAGATGAGATTTCAACTGTCTACTCAAAGCCTGGATGACTGTACCACTAGCTTTAGTTGGTCATTACACTGGTGATGCTCAGCTGATAAGAGACAGTGCAACTGGACATTGACACTTTAGAAAGGTGGAGTTCTGCTAGATTAGTTTTCAAGAATAGGACTTTCTCACACTCTGTCTGTCTGCTGTGTTTCTGCAGTTTGAAATGCTTTGCACATTGTAATTCAACCAATAACATACTATGTAATGTACTGTATGTATGTAATAAGATAGTATTTTATGCGAAATGATAAAAAAATATATATTTTTGTTTTATTTTAATGATAACCAAAGATACAAATAGTGAGGCTTTTCTCCAGTACTGTAATTAATTACATTTAAGTAAGTCTGAGATACTTCACTAACCTAAGATCATACTTAATACTTTAAGTAAACTTTATATTCAAATTGTAATTTCTCAAATTCTTCATGTCACCGATTTCACCATCCAATGCCACATTTAACCGTTGCCCAACTGGGTGCTACTATATTAGTTATGAAGCAATTTTATCTTTTAATTTTCCGTTTTTCTTTTTAGTTTAAACTCCATGTGAAATAATGATCCATTTCCAGTGAAATTAAAGATTTACATCCTATAGATTGATGTGGATTCTTCACATCAGTATACAGAGATGTGAAAAATGAGATCCACCAGCAACAAATTACTACTTATTATTTAGTCATCAAATACAAACCCTACAACACAGGGGGGTTCTTCTCACCTAATGAGTGCTTCTATTTTACTTCCTACATTTACTTCCAATTAATTATGAACACTGTGTTTAAGAATAGTACTGCTACATTTAATTTCAGTATTAAGGGTTGCATTTTTATTTTATTTTTTGAAACACTGCAACGTTAGCGTTAACCCTTTGTTTGCAGACAACTGTCAAAATATTAGATATTCTTTCAAGAAAAAGAAAAAGAAAACCCTGCTATGACCATAGTGGGTCACAAACTGACCACAGAACAGTAAAGGCCAGATTTTAATTCCTGGAGTTGACTTGGACTCAAGGCAGCCGACCAGCCTAATTTAATATGGATTTATATACAAGGTGTCTTGTTTAAAGGCCCCATGCTGTGCACTTTTCTCTGGGTTTATTTACCTGCTGATATCCCTAACAAGATGTATCATTGGGTTTGAGTACCTGTGATCTGCTTAATATCGTTTATACGGCCCCTTTCTGTTGCCTCTTTCTGGAGCTCTAGCAGGCACAGGTCATTTGGCCAATCAGAAGAGAGAATGAGAACCTCTCCTCTGATTGGCTCACTGTTTTAGAGTGGCATGTGGTTGGGCCAATCACAGGCAAGTAACTGAAACCTAAACTGCATTCATAAAAATTGAAAGAAAACAACTGGTCACGGTGGGCGGAGTTACCTTGTGTGTGACATCACAGAAAGGAGGAAGTGCTATCTGCTCGTCTCAAAGAGAATGTTCCTACAAATGGGCGGTGTGTGTTTCTCCGTTTATGACCAGTTTGATGCATGGGGCAGTATATACGTGGCCCAGAGACCTCCCCAAGCACGAAAAAATAACAAAAATCACATTTTTCATGCCATGGGGCCTTTAACATAATGAATATCTAATCAAGCATGAGTACAGGAAAGCAATTTCAGCAAAGTAATTGAAAGCAGACTTTGTTTATATGACAGAGAGTATTGCTACACTCTTGGCACAGGAGAGCTCTAACTCGACATTAAATCTTCTTTCAAGCATCATTTTTAACAGGGCGAGGGTGTCTCTCTCTCTCTCTCCTTACAAACTGTTAAACAGTGTTGTTGACAGCTCAGGATTGTTGTTTACACATCACAGAAATGATCTGTGCTACAAACACTTAAATCTGGGCCCATCTTACATTAACATTTCTTATTGTTAACATGCATAGAGGATAGTGGAGCATGAGGGAATCCTTATGACTGTCAGGCATCCAGTGCCTCTGAGTCCTGTTGAGAAACTGATGATTCATAAAGTATTGTTGTACTGTGCTGCCATCTAGTGTTCACAGGTAATCCTAGAGTCAGTCACTTCATCTCCTGCACAGTACAAAACATAAAACAAAGTGGTGCTTCAAAGGAATTTTATTCCTGCAGGTACATCAGGAGAACTCAGTTTTATATGTAAAGAATGACATTTACAAGAACTGGATCTTTCAAACTCTACTTGAAGCTCGATGTAATTCACTGATTGAGACAGAAACAGTATGTGGAAGACAAAAATCAGTTGTTGCAGGTTCACAACTCCTCATGTGCCAGGTAACAATGTGACTACGTTACACACAAATGTGCAGAGACTCTTTTCAGCAGGAGGATCACAATAAGCAAATGTTTCCCCCCCATCCACAACCAAATCAAGTAACACTTCTATTTTTTTTTTCCTATTTGCTCAAATACAACATATAAAATATTTTTTACAAAAAAGCTTTGGTGACCCATGTATATACACTTATGCATATGTAAAAAAGTGTGGGAAAAAATGTTTAAATATCACTAGAGCTAATAATAAAAAAGTTGGACTATTGCACGACAGCCAGGTGGGGATAGCAAGGAGGGGAGTGAGCACTGGAGCAGCTGACGACTGCTTTTATGGTTTTCTGCGCCTGTGAAGGAGAACAGAGTTAATCAGAAACCCCCCACTGTGAAAGAAAGTAGGCTCAGATGAAATCTGCAAAGATGACAGCTTACTTAGTGATCCCGTGATGCTCATAACCAGGGCCCATGTTTGATCCAGCCCTCATCTCCACAGCCACAGAGCACTGGGAAAAAATTAATACATAAAATAAAATGTACCTAAGACATTTAAAAAGTACATGAGTCTAAATGAGAAGGCAATCATTAGCCAGAACACAGTGATGAACATTTTGTTGTTTCACATTTGTCTACGCTTGTAGTGTTTGTATCAAGGTGAAAGTGATACATAATTGGCATGCAAACAAAAAGCCATCACATGTTACAAATTTTGCATTGATAAGTGGAAGAAGAATGCCAAATCATTTGTATATTAAAAAAATATATTGTTCGTCGTCGTGTCTCACATTTTGTCCAATGTTATGAATTTTAAAACCGTAGCAGCAGGCATACGGTTGAACGTGTTTAAGCCTGGCCACCTTCACCTTCCAAACCTCTTGCAAAGTTTGGTTTATCACACAATCCATCTTTCTAAACCATAACACATGCAATGTTAATAATAATGGACTAATAATATTGTAATGTTACCCTTGTCTCCACATCAGTCCAAGCCCCGTCTGTGCGATCTCCATTGGCTTGAGCACCTTCTGAAGATCTCCTCTTGCGGCTTCAGATACAAATGTGTAGAGACAAAGAGATGTTAAATCAATTTAAAAAACAACATGTTATGCCAGCAGCCATTAAACTACAGTGGTCATCTACCTGGAGGCTGTGGTGAGCTCCTGTTTCAGAGTCTCAATGTCAGTGAACTGGACAGCTTGTCCTCCTCCCCTGGTTTTAATCACCTCACCCTGATTAAAAAAAAAAAGTCACAAGAATGTAATTGAATAAAATCAGCAAAGCATTTTCTATTTGCTGAATTTTCTCATATTCCTGTCACAGCTTTCTGACCTTAATAAGTTTGGTTTGTATCTCTCCATCAGAGGCGACCTCCTGGTGCGTCAACACGTATCTGTCACACTTGGACAGAGCCTTCTCGTTGGGTGCAGACACCTGGATGGCATTGGGGATGACGGGCTGCAAAACTGTACCCAAGTCCAGACTGGAGGCAGGTTTATGGTCCACCCACTTCTCTCCGCCAGCAGACCTGGAGCGACGGTGCAACGGGCGCACTGGTGTGGCCGTCTGCTCAGATCAGCAGGGTAAGGAAACAGCAAAGAGGAGAAAACAAGCCAAACCATGTAATCTAGTCCACTTGATCACAGGATACAGTAAAAAAAAAACAACAACAACCAATGAATAGCACCTAACTAGACACAAGTTTTCACTTTACAACTTAAAGCAGAAGTGAGTGATCCGGTCGTTTTCGCTAATGCTGCGTTCCAGGCAGGCTTTTGAAATCGTAAATTACAGCTTCAAGTCACAACTTACGACTTTGTAGCGTTCCAGGCAACCCACTCGTGTTTTTCCGACCTGTTTTACCTGTGAAAGTCACTATAACGGCCACTCGTAACTTCCGACCGGTGAACTCGTACCAGATCGAACTGGTACAACTTCACGGTCGGAAAAATACGAGTTTCCTTGAACGCACCATAACAGTCCTCGTCGCTACGTCACCACATTCACGGCGTTCCTTGGCTGCACACACAGCCCTGCATGCCGTTCTCTCTCCTCATTGGATAAAAACTGTAGGATACGATAAATGTTTTCTCTTCGGCTCAGAGCAGAGCAGAGGGACTAACAGACCCGTGTTTCAGACCAAACACTCTATGTAAGTGATTGCTGTCGGAAGATATAACTATTTAAGACTTATATTAACACAAATATATCACTCACTTCTGCTTTAATACTGCTGCCTAGCTCTAACTCACTGACCCTGTAGATTCTCTCTATTAGGTCTAGATCAAACGTTGGGGATGGCAGGCGATTTTCTTCCTCCTCTCTAGCATAACACAGAGCTCTCCTCCTGGCCCGACTGGCTGCGATGGCTGCTGGGGACCGAGTTCTGGTGGGCGTAGTAGATGAGTGGTAATCAGACCGGCTATCCTGAGCTGACTGCTGTCCCCTTGGAGAGATGCAGCACGCCACAGACAGAGAGCTAGTGGTGCTGGGGACTGGACTGGCAGGCCTTGGGCTTGGGCTTGTCTCAACTTCCTCAACTTCCTCAATGCTAGTGACACTGAATGGCTGTGACCCTGACTCTGGCTCTGGCTCAGTGTGGGGCGATTCAACGGGGCACTGGGAAGCAAAGTGCAACGTACACAGTTAGTAATAGACAAAAGAACCACATGAAGATTAAATTCCAACCGAGATCATGTGGAAGATTGGTGCCACTGGATTGTGCTGCAACGTAGAGGTGTTGATGATAATGTGTCAACTGCCACTGTAGTAGGATTAGTAATGTTTGTCTGGTCAGAACTGTATTAGTTTATACCGAGGACTTAAACTACATTAGTTCTCATCTAACACTGCTTTGTAATAATAGTGATGATCAAAACAACATACAGGGACAGGTGAGGGTGAGGCCGATCTCTTTGCAGGAAGGCGTTGTTCCTCTCTTGAAGGCCGCTTAGGCTGCGACTGAGGCTGAGTCTGACGAGGTGGAGGATCGGGACGACCTGGAGTCTTGGTCTCCGTCACTATGGCTTTGAGCTGCTTCAGCTTCTCGTCTTTCACCCAGAGCTTGTTCTGCATCTCTAGCTGCATCGCATTAACACGTCTGTCCTGCAGATGAAGAGATATAACAGTTGAACCGAAACATCTCCAGATTGCTGGCAAAGCTGAGGCATGACAAAAACAGCCAAAGATCGGGCTACTCAAACAGGCATGAGACAGATGGCTAACTAATTCAATAATAATAATCTGTGTTACAGGAGAAATAACTCACACATTCTTTCTCCCACTTGTGCTGAGTGTCAGAGACCACGCCATGCATGCGCTGCTCCATGCGTCTCTTCTCAGACAGCTCCCTCTGCAGCCTCTGCTCTCTGGTTTCCAGCTCGTGTCGCAGTGATCGTTTGTCGTCCTCATAGATTTTAGTTGTTTTCTGCAGGATGTCGATCTGGAACAAAACCACGTGAGACATTTGAGAAACTAAAAAAAAAAAAAAAAATCGACATACAGCATTGTTGAGGAATATCTTGAAATATTTTTGGTGCCCACCTTGTGTTCTTGCATCTTGGTTTTCTTCTCCAAGCGCTCAAGCTCTGCCTTGTTGGTCTGGATGATTTTGTCTTTCTCAAACAACTTGCCATTTTGTTCGTGAATGAAGTTGTCTTTCGAAATGAGGTTGTTGTCCAGGTCCTGAAGCATAGACCTCATCATGTTGGCTAAAAACCGGAGACAAGATGTGCCAAGAGGCCAGGTAAGAAATCAAATTCAGGTAGGTTGAACTGTCAAAGCTACAATGTGAGAGCTGAGCTAAAATGAGGAGGCACCTGCTTTGTTGTACTCGTCAATCATCATCTGCCTGATCCTGTGTCTGTTCTGCAGAGCCTCAATCAGCCGGGGCAGGGTGATGTCATCGTGAGGGTCGGTCAGCTCAGAGGAGGGTAGAGGTGGGAGGCTGTGCACCAGCTGGTTTATAACAGAGGACACATCTGAAAATGGAGAAAAGCCATTTTTGTATTTTGATGAGCATATAAAATGTTCCGAGGATGAAGCATTTCCAAAGTAAAGTGGAAGCATAAAGTTTACCAAAAAAACAATCCTGTATGTTTTTGTCATATTTGAGGGCAAATGGTATTGTACATAGCGTATAAGAGCTTTGATACGAGTGAGCACAATACTAAGATATAACCTGAAGTGAAGTTATTAAAAAAATAATTACATTTGCTGTGTTTTAATGAAAAATACTCAAATTAATTGATTTTTTTTTTTTTTTTATCATTTTCATGTTACTACTACATTTTTATTAAAATATGAAAATGTATTTAAACTTTAATTAAATCTGCCTGTCGTAAGTGTAAAAATAAATCAGGCTCATCTTACATTTGACTAAAACAACATTGTCATTTAGAAGGGTGATTAACATAATTATTCAGAGTCTTGCTTGGCAGATTTGTCCTATATGGTGTACCCTGTCCTGTATCTTACCCCTGTCTACTGGGCCACCACGCTCCTCAAGTTTACGAGACAGTTCCTCTTTAAAGGCCTGGTTTCTATTACGGCGGCCTGGAGTGAAGCCACAGATGGGCCGGTCCGCCGGCCGAGCTACCTCCACCTCCTGGGTCATCTCTGCAAACCTCATCACCAGCTGCACAAGCAGAACGCATCTTGTGAGTCAAACAGGCAACAACTTGCAGATTTATTAAAAGGATCAGTGTGTAGGATTTAGAGGATCAATCTGTTTTTATTCATGTGTAATAGGCTCAAACTATGAGTGATAAATGTTTTCATTAGCCCAGAATGAACCCTGTATATCCAGAGCCTATCCAACCAAAAACTGGCCAGTAGCATTTTTATACCACTTGAAGACCACTGTAGGTTCTTCTATGTGCTTAGACAGGAAGGGGTTGAGGGGAGGGGCACTGGGTTGCAATCTTCACCCTCACTAGGGGTCACCAAATCCTACACACTGGTCTTTTAAAAACAAATATGTGTGGTAAAAGTGTGAAATAAACATACCAGCGTTTCCTCGTAGTCATCAGCTTTTGGATTGACACAGACAACCATTTTGACTTTTCCCTCTCCATCAAAGTAGTTCTTGAACAGATGGGTGACTTTAGAGTCTCTGTAGGGGACCATCTGTGAAAGAAAACTCATATTACCCATGTGGTTCTTCAGTGAATACTGTGTAATGACAGCGTTCGGTCTTAGTTTGGTGATTCATACCTTGTTTGTGCCGCACATCTGGTTCTCTCGGAGTACCTCCATGCATGTCCGCAGAGTCAGCAAGGACTGATTGATGTTACCTGCAAAAGGAGGTTGTGATTAAACCTCACATGAACTTTGAGGTAAACGATAAAATCAAATCTTGATGGTCGGGTAACAAACCTGCTTCACGTATACGAGTGCCCTCTGCCCCCGTCCTACCAGTGCGCTCACTGCCTGCAAGGTCTACGAGGCAGAGCTGACTGACAGACACCTGGCTCTTATCCTGACAAACCACATCAAAAAACAAAACAGTCTAATTTCAAAACTGGTGCATACAGTATAATTCATCCAGATATGAATTATAGAGCTGCACTCTGGGACCAGAAATCTGTTTTCAATTTAAACTGACCTGGAGAATGTTATCACCATCTGCATCGAGAGGAGCCTGAGCCAGTTTAATAATGAACACACTGTGGGAGCGGCTGGACTCTCTGTTCAGCCGAGTGTTTGCAATCTTCCTCTTCTTCTGACCTGGAACAAGACAGTGCAGGCTGCTTTTTAACCGTGTTACTGAGGGTTTCCCTCAGCATCAACAAGTTAAAGGAAAAGTCTTTTAAGGGGACAGAATACATCTTAATAACCCCGTTTCACAGTAATATTATCTTGAAACTAAATTCATCAAGTGCATGGATTTATTGACATTTAAAGTAATTTCTTTCAGGCTGGATGTACTGAGAATCCCATGTCATTAACCAGTCATAAAACTTGTATAACTGATAACTACTGGATAAGCTGCAGGATGGCTAACTTAGGGGTTTGCTAAAGATCTGACAAAAATACTTTTATAAATAACATTACTGCAGTGTGCTAGAATATATGTTTAAGACATCTAACTTAACACAGGACTTCAACACCTTAAATGGCGCATTTCCACTAGCACGGTTCGGCTCGGTACGGCACGGCTCGGCGCGCTATTGCGTGTTTCCACTAGCACGCAGTACCTGCAACCGGGTACATTTTTGGTATCACCTCAGCCCTGGTTCCAAGCGAGCCGAAGCGTTACTAAAACGTGACGTCAGCCGACTGCCTTCCACTGATTGGCCGATGAGTGTCGTCACTGGAAGCGACGACCGACAACAGAAATGTTCCTGCTGAAGCCTGTTATTACCAGAGAATTTCTAATATTTAGACTGGCTCTGTTATTACGTGACTTTATTAAGTTTTAATATTTTTTCATGCGAGAAAGTAACTGTTTAGATCCCCATGTGCGGTTAGTTTATCCAAACGACGGCTGTTTAGAAGTTTGCCCCAATGTTTTTCGAGTGTGAAGCTCCAGGTCCGAGCAGCGACCGCGACATCACAGAGGCAGCAGCCCGGCTCCTGACGTGCTCTGCCGGCCAGCCTACCACCGTCACCCCGAGGAGAACAGACCGCTAATTAACTTCCCCGATGGCTTTTAGAGGTTTACCACCGGCTGGTTAAACTCTTAAATGTTGGTCTCATTGATGAAATCTAACAATTGTGGCTGTAGCAGAAGTTTGTTTGTGGTTAGACAGAAGAGCAGCACTGCCTTGGGGTCTGTACGCACAGAAAACACCACATTTACATCAATAAATAAATGTTTTACAATGAACCAGGCCGATCTCAGAGCTGGCAAGACTCTCCGGTAAGGCATATTGAACGGTTAAATGCCGTTAACGGGACGAGAGAGCAGTCAAAACGGCGGTTTAAAGCTAGCTACAGCGAGGGTAGGTTCACTTCCTGTTTCCAAAGTAAAAGCACCAATTCTATCGTAATGGCTTTCCTTATGATAAAAGGCAACGGGTATTTTATTTTGTGAAAATAACCGGAAGTGCGTTGCTCACTACGGCTAGCTTTAGTAACGCCGACTTCGTTGAAACAAAATTGTAAACAGCTGGTATTTAGTCAGATTTTCAACACGTTGGGGATCTAAACGACTACTTTCTCGCCTGAATATGTTTCAAATGTTGCTAAAGTTATATATTTACAGAGTTTAGAGCGTTGCTCGGCGACGTGTAAATGACGTCACAGCGGTACTAGTGGAACTCAGTTGTAATGGAAACACAACCAAACCGAGCCGAGCCGTGCCGTGCCGAGCCGTACCGAGCCGAGCCGTGCTAGTGGAAATGCGCCAAAAGTGAGATGAGTGCTGCAGAGTCCCTGTTTTTCACTCAAAGCATCTTTGCATGCATTGCATTTCAAATACCGTACTCTGATCTATTTCAGGCAAAACTCTTCAACGAGCTGCTCAGAGAGAAGATTAACTGAGGTCATTCCCCAGTCAGAGCCGACCCGGAGGCCAGCAATACCAGGTCAGTCACATCTACAATCATCACTGCAGTGCTTTCCTCTTCCTCCTGTTTATTTGACCCATCCTGTTGATTTCTACATGTAGGTGTCACAGCAACTTACCTCTCCAGAATACTTGAAACGCCTCCTCAGGAGATTTCACTTCCACCTCCATACACCCGGACACATACATGTTGTGATTCTGATCCTCTCTGAGGATTTTAGACTGAGGTGGTCTACATTGAGACAATTAACTGTTAGTCACTGAAGACATGGAACTGCATTGTTCGTGCAACTGATGTGAGGTACAAAACTTTTGAGATGGGGAATGTGTTAAGTTTGCGTGATTACAGCCATGGAAAGTAATCAGACAGCTACAATCATGAAGCAACATTCAAAGCAAGACAAAAAGACATTCACAAGATTTGCCATAACAACACTACAAGCAGCAGCGGGGGTAATCTAATCATTTTGAGGACTAAAGAAACAGTCTTCAACACTGGAGACATCACCTGGTGTATCAATATGAGCAGCTCTGTCAGTCCCAGTTCCCGACTCGATGGGAACGATGATAAATAGGATAAATTCAGTACTGAAACTCTGGTGTCATGTCAGTATTCGGGTAACAAATAGTTCAAATGATATCTAGCTCCCTCTGTTTCAGGGGGGCCATATGTAAGTTTTCTGATTTATCAAAACATGTTTTTTTTGCCAGTGTGTGGATAGTGATGGTCAAGATGGCTAGGAGCTTCTGCTGTTGTGTTTATAATACAAAGTTATGTTCACTACTTCTTCAGGGCAGCCTGGGCACTACAGTGAAGCGGTCCAGCCAGGCTGGGGTTAACTGGCTGCCATGTAGAAGTAAAGTGATACGACTGGATGCAGCTCTTGGTGAGTAAAGGAATACATTTGATGCCGAATCAGCAACATTTCCTCGAGACAGTAAACAGCTGTCAATGCTGATGTGGGTTATGTAGCAATAGCAAAAACTTACATATCGCTCCTTTAACTATACATCATAGTTTAAAGATGTGTCCAGTGTTAATGACAGTTCATGTATAATCTGCACATTTGTGTGTAACAGGGAAAGTTCGTCTAAATCAGGCTTCTACTCTGATGTCTGATGTACGAGTATCCACTGGTCACATACATGAACTCAGTGTTCTGGCGCACAGGTGTGCCTCCACCATTCCACCTAGTAAAGAGAAAGCATAATAATGTTGTCTTCCTGCTACTCTGACATAAAAGCTATAAGAACGACTACATTTAATACTTTCAATAACTTAAACTGGCTGCCCAGTTAAAACATGATGTTGAGTGCACGTTCATATTACATCTTCCGTTCAATTTACATTTTCTGAACTCACTTTGGTTTGATTACATCTTCCTGGGTTTCCTCCAGGAGATCATAGATGTAGTTATTGTAGATTTCTATGTAGGAGACGAAGATGCTGAAGCTGCTGTCCTCATCCACACCATCTGCTTTATAAGCCTCCTCTGGCCTAATCATGTCAGCAATCTCAGGATCAAGCTTTTGTCTGAAATCAAATTTGGGAATCACATGTCACGCATCAAATTAGCTTACATTACATTAAACATCACAGTCGTTTTCTCAGACTTACCTTGAGGGGGTTGCTTTAGGAGCAGGCAAGTTGTTTTCTCGCCTTTGGCGCTCCAACAAAGCATCAACTTCATTCTGAACATCCATACCATTTTTATCATCCGTCTTGAAAACCTGAATGAAACATGGGAAATAAATTATAAGATTATTATAAGATAAAGACATGTACAGATTTGACAAGGAACACTGCTCTTGGATGCTACACCCTTACATATCTTTTGGCCTGGTAGGGGCCTATACTGTTGAAGATCATGTCGAGGGAGCGAGGTAGAAGTCCACCTTGGCCTGGAGAGCCAGTCATGGTGAACGTCTTCCCGCTTCCCGTCACCCCATAAGTAAAGAGCAGGCCTGTAACCGTAAGCAGAGAGAATTACCAACCAATATCATTCTCACATCTAAACAGTTCTGTCAGGCTGCACATATCCTCAATGCAGCTAAGGAAAAGAGAAAAGACACGCTGTTTGACCATGTCTGTCTGTGCTTACCATTTTTTCCATGGATGAGGTCGTCAACAAGAGGTTTGGCCACATACTCAAACAGCTCCATCTGAGATACTGAGACCCCAAAGACTTTTTTGAAGGAATATTGTGTCTGAAAAGGAAAAACAGCAATTTGAAATGAAGGGGAAGTATAATTGGGTCGGGATGTAAGGATGTGACTCGTATTATATATTTTTTTTATTGTTAATGATTTATAAAGAGACCAAAATGTGCCATTGTGTTTCTCAATAATTTTGACTTCTCCAGCCTTTCTGGGGTTATGTTACAGAGTCTCTAAGTTGGATGTGTTGAGGCACCCAATAATGAGATACCCAAACAACTCTAATTGGTGCCTTTCAGTTTAGGGAGTGCCTCTACTGTGAGGTCCTTTTGAGTGCTTTAGTTCCTTGCCTACATATCCCCCCCATCAGGTCTGGGAAAAGATTAACATCCTCTGAGAAGAGCTGGAGGATGTTGATTAGAAGAACAATATATTTGCTATCTTGGTTGGCCAGCTGCTGCCATGACCTGGAAATGGTCAAGTGGTGGAAAATGGATGGATGGACTTGAAGTGGATGGATGAGGAAAAAAAACAAACAAACAAAAAACTATAAAACAGTATTTCTTAGTGGATTTTCTGGGAACCAAGAAACACAAGTGAGTTAGTGAATGTTCAATTGAGTAATTACAGAAATGTGGATGGTATTTTGATTTTATCAAAATTAAAGTATCATCATAATTAAGGAACATGTCTTGCAGCAAAACAATGTGACTCATTCATGTGTTTTCAGTAGTGTCAGGTCAATAGTTTGTGCACACTGCACAGTGGCACAGAGATTAAGTTATAATAGGCTTTGGCTACACAGACAGTACTCAGATTTATTACATTGTTGGCTTTGGTCTTTTCATGCCACAAGAAAAATGCTGAATATTGTCATATTAATCCTTGAAATCTGCATTGTATAGATAATGTAAATCACAAATTGTCTGTACTTGTACAAAAGGGGAAAAAACAAGACTACACCTGGTTCACTACATTAGTTACCTCTTTGTACTCTCCATTGCGGTTTGTTTTGAAGCCTTCGGGAGCATGCAGCTGGATGGTGCTGCTGCTGATCACCTCAATGCAGCACTCCTCATCTTCAGTGCCCAGAGGACGTACACGGCAGTATACCTAAATAGAAATACATCAGTCACATGTCTTCCAAAGGAACTTACAGCCTCATTTAAAACTCATTGTGACTTTTGGAGAAGTTCAGTGTTAGGTTTTACCTTAAAACCACAACTTGCCAAATGATTGTTTAACTTCCCCCCCAAAATATGAATTACACAATTTGTGTTGATAGCTAATTATTTGACAACTCACCCCAACTGGGTCTTTCTGGTTACTGGAGGGCTTTTTTGGAGGAGGCCTGCGGGGTGTTCTCCCCTTCCTGAAATTAAAACATCCACGTTAATTACAGTTCAAATGTTTCCTGCAGGCTTCGCTACGTTCAATTAAAGTTGTGCAAAAACCTTTTTCGAACCACATAAAATGCGTTTTATTGTCCGTTTTTTGATAACAGCCGGTCAGATGATGAAAGTACAAATAATGAGGGCGATATTAATCATTTATTATTTGACGTTAGATTTCAGTACTTGGCAGAGCTGCTCATGGTACAATTGAATGAATGTGTCCTGGATACAAATAAGTGCAGACAATAGATGGATGGATTCAGTCTGTTGAAATGCCTCTTGTAGCACAATAACCCCACTTTTAGTTAATAACTACATGAATAACGTATTTCGCAATTAAGCATAAACATTATATAACCATTATGTTCATTGCAATTAATGGTTACAGCACGTTTAATGTTATTCAAAACTTTTTAATACCGCCTAAGGCCTTTTTTGTCTGAGTGAACAAAAGCTTTTTGAGACCACAGTACCTGCAGCCCCCCGTGAGCATTAGCATTTTTCAAAGCCTGTTAGCTTCTGGCTAACGTTACGGCTAAAAGCTGCCTAACTTGTTTCGATTCGGTCTACAAGCCCGTAAAGTGTAAAACCTCTGAGACAGCAACGTGCTTAAAGGCGGCATATGTTTTGCTAAAATGGACTGAAAGTATTAAAAGTTACAATACTTACGCTTGTCTGTTCATTGTAGCCGGCTGCTTGTTATGATTTTTACCGTTTCTGTCGCCACAGGTTTGAACTTTCCCTCCGCCTCAAATCACACGACGTTTTCAAAAACGGGCCGGAAACAGCCAATCAGAGCGCAGGACGACAGACACGTGTTTCCGCCGGCACTTCCAGGCCTTATATGGAAACTAGAAGAAATGTCGGCTCTGTCAACAGTCATCAGATTTTTGAGCACTAGCAGACAGTGGGCCTGAGTAACCAGGAAAACAAATGTAAACAGCAACAAGGATTCATTTTGATTGAAGATAATGACAGATAGTATGAGTATTTTATCATTTAGGAGACGGTTTATTTCAAATGTTGCCAACATGAATACATTATTTGGGTGCTAGAGATTATTATGTTATGTTTGTTTGGTAAAACCTTGGTGATTTAGGTTTTAGTATTTCTGAAATAATGTGAAGTTTGCTGTTAATAGCTTGAGATAAATACATACACTGAAACTAAAGAAATAGATTAAAGGATAGATAAATAGTGCATTATTTCAGTTGGAAGAAGTACTGAGGAAAGTACCAATACAACAGTGTAAAAAATATTCCATTCATAATTTTACTTGGATAAATGTACAGAAATCTCTGCACCAAAAATGACAAACCTGACTGGCTTACAGTATGTTATTCCAGGTGCAGCATGTTAGTTTGCAGAGAGAGAGAAAGAGAGTGTGATATATTTTAATAGAAGAGAATAGAATAGAAAATACTTTATTCATCCCACTGGTGGGAAATTCAAGTGGTCCAGCAGCTTACAACAAGACACATGAAAAAACAACAACACAGAGACCAATACATAATCTAAAATGACATAAATACTAAGTAAGTGTACAGCCTAACAAATGTGCATCTTGATGGCAGCAGGAATGAAGGATTTTCTGAATCTTTCTGTTCTGCAGGTCAGGGAGATGAGCCTGTTACTGCAGCTGTTCCTCTGACCTGTGAGAGTCCTGTGTAGAGGGTGTTCGGGGTCACCCAGGATGGCCTTCAACTTACACCCCATCCTCCACTTAACCACAGCCTCCGCCAGCTCCACTCCCCCTCCCAACACCGAGCTACATAACTATTAATGTATATATCACAGATTTACAGCAGAAAGCATCACACCAACACATGGCCTTTATGTGATACAGCAAGTACAACAGTCATTTTCTCATTCAAAAGGCAGCTCGTCACAGAGGATCTCATGATCAAAGATGTTGAAGTAGATATAATTCAGGACAGAAATATAGTAGATGGGATGGAGCACGAGTGTAATTTGAAATCATTATTATTGGGTACAGAAGTCGTTATATCACAGTATTAGGACCTTATTTTTTACATTCTATGATTAGGGCATACACCAGTCAGTGCCTTATACACTCCGGTGCAGTAGGTGGCGCTGGTAAAGGTTTACGCTCCGCCAGTAAATACATAGAAGAAGCTGCACACAAATTACAAAACACAGACCCTCGCAGACTCACGTGTACCGTCTGCTGCGTTATGCAAACACTGGATCTACTGCTTTACCTCTGCAGCACTGAAGACTGAGCATTAAAACAAGAAGCGGATTTAAACCTCACTGATGCAAACAGACTGTCTTTTATAGCTGAAGAAATGAAAACAAGACCTACGAAGTCTGACGCGTCAGAATCAAAGAGTAAAGTGAAGAAGAGACCCGCGGAGAAATCTGCTGCGACTCTCTCCAAAAAACTACGAGACAAGAAAGATGGAGAAGCATCTAAAGCATCGAAACCAGGTGTGCATCCCTGACAGGACAGGACAGTCTGTGAAGTTAGTTAGTACACTCTGTCATACACTTTCATTGACTGACAGGTCTGTGTTTCGCAGGGCCTCCTCTCAAGAAGAGCGGCTGCAGGAGCATCCTGCACTACATCTATAAGAGCACTCTGGGACAAAGTCTTCACTCACAGATGAGACAGGTGAGAGAGACTGTGCAGTTTTCATATAATGACACTAATAAACTGAAAGAAACCCACAACTCAATTTAGAATATGATATGTGAATCACATTGAATTGTCTATCTTACACACACTTACTGTTAACTTACTTGGATTCAGTTATACAATTGCAATGCAACATGTTGCTGATTCTAAATGTAGGCAGTTTACAATGTGTTTTTTTTTATATATATGTATTACTGTGGTTGTATTCAGATATGACATGCTGGACAGTGTCATATTTATGTGATATTTGTAATTGGGGTTGGGTAATTTAATGCTGTCCACTTCAACACCACTACAATCTATAGTTTCAGTTCCATCCTAAAAGATAGACGTTGAAACTTAACTTGAAGTGCGGTAAAAGCACTCGCAGCACTTGGTTCTGTACAAGGCCATATCTGATCCTCTTACACAGAAAATATATTTTCACTGATAATGACGATGATCTTGAGTTTTACGTTTGCCTGTTATTTCAGTGTCTCCAGGAGCCTTTCGTTCGCTCTCTGTCCTCCTACCATTACCGCAGCGCCACCAGCCCCTTCGACCGCAGAATCACCTGTCTGGAGTGGCACCCCACTCACCGCACCACTATGGCTGTGGGGTCCAAGGGTGGAGACATTTACCTGTGGGACTTTGAGGTCCCCACAAATAAAACCTTCATTCAGGGGGTGAGTTCTCCTGTGGTGTTTGTTTGACCTCACATCTGAATTATCAACATCTTGCTCTTACATTTTTTAGCACTTGAGGCCAAGGATAATTATATTTTGAATCAGTAGTTCATTTATAAACTGTGCAATTTAGATGTTTGTGATTTCAAACTTTCCCCGATTTTCTGCTTAGATGGGAGCTGGAGACTCAGTTACAGACATGAAGTTTAACCAGTTAAATCCCACTCAGCTGTTCACCTCGTCTATGGGGGGTACGACAGCACTGCGAGATTTCAATGGGACAACTCTAACAGTGTTTGCCAACACTGACACACTAAAGTAAGACTGAATGAAGTAAAGATTTAAAAAAAATCAAACAAATCATCAGTCTGGCATCAGTCTTCTTACCAGGTGGCCCCCACTGGTTTCATTTTGCACGTGTGTGTGGTGCTGGTGCTAGTGACTGCCCCGTCATCGGCCTGCTGTTGTGTTTGTGTGCATAGAACGGTGCAGGAGACTTTATTGGAGGGATGAAGTTCTGCCCCACGGACCATAGCAGAGTGTATGTGGCCTCTGGTGAGGGCAAACTGACCATGCAGAGCTTTGATGGCCGCGCACCAACCATACTGTCCCGAACTCAGGACTGTGGCCACGAGCACCACAACGTTTGGTGAGAAACCTGCAGAGAAGACTGATGCTCAGCAGAGAGAGATGCTGTGACCTGTTGTTAATTTGATTCCAAAATAATGTTTCTCCAAAATGTCAGTGCGTTCTTAGCCCATTATATTCTTTTGTTATTTGTTTTGAAAAACTATTTCAAAAGTACAGATTTCAATGATTTTCATCAGGAGATTTTCTTTTCTATGATCAGTTTTCTATACAGTGAAACACTTTGTCTTCATTAATTTTTTACGGCCGTAACATTTGTCATAATTAGTGGATTCACTTTGTTGCTTGTTGTCTCCCACAGTTTTTGGTACTGCTGTGTCGATGTGTCTGTCAGCCGGCAGATGCTCGTGACAGGAGACAATATGGGACAGCTCGAACTCCTCGGCTTGGATGGACAAAAGGTGTGTGTGTCTCCTAAATGAAGTAGAGATGAATTCTATGTTTGCAACCAGAACACATTTTAATAACAAGAAAAATAATATGGGTATTATAATTGTGAAGAGCTTTGTTCCATTTTTACATCATAGATTTTTAGTAACAAGCTGCACAAAGCCAAAGTGACCCATGCAGAGTTCAACTCCAGATGTGACTGGTTGTTGGCGACGGCCTCGGTCGACCACACGGTGAAACTCTGGGACCTGAGAAACATAAAAGACAAGAACAGTTTCCTGCATGACATGCCTCATGACAGGGCCGTCAACTCAGGTAACACTCCTTGCATCTAAACTGTGTAAAAATGAAGAATTAAGTGAAACAACCTGACTTTTAAAGGGACTTCTTATAATTTGATTCTTCAGGGTAAAGAGTTATGAAACAGCAGTTAGAGATGTAGTGATTTTTGTTGTAATATCTGAGTCATTTCTTTGTTGTCCCGTTTAGACCAAATCTGAACCTCGCCTGTCTTTTATAATATAAAGATTAAACTGAAGAAAAACTTAAAAGAAGTTTACAGCCAGGTTTTGTACTCCAGTATGACTCCAGGTCCGTCTCTGCCGTCTCCTTACAGCATATTTCAACCCGCTGGACTGCACCAAGTTGCTGACCACAGATCAGTATGACCAGATCCGCGTCTACTCGTCCCCTGATTGGTCAAAGCCTCAGCATATCATCCAACACCCACACAGACAGTTTCAGCATCTCACGCCCATCAAGGTTTGTTTCTTCTCTTGTGACGGTCAGGGATGTCTCCTGAGAGATCATGAATTCAACCACACCTAATGAGCACATGCACAAACAGCCCAGCGAACACATAGACATGAGTGAAGTATCCACAGTTGTGCTGTGAAAGGTGTTTGTTAACCGTGTTGTTGCAGACACAATGATGGACAGCATTTGTTTAATTGTTTAAATGGAATGGACACGCAACATTTAGTCAGTGTAGCACATAGAAAACTGTTGCTCTACTCGGAAATCTAATCTAATCAAATGTCTACCTTTTCCTGAAAAGCCTTCACTAAAAGTATAGGGGCAAAGATGATGTGAGAAAAGTGTAATCTAGTCATAGCATCAGGATAACCGTGCAGCTGTGCCACCAGTCTCCAAATGAGTACAAGAAAGAGTTGGCAAAATATTAATATCCATATAATTTATAGCTAATACCGAAACAGGTGGTATATGAAGAGACATCCTAGGGGGAAGTAGCATCATCTGGGGTACTATAATAGTGCTGTTATTGCTCTGCAGGCGACTTGGCACCCTGTGTACGACCTGATTGTGGCTGGCCGCTACCCTGACGACCGCGTTTGCTCCGGCGATCAGAGGTCCATCGACATCTTTGATTCCAATACAGCAGAGCTCGTGTATCAGCTGTACGATCCCACTGCTTCAGGAATCAAATCTGTGAGTATTTAAAAAAAAAAAAACACACACACATAAAGAAAATAAAGACACTAAAACCAAATGTATTAACACCTGGAACACTTTTTTTATTCAGATCAACAAATTCAATCCGATGGGTGATGTGATTGGATCTGGCATGGGTGAGTTTCTCTGAAGCACGTCGATGTGTTGACATGATTTAAATCAGCTCTGCGAGAAAATGTCCAGTTTTCTCGCTAATTCTGCGGCACCTTCAATCACAGGTGTGACGGCGTTGGTCTGGGATAGGAACGAGTCACTGATCAGCGAGCGGCACACAGAGAAGGAGGACACGTCCTCTACCTCAGCGGGCAGTTTGAGAGGACAGAGGAGGAGTCGGCAGCGCTCCAACAGGGAGCGGAGAGTTCCCCCTGTGGATGCAAAGCTCAAGAAAAAACTGGCTTCTCTGGAGGAACCTGAGACCAAAACAGAGACCAAAACAAAGACCAAGACTGGATGTACTAAACAAAAACAAGCACAGATGAAGAAGAAGAAGTGAACTATAAAATAGTCGGTGTTTTAAAAACATTTCATGTATATATTTCTTTGTTCACTGTTTGTTGGGCCTCAAACTTCAGGGATTGTTTCAGATATTCTTTTATAAACAACTTTGCAGGTGGAAGTCACTGTTCTGTTCTCTTCTCACTGTTTTTCTAAATACATGTAATAAAAATGTTCACGTTTTCTTTATGATTGACTTTTTCCTTTACAAATCGTACTGTCAGTCGTCAATACGCGTTACAGGAAGATTTACAGAAAGTGATTTATTGCTTCCTCGTTTATTTCATACAGACTGGTAGTCGGTGTATTACGCATAACTGAAGAGATAACTTCCTCGTAGTTCGTGGACGGTAACGTTGGCCAGCTGGAGGAGCACTCCGCCCCACGCCTCCTGGTCCTCCTTCTTCTCCTGGTGCCAGGCCTGGTGGGCAGAGTACACCATGCTCAGGATGACACTGTCGAACTCTGTCTGAGTCAGCGGCCTCCCCCTCCGCCTCTCCAGTGTCGTCACCATCTGCACCATGGAGCTCAGGCTTCTGGGGATGTCGTCGTTGATCTTGGACAGGAACGCCCGCCCCTGCCTCATCGATGCCATCTCCCTGTCGAGCAGGACAATGTTTCTGTCCTGGTCCAGCTCCATCCCACCCAGCAAAAACTGCACATGAGAGAAAAAGATAAATGTGCGACACTGGCTCAAGTAAAAACATTGTAAAGATATGAGCTTTATCTTCATGTAGACTTTTGTAGAAAGTACCTCAAACATCAGGTTTGCATCAGAGATGGATGAGCCTGTCATTTGAGAAGTTGGACTCATGCCTGCAGCCACATCTAAAGTAGAAAAGACTCAGCTCAACTGTGACTATAAATATGAAATCATTTACTGCAACTGCACCAGGAAACTAACATTACAGATCACTATCGCTAGTTTTAATGCGAATTGCACCATGCATGAAGCATCCTTATGCAACAACAATAACAGATTTTGTCTGCCGCCCCGTCAGAAGAGCTTCTGTTTCTACTTACCCTGCACCACTTGTTCAGACCAAAGCCACAAAAGGACCTGGAAACAGATTTTAAGTTGTATTTTCATGGTCTTTCTTCTCTTGACTGTTACCGACAGATATGCGCTGCATCCCTCTCACCTCTGCTCTCTCTTACTCCCTTTTGTGAATCCAGGCAGTGGCAACTCAAGACTGAATACCATGCATTTTTCCAGCTTGGAAAAAGGCAACAAAGGCCAGTTGGCTGTGATGCACAGCAGAGAGCTTTATTTTCAGAATACAGTTTTTTTTATATCCCATGCAAACCTGTGAGCAAGCAGGACTCAACCTCTGTTGTACAAAAGTCAGGGTTGTAAAAGGCTTTAAATTATAATTTCTCCCAGTATATTCATGTTGATCAATACATAATAAACTAAAACAATGAATCTTCATCATATGAATGTAGACTGACTAAAAGTGAGGATCCTACACCATCACCATAAATAGCTCTAGTAAAGAGAGTTTAGACCATTTTATCCTTTATACACTGGAAGATTTTACAGGTAGACTTAGTTCCATAAATGTTAAATCAAAACAAATCTACCATATAATCTTTTTTTCTACTTACTGAGTACTGCTACAAGCTTTTACAGATCCCGTATTCAGTATGAAGCCATGTCTGAAAAGAAAATTCCTGTACAAATTCACTCCAAAGTCATGATAATTATATTTCTCCCGGAATTTACCTTAGTTATTTTCACAATAGCATATTTAATAAATGAATGAATGAATTGCATGAAGAAATGTCAACAGATATTTTAAGATGTATTTTTGTTTTTCCATTAGGCAAACATGCAAAATAACTCTCAAGTGGTCACACTATTGATGAATATTTCAGTACATGCTAGCTAGTTATGTACCAAGGCTCCACTGAGCTCTACTAACTTACTTAGTATGATTAATAAAAAAGAACATTGTGAAGGGACTGTCATACATTTACATCAAGATTTGTTTATTTGTGTAACAAAACATGATTCTCTTTTCCTGACCTGAAAATATCCTGGCCATAATTGTGGTATTGGACATGTTCAGTTGGATAAATCTGGGTCAAATGTTACATGAACAATGGTTGATGGAACTAAAGTGTGCTGTAATTGACTGCAGTTTATTTTTAATTGCCTGGCTCTTACACTGTTTGTTTTGCTCTAGGTTATTACTATTTATGTTTATTGTTTATCTGTGGTGTGGTATGTTGCTAAAAAAAAAAGAAAATAAAAAAACTGAAGAAATATAATATATATGGAACAGTAAAAATTGGAGAAAAAATCCGATGCACTCTAAGCATAGGACAAGTTGACAAAGATTAAGCTTTTTTTTTCTTAGGATTTTTTTCTTTTTTCTGTAGGATTCTTTATAAATGCCTAAAATTTCCTCTAGATTTCCAATAAATACAATCAACTCTTCAAAACGTAAGATGGATCGTCTTCCCAATATAATAAAACTATTCGTGATGTACAAAGTTTGTACACAGTGCAGTATCATGCAGTAAATCGAGGCCTGTAATTTCACAGTTCCGCCACATGATGGCGGCAGCGGCAGTCAAGTCTAGTGAGTCGAGTTTATTTACTTCCGGTGAGGAGTTCATTTGCTCCTGAATGATAAAGTAGTGAAGATTCAGGTAACAATACTTTTTAATAATAACACTAATAATATATATTTTTAGTTTTATTAAACATTAAGACGCTTGTGTCTTATGAATGGTATTTTAGTAAAAGCCATTCCTCTGTGATAGCAGGGTTTATCTCCACAGGAGTGGCAGCGTTAGCCAGTTAGCTGCTGTGGCCGCTAACGCTAGCGAGCTAATAGTGACCGTAAACACAACCGAGCACACAACAGTCCTGTTTACAAACAGTCCTGTGGACAGTAAACACTGTCACTTAGCGTCTGCGGTTTATCTACTGCTCATTGAATCAAAGGAACAAGTCAGATTAAAGATGCATCACTAAATTTGCAGAGGTCTCGATTCTCACTCAGTAACCACAACACACCCGTGTAACGTTATGTGTGTGTGAGAGTGAGTGAGTGAGTGAGTGAGTGACTCGCTGACATCAACGTCACTAAAAAGTATCATCGATCAATGTAATGGCGCTGTAAGCACCATAGATATAGTAAGCACGGCTCCGATGTGCTCTTTGCATTGTTAGTATTCAAACCACCAGTTAACACCAAACGGGATTATTAATGCAGTTCAGACATATTAAATATGGTCAGACATAACCATAATCATTGTATGTTAAGTGTGTATGTGTATGAGAGTGGACCACTTTTTCGAGTCCATAATAAAGATTATTATTTAAAGTTTATCGGTTAGTTTGTCCACTGAAGACTACTGACAAGATTCTTTTTTTTAACTGCAAAATGTGTTTGTCCGTACATGTTGGCCACAAAAAGATGATCTAAAATCTTACTTATGCAGCAAAATGCAAATACATGGTTTTTATTTATTTATTCATTTTTAGACCTTATCAGTTTTAGGTGGAGGATTACCTAATAAACTGTGACTGATGTGCTGTTTGGTGGTTTTTGTCAAGTGAACAGCAAAGATGGAGTCCAGTGAGGAGGGGGGCCTCAGCGCTGGGGGCTCTGTGGGAGAGGAGAACTACTTCTTGGGATACACCTTCACCGACCGCTCCCACTCCAGCCGGGTGGTGAAGAGCATCATGGACCTGTGTCTGGAAGACGGCCTGTTTGCTGACGTCACCGTCACTGTGGACAGCAAAGAGTTTCACCTGCACCGCCTCGTGCTCTCGGCGCAGAGCAGCTTCTTCCGCTCCATGTTCACCTCCAACCTCAAAGAGTCCCACAACCGCGCCATTGAGTTGAAAGACGTCAGTGCCACTGTCTTCCAGCTGCTGATTGACTACATCTACCACGGCACAATCAAACTGAGGGTGGAGGAGCTGCAGGACACGTATGAGATGGCCGACATGTACCAGCTGACTGCTCTGTTTGAGGAATGCTCTCGCTTCCTCTCACGGACAGTGGAGGTCAAGAGCTGCCTGCAGGTAAGTCACTGTTTTTCATCACGTCTTCTCCTTAATACTAATTATGTTGGATCAGTGTATTGATTACCTGTTTGTTTTTTGTCCAGGTGATGTGGCTTGCAGACAGACACAGTGACCAGGAGCTGTACACTGCTGCCAAGCACTGTGCTAAAATCCATTTGACCCAGCTGCATCAGACAGAAGAATTTCTCAATATGCCTCTCTGCCTGCTCTTGGATATCATCAAAGGTATTCCTGTTTCCTGTTCTGTTGCCATGTGGTTGAGTAAACCAGCTAAAGAAAATGCTAGACTGCCCATTATTAAGCTCTCTAACTAACTGTCAGTGCTGGCATTTTCTTTATCTGCATTTTTACTGCTGGTTTGCCTCTCACAAGTCAAGTTTCATGTCTCTACAAACTGCTCAACCTAAATATCTCAAAACAAGCAATTCCATGAGTTTAATTTCAACGGTCTTGTGTTTGTGGTCAGATGGCGTTCCAAGCTCCCAGAATCCAACAGTGGCGATCGAGTCATGGATAAATCACAACAAGGTGGAGAGAGAAGAGTTTTCTTGTATCCTCCAAGAAAATCTGAAGGTAAGATTTTCTCATCCTGAGCAGAACATCTTTTTTCAAGAAGAAGTTTTGATTGTTTGTGTGTTGAAATTATTTGTATCTGTGATGTTTCTTTATCCCCTGTGTCTACAGGAAATTGGTGAAAATGTCCACATCTACCTGATCGGTAAGGAGGAGACGAGGACTCACTCCCTGGCCGTGTCGCTCCACTGTGACGAGGACGATGCGATCAGCGTGAGCGGCCAGAACAGTTTGTGCCACCAGATCACCGCGGCCTGTAAACACGGAGGGGACCTGTACGTGGTGGGGGGGTCGATCCCCCGGCGCATGTGGAAGTGCAACATGCACACTATGGATTGGGAGCGCTGTGCTCCGTTGCCTAGAGACCGCCTCCACCACACGATGGTCTCCGTCTCCACCGAGGATGCCATCTACTCACTAGGAGGCAAGACGTTGCAGGACACGCTCTCTAACGCCGTCATCTACTACACGGTGAAGGACAACATGTGGACAGAGACGAGCCAGCTGGACACCGCGGTGTCCGGCGCCGCTGGCGTCAACCTAGGAGGAACCATCTACCTGCTCGGAGGCGAGGAGAACGACATGGACTTTTTCACAAAGCCGTCCCGTCTCATCCAGTGCTTCGACACCTCCACGCAGAAATGTCAGATCAAACCTTACATGCTGCCGTTCGCGGGCTGCATGCACGCCGCCGTCCACATGGACGTGATCTTCATCGTGGCGGAGGGAGACTCCCTGGTGTGCTACAACCCTCTGCTGGAGAGCTTCACCCGCCTGCGCTTCCCCGAGGCGTGGAGCTGCGTCCCTTCGCTGTGGAAGGTGGCCAGCTGTAACGGCTGCATATACGTCTTCAGGGACAAATGTAAAAAAGGTGACGCCAACACGTTAAAGTTTAACCCGGCTACGTCGGTCGTCTCTGTTATCAGGGGCATTAAAATCCTCCTCACAAACTGGCAGTTTGTTTTGGCCTGAATTTTCCCCACACGGTGGTCCACACACTCGCCACGGAGAATCAGGGAAGACTGTGTGTGTGTGTGTGTGAGGGGGGGGGGGGGGCTTACTATGACTTCACTGTTCAGACATCCTGTGAGGAGACCTGCTCTAAATATGTATTTACTCAGCTCGTTTCCATGTCACTCATTCCATTCAGACTCCGCCGCCCGACCATGTACAAACAGCTCAGCGCTGAGTGTCTCCTGCTTGTGGTCCAGTGTCTCATCGTGCATCCCTTAGCTGAGGAATCAAACAAGTCTGTGGTGATGCTGTAACCAGTGATGAACTAATTAACATTGTTTCCTGTGATTGTTTATTGACACGCATGAACAACTTCACCATAGAAACCTTTACTGAACATCGAACATCCACCTTCAGTACGTTGTATGTGAACAAGTGTATTACGATGATGTATCCTCAGATGTCATATTTGAGCTCAGTGTGCATAAACATGGTAACAGAGAATGTTTTCTAACTTTTCAAATTTTCACAGTTTCTTGTTTTAAGGTTGTAATTATAATTTTTTTTGGTCCAATGTACATGTTGAAGTTATGCTGTTAACATAAATGTCAAATATATCTCTATAGTCACTTATGTTTGTTTTGATATTTATGGCTCTGTAGCCTTCATTCATTAACTATCCCTTACTATTGATACTATGATTACTAACAGGGATTTAGGATCTCATTGTAAACATTGCATTTATAAAGAGTGCACTCTGTTGTCGTGTTGCTATTGAAAGCTTCGTCAACAAAGAGATAACCTCCACCTGTGTTTATCTTTGGTTGGGAATGCATCTTGTGAATGGTGAGTTGCTAAAGGTGCCTGTCTGTGTCCTTGGAGGGGGTTTGTGTGTGGGTGTGGGTGTGGGGGGGGGGGGGGGGGTTGAAGGAGAGAAAGCTACTACAGAGAGGACAAAACTTTGATCCCATTGATGTGTTTCAGGAGGCTGTGCTGCTGAAACCCAAGCCCAGTAACATGTCAGACTTTGTGAACTATTCTAAGCATCAGTTGCTGACGCCGAGATGAGGGGTGGGGGTTTCTAGGGGCACATATGCCCCTCCATAAGAACTCCCAATAGGAACCGATGGCTGCTACAAGCACCCGTCTGACCATGCAGTCCCTTAATGTTGGGAAATAAAGCTGTTTATAGCCGCCGTATCACAGTTCACGGTCCCACATGTGAGCGTCTGATCAGATCCATTTGTGGATGAGTGTTTTTAATACTCCAGAGGGTTGGGATGAAAAAACTTGTAATCCAGAGTCTGGCCAGTGAGTGAGGTTTAGTGTGAAGGCAGATCGCTAGGAGCTGTAGTGACCTTGGGACCGCTTGCTGAGGGCAGGACAGAATTCCTGAAGGGACACATGGTCTAGAGTGACAAGGCCATCTGCTGTAGCGCCAGCAGTAGGAGGAAGGTGGAGGGGGTTAGACACGGGGGTGCTGAGAATTCCTTTAGCTGGGGTGTGGAGGGAGTAGATATTCTGGGATATCACTGCGAGCACTCCACCGGGAAACGTGTTTCTTTGGCGTTTTTCAAACGGAAATCTGCAGGAGAATTTCTGAACACTTGATGGTGAGTGGGGATCACTGCAGGGTTAAAGGGGGAAGATATTTTCCTGGCCCTCCAGCTCTCCGCAGAACGAGTGGTGATAATGGTCTTGGTGTGTCGCCGTTTTACTTCGGTGGATCCAGTTTCCTTTCCGTCTCAGCACAGTCGGAGCTGAGAGAGCGGGATCTGGTGGTAGGCCTTCTGGCACCGACCCCTTCGGAGGATCATCTTCAAGGGATCTTCTTTGGAGTTGTACTGTGCATGGCAAGGATCTACTTTCTTGCTGCCTCACTGAAATTGCATGGCCTAAACGAATGAATATTTTTATGAGGCGCCTTGCACCAGAGATGGGCCAGGACCAAACCAAGCAGCAGATAGAGAAGGGCCTGAGGTTGTATCAGTCCAATCAGACAGACAAAGCCCTGCATGTGTGGACAAAAGTGCTGGAGAAGACCTCGGATCCTGGAGGGAAGTTTCGGGTGTTGGGGTGCCTGATCACAGCTCACTCAGAGATGGGGAAATATAAAGACATGCTCAAGGTAAGACTCTCTATGCTACCTGCAGTAACTTAATGCAATTGAATTGGCCAAATCAGTACACATTTATGGTTATACTCTTGCATTTCTGTGAAGGCTTAACAATGGTAAAATGTCAATCCACGCAATGATAGTGTTTGTTGTATGTAAAGGTCATTAATATTTATACTCTGAAAAGTTGATGTTATCACATGGTTAGGATAAGTCATGTCTCATGTTTAATACCATGATCATCTGTGTTGTGCAACCAGCAGCAGGATGTGTGTGTGTGTGTGTGTGTGTGTGAGGTTGCAATCCTAATGAGTGAATGCCACTGAATATCTCATCAATTTTATATGTCATCATGTTGCTCTGGAGCGGCACACTCCATGCTGTCGCAGCACTTTAACATTTGATTGATTACTGATCGAGAAGAGGTCAAAGGTTACTCGCTTATGTCCCATTTGCCGTTATCTTGAGAAGCATGGGTTAATTTGTGGCTTCCACACGATGCAGAGTAAATAAGTGCCCTGCAACCCGAGTATGAGTGTGGGGTGTCTTGTTGACATAATCATCTTTACTCAAGCAGCACCCACTCTCACCCTTAGGACGTTATAAAGTGGGGGCCTCATGTCTTTGGATTCATCAGATAATTTCTCTTTAATTCAGTATTTATCGAGATGTAAGACAATCCATACGATTGCCTGCATGCCCTCCATCACATCACACTGACATCTCTCCCTGCAGTACGCCCTTGATCAAATCGACACAGCCAGAGAGATGGAGGACCCGGACTACCTGACGGAGGGCTACCTGAACTTGGCGCGCAGCAACGAGAAGCTGTGCGACTTCCAGAAAACAGTCTCCTACTGTAAGACCTGCCTAAACATGCAGGGCACAACTGTGAGCCTGCAGCTCAACGGACAGGTATGCCTCAGCATGGGCAACGCCTTCCTGGGCCTCAGCGTCTTCCAGAAAGCTTTGGAGAGCTACGAGAAGGCCCTGCGTTACGCACACAACAACGATGACAAGATGCTGGAGTGCAGAGTCTGCTGCAGCCTGGGAAACATCTACGTCCATCTCAAGGTATACTCAGTATGCTGCTTTTACTGCTTTAATGAGATCTAATGGCTGTAAATCTGGCTGTGAGCTGATTTGAATGATCTTAATGGCTGCTGTTGAAACAATCCAAGCCTTTCAGATAAGGAGAATAGAATAAAAGCCTGTTAAAAAACTGAATTACTCAGATGGTCGCAGACATCTCAGCTATGTCATTTGGGTTAAAAACATTCATGGGACCGCACGTGCGACTTGATTGCACAATCAGTGCCAATGTTGCCAGTGTATTTGGGGGATATGATAACACTGCAGAGCATCCAAGCAAACATCATCAATGGTCAGCTCATGTAGTGCTGGACATTGTAAAACAAGGGCAGAGTGAGCAGGCTGGCTGGCAGGGGGCTTATGTAGTACCCTTGACATCAGAGATTTGTAAAAGTAATCCCCCCGGCTTCCCAGGGAGGATTGGTTTCAATGGGATTGTGATGAAGTGGTGTTAGAAGAATGCACTCATATGACACATTATCAAAGAAAAAATATAATTTGCTTGTTAGTGACCCAGAGGTATACTAGTGTACATGTACACTTGTGCAGGATTCTTCATTTGATACCGTCAAAAGTTCAATTGTCGTCGTTGCAACCCAACAAGCCCATGTCAGTTGCATCTGAATAAGATGTTTTGCTGTACATTAGAGGACTTACTTATTGTCCATGTCTGCCAACAGGACTATGAGAAAGCCCTGTTCTTCCCCTGCAAAGCAGCTGAGCTCGTCAATGACTACGGCAAGGGCTGGAGCCTCAAGTATCGAGCCATGAGCCAGTACCACATGTCTGTAGCCTACAGGAAACTGGAGCGCCTGCCAGACGCCATGGAGTGCTGTGAGGTATTGTTTTATAACCGTCCAACACATGATCGCTGTCCTCAGAGACAAACTTACATAACTTATGGAGAATGTCACAGTTTTGGTTTCCTTACCAAGCCCCCCCCCCACCTCCCCCTCTACCCCCCGGTGCCTCTGGCTGTCCCGACGTGGGAGCTGCAGATACAGTAGATGTTGTGCTGCTGACAGGTGCAAGTGCCAGTTGCCGTGTCGTACCAGGCCTCAGACCTCGACCAAAATATGCTCACAGAGGCACCGGTTTAACACTGTTAATGAAGAGGGAGGTTTAAGTCTTCGCTCTGTTCTAATTATGTGCCGAGGGTGAAAAATAACTTGATGACATTGCCTTGGAGTGTAAAAGTATAGTAACAAGACAGCCGGATGCATTTCAGATTTATTACATTTGCCAGACACGTTTAGCCAAATAATTTACACATCTTGTCATATTGGAATACCAGAGTACAAGAGGAGTCCTAAAGGTGAGAGACAAATATGTCTCACGTTCCTCAGCACATCTCACTTTGGCTCATTTGAACATTTGGTGAAACTCAAACTGCAAAACACAAACTGGCTGAATGAACCGTGTAACAGGAGAATACAGCTATTAGTTTCGTGTATGTTATTATTGTGATGGTAAAACACAAGTTATAAATAATGAAGTACATCATTGAGTTGAGTACATTACAAGCATATTATACATACCTTCTCTTGCTGTGCTGCCACTGGATGAAGATGCACTTGCTGCTTCAAAATCAAGTTTCCCGTGATTTATTTTCCAGTCGAATCTTAGCAGCATGTTGGTGTCACAGGAGACTGGGTGGAGAGTGGCCCCTCTTTAATTACTAAGTTTTTCATTTCCTGTGTCTCCTGCTTCAACAGGAATCTATGAAGATTGCTCTGCAGCATGGCGACCGTCCTCTGCAGGCTCTTTGCCTGCTCAACTTTGCAGACATACACCGCTGCAGGCGTGACACTGATGTAAGGTGGCACCAGTTGTGCAAAACAGTGAACTTGTTTCAGAATTGGTTGTTAATCATTATATCTTTGCTTTTTCTTCTACTTAATGAATGAATGAATGAATGAATCATCTGTCATGATCATCTTCTTCCATCCAGAAAGCATTCCCTCGCTACGAGTCTGCACTGGCCATCATGACTGAGATTGGAAACCGTATCGGACAGTCACACGTCTACCTGGGCGTCGCAAAGTGTTGGCTACTGCAGAAAGAATTTGACAAGGTACCTTTTAATACAGTAATATCCAAATAAGGTTCTGAATTGCCCCTCATGTATGCGTGTTGTGTTCAGCAATTCATTCATGCACAGCACAATGAAAGGAATGGCCACGACTCAGTCTGATTGTCAGGCTCTTTTCGGTTTCCTTATTGGTTCTGTTGGTCAGTATTTGTGTTGTCATGTAACTCTCTTTCTCTTTGTTGCAGGCTCTCGATTCTTTGCAGCGAGCACAGGAATTGGCCGATGGAATGGGAAACAAGGTATCTACTCATCTTCAATTACAATTAGATTTACAAACGGCTCAGATCTATTACTGATATCACAGTGTGTATGGCGTTGACAGCCCTTTTTTTCCCTGTGTGTGTCTGAAGCTGTGTACACTGAAGGTTCACTGCCTGAGCGAGGGGATTTATCGGAGTCGGGGGGAGCAGGAGAAGCTCACAGAGCAGGTGGTGAAGTTCCTGCAGTGCGTCGAGGAGCTGGAGCTCTACTGTGGCATGTGTGGAGAGTCCATCGGGGACAGGGACCAAAAGTTACAGGCCTTGCCCTGTTCCCACATTTTCCATCTCAAGTGGGTGCTCCAGCTTATTGTATACATGCTTTTTTATTATTATTATTGTTGCCAGTACATCTTCATGACACAAATTGTTGACTTGCCTTTTAAGAATACGTCTACTGAAGGTTTTCACAGCAGGTGCAGAGAAGAGATCCAGTCAGAGATGTAGTGTAACACATGTTTACAGGCTGAGAGCTAAAGCTTCTGACACTCTGCTGTGCTCTATCCCTTCAGGTGTCTGCAGACAAACGGAACAAAAGGTTGCCCTAAATGTTTCAAGTCCTCCATGAAGCCTGGGTTTGTGTGATCGTGAGAGGGCGTTTGTGCGTCGGATCTGCAGACACAGCGTGATTCCTCACAGGCTCCTGACTGATCTGAGAGAAGCAGGCAGCCTCAGGATGTGCTGAAGATGTTTGAGGAGTCTGCTCTGAGCAGAGGATGCTGAACTGAACTCTGAGCGTCTCAGAGTGCAGCTCTGCGGATGCGATTGAAGGCATCCATCTTTATTACAGACACCAGTCTGTGAGTGACTGAGGCCGACTGACCAGGTACAACTGACAGAGTTACATCTCAATATAAGCTGAAGAAGAAATAACCTACACTGTCTCTGTTGACTGGCCATTGTTGCAGAATTTAAACAGAGGAGTATGTACCGCCCCAAGAGCAGTTATATATCGGTGTATTTGCTGTTTAGTGCATTAGACATTAGTTTAGTGAACACAATGATTAAACTGTCAGTAGTCCTAGTCACAGGGTTTGTCTTTCAATTCAACATTTTACACCACATCAACAGTTTTCTGGTTTTTCATTTTAAATCAGAACACAGAGCCATTTCTGAACTGAATCTGATTTCATACTTGGTATATTTATTATTGTATTAATGTACATACTATTCTCATATTCATTTGTTTTAAAAGTTTGATTTATTTGTGGTGTTTTGTAAAAGTTAAAACTAACTAAAATCTCTTAACCATTCAAAAACTAGTATGTCTTTACAAAACAGGTTCATGCAGCTGTTTTTTTTTTCCTTCTTCACAAAGATTAAGGAGCAGACTCAACACACATTGTGTTCATAGAAATTCCTTTTCTGGAAATGTTTTACTCTGGACTCTGACATCAACATAGTCTTGTTGCAAATTTTGCTAAATATTGTTGAGAAGGAAACCTATTGGGAAAGGATCTTCTTTGACCAATCACACACTTGTCAATTATTTAGATTAGAGCGATAACTATTCAGTCTGTTTTAATGTAATGTTTTCATATTTCTAATCACATGTAAATATGATTGATTGGCAAAATCTCAGTAGCCAGATTTGGATTCACCTCTTGCAAAGGTATTGTAATTTCAAGGTGATTTTAAGGGTGTTGCATGTTTTATTTACAACGCCAAGCAACAAGGTTGGACTACATCAAATTATGTATCCCTGTAACTGCGTATTTACTTACTTCGTAATTTGTTTGTCATAGTCTTTCTTAATATTCAGTGGCTTTTATCATTCATATTACTTGTATTTGTTTAGTTCATATAAAATTTTTTGAAAAAATGCCACAGGAGTCAAAACCATCATGGCTTACACAAGGTTTATTTTTTAGAAACGGAAGGTTTTCCTCAAAAACTGTGAGCTCATTATACTAAATTTATTTATACTTCTCTTTTAAAACATAGATGAGTTCAAATGTATGGTGAACAATGAATAATCATATTATATTAACCCTCTTTGAAAAATTTATAATGGAAATATTTAATGAAACTTAGTTCATAAGGACAAACTTGAGGAATACACACAAAAACTTTAGCTGTTTTTGTTTTCTCTCTTGGTGACCTCATGCGAGTCGGTTTAAGCGTGAGAAGAGAGAGACCAACACATTCACCTTTTACTGCACAAGCACTTATGTTCCTCACTGGAAGGACAACACCAACACCACAGCTCCCGGTTCTCGTTTAAGGTCCCGTCATCCAAACGAACGCAAACAAAACTGTTTACCTGTCGTACAGTCGATGTAAAACTCTTGTAAAGCACAGATGTTTTTTCTTGTCGTGTGAGACATAGAGAAGATTTTACTGACAGTACAGCCGCTCATTAATGGTTTAAACTACCTCTGTTTTTGACTCCTCCTCAGAGGATTGATGCAGTAATAACACAACATTGAAATACATGTAGAATTATTATGTTTTTCTAGACATCATGTTGATATTACAGCGATTTAAATGAAATAAAGTCTGACTAAAATGCATTGTTAATATATTTATGCATTGAGTCAATCCATGGTACTGTGTCGAATATGGAGACAAAATAAAGTACACTGAAAGTGAATCAGGTGTTGCTGTTCTGTGACTTTAGTGCTATTCACTATTTGTATTGTTGTTGTTTTTATTATATGCTATATACATGTTATGTTGGTAATTTTCAAACCAAAAGAAGATGTGAGTGATCACATGTTGATTTAGCAATGACATAACACTGTAACAACTCCACAAAGGCAAGGGTATGGAATACTTGATGCTCATTTAACCAGTTGTACAAGTTTTCTTACTACTCTCAACCAGTCCTTCAGGGTTGTAGCGCCTACAGTTACAACATCTGAGAAACAGGAAGCAAGGAAGGTTTTCTTTCCCGTAACCTCACTTTGCAGGAACACTTAAACCTGATGGCAACAAGGATCTCATTCTCTGAAGAGGAATTAGTTTGTCCTCAGTGCACGGAGATTTACTGCTTTCCAGTTCGTTTGAAATGTGGACACAATATCTGCAGAGTTTGTTTACAGAAATTCTGGGAATGGAGAGGAAGTCGAGAATGTCCCGTGTGTCGCATTGTGTCTGTCCCTGTGAGACCTCCAATTAATTTGGAGTTAAAGTTAGCTGCAGATAAATTTCAGCAGCAAAATAACAGCAGTGAAGAGATGTGTTTCCTTCACAAGAAGAGGCTGACGATTTTTTGTCAGAATGATGAAGAGGCCATCTGTCTCGTCTGCCAGACATCAAAACAGCACAAGGTTCATGAGTGTTACCCAGTGGAGGAAGCTGCACAGCAGAAAAAGGTGAGTAAAAATAGAAATTGTGAAATAACTTGGCACTTTGTGTACAACACAAGATAGGCTACGGAGGATTCAGCCAGTTGTCTGTGATCTGAAGATTTGCAGCTGCTTCGATTTTAGTTTTTGATGTTAAAAAAGTTTGATTATGACTCCAACTAGCAATAATAATTCATGATACCCGTTTCACCTGTTGCCTGTTGCTTTTCTGTCAGTTGATTTGTCTCAACTCTTGTCTGTGAAATGTCAGACAGAAATCTCATCCATGCTGGAAGGCTTAAGGAAAAAGCTCAAAACACTGAGCAAAACAAAGGAGCAGTGGGAAGAAACAAAAACCTACATAGAGGTAAAAATCTGCATGTTTGCTCTGATTTGTTCTTTATAGGAATGCACTTGACATTTCCCTCTATATGGTGCTGTGCTGCGGTGATCCTTTAGTGTCGAAACTTGATGTGACTCATTGGTTTCATTTGGCACACAACACAAACATTCCTTTCATTTACTTGTGTAAACAAACAGCTCCCTCAATATTTCAGACACAAGCGAATGCTAATGAGAAAGTGATCAAGTGGGAGTTTCAGAAGCTGCATCAGTTCCTCCAAGAAGAAGAAGACACTAGATTGAAGGTGCTCAGACAGGAGGAGCAGATAAAGACCCAGGTGATGTGTGAAAAGCTGAAAAACATTTCAAGCCAGATCATGACCCTCTCTTCCACCATCAGTGAACTAGAGAAAGCCCTCGGAGCCAAGGATTTACCATTCCTACAGGTACAGTAACCTGTAGTCATCATTAACATAACATCAAACTAAACTTTGGTGCTCAGGGGTAAGGATTAGGTTGCAAGAGTAATTCACATACAGAAAACAAACACATGTAGGCTAATGGTATTTTCATTGTATCACTGTTGGTATATTGCATCTTGTGAGGTTTTTAAATTATTAAGTTCAGTATATTTTCAAGGCCCACCTTGATTTCAAATATTGGTATGTGGCACTGCTTTCTGCTCTATACTAATAAAGATGAAAAAAAGAAAAGAGAGACAACAATGCATGAAATATATTTAGTGACAAAATCACCACTCATATTGGCCCAGATTGTATTAGAAGACCATGAATGGGACCATGTATGTATGTATTTACAAAATGCAATACTTGTTGAGTTGTTCTGGTTTCACCAAAGAGGTAGAGCAATGCTTTTGGTTATGAACTACTAAAAAAAATGGATACAACTCATTAATGTAGTTAATAATTTAGGCTGTTTTCATTATACGTTGTTATTTATAGTGTTTATAGTTTTTTTCATCACCCTTCAGGATAGACACTTCACCACATCTGTAATCACAGATCCAGTTATCAATCAATCAATCAATCAATCAATCAATCAATCAATCAATCAATCAATCAATCAATCAATCAATCAATCAATCAATCAATCAATCAATCAATCAATGTTATATTTCTACTAGAATATTTTGGAAGCTGAACTTTGTGGTGCTGTTGAACTGCATTGTGTTAAATAATACACAGTTCTCAATAGTCATTTCCAGAAGCTGTTCAGCTACATGTGATGTGCTTGAATCTATGCTGCTTATTCTTTAAGCCAACAATTAATGAACTATATTTCTTCACTTTCTTTCTTCAACTCAAAGGAATACAAGCAGACAAAGAAGAGGTAGGCCTAACTTCCTGTCTGCTAAAATGAAGCTCTATCTCTGTGTTTCCATTAGACAATCACAAATCATTGTATCAATCCAACATGTTTTAGGGTCAGATGCAACATCCAAGAGCCAGAGTGCATCAGAGACATCCTGATAAACTCTGCCGAACATCTGGGATTACTTAAGTTTGGAATTTGGAAGAAGATGGCCAACATCGTCCAGTATGGTGGGTAAACAGGCAGTGTTAATGTTTACTATGGGGTACCAGTATTTCCAATCTGATGAACTTTGTTTACACTTTCAGTCCCCATCACCCTGGATCCAAACACAGCCCAGTCCAACTTGGAGTTCTCTGAAGAGCTGACTCATGTGCAGTTCAAAAGTAAGCGGTCCGTACCCGACAACCCTGAACGCTGCACCAGCCGTGTGTGTGTTCTCGGGGCAACTGGCTTCAGATCTGGGAAACACAGCTGGACTGTAGATGTGGGTCAGAGCAAAGAGTGGTACATCGGAGTGGCCCAAGAGTCCATCAAAAGGAAGAGCACGGCTTTCCTCGCGCCAGCCGAGGGATTCTGGGTAATTGGCCGCTCTAATGGAGACTTCTGCGCTCAGACCTCACCTCCCACCAAGCTTGTGTTGAAGCAGAAGAATCCTGAGAGGATTACTGTAGAGTTGGACTGTGACAAAGGAAAGGTGGTGTTCATCAACGCTGATGATTTGACAACTATACACACATTCAAAGAGAGATTTAAAGAGAAGATTTTCCCCTTCGTCTCTCCTGGACTGTACGAAGAGGAGGGGAAAATCTCAAGCCCCCTGGCAATCTGTCCTCTGGCCATAAAAGTGAATGTAGACCAGACTCTTGCCTAGTCACATCTCTCTAGAGCAGTAGATCCCAACCTGTGGGCAGGGGCCAACTGGTGGGTTGCTGCGGGTACTGCAAGTAAATATTTAGGGAAAACTACAATGGTTTTAAAACAAAATATAGATGAATTAAGTTTTTCAGCACTTCAAATGAAATGACCTTTAAAAATATGAAGGATATTTAAATGTTCAGTTTTCTTTCTCATGTTAAGGCAATGATAGGAGTGTTCACATTTTCATATTGGATAATGACAATAAGAATTTAAAAGAAAGTCAAGAAACAGATGGTGAAGCAAACATATTTCTCTTTCATATGTTTAAATTTAATCATCATCATTGAAATAAAAATTTTAAAAAAACACATGCCTTAGCCATCCACATTGTTATGCTGCCTGTAAGACAATTCTAACAAAAAGGTAGATGGTTGTATAAGTATTGATAAAGTTACACCCGTAATTCAGCAGCACAAGTGTATGTTACCTTTACTGCAACCAAATGAAGCACTAAGAGCAAAATGTATGTAATAATTTATTAAACAAGACTATAACCATCTTCACTTATCTGAATTGTTTCATTTTGCTCAAAGCACAAGTCTTCAGTTCAGTTAATCATAGTGTTGAATTGGTGACATTAGCTCTCCTTGTCCTTGTTCTTTGTTTTCCTGTGTGATGCCATATCCTTCAGTTTGGAGTCCAGTTTTCTTTGCAGGTAAGCTTTCTTATTGGGATCCATGGATTTGTCTTTCTTCCCGCTGCCGGCGTAGAGAACACCTTCTTTGCTTATTCTCATCCGCGCATGAGACTTGGCTTTATCTCCACAGCCGTGAACCTAGATAAGGGTTGACAGGTAAAGATTAGATTTGTAGAGACAAAACAAATCTTCACACAACACAATGGTTTATTATATGAAACTCGTCAAGGGGCTGCATAGGATTTTAAAATATTAAAGTAGAGCACTACTAAACACACAAACAAACCAAATGAATGTCTTACCTCTGGTATATGATGACTGAGACAGTACTGTCTGTTGCAGAAGAGACAGAGCTGTCCTAGAGTTAGCACAGATGCTTTACACTTGACAAAACTACACACACTTTCAGCCTTCTTCACCGCGTTGATCAGTTCGTCAAAGTCATCATCGGGAGCAGCGGCTGCAGCAATGTCGCAGGCACCCGCCTTTGTGCGATTCTTTGCTGGGAGAGAAATGACAGTGTTAGAGACACCGGACTAATGTTTAACACGTAAGAGAAATGTTCAGTGTTGCTAACGAACAAACCTTTGGCCTTCTTTGAAGTCTGGGTCTGAGCTGGTGGGAAGTTGTTCTGCTGCTTTTTCCTTTGAGCATTTTCATCTCTTTTCTGTTGCTCCCTCTTCATTCGCTCCAAATGTAAACTTTTCAAGTCTAACGGAGGTCGAGACTGTGGATCACTTTGGGGATTTGGGATTGTTTCCTCTCCCTGAGCTTCTTCTTCCTCTACTTTCTCTTCTTCTTGTGCTTGTGTCGGCTCCTCAGCTGGTTTTGCCTCCAGGGGCCTGGACACAGTGATACACCTGTCTTTCCCCTCACCTTTGCTCTCATGCACCAGTCCCAGCTCCTCTGCAATCTGGTGGACCAGCAGGCGGTCATGGGAGTTAAAGGATGATGGGAACTGTATCTCACTCTGATTTAAGTTCTTCAGAAATTTCTCCACCTGCTCTCTAATCTCTGCATATCTGTTCTTATTCTGTTCTTCCTCTGTGAGTGCTGATGCACAGGAGTTTGTCTGCTTCTCTGCACCAGCAGTGTTTTCCTTATTGCTGCTACCAGTGGGTTTCTTCTGTCCTTGCTTCACCTTGCTGGGAGCCCGATCTTTGACACTCGGTTTGGTAGAAGTATTACCCTTGTTGTCTTTGTGGTCACGGGCGTAGTTTTGCGGCACGATATCTTGGAGGTACTCAAAAGCTGTTCTAACCTCACCAAACTCAGTCATGTGATTAATCAGGGACTTCAAGAAAGCATGATTCTGGACAGTTTGTGTGTCACACACAACGGCGATGTGGCGTCTTGCACGTGTAACAGCCACATTTATTCTTCTGTCCTCTGCCAGGAAGCCAACTTCACCTGAAATGATATAAACATGTTTGTATGTAAATGTATTCTGCTGAGGTTCATAGTGTGGCAGAAACAAGAACAAGACAACAAAACCAAAAAAATTACCTTTTCTGTTGGATCGAACTAATGACAAGACCACAGCCTCTTTCTCTCTGCCTTGAAATCCATCGACTGACTTAATCTCCAGCTCTGGATGCCTCGCAGAAAGTCTCTGACGCAGAAGATCAACCTAGACAGAGAACATTTAAAACCAAGTGAATTCGATACACAACGGATAGACCTTTTGTTTAATTTTTGATTTTTAGTTTTATGTAACTTTTGCTGAGCAGCCACTGGTGTCAATTACAGGATGCTGTGCACATTTAATCTTGATGGGATCTGAGCAATTAAGGGTATTGGATGTAGCATGCCCACAGCAGCTAACAGCTCATGTACAGAAAACAAAGCCTGTTAGTCATCCAATCAAAAAATATAAAATCACCAGCACAAACCAGCAATCTTATTGTTCCCTCATGTCAAGTCGACACTAACCTGATTCATGGACAACATCTGCACCCATTTATGTTTTACCCAATTTAGTGATAATTTTACAGTAGTATATAAAGATACTGTTGCTCAAGTTGCTGACTTACCTGTAAATTGTAAGGGGCAATAACAGCGATGTCTTTAGCCTTAATCCCAGCTTCAATCAAGGCCTTTATGTGCAGTTCAACAATGTCAACCTCACCTGAGGATACAGGACACACACAGTTACAGCCCAGACAACTGGAGTGATTAAAATATTCTGTTTTGGTTTTTTTTTGCAATGAAGAACAACCGACCTTGATTGCCCTTGGACTGCTCATCCATCTCAGTCAGACCACAGCCTGCTGTGTCTATCAGAAGAAGCGGGGTGCTCGTCTCTTCGACACAGGTGACTCCAGGTAGATCTCTGTTTAGAAACAGTACAGCATGTTTAATAGTTATTTCAATGTGTTATTCTTCGCTGAAATACAAAAGTGAAATATTTTCCTTCACTGAACTGATACTTACTTTAATAAATGTTTCTCTACAGAGCTGTGAGCTGTCAGTCTTCCCTGGTACATCTCTTTGGAGGCCCACTCCATGATGGCACTGTTCATGCGGTACTGAACTGTCAGCATACGGACCACCGAGTCCCCATACATCTGGATAAGTCTCTCCATGAGACTGAGAGACAAGCCTTTTGATGCAGCGCTGTGCAAAACACACGACAATATGCACAAACAATAAAAATCAGAAATGTAAAAGGCTCTTAAAAAGTTTGAAAACCAATTTCCTCAGTTAGCTTTTTTTTTTCAGAAAGACTACCAAAAAGACAAAGCCATTTACAGTCAAAGCCGAGCAAAGAGGCTTAGCAGACAAATCTGTTAGTGGGTTAACAAAAAATAATTTCTAATTATGTGACAGTTAATCAATCAATCAGACAAATAATATGCAGATTAACCAATAATGAAAAGAATACATATTATTATAAATTATATGTTTAAGTTTGAAGTGGGCTGGAAAAAGATGATACATGTTTCAGAATTCAGAATAAATATATGACAACAGATGTGAGGCTGTTTCTGGGAGTTGAACTCTGTTGCTTATTTAATCGTGAAGATTTAGTTATAGAGCAAAGCCTCAGATTCAAAATCTGCTTTTAAAGGAACATGTTTTAGCTGCAGAGAATATTAAATATATATTTTTTTATGTTAATATAGATGTATAAAAGAGAAAACAGTTTTTTACGTTTGTGATTTAATAGTGGGCGGTAGCTGCTTGTAGTCTCCAGCCAGAATGCACTTGCGCGCTCTGAGCAGCGGGATCCAGCAGCTGCTCTCCAGGGCCTGGGCGCACTCGTCTATCACCACCCAATCAAAATGGTCTGCTGGCAGGAACTTCAGAGGGCCGTCATCACAAGCACCTGCAGACACAGACAAGTGCTCTCTGATTGCCTTTCATCGACATGCTACAACTCAATCACATTTTCTTCACTCGAGCCCATTACCGACCTGTGTTGGTTGATAACACGACATCAGCACTTTTTAGGATCTGGGCAATGGCTGTTGCTTCCCTGGTTTTCAGCTCCTTTCTCAGCTCCCCTATTTCTCTTCTGAAATTCACCCGCTCGCCTTTTTCACGTGTCTTCTTTATTCTCATCTTTTAAAATAATTAAAATAATTAAAAATCATACGAAGTGGCACGAACACTCTGAGGAGCATTTGTAAAAAATACTTACAAAAGCTTTATCGATGTCTTTGCGGATGTCAGTGATGATGTTTGCATTGTCACTCTGAGCGAGGATGGCATCCAGTGAATGTCTCTGAATGGACTCCAGCAATCTGGCAGGGTGGCCCAGCCTCAGGACTTTGGCCTTGCATCGGGCTAACCTCTCTACTAGATTATCCACAGCCACATTAGATGAGGCACAGCAAAGGACCTGCACAAAACACAAGATTGAAAATAATCTGTCTGCAACAGCAAGGACACAGAAATATAACAATATGTTCACATTTACACCAATAAGTTCAACTTTCTGTACCTTTTGACCTTGCTTGACTGCTTGCAGAATGATTTCCACCACTGTGGTGGTTTTCCCAGTGCCTGGAGGTCCATGAATCACAGCCAGTTCTCTCTGACACAAAGCAAACGACACAGCTTCTCTTTGGGAATCATCCAGGTTCAGGTTGAAGAATCCAACCTCATCTGATCAAAGAAAAAATAAACAGAGCCAGAATTAGTCTCATTGTTCTGCAAAGTTGTTGCATATCACCAAGCTACCACTTAGCCATGAAGCAAATAGAAGGCATAGCTGTTTAAGTATCACTTACTTGGCTGTGATTGAGAAGATGGTGTTGTGTCTCCAAAAAGAACAGCGATCAGATTGGCTGCTATTCCATTGCCGTATCTATTTAATGCATTTAAAGCACTGGAAACACAAAAACACAGAGGACACATTGGTTTTTTAAGGTCCCATAGCTCACTTTGATCTCTATGTGCTTTGTTAAGACTTTACCAGCATTACGCACTTTTTCATTCGTTTGTAGGTGACGTCATTTGCCAACTTTAAAAGGTTGTAAGCATCTGTATCAAAACTGAGCCCATCCTTTGAATCATCAAAGGCCACACTTATAGAGGTTTGGCTGACCCTCGTCACTATCCCAGTGGCAATCTGAGAGTCTGCGGTGCATCCACCAGTGTCATGCAGGCCAACTATATCACCTGTAACAAAAGATATAAGCAACACATTAGGAGAAATATGAAACCAAACACAACATAAAGATCAAATGTTTTAGTTTTTCATCTCACCAGGTCCAAAGCTGTTGCTTGGTAGAGAGAGGAAGCCGAGATGTTTTCTTGGCTCTAGGATGACCACTGTGCGGCCATACAAGCCTGTGGCCTGACTTCCTATCTGCAGTTTCAGCAAGCAAACGCCTTTATTTTGAAGGTCCTTGAGAGAGATGTTCTCCTGCCATAACCTGACAGCACAAAACAAGACCGCTACGTTATAATGGCTACAACCAATAATAAGATTTTTTTTCCCCCTTTTAATATTTTGTGGTAAAAAAACAACAACAGGTAGGTTAAAACAATGGTTGTATAACAGCTTCTGGTCCAGGAGGTCCATGCAGACCACTTGTGTGCAGCCCAAAATTTATCACAGCACTGACAAACACTTACAAACATGAACACGTCCATGAACACAGACATCTCTACAGCTTTATTTTTCACCTCTATTTTGGAATTTGTCTCTTCCAACCATCACAGTTTGGATGTTGTTTTACTTACTTGGTCTCTGAAATTTCAGCTTCCCTCTCTTCTTGTAGAAGCTCTAGCGTCTTTGACACAAATTGTTCCAGAGCCATCACTCACTAAAAAGATCAAAGTCAGTGTTAGAGAGCAGGTCCAGATACAGGTAAACCTCGCCTTATAGCTACCTCCTTTTCACTGTAACAAATGTTATACACACCAGTCACATTAGATTGATAAAACTAATTGTTTGATATGTTATATGTAAATTTACTTTGATTAATTTTATACTTCCACTACTACTAAGTGTCAACTGTTAATTGTATACTTTGTACCTACTCTATTTGTTGCACAAGTAAAAGGAGTGATTTACATGTGCTTCACACCAGCAATGCAGCTACAAAATAAACAGCCATAATAAATAATCCAAAATATCACTACACTGGGGGTCTGATATTTGTACTTAAGTAGAATTTTAAAAGCTGACTTTTATTTCTAAAGGAATGTTTTAGTTTGTGTTGTTGGTAACTTCAACTTCACAGGAGTAAAACGCTAAGTTACATCCCTTCTTCTTCCACCACGGTGTGTGGCGCATGACAAAATGTTCAACCTGACACATGATTAAACACAAAGCTGGAGCTCTGGCCTCTCTTATAATCTGGTTATAACAGACTAGTTTACTGTCAGTGTCCCACAGGAGGTAAAACCAGCCGAGTCTCTCTTTCTCTGAGCTGTAAATGCTGACATGTTTAAGTTAGCAGCCTGCTAACCACACTGCACTCACACCCCTGACTCCAGCTACAGAGACTGAACGAGACGGTGCCACTCACCTGTCAGAGCAGAGACAGAAACAGCTGGTGAGAGTTAATCATGCAGGACAACTTGTAACTGTTATAATCATGTCTCTTGTGTCTGCTCAGTGGGTTGACATCTTTGGTTTGTTTCAGTCTCGTCGTCTTCTTCGACTGTGAAGACTCGGTAGCATCTCAGCTACAGCGCCGCTACCTGGCAACTCTCGCTCAGTTGCAGTCTGTGTTGCCATGTTTGATCGACAAAAAGAAGCATAACCAAAGCTAATAAACCACCAAAGCGCCCCGAAAGAAGCCATAACTTTTTATTTGAATGTGGCAATTTCTTTTTGCGTGTGTGTTTTCAGTATTTACAAGAAAAAAACAGAAGCTTCCTTGCTTGTGTATACACCTGTTCCTCTCACAGCGCAGCATATTAGCTCATATCCTGTTTTCCCATTACAGTGTGAAAAATATGAAATAGAATAAGTTTTAAGGATACAAAGGGTAGCCCTAATTATTACAACTCTCCAATATGAATTATTTTTCTCGCAGACGGGGGACTAAACAACCGCATCTGGCAACCGTGCTCCCCGGGCCGTATGCGGAACCTTTATTTTGAAAAGCACACATTGCGGAAGTTACACGGCGTCGTTCCCCCAGCAGAAACACGTTGAGCTAAGTTGTCAATCAGAGTGGTAGCGACCGCTCGGCAGCCAGAGCCGAGGAGGAGTTCACCATAAAAACCAGGATATAAGTTTTAACAGCATGAGCGCGGCCGCGGCAGCTCGTCTCTCTCTGTGGTTTCACACCGCGGGAGAATATGCTGCTTTTTAATCTGCCACATCTCAGTCAGGAAGGAAGCACTTGCGCTGCAAAACCTGCAGACCTGAGCTAACCCATTTTTGTATTTTTTTTATTATTATTATTTCATTTAACTGCTCCACGACGCCTTTTATTTCACTGCCTTTTTGGAGATGGAGATGAGACGGACGCTGGTGTTGTTGCACTGCATCTCGTGCTGCTGGCTGGCCAGTGCCACACTTTCAAAAACGGATGCGAGGAAGCCGCACAAAGCTGAGGCTGAGGTGAGTATAACTTCAGGTCTTCCTGCCTTGAAATGGGTGTGAGCTGTCAAGTCTCTGAGCTGTCTGTTTTGTTTTTGCCACTGTGTTCTCCCTTGTTTCAGGCAGAGGCCCGTATCCTCGCCTGTCACTTGTAATCTGTCAGTGAAATGTGCTCCCTCTTCTCTTTGATCCCTCTGGTTAGACATCTCCAGCTGAGTTATCTGCGCTGGAGAGAGGCCTCGTTGTGTCAGACCCGCTCTGGAAAGACATCGTGAAGGAGGAGAAAAGACACTGTGCTCACACCAAGAAAACATTTCAAGGACCAGTGCTGGGATATGTCACACCTGTAAGTCTGACATCCAGTCTCTGGCACATCTACATGCGCCTGCTCCCTTGTTGCTGTACAACCCTGTTACCACATCACAGCATCAAAGGAGAGGTGCAGAGCTTTCAAGTCTGTCCTCATACAATGCTCACAGCAAGCCACTATTATTTACACCATATTTGCATTGGAAGAGTCTGAGACTGCAGTTCCTCCTCGCCAAACTGGCTGTAAAAAGATCCTTTTGTGTTTGTGTGTGGAGCTGGATGCTTTGGTGGGGGTTGGTAATTCACAAACATGAACTCTCATGCTCACGTCATGATGAGTTGGCCAAATGAACCGGCTATTTTTTTTTTTCTATTGCAAAATCTTCTCTGTGTGTTTAATTTCCTGAGTCCGATTTGATGCTTCTCTTTTGTCTTATGTGGAGCTAAGTTTTGACAAAACAAGCAGTGTGAACACATCAGCTTCAGCTCTGGGGCATGGCGATGGTGTAAAACACATTGGCCTGCAAACCCAATCTCTTACCCTGTAGTTGTTTAAGGAGGAACAGTAGTATCTAATGACTCCTGCAACATGTGGGCATTATTTTAGGATTGACTTGATTTGTTCCATCAGTATCTGAATCACGCGTCTCGTTTTCCCCCTTTCTGCAGTGGAATTCCCATGGCTATGATGTTGCCAAACTTTTTGGCTCCAAAATGACCTCCCTGTCTCCAGTGTGGCTTCAGCTCCGCCGACGAGGACCTGAAACCTTTGACGTTACAGGGCTGCATGACCATGACCCAGGTAGACGACAAGCATCAGTGACAGGAAGCGCTACTCTAGTCTTTATCACTCATCAGTGTCATAGCAGAAAGTCAAATGCATATCATGTGAAATGGTGTTTTTGTCTCACCAGGGTGGGTCAAAGCTGTACGCAAATCCAACAAAAAAGTCAGGTTGGGTGAGTGGACGTCCACCTCACTGCCAGAAATACTTTCAGATCTCATAACGTAGCTCAGTGGAAGTGATTTGTTTATTTAAATGCTCCGTCTCCTGTTCTCCCAGTGCCTCGGCTGCTGTTTGACGGCTGGTCTTACCAGGACTACATGACGGTGCTGGGGAGTGAAGATGAGATAGAGGAGCTGGGCAGCGAGCTGGTGGATGTTGCAAAGGTAACACAGCAGCGATGGCGTTCAGCTTTATCTCTCTTGCAACAGTTGTGTGTGACGTTGTTGGTTGGTGCAGTTTGTCTAACGCAGCTGCGGCTTTGCAGACTGAAGGTTTCGACGGCTTCACCTTGGAGCTGTGGAGTCAGCTGGGCGGCAACAAAAGAAAGTGAGTTTTTGCCAGACCATCTAAACTCTGGACATCTTTGTCTTAAGGTGATTCAAGAAGGAAATAAAATGACTCAAACATTTGCAATCTTCTTCATGCAGGGAGCTGGTGCATTTGGTGAAACACATATGTGAGACATTGAAGGCTAAACGCTTAGACTGCATTCTCGTCATTCCACCTGCTGTCACAAGGTGAATGGAAATGATTTACTTTCAATATGTATATAATTGTCCACTATTCATTGATACTAAGTTTTTGTTTTTTCCTTTTCCACTATGATCAGTGCGGGGCAGCCAGGTATGTTTGGCAGGGAGGAGTTTGAACAGTTGGCCCCAGCAGTCGATGGATTCAGCCTCATGACGTACGACTACTCCAGTGGTGCCAGGTGAAGTATATTCATTGAAGTATAAATGGACATAATGGAGGTTGTGACAGTGACACATCAACACACTTCTCTTTCCTCCTTTCTTTAATTTTTGTTTTTCTTGTTTGGTTTTTTTTTCATAGACCAGGCCCGAGCTCTCCTCTGCCCTGGATAAGAGACTGTGTTCTCCAGCTGGCACCGACCGCTCAGTGGAGGCAAAAGATCCTGCTGGGACTCAATTTGTATGGCATTGATTTTGCAAGTCAGGGAACAGAGCCGATTCTGGGAGGAAGGTAAGATACAAATATACAAGTGCTACTGCAGGAGTGAAGTGTAATACGTATTAAGCTTCAGAAATGAGAGTACTCCACTGATTTGCATTCCTGTAACAAGGTCAGGCTCATGAAGAATGTTTTTTATTCTATGCCCTTGGCTCTTTCTTGTCAAAATAAGCATGTAAATTATTTACAATGCAACTTGACAGTTCAGTCAGATACTCAGATGATTTATGATGGTAGCAGTGCATCTTCAGTTCAGAAATGGCAAATGCACTTTACCCTAGCTCAGTTTTTTTTTTTTTCATTTTCAAACTTGTAGCCTTTAGTTTCTCCCACTGGAGCCACAAAAAGCTCTTCTACATTTTTTTTTTCATATCCATAATAGGGCTTCCCAAGACCATAACCAGAATTTGATGTTTAAAGTCAGTGAAGTTCCTTTAGTGTCCCTAAAAACTTTCAAGTGTCCTAAAAATTACATTACTATATACACTTTTCATGAGCATACATGTATATACAACAAAGTTCAGAAAAGAAAACTTCCCCTGTATACCACCATGTCCTCATCAAACCAGAACAAGGACAAAGACACAAAGACACAAAGCTCTCATATGAAATAGCCCAAACATTTCTAACCTTGGTAAAAGAAAGTAAGAAGCTGCAGTAGTCGGCGTATCATCAGGGAATAACGCTTATCTTTCATTTGCTACAGGTACATAGAGATTTTGCGAGAACACAGGCCCAAACTTCTCTGGGATGAATATTCTGCAGAGCATTACTTCAACTACAAGAGGTAATGACAGTGTAATATTTTAAGTCAGAAAATATTCCAACAGCATCTTTTAACAAGGTCCATCTGTCCCTGACTTTCAATTTCAGGAGCAATGCAGTTAAGCATGTGGTGTACTATCCATCACTGAAGGTAAAACTCTTCACATTTTAAGTTAAATTGTAGATAAACAGTTGTTTACAGTAACATGTGGAGATTAATTTTTTTTTATTATTATTATTATTTTACAGTCGATCTACCTGAGAGTCACTTTAGCCACTGAGCTGGGAACTGGAATTTCTTTATGGGAACTGGGACAAGGACTGGATTATTTCTTTGATCTCCTATGAGAGTTGGGCTTGTTAGTTAAGCCGGGGGACCTTGGATCATCAGCACATCGATTCATTATTTTTTTTCAGCAGCGCACCAAAGCTCAGGTGGTGTATGCAGATATTATTTTCCTTTTTTTTTCTCTGCGTGAGCAATTGAGAATGAACTCTTAGTTAATACTCGACCTGTGTGAGGGTCATGATGAAAATGTTGAGAAATCTTGTTTAAATGGACGGAACTGGTATTTGTTGATTTAATAGGTTCAATCATCAGCTGGTAGGTACTTCAGTATGTTTTATTCCTGTTTGTTAATGATATTCTGAAAAGAAAAAAAAAAAACAAGAAAAAATACTTGTGCAGTTCAGTCAGAGTGCAGTAACACATCTCCATCCAGCAACAGAAGGTGCATAAACATCAGTATGTGTAAAGTACCAGTGGCTGTCAGGGTTCATGTGCCACAGATCCGATCTGCTCGGTCTGTTTTGCTCACCATTGCCTACAAACATTTCCGCTCTGGGAAGATGAACTGTCATCAACTATCATCAAGAATGCATCTGTTCCTGATATCAATGGGTTTTTTTTTTGGGTTGTTTTTGTCATTTTTTAAATCTTCAAATCAAGACATTTGATTGTGTGGTTTTTATTAGATTTATAATAACAGCATTGACAAGTAATGAAGTTGTATTTACAGTGTTGCCAAACATCTGTTCTGCCGCAGCAGCATCTTCCAGTATTTATCTGAAATGAATGTTTGTTTAATTACATGAATATAAATGTGGAAACAGAACGCTCTTTATTAATTTCAGTGCTCCTGATTCAAATGTTTCTGTTTTCACTTGGCACTACAGAGCAGGATTAGATTATTTACAGCAAGCGAGGTCGACTCCATGTTCTGGCCAGTTATCAGGTGTCTGTCTATGACCACGTGCACGGCGTCTTCTTGACTTGCTGAAAGAACAAAGAGAGAAAAAAAGAAAGAAAAAATGCAGATTAAAGTCTTTTACTGTGCTGTTTTTTTTTTTTTTTTTTTAATCTGTGCTCTTCAGGTAAACTCACCAGTGTATGACCCTCCACTGTCTTTCACAAAGTCTTCCACAATCAGGGGCAGGTTGGCAAAGTCAGGCCTCCGTACCAGTTCAAACACTGACGGCTTTTAACAAAAACATTAACTGTTAATAACACCGAAAACATAAATACATCTACATATATTGCCCTTATGGTGACTGGAGGAAGAAAGACTAACCCCTGTTAAACTGTAGCCACTGAAGATCCACTTCTGCCCCTCGGTGGCACAGCACAGAGCCGACACTCCCTGTCCCACTGCACAGACCGGCTCTGCACACAAACGGAAATCAACCTTCATCCAAGATTGTACAGATTACATACTGACTGCTTTTAAAACGAGCTCCACACTCACTCTGTTGAGAGATGAATTGTGTGAGAATGCGGTGCAGAGAGCCGCTGTGTGCCAGGTCGTTCAGCGCCCCGGGACAGTCAGGGAGGAGCAGAGCCTGGTATCGGGCACCTGGAAGAGGTCGTCATGACATGAATGAGCAGAGTTCAACAACCAGCAGCAAGAGGAATGAGAGACATGAAGTGAATATCCTCACCATCTATAGATTCTAGTTTGGCCGGCGTTGCATAAGGTTTCACATTGAAGTCTTGCACCCATCTGGCAGTGCTTTCATCCACTCCAACAAAGTCTATTGGCTTCCCCTGCAATTCACAGAAAGACTCCTTATCTCACTACGGACAAACATAAATCATGCTGAGGTCACAGGTGTTGAGCAAATGTGCAACTGATTTGTAGGGCTGAAATAAGTCGATCAATTTGTTGAAGGGAAGGGGAAAAAAAGTTTGCTGTTTGATTTATCATCTCGCTTGTCAGGATTTCTTTCTGGTTTATGTAAGAAATATGAGGACATCACGTTGGGCTTAAATTTATTTTAGAATATTTTCAGTGCCACCGTGAAGCCTCCAGTGCACATACACAGAGCTTTCAGTACTATTGAAGAGCACTGATGAGACATCATTCATAAAGGCTTTAAAGGCTGTAATTACTTTACTAATGCCTCACAGATCAGCTGAAAGCCATTAATAGGGACAGTTTTGGGTTGCCAGACTGTGGAAGATTCCACTTCAGCATGTCACTGGGCCGTTGCTGTTACATTACATTACATTCATTTTGTTCAACAAATCTTTAGTTTAAGAGTCAAGGGATTTTCAGTTTTTGATAAACCATCAGTGAAAGTTAGTCATAAATATATAACTATATATATTCTCCTGATATCTATAAATTATTGATTCATAAACAATCAATAATGAATAAAATATGTAGCTTTAATATTCAATTGCAAGCCTTTTACAGCATTTTGTAAGCTGGTGAGATCCTAGTTATAGGCTACTTAATTAGCTTTCTTTCCTGTCTTTTTCTTTACAGTGGACATAAAACCACAGCCCACTGTGTTGGTTTCATTTTGTGGCTGGCAGCTATTTTTCAGAGAGCAGATCAACTCTAGAGGTTTGTTCTAACAGAAACTTTTAAAAGTCACCGAAGAAGCTTACAGAGAAGTTACCTTCTGCCCACTTTGACCCCTTGATTAAAAGAAGAAGGAGAAAAACAGAGAGAGAGAGAGCTGCAGTCTTACCCCAGGTGTGGCAGTCTGGAGATTAAACGCTGAGCTACACAGACTGAAGCACTGGTGGAAAGACTTGGCGGACACTCCTGCATGAACAAACACACCAGTATAAACCAATAAAAACAACAGACAGCACTGAACAACTGATCATTAGCACAGCACAGTGTTAAAATCAGAGGAAAAGAGGAACTGCAGGACTCTGACTCTGACTGGTTCAACACTGAGTCGTCGCTGTCATCATCATCATCACCACCCACCTTGAGCAGAGGCGCTGGCCACGATCAGACACGTCGGTTTAGCAGACATCTCGTTAACCTGTGTTTCCTCTACATGGGATAAGTTCACCTCTTTGAAAAGGATAACAATGAAACTGTGGTTGAAATAATAATGCAGGGCAGTGGGGGGAAGAAAACGAACGAGGAAGACGCTGTGTCACCTGACAACAACATCCGCTCAAAGGATTTCAAAATAAAAGCCCAATGTCTAAGGCGAGGGGGAAATGTGACGGTATGGTTTTTATTGCTTTTAAACAAACAATATTTTGTTTGTCACTTTACATTATAAGTGCAGTAAACACAGTGTGGAATACATTCAAACAAACAAAGATTAACAATAAGGCTAACTTTTTTTTTTTGCTACATTACATGAAAATAAAACTTTAGAAGTACCACGCCTGTGATTAGCATAAAACAAAGCATCAGACTTTCCAGAAAACAACAGTGCTGTCCAGCAGCATTACTGTATCTCTAGAGTTTGTAATCTGAAAAAAACATCATGTCATGGCTTTTTAACTTCACAGCATCCAGAACTGTGTGAATAATTTGGGGCAGTCAAATTTCTAATCAAATATTGTAGCATACTACAAATTCATTCAAATATTTGACACATTTTGTGAAATTTAATCAGACATCATCAGGATGGATCTTCTTTCAAATTTTGATAAAGGCAGCAAGTAAACATCATCCCCACAAGCTGAAAGAAAAAAAAAGACACCTTGTTAGTTCCACACTGTGCACAGAAGCAACCTTTGTTTACTATTCAACAGCTCATACAACCTTATTAACTACTTTGTCAAGTGGTTATAGGGTTTTACCTGTAGAAATGCAATGCCAATGCCCACTGCGCCGAGAATATACAACTGACTCAGGATGAATTCCTCTAATTTCATGATGCAGCCTCCCTGACAGCATGAGAAATGAAAAGGAGTTAATTTTGCTTTAATTCAGCAGCCAGAACCGAATGAACAGATACACCCACCTCCACTTTGTAGATGTTGGAGGGATGATCCCTGAGGCCGCAGAGGTCACTGGGAGTTTTACAGCAGCTATCAGGAACCAGCCGCTCGTGAGCTTGGATCCACGGGCTGTCTGCCCAGTCTGAGAAGTTGGTGCTGCCACAACACATAAACTGAAGGAGGAGCAGAGGAAGGGCAAAAGGATAAGATACACAAACATATGGAGACTGAAGGGGATTCATTTAAAACTCTCTGGTCGCTGAGATTTTCCTCAGTAACTGAAAAGGTGATTCAAACATGCAGTATCACTTCCCCACCTCCTGATGAAGCTTGTCCACAGCGTGCGTGACGCTCTCCTCCCCTGGCTGCTTGTATTTCTGCTGCATGGTCACCTTCAGGTTCTGTCTGAGCTCGTCATCCAGCTGCAACACAGGAGAAGCATTTTAGAGTTTGTGCAGGAAATATATTTACTATGTCTTTCCTATGTGTGTAAAGCTATACATGTCACAGTCAATAAAAATAGCCCCTCATCAAGTTTCTTTCCGCCCCCGTAACATTCCACTGTACCTGTGCAATGTCCACATATAACTCAAAATATATCAGCTCAGATCCTCTGCCCCCTGCCCCCCTCCCAACACCATATTTCACAGGCATTCCTTAAATTGATTTGCAAACATAAATAGTTTTGTTTCTGAACTGGCAAAGTGCAAAGGTTGAAAACGAGCCATCATATATCAATCTGTCAGAGGAACAGGTTGATATAAAATGGAGACAGATGGCAGCAGATTACCTGGTAGCAGAGAGGGAAACACTGGAGCCCGAGAGAGGGGGAAAGAAAGAGAGGTGTGAGAAAGATGGGAAAAAAGGACAAACAAAGAACATGCGCAAAGAGGATTGCAGAGAAGATTTCACAACAGAGAGGGCAGCAACTGAAGCATTTCATGGGCGGTTAAAAAAAGACAAAGAAATGATATGATGGAGGGGAAAGTAAAGGTGTTTGAAATCACATAAAGGGATGATGGAATAACAAAAACGCATTAAATACAAGAACAAAGACAAATAATGTACAAAAACTTGCAATTGCTGTTAAACCTAAAATAAACATAAACCAACAACAAACAAAGCAATGAAAAAGTACAAATACTTCACCTCTTGGTAGGTTATGTAGGCCAGCACACCAGCAATGATTTCCAGTAGGAAAATGCAGAGCAACAGGACCAAATACTGTTGAAAAGAGGCATAAAAAAAACCAAGAGCACATCTGAAAATCAACTTCCGTTGTGAAAAAGAAATCCCAGCATTTTTCAGATGGTGTTTCAGTGCATTTCTCTGCTGAAATATGACATTAAATGTGACTTTGCATATGGCAACAGCTTTGGATCTATCTGTGCATGAGTCAAAAAGCAAAATATAAAAGTCATGCTCTAGAGAATAACTGGTTTAACTGTGGGAAAGGAAGTTATTCATTACAAAGGTCATGGCAAATAGCCTATGGAAATAGACACAATGTGACAGAGCTTGTGCAGTGCTGCTCCAGTATTATACCCTCTCACTGCGTATGTCTGTCCCCCTCACTGCCTCTTCAGTCCAAGCAGCTGCTTGTGATGCCCCTCATTCCTCTGGCATGAGCTGCACTCTAAATCTACACTCTTAAAGACACACTCTGCGTGACTTTGTCTGTTATTTCTGACAGCAGTGTCCATCTGACATAATGGGCTGCACTGCATGCAGGCCTACGAGACAGAAGGTCACCAAGGATTAACTTTCAATACACATGGACCCAGACTAGCTTGTGTGTGTATAAACAAGAACTTAAAGTGTCTTTTCCCGGTTTCTGATTCCACATAATTAAATGAGGTTAAGGCTGCAGTGGAGCAGAGTGAAAGTAAACATGACAAGGTTTTAATAAAATGTTTCCCAGCAGTAGAGCTCTGTTTTGTGACTGATCCACCTTACCACAATCAAAAGACTCCTCGTCTCTTTCAGGGTGGCACAACATCCAATTATCCCGGTCACTATCACAATGGCCCCAGCAGCGATCAGGATGTAAGCCGAGGCTGAGTAAAAGCCTGAGTTCAGTAAACTGATGTAGTCGCTTTTTTCCACCAGAGTCCACACTCCCACTGCCAGCACAGCTCCTCCAGCCACCTGAAAGAAGGTCTGTTATCAGCACAACTCAAACCAGATGCCCCTCTGAGGAGTTTTATCAGTTATAAACGAGCTCCTAGTGATGCTAAAGATGGCAATGCCTGTTCTTTCACTGTGAGCCTCAAGAGACATGAAGTCAAATTTGTTTTCTTTTTTTTTATCAGATGCAAGTAAATCAGTTTCATATATCCGAGTTGATACTTGATGAAAACGCACCATGAGAAATGAATAGGTGACACGAGAACTGATACAGTCTGTCTTTGAAGCCCAGAGGAAATGAAAGTTACTAAAGTAAAAACTAGAAAAACGTAATGAAAAAATAAACTCAAGCGTCTATTGTAAACAAAAGGTTAGAGTGTCTGGATTTTCTTTGAAGTACACAATGTATGAAGTATTTTCTTTCCTGTCTCCTCACTAACTGTTGTAACCATTGCAAAAAAAATGTAAACAATAAATTAATCTGAAATGTTGTTTAAAGGAACTATACATACCATTGCATAATACACACATTTTTATATTAAAAGATAAGTAATAGTGAGAACCAGTGTAAATTGTGTAGTTAAATAGATGTGAATAAATGTGTTAAAATCGTAATTCTTCCTTGTTAACTTACCCAGAAAAGAATATTGAAGAGAAAAAGCAGATATTTAAGACAAATTGTTCCACAGGTAGTTTTCTCATGTTGTGCTTCCATTCTGAAATACAGAAGAAAAAAAGGAAATATTAGATTGTAAAGTAATGCATAAACTCAGAAAACATCAGCAAATGAAGAACTTTTGGAGAAGATCAGATTGCATAGTTTAATATCCCCCTCGAGACATACATTTCTCAGTGAGCAAGTCACTCCCTCCAAAACTGCTCCCACGCTATACACAGGGGATTACTGTCACACATATCAGTTACTATATTGCACGATGGATTAAGCCTGTTAGTGCTGTATCTGATGGAGACTTGTTGGTTGAGGAAACACATGGGGTTTCCTCTTTTGCTGAGCTTCAGTTTCACCTTTGGTGGGAAAAGGTGATTGGAGTTCAAACTTAACCACAGTATAAGCCTTTCTGAAGACATGCTGTTTTTCCTCAAGGTTTGTTTGTAAGGTTTTGCATGTAGTACAAACAAATAACACTTAACAGTGGACCAAAAATAAAATGGGGTTGCATTTCAAACTTGCAAAAAAAAAAAGTTGGGATAAAAGAGCAATGGAAAAAGCTCACTGATGAAATCAAATCTGTTGTGGGGAAAACATGCTTAACATGTGTCACATGTCAACCGGCAGACAGATATATATGTCCCCATCTCTGTAACTCACACTCCAGTGATATACTGTTGACATTTAACTATTTACCTAATGAATTAGTCTCTTTTTACCCCCAACCTGAACTGAGCTGAACTTTCTTCTGTTTCTATTTTAAGAAAAACTGTGACCTGGAGCATCATGAGAGATGGTGACTTCAGATTGTGGGTAGATATGAGTGCAGCACTCTGGATAAAGCCATAAACACATAAGCAAAGGGTACAAAAGATATAAAATAACAGGCACATTTCATTCAACGTTGTAAGAGTCTGCTTCTTTAGCTCCAAGTCAAAATACTCCATGTGGGAATGTGATCATCTGACAAAAGAAAATCTAACGGTCAGTTATTTTTAACTCATTGTGTCATGGAAAAACTGCTCTGCCTTTCCGCTGAGACCAGATTACTCCTACCTGATTCTCTGTGGTGGGCCCTGAAGGATGTAGATTATTGGGGTAGCGTCTTCCAAGCTCCCACTAACCCCAGTGTCAATGTGCTGCTGTCTTTGAAAGTTAACTGCAACAGTGTAAGCTCCAACTTGACACCCGGAGCCAAACCTCCTACCCAAGCGTCTGAGCGTCGGTCCTCTTTTGGCACAGCTCAGGCAGCTCGCCCCCTCACAAGTTATACAGAGGACATGTCTGCCCCCAGCTGGTTTCTCATGCTTATGAGCTTTTTAAGCCCCATAAACAAAAGTTGAGCTTACCAATATGTGCTCAAAATGTCTCAAAAGACAACAACAGAGGAGTCGTCAAAAATATATTTTATTGGGAGGTTTCACAATATACAGTGGCAAGAAAAAGTATGTGAACCCTTTGAAATTTCTTAGTTTTCTGCATTAATTGGACATTAATTGTGATCCCGCATTTATCTTAGTCACAAGTATAAACAATCACATACCACACAAACAATTATAATATCTCATGTCTTTATTGAACATATCCATTAAACATTCACAGTGCTGGTGGAAAAAGTAAAGAAAGACTAAATCTTAGTTTCAACAGTCCACAAAACATTTTCCCATTAGTGTTGTGAAGTGGCAAATTTCAGGCCTTCAATGGGAAGCAAAGCAATTCATGCAGAAAACTAGGAAATTCCAAAGGGTTCACATACTTTTTCTTGCAGCTGTACATAACATGTGTAAACCTTACAGATAATGTTCAGTAAACTTATTCCAAGATGAAATGGCTCTGGAGGAAAATGTAATGAACTGTAGTGAGGACAGCCCCAGCGTTTCTTCGTCTTTTTATGTACAGCAGCTTCTTTTAGTCGTGTCCTCGCTCAGTAAAAGTGCATCTACGTACTGTCGATCGTGCCGGGCAACCAACACCCTAAAATTGCATAAAAAGTACAAAATAAATCACAGAGCAGCAGAAACCACAATGTTTGAAAACAGAAATTAGTTTACATTTCACAGCACTGCTGCTTTGTGATAAAAAAATAATATGGTGGGAACTATATATCTATTACTCATCAAGCTCATCAATATGTTGTTTGTATGAACACAGGTTTGATTCATCTCTGGTTAATAACAATGGGTGCTTTTCAAAAATTGCTAAACTGAAGCCTCCAAAATAACCATGATGTTACCTTTTCAATGAAAACTGATAAAACTGAATTGATCTTAAGTGTTATGAGGGTGTAGGATTCGTTGGAGGACTGTTTTTGCTGCATTAGTTTTGCTGGGTCTACACTATGATCTGCCAACCGAATGTGGCTACAATGACATAAATATACAGTGACTGATTCAGTGTAATAATCATAAATGTTGCAGTATAGAAATATAAGGTCATACCCAGCCAGGTCAATCATCAGCTCCTCCATGTTGTATCCTGTCTTGGCACTGCACTCATAAAACAAAGCTTTGTGGTGCTGTATAAACAAGGAAACAACATTTTTATTTCACTTCACTCAGAATTGAGAAAAATCACAGAGGAAAATGGTTTGAATATTCAAATGCACCTCACCTCTGCCAGCCTCTGCCCGTCCTCTGTCGTCACTTTTCTGCCATGTCTGTCTGCCAGGTCCAGCTTGTTCCCCAGCAGCATTAACACTGCACCGTCACACATCTTCCTCTGCGAAGGTCACAGTGTACATATTTAATGTATCAGCATTAAAAGACTGAGGCAAATATACAAAAACTGTAATGTTGCACCATCCACATGAGCATCTGACAGAAATGCCCCAAATAATAAATAAAAATGGTAATAGACAAATGGTACTTGTCTCTACAGAAAAAAAGACAACAACATACATTCAGATATGAACAAATACAGCAATAGAACAACTGCCTCCATTGGTTTGCACATGCCCATTATAAAAAACCCAACAGATACACATTTTCAGTAATACTGTGATGATGTTAGCAAACAATTACAACAATGGTGTCTCCACATTCTAGCCTAGGTGGTGTTGAGGTCTTTAATAAAGAGGGGGCAGAGTTTTAGAAATGGTTGTGCTCTGTCTGCCTGAGGGGAGGAGCTGATATTCAGGGTGGAGAAGATGAGTTGGATTTGAGATTTTCTGTGATTATTAAATTGCAATGTAAATAAAATGTGTGCCTATTCAAATTGGAGTAAACTGTTTTGCATGTTTTTACATCCACGCAACTGTGACATCACTACCTGCTCACCTTTACAGAGTCCATCCATCCTCTCACTGCTGTGAAGGAGGAGGGTTGCATTATGTCGTACATGGCGAGAAGGCCGTCAGCCTTCCGGTAGTACTGCTCAGTGATGCTGCGAAACCTGGAGAAAGAGCCAGAAAAACACAAATAGGAAAAGGAATATTAACACAAAAAGAAAAAAGTGGGTTATTAGGAGTAAGAAATATAATTCTACAGCTGATTTATCTGACCTCTCCTGTCCTGCAGTGTCCCAAAGCTGCAAAGTGACTGTGGTGGAGCCCAGAGTTAAAGTCTTCATGTGGAAATCTAGACCTAAAAACAAAAGCGGGCCCCACTCTCATATCAGACTTCTACACAGAGAGGCAATTGAATAATTGAGAAAGTGATAAAAAAAAAATTGAAAGTCTTACCAGTAGTTGCACTCATGTTATTGTCGAAGCGTCCTGTGCAGTAGTGCTTGATGAAGGAGCTTTTACCCACATCGGAGTTCCCCAAGAAAACCACCTTGAACACTTGATGAGGTTGACTGACAGATTTGCACTACAATTTGGGTAAAAAGCCAAATTTAATAATTTGATCTAATATATATTTGTTTCCAATGCCATTAAAGGGAGCACATCTTTGCCAAAAATATAAAACCTGTGCTCTGTATTCTACAAAAGCCTTGTTATATCATTATCTCCCTCTACTATACTAAAAGATAAATTATGTACGTGTTTAATTTAACATTTTCCCTACCTGAGTTTGAGCCTGTTCAACATTTTCAGCCCTGACTCTACATGACGGTTGGCGTTTCTTGGTTGTTTTTGTCATCACTTTGTCTTTGTCCTGCTCCAACTCATCAGACGAGCTCAGCTGTCTTCAGAATCAGTGAATACACAAAATTAGTGACTTCCTATGTCAATGTCACTCACTGCCAAGATGACAAATGTAATATCAGATGCATTTAGTCATACAAACCTTTTCAGTGGCTTGTCTTGCAGTAAGTAGTTACCTATGACTGACCCTCTCTTCTGCAAAGTCTTTGTGACATGTGGATTCTAAAAAAAGTTTTATGTGGAAAGTGAGGCAGAAGAAACAAGCAGCGTTAAGATTTCTGTCTTGGGAAGATATTTATAGGCATAAATAACAAACAGATGTGCTATAACAAACAGATGTGCTATTGTTTCACACTGACAAGTTATTTGGTACATTTAAAAAGCAAGGATTCAGTCCAGTAGTGACATTTATTCTGCTACATAGTAAATAAACATCATAATCATTTATTAGCAGTACACGTATTCCACTATAAATTATGACATGAAAAAGAGAAAAACGGAAATAATCGACAGGCAAATGATTTGTGACCTTTGTCAGAAAGTTTGTTCAGAAACGTAAATACAAAATTATCTGTCATATTAATCTTCTACAGGAATGTGTGTTAGGATGAAAGGAAACCCTGCTGAGTGTGAGGATTGTGATAAACAAGGACTTTATCATTTTGGTAAATACTGACCCATTTTAGTTCACCTGCATAAATAGTGCTATGTACAATATCATTAATAAACATATATATATTTATACTATATATAACACTCTTTGCTTCACTGCGTCCTTGACACAGGACTGAATAAATGCCTTTTCAACACTTCACCAACCACAACTAGAAGAGAGGACAAAACAACAATATTGCTGACATGCAAAACTCTTTAACAGTGTCAGAGAGATTGACACAAGTTCAGCCAATAACCAAACAATTAACAGCTGCCCATATAAATAATCATTGTCCAGAGGGTGGACTTAGGTTAGGGTGGGTAGATCTGCTGTGTCCATGGGGTACAAAGGTCTTCACGGAGGTAACAGTTTAATGGAAGGACAGGAGCAGGAAGGACAGAGCTTTTGTGACTAACCCTCTTCTGAGTCTGTTGTGAATCTTTCTCATCTCGCAGCCTTTTGTTCATATCCCTGACACAAAAAGAGAAAATAATTTAGGACTGCTCATGTTGACTGATCCATGTTTGGAGCAGTAAATGGTTGAATTAATCAATTGTCAGGACACTTGAGTTAGACAGAAACTAGAAAATAGCAGCAGGACAGACTTACCTCAACAGTTCCAGTTGTCTCAAGAGGCTACCCTTCTCTTTCTGCATGTTTCTGGACACCTTCATCACGTTTCTATGGTGACACAAAAGATCAATTACGTATTTTGTTAAACAAACCAACAATAAAAAGTGATTCTAGTAAGTGCAGCCAAAGCTTGATGCACAATTTCTCTGCTCCAATCTCCTCTAAAAACTGTTGTTACAAAACAACAGAGACAATCCTTGATTACCACAAACATGGGCACTGTGGATTGTTTGATAAATCCCACATTCCCAGTCCTGATGCCATAAATGTTCACATATTCCTCACAGAAAATATGTTTTCTAAAAAGATGACAGTGCTCAGCTGTATTAGGGTTGTTTTTTAACAACAATAAATAAATGGTCAATCAATTAATAAAATATTGTATTATAACACGTTGTTGGTTTTCAATCTATTCCTGAAGAATCATGCCAGCTGTGTCCTTTAATTAACCCCTTGTATTCCTGCATGTTATCAGATCATCTGCCAGGAACCTGGGAGTCATTTTTATGCTAAACTGAAATCCAGAGTATTGTTTACAGGGATTTTATTACTTTTTCTATACTTTTTAAACTTGCTTAATATGCAACTGGATTTGTAATAAATACATTTAAAAAAAATCTTTCATCAACTCTAGGAGTTTGACTGGAACTAAAAAGGGAACTCATATGACATCCATACGTATTTTTTGGTTTCAAAACAAAGCATTCGGTTTACTTCCTTTCCTTTTAAGAAGTAGGATTGAAATAAAATGATTGTGATTAAGGATAAGGATGGAGTGTTTTCATGAATGAATCTCTGATGTTATACTTGGGACATTGAGGTTCAGCGTGTTGTTCACCACTCACCTCTGCCTGTCCACTTGCTCCTGGGCAGCGTTGAGCTGCAGCAGGCTGAGCTGACCCAGTGCAGCCTGCAGCTGCTCTCTGCTGCTCTCCACCTGCTCCTGTAACTGGATGTTGAGGCTCCGCAGCTGCTGGTTCTGCTCCTTGATGTTTGCCTGCTCACAGCTCAACTGCCTGATTCTGGTCTCCATCTAAGGAACAAAGACAGGTCCTGTTAATTCATTCATTCAACCATAGCACGCGTGACACATAACATTTGTGCCATTTGAACATGTACCTCTTTCTGTTTGGCCTCTGTACTCTCCAACTCTTGCTCACGCAGCTTCAGCTCGACCTCCAGTTTCTGACCCCTTTGCTTCCTTTTGATACTGTCCTTGATTTTACAATAAATTCATTAAATGTAATTAGGACAATCACTTTGGTTAAATGTGACAAATATTGGACTAAACAGCACACATGTGTACCTGAGCCTGGAGTTTCTGTCTTTCCTCTCTCAGTTGATTTTCCATGTCTTCATATATGGACCGAACAACCTGATCGTGTTCGTTCTCACGTCTAAAACAGGAAAAATGAAAAATTTTTAAAACTCAGACTCAGATCACTCATCACTACATTTGGCAGACTTTATGTAGTTCAGTACATCAGTGTTCAGAGGCCAGTGGGAAGAATAAGAGACCTGCGTAAAGCTTGTTCCAGGTTGTCCCTCTCTCTGATGGAGTCTTGTAAATGGGACACAGCGTGGATCAGGACGCCCTCAAGAGCACTCAGTAGTTCTGGTCTGTCTCTCTGGAGCTGACACCACAGAGAACAGAGCTCCTGCTGACTGAAACACAACAACACAACACACAACAGTTAAAGGACCGAGCATCTTCACTTTAACAGCACATCACTTTCTTCTCGTAAAATAGACTGTTGTGAGCTGTAAATGAGAATATTAACCCAATATACTTTCAGTTTTGTCTTTTTTTAATGTAGCTGAAAACAATCATAATCGAATTAATCTCAGGATAACATCCTGAGATTAATTCGATTGATCAACTATTTTTAGTCTATAAAATGTCTGAAAATGGTAGGAAAAAATCAGATTAAGATGTTTCTCCCCCCTCAGTGGCTTTGATGAAAAAACAGTGATCTTACTCTTTAAAAAGTTTGTCGGCTCCCAGCTCCATCAGTATGTTTACAAATCTGTCTGCAGCGGCATCCTGGCACCAGTCCATCTGGTCCACATCCTCCTCTGCTTCGTCTTGGCTCAGCTCAGTTGAGTCCTCCAGTCCAATCAGCTCACCTGCACCACAGATGGAGAAAGGCACAGGAATTTGTTTTAACTGAATGAGTAAAGTTTTTTTTTTTAATGAATATTAGCTTCGCCCAGTAAATCATGGTAACACTCACCAAGTCCTGTGTTGAACTCAATGGGAGTAAGGAATCCATTGCTCTCTCGGTCTAGACTTTCAAACACTGTCTCCAGCTGTTCTGGGGACAGCGGCAGCTCCGCTTGTAGCCTCTGACCAGAAGGAGACGCAAAGTTCAGGTCTCTGCAGTCATCTTAAACGTTGTTACTCTGCCACACTGGAGACTCACCTGCATGTCCCTCTTTGTGATGAACCCTTTCCCCTCTTTGTCACACAGCACAAACAGCTCCTTGGCCTTCCCCATGGTCTCTGCCTGTGGGCTCCCTGGGACGACCTCTCTGGGGGAAGCCAGGGGGCTCCACCCCCGGCCCGGCCTGGGACTCCCGGGGGACAGGACCCGGGGTCTGGGGCTGACTGGGACGGTCTCGCCACTGCCTTGACCCACCAACACTTCGCCATCGTTCAGCCACATAGACATTACTGAAGAAAAGAAACATGGATCTAGGTGTGCGAGTGGTGTATGTATCTATAAATTAATTAAACAGCAAAACAATCAGCAACTGTATTGATTTTGTTAAAGTGTTTCTTCCCTTTTGAAAAAAATGTGAAACAAAAATGTGAATTATGTTCAAATTCCAGCTTCTCAAAAGAGAGACCTTCCGATTTTCTTTAGCAGGTTATGGTGGAGAGTTTTACTCATTACTATTTGCCATTTCATAGATTTAAACATTAATTGCAAATAACCAGCAAATTATTTGGTTGTAAGTATATTTACTAGTTTCAACCCTAATAAAAAAGTCTCAGTCTGTCAGCAGCATCTCTGGAAATAATTAGAGACATTAACTATTATTTTCCTAAAGAACTGGACTGAATATAATGACTTTTTGGATCTTCTCTCCCAGTGCACCGAGCTGGCCCCGCAGGTCCTCCCTTGTCAAACATGAGGTGAAGAACAAACTATAATGTGCAGCGTCACTAAGCTGTGTGTGCACATGGTCTACAGCTGCTGAACATGTCTGCACTCAATTAGTTTTTTATGATTATGTGAGGAATCCAACATTAGGGAATTTCTCTGACACATTTCTATGCAAATGTCAATATTCCCCAGAAAGGTTATGACAGAAATGTTTGCAGACAGCAGAGCCAATTATGCTCAGAGTTTACTTAGGAGAAGAAAACTTAAATAAATGCCATGCCAGCAGTAGTATCCATGACAGGTGCATCAGGATGTGTAGAGCGTAAAAACCAGGATGGTGTCATGTGAGAAGTGTTACTGTGTGCCTGAAGAGGAGGGTGCATGGCCATGGGAGAAGAGATGCAAATCAAATATTTGCATTGTCAGAAATACCACAATTACAAACAAATGTCATGTTCAAGAACTATGGGGAAAACAGTCCGCAGTATCTACATGACATTCACAAAACAGTGATTTATGACAGCGTCACACACAATAAGTCCTCAGATTAAATGGTATATCTATCACAGAGATAAAACATAACACAAATCACAGGTAGTTTTGTTTAAATAAAACAAGAAATTCAAAGGGGTATCTCTGGAGCTCACCAGGTTAAAGTGCAAACTGAACTGAAATGTGCCTAACTAATACATGCAATCTATTCCTGCTATCTATGAAGTCATAAAACCTTAAATGCACTGACTTACAAGTGACAAGTAAAGCGATTATCTTTATGCCTTAAAACCATCTTATGACTAGATATACAGGTTTTCCAGATAGGAGGTGTATGTTAACATGATATGTTAAGGATGTCTAACAAGACTTTAAGTAAGCCTACAGCCACACCAAAGGTCAAATAAACACACCTCTGATACACTGTTTAGCAAGGTCGGTGTGTGTGTATGGAGCAAGGTGGAGCTGCTGTCACACTCGGGGAAAGTGGCACCAAGTTATTACAGAGTTTACAACATATTGCAGGCTACAAAACTGTCAGTCACATTTTCAGTGATAAATATCAGCACGACACAGCACTCGGCAACATATGTTGCTTTAAAAGACTGTGACAGCCTTCAATCAGTAAACAGCTAATTAAACAGAGTGGTTGTGGTTAACTGTACCCCAAGGTTTCATTCAGACGAAGCTTGGTTTCCTGTCATGTTTTTAAGACTGATAACAAACGAGAAGTCCTGGTGCTATGTGGCTAAATTGGGACAACGGCAACCAACAGAATGGAGCAATGTACATTTATTATTAAAGGAAAAAAGAGCCGCAAAATAAGCTGCAGTCAGTCGGCTGTTAGTCCACCACATGAACATGGGAAATCTTGCTCTAAAATGTTTTGTTAAATGACTCACCCTGCTGTATTTCATGTCAGTGCTGCGGAGTTCAAAAAAGTTTGGCTACTCACCCACCGTGTGCTGGACGCAGGTGGCGACTTGTACCTTTGGTCGCCTCAGCCACTCTGACAGTCTGGTCTGTGTTCAGCCGCTGGGTGGCGGCAGCGAGAGCCTCTACCGTAATACCCATAATAGACTGTACTATATCCGCCCTAATATAATACATCCACATCCATGATCCGCCGCCCGAGAACTGCAGACACCACTCTACTCGGGTTGCTACGGTAATAGGTAGCGTTACCATGGAATTTGCGGAAATACATACGCTACCGCCATAGATGGTTACCATTCTCAGTTGGTAGCACTGCCTCGCTAACAAAAGTGCGAGTATCAACAATTTGCCGTCTTATTTCTACGGCACGTCGAGTTATATTCATCTTTCACGTCTGTTTTGGTAAGTAGACATCGGTTAACTATAATAGTGCAGCCTGCTTACGTAACACTAAGAAGCCAAACAATGTTGTGGTGGTTAACGTAAGTTAGAAAAACGTGTCTGGACCGAGCTCCTTGAAGTTAAAGTCTGAGTTGTGGCTACTGCCAATGGATTGTGTGTTAGAAATAAATCAGTAGTAACTCTATTATCCGTCTCCGAGATTATCCTCGGCCAGGGCTAAATAACGATACGCTGCAGCCGCAGGAAGATTAGATGCGTTAAAAGCAAGACGGGAAGCGTGATGCTACAACAACAACAAAACGAGAGTTGGCGGAGTTAGTACAGGTGAAACTAATCTGTAAATCCCAGCCTTGACCTTTCCATGCATGCCTGTGTAACAGCATGACCTCTCTAAGTTACGTTTAACGCTAATTTAGTAGTGAGAAAGCCGACTAGTTACATCAAGCGCTCATACCGGAGGAGGCTAGCTCCAGAGGAAACATCAGCGATAACGGTGCTGCCCAGAGGTAGAGGAGAAACGATGTATTTTGTTTTTCCATTCAACAATACAACCAAGTCTTTGTTGTTTCACAGCCTCTCTGTTCTCCTTGCAGGTAATGATGCAGCAAATGGTGAGAATTTCCACAGCAAAGATGTCAACATGCAGTATTTGAAAGGGTCACACACGTTTCATCTGCTACCTTGGACTGCCTGCAGCAAACACAGAGATGCTTCTTCCCTGATGATGACATGTTTTTCAGCAAAGGAGGGACCCGGAATAATTAATACACACAGCAGAAGAGCATTTATGGACAAATCTGCCACTGTCTGACTATGTGAATGGACAAGCTTTGATCCAGTAGTGTCTGTCTGCTTCTAGAGCTCAGCAGAGTCTTTGTGTTTTAGCATGTAGGGGTGATAAGTGATCAAACTTGTCACTATCAAGAACCTGCATTTGGCATCTGTAAAGACAAACAACCAGTGGAAAATAGGATACGGCTAGTGAAGATGCTTCAGACTGGTAACTACTCACTGGTGCTGCTGATCCAGCTGATGCTGTTGGTCTACGACCTCTTTGTCAACTCCTTCAGTGAACTTCTGAGGGGAGCGCCGGTCATCCAGCTTGTGCTTTTCATGTAAGTCACTAAACCACATGCTGCAATGATAAGTTCATTTATTAGTTAGTTGTCAGGTCATCAACAGAAAGTGACTGACTGAATTGATTCAATTTGATGGATTAAAAAAAGGAATATCATTACCAGGTAAAAATACCAAACAGGGTACACATGCAGATTATTATGTGTTTCATGTCGTCATTATCAATTGGCACATTTCCTCATGTACAGCAATTACCAACTGATTGTTCAGAAATCCAATGAATCCATAATGAAAAGTTTATTAACTTCTAACCTTAGACATATCTAGTTTTGGGCTAAAACTAAACGTTCAAGGCTGAAAATTGCTCTACTTTGATTGATTGATTGAGTCTTTATTAAGGACAGAGCTTACTGCTGGGTCCATAGCAAGTTGTCTGTATGGATAACTTAATTCAGGGCAACCACTGCCCAGTCCATCATAAACTGATATTATAAATTAATGAACCTGTACAATCTGTTTCCACAGAATACAGGACATTGCCATCTTGTTCAACGTGATCATCATCCTGCTGATGATGTTCAATACGTACGTGTTCCAGGTCGGCCTGGTGTCTCTGCTGCTGGAGAGGTTCAGGACTCTGCTGATATTCTCTGCTCTTTACTTGACTCTCAGCATCTGCCTCCACTGCTGGGTGCTGGTACGCTCCGTCACCCCATCACCAACACTGACAGCTGCATATCAACCCTGCGATAAAACTAATATAAATCATAACCATTTTCGCATTTCAAAATTAAATGTTCATGAAAATTATGCTTAGCTTTCTTAAAAACGTATTCATACATACACTATAGTGCACAAAGTGAATTCATATTTCCTCTATCTAATAAAAACTTCCTTTTTCTTTTTTAGAACCTCAGATGGCTTGAATCAAACCTCTTTGTTTGGACAGATGGTCTTGAGTCTCTTTTTGTTTTCCAGAGAACAGGTAAGGGTTAATTCAGTGGTGCTTTTACATCACTACTAATCTATTTTCTGTCATCATTGAGTAACTGTTCTTCTTTCTGTTAACAGCGGCAGTGTTATATTACTACTTATACAAACGCACAGCTGAGTATATGGGAGACCCGAGGTTGTATGAGGACTCGCTGTGGCTACGCAACGCCTTTGCCAGGGCTCGTCAGTGAAGAGGGGACAGTATTGAGAGACAATTAAAAAGACGCCCGTCCCCTGGCAACAGTGTAACACTAATCATCGTTTACTTTTTTCACGCTGGACACTTTGAAGGCCTGGCACCATTACACACACAGAGCAAAGTAATGGGCTGATGTTGAGCACTGAATGAACGTGCTATCAGTTAAAGAGGATGAATCGAGGTATCAACCACAGTTTGTGTTTACTGGCTCTTCATAGCCAAGCGGGCAGTCGGTTAAATGGTTTACACTACAGTGGCAGGTAAGACAGCCATGGCATGTGTGTTATTGTTTTAATCTGGATTGAGTCTGTTAATCTATGTGGCCTTTGTAAATCAATTTAGTTGTAGACCGTGTACAACACATTCAAAGAATGTCAAAAGGTTAGGGAAGCTCTGTTCAGGTATTGCCGCCCATGGCATTAGTTTGTTTTTATCTCAGTTCATGTATAACACTTCTGGAACTACATGTAGTAAAATAGCTCTGCCGGAAAAGTTGTTATTTCACCAGTTGGTTTATTTTGCCTTATACATGATTAGTATGTGCTGTTTACATGATTTATATTTTAATAAGACAATTTTTATTTGAATCCTGCTGTCTTTGAGTCATGTTACTGCTGTTTTTAATAAATAATCCTTCTGTAATCCCAGTGTAATCCTTCATCACTGGGGTAGTCGGTATTATCCTGTAGACAAGGTGAAACAGACTGTTCTATTTTTAACACAAAGATTAATCAGGGATTGAGGTTTTAGGCGACACTAGTGAAACACACCATAAATAGTTTTCAGTGCAACAAAGTAAACATTCTGTTACTCAACACGTTAAGTTGCAGTGCACTTTGGGTCTGGTCTTAATAAAACTGACAGTCAACTTTTTATATGACAGTTAACAGAGTAAAAAAGAACTAAATTATGATTGCAGCAGTCAGGCTAAGGAAAGAAAGACACCAAAAGTTGTACAAATCCCCTTTACTTGTGAAAACAAATTCAGAGTCCATATGATCCCATAATGTCAGTGCAGTCCAATTAAATCCAAAATCCAGTTTGTGTTGTGTGTGATGTCCTTGGTTCCACTGGAATGTGTCATTATTACAAGTCAGTCTGCCGAAACTGGAGGAAAACAAGAGGAAGAGGGAGTGCTGTTAAAAACTACAAAACGGTTCTAGTGATTACAAAAAAAACAAAAAACATTAGACTTTAACACTATTTTAGATGTACCTTCATACATAGATGCCAACCCAGAGTAGTAAGAACAGCACACCGAAGCCCATGAAGAGTGAAGCCACAAGGGAGATCAGCAGCTCTTTGTAGACGTCCCTGGTGTATTTTGTTGAAGTCACCTCATAGCTGATTTAAAAGTTAAGGTAAATCCATACAAATGTCACAGTTTTGTGCTTTATTCTTTGTCTAGTGTCCTGTGGTTAATTTGCAGTATTAGCATGTAAATGTAGTGTTGGTGTATTACAGTATCATGCTCTGTCAATGACATTTAATTGACTCACTTTATTGAATGGGGCACAGTGAACATGTACCCCCCAAAAATGCATTCTTACATTAGTTTTTACATTTAACAGCATCTGCAAATATTAAGACTTCATCCTGATTCTAATGGATAAAACATTTTCTATGATTTATATTTTGATAGCAGATTATGCTTTTAAATGGTCCGACTGATGTACATCAGCAAGCAGCACTGCTGTGGTTTAAAACTCTTAATCTCAGATCATCTCGTATTTTATACAGACGTTAACTATTCTAAATATATTTTTTTTAAATATTAAAAATAGAATCTTTTAATATGTATATAATTCATATTTCAGTATTTCAGTTTCAGTCCATAGGTCAAGTAGACGCAGGGAGTCATTTGAGTGGATATTTGGTTAAAAGTTTCTTCATTCACCCTTATTTTCTCTTTTTGATAGACCTGTGCTTGTGTTTCTTAACCAAACCTTGTCGGAAGTATCATGGTCACACCATTATTGTAAAGGAAGGCTTACTTGTAAAAACAAAACAAAACTGGGATTCACAATTTAGTAGACTGACAACCAAGCTACCACAGGACATAGTAAGAAGCCATGTGCCCTCATAGCAGTGCATCACGTTGACTGACTCATTATTCTAGCATTTGCAAAGCAATTAATGAGCAAGTGTCTGAAGGGTATTTGAAAACATTAAACAATATAAAACATTACTTAACTTCAATGGTGTGGTGTGAGAACTTGCAAAGCAATGATAAATGATTAATCGTTTCAGTGATTTGTCAAACCTGACTTCAGCTTTGCTTTGATTTGCTGCTTTCCTGTTTTATATCACTGTAATATGTATGTCTTTGGTTTTAGACTGGTTAGACAAACCTAGACAAGAAAGGTTTTGATAAAAATAGACAAAATGATTGAGCAATTAATCAAAAAGATAGTAAATGATTAAATATTGATACCATTTGATAATCATTAGTTGCAGCCCTAATGTAAAGTTTACCAATACCTTTACTTGTTGAGGGTTAGAGTTACTGCTATGGTCTGTAAATTAAACTGGCGATAGTTTATTTCACAGTAACTTTATGCTCTCTATGGTATTTAATGTTTACCGCATAGCCAGTGTGGTGCAGAACAAGAAGTGAAAGGATACACAAAGAACCAGGCGGTGAAGAACATGCCGATGGCCAGCAGGACCACGGTGAGGTGGGGGAACACAGCCGGGTTCACCGGGCTGGTGTATCTGGTCATGGCCTCGAGTTCCTGCACATATACGGAGAAAGAGGGAGAGACGGAGCAGAAACAGACAGGTTAGACAGAGAGGCCATACAACTGCTACAAAAGTCCTACCGAACCAAGTGCGGCTGCAGAAACCTATGTTTTTCCACAATGACTGACATGACGTGAACCGAGCTTGGTGGAGAGGTTGGGTCAGGATGATGAACCCGATATATTTAGGTGCACAACTGAATCATTTGTTACGGGTTACAATTGCAGTCTCTGAAGTCTTGGACACTTGGCTGGGTAAACGTGTGTGCTTTGCGAGTGCCCGTCCAGTTTATTCATTGTCTGGTTTAGTTTCAATGGAGCGTCTGAGTCTGTGAACATGACAGGAGAAGCTAACGATCCTCTGCTAACCTGCATAGTATCTGCGGCTACACCGTACAACGTTATTTCACTCCAAGCGAAACGTTTAACACGTAAAACTGAGAACAACGTGCATAGATAAACCGTATCATACAACATATTACAGCTGAATATAAATAAACGTGATTTATTTTACCATTTTGTACTGAAGTGGAGCTCCTGCCTGTATGGTCCAAGATGATAAGGCCACGTACTGACTATTCCTTCCTGGTGACGTATGACGTAAGGTTTACGTTGCTCGTCATTAGTTCCCTCGGTTTAGTCTGTCAGGTTTCTAGTCTGCTCAGGCTGCACGTAAATCTCAAATGGTGGAGGGAGTATCCAGTAACTTGCAATTAAAATAGTGTATTCAACATGTTACTTAGTCAAAGTGTGTGCGTATAATAAGGAAATGTATTTTTAAAAAGTCAGTTTATTTTGGATTTTGAACACTGTTAATATATCCTTGGCTGCCATCTAATGGACAGATTGAGCAACTGACTGCTTTTCAACAAACATGACCCACAATTCAATCACAAATTTATTTACTGCATTCATAGTATTACAGCATAATTTTGACAAAGGCTTTGCAAATGTACTGGTAAAATGTGCTAAAAAGTAAAAAGTAGCGATATTAAAGTATGCAATGAGTTGTAGTGTTATGGCATTTTCACTTAATAAACAGTGATGAAATAAGGAAAGGAATTTTGTGTGTTTTCATGCTTATCAATCATCTCTGGGCTCCAATAGCTACAAGTTAAAATATTGACAATAAAACAACCAAAAAACAAAACAAAACAAAAAACACACACACACACACACACACACACACAAAAACAACAACAACTATAAAAACAATTTCGATAAAACACATCAGATAAAAAGTAGCAGTGGTAGTAACAAAATGAAGCTATACAGTTACATGTAATGCAGTTCTACCAGAGTATTTGAAACCAGTCTGGTGCACTGGATAGAGCAGTGAGCAGTTCATATATACAATGCAAAAAAGTGCTACAGTGGTTTCATTATGCTAGCTGGTGCTTTATAAATAAGCTAAAAAATAGTACACTATACCCACTTTAAGTCGTAATAATCATACTAAAATATTACACAATGTCTTCATATTATGATAAATTCCATAAACTTTTGTCAGATGGCTGTTTCTCCTATATTTCTTATAATATTGATTTTACATTTGAGATGCACATGTTTTTTTTGTTCTGAATAAGGCACATGTGTAATATGTATTTGATGTTGACAAAAATTACAAAAGTATGCTGGTGTAAGTAAGTGAGCAATGCTTTTAAAACAAGAAATAATGACAGGAAAGAAAACATTATACAATTCAGTTACATCAAAAGAGTTATCACTGCATCTTAATTGTTTAGGCACAGCAAAAGTATTCAAAAACATCCAGAGATATACATGAAAATGTCCAGTGTATTATGCCCAATTTTTTGTCTCTGCAGTGTGCGTAACTAAGTTCAGTTACAAGGTGTTTACTGTGAGCTGAGCTGTATCATTTTAGATAAATGATTGGGTGTGCACCTGAAATGATAAATGCCATTTATTGCCTTACCAGCATTTTGTCCAGTTAGCAAAATACAGTGTGAGCTATTCCAGTGTTTCTTGAAATATTGTCAGTGTTGGACTTGTTGCATGTCCACTATCAGGTGCCAAGAGCTGTCAGTGTTCCTACATGTTCATTTCCAGTGATTTGTTTACTCATCCAGTCTTAACATGTCATCCAGTGAATCTGCTGAAATGGACGCTTTCATTTAAGGAGTGCTCATGAGGATTTCCTTTTAGTTTCATGCATTTGCATAAACATAAGAAAAAAAACAATTGGATATTTCATCCAATTTTCACATGCACAGAATTTTCCTCTCTGTACAGTGTTGGGTCTGATGCTGCATGAGGAGACAGCAGACAGTCTGGCCGGCTGCAGCAGTCTCGGACACAAAGCTCCACTGTAGAGACCCAGGATTAGCCAGTGTTCACTACTGAGGTATATTTTCGATGTGAGTTGCAACCATTCACTGAGCCCTTCAGCAGAAATCAATGAGCTTTGCTCCAGTGTATAAAACTATTTAAAACTGTTGTGTTTTCAGTTGACACTGGCATCATTGTACATACAGACTTATAGTATTACAAAACTAAAAAAAAAATGTGTGCGGTCTCCTCTACCGTATCTTAGCCTGGACTTGATTTAGAAACATGAAGTCTACTAATAAAGTAATTATGGCTTATATTAAGTATGGAAGACATTGATCAGTAATAAAGTGAGCTATAAACTCACAGGCGTTACTTTTACAATAGCAGTTAACAGTGGCACAACACAGTCGTCAATTACAACAGTCTAAAACATTTTCAGTGATAGAAATAAAAAAAAAAGAAACTTAAACAGTGTGAAACTCCAGTGATCACAGCAAAAAGAGATGTCTTACAGGGATTACAGTTGGGACAGTGGTATATCGTTTTTTCTGTATTAAATCTCTTTAAAAACAATGTACAGGAATGAGACGAAACCGTTTCCCATCACAACAGCGTATAAATGGAGCCACAACATAGAAATGTGGCATATTTAAAGGCACTTGGGACACGTCGTCTTCCTCCTCACACACAGCTGCTCTGAATGAGAAAATGGTAGTCGGAGTATGATGAGGTTTCCCCTTCAGTGGTACAGCTCACTTCACTCTGTCAGTGAAACACATGTGGAGAAGGAAATCATTAAGTCTACTCAAACCAAACACTTCAATAAATGAATCCAAAGACTGCGAGAAACCATGTTTGTCCACATTCTGTGTATTCTGACAAGTTTACTCACAGACTGGGAAACACGGAAGTGATAGGTGATGTCCTGGAAAGACAGCACAGGCACTGACCACAGGTGACGAGTCCCCTTTGAGAAAAGAAGAAAATGTAAAATTAGTTATTTAAACTACACCCACAAATAATAATGCTAGTTTCACATAACAATAGTAGCACAAAATGGCAAAATAAAGGAGTATGCTTTAATTATATTATGACTTATGATTTAATATATTATAATATACCTTTGTTGATGTACTCTGGCCCCCAAAGAGCTCTGCCTCTGTGTGGTTGGGGCATAAACGTCCCTTGGTGGCTCCACATTGCTGCACCCACACATTGTTTGTGGATCTGCAGTGAATTGGTATTTAATTTAATTGGTAATCTCTTCAAAGTTAACCAGGAATGCATCATAGGTAAAATAGAGATAAGTAATGTTTGGAGTTTAAAGCAGTTAATGATTTCTAGTGGGTTTTCTTTGAAAGAACCACTTAAACCCAAATCAAAACCATCAATTTAAACCTCAATTTATGATGAAAACATTATTCTTCATACAAAGTATGTTGAAATGTATCATTGGCTTTGAACAAGTTGTTAAAACTTTTGCATGTGCAGAGAAATCAATATAAATTAATTAAGTGAAAGTGTAATACAGTAGTTGAATACTGCTCTCTCTTAATGATGTCAAGTTACATAGTTCTTTCAGAGAATTTAATTTAAACAGGTAAAATTAAGTGTCAGCTTTGTGTGTGTGTAGGTGCACAGAAGGTGTGAGCGTTGTGTACTCACGTCATGTACAAAGTGATTTGTGAGAGGGAGGAATTTCTTTTTCCATGGAGCGATACTGTGTAGCTAAAGTCAACACAGACAAAAGTGGTATTAGCATGGAGTCAAACTCTGACACAAATGAACACCTGTGGGAGGTTTAATATGGCTTCACCGCCATCATTTTGGAGGAATGGAGTTTGACCCACAGCCTAGGCAGACACACAAGTTACTCTGGCTGCTTGTGGTTACTTGGACAACTATATTTGGTTTTTCCTTGAAATTGTCATACATTTCTTTGGGTCAGTAGGTCAATATTTACCTGCAGCTCTTGGGTGTTGCACAACTTTGTGCTGTGATCTCTTGGTTCGTCTCTACAATATGCAGACTAGTCAGAGAGGGAGCTGACCTTCCTCCTGCAAAAGTGAGAGAAGCTGCGTTATGAGCAATAACATTCCTCTGTACAGTATGTGGACAAGGTTTGTTTGCTGCTGTCAAACAAAGGGCTTTACTGTGTGTGCATACTGCATATTATGTGTGTGAAGAAAGTGGGATGTCTTTGTAGATTTACCCCTTGCATATAGGCTGCGTTGTCTACGTGGCACTGGCTGACCCCCGGGCAGGCGATTGGTTGCTCCCGCTCCATCCAGGTCTGTAGGGGCTGGCTTTTTGGACTTGGCAAAGTACAAGGGAGCTGAGGTGTGAGTCAGTCTGTTTCTGCTGTGGCCATCCTTGTCCATCATTCTGGACTTGCCCTTCTTCAGAATAGTGCCCAGTGTGGGAACCAGGCTGCCTAAATCTACAGAATGAGGACGATTAAGGTGTGCTGAAGACAAATTAATAATGTATGAAAACACGTCTCATATTGGCTGACTTACCTGTTGCGGATTCGTTGATACTCTGAGTCAAAAGTGTAGTTGATTGGTTGCTTACGGCTGTGGTTGAACAGCAAGCTACAGGATTTGGGAGACAATGAGAGAAAATGGTCAGATCTATGTAGAATGAATTCACCCATTTATTTTGAATGAGCTTGTCAAAGGGGCTCATTGTAAGTTTCCAGTGCTGCTGAATGTGTACAGTAGCTGTAAATTCATTTCTACAACATGACGGAAATGTTTCCAGGGAACATTAAAAAGGGATGAACCTGGCTGGGGCTGGCCTGTTGTCTGACGCCCAGTTGTCACTTTTGAGGTTAAAAGCATTGCACAAGTGCATCACAGCAGATTCATCACTTTCTTCTTTTTATGTTATTGTTTTTGTTGTTTGAGTGTTTGCATGATTTTTCTTAAGTTGCAGTGTGATGAGCTCCTAGGGCTTGTGTACACTACTCTGCTATGTCAGTGCTACGTCTTCAGGGCAGACTGGAGGCCACAGTGAGTCACTATTCAGAGGTGAATGAAATTCTTACTTCAGTGGAAGAAAATATGTGATAAACAAAACATCCGTGTTGATTTCTCACACTGGAGACAACTCTTAGCACTTAGCACTGGGGTTGCAACTTTTCTTCTAGACTGGCCAACAAACAGCAGATAATGCTAATGCCAGCTATGTAGCAAAATCAAAACTAAATGTAACTTTCAGGCTACTTTGTTAAGACCTCCACTCACCAGGTGCAGGGGTGGTGGACGGTGGTGTATGTGGACTCTTGTGTGAAGATCCAAGTGCAGTTCTGGACCTACACAAGTCAGACAAAGCAGTTGGAGACTATGCTTTAGTTAACGCACATGGATGCTAATGAATTTGAAGGTATTCAGTTATTGAGTCATGACCTACAGTAGATCTACTTTCAACAAAAGAACCGCCCAACTAAACAATCAAAGATAAGGCTGAAAAGGTAGACAGAAAGACAGGTTGAAAGCGTACCAGGGGCAGACAGGTGGACAGATAGTTACAGTGGCAGTGAAGATGGGCATCCAAGAGATGTAGAGAACACAGGAAGGAACAAAACTACAAGAAGCAGGCACAGATGAGATTATTCTAGGAGATATCGCAGAAGAGAAGTGGAAAAGTGATTAAAGCAACAAGTGCCTGATCTCATCAAAAGCACATACGGGTTTTTCTCTGCGACGTCTCCTCTGTGATGAAGAGTCAGCACGTATAGGATGGACATGGAAATGACACTGTAGGGAGAAACAAATAAAGATTATCGTATCATTACTCTCATTCCTCAGCACTATCCATTCAAACACATCATTTTCAGTCTAACCTGAAGGCCATAACGACGACCAGTGCCAGGATGGTCCCCTGCATGAACCTCTGACTGATGCAGCCTTGATCTGCAGATGAGTTCTGCAATAAAAAAGAGTAAAAATAAAAAGCTCTGTGTCCTGCTGTAAAGTGACACAGAGTGAAACACACAGAGCATCATCACAGACCTTGCTTCCAGGTCTGACCGTCTTCTTCTTGAGTGGGCCGCTACCTGTCCTGCTAAAATAGCTCCCTGATTGGCTACACACACACACACACATACAAAAACAAACATGTAACTTATTGTCAACATATTTAAGATGGTTTCTGTCGACATGTAACGCTCACCTCGAAGCCTAAATCTGTTAGCGATTAGTCATTGCTCTCACCTGACAGTGCCTCCACTCACAGTGCTCTTCATGCTGTCGAGACGACGCAGCTTCGCCAGTTTGCGACTCCAGCGCTCCAGTTCGTCTATACGGGTCTCCAGGTTGTCCGTGAGCTTACACAGCTCCTTCACCGCCCCCACGTTCTCCATGAAAATGCGTTCCTTTGCAATCGGAGAGACAGCTGTTAGTGTCTGGTTTAGAAGTAAAGTCTGTCTGTGTGTGTGTAGCTGGGTGTGTATGTGTGTGTGTGTTCATTACCTTGTTGACGACTAACAGATTGGGAATAGTTTCTCCATTGGCGCACACCACATCGCCCCCCTCCTTTACTGCCTCGGGCAGGATTTGCTGGACCTCCTGAGCGATGACTCCTGCAGCAGGACAAAACAAATGTTGATGGGAAAAAGAGCAGCAAAGCATGGCAGCATACAGGACATGCATGCATAATTATGCAGATAGTGTTTAAGACAGATAAAACATACAGTAAAGGCATTAAGGTGAAAACATGATATACAGGGTACAAGGAAATGAGATGATGGAGCTAAACATTTACATTTTAGCATATGTTATTAATGAAGTTGTTACCAGTCTCTGCAGTGTTCTCTATGCCCACGGTGGCAGCAAACTCAGGCTTATACTGATAATGGACCAGCCTCATCTGAGAAATCCGTTTCAAATTGTCTGTGGTGTCCACCTACACACAGGCAGAATGACAATGACACCCATGCAGATGGCATGAAAACACAATGTTCGTGTTGCAGATGAAAATGCTTAGATCAAGTATAATGACAGGACAAAACTAAAAGTGAACTGCACAGTCAGGGAACTGTGCGGGGCATGGGCCTCTGTATGACATGATGCATGATGACAAGCACGAGGCACGCAACGACACACTGACGGCCTGGAAACACATGCATGCACACACAGACACACACACACCCATATAGCCTACATACACACTGAGTGTCATCCTGACCTCCTGGACATTTTCTTTGGCCCTGATGTCAGATGGGTGCACCAGGGAGCCCATGACCTTCAAGTTGCCATGGACGACAAGGGCCTCGTCCGGCCGGTCGGTGTTGATACCGACTCTCCCATGATGGTAGACTGAGTCTGGTAGTTGGCCGCGCTGCCACAGCACCTCATTGTCACTTTCAAACTGGCCTGGGTTGGATGCCTGTAGCAGAGAGACAGTGCACAGAGACACTGTGGTTCAGATATTTCAAAAAAATATGCTAAAAACATTCATATATGAAAATAATTGCATTATTTTTAAGGGAATAATTTGACATTTTGGTAAAATATGCTTATTTACATTCTTGTTGAGAGTGACATAAGATCAATAATTTTGTTGATAGTTTGACAGTATGCATATTTGAAGTTGTATTTTTCTGTTTCCACGTCTGTAGTGTTTGTGCCGACTGTAACGCTAACTTTAAGCTAACTGGCTGCATTGTACAGTGACATTTTGATCGCAGAGATACAGTATGATGAAAGAAAGCAAATAGGCTCTTTTCACACCAGTATAAGATGTAAAAAAAAACCTTTATACATTAGTCACTGCATAAATTTGCCATTTAAGCAGACCAATGGTAAATAAAAACGTGTGTGTAGCTTTCAAACAGTTCTTCAAATATTTATAGGGTACATGCAGTTAACTATACATGGTTATTTAGTGCTTTACACATCTGCAGCAAATGCAATACCATCGCTGTCCAGTGAAAAACATGTATCTCCAAATGTGGTGATGAGTTGTAAAATGAAAACTACAGATTTTACTTTATATATTCAAAACATTTTTCCAATTCTTGATCTAAATAAAGAATTTAAAATCTTGTGAATTATTTGTTTCCAAGGTAGGCTACATGGTGTCTCCAGGACAGCAACAATATGCCCTGTGTGATAGTTTGAACTCTGACTAAACTGTGAATTTTGGGTTGTGCAAGTGTGCTGGGGATCGCAGCTACGCAGATGAAACTAATGAAAAGAGAGAAGATGGAGAGGATGTTGAGATCTACAAAGTGATTTTAAAGTTGTGTGCAGTATAGTCTAAGTGAAAGGTGTCACATTAACAAGGGATATGATTGTTGTAGGAGGCAGACAGACATGGCCAGACGTTACCCTGACGATGATCCTCTCAGACACTTGAGCAGCCACAGTGAAGCTCTGACTGTGGGACTGAGCATGCAGCGCCACCACCAGCATGAAATACCTGCCATGACAAAAAAAGAATACGTCAGAAGAGGATGTGATGACTGGAGTGAATCACATGATGACGATGATGATGTGATGGCGTGAGTGTCACCTCTGGTCAGGGTTTGGTTTGCCCTTCTTCCTCATGTTATTGGCTGTGGTCTCACTGAAGTGAAGCCGCCCCACTGTGACCTTTGTGACCTGCTCTGGGGGCAAGGTGACGCTGCAACAAAATAATAGAAATTATGCAGAAATGTCTTTCTAAGGCTGTTTCTCACAATTTTTCAAGTGTGTATCAGGTGCACACAAGAACATGGAAACAGCTTTTTACTTGGTCATGCTGCATGCTGGTCATTCAGATTCAGTCTTTACATTATTTCAGTGTAAATGTTGGGAGACAAAATCCATAATCTCATTAAGAGGGGAATATGAGGCATTTCGGTGAAGCCTCATATTAACTTCAAATGAATTCCTGAATTTATAAATTACTCAATAATATGCATTTTTTCCTCTGTTACCTAAAATGAAGTAAGGGTTTTAATGGCTCATATAAAAGACAGGGTGATTACAGCAAGTTTCAGTGTTCATATGAGCAAAATCTTTTTTTAATGTGTTCAGACTCACAGCACTGGCTTGAAGGGTCTCTTGCTGCGATCAGATTGTGACTGCTCCACACTGATGGACTGGTTCATGGCCTCCACCTACAGAGGACATATATAGTATACTAAATACACAGTAGAGTTCATGATTATCTGTCACATTGATGGCATGTTCATCTTGTCTTCACCCACCTTTACTCCATTGAGTTTGAGATAGAAGCAGTCAATGGGCTGCAGGCCGTCACTTGTCTTGATGTACTTGGGGTCTCCCAGCATGCCTACGTATACTGTGACCTGGAAATGGTTTTTCTTCTGGCAAACAAAGGCATCATCAGACAAGGAGAAGTTGAAGCCCTTGTCAGCATCAACACGGTAGGTTGGCATTGGACTAAAGATGGAGAAAGAGATGGTGGCATGAGTAATGTGGATAGGAAACATTAGGTGAACTCGCATTTGCTGTAAGTCAAATGTAATGTGGATTTTTTTTTCACTAGGGGGAGACTCGCTGCTCTTTTACAGAGGCTACTTAGGGTCCAAGCACCTACAGAGATAAACATATGGACCGTATGTATTGTGTGCTGGATGCTGAAGACATCAACATTTTGGTTCATATGAACATTGTAAAACCTTCAATTCTATTATTCTTTGGAAATGCCAATTTTTAATCAGTAACATTATAGTCAAATAAACTTTGTTTGGGACCGCTGAAAAACCTGCATACCCCAGAGGGACCCTTGGATCTCTGTTTTGGTGGATCTTCTGAAAGACTTAGATCTATCCCTCTGTTTCTTTTAGGTGTAGTGTGCTCCAAGTTGTGATGGGCACTCAGGTGGTTGTGATAACAAATCTGCAAGGTTTTGTGAGTTCATTGTAACCTTCCTCGCTATCTATACTTCTTTTCATTTTGGCATTGCAATAGCACAAGTTGGTGCACACTAATTTATCCCTTTACCCCCTCTTCACGAAACCCTGTGCTCGTTCACTCCCCCGCACAGCTCACTTCTAAGGAATTCGTAGAACTCTGCAACCCTGCTATCCCTCAGCCGCTCCCCCCGTACACTTTGCTGAATTATCCATTGAACCAATTATAACTGCTTTCATTTTTGACTCTCTAGCTCTTTTTGTCCCCAAATAAAGACCTCAAGAATTGCAGGTATGTCAAAACAAATGCCACCCACAGCTCTTTGCAGTTTGCGTCATAAAGTGGTGTCCACTTGTTCTGCTGGTGAGGCTGCCACTTAATGCACTGATAGTTTGGGTCCAAGTACGAGTTGTCTGCATCCTGCATTAAACCTGCGACAAACAGTTTGAAATAGCAGCGATTAAAAGGAGACCAACGGATTTTAAGAAATGTGCACAACTGTCTTTTTCTGTTTGAGAGTTGAAGGGTAGAGGGTAAGAGCAGGTGAGGATGAGGTAGAGCAGGTGAGGATGAGGTAGAGGAGATGAGGAAGAGAAGAAAGATGCCTGCCTACCTGGTTCTTGTTTGATGATACCTGTGAGGATTTGGGAATTGAGGGTGCTGTTGGGAGAGTCAGAGTGCTTCCTCTTCTTGGCCTGGTGAACAGGGATGCCGCTGTGGGAGGAAACGGAAACATGGTCAAAACTTCCAAAAACATCCAATCATTTTGTTCCATCAAAACTTCCCCAAAAAAACCCATCCAGCTCCCTCCCTTTCTTCTTCTATCTCCCTCCTGTATAACTTCATGACTCACTCTTGGCCCTGGGGATGCTGCAGCAGCTGATGAAGCATCTGCGTCTGCTGCATGTCTCCACTTCCGCTCGTGGCCGGGCCAATAGAATACTGTGATATCATGGGCTCGGGCTTCAGGTACATGTCCCGATGCATGCTGGGATAGTGGCCGTGTGGTGGGAGGGGTGGCGTCGGAGTCATGTGACACATGTTCTCTGGTGTCATGGTCCTGATCATGTGAGGATCTAAAGGACACAACAAGGACCATGGTTACACAATTGTGTTGGCACATAGAAAAGCAACTCAGTGTTTCACATTTTATTTAACTAATTTATTCAACTCTCCTCTGATTTCATCTAAAGGTACTTTCCACAGTTTTAGCCTGGGAGTGATGCCGATCAGATAACACTCTTCCACACCTTTTTCCTAATGGGTAAGACCAACACAGGTGTGTGAGCAGCAAGAGGCACAAAATGGCTACAACTGCTGTTGTCGTTCAACTGCTTCATTCTTTGACAAAGCATTCGAAATCGGACCAAAGACTAAAGATGGTTGAAATTAAATGATAAAATATATTTTCTTGACGGTGCATGTTAAATGTCGATCAACAAATGGCGGGCACAAGCCATCTTTAGTGACTTCATACATTGATTTGTTTGCATATGAGCTCGATTTTCTCCCCACCTGTTCCAAAACAATAAAGTGATGAGTAACAGATATTGACTAAAGCAGGGAGGTTGCTGTGACCCACATACACCTTGAATACTTACAGTAACTCCCTCTGACTCAGTGTCAGAGTGCAATCGACGGATTAAGGTGCACATTTTTTCACAATGGGGAGGAAAAAGTGTCTGTTACTCACCATTCACTTGCTGTGGAGAGTATGGCTCTGAGCTGGAGTCTGGGGGGGACTCAGGTAGTGTCCTAAAGACAACACAAAGCAGTACATGTTACATCCACAAAAACAATAATACAATTTCAATATTTCACTATTTCAAAGCCAAAGATATTAGTCGATTAATACCATGCTTCAAGTTGAAAAGCCTGTCCCGTAATATTCTTAATCTCTACGCCACCATCATATTTCAGAAACTGAAACTCAGAAACTCTCCTTTGGGATCAGAGTCAGTGGAGACGTTCTTTACACAAGCTTGTGTGCGTCAGGATTTTTTTCACAAGATGTAATTCGACTCTCTCTCTCTCTGTCTGTTATCAGTCTCCCTCCCCCTCTTGACCAGCTAATGTTTTGTTTGTACAAATGAAGCTTAATCAAGTATTGATTGCATAATGGGCCTGTAGTAGGGTGTGTGTCTGGTTTCGTTGTGTGCTTACAAAAAAAACAAAAAAACACATTGCATTATTTGCTGTAACTTCTGACTGATTTCGTGTTAAATGCGTGAGCTGAGAGCAGTATCTCAAACATTCCTAAGAATCAACTCCTGTGATAGTTTCTCCTTCTTGTGCCCCCGTCCACCTCTGTGGTACTGAGCTCACCCTGGAGCGTAATGGCCCCTGTGCTCTGGCTTGATGTGAGCCTGCTGCTGCTGATGCTGCTGCTGCTGCTGCTGCTGATGCTGCTGCTGCTGCTGCTGCTGCTGCTGCTGCTGCCCCAGGCAGGGGTAGTTGTGTCGGAGGCCCAGGGACGGACCTGGGGGGTAGGCGTTCTGACAGTTAGGGGGCCCAGGCGGAGGGGCTCCTTGGCGTAGGGGAATAGGGGGGCTCACACCACACACCAACCCCCCAGAGGAGGACACTCCTGCCTGGGGAGATGAGTAATTTGGTCCTGGGGTGCTGTGGACCTCTGAGAAACAGCTGGGAGAAAGAAGAGGAAGAAAAAAGAGGGATTAGTCTTATCAGAAAAAACAAATTCCTTTGTAACGACATGATCTGATTCAGTTGGTGCATGTTGTTTTGACGTTGCTGGGTTGGTGTGGAGTCCCCACTGACATGTCAGTACTATCGTCCTCCTTGCTGATGTACTCTTCCAGGATACTGGTGTCGATGTTGGCTGGCTCCAGAGAACTGGTAATATCATGACCTGTGGTGAAGGGAGGGTCAGGAACACAGAGGGGGAGATGGAGAGCATCTGGGAATTAGAAACGTGAATCTTTCAGCAACTCCACACACACAACAGCTCTACAGTTTCAACACAACCCTGTGGTGTTACAATCCCCCATAGGAATACACTAATAATATACAGTATTAAAACACAGTTTGTCTAATATTCATAGCTTCTGAGAAAAATGTTAATATACACATAATGAAGCTCAGCTCTGACTCGCTCTCACACACTTTAAAGATTGAGGTTTCCGGTGTGACCATTGGTTTTTTTTTTTATGTTAGTACAGATCACATACTGATGATTCAGTGCTGGTTACACACATGGACTGGAATTACTTCAGTTGATAGTTATACTATGTTGTAGATCAACTGTCTTTCCCCCCCCAAAAAAAAACTGTTAATATGATATTTTTCCTAAAAGATGCCAGAATTATGGTAATTTTATAATTTCCTAATCCTCCCCTTACTTCACCTCAGGGTCATTTTCACCCTTTGATAAACCAAAGCCTCATAAATCCTAAACACATGACCCCACTTAATCTTTAAAACACCAACATGTGGAGCAACCACTTGCTTCTGTATATATTCAGAAAAGAGTAACTCACTTATTTTAAACTACTGTTTTCTTCTGTTGTCCACAGTACATACAACACAAATTGAAACTTTAGTCACTGTTGAGTGTGGGAGAAGAGAGAGGGGAGCAGGACGGAGGGCGTGAAGCAGAGGGTAAGGACCTGATATAAAGTGGGTGGGCAGGCAAATCCTAGTCTCTGCCCAAACCCCCATCCCCACCCCACCCCACACACACACGCACACACACACACACACCCCTTTTCTGATAGATTAAGCAGCTACTCAGTTGGGAATGTGAGGAATTTTTGTGTTAGCATTAGATGAAATCTTTTTTCCTCTTTTTGTCTTCTACTAATGCTTCACTTATTAGAAACCCAAAAGAAATGTCATATATTCACGTCCCCAGTCCCTCTTCTGACCCTCTCCACACATTACTACCATTGACCGCAAATGATTCAATGGACTATATCATCTTGTGAATAATGCGCTTTGTCCCACCCAAGCCAAAAGTTGACAGTGTACAGCAACACACGTCAGCCACAACCATCAATCAATAAACCCACATTGGTCCCTGTCCAATCAGATTTAGAATGGCCACAGATTGTTATGTCTAATAAAACCTTTCATTTCCATGTCCTTTTGAGAAAACTAGCACATTCACACTGTCTGACTTTCTTCGCTCAACAGAAACAGATGGTAAATGTCTTTTAATACGTGCCAATGCAAGGAGAGAAAAGCAGGATGGTTCCCCTTAAATAAGATCCAGATGTGCTCCCCACCCAAAAAGGCAGTAAATTTAAGCTGGCAGGCCTGATAACGAAAAATAAAGAGATGGAAGGGGAGGGCAGGGTGGACGGAGGCTGCGGAGCGCAAAGGCAAGAAAGACAAGACTGCAAGTTTGATGTCCAAGGATGGAATAGTAGAAGAACCTGTAACAAAGACGTCAGAGACATGACTATGTGAATCGAGGCTGTGGTGAAGACCGCCTTTGTGTCCAAGAGTCCCAGAGTGAGAACAGCCGAGTTCAAGAGTCAAGAGTGGCAGAAGTTCAAGACCTAGATACAAAACCAAGTCCCCTATCAAGGCTCAATTGTGTCCATTTTTAAAGTAGTCAGCTACATGTTCACCGAAGATTACCCATTTGATAAAAATATGTAAACTGATCTTGGCATAATTTTTTTTTTTTTAAAGGTAAAGAAAGACATTACCATACTTGGGAACAAACTCTGGTTAACCTGATGTGTGCTGCTAATAGGCTGTGCTCTTCGAAGAAAAGTTATGATTTCTGTTTTAATTTAATACACATTGGACCACTGGACGCGAACCTTCTTAAACTTTAATAGCTGCCACTCATCTGTCCACCTGCACCACGTGTTTATTAAACTAAATATAAAGCTGCATTACCAAACTCTAACTAACACAACTAGCTACTTATGAAAAGAAGCTCTGTTACCAAAGTAGATCACTGAGGTAAGTATGAACTCTAACACAAACTTAACAGGGACACAGTTGATTGGGCAGATACAGTTAATGAGAAACTACATTGTGGAAATAGATTTTTTTTTTTTGTAAAACAGAATCAGAGAACAAAACCACAAAAAGTTTAAATGGACATGGTCAAGACCTGACTGCAAGTCTGAGTCAAAAGAGCAACGAGACCCCAGACTGGAATTTACAGCTGATCATGAGCATCTTTGAGGAGAGAGGAGAGAGGAGAGGAGGGTTTGTTTTTGGTTTTTAGACATTTTCACCACCACCACTGTAATAATCTATGAACAATAGCGCTGCCATAATGGCTGATGGAAAGTTATAATTAGAGGAGTGATTAAATGCAAATAAGAAGAGAACGATAAGTAACTGTAACCATTAAATCACTGAATCAGTTAAGTTTAACTTGCTGTGAACTGGATGTGTAAATTTCCCTGTCCTCTGTGTGTTTTCTCTGTCCAGCTGTGTTCAACAAGAAACAGTGAAATGATTGTCAGTCCAACTTCGATACAGACTGGCCTTTTGAGAGATTAGGGCTGAGAGGGGAGCGTGTGCGTGTATATGTGTGTAAGCATTTGCGTGCATGCGTGTGTATGCGTGTGTGCTTGTTTGTGTGTGTTATTCCACCATTTCAATGCCCGAGTTGTCAGCGCAGTAATAATCTAAAATGAACACAAACAGAGGGCTGAGTGTGTGAGTGCCCATTAAACATGGCTTGATTTATATCATTCAGTTAAATGCACAGCTTTTCCTCTCTTTTTTTTGCATGTTTTTCAAAATAATAGTCTATAATGTATTTGTCTTTGAGTTTCCATAAAATATTATCAAAGCCACTGAAAGGCAAGAAAACGACTTTGAATTAACATAAAATATGAAGATGAAAAAATTAGCTTTTAGGACGTAATGTCAACTTTTTCACAATGCCTCCAAACAAAATCTACAGCACTCATATGTGTGTTAATGATTAAACACTTGTAGAGTTTCTTACGAAGGAGGAACAAAGTCCATCTGATTATCAAACAGTTAGGGCAGAATGAACTTGGCTGCAGTCCCACAATACATATACACACTACTGTAGACAGTCACCACTGCCTCTAGGACACTTAACATCAAATTACAGGCTGTACAAATTATTTTAAAACAAAAAGCTTTGCAACACAAATCTAAAAAGCATCATTCAACATATCATATAACGATAGTTGCCTATGAACAAGTGAAGTGCCACCAGTCTATGTCCTGCAATTTTAAACTCTCTATGTCCCTGTATTTTGGACTAGATACTGACAAAGTAAAACTTAAAAATATCTCAATAATGTCAATACAACCACTATTCAAAGGCAAACAATGTCACAGCTGGTCTAGACAGTCTAGAAACACAAGCATTGTGTCTACAGTGATCATCCTTAACACAGACAAACAAGTACACACAGATTGTGAAAAGAAACGTGTCAAGTCTACGGAGGAGAGTGTAAGATTGGTCTGACATAGCCTGAGAGTTATAGACCTCCATTTGTTTACAAGACAGAGTTACTGATACAAGAGTGAAGAGAATTGCTAAGACACCATGGACTAATAAATCACATCTAAAGAGAAGCAGAGCGGACAGAGCGGCAGAGTACCTGCGCGTAGCCAAAGCATGTTGATGTCCTTGAGATGAAAGCACCTGAAACAGAAGATGAGAAGAACAATTCCTCTCTATTTTTCACATGTTTCCCTACTCGGGCTGAAAGACTTTCTTTTGCAGACCTTAGAGTCGCAGATCAGGGTAACAAGTGTGCGTGTGTGTGTGTGTATGTCTGCGCGTGCATGCCTATGTGCAAAGAGCATATTGTGTATGTGTGTGTGAGCGTGTGTGAGAAAGGCTCGTGGAGTGTTATAATGAGGATTATTCCCCGAGTCATGAGAAAGGGCTGTACCAGGCCACCACACACAGCCCTTGTCGCACACAAGCACTGGTCGCACCGGTGGACCTGGCTCAGGAGATTACAGGAGTGACAAGGCTGGGACCGGGACACAGAGCGAGGCTGGAAAAAACTGCAACACTGAAAATGTGAGGTTGAATTTGAGGGCCTGTGCTAGACACTGGTAGAGCGTGTTGGACGAGAGACAGAGCAAGACGAAGAAGGACACTGGAGAAGCAAAGGAGCTCACAGAACGATCAGCCATCCAGGATGCCAGCTACACCCTTTATCTGTACATCGCGGCTTTTTTCTTTTCATAAAAGCCTCTTAAGTTTCTGTACACATGTGAACACAAAAGGTGATCAATCGTACAGTCTGTTTCAACTATAAACAACATTCACTGGCTGAAGATTTCTCAGTTGGCAGTCAGAGCTAATGGGAGTGATGTACGACCATGAACAACTCAAACCCACCCCTAAGCACTGTGAGCCTGGCTGCTCAAAAACAATACATTCTTCTGACTGCAATTCATGAACCATTTGATTTGTTGACTCCGTAAATCAGGGAAACTGTGCATGATTCACAACCGCTGTGGAGCACAATGTGTCTTAATAGGAACTTTGATTTAGTAATGCAGGTGAGGAGTTGTTTAGCTTTCAAAGGCAAATATTGAGTAAGAACATGATTTATCCAGCTTCAAACTCAGAGGTGAACATGCTCCAAGTTTTATTTCTGGGCAGTTTGACAGTATCTTCCACCTACACATGTTCATTTCAAATTGAAGGGTTTTCAGCCTCACTGACAGCTTGTAGTCTGTTCCACAAGATATCTCATCAACTGTTTATTGACTGAAATGAAAATTTTCACCAACATTCGTGGTTCACAGAGGATGAATCCTGTTGACTTTGATGATCCAGTGACTTTTCCTTTAGTGCCACCATGAGGTCTTTTTTTTTTTTTTACCCCCAGAAATTCCTCAGTGTCTACCGACAGGATTGGCACACATTTTTGTCTAACTACTCAGACAGTGAATTCTACACACTTTGTTGATCCTCTGACATTTCCTCAGCCATCACTGTGAGGGTTTCTGGTACAACCACTATTTTCAGTTAAATTTACTTATTTTAAACTGAATTTTCTCAAAAAGATGCTAAACTAAGATGGTAGACATGGTATACAGTACACTACACTCCTGCTAAACATCAGCTTTATACGTAGCAGGGTCCTTGTTAGTGAGTCAGTCTGTTAGCTTGTTAGTCTGTTCGTTACTTTGTGTGCAATTATTATATTTTTGTATCAAATTTTCAAGTGTAACTGGAATCTCTCAGTTGTGGAGTTGTTTTCTTATGTGACTGTATCTTATGTGTACTTAAACTTTACAACACGCTGATGGTCATTACGTATACATATCAACATTAGTTATAGCTTATGAACAAACAATTTATTGAGAGGGTAATCAGCAGCAGATCAATTGACAATAAAAAATAGCTAGTTGCTAGATTGAACCCTGATTTTGATGTTACTAAGCTTAAGGTTTTCAAAGTACGACTGCTCAGAGCTATAAGCCACCTGGTCTATTTTCAAATTATTGCAAGGTGTAAGACAAGCAGAGTTAAAGTTAGATAAGGATGGGCCATGATTTTGAATAAAACAATATAAGTGCGGTAAACGTGATTGTCCTTTGTGTGTGCATGCACGGCTCCGTGAGTGTGGGACAACTGTTTGTTGTCCAAGTGAGTCAGAGAGGAGAAGGTCAAGTTTTGAGGGGGTTGGTGGTTTAGCTGCATTTCTCTCAACAGGCCAGCGAGCCTGCACTATCTCACCTCCTCACCCCGTCTGCTCACTGTCACTCTAATGGAGTCAGAGAGAGCGAGAGCCTGGAGAAGACCAAATACCCGAGGAGAAACACCAGTCTCACCTCATTGTGTTTTAACAGCCACCAGGGCTATGCCAGGAATGTACACTGTGCATTAGTGTGAATGTATACATATTTCACTAATCCTATTAAAACACAGTTTACCACTGCCAAAATCCATCCATATCCATTATAGTGCTATCTCTCTCTCTCTCTCTCTCTAGGTGTGTGTGTGTGTGTGTGTGTGTGTGTGTGTGTGTGTGTGTGTGTGTGTGTGTGTGTGTGTGTGTGTGTGTGTGAATGATTCTGCATGTGTGTGTTTCTTTCAGGTAAAGGACAAGACAAACAGGGACACTTTTACTGTCTGATATGTGAAATTGAAGACGTAATGATTTTAAAAAAAATACTTTTTGACACTTATTTAAATTCATGGTTGATCACCTCATGGCCCGAATCCGTGATCTGAGAGTTTGATTACATTAAGTTTACTTAGGAGTAGGGGGAAAAAAAGTTAAATGGGAAAATAAGCATCTAAGGCGGCACCTACTGTATAACTCTCGTGGACAAGTTGACATTTTTGTCCAAGCCAGAGTGGCTGAAATAACGCCAGAGTAAGAACATCTCTCCAACTCCCAAAGCAAGAATGTAAACACACTAAATTCCTGCCAGAATGGCAAGGAACCTCTGACAGGCATGGATGGCTGTGTATACTTTAGTCAACACTCTGTGTATACGATAATAAAGTGTTAAGTCTCTCTGCAGATAACTTATTATACATAAACCACAGTATGTGTTTTCATGTGCACTTGACTTCTCCTGTAACACTTGACATTAAGTTCTTTAATTAGTAAGATGTGAAAACGGTGGCAAGCGGTAAATCACAGGACACAGTGAGAACTCTTTTAACGAATGTGACAAAATGTGATTGTATTATATGGCTGTATTCATTTCAGGAATAATAATGCAGAGTAAATTGTGTGTATATTGTCAGATTAAGACTGAAGACTGAAGACCAGACCATCAAGTCTCAGATGTACTGAAAACTGATTGCACATTATAATAAGATACACATGGAAAAATAACTATTCTTGCAAATACGAAATACACCAAAATCCTAATCTTATCTAAAGCCTCTATTAAAAAAAAAAAAATACTATCACATTTCTGCTATTTTGTTTCTATTCCTGGTTGTTTGCCTGATGATCAACACAACATCACTCACAGGCTCATGTCTGCCTTTAACACACACACACACACACACACACACACACACACACACACACACACACACACACACACACACACACACACACACACACACACACACACACACACACACACACACACACACACATTGTGCCACAGTTCCCCTTGCAAAACACACCATTTATCTTGACTTAAATTCCTACACTCTTCCAACCCTCAGACCCACCCTCCTCCACCTCGTTTTTTTTTTTTTTTTTTTTAAGGATTCCCCGTTAACTTGATCTGTTACCCATCACCAGCACTTTTGCTCCCTGCACCCGGTAACCCTTCTGCCTTCTTGCATTTTTTTTTTTTAAAGTGGAGAACAGAGCGCACATCAATTTTTGGGCAACTTTCACATAAAAGATCACTTGAAATGTTGTTTGTTCATGGTGATGTAAACCACCTGTCATGTGTGGGCTACATGCAGCAGTTTAAACCAAGACAATGAGGCTTTGCAACAGGTAAAATACTTCAACATATTCCATGTTTTCCTCATTAAAAACAATCAAAGGTTGTAAAACAAAAGACATGCGTGATTCTGCGTATATATGAATAGGTAAGATAAATATAAGGGTTAATTATACAAAAATCTGCGTTAACTTTTCTGAGCGATGAGATATGACCTGTATCAATACACACAAGCACACAGGAACACAAACACATCTACACACACATCCACACATATCGGCCTATAATTATCAGGAATTCTTACCTTCAAAAAATCTCTGTAACGCTTCTGTTTCATCTACCACGTCCATCCTAGCGGGTTCCACATAAAAAATCCATGAAAGTCTCCCCTACTCCGAACGAAATCAATTCGGATCGGGGAAACTTTCACATATACATCACGGAATCCAGATTATAATCGTCGTGACTTTTCTTTAGTTTACATAAATCCACCGCTGGCCAAGAACTAGTCCTTTCTCCTGCTCAGCAACTTGGCGCTGGATTCCCTTATGGCCAGGCGCCTCCAGTGACGCTGTGATTCACGCTTTAACTTGAAAACTAAAGTCAGAGGTGTTTTTCTTTTTTCTTTGTAATTAAGGTAACAAAACAAAACAAACAAACAAAAAAGCTAACACAAGTCCACAGAAGAACCCCTTTAACACATTTCTCTTCAGGCGCACATAAACTCCTGCACCCACAAGCTTCATAATAAACTTTGGTTCCCTCTCTCATAAAGAGCCATCAGCCTGTGAGGCAGATGGTTAAAAAAAAAAAAAACATCGATGGGAAGATATCAAGTAAAAAAAACAAAAACAAAAAAACAAACAGTGTTAAAGTTGTTTAAAGTTGGCTCCCGATGCTGTGAAGTCGCTTCTTCCTCCTTTGCCTCTCCCTCTCAGACAGGATGTGAGGCTGAGAGTCGGAGGAGAGGAGCTGAGGCAGGTGAGGGATGTGCGCCGGACTGCTGCGAACATCCCCGCACACTACACGGTTCAAGTTTCTGTAGGGACGCAAAGTCTGTGGCACCCCATTGGTTTACAGTGACCTCATGTAGCCAAATAGTATGTGCATTTCTCCGCATGTTGAGACAACCAACTTTTTTTTTTTTTTTTTTACATATTTCAGTTAAAATTCTAAGTGGCTTCCAGTTTCGTTTTTATCCACGATAGTTAATACGTTTTTGGTTTTTCATTGTTAGTCTGCTAAATCAAACAGGATGAGAAAAGAGTCTCAAGAGTTGTCTGACATATTCAAAGGTTCAATCAAGAAAATAAGTGGCAGATATTTGATAAAACAACAGCCTTTAGTCACAGTTATCCCACTACAGGCCTAAAGTTTGGTGAAAACATTTTATCAGGATTGATAAGGATTAGTTTATCATGATGTGAAATAAAGCAGCTTTTTTGAAATATATAAACTTTGTCTTTCGTCTCTGGGAGGAGGGATCCCCTTCCACCTTCTTTTTTGTTCTATAAGGTTTCTGTCCTTTCTGTTTTGTACAGTAGTACACTGAGTTATTTTTCTGATCCTGACAGAGAGTCTGCATGGAAATAGGATGTTGAACTAAAAAGTGATAATAATGAAATGAACTTGTCATTTATGAAAAGACTTGATCTTTGCTTCTACAACATTTACAGTGCGGATGCATTCTTAACATTTCAACAGTGGATTTCGTCAGTATAGCTGATGATGCATGATCCTTAAAATAAACATTTCCTCTCTCCCTCATCGACTGAAAATATTTGTGAAACCTCGAGCTAAAGTTGTGATTTAAAAAAAAAAATTTCTGGCCCTTTTGAATTCCCTAGTTTAAACAACCACAGGCGTGTTTTGTGTCAAGGCTTCCCGAGGGGAGGATTTGAGGGAATGATCCATTTCTCTCAACCTTATCAGCTGCATCCCACCCCCCTTCATAACAATGCCACTGTGTGCAGCCCCCACAGCCTGGGTGCCCACCACCCCCTCCACCCCTCTCGCCCACATGTGAGATGCTGTTGTGTTGTCTTGTTCCCCCACAGCTGGAGCATCTCTCTCTCCACCCCTCCACCCCTCAGCTTTTCCTCCATTCAACGCAAACAAACGCCTCCGTTCTTTCAGCCACACTATGCAGATTGTTTCCGAGGACAAGCAAGAAAGAGAAACAGATAGAGGCTGCAGGGGACAATGAAACAGCTGGCTATGTTAAAGCAGTTCATTTTGGTATTCTGTATTTCTTATCTCATATAGCTCTATAACTGCATGTGCATGAGTGTGCATGTGCATGAGTGTGTGCAGTGTGCTTGTAGCCTACCAGTCCTGCATGCTGTGTGAATATAAACTCTGGTAACAAAGTCACATTAAGGGCACTCACTTCCTATCTGGGACAGATATTTAGGACAAATCTCCACAAGGTGAACTGTTAAATTTTGTGGTTTAACAATGACATTGATGACAAAGTCCAGGGAATAAATGTCAGTCATGCAATGTCCTCCAAAGCTGCAGCGAAAATAATACATGCCCATGAAGTCATCATTTGAAAAATATGAAGTAGCCAATTTATACATGACCAGGGTGGACAGTAACAAAGTAGTTATACTGTACAATTTACCAATATCTACTTATATTATTTAGAAAGCTTAACATTTTTAATTACCATACTTAAAAACAAATTCCACTACATTTTTATGAAGTAATGCAGTACTCTGAGGCCAAGCACAGTGTTTGTATTGTCAACCAAACTTGTCTACAAAACTGCTGTCAAAAAATGTGCCCTCACAAGTTGCAAATAAGTTGTTATGGCTCTTACAGTACGTGCAGCCCAGCGACCAACATGTTACCAAACATGCTATTCTGTTTACACATCATTACATATATTCCACTATATGTGACATAAATATAATATGATTTAATTCACATGAAATATGTATTCCCTCTATTTAGCTTTGCTTTGGTCTCCACCAACCCCTGAGGAAGTACTGTAGTCTGTCTCTTGTTTGATTTTCAATGTTGGTTTGTTTTTTTTAAACAGTTCCCTACAGTTGTCGCTGCTGCATTTTCAGCTTCTCAAACTTTGATAAGCTGCGACAGGCTGCAGAGTCTGGTGTTAATACTAGTAATCTCACATTAGACATTTTAACCATAAAAGACACATTGATCTATTGTGTTGATTTGTATAGATGGTCAGGTTAAGCTGCAGTTGAGCAGTGAGATTCAACTCAGGCTGTGTAAATTACAATTTATGTAAGATACCTCATCTATTTCTCTACAAACATCTGTAGCTATGAGAACATAAGAATCCTTTTGGCATTTCAATTCCACTCATTCAACTGAGCAGACCTGTGACACAAAGCTAAAAGTAGCCTCATTACTGTAGATGAACAAAAAAGAGATATCCTCTCTCTGCACACTGCGGAGACTGACAGCGATGGAATCTGTCCTCTATTTAATGATGAGTCTCAGTTCCATCATCATCAGAAAGAGTGAGCGCTGAACATGTTACCCTCCCACAGGTGCTTTGATGTACTTGTACCTTTAGGGGATGAGCAGTCACCAACTATCCATAATTGTCTTTAAAACGTTTATTCATACCGCCTCCTCAGCATAGATCTCTGTGCTTCTGATATCACACATAAAAAATAAAAAAATGTTACAAACCCCCCCCCCCCCCAGAAAAGTATGATAAATGGAAAATACCCAGCATGTTGAATACTTTTCCTGGTTCACAGAGGGTTAGGGGGAAAAAATAATCATCTATCTTATTTTTTTAAAATCATTTTTCAAAGATAAACAACCAAAACAGAAACAGAGCAGAGGCAATATAGTCTCACACCCACCTTTCCGAAATATGCAGTGGTGTACAGAAGTTTGAGGCCGATTTCTCACTCTGAAAGGGAGAGTGTATATGATGTATTAAAAAAAAATGCAATTGTTACAATAAAGAGTATGATGAAAAAGCACAAATACCCAGTTCTGAGCTTGAATACTGCATAGAACAACAGATAAACTTAAACTTATTTCTATGCGTATAAAAACAGAAATGAGGTTCAGCCACAGTAAAGGTGACTGGGCTTTCCTCACACCTCCAACTTCTACAAGATATAACAAGCATGCAGTAGTTCTTTGTACTTCGCTTCTTAAGTGTTGTGGCATACATAAGCATACAGTAGGTGAAGGAAAAAGAAGCAGATTTTAGGCCTAGCTACTTTGATAAAGGTTCTGAAAGAAAGTATGCTTTTTGCACACCTTTTCTTGAAATTAGTGAAACCAGTTGTCTGCAGGGTGGCAAATGCAGATTCAACAGTTATGTCAAAATAAATATTTTTTAGACTTTTGTAAGACTTCTTATTTGGTCCTGTGGGTCTGGTCCAAGTCTGCAGGTAGGAAAATGGAGGCATAGACAGCCACAGCTGGTAACACTATTTTCTGATTAACCTCATTGTGATGAAGACGAACAATCTCCTGCCAGTCTAATTGCTGCTGTAGCACAGTAATGATCTGCACAGCCCTGGCTTAAAGCAGTTGTGTCCAACTCATCACGTTAGTTCCACTTTCATTTTTTACATTTCATTTCAAAACAGCAGCCACTCTAGATGTTGAAGGTTTTGTTGATTATCACTCATTTTCTATCATGCTTACATGTCTACATAAGTAAAAGACAGGATGGCGAATTACATAATTATCACATGATGAGACTGGCCTACATTTTAAGCTCCATTTATTTTGATTGACAAGATACGTCAACGCAATTAGCATCTCATACATAGGTTTTGAAAGACCTGACTGCTCTGAGGTTTCTTTTCATTCTTGCCTTTGTTCATGAATGAAGTATCCTGAGTTCCCTTTAGGACTTGTTTGAATTATTGATATGGGTACCATTCATTCAAGTGACACTGTATAGCTCGTACAATGTCGTCATGTCACGTCACGGTTTTCCTGCAAGATAGTACCAATCTCTTATTCTGAACAGCTGGATACAGTACATTCAGATGGTAATTCATTAATGAAAATTTGTCAAAAAATGATCACACCAGCCGTTCCAGCTACGATTTAATGTAATCGCAGATGTGTATGTTCTTCTTTGTGTCTCTTTTCAGAATGTATTCATGAAGAAACCACCTCTTTATTGTAATTTTTATATTACAGTTTCAAGTTTCAAGACAACCAGAAACTAAAAAGTAGCATTTTTGAAACTGCTTGAACATCTGAAATTTAAAGATTTGGACACTTTACATTCTATAACACAGCTGGTATGATGCGAATGTGACAGTTGTGCTATAAATATTTCTCAGGGAATTTACTTAATAAATAGGGGAATATCTAAGCTATGAATAATTAGTAATACATTTTCATTCATTTATTATCATTACATAAAATCTATCTAATGTGCTGCTTATATCAATCATACCACATTTACTAAGTTTTGTGTTTGTTCAGTTTTTTTCCAGTAGAGGGCAGGATTGGTTTGATAAAGTGACTTACGGTTAGCAAGAGCAAATGGTGAATGGTGTTTTTCTTTTTTTCTTCACAATGTTTTATTTGCAAATAGGAGGTTTAACAAGCACATGACATAAATTCATTGAACAGACCAGGGGTTACTACAGTTCAGTCCTTTCAAAAGTCAAATTAAATGCATAGTTTTCAGCAGGTTGAGAATCTTTGCAGCTTTGTTGTTGTGAAACGACGAAAGCATGGTTTAGATCCAGACCATTTTGATTTGTGAAACTTTCCAAGGATAATTAGAAGTTGTATTATAGTTGAATGCGTTTCTAATGTGTCTGTTACTGCAAGGTTCATCTTGAATATTAATATCTCCAATAAACATTTGCCTGGAACTAAATGAGTTTCTGTCAGGTTACAGTTCTTTAAAAAAAGAAGTGAACCGGGAGGAATTGCATTGAAGATAATGACATATTATGTAGGTGTGATTGTTATTTGGAATTTCTGAATATATTCTGAATATGTCATTAACACACCATTCTTTTTTAATAATTGGCATGAATGGTGGGAAAAAGATTTTTTCCCAGGGCTTGGAAATGACTGGTGTTGTTTGTATGTTGACAGTGTGTGCAAACATTCACATCTCAATTAAGCCTGCTAAAATTAAATGGAGTCCTGTCACACTTACGGATATGTGCGTAAGTCACTTAATATTACCTCCCATTAATCATCAACATACCAATACAACACAAACCCTATTGATTCAAATAGCACCTATGAAAATCAAGCCTTGAGAATTAAATTGAATGTTGTTAGTTTGGCTTCTTTAACTTCAACCTTAACCTGTGAGATGCAGATCAGCACTGACCCTCAGTGCTTCATCCATTCAGATCAGGATCTCAGAGCAGATTTTCAGTGTGGTTAAAACTTCTTTGTCCTTGCCCACATTAAAAATAGGCGATTTCTCAGCACTGACAACTTTAAGTTAATGATCAATCCCAATGATAAGGTTTCCAAGGTAACCTCAAAACAAATCACATTTGAGAGTGCCTGTGCTTGAGCAACGGCTGAACTCACAAACACTTTGGCATTTCACTCACTCCATGTCAAACATTTACATATATCTCCTTATGAATAACAATAATACAGTCTGTGACTTTGTAAAACATGGTACACAGTAGGCTAAAATATACCCACAGGGCTGCAACTGCACTGTGCTGTTGGTTTCCTTTGCAGGGGCAGCTGGACAAAGAGTGGTCAGTCTTGGCAGCAGTGATATTGAAACCTGGGCAGTGTTCCACACTGTTGCTCCTCTTTCATTCCCCCTGTTGAATCCAGCTGGTTTAGACCAGCCACTATACTTCGCTGCTCAAAGACACAAAGGGAAACCTGTGGAAATGAAACTGTCCCACCACTCAAGTGCTGTGACATCAAGGCTGCCTGTTTTTGATTGCATTTGTAAATCATAAAAGTGTTTTTTGTTTTGTTTTGTTTTGTTTTTTAAATTTCTATTTTATTGCCAAACTATAAATGTTGGTTATAAAGTCAGACATCAGAGGTTCTCATTGTTTTGCCAGCATCTGCATTTACATTTACATCCTCAGCCAATAAAAACACTTGATACCATGCCCACACAACTGCATGGAGGTCATAGCCAGAAAAGGCTCGTGCCACGAAGTTGGCCCTATCTCAAGATCTACACCAGGCTGCCTTACGAAAAAACACAGATCCTGCTGATTTACAGGCTCTATATTGACCGTCAAGCAATGACCGGTGTGGTGCCGAGAAGTGCCTGCCCGTCACAATGCATCCCCTGGATTTTAAGCCAGAAGAAATTAGAAATGTTCAAATGGAGCGTCTCTCTCAAATCATGTATACACTTTCAGAACATATGGACCTCCAATATAATTATTATCACAGGTTAAACTGCCAAAGAATAAGTCAATGCTTTATATCTGTTGTGCACGTTCCCGTGATGGGCATGCAGTTCCTGGCAGGCAGGCCATAACAGCGGCCGATCCACCCTCATTCAAGCGGCCGTGGAGCTCCGCCCCCCTCCGGTTGAGTTACCTGCAGAGTCACGTATCACTCACCTGCTCCTGCGTTGCCTCCACAGCGACTGTTTCAGAGAACCGACCAAATACACGTCTGCCTGCCTGCCTGCGCCCTGTGTGTGTGTTGAGGTGAGGTGAGCTGGGCTGACAGTGTGTAGTTTACAGTTGCACTTCCTGGCAGCAGAGGGTCACACTTATCGATCATTCCCCGCGGAGTTTATTTGTTGATCGGCCGCTGATGACAGGCTGATGCTGTAGGCGCAGTCTCGCCCACGTTTGTCACCCTGAGCATCCCGTCCGGAAAACTACACTGTGAGTTCCTGTGAGGGTAAACAGCATCTTCTTTTCTTTTCTTTTCTTTTCTTTTCTTTTCTTTTCTGTTCTTTTCTTCTTCATGTCATCATGTGATACAATTGACTTCTTACAAAGCCAATCACATGATCTTTCTCAGCACATGGAGCTGCTATTTTATGTTGTATCTATGATTTATTTATTTATTGTAGTTTTTAATTTTCAGCCTTAACCTTGATGTCATCACGTAGCTCTGTGTTAAGAGGTCTGTGTTTTATTTGACTACGCAGGGTTAATGAATGCTAACCTGGGGAACACATGTGTCATTCATTCATTAGGGTGTTGTCCTGGACCAAGCTCCTTGTTGTCAGGGATGGTCATATTTTATTATTTCATTGAGGATCCCCATTGGCTGAAGCCATAGCAGTCAGTTAATATGTTAATGGATCTTATGTGAGAGAGTTATGTGAACAAACTGGATTCACTGTGTGTGAAATCTGCACTGATTCTGCATGTATTCCCTGATTCAGTGCATGAACTCTCCACACTTTACCTGAACCTCTCAGAGAGAGCACATAAAACTAAACTGTAACATCTCCAGCCATCACAAGAATGTAATGTGATTCGGTCAGATGGCCGGATGACTCCACAATACACACGATCTGATAACTGTTATCTCGTAGGCCACAAAATGCTTGTTCAGGAGCGTGGAGCAAAGTGCATATTGCTCATATCAGATTGACCTCATTTTTATGACACATTGCCTAAAATATCAATACAGTCTTATTTTTTTATGCAGATAATATAAAATGTCAGTCACCAGCTTGTGTTATGTGCAGTGTTGTACAAGTAAAAGTACAAAAAAGGAAGGAAATCATTTGCTATAATCATGGTACACTTATGATTATCAAGCTGGACTTAAAAGAAATGCTGTAATGCTGAGTTTATTCCACCATCAGTGCTGTGATCAGTTGTGATTTGTGCTCTTGGCACATCTTCAAATTGTTGAAGCTTCAGGTGTGTTTTGGGGTGTGTGTTGAAGGTTGACACATTACACTAGATGTTTATTATGTTGCTCCTGTTGCTATGCAGTGTGCCATTAAATCGGTTTCAGATTAAATTTGTTTTGCTAAATATATCTTGACTGTATTCACTGGTTTGTGTTAGGGTTTTCTAAGAAGTCGCTGTTGCTGGTTAGTGTTCAGAGATTCAAACGTTGCATTAGTCCGTGAGGATTTCAGTGCTTTTTGTGTGTTACAGGTAAATTTGACCAATTTTAATTCACCACAAGGTTTAAGATGTGAAAAACAGAAACAACACAGACCACATTACTGCAACCAGAGGCTTAAAATGTCACTGGGCCAATTGTTGTTACAGCATGATTAAATAAGACACTTGTGCAACCTCATTCCTTTAAATGTGAAAATCAAAACAGATACAATCAGTAGTTTTGAAAATGAGAGCAGCTTGACAAGTATGCCTGAGATGAACGTACTGTATATACGTTCTCTGTGTCTTCTTGTGTGGGTAATTATTGTTTGAATGCTCTGTAATTATTTCTGAATGAGGTTTTGTCATTATTGAACAATAATCACCTCAGGCTGGGTGGGATGGGGGGTGGGGGGTGTACAGACAGAGCGCCTGTTGCCATTAGGTTGACACAACACATGACACCCGGCCTCTCCTGCTCCGGCCTCACCTCCCTCCTGAAACCTGGCGTGGAGCCAGAGCTGGAAACAATAGAGTGGAGAGAAGATGACCAGATAGTTAAGGACAGAAAGAGGAAGTCTTTTTTGTTTGTGCAGACTTGCTAAAGTAAATACGAATAGTTTTCTTTCCTTATTTGCATTTCTCTCTGTGAGAGATTTAGTTGCACCAGTTTTGGGTCAGGGGGGCATGGACCTCAATGTGGCTCTGTGTGAGTACAAAACTGTTGTCATTTTCTCTCTCTTTGTTTCTAAAAGTTCTGAGGAGGTTATCTGTTGAGCGTGATTATGTTTATGATCTGCTGTGAGATAAGGGTGATAGTGACCACCTGTAACCTATAACTGTCATACACAGTGTTTACCCAACGTATATGACGTGTAGCGCTGCTCTTTACACAACAAGAATGTGAAACTTCAGAGAGGAGAGGAGGCAGGGGGGGTCTTGTTTGTGTCATCGCTCCGTTAAAGAAGGGATACTGAAATGTCCCTAACTAAGTGACACAAGATCAGTATCTTACAGATCGGATTGTTCTTTACAAACACTTGTTGCAGACATACTAACCTCTCGCAATCAATTAATAATACAAACCGGGCTGGTTGATTAAAGCGATACATGGTTCCTTTCCGGGCTAAAGGTCACATAAGATAAAAGGTGATTAATATACCCTATAATAAATGGTATTTAAATATTGATATTTTGTAGTAATTAGAAGATTATTTAGCCATTATCAGAGGAATGTTTATTTAATGCAGTGATAACAGTCATAAAGGGGTTTAAAGGGAAGCCGAGCAGAGCCCTTTCTGTTGTGTAATGTCTCTTTGGGGTTCGGTAAGTACTGATACTGTATATGTTCAGTGTGTGCGGTTAGTCTGATATATTACATAACCTTGTCAGTGCATGCCTTGACAGACATGTCACAGCCGAGTTTCCAGGCTCAAAGCTAAAGGTGTGGAAGACTTTTGTTCTCTCACTTCTTGTTCACACAAACCCTTCTTCTCTGAGACCATGCTAATGATCTAATAGTTACCGGCGTAAAACTCAACCAGATTAAATAATTTGCAGCTATGCAGATATAGTCATCAACAGAGAGGATCTAATTACACAGTGCATATCAGCCGGCTGTCTCCATTGTCTCAGATCCGTCCCCTGACTACCAGCAGTGCAGGCCCAGCACCTGGCTCTCCACAGCGGAAGAACAGGCTGTTCAGCAGGCTACACCTCAGCGTCACATATTATTTCTACCACCGTTATAATACAGTGTCTGCAGCTTTTTAAGTTTCTACACATTGTCTGTGTATTAGAGCTCACCCTCCCAAATAAAAGATACATTATGCAACAGGGATTTAAAAGGGCATGTTAGGCTAAATAATACATGTTTGTTTTGAATGGAAAATGTTTTACCTCCTCCTCTTCTCTCTCTTTGTGTCTCTCTGTCACCTATTCTTTTTCTTTGTCTGGTTCTTATCCTCCCTGTTCTTTTTTTTTTCTTTTTGTCTTCAGGTGGATGCCTGAAATCATGAGCGTCTCGGGACCTCAGTCGAGGCCAGCTAAGTGAGTGTCGCACACCTTCCTGCTTCTCCGTACATATTTAGAGAATCACTAACCCAGTATGTGGAAGGCGTGTGGGTCAGGGACCTCGGGCACAGAGCGGCTCTGTTGAGAGTTGTTTGCTTTGCCTTGGTTCCTGGCTCCAGCCTCCCTCCGTGCCCCCCCACCCACTCCACTCCCCTCTCTCTCCCTTTTCCACTCTCCCCTTCTCTCTCTCTCCTTGGCTGGTCCATATGCTCAGAATCTCAGGCTAATCTCATCCAGTGCTGGACAGTCTGTTGTCCGTACAGTATATGTCTGTGTGACGGTGTGAGAGATTCAGAGGGTTTGTGACACTGACATCCAGAGAGGTGCAGGGCAGAAGATGAAGGGCGCGCGGCGTAACCCTGTCTCCTCTTCTTGTCATTGCAGTGGAGTGGCCAGATCGGACAGCAAGCTCAGCGCCAAGGCCCTCTACGGTAAGTGACTGCATGGAGGTTTGTGGAGGAGTTGTTGCCGCATTTTATTGTCGGCCTGTTTATAAGACTTTGCCCTGACATGCCTTTATTTCTGTGGCATGAGTCACGGCAGCACAACAATATATCTGACAGCTTACAATGAAGAAGATCATACGCTCTAACTTGACATGTGAACACAAGAAGCAAATTATAGTTTTATTATTCAATACGTATATAACTACTAAAACAAGTAAACGGAGGCACTGGGTGACATTTTCCCTTATTATGATGAAGTTTATTTTGACACAAACACAGCCCTGTCCCTATTTACTCTGTTTGAGTAATGTTTGCTAAAAGGCCTGGCTCTTTTAACAGTAAGTGCAAGTGCTTTCCGCTTTTAAAACTCAGACTACGTATGCACGTCTGTGTTTGTGACCCACTTTCTGTTATGCAAATGTTGTGTCTTCAATAGCAATTGTATCTAACCAAACTGTTAATATTCAAGCTGTGAGTATCAGCACTGTAATTGACTCAAATCACAACAATATTCAATTTGCCATGCAAATGATTTTGTCAGGAAATCCGTCCCTTTGCTCCGTAGCATGTTGCTGCAGCCCCACGGTCTCGCTGCGCTGTCGCAGTCTCTCACCATACACACACACACACACACACACACACACACACACACACACACACACACACACACACACACACACACACACACACACACACACACACACACACACACATACACAGTGATAAGAGGGGGCCAAGGTCCTGCTGAGGGGCCTTGTCAGGTTGCTCCTGCTGAAACCTCTGTGAGGCACTGAAGGACGTTAGAGGGAGACTGTGCTCTGCTCCGGGAGTGAACATGGCGGTCTTCGCAGTGTTCTCATGCGTGCAGATGTGAATTCATGTTAACAGTCTTGTGTGCATATTTTGCTTTAGTCATTGCAGGGCTCGGTGACATGCGGTGTCAGTGTCATGATATGCAGCCAGGGTGTGTTTGTGTGGCTGAAATGAGCTATGTTACATTAGCTGGGTGTGCAGGGTGTGCCTGTTTTTAATGTGTGGTTGGAACAGGGTGGGGATGCCCAGGTCTCGCAGGTGAATAAAAGACGCATTGAAAAGTGATCTGCCTCTGGTCCTCCCCTTCACTGCCCCAGACATTAGCTCACTGGTCCAAACCAGCACCTCCTTCCACACGACCAACACAGAGGAACATTGTACAGCACGTCACAGGCCCCGATAGAAACCTGCACTGAGGAATGACAAGATAACCTGCTTTCCTGCATAGCTGCACTGGTCCAAATTTAGAATCGCCTCCAATGACAGATGACGGTATTGTTGGGATGCAAGATGCTCCCAAACTCTCTGACTGCGCACCTCGTCGTCTGTGAAACATTTCTGTGCTGTAACTCATCCAAGTATCCACAGGATGTGCCCACTCTTGAAGTATCCTACTGTAAGTGTGATGAAACCGTGCCATTTCATTGGCTGGTTTCATCCTATGTGGCAGATGGTCACCACCATCTTCTCGCTGCACGATGACACCAGCATGCCTGTGCTCCTGAACCACAGAGGCAGGAGAGTGGACAATATTGTGCAGCATGTCTAACAGCAGCAGACATTTGGATAGATATGGGTCTGCAGCTTGCAGCTTGCTGAATAAACATGCAGAGGAACAACAGCAGCTCAATCTCCCATATGCAAAAATCCCTGTCATTCACATGTTGAAGGGCAGCAAACAAGTGATGCAAATGATATGCAGCCCTCCCACCTGATCTGTTATCAGCACCTTGGACTTAAGTAGAGCATGAAAGATGCCACATCAGACTCATCATCCCGGGACTTTGGACTATCAAACAGGCTTTCTCCACTTTCTCACACAGTTTGTGGTTGAGGTTGAGGTGCATGTCTCTCTCAGGTAAAAAGTTTGGACTCAGTCAAAAACCTCCCTCTCTTCCTGCTGCATTATTTTTCCGTCAACCTTTGTGCCTGTGTTTAAATTTCAATTCAGTCTTCAAAATAGATTTGATTACTTTAATTCCTTTCAGTCAGCACCGTTCCTGCAGTTTCACAACTGCTCTTTTGTGTTTGACTTGGACTTCGGTAAAGCAGTGGTTCTTGTAGCTACAGTTAAAAAGTTGGCTGCATGTTTTTGGCATCTTACTTATCTTGATTAAAAAAAAAAGCAATGTAAACTTGTCTTAATTTGTTCAGCACTAATTTGAGAGAACAATCAGTGGTGAATCAGACTCTGAGGGTTGTTGATGTGATAGTTTCTGGCTACATATGAGCAAATCTTTTTAGACACTTGGTATCCTAAGGATGCCTTGCAGTCAAATCTCATCCCATCAAAATAACTTGTTGTGTAAGTTTTCTGCGGTTGGACTTGTTCAGTCTTCTGATGCAGAGACACAGGATTGTATTCTATTTGTTAGTAAAATTTAAATGAAAATAATGTCCTGGACAGTTGAACACTTTCCTGGCTGCACTTCAAAGATCATTAGTGTCTCGGTTTTCGGTTGAGTCAAGGTTCATTGTGTTTAAAGAGCAGTTATTAGGAAGGTCAGGTTGTGTGATTGATCTGGACCATGTATTGGTTTGAGAACTTGCCAGGCGGCCGTGTTCATCGCTGGTCATTGACTCTGGAGAGCCCTCAGGACCGGCCCATCTGCCTGCTAAGTGGCTCTTATTGCAAGCTGTCGCAGCACTGTGAATTGATTGGCATAAACGTCAGTCATTAATAAGACATGTGGACAGCTCCACTTTCCGAATGACACCTGATGCTTGTGTTTCACCTGTTGGGAACCAAGCAGGAAGGAATCAGCAGAGAGGAAATGGCAGCAACAGGAAAGACAAACACTTGCGTCATTTGGGCAGTGATAGATGGCAGTTACATGGATATGAAGTGGTCTCCCTGTAAAATATGGATCAGCCACAGAATTATGAAGCAAAAACATCACAAAGAAATATTAATCAGAGGACATCAAATACTGGAAATATTGGAGTGTACTGTGGAGCTTGGGCACATATTTTGTTAAGAGCTATACAAACAGCAGGGCTTTTGTGTAAGAGTCACCATAGAGTACATAAAGCAAAATATCTGAATGTCTGTATGTTTGAGAAAAGCGGAGCTGCAGTCTGTGTAGCATCAAAATGTTGACTCTGTTGGGTGGGGGACAGAGAGAGACTTGATATGAGATCTGGCAGTGTTGATAGGAACATGCTCTCATTTAACCGTAATTGTTACCTGCAGACTATTCACTTGGTAAATAGGTCAGTGAGACCTCTGGCCCCTGCCAACAGCACAGGTAATGAGGTGAACAATGGCGCTGGGGATATCTGGATGTGGACACTAAAAAAAACAATCTTAAAATGTGTCGCAACATCTTGAACTTCATCAGATTTTAAATATGTCACAAAAAATCACAATAGATGTTTGAGTGTGTACTCAACAGACCACAGACTGGTGTCTGTGTTTTCTATTTTGTAATTTGAAGCTTTTTTTAGCCACACTAGTGATTGGATGTCTGAAAGGATGACAGTCGGTCTGCCAGTCAGTTGGTCCACTCTGCAGCCTCGCAGCAGCAGCTGATCCTACATGCATGGGAGCCAGTCCCTTCTTGACCTGCATGTCTTTGGACTAAAGGAGGCGCAACCCAGTCATAGGTTTTAATGCAGAACCTTTTTGTGACCATGCTAACCACAGCGCCATTGTGCTGCCAAAATCATTGTCTTGCATGTCAGGAAGCAGGTGTTGGTGTTTATGTTGTATCTCAGGACGGAGCTCAGTGTAAGCACAGCATCACAGAGCCAAGGCTGTGGACTGTGTTTTGTGTTTTAAAGCAATGACAACCTGCATGAAATGTTGTCAACACCAAGGTTGAGATAAAGATGGTTGTCTGTGCTTTTACTCCTTGTTTAGATTACTGTAATGATGTCGTAATGTAATGTTTATCTGTCTGAGTCAAAGTTCCTTGCACTGTCTTCAGAGGCACCTTCAGAGTCCTCTGAGGCCAAACAACCCGATACAGAGCCGACCTCCTCCTCCCTTGTAAAACCAGGTTCTGAACACACATTACTGCCCAAATGATGCAACGCTCACCACCTTTTCCTCTGACGTCTTCTTGAAGCAGCTGAATACATTTTTATTCAGACTGACCTCACCCATTTTTTCTAAGTGCCGTTTATTTATTGTTTTGTTTTTCTTATTGACCTATTTATCTGTGTTGAACTTTTGCACTTTTTATGATGTAAATGAGTTTGTGATGTTCGTTATCTGTGAAAGGTGCTATGTAACTAAACTTTCACATTTAGCGTTTATATTAGAGCCAAATGCTATGGAAACAAAATAATATTGCGATTAATTTCACAAATAGGCTGATGGTGTCATTTTTGGGGGCCTAAAATTAGAATATTGCACTTGGCCAAATTGAGATTGACATTGAGATATGTACGTATTAGAAAGCTACATTTGACAAATCATAGGGCAGTGCTGCAGATGAGGAAGTGGAAGATGTTTCTGCCGGGAAGCAGCATCCTGACTTTTGATCCCACAGTAAAACTGTGAATTTTGAGACCAGTCTTGCCAGCATAGCACACTATAAAATGCAAATCAAGTCACAAAGACTCTTTGATATGAGATTTAATAATTAATCTCTCAGATAGGACTTTCTCCATTTCACTTGACCGGACAGGCAGAACACTTTATAAGATTCTTTTCATTTCTGCAGAGAGAAGCAGATTTATATTTAAAGAGAGACTCATTATTTATTGTCTGTTAGTTGCAGGGTTTTTTGTAATTTTCCCAGGAGTGCCCAAACTTTTGCAAACAACTCTGAGCGGATACGTAACAGGACAGCTCATTGGTTTCCCCCACACACACACAAATACGTGCATGCTGTGTCATTTCCTTATTGCCCTACTGCCCTTATTAGTTGGCACATCAGTGGTTCAGAGTTTCATTTCATCTGGTCACTGCAGCGAAATGTTCAACATGTGGGACTATGGTCAGTGTTACTGCTGCTGTGATTATGCAGTGGTGTCAGTGATTTACAGGCAGGACTTGATGGTTTCTCAGTTTTTCACTTTGTATATCTTTGTTTTCTTATCAACAGAACAAAGGAAAAAATACTCCAACTCAAATTTCATCATGCATGAGACATCGCAGTATCATGTCGAGGTAGGTTCCTCTCTGTTTCTCTGTCTATGAAAAATAAACGCTGTGTTTTATAGATTTGGTACTTGCACTTTAAAAGTATTACAGCTGACGTATTGAGGTAAATGGGTCAGAGTGAGACACTTTAACACACATTGCCTTCACTCCTTCACTCAAGTCAAATAAAAAAGTTAATATTTAATAGTTTTTCACAATGGTAAGAAATATTCCCGTGGATTCATTATCATTATGTTATTTAAATGTTTTATTTAATTAACTGTAATTTTATTATAATCACATTTTGTTCCTCATGTATCCACTTGAACCAGACTGGTGGTGACTGAAAGCTAAATAAAGGCATCAGGAATATTATGAAATGACTGAAAGCAGCATAGATTGTGTATGTTTACATGTGTATGAAAAATGAACTGTTAAACTGAAAAATGTGTCGCAGTGAAGCAGTAGTTTCATTCCTATCTCTTTCTCTCTGTTTCATCTAAAATTTTAGTCTAAAAAAGGTCAACTAGCATGTTGTGAACAACAAGATAAAAGCAAAGCTCTTGCTGCAGTGTAATACGTGCTTTACTGGTATTGTTCGTTTGACCAGCGATAAAAGTTGACATACTACCTAATGTCTTGATAACATCTCATTTATGGGGACGCTGTCATAATAAAGCTGCCACAGCCGCAGTGGGAACCTGAATCAATCAGAGACCAGCTTCAAGTTAGATATTTTGTTGAACTATGTCCTGCATTGTCCCTGATGATGATGACAGGATTTCTAATGCCTCCTCATTATCAAACAAGGGCAGTTAATCACAGATAACAATCATGCACGTAGACTCTTATGTAGCAATATGGCTTTTTTGACATCAAATAAATGAGGTCGTCATTAAGATGCAATATAACATTGGCTTGAGGAACGTGTTGAAAAATGTTGCATTAGCTGAAATTTTAACGCAGTGATAGTTATAAATAAACAGGTCGGGTAACAGTTATAATTAAAGGGACAGCTTCGTGTTTTGGAAAGTGTGTTTATTTACTTTGAGATAAAAAGATTGATACCACTGTCATATATGTTAGCTAAGCACAGTAAAAAAGAACAACCTGGCTCTGTAAAACGAAACTCAACCTTTTATTATTAAAGGTGACTGCATAGCACTGTGCTAAGCTAACAGGCTGCGGGTTCTAGCTTCATATTGAATGACCAGTTAGTGATAGTGGTATCATTTTTCTCACCTACATTGTTGGAATACTTTTTTTCTTCTTTTTTTTTTACCTCTTGTCATGGAATGATTGTGACGATGTGATTTATTCTTGATAGATTCTTCTCAAAGCTGGTAACTGGGACACAGTATGTTATCATTGCACCTGGTCATTACTGATGTGTATAAATAAGAATCAAAAGAGGAATGTGTCTGAAAACAAAATTATTCCAACATTATGGGCAACAGTATTTCCCCCAAATGTTATGCTTGCTATTGCTTTAATATAACCAGTTAATACATAATGTAGCCTATATATCAGCCAACATTTTTTCAAAGTCAGTCTGTCCCACTGTCCATACACACAGACAGATGATTTTAACACCAACACACTCTCTCCTCCATAGCATCTCTCCACGTTCATTATGGACAAGACAGAGTCCATTGTCACAGTGGACGATGCCATAAAGAAACTGGTTGTTCTGGATTCAAAGGACAAAATATGGACCCAGGAGATGCTCCTGCAGGTCACTGATAAGGCGGTCAGGCTGCTGGACAGTGACACACAGGTAACGACTCCACACCTGTCCACACATGGTGCACATTAACACGCACTAAACATCACAAACACATATTATGGATATCCGATATAAATTATTTACAGGAAGTCAACGTTACAAGTTGGTGCATTATTTATTATTAAATGCAGCCAAAAATGCTATTTACTTTCTTGCGAGGGGGGAGATGAGAACATTGTTGTGATCATGTCTACAGTATATGGTGCCTATGAAAGTACAGTCTGCAGCTAATTACATGAATTGGGACTGGGTGTTTGGGGTAAACAGCTAGCTTGACTCTGTTTCATGAAGATTTTCTCCCTCATCCGTATTTTTGTTTTTATTGTTTTCCCACTTTCACTCTAACTGAGCGTATCTTGTTGTCCCATAGGAAGAGTTGGAGAACTTTCCTCTCCCCACCATCCACATGTGTCAGGCGGTGCTGAATCAGACACGCTACCCGTCTGTGCTGCTGCTCATTTGCCAGGACAGGGAGCAGCACAAACCCGACATCCACTTCTTCCACTGCGACGAGGTGGAGGTGGGTCTCAGTGTGAATTTTACGGGCTTTCACCAGTTTGCATCCTTTATTGTCAATGCTTGATTGGTTGGCTTTGTCTTTTATGTCATTCATAAATCTGAGGGCCTGTTGTTAGAGTGTAAGGTCAGATTTCAGTGCTGTTAGTGACTGTGGGATTGTGTGTATCGTTTTACTTTTTTTTGTCTTGTGCAGAGATTTTAGAAGAAGATTTGTAATATAATATCGCTGTATGAAGACGTGACCTCTTTATTGCACAGAATAACTACTCGTAAGGTCAACGGAAGCGTTTAGAAGAAACTGCTGATCATTGGCTTTCATTCATTCGACTTTGGTTTATCACCATTGTCTTTATTGAAACAATATAATGAAAGTTCATATTCATCAAAATTTTGATGCAGCTGTCATTTGATGTGGAAGAGGAGGAGAAAACTTGGCATGTTCAGTCTGAATCTTTAAGGTATGGATTAGGAGAAAGACTGGACTGAACCAATGAACCAATGAATTTAATTTCACTGGCTTTCCTACAGTTAGTGTCACGAGGCACAATACACAGCAACTTTATTGTAATGCATGTCAGTTTCCTGTTTTTTGATGTGATTCTCATCAAAAGTTCACACCACTGAGCTTCCTACTGGAAGGGTACAACAACAACAGCAACAGCTTGGGCCCAGTACTCTGTATTTTTGGCAGCAGCCAGGGATTTGTGTCATAGATGATCAAAGTCGAGATGATTGAAAAACACAAATTTGGCTGTAAGACTTAAATCCAAATGACATAAGATCAGACACAGCGCAGAATCCTAATCTCATCATAAACACTGTACTGTAGATATACTGTTAGAATCAAAATGATTACTCTTCTTCAGTTTATAACACATTTAACAATGGACTCAAGGCATATTGCTGTATCCTAAACATACTGTGAGAAGAATACTCTCAAGTGTTGTCGACTTGAAATGTATTTCCTGTCCTTTCTTCTCCTGGCTTACTCATTTCAGTCCTCAAAACAGTCAAAAACTGTTTATGGCTTAAAATGCATTTCAGATTTTGGTTTTAGAGAAAATAATCCTGTGGGTGATTTTGAACTGTGCTCATCAAAGTCAGGCCGGTCAGTCAGTATCAATCTTAATGACGGCACATTTCCAACAGCGCTGAATTTGAGAAAGTAAGGAGGGAGCCAAAGGGAGAAAATCTTTGTCAAACTATTACATGGAAACTGCATATTGATGTGTGTATCAGTGTGTATATAGAGTCTGACCTCTGGTGTTTCCCCTCGTTCTCTCCAGGCTGAGTTGGTCCACGCAGATATAGAAAGTGCCATTGGAGACAGCAAGCAGGAGGGAAAGAAAATGAGGCTTCAGACTCTGAAGTGAGAGCATTGCTGCTGCAGATACACACTCACATGCACACACATGCACACACCACATCTTGCAGTCAAATACAGGTTAAAGGGGGAACACTGACTTGTTATTAGTAGTTATTTAACTTGATGTTAGGGTGCTGAAGGTCTCTTCCTAATCATCCAGGGTGAACCAGGAGAAAATGAAGCGCCACAGAGAAACCATCCTCCCACCCACGTCCCCAAATGGACCTGCGCCTGCGCCTGCACCGAAGGGGCGAGTGGAAGCCACAAACACACATTGTGAGTGTGCTCATGCTGGAATACAAGTATTATCACCATACACACACACACACACACAATTATGTTCTGTCAGCGAAGGCATCCTTATGTTTTGTTTTTTTCCCTGTGTGTCTGTGTGGTTGTGGATGTAGACAGACAAGCGCCCGGACAAAATGACACAGAGTCACATGAAAAGCTGGCCCAGCGCATTGAGAAAGACGTGGTGAGCTTTTTTTTTAATCCACAATGATACCTGTTGTTATTATTATACATTTTCGATCACCATCACACAGTGTGATTCTCCAAATGCTAAACCTGAGGATTTGTCTCCCCTAGCAAGTCCTCAACTGTGCCCTGGACGACATAGAAATCTTTGTGGCGCGGTTGCAAAAGGCAGCAGAGGCCTTTTCTCAGCTCAACCAGCGCAACAAGAGTAAGAAGAATAAGAAGAAAGGACCAGCAGGTCTGTCTCCCTTTCTTCTGATGTGGTGGCACCAGTGCTGTGACAATATCTTCATATTGCTCACGTCGCCATGTTTTTGTCTCTGTGTGTCCTGTGGTGCAGGACATCCACTGATGTATGAGTGGTAGTAGGAGCTGGCTGGGTTTCGGTTATGTTGAGAGATGCAGTCACTGATGTAATATTATTACTTCTTATTCACTCCAATACATTGCTGATCTTGTGTATTACCCATACCCTCCCGTTACGCCCCGTTACGCCCACACCTGGTGATTTTCCAGTGTACTTCTGTCTGAATGACATTATGTTTTGCTGTTAAAAGTCCAGTTGAATTTTGCATGGAGGCTGGCAGGGTAGAAGCAATAATATTACTCTTGTATTACTGTACAGTGTTGTGATGCTGTGTTCTTACTGTGTATCAGCAGCACATCTATTACCTGTGACATGTTAAACACACACGTGACGAGTGCAGTACTTTTCTACACAGTGTAAAAATAGCTGTAATGTGTGTTGCCGCTGACTACACAGACAGATGTGCTGAAAATTCATGTATTCTCTCTCCAGAGAATCTGTTTCTCAACTGGCCTCAGAGTCCCATATGTTTTTACAACAGTATGAGATATACCCTAACCTCCATGCCATAACCTACTGCAAAGTAAATGAATACCTTTCTCCCGGTCATATGACGTAACTCTGTGTTTGGGGTCATGAGACCTTTGGGACCGTCTGGGTCACAGGTTGAGAAACTCACATGTAGCACATTCTTTCTTGGGCTTTTACTTTCAGGCCAAGGTCAGCTGTGTAGCAGTTTATTAACGGACCATGATTGTGTTACTAGCATTCATTTTCCTGGAGACACAGGCTGTAACATAAAATGAAACAAAACCTTGTATGTTGTATGCAGTTATGAGTGTGAACCTTGACCAGAAGGTAAAACCTATGTCTGTAATCTTTCTGCGTGGCTGGCTGGTAACTCTGGAGTCTGCGTGTGGTCATTGTTGCTCTTGTTTGTTTACAGAGGGCATGCTGACGCTACGAGCCAAGCCCCCCACTGAAGCAGAGGTCATTGATAGCCTGCAGAAACTGAAGCTGGCCTTGAACCTCTTGGTGAGATATCACAGCTCCTCCTAACCTCGTTTGTTCTTCGAGTTCATCATCAGCTGCTCCGTTCTCACTGTGTGTCTGTCACTGCGCCCCCTGCAGGCCAAACTCAAGAAACACATACAGAATCCTAGTGCGTCCGAGCTGGTTCATTTCCTCTTTGGTCCTCTGGAGCTGGTAAGAGCTAAAAATCATGTTTAAATGCTGATTTTCCCTAATGTTAGCAGTATAAATCAATGACACACTGAATATGTTCCATGCCATTGGGTACACTCGTTGTTGACGCACAAACCACAAGCACATCTGACAACAAGACACTCTACATTTTTTATTGGAATAATTTAGTGATGATGTCTTGTCTGATGAAGGGCTGACGCCTGAAACGTTACGTGTGTGACATTAAACTGTCACGGGAGCTAAAAACTAGTGTGCGGTCTCCTTTTTTCCTCACCTGTGTCTTCCTTGGTGGTCCAGCACCTAGTCTTAAGTTTTTTGGGATGTGCGTGTTTTTGTTTTTACTGTATGTCACAATCAGACATTCCTCCCACTGTTTTTCTTTGTGTGGCACCACATCCATTGCTGCTCTTGCTTAATCTCTCACCAAACTGGAGCGACGTGGCTCTCAGCTCTGACACAGGTGCAGCTGCGCTTACATAATGTTGGTTTCCCAGGCCAAAGTGTGCAGCCACGCCTTCAGTACCTGCTGGTTAGAGGCTCGGAGCAGTGATTAGGTTTTGTGTTGTGTTGGTGCTGGACACACTTACAGTAATTTGTAGTCACTTTAAAGTTCAGATAAGATACCATAAGTCCATGTTTTACTGTGTTTATAAGATATGTGTGAAGAAATTCATTGTCAATATTTTATCCACAGCACTAATGTTAATGTTTGTTTAATAGCTGTTTGCTGTTTATTGTGTCTTGATATTGTCTTGAAGAATTATAGTGTTCCCAGTGTTTTTGTGGCATTGGGCATTAAAATCAGTCAAGTACTGAGCATACGATACGATACGATACGATACGATACGATAAACTTTATTGTCCCGTTGAGGGAAATTTGTCTTGGACACTGTAGCTGCGCCATCAATGCCTTAACGGCCACAATGACAAAAACAAACAAACAAAAGAACAATACACCTCAGCCATATTAATCCAACAGCATTGCACATATCCCATAACATAGCACATATTCCATAACATAACACATATTGCACACATCCCATAACATAACACATACATACACCTCATAAATTCACCATGGTAAGAGCACTATAAGAATTATTGCACAGACTCGTTAAGAAATTTGATAGAAGTTGGGATAAAAGAATTCTTAAAACGGTTGAGTTTACAGCGAGGGACTCTGTATCATCTACCTGAGAGTAGGAGGTCAAACTCTGAGTGAAGGATGTGCGAGGGGTCATTCACTATCCTCAGGGCTTGGCATTAGATGCTCACTCACATCTTTGTGTTGCTTCTCTCTTTAGACCAAACTTTTTATATTACTCAAACAAAGAGGGAAAAGTCACCACTAGTGTGTTACATTTACAAAAACACTGCATGTTTCTGTGTGGCCTTAGTCTCTCTTTTGTGCTTTCACTTCACTGTGTCTGTACTTGGTGTCCACAGGTGCTACAGAGCTGTGGGGGTCCTGATCTGCCACGTTCGGTCATCTCTCCACACCTCTCCAAAGATGCTGTTGAATTCCTGCGGGGACACCTGTCCCCCAAAGAGATGACCATCTTTGAGCTGCTGGGGGACGGTTGGACTAAACCCAGGTACGTGACCATCAGCGCTGCTTCAGTCTGGCCTGATATGTAGCTTAAAGGTTACATTTTGTTACATTTTGACCATTATCTTACCCGCTCTGCACCTACAGAGCAGAATGGCCCAGGGATCAGTGTGCGCCTCCTTACTACCCAAAGTTTCGTAATGGCTGGGAGCCGCCGGTGGAGCTGTTCAGGACGGCTCCATGGGAAACAGAAGGGCCAGGGACACCTGGGTCTCCTCCAGGGACACCTTTGCCCCCTACAGGGCCACTGGGTGCTCCCACCAGCCCTGATTACAGGAAACACACATCAGAGGATGTAAGTTACAGTAAATATAATGTCTTTGATTGCACTGATCACTACAGATCCTGACCGTTGAAAATTTCACAATCTGCCTCTTTCGTTTTTCAGTATTATGGAACTCAGTCCTCAAACTCATCAAATGGGTGAGTAATGAAAGCCTTCACACACTTTACATGTCACACAAACAGAGAAGCAGTCAAACATTGATAAAATGTGTCTTAACAGGTCTTACAATGGAAAGCCCCACACCCGCAAATATGCCAAAATCCGCTACCACTTTGTAGCGCGGAATGCCAACGAGCTGTCGGTGCTGCAGGATGAAATCCTTGAGGTAAAACCAAAGATAGATGTACCATATGTACATGTGCCATATGGCAGGGATGTAAACTGTAAAAAAAAAAATACACACCTGAAGACACAAACCATAATTCGGTTAAATAGCCAATTACAGTGCTATAGTTAATGTAAGTTGAAAGAATTAAATGTTTCTCGCAGGTGATAGAGGACGACAAACAGTGGTGGAAACTACGGAATCGCAGCGGCCAGTCCGGCTACGTCCCCTTTAACATGCTGGACGTGGTGAAGGTAGAGGAGCCAGAGGGCAGCTACAGCCAGGTAACCTGCTGTTCATCATATTGTTTATCTGCAGTGTATTGGCATGATATCCTTTGATTAACACCCAGTTAAACTTCATTGAGTCGTTAAAGAGAAAATCTGCTTGTTTTACTGACAGTTGTTAAAGTCACAGCATCAGTGTCACATTTAGTTGTAGCTGTGTGGTAGATTTTTAGCTTTCCCTCAGACAAGTAGTCAAACCAAACAATTCCAAGTCGTGACAGCAGCTACTGTACACTGACTTTGAATGACAGAAAATATGTAACACTCACTCTGCAGCAATGTTAAATAATTGCTCCCACAATGCAATGCAGCCAATGTTCTGTTTTGAAGAGATGTCTTTATTTTTACTTTGGACATACTTGTGTGTGTTGGTATCACTTTCACTCACTTCATCTACACTTGTGATCCTTATCTCAGCTGAACGACTCCGGTATGTTTTCACAAGTGAATTTTTGGAAATGTAAACAATCATGAACTAAAGTGACCACAGACGGGTCAAGGTTTCTTCATGATCGGAGCTTGTGGATAGATCTGTTTTGCAGAATAGGAATCACTGCTTCCAGGTTAAAAGTACATGAGATAATTAGGTGCCCGAACTGATAACACTTACAATATGCAGGGATCATGATTAAGAGATTTTCTAGAGATAAATGAGAAATTTGATGCATAAAAACACAGATGATAACAAATCTTTTCAGCATAAATGTCATTTTTACTTCATTAAAAACTGTTCTCACAGAAGAGTCGTTTAACCTGCAGCCTGGTTTCTATACAAACTCAAGCATTTGCAATGTATGCAAGTTCACCAACGCCCTGCAGCAGATACTGCATGGAGTTACTCTTGGTTTGAAATACTTTCACACACATACTTGGCTTTTGGCCAAAAAAAATGTATCAGCCAGGATAAGATGAAAGACAAACTTGTTTCTGGAATAATACCATCTGCGGTTTTCTCATGAACTCTGTTTGTGTGTGTGTGTGTGTGTGTGTGTAGCATGGCTACAGGTCGCCACCCCATGGTTCTCTGAGCCATGGAGACAGTTTCAACATGGGGATACACAAAGACAAAAGTAGGCGATCAAAACAAATACATTTTACTTTCACTACTCTTCCAAGTAACTTCTCTTGTTCTGACGTCTGCTGTCTTGTTTCCGCTCTGAAGATATGGATGAAGTCATACCCGAGCTGTTGATGACGATTACAGCCAACAAAAAACAGCCACCTCCCAGGAAGTTCCACGTGGAGCGATCATCTCGCACCCAAGTACCGCTCACCTTGGACTCAAGCCCGGACCAGGTGAAGGCATGGCTTACTGCAAAAGGGTTCTTGAAACCGTAAGTCACCCATGACTCTCATCAATCCAGCAGAGCGAAATACCTCATGAGTAACTTAACACATGTTGAAAAGCTTGTTTCAAAGGTACCTTTCACTTTGCTGCAGTGATGTACAAGTGCACTCCAGGACACTGTGATATCACTGCCAAGTGTTATAGCTTATCTTAGTAAGCTCAGTAAGACCTTATCTTGTGTTTCTCCATTTTATGGTTGTCAGTCAGTCAGTCTGTCCTCTACTTGAATTCAGATTGAACTCAACATCTACTTCTCAGATTGTCAGAAAACTTGTATTATCGCTAGAAGATGAATCATTACAACCCTCCTGATCCCCTGACTGTTTGACATTTAGGACTTTGAGTAAAATATGTCAGCAACCGTTGGATGGACTGTCATGAAGTTGAAATTACGCATGTTCCTCTCAGGATGATTTGTAATGACTGTACAGTATTGTGACTGTATCATATTGCCTTTTAATTACCAACTTTTGGTTGGTTTATGACCAACATACTCCCATCAGCCTCTGCTGTAGTTTGTGTTTAATGTTGATAAAAACAAATGTTGCTTGCTAAACTAGCATGTACACATGGTCAACAAAGATGCTGGACAAGTTGAACATACCTGTGAAACATTAGCATGTCAGCATTGTCTAACCGTAACCCCTAACCCTTGTTCAAAGGTTTAAAAAACTAAAATTGTTTCCATATCTTTTAACTATTGTTACTTGTTCTTTCGTTGGTCTACACCTTTTATACAGTATGTCATAGGGAGGAAAGATCAGACGTGATCAACTTTTCATGGTTTCTCAGTTCCACAAAAAAAAACTCATAGAGCCAGCATGCAGAGAATCCATTTGATTACACCTGTGCTTTTCCTGCCATGGAATGTCAAAGTACATTGGAGCTACTTGGATGGATCTTAAGTGTTTCCCCTGTAGAAATACTGTAAGATGAAAAATCTGTGAATCTCTGATCGTTTTTCCTGCAGGACGGTTGAATGTTTAGGGATCCTGACAGGAGCCCAGCTGTTTTCTCTCAACAAAGAAGAACTGAAGGCGGTGTGTAAGGAAGAAGGCAGCCGGGTCTACAGTCAAGTCTCCGTACAGAAAACACTGGTAGAGGTCAGTCACAGATCTGTCTGTACCTGAATGTAAACTCTTCACACACATGTTTCATTCATGGTTTGACAAAATAATTCAAATCCAGAAATGAATGCGCATGTTTATGAAAATGTTGAACGCTTTTTAATAGAAATGAATGAATCCACCATGTCGACAGGTCAGATCACAGCCGTTATGTGGGCATGTTAAGACAGGTGACCTCACACAGGAATATAAATGTTGTCAGTGTCATACTGTCAGGGAGTCACACTCCATGATTAATACAGGTGGAGTCCAAAAAGTGGGTGCGTGCACTCAGTGATCAGACCAGAGCAAACCATGACGGATATTAGTCAGTTGAACCCGTCACATGGTGATTTCTTCGTCATTTTTACAAACAGACTGATATAGATTTTGCACAGTAAATGGAAAACTTCAGAGTATAGCGCATTATTAGAGTCAGAAATACTTGTGTTACAGTTCAATTTTAATGCTATGTTGATATTTTGCTGCAAATTATAACATGTTTTGGCAGCAGAAATAGATAAAGATATACCCACAGTTTGGATTAAATAGAAATACAGATTCTCATTATTCTGTTTTCCCTTCCATGTGCAACCATTATCCCAACACTAACATGTGCATTAGATACTTGTTTATTATAGTAATTATATTGTCCTTACTAATGTGCCTTTACTTGTGTCCCAACAGTGGGAAGCCTCAGATTGCTTGTTTTTTTCTCTGTATACTAAATTTCTACTTTTAAGATAATAGGGAAATGAATGAAGTGACATACTGTACGTGTTCTTGTTTTTCATGACTGCAGACCAGTGGAGATTCAGAGCTGCAGGTGATCATGAAGCAGAGGCAGGAGAGAATCAAGTCAGAAAACAAAGACTGAAGCTGCCGACGAGCACGAACCATCCGGATGCTTCTTCTTCCCTCAAAGCTGCATCTCAAATCAATCTACGATTAATCATGGCCTACAAGTAGATCATATTGTGTACATTTTAATTGTTGTATATTTATTTTGTATCATGCAATGTGTACCCAAACATGTTTTCCATTTAATTAATGTTGCTTTTGTTTTCATTGTCACGTTAGACTTTGTCATTAGAGGTTTGTTTGTGTATGAAAAGAGGAACATGATGTACAGTGTGGTGTGTGTGTGCGGGTGTGTATGTGAGTGTGTGTGAGAGCATGTATATGCACAACGTGTATGTAACGTACATATTTGTACGAGCAGTATAGTCAGTGTGTACGGTCATCGTCAATATTGCAGCTGTTTGTTAAATGACCTGGTTAATAAGTAGATGTTAGCTGTTGCCTGAATCTGAATCTGTGCCAGAATCTGTGACATGTCTTCTGATATATAGCCAATTATATCATATCACCGTTTACAGCTCTGGATAAATATTAAACTGTGCTCTGTGATAGATAGTCCACTGAGGAGATACAGTATCAGAGAGACAGCAATCATCATGGATGGTTACTGGAAATCAGTGGGTGTTAATCTAAATAATCTTCCTGTTTATAATCAGAATGCAGATCTTCTGGTGAGGTCGCCCTACACAGACAGTCATAGTAATCCTGCATGAAGTCATTGTTGATAGTAGTGAAATGATATCATGAATATGTTTTTTCAGCATGTTTTTTGCAGTATAAACTGCACTTACACAGGAAAACTACAGTACATACAGAAAGTATGTCACTCTGCTATAAGTAATTGAATGAAGGCTTAGACGAAAAAATTAAAGGGGTTGTAAATATTTTGGGACACAAAATATAATTGAAAATAAACTTAGTAAATATTTGATATCACATCTCACAAATAGTTTGTTTATTGTTGTATCAGCAGATGAAAAAAGAGCTGCAGTTGAAGAAGGAAGCTTCAGGTTTGACAGCAGATAAATACAAGTGCAGAACATTTTAACCCTGTTACTCCAGAGCTGGCATTTGTCAGCGTGATGGTCATGTTTTATTGTTCAAACAGTATCACACATGATAGATAAAGAATTAAAACATCACTGTAAATAATTCACAATCAGTTTTCCTCGTTGTATTCTAACAGCATACTAGTGTTGCTCAAGATACTGTAAGGCAATCCTACATGCACTATAATAAATCCTGCACAGACTGTGAAGCTGTGAGCCTCAGCTAAGACTTAACTATAACACCAACAGAGAGAAAAGATCATTCCCACACTTCACTGGATTATAAAACTGGAAAAACAGATACAATCGATTACGAAGCTGTACGCCTCGGGTACAGTGTAGAGAATACAGTCTATCACTTATGGAGATATGCATCAAGCCAGAGATCTCCTGAGTTTTTCAGCGACCTGTGAAGAAAGAAAATACAGTTATTAAAAGAGCAAGTGTTGCATCACTCTCTTTTGTTTTCTGCTAGAGATCCTTAAGAGAGTATGTATTTTGTGGTATTACCAGAAATTATTCTATTATATTTATTCTGTCAGTGTAGATCCATAGCTTTGTTTTGGAAATCAGTACACATGCTACTTTTGCAGTTTTTCTACTTGAAGCATCTTGTAACCATTGTATTACGGTAATAGTTGGATGTACCTGACAATATCAGTGAGGCCCTGCCACATGGTTTTCATTTGGTAAGGAATCCCATGTTTCTCACACAGCGCACGGACATACGGGGCCACCAGGTGGTAGTTGTGGCGCGGCATAGTGGGAAACAGACTTCAGAGACAAAAGCAAAAGAACGTGTTCATCAGACTGTATCATGTATCCAAACTGTGTCAACATTTGTTTTTAAACAGCTCAGCGTAGTGAATGATGCCTGTGTGCAGTGGCAAACTTCATTTTATTATTTCCTAATGACACCTGCGATTCACACAGAGGAAACATTAAGTGACAGCAAATGTGAACTTCAAGAGCCACAAAACAGTGACTGTGAGTTGGATATTGAAAATATAGTTCACCAAGAAATTAGTAAGAGTAAGAAGTAGTTTATTAATCCCTTGGAGGGGAGGAAATGAAAACTGAATTATCTATATAAAAAAAAACATAATCCAATTTAGCACTAAGGACTAAGAAGGTCCAGAAATAAAACCTCTTTACAACAAGTTACCTCAAACCATCAATCAATCTGAGTGATGGTGACGACCATGAACATAATTTTCATTCAGTTTGACAGTGTTTGAAGATTTTCTACATTTTTTAAATGAAGCTCATTTTGTTCTACACTTGAATAACACTGACTGAATTTGAAATCAAGACGCTTTAAGGTTGTTAAAATGATCTTAATCTGCACTGTCACGTCAGGTATCTGCTGCATCAGCTTGTTCCAGCTCTTCACTGGAAGTTAAAATGAAGTCCCGTAGGTCTGAGAAGTGCTTGCTCAGATTGATTTAGTAATGGCTGTTCTTAAAAAGTAAATTTTTGTCTGTGAGTGCAGAGGTCGTGGACTGTAATAGTCTGGCTACAAAGCACTTGATGGTGATGATGCAGCAGAAGCTTTCAGAGATGTTTGATGGACCCTCAGTGCTTTTTGTGTCTGTGGAATGAAACGTTTCTAATTTAATCTCAGTACAGGAAAAAAAAAAAAAGGGAAAAAAAAGCTGACACTGCACTTTGAGCCCTGTGTTTTTCCTAAAAACTTTTAGCTGACACCGTCCGCTCCTACTTACTGGTGTTCGATTTGAAAGTTGAGGTGTCCGCTGAACCAGTCGTTGAACAAAGACTGCTCGATGTTACAGGTGGCACGGAGCTAAAGAAGGTCAGACAGAGGAGAGGTGTATCAGCATCACCTGCATCTGGCTGTGGATTTCACAGCACACACACACACAGACGGTATACTGGCTACCTGCATGGTCAACCAGTCCTGGTGTTTTTCATGGTCGATGTCCATTGGCAGATGATTCATCTGAGTCACCCACACAAACCAGTGACTCTCCAGAAACCTGTAACGTTCACAACAATCCCAAACCAGTCTCTGAATGTGATCAATGTGTTGTATGACACTGTGAGTTTCACCTCCTTGTAAGGCATTCTTTTATAAGTCTTTGTAAGCTGAAATATTTATTCACATAAATAAATCCATTAGTTAATGATGTATCAGTATCGCATCAGTTATAAAACATTACAAAGTACAAATTTTACATAGCCTGGGTTCTGGTATTTTGCTTTTCAGATATTTATGGTGGGATTTGGAGGGTGACGTTTCTGTACCAGTGCCAACAGCAAGGTTTTGTTTTTTGTGAAAAAAACAACTCATTCATTCAAAGACATTACACATTAACATTTAGATCATTTACCTGACGAAGCTGATGAGTGCTATTGACCCAAACAGTCCATACAGGGGTACGTAACAGCAGAAGTAACGGAGATAGTAGGACATGGACCAAACCAGATCCTTCACAAGACAAACAAGTTAGTATGATTGACATAACTTATTTCCCTCCCTAACTCCTGTGCATTAGAGATGTGCTATAACACAGATAACTGAATGAAGAACTGCTAGGCTACATAATATAAAAACTTGATTGTGCCACACTAAAGACAAGATCTTACCACCCAGTCATGGCGGGAGATCATGGTGTGCATTATCTGAATGTGGAAGAAAACTGGGATGAGCAGCGGTGGTCCCACTGTAAGAGAGACAGTTATCAATCATTCCTGTTAAGTCCTCATGGCTGCAATCATTTTAAATGACTCTTGAGAAACATACCAAGAAAGAAGTACTGGTGCTGGTGATGGTAGGGCAGGAGTTTGATCTTTTTTATGCCATACTGTAACAGAGAGGGGAACTGAGTTAGGAGTAAAAGCTACAGTCAAGACTAAATCCAGGATCAATCTGGATGAAATGAATCAGAAATATCAGCCTTGTGCCTCTTGCCTCAACAGGTTGAGTGGCTCCAACTACAAAGATGCTCAACATGTTAACGTCAGGGTCCTTTCTGAAGATGTTGGGTTTAGCATGATGCTGGAAATGTCGATGATTCCACCAGTTGGCAGATGCTCCCTGAAAAAACAATCTTTTAATATCAATGAAAAATAAAAAAATAAAAGAATAAATATATGATCAAGAATCACCTTTAAATGGCCGATGGCAAATTTATGCAACAAGTGATTCCAGCGGGACCTCTTGAAGACAGACAGGTGGCCAAAGTCGTGCTGCAGCCACCCGGCCTGCGACTAGAGACAAAGGTAGAGCAGTATTTTAAGGTGTGTTTGCCACAGAATCGGACATCATCAGTAGCATTTTGAAACAGAGGCGATGGTGCTGGAGTCACCTGAGCGGTAGCCAGCATGAGCGCGCACAGGAGCGTCAGTATCCAGTTAGTTCCCCAGTGCCATAACATCAGCCAGGCGAGGACCTCCAGCAGCACGATGTGACCCATGTGGAGGCAGAAGAACAAAGGCCGAGCTTGGAACAGACCCTCACACTCGGCCTGTGCACGTAAAGTGTGTAAATCCTGTATGATTGCTGCCTGAGAGGGGAGAGGAGGGAGGAGAGAGTGAAACAGACACCGACTTTAACGGATTTAAAATAAATTTAAGTTCTTCTATAGGAATTAAGCAGGTGCAGCATCAAGGAAAAGAAAGGGAGCTTGAGTGTCCAAGTGATCAGAATCTCAGAGGTCCCAGAAACTCAACTCAAAAATCAATTGTGTGGATGTCCTAACCAGCTCTTTTTCCTCGGGTGTTTCTGTGCAGTGACACTAAAGCTGTTACATGAATAATGTGAGTTTTGCTTTGAAGGAGCTGAGGTGAGTCTCACATTTTTGTTCCGGTCCTGGCTGGGCTCCGTCGCTGCCAGTTCTCCAATCTGCAGGGGCTTCAGAAACTTTTGTACAAATGTTGGATTAGGATGAAAAGCAGCAAATGCCTCCTGGAAAACAGAGATGAGAAAACCTGTCTGTCATGTTGTAAATGACAGGTTTTGTACATTTATCAGTGGTGGAGGAAGCACTCAGACCATTTACTGTTTAAAAACTATTATAAGTTACAAATATGTGCCTAATCAATGTTGTTTCATCATATGACATTTCTAGATTGCTCATACTAATGATGTTCAAGATGCATTTTGCTTCTGTGTATCTGGCCGGGATGGAGATAGTTTTGTTTTCTACAGTTGGTGGATATAGTTTCGGGGTCAGGCGCCCTCCAAAGGCTTTAATGGGGCCATGAGATGATTAATGGGGGAGGAAAGAAGAAAAAACAAAGCTCTGCTCGACAAATTCAATTTCATTTTCACACTTCTTTCAAACATTTGTTTTCTTGGACATTTAATTAAGTTTATAGAGGACTTGTCTCTTTGTTTGGACTGCTAACAACTTGTTGTCTGAAATGGATCCCATAGCCTGTTGCTTTGTGAGGGATTAACCACTGTTTTAATATTTAATGATACGTTGGGAAATCTGAATAGACCCAGTAGGCTAAGCAGTTACTACAGCAGTTACAGTAGATAAATGTAATCGAGTAAAATGTATCAGTGACACTGTTTTCCTCTAAATGAAACACTGTATCTTGGAGCTCTTTTAACTCACAAACTAATACAAACTAGTCACATGTGTCTACTATTAATTTGTATAGGCTAGTTGTTGTCTCTGCAACAAACAGCAAACAAAATGTCTGTGGTTTAGTCTTAAACACAAGGACTGGGGTGATATATAATATCATAAAAGTCTCTGTCAGTGATTAAACAGTTCATCATAATGAAACTGAAATAAATGTGCAAATATTCACCAGCTTTAACAAGTCAACTGGATGTCTGTGTGTAGTTATCAATGTATTATTAACCTTATAAATTAGTTTTGTTCCCCCTTAAATCTGCAACTGTCACAGTTTGACAATCAGAGTGAATCGGTGTTTTTCCTGGCAGGAGGTATTTTAAGTGGTGTAATCGACAACACCACAACCACAGGGACCAGTTATATTCCCTAAAATGTGTGTTTTACCTGCATGACTGTTACTTATACTTACTGTGGCGTCCTCTCCAGCATAGTGGCTGATGACGCGGAAGCCTCCCGGGTGCCTTTTGGCCCACTGGGTGATGTTATAAACCTTTCGGTCTATGACCAGCCACTGGTCGTTCCTGCTGCTGTGGCTCTGCACCTCCTCCCAGGTGTAGAGGCCTCCAGCTCTCCCGCCGCCCGGCTCCGTCAGCTGGCCCCCACCTCCCATCCTCACCGCGGTCCCTGCTGGCCTCGATCCCGCTGCGCACTGAGGAGCGACCCAGCCACAAAGTCTGACACCTGGATGTAAAGAGAAGACAGAGCCCTGTGTTGAGCAGCTGCTCTGACAGACACAGATTGTGCAGAGGGAGCAGCATTTAACCTGTTGCTCTCTTTACTTTAACCATCATCTGACGAGTGAAGTCGGACAAAGAGCAGGGCAACATCACTAATAATTGATGATGAAATCAACCAGGAGGCTGGAGCCTGATCCATCATTGTCTGGATGGACGTTAAACATAAATCTAAATGTCAGGAGCACATTTCTACATCTAATTCTGATAATAATGATAATAGCCTAATACATATGAAGGCTGCAAACTGCGCAGTATATTTTTTATACAGTAGCAAACAGTGCGTGTGGGTGGTCGCAGTTCATCCTAATATGCTTCCAACAGACAAAGCAGGTCACAAAAACGCCAATTAAAGCACAGACAGCAGCTCGGTTAACATTGATCGCTTGTGCATTGATTAATTAATTCAGTAATAATCGCAGATAACGGACTGTGTCGCTCCCAGGCCCACCACCACCACCACAGCCGCCACCACCACATGAAGAGGAGGAAATATTTCACACTTACAATTTCCAGATTTTGGGCTACTCTCCCTGGGCTTCAGTCACACCAGCAGACCAGCTCACTTTATCTGCTCCCGCTCCACTCACTTCCATTTTAAATAGTAAACACCCCCCCAAAATTCAAAGTGTGCCTTCCCTAATGTGTTCAGCGACACATTCACCCTCTCATTCAGTAGAAATTCCGAGCTGATCATTCGAGGGTTTCTGGGCCAATCGGCGAACAGTATATCCTGGACAGACTGGCTCATGTGCAATGGGCTCAACAAGCTGCTCATTGCAGCGTCGCCTGAGCGCTGGGATGGAAAGAGTCAGTAGGTGGACGTCGGGCTGACATTATCCCCCGTCATGTCAAATATTTGCACAAACGCGTCAAGAGGTTGCTCACTAATGAACAATATGACTCAATGCTGCCACTGTATAATGTAATATAACATTTAGTGTGTCCTTTTCATAAAAAAAAACACACTCTTCAGTGTAAATGTTGCAAAAAGTGTTGTGATTTATATTGTTAAATTATAATCTATACTATTACATATATTTTATATGATACACAGCTTTATGTTTGATGTTTGACCTATAATAGTTAATCAGCCTAATTATGTAGAGCTTGCAAGACATTTGAGATGTATAAAGAGCCCATTTTAAAATACAATAAGTGATATAATGAGCACCTTTGTAGTCTTTGTATATGAGAACACTCTGGCACATGGTCTTGGCTTCAGATTGTCACTTCAGTGAAGTGGATTGACACTGTGTAATTATATTTATCCAGCTACTATGCTTATTATATCACAGAAGTACCTATTAGCTTTTTACATATTTTAATGTTTTAAAGGAAATTATGTAATTACGACATGACATTGTATATTGCCCCTCTGAGAATAATGACTTTAAGTGAACTGAATTGAACTGAATCTGTAAAGTGTTGTTTGCCTTATGGGCTGATATTATTGCTGCAGGGGGCACAGAGCGACCTGACCTGTGTCATTTCATTGTATTTCAGCTGATGAGAACAAAATGAGAAAATGAGGAGCCTTGCAACATTTTGTATGATATGTCATCATGTTGTCCACAGCATACCACTCATGAGCACAGCCATTACAGTATGAATTTTGCCTGTTGCAGTTTCCACCTCAACCAGGAGGTGGTGCCGATATGTTCCTCTGATCAGACACCACCTTGTCCTCGTTTAACCTCGAGGATGCCTCAGCAGATATCATCAGCAGTCCTGGGCTGCTTCAATCATCATCCAGAAACAGTTGTGCAATTTAAATCAAATGTGATGTTTTATTTTTAATGATTTTCTCTCGGCCCATGATGATACATGTCTCTAAATTGATTTAGCACAAGTGATAATGAATTTCAAAACAACAAAGCACTAGGCTCTTGTCCAGAGCAGATCTGAATTTCTCACTTTTGCAAATGTTTTAGCACATCTATGCAAATGAGAGAGTGTCATTGTCAACAGTTTGCACAATTACCAATTGAGTGTACATGTCTTGTTGATAAAAACTGATAATGTTGCTCCTCGACTCAGCAGTTATAGGCTTCTCTCCAAAACGTGTGAATTCTATCTGACATATACAGTTAATATTATAGTATTACAGAGGATGTCTGTCTGCTGAACTGGTAAGTTGCCTGTTGGAAGAAATTTGGTTGGTGAACTTTTAACACCTTACATAAACCAGTTACACGTTTTGTTACGCGAGCTGACAGGTGAAGTTCAAGAGAATGAACAACATAAATACAGAGCTTGATCACAACAGAACTAGTTTCTCAACAAAAGAGAACAGTGGCAACTGCCTGCACGAGGAAGAGGAGTCAGGATCCACATGGTGTAGTGGGAAGACAGCAGAATAGAGGGAGAGGTGAAGGACCACAAAGACAGAGATGTCCCAGATGAAACATCTGAGTACTGACCAAGGTGTCTATTAACACCAGCCTAACAAATCACTCTCTGCAGGAAAAAACATATGTACTCATCAGTACTGGAATTGTTCAGGTTAATAATCAAGTTTTGTGATAATACACTTATTTCACATGTACAAAAAAAATAGTAGAACTTTCCATGACTGCAATGTGAGGCAAGGGAAGGCGATTCTATTTGTATAGCCCATTTTTTATAAACAGTTTGTCTCAAAGGGCTTTACACAGCATCATAACAACATCCTCAGCTCTTAGACCCTCACATCGACTGAGGAAAAACTCCTGTTGGTGCAGAGAGATGGAGCTCCGGTGGATCTGTGGAAACAGAGAGAGTGTGAGACACCAAGTCCAAACTACAAAGATCAACAGATAATGATAATGTAAGTTCAAAATGTGTGGGAATGAGCTCTTTAAATCTAGAAACAGCGGTGTCAGATAAACATCTACTGTAGTGGGATTTTTTCCCAGGTAGGATATAATTTGTTAAAATTCAAATGTTATTAAAGAATGATCCAACAAGACAGGGTTTTGAGGAAGAACTGTTATATGGTCAGCTTCTATTCCATAAGTTAGTACTATCATCATCATCAACGTCCACATGAATGTTAAAGTCACCCACTATAATGACTTTGTCTGAATTCAATGCTAAGTTTGACAGAAAGTCTGAAAATTCTTCTAAGAACTCAAAATAAAGTGCAGGAGGATGATACACCACATCAAGTAAGAGTGGTTTCTCTGCTTTCCAGTCTGGGTGAGAGAAGCTGACAGTAAGGCTTTCAAATGAATTGAACTATAGGTCAAAGGTTAATAAGCAGATTTGACTGATAAATTGCAGCCACTCCTCCTCCTCTACCGGTGTTGTAAAACCAATTAGTTCTGAAATCTGCATTTGAATAGTAATCAGTTCAACACAATATCATTCAGTTTGCTTGACTCAAAAAACACTTGCGTACAAAGTATGAAGTTTCAGTGTCAAGACTGTAATGTGGATACATTTCTGTGGTAATAAAACCTCAAAACATTTTTACCAAAATTGTTTGCACAATGCAAAATAAACTTTTGCAAGGAAAATGTGTAATGGCTACATTACACATCTTTTTAATTACTTATTTGTGTTGGCTGGGTCATGCAGTGCTGCATCCACATTCAACACATTCACCTCAGCAGTCACATCCATTCACCCCCTGAGGTCTCTGTCTCTCTGTCTGTCTGCTGCTGCTGCTGCTGCTGCTGCTGCTGCTGCTGCTGCTGCTGCTGCTTACAGTACATTGTGTCATTTCAGGGTCGTTTCAATGCGATGCAGAAATTTGCAAATCAGCTCTTTAGGTCCGCAGCATATCAGACAGGATTATCCTCAAGCAGCGTGCAGCCTGTCTCCCCGTTTGTCCGCCTCTTCTGCCACAGTTCATCAGGCTGACAGAAGCGCTGCACGTCTGACCCCAGCAGCTCCTTTCCCGACTTTTCTTCAGTATCATAACCAGAAAAATACGTTGCCAATCAGAAAACCTGTCTGCTGTTATCGGCTGTTCAGAAGTGGGTGGTATACTCAAGTTAAACTCAGAAGTTGTGAATAATTATATTACTATATAGTGAAAAAAGGTCTTCAGATCTTTTGCTTTAAAACAGCAGTCAAAATACAAAGGTCATGTCCCTTCTTATAAAATCCTGAAAAATACAGTTGCATCATCAGCAAAATGTATCAGGGAAATTAATACAATATTAGTTAAAAAGAAAGGAGTGTTATGTGAAAATAATCGATCTAATATTTGCAATATTGTCTCTGAATTTATGATTTTGTGAGTAGTATTTTAATCTGGTTGTGAGTCAAAGCTAGTTTTTTTTTATTACTGTTGTAGAGTGTACAATCTTCACATGAGGGTCATACATTATTCATTATCAAAGTAAATGGAGTGAAGTGGAATTAAAGAAAAAATCGAAATAAACATCAAAACCTCAAGATTTAGATTTTCAACACTAGTAAATATTTGGTCACGTTTCACCTCTGGTACTAGACTTTATGTAACATCGCACAGTTGTAATGAAATATTCTCACATTGCCGTAAGTGAAAACGATGTGAAAAGTCTTTTACTGGAAAGTTGGTCTGTGCTGCATCTGTTGTTGCCCTTTTACTTAAAACTCGCTCTGGGCTCTTTCAAATTTTGCAGCTATTTTAGGCCTCAGTGTACGAATATATTTTAGTCATGTCACATTCACATCTATCTATCTATCTATCTATCTATCTATCTATCTATCTATCTATCTATCTATCTATCTATCTATCTATCTATCTATCTATCTATCTATCTATCTATCTATCTATCTATCTATCTATCTAGGTAACCGGTAACAAGCATGATTTGGCATCTGTACTGAATGACGTATCTTTACAGAAATTAGTACAAATCAAATAAAGGTGTCTTGTTTCTGTGTCAGTTGGACACTGTGAGCCCTACAGCAGTTCATGCTGTTTTTGTGTCTGTTTTGCGTCAAAGTAGAAAGGTCGTCACAGCTTTTGTAATTAGTCTATAAAAACCTGCTGCAGCTAATGTCTTTGGTGTTTGATAGAAACCAGTGCTGGGATTACCATCTTTGGAGGTCCAGGACAGTGTGTGATGATTACTGGTCTCTTACTGGTCAACACATATTACAGTAATGTATGATGAGGTATTCACAGCAGTGGTGGATGTGTTTGGATCCCTTACAAGTTTCTGCAATGATAGAAACAAAATGTCCAATGAAACTGTTTCTCACGCAAAGATGGCTTTACATTACAGTATTATCACTTTATACTGCAGTATTTTTATGTTGTATTTGGTTTAGGTGTTTTTCATGTCTTACCTTTTCAACCATTTTTGCATGGTACGTGGTGCAAACTGCAAAGAATGTATATTTAATAAAGTAACAACAACAACAACAACATTATCAAACAAAATTAATAATTTACTTTAGCAAATGTGTAATCTTATATATTAACATGAATGACAACCACAGATTGATGGTGTATAATTATTTGACAAGCAGAGGCAGCCTACTTTTTCCTTGTTATTCATAATTCTCATATTTTTCTAATCATATAAAATGTGACACTGGTCTTCAATGTTGTTGTCAATAGGAAAATGGATCCTTATAGTTATACTTGTGTTCAATCCTGAGAGTGCTGCAGTTGTTTAGTCATTTAGACTATTTCTAACACACACACACACACACACACACACACACACACACACACACACACACACACACACACTGACCATGTGATGTGAATGCCCCCTTGTTCCGGTTACAGAGGAGGCAGCGAGGGAGGGAGGGCTCAGTTGAATGTAAACCTTCACACTGATGGAGAGAGACGGCCAACATCAGGAGCAGAGTCTCTCAGTCTCTCGACATTCACTTCTTTCCAAAGTGCTGCAGCTTCTTCCTCCTGCGCGGATCATAACTCCGGAAGAGCTCGGTCTCTAATGGGCAGCAGCCGTATTAACTCGTGGACAGACTTCCATTAACTGTCTTTTGCTTTGCCGGCGGCCAGGTCACTGAGTTGCGCACTCACTGTGGACTCCTGCACCGACACCCGACAGGCAGAGGCGCAGCAGCAGCAGCAGCAGCAGGCTGACTATTTAAAGTGACACTTTTCCCCCTTTGCTCCGATAGAAAGAGCGGATCACGTGAACAGGTGACCTCAAAGCAGCACGTTATCGTTATCGTTCCCTCAAAAGCCTCGTGGAGGTGAAAGAGGAGAGGAGAGGGTAAGGACTGCAAGAATTTAATTTCACATCAAAATCCTGCTGTACTTTGTTGAGCTCAACTACCAGCAACATTATTACTATAACTACTACTACTACTATTACTACCACTACTATTATTACTACTATTACTACTATTATTACTATTACTCCAGACTTTTTTAGATCGTTTCCAGTGGTGTTGATGTGATGGAGCAGTAGATGAAGGGACGAAGAGGAACCTGACAAAGCTGTGGCATGGCTGCAAGAGTGTTAATTGGCCCGGACCATGATGCCATTTGCAGCCAGTGGGTGCAACCACAAAATAACAGGAGCTCCCAGGCTGAGGGGTAACGTGTCACAGAGACTACAGCATCAAATGACTCTGTCCTGACTCACATAGGAGTCAGGGGCTGCAGGCCACAGCATGGGCAACTCCTCCAGGAAGGGAGAGGGAGAGGAGGAAGAGGAGGGGGGGAAGGATGGAGAGGAGGCAGAAATCACAGAGAAGAAGAAAGAGGAGAAAGTGGAGGTCGAGGAGGAGCTTCCGCTCGGGGTGGAGGAGATGTTCGAGAGTGGAGACCCCGTGCTGGACTTGAGCTACCGTAAATTCAAACGCTTACCATCGCGTGTTTGTGGACTGATGCACCTGGAAAAGTTGTATGCTTGCGGAAACAGCCTGCGCACTCTGCCTGACAACATCACCCAGCTGCAGGGTCTGCGGGTACTCGCCCTTGACTTCAACAAGTTGGAAGACGTTCCCATGGCCGTCTGCCAGCTCACGAACCTCACGCGCCTCTATCTGGGCAGCAACCGGCTGATGACCCTCCCCGATGAGCTGAGCAACCTGCAGAGTCTGCGCTGCCTGTGGGTGGAAAGCAACTACTTCCTGAGATTCCCACGGGTGCTCTACGACCTGCCCCACCTCAAGTCCCTTCAGATCGGAGACAACCGGCTCAAGACGCTGCCCCCTGACCTGTGGCGTATGGAGGCTTTGAGGGGATTGTGGCTGTACGGGAACCGCTTTGATACCTTCCCCAAAATCCTGCTGCGCATGGAGAACCTGGAGATCCTAGACCTGGACCGTAACAAGATATCAGAGTTCCCCAGTCTGAAGCGCCTCCATGCGCTCCGTCTGTTCTCCTACGACCACAACCCGGTAAAGGACCCTCCGAGAGTGAGTGAGGAGGTGCTCGTAGTCGGGGAGGGGGCTGCGGAGTTCCTGGAGGCACGTGAGGCCAAGCAGGAGAGGAAACGAAAGGCCGCAGAGAGGGAGGCCGAGGAGTTAGCTTTGGCAGGAGAGGAGCCGGTGATTCATGGCATACTGAAGAACAGCAGCTCAAAACAAGCTGCAGTGACGATAGAGGACACAGAGGTTAGAGAGGAAGAGCCCCTGGTTAGGGGGGAGGACATGGACGTGGAGGCGGAGCTGCCAGTCACAGATTACGAAGGAGCTGAGCTTGAATACGACGAAGAGGGTGTTGAATATGAGACGGAGGAGCTCATATGTGAAGGAGAGGGGTTTGAGTACGACGGCGAGGAGCTGGAGTATGAAAGGGCTCAGATGGACTACGAGTATGAGGATCTGGAGGACATGGGGAGACAAGATGAAGGGGCATGAAAACCCCCTCATACTGTCAGATGATCTGCTGGAAGGTGGAGGTGGACGACTTTTTCTAAAGAAGCTGACACGGGGGCGAGTGTTGGACTGTTTGAGCTGTGCTGCTAATTTCCAATCCGTTAACTGTGAAAATAGAAAGGGGCATTATGATCCTACAAACAGCACCTGTGACATCTCAATCGGCTGCAAATTACCAAATCAGAGCAGGACTCAGGTGGAGTGAGAGAGTGTGTGCGTGTGCGTGCGCGTGTCTGTGTGTGAGTATCCAGTGTTTCTGGCTGTTTCAGTCAGTGCTGTTTTCTGAGTGTACACAGGAGACCAGGTCTTCCATTATTAAATATTAACTCCATTGATGAAGTCAGTGTCAATCATTTGTGTTGAGATGTTTCTGAATTCAGAACCAGTGAAGGCGGCGGTTTCTGTTTACCTAAACGACACACTGTAGTATTTCCACACATCATGGTCAGCGTCTGTTTTATGTGCTCGCCAGCGCAGCTCAGCTCAGCTCACCTCATCGCTATTTTTACAGCCGAGGCCGTGTGCACATGTAAATGTGTGTATTGGATTTAGATTCACCAAGTATTTATGCCATGCTAAACACAACCCCCCGAACCTTGTCAGTGTTGTGTAAGCAGACCTGTGAGCGTCAGTGCCAAGAGAGAGGGAGACAAGCGGATTATTACAGCGATGAATAGCTGGGGTGCCTCACCATAAATGGTAAGTCCATATGAAGACTCCACAAATTAAATACATGAACAAAAATTAGTCATTGTAAGAAAAAAAAACTGAAGCCCTCTGCAGGTCAGAGACTCAGGTCTGTTGTGACCTTTGTATACTCCTTTTTGTTATTCACTACACCTTTTCTAGCTCCAGCTCTAACATGAAGAAGGCCCCGGACCTTGTTTCCCTCTCATCTCTGCACTCATTATTCATGTGGGGCTAGTATGTAATCCAATCCTCGTTCGCTCCACATATCTTTTTCTCACATCTAATTGAAAGAGTGAAATATTTATCCCCATGCTGAAATATTTATACTCATTCTCATGTGGCATTGTGTCTCTCTGCTCCTGTGTGTCAGTGCTGGGGAAACAGACTCAAACTGATGACTGCCTCTCTTGAGTTTCAAAAACACTGACATGTGACATCACAGCCTTTTACACATAAAACCATATTTATTGCGTACATGTAAAAGGTACCTGCAACATACCGCTGACTGCAACTCAATCACTGTTGGTTGATTGTTTTGTACGGTGGCCCTGAGAGCTCAACACACTGCAATTTACTGTAGGAGAACATGCAAGGACACAAGCGCACTACAGACTGGGACAACAACGTCATCAGTTTGACAATGCATACACTGCATAAACACACAACAACACAACAACAGAAATTCCAGGGACAAAAAAGAGTCCATTTGGTTCATTACGTCAGTATTGCATGATCCACATGATAGGGTTAGGGTTAGGGTTAACTCCTAACCCTGCTCTGCTACTGTAAGATAGCCTTAGTCTTTAGCTGGGTCCGTCACTTTGTGCACAGAAGCACGTCCCTTTTGGGTTTTTGCAGTGTGTTTGTGTATTTGCAGATGTTGTGGGTTTTCGCAGTGCAGTTGTGGTCAAATTGATGAAGTTGTTCTCTGAATTTGAAGCAAGTTTGTGTCTTTGCATGTATTTTCTCACTTGCAATGTGTTGAACTCTCTGGGCCACCAAAGCTTTGTCTTTGAGTAAAATCAGCACAAAAAAATATTACGTTCTTATGTCCATGAATATCTTCATGACAGGCCACGACTAACCAGAAGACTCATCCCACGAGTCACTAGCATAACTGAAACTTACATCAAGTGTATTATTTTACAATTGGAAGATGTACAGACAACTAATTACACACAGTCTCCACTTTGCGGACACCAACAGGTCTTTGCACACCCTCATTGGGGTTTTATGTATTTCCTCTTTCAACACACTGATCTAGACTTGTGTTGATGATGTAAGACCACTGCAGTTTAAGACAGTACCCAGTATGTGTACATATTGAGCTGCAGCAAGTGAAACATAATATGACGCTGGTGGAAATTCGATCCTCCTCCTCGGTCTGAGCTCGGCTCCTCGTTCCATGGCTGTGGGTGGCACAACAGTCTGACACAGCGCAGACGTCTACAGGAATCAGTGCCACACTCAGTCTGAGTGTAATTATTTTGCTCATTGGTTTACACTCCTCTCATTCTCTGTAGGTCAATGACAGGGAGGCGGTTAAAGACAGTGCATCAACGCCTTCACCTCCTCTTTGGCGTTCACACGGCTTACTTCACACAATAGTCTGACAGCTTTTCAACTGACACAAAAAGGACTTGACAAAGAGAGGAAAATTAGCCCTTTTTTGACAGGACTATTGTAAAACTACACAGATGTGGGAGTGATCAAGGTTTCAAGATTTTATTACATGGAAATGTAACACTTAACAACTGTTCTTCCTCACAAAACCCCAAATTTAATTTTATGACGACAGTAGGCTGTGAAGGAAACATCTCAGGTTTTAGCCCCTGAACATGTACCTGTGGAGTAAAAAAAAAAAAAGGATCATGTGAGTCAAACAAAACATGAACATGATGAGGATTTGATGTGTTCAGTGTGTGTGTGTGTGTGTGTGTGTGTGTGTGTGTGTGTGTGTGTGTGTGTGTGTGTGTGTGTGTGTGTGTGTGTGTGTGTGTGTGTGTGTGTGTGTGTGTGTGTGTGTACCTGTCCATGTCCCGACGGTTGTAGCCGCTGTCCATTTTTGCACCAATGCTTCCTGCACCCATGTAGCCATGTCTCAGCATTTCTAATTCAGCACCATAACAGAAACTGGAAAACAACAAAGTTTTTAACTGGATATTTGACAGGTCAGCTGCTGTTTGAATGATACTGTATGGCATATGTAACAGTGCAATGTTGCAGTAGTCACTTTGTAGATTAAGATTTTACATACAAAGTGGATAAAACAGACACACAAATGAGCTCAACTTCAACTAACTTAAAGAACACTCACATATTGTGACATTCATACATCTGTGACTAAAAAATACAGTGACATAATAGCATGTGCATATTGCACAAGTTCAGCACATTGGGAGAGAACATTTTGTACATTATGTGCACAATTTTCAGTTCAGGCCTTTTATTTTTACCTTTCAACGGCACATTATCACAGTTTGATATTTCCACTTAAGTGAAGCATCTACACACCAAACTTACTTACGTGCTATTATAATGTGTAGTGAACTGTGAACGATCAAAAGGCGTATTCGGAAAAATCTGGTTGTTCAGTGCATTTTGAAGATGCCCTGTGAGCTCCTAAAAAACAACAGCAGCAAAAAACAAAAACAAGTACAACAGTTAACACAACAATACTGACGAGTCCAAATAACTATAGCAAGCATTATTTTATTAAATGAAAAGGAACGTTAAGATAGAAATGTTTAACCTTTCTTCCAAGGGTCCTGTTAGTTGGTGCATTACGTGCAGAGTGGGCTGATGGCAGGAGGGAGCTCTACAGGAGCAGAGGGAGGCTGTTAAAGTGATAAAAATCAAAATGTGCTGCAGCTGCCAACGAGGGGGTCAGTACTCACCGGGCAGGCCAAAGGAGCGATGGCACCTCGAGTGTAACCTGATTCTCGACAAGAATGGCTGTTTGTGCCCGGTATCGCCTCAGTGCCCTCAAACACAAGCACCAAAGGACACGGTGGTCAAACAACACGGTTTTTGCACATAATAAAATGGCAAGGTCAGAGTCAGCGGGAGCCATGCACCTACCTGCAGAGGCGGCGGTGGCAAGAAGTCGTTTTTCATCACTGAGTTGAGAGTCTGGAGAGGTTCAACCTGAACCTGAAGTTAACAAAGACAAAAGGGAAACAGCTGGTGGAACTACATTTTATTTAAAATTGTGATAATTAGAGGATGAGGTAAGCAAAACTCCATAAAACTCTGTATTTTTCTTCATTATTTTTAAATCCCCAGCATGTCTGTTGCACTGATCCCCAGATATTTTGTTCCTACTGAAGATGAACAGTTGTAAAAACTTCTGAAAAATGTAGACTTCATTTTAAGAAAGCCTTAGTGACTACATGAAACATACGGACAGACATTACTCAAAGGAGGGTAAATTGTACTGCTGCTGGTGAATATTTCGGCTCTGGAAGAATATTAACAGCAGCCACACGATTTATGTGACATTCACTGAGAATAAACGACCTCGCCCAGAGCTGTTAAAGGTAAGGAATATGTCACCCAGTGCAATGGTGTCGCAGCATATGTGTTTCTCCCTGGCTCTATTCCTGCACAGATGCATACAAACTGTATCAGCTTCTTCTCATTAGTTGTATCTTTTCAACAACAATTATTGACAATTCAATGAAAACAAGAGAATATGAATCAAGAAATATTAAAACAGATAGATGATATAGGAAGACCATCACACTCATTCTCAACAAATACTCACTAATCTGCTGTTTTTATCCTGAAAGGTGTTTAGCTGAAGGTCCGTCCCCTCAGTGAATCCAGACTTTCCTTTCGGACCTACAGTCACATGATTGTGGGAAACTGGAGAAAGAGCCACAGTGTAAATGCAACAACATCTTATACAAAGTGTTTATTCCCTTTGGGGATTAATAAAGTAATTTGTGTTCATTTTACACTTTGCAAAATGGTGCACTTTTATTGTCTTGTGTTTTTCTCTTTTATAGACCATCTGTTCCTGTTTCTCTTGCCTCTAAAACTCAACACAAGTTTGGACTTTAAGCCTCCCGGGGCTTTAAGTCTCAATGTTTTCAAGCTTTCTTTTACCTGCTGGTGTAAGGTGATGAGGCAGAAACCGTCTGTGGTAGTCGGCCTGAAGAAACATGAGGACAGAAAATGAGAAAGTTACTTGTCAGTATTTATGATATCTGTGACACTCTTCAGCATCTCCCACATGCATATTTACATTGTTATTGAGCCCTACCGTCTCCTCAGCAGCCACTGCTTCGGGGTGACACCTCAGATAACTGAGGCCACTGTCTCTGGATCTGTTAATGAGGTTTGGCAAAGACCCTGAACAATCAAAACGGATGTGAGGCTGGTAGTGCCGCTTGGTTTCAGACACGAAGCTGTCAGATAACAGGGGCCTGTAGACAGAAACAACACACCTGAGCTTCAGCTAATCACCGTCAGGATATTTGCTTTTACTGAATCACTTACTGAGCCACGCTGTTGAAATGTGTGAATCAAATTTGTCAATGCACTGAGCACCATAAACAAAACTTTATTCTCTTCTGCAGAATCATTCTGTGTGGCGACAAATCCACAGAGGTAATTTTAATCATTTGTACAAACTGGGCTTAATTGACATCCCCTTATCTGTCCCGTTTGCTCTGTCTGCATTTTTGAGATTTTGATATTATTTAAATCCAGTAACTGCTGTAATCCTTATAAAACACTCTGGGCCACATGACAAAGATAATAATATTACTGTAGATTGGTAATACCAAGTGAACCAGCTGCTCATCATCTAAATGTAGTAACTGTTACAGTCAAATCCAGTAGCTACTCACCTGCCTTGACCACTTACCCAAACTGGGGGATCATCTGGTGTGAAGTAACGTTAGGCCTACAGTTCACTCGGCTTGTGTCTAAAACTGTTGTACAAACATTGATAATCAGAATCCTAATCAGAGCCCTGATCAGTGTGATAAAAGTTGTTTGACTCTAGAGTTTGATGAGAAATAAAGTCTTTCCTCTCTCACCTTGTGCCCTCTCACCGTACGACGCTCTGTAAGAAGTATCAGGGACGTTGCCTGTGTCTCTGGTCAGTCGTCCCCTGCCGCCTGTTGCTCCAGCCGTCGCCGTCACTGTCCTCCTCGGCTCAGCCATCTGTGACTGCTGTAATGGAAACTGTCAGTGGCAACAGTGATGGATGGCAGAAATCCTGAGGCCACGTAGGCACCACTGCTGTAACCACAAAACCACAAACCACAGAGCTTCACTTACTCCAGAGACGTGGCGTGTACCTGCAGCTCAGGGCTGTTTGTTCACCTCTGTGTTGTGCTGGTTCTGTAGGTAAACAGGCCTCTGTTGCTAGGTGATGCAGCGCAGGGGCAGAACATTAGAGCTGAGAGGCTGACTGCTGTAACTTTAATAACGTTTCTACTGTTTATCAGGGTCTCTGCTTCATTTCTTTAGCATTTTGTAGGGGAAATTACCCTTTTTTTAACCATCATGTAACACTAACTGCTTGTCTAAGAACTAATAACACAAATAAACATTGCATGGGGACAGTAGTAGGCTACACATAGACCACAGTCATTTTTGTTTAGCATATATACTTCTGACAACTGTCCTGTCAGATGAGCTCGGATGTCCAATAGCCTATGTGTTTGTGGAGTTTGAGTTTATTTGTAAAGATTAAATTTAAGACACATAAATTAAAAAGGAAAGAAACAAGAACTTAATGACCATAAAGGACTGAAGGAAATAGTTCATTCTTATCAAATGAGAATAAGATAGGTGTGATGTACGTTATTCAAATGGTTATATATTCAAAGAAGAACAGGGGATAACATTATGGTACCGTGTGTATACTTAAAACATTTTTATCTAATTCAAATGATTTGTAAAGCTATAAAGTTAGCTCAATTTAGAGCTGGTATAGCCTACTTGGTATTCATATTGAGACAGGCAGATATGTTGGCACAGCAGAAGACGATAGAATTTGTAATTTATGTGACATCCAAGAAGTGGAGAATGAAATTCATCTTGTGTTATACTGTCCTTTCTATGACTTTATAAGACAAAAACTGTTTAGTAAGGTAGATCCAAATAACAAATTTGTGTGGTTGTCTTTTTCAGTTGAATATAATAGCCTAATAAGTCATATTAAATTGTTTATTTATGTGTCAGGAAGGACTGTCTAAAATGTTGTATTTGTCATTAAATGTGTCTTGTAATCCCATATGGGATGGACCACAGTGGTGGCATGACACGAAAATAAAAAATTAATTCATCGATTCATTCATATGGTGCTGATTGTACCATTCAAAATGTAAAAATCTTTTGATTGGATCTAATGCTGAAGCACCTGTAAAGTGTCTTTCTGCACCTGCATATTATTGAGCCTGTATACTAAGATGCTCTGCTCCGGTCTGGACAGTTACTCCGTGTGTCCACTGGATGGCAGTGTGATGCCACAGTGGCCCTGGCTGTAGTCTAGCCCAGAAAAGATGTAAGGTTATGTAAAAATGATGGATGGGTTGAAATTTGCACGGCATCTTGATAACAATGTCCATGCGAGACAGGGAGTTATCATCCACCGCTGTTAGCAGGAGAAAATGTCTGAACACCATCTTTACATCTGCACATGAACATTTAGCCTGAATAATGAGCCTCTCAGTTTTATCCAGAGGACACTTGGTGTATTTGGGATATCAGGGGAAAAAACCTGAGCTGGACATCCATTTTATTATTATTCCAGACCTCCACATATATTCTTACTTAATTTGACTTTTGTGTTAAACTAAAAGAAGGTCAAACAGTGTGGTTTCTATCTAGTGGCACCTCTGCTTTACATCACAGGTCTCACATGCTCCTCAGATATAATTTTCTTCACCGTTTCATTATTGGGTCGGTCTCTTAATGACGCTATAAAATCTAGTTGCTCAACCTTTGGATTATAAATCTGACACTGTATAACAGTCACATCATTTCCACACTGCTCCTTCAATTCTCACTTCTTACTCCTTTTCTATCGTCTCATTTCCATGGATTCACACTGCTTCTTCACCTCTGTCATATCTCTCCTTGTTCCCTTTCTTCCCTCCATCTGTCCAACGCTGGCAGTCTGCAGAGCCTATCTTTACCAAGCTGTTGCTTGTGTTGCCGTTCCACAGTCTCTCTTGCTTGACATGCTGTTGTGCCAAGCCTGGAACTGTTCATTATCTCCTCCAAAAAAATAACTACAGGGAAACGCCTGCATCATTGAAACTGACAGTCTCATTTCCTGCTTCCTTTCTCTTAAACACAATATGCGCATTATTGGCATTTCTAATTATAAATTCACAGGGATCCATACAGCAAGAATAGACCAGGCGCCGATTTTCATTCCAGTCAAAGATTACACCAGATGATTTCACTTATTAGAGCAACTTCAGCCTGAGAGTCAGACAGGAACTGATCAGTGGAAGCACCTGCTGTACTCTGTTTGAAATGAAAACCCGCAGACTCTCAGGCATTCTTCTGATTGTTCATCTCTGCAACACAGCAATCTGAGCTTGCTCTACATCTGCATAATTCACATTGAAAACGACTGTGCGGCTGCCAGGCTCAATATGAGCCAGATTTCTGCTAAAAATGACAAAAAATACTAAAAATACACGTATAAAAATTCCTGCACCTTCTGCAACAGTTTGCACTTGAGATAGCACTTACAGAGGGAGCTTAAAAGACGAAAAGGTGGGTGCAGTGGTTCTAAAAATAGATGGAGGTGATGCAAGCGAGGGTCTCCCGTTGAGTTGATGCGCTTGGCTTGCCTGCAGCCGTCTGTTGTAGTTCAGGGAGGGACGAAACCTCGGCCCCTGTCTGCAGGAGCCTGGCTGGCTCAGTGCTCTGTCTGTGTTTCCTGCCCAGTTCTACCTCTGATGCTCTGGGAGGAGAATCTCGACGGTTTCTCTGTCGATTCAATAACCTGTTTCTGTCTGCCACAGAACAGCATGGAATTAATATTTAGAGAGACATAAAGAGACAGCTCAGGCGCTAAGACCCCTCTTTTTGTGTCAGGTCTCAGAGGTGCTCTCTCTGCTTCACCGCCTCAACTGTTCTGAGTCTTATCTCCTTACCACTTCCTTTTTGACTTCTGTACTTAATAGGTAAATCTGGCACGCACGGTCTGGAGTAAATTGCATTGTCATCTTTTTCCATTTGGAGTTTCAGTCATCCTTAGTGCATGTAATGCTCAGGAGGTAGACTGTGATGAGCAGAGGGAGATCCAGGTAGAAAAGAAGACATTTCCTGACATGTAAGAAGACAGGCCATTCTGTATCTCCAATGAGAAAGAGATTGAATTCAAGAAAAACAAGATAAATCACTGCTGCGTTGATGTTTGCCAGAAATGCCTTTGAATGTTTGTGTAATTACATATTTGATGGATTGAACCCGAAACACTGGGCCTACAGAGCAGGACTGAAGTGCGTGACGTCAGAAGTGAGCCAAACTGCATGAACAGTACAGGAGCTAATTAAACTACATGAGAAATCTGTCATCATCCTTGGAAGTGGGATGAAAGATTCTTTCAGACTGTAGCATGTAGCCATGTGATTCATTTATCTTCATGTTGACTGTGACGCTCAGTGCATACGCCTTCTACTATACATTTTTAATTGCTCTCAAAGGCAAACACATCCTTTGCAAATTGCTACCTCTATCGGCAAATGATGGTGCATGCGAAATCAGAATGGTGTCATTACAATTTCTAATTATTTATACTGCTGTTTAATTTCACTGCAATTACACTTAGGAAAAAAAATGGGGAGACTGACACAATATACTACAGCTAAACTTTCCTCTGGGGAGGCTTCCAACATACTAAAAGCTTATTGACATCAATGCTACTAACAGATGCATACAACGTGCAGTCTGAAGAAAGAAGGCTCTTTTGCAGCTATACATAGGATGAGATCTAAACAGAGATGTGTTGCCATGCTGAGAGTGAGAGTGCAGTGACTTCAAATATGATCTGTTATTTTTTATCAGCAATATTCAGTTTACTTTTCAAGCAATCGAATAAAAGCACTAGTAACACATATTTTACAAACTGGACCTAATAAGGTTTTTGGCATTTTGTCTTAAAGATGGCTAAACTTCTACAAGCCAAACGTCACAATAAGATGCTGCCATGCTAACGCCTGGCATGTTGTTGACCATGTTGACTATCATTGGTACTAGCCTGCTAACAGTTTACTGTTTGATCTAAAGATGGCGCTAGCCTATATGAAAGGATCATAATAGTAAATCATTAATTGCTAAACACTTATTGACTTTTTGACCTTGATGACTGAGAACCTACACAGACATTAGCCTAAAGTAAATTTTATTTTTAGAACCTCAACATATTTCTTTCAAACTTTGTTCTCGGGGTGAAGTTAAAGGATCACAACTCATTAAAATTCACTCAAGGAGCATAAATGTCGGAAAAATTTAAACCAAATGGTGAACTGACTGAAAGACCTTGCCTTGAGCTACACCATGAGTATGGCTGAAGAGTAGCTACTTGTTAGTGCTGTTGCAGATCAGTTTCCAGTCAGTTGACTTTTGAATGAGATGTTTTACAATGGCATGAACTGGTGTAATAATATTCAGTTATCTACAGACTTTTGGCCATGTGCTGCATCTCCAGTGTCGGTGACCTTGAAGAAAAGGAAAACCAAAGGACGACCAAGGAATCTCTGGACGGCAATGTAGTAAAAATGATTCTTTAATATGGAACAAAATCAGAGCTCAGCTCCATGGCTCCGTCCACCCAACACACTCTGTAACACTGATGGGTGGAGGAGAACGAGAAAATCAATCAGGAAGATCACAGTCCGCTCGGCCAAAAAACAGGAGAGGCTAAAAAAACATGGAACGCAAAACCAAAGTGCTACTGGGTTTGACCACGAGACGCCCTCAGTCCCTTCCCTCCTGACTCAGGATGTGACCCACTGAGACACCCTTCTCCGCTGCCTCCCAGGGCTCTCCCACCTCCTCACCCACCTCACCCCACTGCCCCCTGGGAGGTCAGTGGCTCCTCAAACCAGTCGGTGACCCAGTGACCTCTCAGAGCCAGGTGAAGTCGGCGTGGAGGCGGGTCTGGAGGAGCAGAGGGGCACGTGTGGGGGTCTTAATGCTGAGTGAGCTTGTCAGTTGCAGGTTTGTGGTTGACAGAGGGACGTGAGCACAGACAAGACGTCTTGGTTATTATCATGGCTCCAGTGGAAATGTCTGCGGCTCAGTCCTTCTGCAGCTTTACTCCCAACCAGGTGAGGTCTAATTAACTTTACAATGTTGTTCACTTGAGATTTAGATGGAATGTTTGAAGTTTTCAAGGAAACGAGACGAGGCAGGAGGGAGAGGACGCCCGCGGAGGCCGCCCAGTAAGAACCCGTTACTATCCTAATACAGGGACATCAACAGAAGCACTACACAGATATGTACAGAGCAACCAAGCAACACATCAGAATACTGAGTAATAAATCTGGTGTGGGAGAGGGAAGGTAATAATAGTCCACTACAAATGCACATGTCCCACTACTTTTTTGTGTAGTTGGTCCGATCTTTAAGGCTATTCTCTTGCTCTTGCTACAAACGGGCCGGCAATGAAGCCACCACAACAAAGATTTGAGTCACAGGTCTGTGCTTGACTTCTGAATATGGCTGCTTTGTGTTTCTGTGTGCTGAGCTAGCAGCTGCCCATCTCCTCAGAGTCTGTATGGAGAGGACGGGAAGTGACACAACAACGACAAAACAAGAAACCCATGAAGGTATGACCAGGGATGAGTTGAGGTGGCATGGGTCTCGTCTTTTTTTTTGTGCTAAATCATTCTCTGGTCCACAGAGCTCTGCAGAAAAAACAAGGGGCTCTACATTAATGTGGTGGGTGACGGATGAGGGGTGCTAATAGACAAGAATCACGGACAGAAGAGGAAGCATGGATTACTGGAAAATTAGACTGGTAGGTGTATGCATTACCAGATGAATGGGAGAGTAAATGAACAATCGAGCAGAGGAAGTGGAAATCTATACCCGGTGGAGGATTAAAACGAAGCGTTGTAATGAAGAAGCGGGGTGAACATGGGGAGACACAGATAGAGAGAGAGAGAGAGAGAGAGAGAGAGAGAGAGAGAGAGAGAGAGAGAGGACATCTGCCAGCTTCAGCTAACACAGTCATCCTGCACCTTAACACACACTGCGTCACATGACAAACTACATCAGAGAGGGGGGAGAGGCGTGGAGAGGGGGTGGGTGGGAGGGAGGGAGGGGGGGAGGAGGCACTGCACAGAGAGCACTAGCACTACCATGGACGGACACACACCTAACACGCACACGCACGCACACGCACTACTGCACAGGGTCCCAGTCTGCGTTCCACTGCACTCTCCTGGCTGCCAGAACCTCGCTGTGTCTTGTCAAGGAAAAAAACAACAACAAACGAACCGATTAACAAACAAACGGACAAAAAGAAGAAGAACACACACTTTGGATTCCACTGGCTATAATAAAAAAATAAACCAGAAACGAAACCTAGGATATAAAAAGAGCCAGTGGCACCGGGTTTTACAGAAAGCATTTTCTCAGTAACTGGCTTTTGAACAGCTCTACGCTTTTTCTTTTAGTCTACCAAGTATATACTATTAACCTTACCAGGCAGCTAAAATCTATACAGTACTGTCATTTTTCATATATTTATAGATATTTATACACTATACAAAGTTGGCAAAAATACATAAATAAATACATTAAATTAGATTGTACACATCACAATTGTGTGTTTTAAGTTAGAGCACTCTTTGTTGAAGAGGTGGGCCGTGGCAAGTTGAGAAGGGAGGAGAAGAAACAGGAGTGTTACCCTCGACATCCCTTAATGCAAAGGAGTCTCAATCAGACTCGCTAGAAGTAATATTTCAAAGTATGGCGTTAAGGATCAATTAAGTGTATTGCTTATTACCTACCTGATCAATAAAGGTCCACATTATGGCAGGAGTTAGAGGCTGCTCTAACTGAGGCTCAAAGTCTATTTACAACCAGTGAGGAAAGACAAATACACAAATATTCTGAAGGGTCCGGATTTAGGGAAAGTGGTCAGAATTTATTTTCAGTGCATCGATAAACGGCAGATTGTGTGTGTATTTTGTGACTCCCGTGAGAGGGGAGAGAAGGATGGTATTACAAGTGAAGGCGGGACTGTATCCACTGTCCTTCCTGCACACGGCTGCTGGGAGTATCTGCTGTATCGTATCGTGTCTGAGGCCAGGACAGTTCTAAAAGTGAGATGAAACTGAGAAGCTCCGTCTCTGCACTGTGCACAGGCCCAGCCAGATACATAAGGCTATGGCATATGGAAACTAGGGAACACCTGCAGTGAAATTAGCTGGACGACAGCCCTGTGCATTGTTAATTTTTGGATGCAACAGAGGGCTATGTCTGTTGAGAAGGCACAGGGCATCTTTTGGACACATGAAAAGATCAATCCTATTGTCCCTTACTTAATTGGATGATTAAAACCTCTCTTATTTCCACTATGTCTGCCTGCCATGAGGCGGCTCATAGTTTGGCTCTCACACTAATCCAGGGTTTTTCTTACTGGAGTTGAAGAGTTCTTAGAAATATCTGACTAAGCAAGAGACAGGTCTATTACTGTACGGTCTGTGGCTAATTCACGGCAGTCAGTTGTGCTTAATCAGGAGTCTTACCCCAAATAAGAGCTGGAATGTCAGGCATGCAGATTCCCTCTTTTACAGGGTCAGTCGGGAGGTGTACGTGCTTCCCCTTGAATTCCACCCCCTCCTCCATACATGCCCATCCCCATGTATGGCCTCCAGCAAAGCAATAGTGACTCCAAATTCAATGAGGAAGGCATCATCAGTGTCAGTACAGGGCCAATCCCGTCGAACACAATGGCATTACAGTAAATCCCCAAGCCTATAAGCAGACAGGGCAAATGTGATGCCAAGCGACCGGGGCAGATTGACTCCACAGGGAGGGGAACAATCCCCCCACACAGCCAGGGAACACGCTGGTTGTAATAAAAATACAAAGATGTTTTATGGCATACATAACACAGGCTACATCATCTGTTTCCTGGAGGTGTGTGAGTGCGTGTGTTTTGGAGGAGGGAGGGAGGGAGGGAGGCAGGGCGGGTGGGTGGGGGTAAGGTATGTGGCAGTGTTGCTACAGTGGGCCTGGGATGCGTTGGGTATCACTCCTTCCCTTTGTTTCTCTTGCCCTGACCTCACAACCCCTCCAACAAAAATACAGCGGACATCAAAAGCCCTTATTCAAGAAGGGCAGGTATAATCAGCTTCAGCATCATCAACATCACCACTGTTATTCATGAATATCACTGTTTTCTTCATCATTTCAAGTGACAAATGAAAACTCGGCGTACAACAAATGTTAATTTTCACCAACGATATTTACATAAAGTTTTCAAAAACAGAAGGATTTTCTTATCACGTTTTTGTAAAGAAATAAACCAAAACACAAGAACACCAAGCACACACACTGACATACACACTGACCAACAGTCAAATGTGAACGGAAAGAAAAAAGATATTATTACTTATTGTTTTTCATATTCATTTTGTTACCATTCAAATAACGCTTACTCGAACCCTGATTGGGAGAAGTCACATTGGTTTTCACCAGATGCTTAAAACAATTGAAAGAGTGAGTTGGGGGAGGTGAGGTCTGTCTGCGCAGGGCGAGACTCACACAGGGAATGACTGGATGCAATGACAAAGGTGACCCAGAAGACTTCTGGGCTGCCTCAGTCATCATAATATGATTCAGCAGAATAAAACATCAGCTGCAGCGTCTCCAGGATGAAGTTCCTGCAGCCTGATTTTACTCCACACAAACACACACCTCAAGATCTCCAACTCTTAGAGCTCAGGGTACCCTTAATTTAATATTGCACAAACTACAGCAAAGCAGGCAGTTCTCCAACAGGGTGAGTCATTGACGCTCATCTTAAGAAAGCCACATCCATCAAGGAAAACTAGTGAAGAAAGAACGGGGCCCAGAGTATGACAAGGACAAACAATATCAACAAGCTCGGAAGAATATCTTGCTAATCCCTTGGCAAACAGGTGCAACCCCTTCAGCCAATAAAGCTTTCAGTTATTTACTAAGTAAACAGAGATGTGAAGGCTGCTGGTGACAATGATAAACTTGGGGGAACACACCCACAAATAAACATCTGAAAGAAGGTGGAGTCCATGAGGTGGATCTTATTCTTTTCTGTGTCCAGCGACACAGACTGACAACAGTGCCGAGGATTCACAGCCACGACAGCAGCTCTGTCAGGCCGACACACAACAGTGCTTTGAGCTAAATGCTAATAGGCTCTCTATGACAACGTAACATATGAATGTGCAGTATTTCAGGTATGCTTATCCTTAATCAGGATATCAGGTTAGTGTGCTAAAGTCGTACTTAGTACAAAGTTCAGCCGAGTCTGATGTGTAGGCCTATGTATTGAACAAGTTAAAAATGTGATACTTGTAAAGTAAAAAGTTAAAATTATGCATCCTAAGAAGAGAAATTAATGTACCAACAGCCCATCTAATTCTCATCACCATAACTCATTAAAATGTCAACAATGTCATCTCAAAGTCACCAAACTCTCTTTCATGGGAAGCTATCCAGTGCGTGGCTGCTGATATATTACAGTCTGGACTGAAGTGGCAGAGCAATCGGCAGACCAACATTAGTATCCCTAGAGTCAGGCAGCCAAAACACAACTTGGCATTAATGTTAAAAAAAAAAGTGCAGAAACTTGAAAACAGAAATTCGGAAGTGTCCAGATACTGTCCAGACTGAACAGTAAAAGGAGTAAAAAAAAAAAAAAAACTGGGGGGAAATGTCATTTATGTGACTGAAGAGTCAGTTTTGAGAGCCTCTACTCAGTGGCAAAGTTGTGGGTAGTGTTGTCTGTGGGTGTCATCTTGATTAAAAGCTCAGGGATCAAACAGTAATTACCCACACCTGCATCTCCCAGTTCACTTCACCAGGGAACAGAGCAGTGAAGGAAGACAGAGTAATGACTTGACACAAGAAGAGCAGGAGCGAGCGGAGCAAGTCCAAGTCTGAGGAAGTGTGAGGAAAAAGTCTTGACTGGGAGCATCTGACTGCAACGCCGTCACCACCAGCTCAGGACAGTTGGAGGTCATTGCTGACGGCGGTGGTGCCAACAAAACCCAATAAGTTTAGAGGCGTGAGACAGGTGGCAGTATAATAAAGCTGGGATTTGGAAATTGCTTTCTCCTTTATACTGTTTGGCTCTGAGCTCACTATCCGTTTTAATGGTGCCGCTGTTTAACTGCTGGCAGTGACAGAACATAATGTGCGGGACTCCTGATTATTTTATGGAGCGTGAAACTTTCCATGTGATGAAATGTGATAATAGACAAAACATATATATTTTTTGTCTATGTTGTATGTTTCTCGCCATTTTGGAGGTACTAGTTGCCTTTAAGGACTCATGACCTTGAGTGTGACTGGTCACGTATTCTGTTTTGATACCTCATGACGTTTTCTAATACAATAAGAAATGCTTACAGATGTGATTTTGAAATGATGTCATGTCTCAGAGGCTCTCAGCTGTTTGGGCTCTTAGATACAAATAAACATTTGGATTCTTTTATTGTAAATTACTTTCCATAAAAAGAAATTAATATACTGCATGTCTGTACATATGAAACATTAAATATGGTCTTATTTGGTTTTAAAACAGTGTCTAATGGTTTGTAATATAAGTTGTAAAATGTGCAAGTGCAAGTGTATGGCAAAGGAAGAGTTACTGCTTATCTGCGTAGTGGGGTTTAATGAGGCTCGAGAGAAAACAGAAAGGTAGATTTAGCAATTACTATTATGTTTAGATATGCAGCACTCGGGTTCACTGGACCTCAAACAATAGGGAAGAAAAGCCAATGTCAACAAAACACAAGGGCTAAACAAATTACGTATAGGAACATTTAAGATGAGTCTGTAGTTTTAAAAGGCCAAACGCAGTAGCCTTGCACCCTCCAGTCTACCTCGAGGATCAGTGGCATCACACTGTGCCTCGTGTTACTAAAAATAAAGCCATATCCCCCAGTTTACAGGGGCACTGATGACGAAGCATTGTAAACCCCAGTAGCATAGCAATTTATCACTCCTTGAGCAAGATGTAATCTTGGTGAAAGCAAATGGCGGAGGTATTGTGTTGACTCATCACCTGCACACCTGCACACTCCAACCGCATTTGGTTTTCACAGCTTCAGCAACAGCGATCGCCCACTGATTCATTTTTCAAGTTTTGATTGACAAGTCTTTATCCTTGCCTATCATTCTCTGGGTTACTAATGACAGAGCCCCATGTTTTCTATTATTCTTAGCAAGTATTACTTCTGCAAATTGTGTGTCCCCCAGGTCCGAGGAAGCAGATATTGCTCCTTTCTGACCACCTAATGGGAGTGTAATGTGCTGTGACAATGCAGGCAGTGGCTGTCAAAACAGTGGGCCCTGTTCCACGGCTGGCCAATTGTTCTGAAGGGTGCTGGTCTGGATCAGTGCATCGCAGCAGCCAGCACCGAGGCTCACACGAAGCACGCTTTCCAGAACACACATACAGCACACTGCGTAGAGCCCAGACCAGCTTTAGAGACACAATTACTAACCTGGTGCCGAATGGACAACAATTACACCATCCTTCAGTTTGTCCCGTGATGTTTAGCATAAATCAAAAACAAGCTCCAAAACACAGGATCGCATCAAATTATTGCCAGACAGGATAAAATATAATCCACCGCAGGGCCAAGCAAACATAGATTTTGATGGATGCAGAGTAAGAAGGAACAACAAACACCTCATTAACAGAAGCAGTGCTGTCTCGACCCAAAAACAAACTTTTCAGATTTGCTTGCTCAGTCTTACCTGAGAGATGTTTGAAGGGTGAGTCCTCATTTAGAAAATAAAACTAAGCCGCGGCAGTAAAAAGACTGACTTCCTGACAGGATTATGCTTCACAGGTCTCTAAGAAAATACAAAAACTCAGATAGACAGTTACAGTACAGAGTACACCACGAAAGAGCAGATGCCAGTGTGATTGGCTCCTAATGGCTGACAGTCTTCACGTGGCCGCTTTCTGACTGTTTTATTTACGTTACAGAAATGTCGAGCTGAGCTGAATGTGCCTGACAAGCCGGGCAGCTACCAGTACACTCTGTGGTGCTCTCAAGCACTCAGGGAAGAGATAATGTCTAATCTGCTTCTCCAGAATCTCACAGTGGCAGATCAGAGCATCATCTAATATCACACCCGCCGTCTGCGATGCAAAGTCATTCATAGGTTCCAGGAAGAACAAGAGCTCAGAAAAGGCCTCGTTGTTATGTTTCACTTCTCATGATAAAGCAAAAAAAAAATGTTTTAAAAATTGCACATCTGCTTTACCGTTTCCAGATATGCACCTATTGTTCAGCATCACGGACTCAGACAGAAGCAGGCAGACTCTGGGTTAGAGCTCTGACCGTACCTGCTGCTGATCAACACATGGTGTAATAACACTGTGGTGTTGGCCGACCTCCATGTGACAAGCAGACGAGCTTGACGTCTCCATCCTGGTCTGACATTTCAGCCTGCCACCAGGAGTCTGGTAGCCGACAGCACACACCTACAGACACACACATACATACACACATTGAGGAAAACAGGAGGAACAAATAGAGGAGGACGAGAGCCCTACATCCATCCTCTGTGTCCTCCACTTCATCTCCAAACCCTGAGACCACAGAGCGGGCGTCGCCTCTCCCCAACTGCTGCTCACCCTTTCAGATACTCCTCCCTTCATTTTCACCGGTACTATATTCATCATTAAAACTATCGTCATCATTATTATTGTTATTACATTTTCAAAAAGTGCAGATAGAACTTCCCCGTGCCCTCGTTCAGAAGGCAGGGCAGTAAAGGAGGATGGGGAAACAATGGCAGTAAGAAGAGCAAGAAGAGCGCAAGATGAGAAAGAGAAAAGAGAAGAAGATTTCTGCCGAGTCTGAATTGGTGTTGCTCCTGTGAACACACACACACACACACATGCACGCACACAAGCGCACACACATACAAGCAGGCTCAAAGTAACATAACATACCATACACGTCAAACCTGGCGGGGATCGAGCCCCGTCAGCACAAAACCAGAGCACAGGGCAGCACAAAGAATTCATAGCATCGATAAACAGACAGAAGTTTACGCTTATGTGCTCCAACAGCACAAACGTTGCTTTTTACTTCTGTTTTTATCTTAACATTGGAAGAAGATTTTAAATTGGTTTCCTCAGTTGGTGATGCTGTGAAAGATGACATCGTCGTATCTTGGGGATTTTTTTTTTTTTTTTTTTACATCTTCTTTTTTCTCTCTCCATGTCAGGGCTTTTTTGTCTTGGAAAAATCAGGAGCGATCCATTTCTTAAGTTTATTGTGATCCCGCTTTCCCAATGTCGGAAAGTTCAGTTTCTTTATTTACTTTTTTTAAATCTCTATTTTTGTTGGAGCTACAGCACAGCACCCACAGCACACAGACGACAAGGAGGGGGAAGGGGGTCCAGAACAGAGGGCTTCACTAATATTGTGCCAGAGGAAGAGAAAGGGGGAACAATAAGGAGAAAAAGAAGAGTACAGAGAAGAAAAAAGAAGAGGGAGAGAGAGAGAAACAGCAGTATCAATAATTCCATCTTGAGTTCAGCTGGTTTCATCACAAACGGAGTATTGATTGCTTTCGACAACTTCAGCTGAACATTAAATACCTTTTGAGTTAAAGTAGGGAGGACTGAATTGGGGGACAGGATATTGTACACTTGAGATAGATGACAAGGACGAGGTGGCAAATGAAGAGAGAGGAGAGATGGGAAACAGCAGACTGGCTATGGATAACATACTGTATACTAGCCATGTGTATAGGGGGAGTTCTGCCAATCTATACGCCTAATATATTAATATGTATATGTACATACAGTACATACTGTATATCATTGTGTACCTGGAGTAGTCATACAATAGGATTATATGAGATTAGATCGTTATTTAAGATTCTCTGTGATCCCACGGGACTGGCACCTTAAATAGATCAGGGGCTGCAGTGCAGTTCAGAACCAAGGGGTCGACAAAGAAACTGAACATCAGACCTCCACAGGCAAAGTGCATAAGGACAGACAGACATACAGACAGTCAGAAACAGGGGAACCATTGGCAAAGTGGTGAGACATAGAAATTAAGACACAGCTGTATGAGAGGAGGGAACAGAAGAAGAGAGAGGAGTCGGAGAGGAGAGGAGAGGAGATTTCTGAAAGAAAGGAGTTTAAAGGTTTAAGAGAGCAGATGGCTAATTGTACCCGTGTTTCGCAGCCTGGCAGCAAGTCAGTCTTGTGCATAAGGACGGGAGTGGGAGGAGGGGACGGGAGGGAAGGAGGAGTGGAAGGGGAGGGGAGGGAGGTTTGGAGACGGGAAGGGGCCATGGAGGAAGCTGGGCGGTGCGATTAGGCCTTGAGAGCGTGCCACTGGGCGACGTTAGTACGCGGCCGAGCTAGCATGTCTTTCCAGTGCTTCACCTCCGCTGGTCCACTCTTCCATGATAGGTAGATCTGAGAGAGAGGAGGAAGAGAAAGGATGAAGATGAAGACAGTCATATTTAATCTACTGTGTCTGTTCAAGAAGACATGGCGGTCAGTTTTGTTAATGCCCCGAGTCAGCATGACTGATCCATTTTAAAAATTAAATTTATGGCTAAAACTTAATTAATGGCCATCATGAATGCAAGGGACACCTCGCCCACACTGCTCACTGTGAATGCTTGAATAACTTCATCAGTCAGCCGATTCTGCTGCCTGTTGTCAGGCAGTGCACAAACTTACAGTTGAATGACAAGGCCTTGAAAATCATCAGCCAAGCTAGATGAGATCATTGTTACCATCTCATGATCGTACTGTCAGTATGTAGCAGGAGCCAGCAGACACTTAGCTCAGCATAAATACTTAACATTTATTTTACGTATGTTTAAGTCAGTCGTGTCAAAATTGAAATGCTCTAATCTTGGTCATTGGTATCATTGGTATGTTTTAATTTATAAACGTTTCTTAGGTCTGCTTCCTTTATATTTACAAGTATACTTATCTTGAAAATACTCAAAAAAGTATAATCTCCGATCACAGGACTTCCTAACGAATTCTGTTCCCAAGGTCAGAATGGAACATTTTTTAAATTTGCTGTGGAATGACTTGCAAAAGGACCTGGGAATGAAGGACTGATCTCTCTACAGGCTTTTAAAGACATTTTAAAATCTGTTGTAAAATGGTAAATCAGGATGCAGATGCTTTGACTAACATGTTTTTTGGGAACACTGTAGATAACACTTTTTGGTACTAAATCATTGATAGCGTTTAGTTTTGTGTTTTATCTGTTTTTTTTAACTTTTATTGTGTTTCACTGTGTTTTACATATGTTTTTAGAGTGTATGTAAATGGCTGACATTTTTTCCCCTGTTCATTCTGCTGCTGCAAGACACTCTTTTATGAGATTTTTAACCTTAATGAGTAAATTTCCTGGTTAAATAAAGGTAAAATAAAAATAAAATAGGGGGCGACAAGTGTTACCTTGCCGATAACATCATTGCGGCTGAGCCTGTCCTTGTCCATGACGGTGATGATGATGGTGGTCTCCCTCAGCACATGGGCGGCCACGTCGAAAGGGAAGGACTCATTGAAGACGGGGTTCAGACAGCGCTTCATCGTCACTGTTTTCTTCTTCTCTACGCGCTTGTCCTTGTGCATCAGCCACACCTTCACATATGGATCTGCAACACGGACGGAGAGTGCAGTAGTTTACATGAGGCAGAGGATGAAGGTGCACATGGATGGGGTGGGTTTAGGGTCAGGTTTGCAATTACCCTCTTAATTGTTAAAGTCAGGGAAGGCAGCAGGAAGCAGATAGTTTGAGCTCAAGGTCAACTCATCCCCTGAGCCAGGAAACATACAAATGAGGAAGTATTTATGGAAATAGGGCCTGGGATTTGTACTACCAATTCTGGAGCATTATCATACTCCTGTTGTGGCAGGAAGGGGTAATTTTTCCAAAAATATGCCACAGAAAGCATTTCACAGTGAGACCTGATACTTGCACCAAACTGGGCTGACACAGATTTTGGCTGGGAGGCTGAAGATCCTCATAGATATACAGAAAGAGACAGAGACAGAGAGAGAGAGGGCAAGCGAAGAGACACTTGACGTAATGTCACCTTGCTGCTGCAGCTATGTGGTGCGACCCGGCTCAGGAGCCAGACGGCAAGTGTCGCCTGCACGGGACAGGTCAGTAAATGTTTGAACACGGAGCCAAAGCTGTGTGTGAAGCCACAGAGCTTCCAATGTCACAAGAAGAGCTTCGGAGCGGTGGACAAGGGCTGGAAAGAGAAAAGACTAAACAAACAAGGATGGAATCTCTACCTGAGGTGCCCCCGATATCCATGGCTTTGAGATTGCGCGCTTTGATGATGTTCACAGTGATGGTGTTGGCACTGGGATTATAGCAGAGAGACACCAGCAGGTCTCCCCGTCTCCCCTGAGGAACACACACACACAGAAAATGGAGCATGATTCATTCAGTCTGATATCAGATTTCATCAGGGGATATCAAACTCCTCATTGTATGATTTTACGTCACTGCACTGCCCTCTCTGCTCTAACACCTTGTGCCAAACACAACACCTGGTCCACTGACCAGGATGGCTGATCTGAGCGTGTTCCTCACCCTAAAGTTATATAAATCAAGCTCACATGCTGAGAGTAGACAATGAATAGCATCAGACTCTTTTAAATAAAATGATAATCACAACATTAGAATGAAAACTGCATTTGCCCTGATTTGAACTGACGGCCTAATGGCCAACCCCTCTGTCTTACGCTGCCATCACTGCAGGGCTTGAGCTCCTTCCAGAAGGTCTTTATCTGGCCCAGTTCCACCTTGTTCAGGGGAATTGACACTTCTCCAATGGGGTCATTCCTGCTGAAGCGGTCGTAGTCCAACACCTGAAGGTAGAGCGTGCGCTCTCTCACCTTCTCATAGGGAAACCCTAAACCAGGGGCAGAAACAGATAACGGTGAGGAGTGAGCTAAGTTACAGAGAGGAAAAAAAACCTTCCTGACAGCACAGAGGGAGCGGTGTAATCTGCACCGTGCTAACAGGGCTGAATTTGGCAAAGGCCAAAGTGCATTTCAAAAACTGCAGGAACAGCCAACACTCTCTCAGATGACTGAGATGGATCATTATACTCTGGTCACGAAGAGCCATCACATTCATTTTTCAAGAGCATTGGCCCATTGTTCTAATTTTGGAGGGTTTGAGCCTTTTGGACATTATTTTGGTTAATTTAACACTGTGCTGTCATCCGAGCACAATTGTCTTAATGACACAAATTCTGATCATACTGGTGTGATAAACCTCATTGCTCCCCGAGTGCCTGCTCCTAAACATCTGTAGTTAACACAGCTAAGGAATATATATACACACATATATATATATACTGTATATATGTATATATATATATATATATATATATATTTCAGGGTTTAACTGTTAAATTATAGCTTTTTAATATTTTTTTAAATGCCAAACAAGTTTGTTTTGATTTCACACATTCATTGTCGCTTTTCACATAAATCCCACAATGCTGTCTGAGTCTTGAGGAACACTGCCATGGCTATGAATGCTTAATAGGACACGCTGTGTAGAGTAAGTGAGCTTATTTTCTGAGGCTGTAGCTGAGAAGCCACTCTTAACATCTGCCTGTTAAATATAAGGACACAAACTTAGCTTAGCTGCATAAAAGAATGTAACCAGGTGGGAAACAACTCGTCGTGTCCTACATCGTTACACTTACGTTTTTGTATGGATTGCACAAATGACACATAATGTGTCGATTAGTGAGGTTCAGGTGTGGATTTTCTTAACTTCAGACAGAGCCAAGAGAGCTGTTTTCACCTTTCCAGTCTTTATACTTAAAGCAGCTCTTGACTGTAGCTTCATACTGTGATTAGTGAAATCTTCGCAAAATGCCTATAGCCTCAAAGAGCTGTGCCAATCTGAGGAAGCTGCAGAAACCTTCGCTCTCAAACCGGCACAGAACATTTTCTGCAAGAATGTTTTAAGGCCCTGAAAACCTGCTCTCTTCATTCAGCTCATATGAACACAAAATTATCTGCCAAACTGTGAACAGTCACGGTTCACATGAGAGATGTCGGCACTTCTACTTTCATTTGCACTGTTCTGTTTTGAAGTGGGAATCGAATGAAACATCACCCACACAGCCCTGATGCAGCAGCCTTTTCAGGGTTTAACTGTTAAATTATAGCTTTTATTTTAGCTTAAATGCTCAGTGTTATTTAGTTATGAATATTTCATGTCATAGTGACATGCTGAGGATACGAGAGCACGTTTTCAGAGACTTTGACTGGTAAAGTGACTAAATGTAATGGGAAGTGTTTAATACAATAATAATAACCACAGTTCTATGGTGAGTAGCTGCATGGAAATGACACAGACCTTCAAACAGGAAGGTTTCGTTCCAGTGGGGGTTGAGGTTCTTTCTCTTGACCTTGGTTTCCAGCTTGTGCTTCTTGTCAGGCAACAGGTAGATCTTGACGAAGGGGTCAGAGGTGCCAGAGAAGTCCTTGGCCGGGAGCTCCTGGCCCCTGAGGACTTTGACGGTGAGAGTTGTGTTTTGGAAGCTGTAGCCTATGCTGAACTGGATCCGGCCGAGCTTCTCACTGATGGGCCCTTCACCGTCATCGTCCTCTGAACCTGGAGACAGCTGCAGGGCCACAAAGGCAGACAGTCACGTAAATACGAACGCTCATTCAAAAAGGCTGAATCCAAGAGCAGACGCTTTTTGTTACACAAGCACGTGCACTCAGACCGTGGCAGAGGGAAGTTTTAAGGGCACGAGATTGTAGCGCCGCATTTCTACCCTGCCACAGTGAGGCAGCTGCTTAAAGGCAGAGATCTGTCTGACATTAAGAAGTGAGAGAGTTTAATTTCCTTACTAATGTTCTTAAGAGGCAGGAGGTGCTCAGATTGTAGATAGGGAAGCTTTAGACCACCCACTCTCTCTCGCAGCCACTACGACTGCTTTATCACGGCTGTGTACTAAAAGGCCACTATCTGATAGAAAGCAGCGGACAGAGAGGGGGAAAAGGGGAGGAAGAGACAAAGAGAAAGTGCAGAGGAGAGAGAGAGAGCACTGAGTGAGGGGACACGGAGCGAACAGCCAGGGACGCGCAGCTCAAGGTTGCCTCTCCTCACTCTCAGCTGTGTTTATGGCTGTCTCTTTTCTCCCTGTCGCTCCACCTTCTGTCTCTGTCCTTCATTTTTCTCCCTTTCTCACTCTAACAATAGCATTCATTGGAACGAAGCAGTGGAGCACTTTGAAAGAGATAAGACAAGCAGTTCATGAGACCAACTTCGCGCAAAAGCCCCCGATGAAACTTTGAGTATGTATAGACTGAGAAGCGGTTTGCCTGCAAACACTCACTGGGAGCATTACCTGAAATAGCTGATTACAGAATTTCAAAGTGACAAAGACGGACTCGCTCAGAATTTGTCAATATGGGTTTCAGAAGTGACAGGCAGAGCAAGTGTGAAATATTCCAAGTCTAATTTATCAAACAGTGTGAGTCACCTTGGATGGCTTGTCTCGCTTGATTGCCACTGTGGGAACTGGCTGTGTGTGTTTTTTTCTATAATGACTCCGTTATTACCATGTGCAGCTGTAAATCAACCAGTGCACGGAGGGTGACTCGGCAGCATTAACCCTACCTGCTGACATAGAATTACCTCATATTGCACAAAGTTATGTGGACGTCTGAATATTGAACATATACACTTGGTCATCACTAAACATTTCACTCTCAAACCACAGGCGTCAGTGTGATTCCCTCACTTCCTCCGGGAGGTCCTGCCATGACATTTTGGACTCTGGCTGAAAGGATTTGCTTCCATTCAGCTGCAAAAAGCATTAATGAGGTCAGACACTGATTTTGGCTGATAAAGCCTGCCGCACAGTCGGCGTTTTGATTCATAGCCAAAGGTGCTGGACAGGGTTGAGTTTAGGACTCGAGTCCAGTCAAGTCCAGCTCTTCTATGACAAACTGGAACTGTCATATCAAGGTCAGTTTACTTATCAGGAGGAGACTCAACCTGAAAAAATAAACAGCTGCACAGTGTCCTCTGTGCCTCTGGATGGATTTTTTCAAAACTCTCAGAAAAATAACCCTAGAGTTGTCATCTGTGTTTACAAGTTTAACACACACTGTACTTTCTGTTCTTTTATACTGGGAACATGAAATCTGGCCGACATTTGCCATGTCTCAAGGATCCAACTCCAGTCCTTCCTTTCACTTTCAATTAAAATGTATGGAAGATCAACAATAAATTCCTGCAGTGTTCCTTTAAGATGGGTGGGAAATATATGTTATTCATTTTGTCAACAAATCCCATGACAACCCAAAAACCAGCAATGATTTGAACCAACAGACAAATAATGTCAGTGTGATATAAATTACTTATCTGTGCCTCAGAGCTCCACTGTTGTAACCATAATCCTAACACAAACTTTGAAACCTTATTGACACTAAGCTAACCTAACCTAACCTGTATCAGTCTCCAGTACCTGTAACTATAGGGCCCAAACCAGATTAGGACCCAAAGCCAGAGGCATCTACATACCTTTGGACATAATATAGCATAAACTGAGATTTACCAGCATAAGTGACAGTGGGATTGATGAGTGGTGGGACAGAGGGTCTTACCATCACCATGTCTCCGGTGAGGGAGTTGGCCAGGTCAGTTACGGAGGAGTGACCGTCAGCATCAGGGGGTTGGCCCTTGGGGCTGTTAGCTGGCTTGTTGCCCCTGTAAGCAAAAGCACAGTTTGACGCAGAGGAACAACAGTGAGGACATGAGCTGAGAAGCTAACTCATCTCCAGAAAGAGAGAATGTCTGAGCACACAGGGAGTCCAACCTCCACCTGTTTGGCGCTTGAACACCGCCTATCTGAAATGACCAATTGAGTCCAAGTTTGCTTTGGATAGAAGTCGCTTCAAAGCAGATTGTACTTTCTCGAGCTATCATGAGCAAAGCCAAATAAAGTCTGCCAGAGATTCCACAGATTAACGTCGGGCGCTAGAACTGAGGACATCTGATGCAGTGAGTTGTCTTTGATGAAAACTTGGAATCTGAGATGACTGTACATATGTCCAGTGTGGCAAACATCCATATCTCTAACAGGAAAGTTACCTCCACTAAGTAAAGAAGCACCTTTTCAGACAGAAGACAAAACAAAGCCACTAGATTTGAAATTGATAGAAACCCATCAGTTATCCCCATTACCCCCAGAGCTCGTCAACCCTTAGTCCCTCTGAGACATTAACATGACATACATGTATAATGACATGTATAGCAACAGGACGTTACTATATACACAGTAGACAGACATGTATAGCAACATATAGAGGACCAGACGTTTAACAGGACAGATGTTAAAGTGTGTGTGTCTTTAAATCTCTCAGTTATTAACTTTGCATCAACAACACAAAATATTTAGAAAAACATAAAGGAGAGGGCAGAGATCTCCCATGGCACAGCTGATACTTAGGTACAAATGTTAATAGATGTTAAGTTTAGTTCCTTCACATGAGGATTGTTGAAAACATAACATTAAAGTAGGAGAAAAACCTCTATGTTCATACATCATGAAAACAAGAAGAATCACAAAGAGTAAAGAAAAGGAAAACAGCAAAAGAGGAAACAAAATGTTGAGAGAGAGTTGAAAGAGAGAGAGATCAAAAGAAACATGAGAGAAAGGATAGAACAAGAAAGAGGCAAATGCAAAAAGTCCTGGCCAATGCAATATGACACATTGGACACACAGCACTCCATAGATGACTGCTCAAGGCACATGGAGAGGCTGAACACTGAAACACCGTTAGGCAAGAAACAAACAGTAAATAGAGAAGAAAAACAGGAACGGAGACACTAAGACAGAGAAAAGAAATGTGCAGATGCAGAGAGGATGCTGCAGACACACAGACTGGACAGAAATCATAAAGACTCTAGAAAAGATAGAAGGTTTAACAAGTAATGTAAGAAAGAGAAAAGCAAGCTGAAATTATTTTTTTTCTGTATTAGAAGAGATAGCAAGTATTAATAGCATGAACAGTGAGGTTACAAAAAACCAAAACCAAAACAGAGTGAGATTGTTACAAACACCAGCACATTAGAGAGAAAAAACAGAGCTGCAAGAAAAGATAGGGAATGAAGGAAGGAAAGCCTGGAAACACAAGAGAGGCTTAGTTTGGTCAGTCTGATAAGTATCAAAGAATAAGAGACAAAAAAAATAAAGAGCTATGCACACACAATATCTCTAACAGGAGACAAAGGGGCATACATGCTAGAGGGAGAAAAAGACCACAGAGAAGAAAAGAAAAAGACAATAAATACAAATGATCACCAAGAAGAAGAGAGAGAGAGCAAGAACCTTTGTTCTCTAAGTGGAGAGCTCAAAATAAATGAAGGATGGATATTGAACGAAAGAGAAATAAGATGTAGATATACCATACAAAAATATCATTGAAAACACAAAAAGGGACAAATAGTAAGAACATAGGAAGTGCACATTTAGAGTGTTACAAAGAGGGCGTTGATAAATAGAAGTAATGACTACAAATGATACAAGTTCACTTTAACTCTAACCCGATTTTCCAACCATTTAGCAACACTCTAAAAGTGTGGATTGGGGACACAGGGGCCAAAGCACGAACGGGCATTGGCTACATGTGCATATATAATATATGCAAGTAGTTGTCACTCGGAGAGTGAAGGCAATGCCTTGGACAGGCAGGAAACAAGGAGCCCATAGCAAGTCTGTCTGTCTGGCCAGCATTAAGCTTTTCACTGAGAGAATGTGTATGTCTCATGGATCGTAGTATTTTTTTTGGGTGCTCTAAACTGCAAATTTGGATGAGAATTGATGTTGAATGCAATAATGTGTACATTTTTGCAGAAGACAAGGACAGAACCAGGGGAAAATATACTGACAAATAGACAGACAGAAAAAGCAAGCAAACAAGACAAGCAAACAATCACTTCAACCAGCAAAGGAACCAGAGCGAGACGGGGGGGAAGGAGGGATGTTAACCATTGAGAGAAGGGAAGGGAATATTTATCAATTGGTGTTAGTTACATTAGTTGCCAAGGGAGGTAAATGCATTTTCAGAAGCCTGGTTATTTATTTATTTTCTTACACAGACTCTAAACTGCAGGCAACGGGTTTGAGAGGAGAGGAAAGGGCTGAGTAAAAAACACTAAACCAAGATCTGAGAATGAGCTCAAAGGAGCTCTAAAGCTCGGAGAGAGACTTACGTCTTGATGTAAAGCAAGGCACCTCCCTCCTCCTCCACCTCCCAACTATCGATGGGGGAGTAAACGTCTTCAATTATTCATTCTCCTTCATGCTTCATTCAGGGGTTCAGTGCATTCTCAGGTAAGAGCGAGTGCAGCCAGGGAAATGGCCTTTACCAGCCCTGCTCTACAGCACCTGAGGTGGTCCTCTGCTCCAGCGCTGCCTCCAGGCTGTTTAAAGAAAAGCGGCTGGGGCTGCCTCCAGATCCTACAGTTTCTGAAGAGCGTCATGGATTTAAAGTGAAGATTGGTTTCAAATTATTTGAGATCTTTAAAAAAGCAGCATTAATTATGGCAGATGGTCATACTACAACTGCTTCTTTCTCTCTGACCCCTTGGGGGCTGATGTGGAAATTTATGCTTTAGAGCCTGCAGTTGTCTACAGTAACCAGTGGGAGGCAGAGTGGACTCGAGTTCAGATCAGATTCTCCCACAGCTAAGGCACAGAAAGTGGGCTGTTGGCATAGCAACGGCTCTAGAAACACAGACCATACATATGGGGGGGTTTGGGGTGTTGTGACAAGAGGTTGTTGGGAGTGGACGCAAGGGAAGGGTGTACATATTTGGAGGGGTGCAGCAAACAGGCAAACACACTGAGAACAAAGAAGATAAGGTATAGGATATATGACAGGTACGGGTGAGAGCCTCGCAGACACACACATTCACATGAACAGACATATGGAGGCAGGCGGGGCCACTTTGGGTTTCACCGTCCTGTGATACTATCCTGTTTTGTTACCTGACCGAGGGCCAGCAGCTCGAAGAGAGGGGGAGGGGGAGGGAAAGACACTCCACTTCTAGGCTGGAGAGAGACGCGAGAAAGAAAGCCCAACCCAGCCCCAGCTTTTTTTTTTCTTTTTTTTTCTTTCCCCAGACACTCAGACTCCCCACCCCTCTGCAAACATGTCACACTCAAACAAACACGCTCGTATGAGACCATGAAATGATTCATTTCAATGTTTGTGCTAAATTTTATATCCGTCCACTAGATCTGTCATTGTTCAGGGGCCACATCATACTTCCCAAGATCATTCACAGTCAAAGCTGCGGCAGCGAAGCAGCACGCCGCTGCTTACATAACTTCATCATCCACATGAAACACATGTACTTTCACACTGGAGTCAGCCAGTCAACCCCTGCTGCCTCACTTCTCAAGCCATGACCAGAGATTCTGCTGCGGCACATAAATGTGGATGTTTTCACTGCTGACTAATTACTTCCTACGATCTGGAACTGGAAATGAGTCTAAAATAGCTTCGTTTACTGAAATCCCATTTCAGGAGGATGCAACAAGGGAGGTGCTAAATGCTGCTTTTTTTGTATTTGCTGCTTTCACTGAACTCCAAATGGAAAAATAGAAAACAACAACACAATTCAGTCATTGCCAAATGTGGGTCTCTATAAATACTGTTATATGTCTATTTTATTTTTATTAGAAGACATATATTTTTTTTAGCTTGCATAGTTTGGATTAGCACCGTGGCTGGCAAAAAAAAACTCCCCAAAAAAATCATATCCAAAGAAGTGTTTAATGTTGTTACCGTTCAGAACCTCACCTCCCTTTATAGCCTCCCAATACTCTCTGCAATTTAGCAGTCATTTCTTCGAGCTCAAGCAAAAACATCTAACCTATCATCCCAGGGAATTTCAGCAAAATGAAATCATCACAACATTTTTCAAGTCCATTAAAACTCCGAACACGAGTCCACTAAATGTTTTGAAAATTCAAAGATTGCCTCTGACGTGGAGGCTGCTGCAGATGTGCCACCTGTTCTGAGGCAGGACACAGGAGTCCCAGGTTAATGCTCCTAATAGCTCGCCTCCCCAACCGCCATCCATCTATCTGTGTGTATGAGACGAGCATGTGTAGCAGCATGTACCTGCTGGCTAGAGTGCTGCCTCCAGCTCTGCATAACACAGGGATGTGCAGAGTACAATGAGCACTCCCTCCTACTACTCTCATGGAAGGAAGATGGATTTGCACTCTGAATTTCCTCTCATCCTCCCCTGACATATGGATGGATAAAAGTATGAATGCACTCCCCTCCTCCTCTTTGCTTTGTGGCTCCTTTTTTTTATTATTATTTTTTTTTTATTTATTTATCTTTGCCCGTCTTAGTGTTATCTTCTTTCCCCCTCTCTAAGCATGTAACTGAATGCATCTCAGCATTCCCCCTGTGATGTGAGGATGAGCGTGGTGGCCACAGGGAGCCAAAGCCTCAGGGGCAGTCTTAACCAGAGCCCCTGAAGACTCTGCTGATTAGTCGGGCACACAAAGCCCCTGTCACAGGAGGAGCACTGTGTCCAACTATCAGAATGTACCATAATCAATTTACATATTACATGTTCATACACACATTCAGATTATATCACTGGGAAGCATTATGACAGCAGTTTTCTTTCTATTACTAAAGAAAACAAGGCTTAACTGTACTCTATACTATGTGTGACCTCAGGATGACCTATCTATACATCAGCCTAAACACACCATCCTCCATGATATGACACGATTAAACTCCTCCTACTCAGACTAATGCATTTAGTCGTGATGTCATTTAAACACACATTTATATTGATTTAAGTAAAAGGTCAAAACTGCCTATTTATCATAGCCTTTTGTGTCAAGTTCAAGTTAAGCAATATAATAAGCTCATCAATTATGGAGCAATATCATATAGCCCACTTGGCAATTAATGGACACTCAGAAGAATCTAAGAATACATCGCATCTTTGAGGCAGAGAAATCTACAGCTATATCTATTAATATCTGCAAGATGTGTTCAGAAACGAGAAACAACTCTGCTGGCTTACTCAAAATGATGTAACATGCATGAATGAATAATTGAAAGACCAAAGGCAAGTGGATTTAATGTCAATGTGGCACAAGGACGTATCCCGCCTCCTCTGTCCTGCGCCTCCATCCTCATTGGTTCGTTGGTTTGCTGCTCAGAGAGAGATCTAGATTCAAAGCTCTCGGGGATTGTGTCACTCTTTATAGCAACAGTGGAGGAGAACCTACAGTATAGGTTCACTGAATCGAAACAGAATTGTACAAGTGAAGACCAATGAGGCATTAACGAGGCACTCTAACATCCTAATTAAGCTTTCTAAGATCCACAACCTATGGATGCCTGCATATAAACATCTCAGCATGTGTGGCCCCACAATCTAAGCAACACACAATTTTGTAATCCATCCGATTTCCTCAGCTATTTTACTGCACAGACTTCCCTCCCTGTCTCTCCCCTGCGAATGTGTAACCTTGGTGGAAAAGTCTCTATCCCCACCACCAGCTCCGGTGCCTTTCAAACTGTCAGTCAGCTGCTGCCTCACTTCATAAACAAATGGCCGCACAGAGCGCTTTCATCCAGCGATCGCGCACACAAGGTCAGGCAAGGAGCGTAATGAATATCACGCACTATAACACCTTCTCATGGCCAGTGGGGATAAAACTGTGTTTGTTTGGCTTGCCTTCCGCTATGGCCAAGCAACAATGAAGCATGGACACACTGCTGAGGGGTAAATGAAAAGCCTCTTTGTTGTTATTTGTGGCAACATGGTGTTTAGCATTGCTGTTTCCAGCAGTGGAAGAGGCTCTCTGATCTTCTACATAAGAAAAAATACCAATACTACAATGTAAAATATTCCAGTACCAGTAAAAGTCTTGCATTTAAAATCCTACTTAAGTTAAAGTTCAGAAGCACCAGTAAAATGTATTTTCTCCTGTTAGTGTCAGATTATTATTTTTAATTTTTAAATAGTAGCAATGATACATGATACATCAATGTGAAATAGGTTTTTTAATGGTGTACCAGGTGGAGCTATAGTTTTACCTATTTAGATAGAGAGTTTAGTCTGGTGGAGCCCAACCCCAGGGTGGCATCACCTCTAAAACATCATAGGATTAATCTGAGGGGTTGTGAGATGATAAATGGAGAAGAACAGAAGTTCTATGACACAAATTTGTATTCATATTTTATAAGTTAGTCTAAAATTTGTCTTTTATTTAATTAAATATTGGATCATTCAGAACAGTTCAATTAAGCCTGCAAAGTTTAGATATGAAGTGTCTCTTTAGTGGAAGTGCAAAGACATTGGAAATGTGACCCATGGGTTATTAAAACATTGATTGCATCCTTAACTATTCATTCAATTTTATAAGGCAATCTAAATTTAATAATATAAAATCTGTGAAAGCCTTTGTAGAGCAATTTTTACGGTCTAATAGTGTAAAGTCAGACTCCCATGTCTTTTTTTTTTTAAATCATAAAGCAGTCTAGGTTCTACATTAATACTGTAAAAATATCAAAGCACTCAGTACTCTGGACTCAGCCGACATTCAGAAACTGTGCCTTTAAATGAGCTACCACGAACTCTGTTACTTTGTGATGTCACAACTTTACAGGCACTTCGCTCAGCCCCACCCAAAGCCCCACCCACCAGGCCCATCATCTTGCCTCACAGGATTTCTGAAATCTGCTTTATTTTTTATTTGATCACTCAAAAACACTCAGCCAGAGGAGACTCCGCTCTTCTGATTGGCTCACTGACCTGTTGTTGCTAGAGCTCCAGAGAGAAGACTGAGAAAGTACATGTAAAACTACTCTGAGATTGTTGTTGTACTTAAAACCACAAATACATCTTCTTGTCCAATCAAAACATCAAACTATACAACTATAACTATTAGCTGTCAAATTAATGTAGTGGAGATACAAAGTAGAGAACTTGAGTAAATGCACTTGGTTACATTCCACCCCCGTCTGTTTCACTAATGTAGGGCACCACATATCAGTTGTGCAGAGAACAGCTCTTTGCTATTCATCATGAGAGGAGAGCCTTCACTTTGATGTTCGCACTGACTATGTTAACATTTGAGAGTCACGTAAACTAGTCACATTAACTTCAGAGGCTTTGTGTTTGGCGGAAATAATTTGCCAGCGACATGTTGTTGAGACAGGTTGGTGTTTGTTGAAGAAATTCAAGGGGTGTAACATGAGCGATGCAGGTATGGAGATGAGTTACAGACACATGAAGGACACGTTTGATGTAAACGCACAGACCGCGATGATATGGCTGCACAGAGGGGTGTGGAGAGCAAGGGGCAAATGAAAGAATGGCTTTGTCTCCAGATGGATGCAGGCTCGAGAGCCCCGTTAAGAATGAGCAATATGCCAGGAGCGTGATTGATTAAATCATGGTCAGACATCTGTGAAGTCAGCACTAACACCACGGGGAATGATATACTCCCAGCAAGCTTACACCTTGCATTTTTAATACACTGTGGACCTACTGTTTATTTGGGTCTCTATATTTAGCAACCAATTAAAGTGTGGCTAAATCATTCATTATAGATTTGAATTTGTAATTTATCATGAAACAAACAAAACAATACGTGGCTCAAGTGGAATTAGTTTACAGCTCAGTTAAGGGATAGACAGGAGCTCTGTAAAGTGGCCGCGACATTCATTAGAGTCTAATCGTTCTTTTTTTTTTTTTTTTTTACTTCCTACCTGTCTATTGTTCACAGACTGTAAACTGCCAGTCATTCTGTTTTGACTGAAAGAAATTAAATGAACCTCAGGTTAATCTAGAAAATACCACAATGCACTCAATCACCATTAATCGAGGTGAGTCCTGCTGGCCAAGTGCTGGAACAAGCGGCTTGTGGTTCCTTCTTGCTGTTTAGTCTATTAGTGGATTTCACAACCCATTTAAGGAGGTTTCCAGGTGAATAAAATGCAGGAACAGCCAGATGTAATGTGCACAGCAAATTACACAGAAAATTGTACTCCTCTGTGCCTCTACGGGTTTCACACTAATCCTGAACAATGGCAATACTTTTGATGTTCGCAAAAGCGACATTCTTACACAAAGATGACTTTCATGCTTGTTTGTAGCTCCACGCAGCTGTGTGGACTTTAGGAAAAGGCCACAGGATGCTCGGGGGCAGGAGACTAAAACGAGGCCGACAAACTCAGAGACAAATCTCTCTCAGTGGTTGTTGACGAAGGATAGCTCTAAAGGCAAACTTTTGTATGATAAATAAAGGTGCTCACTATTTCAGGGACCAACACGCAAGAGACCCTATAAATGTCTGCAGCCCACATGTGCAGCTTCATACTGCAGCTGTGCAGTCTAAATAGGAAAACAGTTACCATCTGTATTGTAACAGAGCTCAAGTTTTAAATCATCATCAAGTGGCGTGAAAAGCAAATCAAAATTTGTTTACCCTCTTCTGCCATTTTCTTTTAAGGTGTATGTCATATCATGTATCTCTAAAACTGTCTCCAATTTGTCATAGAATCAAAGTATTAAAATGGTCTTATTGGACGGCAGAGGAAATCAAGTGTGGCGCATCTGCCTAAGGCTGGACAAAACACAGGATTACACCGTGGCTCTGTGGTGTTATGCTCTGGTGCAAATAATCAAAAACCACCATCCACGCCTGAAAATGAACAACACAAACACAGTGTGGTGTGAGCTGTGTCTGTCACACCCCTGTACTCGTTTGTTAGTCTTAAACTGTTCCAAGGGAAAAAAGAAAAACGAAGTTGGTCCGATTCCTTAACAGAATGCGAAAGCAATTATTTTTGGAGATAGGGATTGTGCGTAAGGTGGCTGGCAAGGAAAAGGTTTATTTTTAGCAGCATGTTTATGTAAGTGACTAACATGTTGTGGAATAATGAGGAGGCTCTCTGGGCCCTCAGTGGAGCTACAGAGACAGGACTCTCAGAGCAGCAGAGGGTGATTGAAGGAAGCTAATGAGCAGGAGGGGAAGAAAGAACATAGGAGTAGAAAGGACAGAGATAATAAAAGCATGAAGATACAAAGGAAATACGACAATTACCAATGGGAGGTCTCTGTGAGCCAGCAGTAAAAAGACAAACAAATAGAGATGAAAATGGTAGAGGAGAATGTCATTGTGTTATGCAGAGATAATTATTGTGGCCAGGGGGGGAAAAAAGTTCACTGGCATGAGCAAACACTATTTTATTTGATTGGCTGAAATTTTACCTGTAAAAGCAGAAAAAAGTAGCAGAATACCAGCGAGCATCTCACTGCGGTGATTTATGAGCTCATTACTACTTTACAGCTAACATCCAAATTGCTTTATCTCTTTACTCTTCCCACATTACAGGCATTTTTTCCTCATTTGGTTTTTATGGTCCGCTCTTACTTTTATTTCTGTAACAGAGCATTGAGCTGTGGTGCTATTTCAGTTGCAGGTCTGTAACACAATGCACCTAAGTGCAGTGACTCACCGAAAGCACAAAACACAACTACTTTTCTCTCTCCGCCTATGTCCTGAAATCATCTCTTGCTTTTCTTCGATATCACATCCTTCACGTCCTTTCATTTGCACCCCATTCTCTCTCATACACACAAGCACTTGCATACATTATCGGGTACCTCTTCTCAGGAGGGGGCTCCTGATTGGTTGGTGGTGCTGCCTGTGCTGTTTCCTGCAGGTCAGGGATATTGGCAAAGTCATCTTGCTCTGCCACACCAATGGCCAAAGCCAGGACCACCATCTTTCCTTCGCTAGCTCCCCATAAAGAAAATACAATAAGAGACAGAGATAGAGATACAGATACAGAGAGAGAAAGAGGCGAGAAAAGAGAACAGAGATGCAAAGGATAGGGAAATCGAACATAAAGAAGGTGTGGTGCAGGGAGAGAGAAGAAAAGAGAGGTCATTTCATGTGAAATCCAGGACAGAAATCAGAGAGGCGGCCGGAACAATTAAGAGACCGCATGAGGGTAAACAGAGAAAATGGTCAGAGAGGGGAAATCTGCAAAAACCACACAATAACACCCGAGCAGTGAGCACTTAGTCCAGGGAAGGATATTAAAGAGTTACCTTAAACCGAAAGGCCAAATTAATTATAATGTAATGATTTTAACGAAGTGGTGCTGACAACAGGTGCAGGCTGTGTTCACATCATACAGACAACAAATAATTAAGGGAACCGTTGGTGATTAGTTAATGATCGTTAATGGATGTGATATTCAGCAGCCGGCGCATCAGCTTCCACACATGTTAAAGTTATGTAGCCTACAGACCTGTATGCATACACACACTCACACCAGACACACACACACACACACACACACACAGAGTAATTTATCGAGTTATTTAACCCGCCTTCTGCTTTCCCTCCAGACTCACCTTTCCCATCGAACATGCCTGTCATCTTTCTCCAGAGTTAAGATTTAATTAAGCCTCATTAAGAAGATCTGGACTAATTGTTTCTATTTGAGTGGCACAGTATCTTGAGGTGCTTGTGTATGTCACCGTTTTCTGGGTCACTGCTCTCTCACTCTCCGTGTTGCACTCTTCTCATTTCATCTCCTCTATTCTGCTACAGTTGCTCTCCAAATCCCCCTTTCCCCCCCTCATCTCCTCTATCCCCCCTCTCTTAATTCTCTGCCTCCTTTCCCTCCCTTGCTGTCACCCACACCCACAGGTCTATAGCTTAAGGCTCTGACTGTGTTACAATATCTCTCCGCTAAGAAAATATGGTGCTGCCAGGCTGTGGTAAGATATCGCCCCTAAACTTCACAATTTCATCTTCCTTACACGCCGTCAAAAGCTTTTCTTGCTGCTCCATAAAGCCCTGTTTAATAATCTCCCTGTTATATGTCTATACAAGCGGTTCCCAACCTTTTATGTCTGCTACGCTCAGAATCCCTTTGAGATAAAGTCAAGTTCAATGACACCGCCCAACATAAATGAGTTAATTTGAAGTGATTTAATCTGTGCTATCTATTCTAATATTTATATTTTAAATTCCAGCAAGAAATTTCAACATTTATCTGTTACTTAAAGCTCAGTATTTTCATCCTTCTTTGTTTATGCAGCTACAACTTTGCATTTGTCTCTTTATTCTGCTAACTGCACAAGTGCCCCCTGGAGCACACATACCTGCTGGGAATCATTGGTCTGTTCAACATAATGGTATGCTGCTTACAGTATATTGATACTATAACCATAAGGGTTATTGGATCCCTCTTCTCCCATCACCTGTTAAGAATGGCCATTTGCACTCAAGAATATTGGTAAAACACTTTCAATCAATGTGCCGAACATTAAGGAAGCACAAGTGAAGGGGAAGAACAGACATTAATGACACTAGGATAAATTATTGATTGGCAGAGAAAAAGTATGAAGACTGATCTCCCATGAGGTCCATTTGGTCAAACGGCTCCAAACGCTGGATATCTGTGTCAATGACATCAACACATTCATTGGGCAATGTTTCACCCAGATAGGGAATCTGGCCAAGATTGAAATTAACTGTCTTGAACAATGGGTCATGTCTATTACTGGGCCACTCTGTCATCTATCCTATGAGGTGTTGCTGTTGCAGAGGCAGGAAATATACAAGCGCAGTGATCTCAATCTCACATTTACACCGAAGGTGCTGCAGCCACATCTACAATGATAGGTGCTACTGTATGGGGGACATTCTCCATGACCTTGGTGCTCGCATGTGCTACACTGCTAATGCTCAGTTAGTCTGTGGCATTAGTTCAGCTGTGCTGTGCTCAAGCATCCAGAGAATCTTTAGTGCACATTAAAAGGAAAAGGGCCACTGTAAAAACGCATTCAGAGCAAAGGGACATTAAATACATGTTGTACCTTGCCGGTGTCCTTCCTCATCTCATCCCTTCACCACACCATCATCCCTCCCTCCTCTTCTGGCCTGCAGCACCAATATGTTGCAGAAGTAATGGTGCTGGTGACATAAGATCAATGCTTCAGGGTTAACACAAATCTACACACAGCTGCTTAACCCTTGTTCCTATACTGATGCACAGTGACACATGGCCTGTGTGATGTGCACATGCTGACACATATGTCACCAGACCCATATAAGCGCAAAAGTTACAGTGCTATACCGGAGAAAAAGAGATGCCATTTTAGTTGCAAATACTAACTCATGAAATATGGATTAGGCCTGCTGGTGCGTCTGTTTAGCAGGATATTTAACAGTCATTCGAAAGGATGGTTCAGAAACAACATCATCTAATTGAGTGGGACGGTGTGAATATAAAATAAATGGTGACTTTTCATGAAACTGTCTCATGAATATTATGTACTAGCGCCACTAGCTTCGTCCTGCAAAGACAATTGCAGCAGACAGGCCGAGTGCCATCCAAACAGATGTTACTGTTTAGCAGAGCATAGAGTGTAAACATTGAACAATTTATCAAAGAGTGGGATAGAAACGGCCCACAATATGTCCCAACTTCCGTGCTATTTTTCATGCACATGTTGTCATTCCTTCTGAAATGAGGAAAAATGCATTCTGTGACTGACTGCTCTATAAGAAGCTCTGCAGTTCATTTCAACTCATTACTGCTACAGCAATGTGTGTTCATGAGCAACTATTATTGCTGTAGCAATTATTAATCACCCTGTTTATGTTGAGAAATGAAAGGCCATAAAACATATCGAGTAGCCATATGTGCCCCCACCCGTCCTGAATAAATGGAATCTATAATTGCTTATATCATCCATGTCATCTGTGACGTCTTGATAAAATGAGATGCTGATCCCTCTCCCGCAAAACAACAGGGCTCAGAGCTTAAAGACAACGGCTTATTTACATTTTTAACTCTACCCTTATTAACATTTATAATCCATTTTTAAATAAGCCGACCTCTGGCCTCCTCCTCTGTGTTGAACATCATCTTCCTGAATTAACATGATAAGCTACTGTATGAGATGGACTGAAGTGCATAGAATATATCTCATACCAACAGCACAATTTACTGGAATTATATTTTGTGAACTAAAGTCCTGATCATGCTCCAAACAGTTTCATACCAGTGGAAATCACAACAGCACACCTACATAATACACATTGTGTATGCACACAAGCACAGCACATGGTTTGCCTACATAATATCCTTCCCTGGATATCAGATAGAAACTGAAAGAAAACACCCAAAAGAGACACAGAAGAGTGGTTTAAAAAGGTAAAAGTTAAAGCACATAAGTAAATACCTAAACATGGGAATAACATGCATAAATAGCTATGGATATATTATAGATTTGATTCTAAGATATTGTTACGTATTACAGATTAAAGGAAAGGGACACCTTAAACAAACACATGAAGTAACTTGTAGCATATGATGTCAGACACAGACGGACACAGGCCTAAGCAGGTGACACTACAAAGACTCCATAAAGATATGAATGAACAGGTGCAGACACTCACAGGAAGGACTTGACGTCCAGGCCTCGATTCCGGATCTGGTCCATCATGTAATCCCAGCTGCCAGGACTGGCACGCGAGCGCCCTCCTGCTCCACCTCCCCTATAGCGAGAGGCCCCTGCTCCTGCTGGGCTGCCCCGCGCACCCCGGGGACCGCCTCTTGTACCTGCACCCCCACCCTCACCACCGCTGCCACCTCCCTCTCCTCTCCCAGCACCCCCACCTCCCCCCGGCTGTCCAGGTGCTGTGTGTAACTGTCCCAAGCTCTGGGAGGTGGTGGGAGGATGGCTGAGACCAGGGCCTGGTGGGTGGATGAGGGGCTGCTGAAGACTCTGCTGGCGCAGCAGCGTCCGCGGCCTGGCCGGGCCAGAGGGGATGTGCTCCAAAGTGGATGCATAGGATAAGACTGGGTCCCCAAAGCTGGGAGGGCAGAGGAGCAGTGAGGAAAGAGAGCGCGAAGAAGGCCACGGCCGGCAGAGGATAGGTCGATGAGGAGGTGAGGGAGAGTCAGAGGTCACGGAAGTGGAAGGAGAAAATGAAGGAGCAGAGCCGTGGCGAGAGGAGGCGCGTTGGTCAGAAGTGGTGGGGTCAGGAGATGAGATGTGGGAGAGAGGGAAAGAGTCATCAGAGATGACACAAGGTGGCACAGGGCAGTGGTGAGTGACAGGAGAAGAAGTCAAGTTGACGTCAGGATAGATACAGGAAAGTTCATCCAAACAGGAAGTTGATGATGGGGAAGGGGAGGGGGAGGAGGAGGAGGAGGAGGAAGGACGAGGGGTGGTGTTTGAGGACAGAGTGGAGAAGGAGGCAGAAGGAGGAGCGTTGGGAAGTGGAGACAGGAGGAGGAGGAGAGAGAAAGAGAGCAATGTGAGGCAGCAGCAGTAACAGCAGTAGCAGAAATAGCAGTAGAAGGTGCAGCCTGAGTGATCGCTGTGTGCTGTGTACTGCTCATGGGGCTGCGTTGGGCAGCCGTGTGCAGACTGGGAGCTCGCCCTGCGCGCGTGCGTCAGATGTGTGTGTGCCTTGCGTGTCTGTGCGATCTGAGCGCGCTGTTTGCGTGGGGGTGTGTTGCGCGTGGGCAGTGGTCGGATGTGCACCGTCCGCACAGGCGTGGAACGGTTATGCGCCACGTGACCGCATCGAGGGGTCGAGGTTTTGCAGCTCCCAGGTCTTCCTGATGAGGGTTTTTTGGGCTGATGAGAGATCCCCATTTCATCGACTCGTCAGTCAACTTTTTCCATCTCTGATAGCCTCTCCTCTTTTCTCTCTAAGTCATTTTCGTCTTTTAAACACATGCTGCGCCTCTAGAGACATCCCAACAGCCAACCAAGTCCTACAGTATGACTCCCTCCCTCTGTCAGCCTCTCATTTTCCACTCCTCCCATTTATAAATGCGGTTTAATTGGCTCATTGCCTTTCTTCAATAGTCACATCAACATAAAGGTGTGTGACACATCCTATTTCGCTTACTTGTGCGTACATTATTTCAGCTTTTCGGGGCTCTACACTATCCTGTGTGCTCTTTTTTAAATATCTTTTCTACTCCCTAAATATATCCTCCTCTGTCAGATCGCTGTGTAACCCAGACTACCAGAATTAGGTCATGATGGAGCTATTCACATCAGTAAGGTGCAGTTTACTCGGCTTCGCATTACTTCACCAAACATAATTTTGCATAAGGCTTTTAGCGTGCTATCCATCATATTTAAACGTCGCAAATGAAAAGATAAAAATGGGATAATAGATGGCTTTGCTGAAATGAAACAGATTGTGGGCAAAACAGAAGAAAAGGGAAAAAAAAGAGGAGTGGCTTTACACAGCCACAGAAAGATGGAGAGAGCGATGGGAACGATAAGAACACAGGGTGACGATGGAGGAGAGACAGAAAATGGGGTGCGAGACACAAACACAAGAGACACAGACACTTATAGCAGCCTGAAAATAGAATCCAATTATAGACAGGGGGCAAAAAGAAAGATGAGAAGAGGAGAGAAGGAGGGAATGAGGAGTGAGGTAGTGATGAGCGTAATGTGTTGTGGAGGAAGAAATCACAGGCACGAGGTGCCAAAGTAAGGTGCAAAAATCATGAAGAACTGAAAATGAAGTGCCTCGTTTAAAGCGCGCTGAATATAGACCCTAAATCATGTCATACGTCATGGCTGTGGGATGCAGCTCGCAGTCGGTGATCATCATGTCGCTCACATTTCAGCCTAAATCTTAATTAAAAGGCGGGCTGGCTGGCACTCAGTGTGTGAAAATGGGACTATTTTTGTTTTGCATTGTTGGAGGGAGACTGGCAGGTGGTACAGTTTCTCACATAAACAAGGTAACTATTGTTATCTTCTCATGATGACGAGAATGCACATTTCCCTAGAGCTCACACGTCCGTTTGCTCTTGCACGCTCACCTTGACTGCTGAGCTGCACTTCTTTCCTCCCTGCTGAACTCGACCTGACTGTATACTCTCCCTCCCAGAACTGATTCATTCACCTAATCATAGCTGCTGCTGTTGTGGTGAAAACGTGTAAGAATAACATTTGCATAGTAATAGTGTTTATTCTGCTGCACAGTGACTGATGTGCTCATTCTTTTCATGCCCAGTTCTGAACTCACTTGCTGGGTCTTAATCCTCCGGACTGCATGTGGCCCTGGACGGTCTGCCACCTCCCGGCCTTCGCTCCCTCTGTCACCATGCTCTTCACGCTGTCACTGCGATAAGGACCCCCCCCATCATCCCCATGCCCAGTTGCTGCCCCCTTCTGACCCCCTGACACTGCCCCACTAAGAGAGAGAGACAGGGTGCGAGGGTCCCAAACCGGACAGAGGAGGGTACAGGAGAGAGAGAAAGAGTAACGACAGGAAGAGGAGAAAAAGACCAAAGAGTGTGAGAAAGACAGACACCAACACACACACACAGGAAACTAGATTGAGCAACCACACGGCTAAGGAAGTGAGACAGATCAGTAGAGTGTGTAAAGGGGGCAGGTCTAGTTTTCCAGGCCAAGTGAGAGGCAGGTGGATGAAAAGGTCTGGAGTCCAGTGAGGAGGAAGAGAGGGATGTGGGAGTGAAGAGCAGGGAAGAAAAGGAGGAAGAGGAGGAGGAGGAGGAGGAGGAGGAGAAGAATTTACAGGGAGCCTGTGGAGGGTGGAAAACCAGCAAGAAGTCACTCCTATTAGGCCTGGAGGACCAATACTACAGCTGCCAGCATTCACTTGTGGCAACAGTGTGTTGACGCTGGTCATTTAGTTCTCATTCTCTCATTCGTTTAGGCGTTTGGGGCTTGAGATGTGCTGCTATACAAAGCAAATCATTCGTAGCAACTTAGAGCAAAGGGAGGACTGAAGTGTTTCATGAGCAAATACTCAAGTCATTTGGGAACTCATCCAAAGTGACATTCGGTTAAATACAAGTGCATCTGTTCCTGTAAAACATCGATTACACTGCATGTTTACATTTTTAATCCGCAATATTCCAGTTTTTATTATGATCTATTTGTTATTTGATCAGCACTTTGCATCAATGGCAGTAAACAGGATGTAATTAAATACCTGCACCACGCTGTAGAAAAGAGCATGAGGACAGTCCAATCATATCCATTGCTACAAAAAGAAGTCACAAGGTCCAGAAATGAATCAGTGTCCAAGCAGTTGTCAACTCTGATTTCCTTTCAAAACTGTTTTTGGGTCTAAAATGTCATGTCTACTGAAAACAGTGATGATCAAAAATAAAGCACAGTAGTGCCCTCTGGTGACATGACTACATTTCATTAATATGCATGGTGCTCCCGCTCCAGGAGACACAAAGTACGAGGTGCAGAAGTCACTGCTGCCTCGTGTGTCGGCGTGAGATTGGGAGGTGCTACCCTTGCATCAGGTTTCTTTGAAGGTCACCGTTTCACATTTAATTCTGACCAATTGACCTGACAGTGCAAGTGGGTAAGTCATCAATCACAGGAACAGCGCGGATGACTCTGCTGGAGCGACCGTCAACACACAGGACATGGGCCTCATTTATCGAGTGAGCACAAGGTGAACGCCTTTGCTCTTTATTAAAAGTACTAACATAAATAAACGCAGCCATTCATCACAGAGTCTTTACAGGAATATAAAGCATTCAGATATCAATCCTGTTTCTGACCCAACTTTACTGAGAGGGGAAGCCATTTCCAAAAGAAATACAGCCACATAATCTTTGATAGATTTTCATCTCAGAGTTATCAGATTGATGAAATGCAGAATGATATACAGTAAATACAATCCAGACTTGTGCGTAAATTTGAAAGATGTTTGTCAATTCACTGGGATAACTTTGAAGCTTGTGTCGTGACTGATGCTGACATTAAATATATATAACGAGTTCAATATTGACTCAAAGCCAACAAATCTCTAAACATGGAGATTGATTGTGCAGGTTAGGTAACCTTTTTGATAAATGAGGCCCAGTGTGATGGAAATCTGCTGATCTCAAGAGAATCTCAAACAGGAAATGATTTCCCAGCCGTCTGTTGGCTTTATTATCGGGTCGAGGGAGGCGGTCTCCTGGTTAAAAATACGTATATAATGTTTCTCATTTTAACACTCTATTGATAGAACAACTCGTTTTAGCATTAGTGTGAAGTGAAAATGCATTTTTCACCACTGGACAGAAAAAAAATACTTGTGAGGAGGACAGAACCTGCTGAAAAACAGCTTCATGGACAGCAAATGACAACCTTGAGGGTTTTTTTTTTTTTTTTTTTTTGAAAAATGAAGTTCTCAAGACACAAACGCTAAGGTCTGAAGATGGTTTCCTGAGATTACCTGCCAGAAACTTCAGGCAGTAATCCATATATCCACCACATTCATAAGCACACTGCTGCCTCCACTCTCCAGGCAATTTAACACACAGTCCCCAACTGCTAGGTCTATTAAAGATGACCAGTTATTAGACAGTTTATCAGATGACTGGTAGCAGGATGTCTAAGCTTGGAGCCCTCTCAGTGCCCAGAGGGAGATAGCTAGGTATGACCTTGCTGGTGCTTTATTGGATTCAAGTGCCCAGCGAGTAGAAACATTACTTTTATTGCATCAAGTACCATACAAACACTGTTAACCTTATCTCCCAATATGATAGACAGTGGACAGAGTTGAAGTGCTCCAATGTTAGTGCAGTACACATTAGATATTAGGTTGATAGGGATCAGAGAGAAGCCACAGACGGATGTAAACCACAGGTGAACACTGGCACCACGCTGCGACCTGGTGTAAACGGTCAACCCTCCTCAATAACAACAACAACAACAACAACAACTACAACTACTACAGCCGGCGGATTTCACTTCACAAAAGCAAAGGACAGGAAGACACACACACACACATGACAGAGAAAGTGGGTTAAAGTGTGCACATGTCTTTTGGAGAGGAAGGCTATGCGAGGGTTGTCCGTCTCCATGGTTACACTCCATGGGAGAGAGGTGAGAGGTTAGAGGTCAGGAGTTAGTGGGACCGGCAGGGCTGTAGGGAGTAGGGGGGCATCCGAACATGCGCCTTTGTGTTCATTAAAAGGTGACAGGATGTGAGGAGTAGCTGCAGAAATTATCCTGGGGGGGGGGGGGGGTGAGGGGGTTACAGGGCTGCGCTGCTCTACCACCACAGTAATAGCTGAATGGCTGTAGCAGGGACGCTCTAATGTGCGTGTGTGATATTTCCAACCCTCACATTTCCCAGGCAGATTATGAGTAATCATTAGTAATCATTCATGCCCTCCAGTCTGGTAACATTGGGTGGGTTGTTATTGTTGTCGTTATTACTATTGTTGATGGAAATCGCATTATACAACAATAATAAGTCTTGAAATGTGCAGTTTGTGTATATTTTGCCACAATATGACATTTATGGAATGGGATTTTTTCAAAACGCCTTCGGCTGAATATCCTCAGTTACACATGAGTAAACCGCGTCTTAAGGACTGTACAAATAATGGAAATTGTTAATCTAGGTGAATTTAATTAGATGTCGGAGATAATAATATCCACATCTGATGGTTGAATTTGATAAGTGGCTAGTGGTGGTGAGGGCAGGGGAGAGGAGAGGAAGGCAGGAGAGGGAAGCTAGAGGAAAAAGGGGGAAAGGGGAGAGCGGCACTGCCCCTGCCTCGTTACAGCCCTGCTCAGGGGGAAGTCTCTTACCAACCTTGGACCAAGACTCACTTGAGTGTGAGGCGAGGATCTCCATATGGGGCATAGGGAGAAATGTTTAGTACGAACTCCTTGGGCGGATAGGAGCTCCACCTCTGCTGCACTGTGCTGCTGTCATTGTTATTCCAAAAGTCTCTGTCTAGATCACTGGGGCCAAAGAGAGAGACAGGTCAGAGCAACACAACTATGGACAGCCTCGGCACCAACCAACCTTTGAAACAGCCGCTCCTGCTTTCGGAGATGATGCGAGGGCTTGGTTGGAGGGAGAGAGTTGGTCTTACAACTGCATCGAATAGGAGTTTGACACAAAACAGGCCCAGATTAATGTCTATTTCTACCTGGGGTTGACAAATCACCGTGGTGGTTCGATTTTAGAAATAACAAAAGGGGCAGCCTGGGGGGGGAAAGGTATTCACAAGCAAATGTGCTGCAGCAAACACGCAGAGAGATAGAAAAAAGAGATAGGTAGCAAGAAAAGAGGAAGTCATAATCTGATGAATACATACAGCATGTGATTACATTCTGTTCACCACTGATGAAACACATTTGAGTCAACATTAAGAAGTCTGGCCCCCAATCCTCGGCGTGAGCAGAGCGAACGTATGAATGCATGAGACACAAGGCAGAGAGATAAATCGCAGACAGTCAAAGTAGAGGAGGAAAAGGTGAGCAGAATCACTGATGTCATACAAGTCACACAGCAGCGGTCGGAGCCGGAGCACGGGGACAGAGCAGGAGAGAAAGGCAATGCGCGAAGAGAAGAAGTTGGAAGCTGAAATGACCAACAGAGCACATCGATGCTGCTAGAGGCAGTGAGAAAGGAAATGCAGGAAATTAAGAAACTGAAGAACCCAAGTCAGAATACATTCACAGAGCCCATCTTTAGTGCTTCAAACCGTCCGCACAGAAAATGAAAAAGAAAACACAGACATTCAGAGGCAGCTGAGACAACAGCAGGCTATAGAAGAGAAGTAGTGATGAGCAGGTTAATAGAAGCATTTTGAGGACGAAAGAAGCGCACTTAGGTTTACAAAGCTGACATTTTCTGGTGCTGCTGACCTATGGTCTCGCTTCATCAAGAACAGACAATACCTTAATCTTAGTTTGAGCCCTGTAAAAAATGTTAGATTGAAATCCTCCCAAACATTTATGCTCCAGCACCGACACCGGCACCCCCTCCGTTTACTTAAAACCTGCACCGTTTTAAGCAGTGCAGAGGCGTTCCTTTAAGGCCTGCACTTAAAGGAGACCTATCTTACAACCAATAAGATAAGTGCAGGAGTAGACCAGTCCAGCCAAAAGCTTCACAGGTAAGATAATGCAGATTTAATCTATACTGATTAAATCACTAACCTTTCATTTAATGTCTGGCTGAACATGCTCTTGTAGAGATTGTGCGCCTCAAGAAAAAAAAAAAACACAGGGCTGATTTTCTGCCTTGTTTGTGTAGTGTACATCGAGGGACTCAAAGCTGAACCAAACGGAGTTCATTATGACCAGATTATTCTACCCCAACCAGCTACAAGCCACTTACTTGATGGCTTTCTTCTCCCCTCGCCCACGTGCCGAGTCTGGAGTGTCTGCTGTTTCCACTCCTGGTTTATTCCTCTTCCCCTTGAGCCGAGCAGAGGGAGGGGACGACAAAGAAGGAAGAGAAACAAAAGGTTAGCTTAGATTTGCCCTTTGAAGCCGTGTTTTTGCTATACTAATTTCAAGTGTAAATGCCTCTCCCATTATCTCAGGAACACTGTGCCATCGGTCCTTTACCTGATGGTCTCCTGATTACACTCATCAAAGTCAAATCAAATCTGCAGTGGAGAGCCATTTCTGACTATGATTATCACTCGCACCACCCTGAAATTTACATGGCAATTGCCTCTTTAAGGTAATCCGCTGGGTGCCGGAGAGAAGCCTCTAGAAAGTCCTGCACCAGCCTGATTTCAAATAGCTAGAGCACGACCTGCTGTAACCATGGAAATAATGGCAATTTACTGTAAAGGCTCGGAGACGTGAGGTCTTCTGGGCGCATTCTACTGGAAAAGCTCATTACAGTTAAAGGTGTTTCACATGTGTCACAATGCAGGTAATCTCTATTGACACTTTGCCACAAGTGGAAGAGGAAAGGATCAGTCTAAATCTGCCCTGCCCCTCCCCCCCCAAAATACCATGCTTCCCTGAAAGTGATAGTCTGATACGCATCGGGGACAGGTAAGGATTCTCCTGCTCCAGAAAAATGAGTGGGAGGAAAACACACTGAGTTGGCACCACGGCTTGGCTTGGACAAGTGGACCTTAAATCAGCCGAGGGGCAATTTCCTGTGGTGGGTTGGCGTGTGGTTGACTCAGCCACACTGGAGATTGCAGGTTGGACAATGTACAAAATGGACAACATCCCTCAGAGTCAGAGGCCATGAAGAGTTTGACCAAACCACACTGCAGCTCTCGTCAGATTTGTGTCAGGTTCTGGCCCATTTGTTGCCCATATACTGTAGCTTTGAGATTAGGCTGGGTGGTTCACGTTTGTTTATTTCCAAATATAGATCATGAAGAAATGAGTTTGTGTCTCTTTCTTTCTCCGACTGCTCCCCATGAATGTGTGTCATCAGGCTTGTATGGTACGTGTAGTTATTTGAAGACGATGTTATTTCTGTAACTACTACAATGGCTTGAACAGCTGCATCAATATCACTCACATTCTTCTTCGGTTTTAATTATTGAAGCCGCAGATTGGTAACAAACTTTATTTAATCCTGCCAACTAAACTCTGGTTAAATATTGAGATACTAAAAATCAAATGTCTGGAAGCAGCCGTGGTTGCGACATGAAACAGATGAAATAAAGCAAAGAAAAATAATTCAAAAGGGAAACTTCTTCATAATTCCAAGTAATTCAGACAAGGCCATGACATTTCTGAACCACGACGACGACTGCATAAAAGCCTTTAGAGATTGCAGTGCTGCATATAATTCAGTTCTACAACACAGCTCAAATAAATTGTTAGAGCAGATGTGAAATACACAGAACTGGCCTTGTTCATCGGGAAACAAAAAGCTGATCTTGGGAGCCTGATTAAGGGAAGATAATGTATGATTATGACAAGCTATTTTCTTATTCCGAACCTAAAAAGTAACAGCTCATTGACTAGCTTGAGCTACATAATGTGGGAGTTATTTTAATGTCACTGATAGTAATTTGTAATTTGGGAGAAAACCTTTGGTGCTGCGTTGACCTGCAGCAGCACAAACAAAGCAGAGACCAAGAGCAATCATTCTGAAAATGATGCTTGTAAAAAGCTTTTTGACACAGGGTGTAATCTGTGTGGATGTATGGTGTATGCCAATGCAGCATTAAAGAAGTGCCCATACTCCAACCTGTTTGTGTAAACATAAACCCATTGATCCAAGCACTAAACTAAAAATACAGAGAGGCAATCAGCCAGAGGTTATGTATGAGTCTCTGACAGACACTGAACTGACTCAGATCTATGATGCATGCAGTGTTCATAAATAGCAGCAGCGTATGGAAATGCAAATCACGCCACAGCCTATATATATATATATGTTGAGCTTCAAAACCTGACAGGCAGACTGCTGTAGACTCCATGAGGTCCTGATAACGCAGATATAATTTCAAACTACAGTGCATTGTATTGTGGCTGTGTGGATATTGCTGGCCCTGTTGCAAAGCCAGAGTTGACAATAACACTGCTGGGCAAAAATGATAAAGCCCATCCTGACGCTCCTGAGCTAAAACGATATCCATCACACACAAGGAAACAAAAGCCACTCATCTATTGTATAATCAGAAGTAACCTGAAATAGAAAGGTCAACAAATGAATAAACATAGATCCGACAGGAACGACTAGTTAAACAGCTGCATACAAGAGGTTTGTTTGTAATTTACACACTGACTTCTAGATAAACAGTCTCTCTACAAACCATCAAAGCCCCTGGATGCACCGAGTCCATAAACTGAACACACCACAACATGTCAGTGTGTTCTCAGCCGACACATTATCAAGAGCATTCATGATCTTTTATGGCCTGTATTTTTATAGTCTGCTTTAGGCGCATGATAGCTGTTATCATTGGCTTAACACGCTGGCTGAATACATGAAACAGCGCCGCATAATTTCATACACCATCTTGAAAACGGAGTAACGCAAACAATCCACCATCACAGCGATAAAACATCTGCATGCCCAAGAGGTAGACCGCCCTCCCGTTCAAAAAAAGATATCATTATACAATTAGCACCTAAATGCATTCTGTATTCTTGCATGACAATCTCTGACGTGAAAACACCGACTGAATTTCTGTCAGATGAGGACGAGCTATCAAAGGAAACTCATGCATGATTCAATGCTTTCGTAAAATTTTCAGGAAGGTGGGAAAGACATGGCGGATGAGTGAGAGTCCAGTACAGAAAGAGGGGTGGGAACTGAAAATAGAAATCAAATTTAGAAGAAGAAAAAAAAAACAGCGAGAAAAACAAGGACAGAGCAGGGTGGCATGTGAGATGAAGTGATCGGAGGGAGAGACAGGTGTGAAAAGTGAACTGAGAGAAACAATGAGTGGCAGGAAGTCCCAAGTGGACTGGATGTGAAAACAAGGAGGGACGTATAGACTCTGCAATGGGCACTGAGTCCCTCAATCATCATCTCCACACACACACACACAGCTACAAAGCCATCTCCTCCACACCTTTCTTCCAGCTCATTCACAAGAGTGGATAACAAACACTTTGCTTCTATCTTCAAGGGAGGTGTGGAGGCTGCAGAAATCCATAGTGATGAATGTAACAAAGCTCACCAGCACTGTGGACATGAAGCAGGAAACAATATGGAAAATCAGCTCAGTACCTTCGTTTGAAACTGAGCAAACAGAGGAAATAAAGAACTAGAGCTTGTTTTTATGCACAAATTTTACATTCTAACCATAAACTTTTAACATGTGTGATTGATGTTGTTCTGTGACCTGCCCTGAGCGGGTTTCAAACTCGGGTCTCCTGCACCGCAGGCGACGATGCTAACTGTTTTGCCAAGAGGCCAATGGCCACTTAGCAAGTGGGTTAGCATGTCTTCTTCTTTTTTTATGGGTGAGTGAGTTTAACTTCAGTACATCTAACCGCCACACGCTGTCACTTGTCCTTACTGGTACCTCGTGACTATGACTATACCCGCGGACCTCCGTTACTCACCCCCCTAAACTCACTCCACCCAGGGCATCCGGGTCATGGCACCAATGGCCTCTTGGCGAAACGGTTAGCATCGTTGCCCGCGGTGCAGGAGACCCAGGCTCGAAACCCGCTCAGGGCAAGTCACAGAACAACATCGGTCACACATGGACCAAATCAACATTTTGACCAACATCTTCACTTTCTAAAAAATATCTAAGCCGCTCAGCTGTGTATGAGTTTCATTATTCTGTTTATGAGTATTACTGATGCAATTACGTAAATCTCTAGCTGTCTCAGTAAAGTTAGACCAAGCGATTATGTAACATTACTGCATCAGTGCTCTGAAAAGATCAGTTCAAGAGTGGTCAGTTATTTCTCCAACAGGGAGAAAACGCTACCAACATCAGACTTACTCAACAAATCAATGACTCTTGTCTGGAACCAGGCTGAAGTCACAACTCATTATAAAGCAAAAGCAAAAGAAACTACCAGCAATTCAGGGAAGGCCTTGGCATTAATATACATTGTGACTGGACACGATTTATGTTAAAGCTATAGTGCAACTTCTGTATGCCCCTGGAGGAAGTCTTTCCTGTCGTGTCCTGCAGGTAGCTATTATATAGCCTGCAGTCACAAGAATGCAGGAACAAGCAGGCGACAGCAGGGGCTGGCTCAATTTGTGGCAGCGGCTAGCAGTCGCTAGTTCATGTTGTCCCCACGGTGCAATTATTTTATTTCAAATATCCTAAACACAACTAACTTCAGATTCTTTGTGTATTCTTATTTCATATTTTCATTATTGGTAACCGTTTTATAAAAACAATAGCCTACATCACTCGTCTGTTTCACGTCGGGCCGAACAACGCCCTTTAGCGGTGGTATGAGCTGTGGTGATGTATTGCTTAATTATGCAGAGAGTCAAATCTGCAAGTTGTATTTAGCCTGCATGAACCAAAATTATGGAGAAGTTCAAAAACATGAAATAGATTACAGGCTGTACCACCGGCTTTATTACAGTCACTAGCTGATGTGCTATCACTGTGCTATTTCAATTTGCACGGTCACAGTTATTCCCTAACCTTAGCGGCTTGGTTATTATTGTTACCATGGCTACAACGAAGCTCCCATAAGCTTAGCAAAGTAGTCATTTGAACTCGCACCACGATGCCTCCCTAGTCTCAACTAATTACATCTACTATGACCAAATCCTTTTTGTGCCCAAACTTAACCAGATAGTCATCCTCATGAATCTGATTGATTTTTCAACAGCGGTTTGTTGCGATTTTGGGAGGCACAGACAGATTATAGTGTCCTGCCAACAGAAGCATCATCACGGGGAACAAACAATGGATTTTGTCCTTTCGTTTGGAGAAGTAAGATATTTCAGCTGTGTCTTATGCCCAGGGTATAATGAAGACACAAGAATGGGTTTCAGGAATGTTACAAAACCTTATAGTGAAAGCTTTACACAGACGCTACATTGAAATATGCCGGATTCTGCAAAGTATTCAGATGTTCTATTTCAAAGGTGTTATGAACATACATTAACCCTACAATTCATGTGTCTACTTGACGTTTTTAGCAGCACTTTGGTTAGCGTGCACAGGTGTGGCAATTGATGTATTAAAATGGGAAGCAGGCCCACTGAGACCACACCACGGCAGATGAGTGAGAAGACTTTGGTGTTGGACTGCCCAGGGTGACGCTGAGGGTTTTCTTGAAAAAATCCAGACATGAGAGGAGACAGAGTGAAACTACCACTCTCTCTGTCTCAGTTGGCAGTGCACTGCCTTCCAACACCCAGCTGTGTTTGTTTGCTGTGAATTAGCAGGCAGCAAGAGTCTACATGCTTGCTCAATATTATCCACATCACACCATAATTAGAGAGGAGTGCGCTATTAAAATGGTTGTCCGCTGTTAAATCACCAAGTGATCGTTCGGTTTTGGCATTTGCAAAAAAAAAAACATCATTTTTTATACCTGTGTTCTTCTGTAGTAAACGCTGACATCAAGAGGCATGTAATTGCAAATACATAAAAATTTACATATCACCAGGAACGCAGCCAACACTAGCTACTTCAAATGTGACAGGTCAAGACTTCAAATCCTCATAATGTGCTGTTATTATAACATTGCCAGAGACTGTGACAATTCTCCTTTGAAATTTTATAATTATTCATTTACACATCTTGTCTCTCCTCTGATTGGCGTAATTACTATCATCTTCCTAACAACCGTGAGCTCCTAACTCCCAGTTAGTGTGACCAAAATACTGAAGGTTGTTGATACAAGCCCAACAGGGATTGAATCAGGCTGTGAATCTGGTCAGGTCCAATCTCAACTCCAACACAACTATGTCACGGATCAAACAGCACAGGGCTCACAGGAGCGGGGCGGAGGGTTTCTGAATGCCAAACAGCCACTGCTGCTCAAACAGATGTTAGCTGCACCACCTCTGATATCTGAAAATCCCACCCAACACCTACAACATGAGCCCCTGCTGACAATCATCAGCCCCCCAACATGGGAGCTTAATAACCATGTGACCCACGGTATTATAATTTGTGTTTTTTTCTTTGTTGTTCTTCAATCTCTGGAGAAAGACAACAAGACCATAAACCAGTAAATACGCAAATATAATTGCTTTAAAACCTTAGTGGGAAAAAAAACTTGCCAATAAAAATTATGATGATGATGACATTAGTTTAGCACTTATTCTAAAAACAGACTGGCAGGCCAACAGAAGGAAACGATAGCATTCAATGCACAGTACTTCCAGGGGGCTTAGATAACAGAAAGCCAAGCAGGAGGAAGGCTTCGGGATGACTACACATGAGGACTTTTAAAATAAAGCCCATTGCACTGGTTGCCAAAGCTAAAACACCGAGAGCAACACTCACCCAAAATGTCTTGTCTATTAACCTATGAATCATAACCAAAACTGGCATGGGCCCACTCCCCACTGACACGTGAAGCCTCTAGGAAAAATTTGCTCTTATGAAAGCTGACACTGTCAAAGATCACACTCAGAAATATCAAAAATGAAAGTTTTAGACTGAGGGTCTGTCATAACTTTATGCTAAATGTGCCATAAGTACTGAGCTTTTTTGTTCTTTGTGCATAGGGAATCAGCCTGCATTACACTATACGAGATACAGTGCGTATCTATAATGAGGTGGCTCTGTTCAAAGTAACCGTGTTTATGCAAATCGCTCTCTATATATGTTCTAATCATGTGCTCAGGGAATATGGTGCGACCATGGAAAATAAAAGAGATAAAGAGATCAAGGGAAGTGAGGGAGCATCTGTAACAGTACGGTTTTTTTATAGATTGTATAGCTGCTGAGCCTTCATGGCTTTTAGAAAATAACAGGTCTCGATGGTCTCTGGATGATGACATTAATGGCAGAAAATCATATTTTAACAAGATCAGTAGTATTTGTGCTTTGTCATAGCAAAGTGTGCCATCAATAACACATTTATCATCATGGAAATGACAGGCATTTATCTCAGTCACACTTTATTATTTTGTACATTAAGCAGCCTGTTTGATGTGGTTTCACAGCAGTGGGCAGATGACATTTTCTCCAAAGTGGCCCAGGACTACATAGGCCTTAATTAACATCTTTGTGCCACTCGAAGGTGCCTACCCACTGCCAGCACCACACACAAACACACATGCACACAAACACACACACCAGATAAGGGCTTAGGGCAAGATGCCCTGTGCACAAATAGTATCCCCACTGAGAGAGAAGCACATCATCTTGTGTATAAGGATGTGGTTGATAGTGGCCTTCACAGGGTCATAAGGCCAATAGATCGTCACCCTACCCCGGCCCACTGCTGCTCTGTGGCTGCTGCAAGGCACTGTCACAGGATAGAAATAAGATCCATTTACAGCAGTGCTCCGGAGGGGACCTCGGGGACTTTCGAAGGTGCTGCAGCAGAACTACCTCCATCCACAGCAGGAAACTAGGAGTCATTCACTGCTCCATTTACTTCAAAGTGGAATATCAAATATAACACGATGTTCCAGTGAAGCAAACAATAGAAAGACTGTGTCGTAGCACGTTCATTTCAACACAGACCATTTCTCTCTCCCGGTTCATATACATCATAATGGCATCAACGAGTAATCTAGCTACAGCCACCTCACTGGTGATTCAATAGCAATGCCAATTACACTATGTAGCGAGGCGCGTGGTGTGCAGAGCCTGCTGCAACACCTAATCCTGCCATCTGTGGACCAATAAGTTTCACAGCAGTGCAATCATGTGCTGAAACAAGCAAGAGTTCAGGCCAACATTAAAGTTGAAATAGGTGTTCCTGGGTTGTGCAAGCACAGGATGAATCAGAAATCAATTAAAGTTAAAGGCATGCAAATCTAAAAAAAATCAGTCAAGTAAAGTGGCACTTAGCTGTACAGCACTGTCTGCCTAATGACTAGTTGCCTCCCTTTAATCAATCACATTTCATACCACATAATCACAATGACATGCCCTCTATCATAGGTCAGCCTGCTTGATCTGTGTTCTGTTTCTTCTCCATGAGTGGCCTGGTACTGATGCTGTATCAGCACAGTTTACTAATGTTGTAGCTGCTAATGTCTGAGAGTTAATTAGTTTGAGTCTGGACTGTTGCAGTCATGTGACACCGATTTAAGCGTGGCCTCTGTACAGTAATATGCGAGTGGTAGAGCAGGGTAAACAAATACAATCAGTCCAGTGCAGCTTCTACTTGACGTGTGTATTTCCATCGTGTGAAGCTTTTGCTCATTGATTCATAACAGATACTGTTAACTATATTAAGAAATACAAGAGCTAGTTATTATCAAGAGTAAGATTATATATTAAAAATACATCATACTGAAAGTTATATGTTATTACAGTTTACACAACTACTGTAGCCTCCAAACCCTGCTGTGTCCCACCACAAGACAACAGCGTTTGGTTCTGGCTCCTACTCGTTTAAAGTTTCTTATAAATAAATGTTTGAAACCAAAAGAGGTAAAACTGTCAAACCTTTCCACAAGAAACCTAAAATTGAGGTCAAAGTGAAAAAAATGAAAACAGATTTGCAGAGAAGAATTTTCTTTTTCTTCTATCCCGTTCCATTTATCATCTGACAACACCTCAGACTTCTCTTATGATACTTTCTCGCTTTTGATACTTGAAGTATTTTTTTTTCCGTTTACACAGTATAATAGGTTTTGAGTGTACAAGTATTTTCATCTGCTAGATTGGTACTTTTAAAGATATAAAAGATCAGAATTTGTCCTCCACAACTCTTACTATGTCTTCATTATGACGTGTATTGAAATACAAAAATTCTTACTTCAGCAAGACTGCACATAATATTTGCACAGTTGTTCATAATATTTGTTCTCCAGAGCAGTAAAGTGTCCTCTTCTAGTAAATTCACAGCAGACAATGTTTATTAAGCCGACAATGTTTATTAATGCTCCCTGATTATTAAAGCATGTTAAGATGGCAACACATGCGTGGGAACCACATTAAGGATGTGTATGTGCGTGTTTGTGTGTGTATGTGTGTGCAAAACTCACCAGCTTGCGTTGACACCAACCACAGACGCCACAAAGAGCCACCAGCCAAACAGCACACACTGTCACTGCGAGGGAGACCAGGAACACACTGAGGGACACTGAGCCTGTGCACACAAACACACACATATACAGAAAGAGGGAAGGCAGAAAGAGACATAATATAAGTGTTGCTTTTTTTTGGTGCATACAGGGGATAGATTTTCTACATTGAAAACATAGAGCTGATTGTATACCACAGTAAGTAAATCAAGTTTTCAGACGGCGCACCCCATAAACAAAGCTGGTGCACCTCCTTCTCTGTTTAATTGAACAGTCAGGCAAAAAAAAAAAAACTGCCATTTTTACATTGTGTCATCAGGAGCCACAATCCCACCACAACCCGCTTCGTGCTGGAGCATTTCAATACCTTTCCAATAAGGGCTGCAGCCAGGCATCACTCACTCGCACACACATCACTGTCATAGTGTCACAGCTTGTTAAGTGACAGGCTGAAAGTGAAGGGAGGGAGGGAGAGGGGTGGAGGTGTGGTGGGGTTGGGGGGAGAGGCAGAGCTGACAATACAAGAGAGCTTATGATTAATGGGTATCAGGAGATGCCCAGTGAGAGAGGTGGCTCTGGAAGAGAGTCATAAAAAAACATCATCTATTGCTGCTCGCTTGTGTCTCTCAGTGTGTGTGTGTGTGTGTGTGTGTGTGTGTGTGTGTGACAGAGAGAGAGAGAGAGAGAGAGAGAGAGAGAGAGAGAGAGAGGAGTCACACATGCACCTGTGCTCCTGAGTGTGTTTACGTGCTGGTTATGATAGTGGCAGTAAGTGGATCTATCCTCATGAGCACTCTGCGTCTAGTTAGTTCTCCACATTTAAACAACTGAGTGGCCTTCTCTTTCGAGGACAGCGATATAAAGCCTCGTTGAGCTTTGATATTTGCACAGCGGGGGAAGATGCTAATGTATTCAAATTTCATGATCTCCTTCTAACAATTCCGATTCCTAAATATACAGTGATAAATGGGTCTCAGGATGTGTTTTCACACCGCTGAGTGACAAACACTGACAAACAGCCATGCTTTCCTTTCAGCAACCGGGTTTGTCTTCTCCCCAATTGCTGTCTGCTTCTCTTTTCCTTTTGCTTGTCACAACTGGCCTTTTCATCTCACTCCTCCATCATATCTGTGCTTTATTCTCCACCTCACCACGTCCACTGGGAACAGACAAGCTCTAAAAGGAGGAAGAGTGGCAGGTTAGTTGTTTCATATGGAAAATCAGAATGGGACCAGCATCGTCTTGTCACAGACTTCCCTTCAGCCTCAACGGCTGGTTAGAAGTGACACCTGAGGCCACTTAGAGTCATGAAAGAGAGAGGAGGCACAGCACAGCTAATCTAACAGACAGCAAATCTGACGACACATACATGCTGATTAGACTTGTAGTGATAGAAAATTATAGTGCACCAAAAAGGAACCATTTAGCTTTGTGCATTTTGTGCTGCATTTTTGTAGAAATTCAAATGGCAAAGAAAAAAAGAAAAATCTTGGACCATGGATGGAGATATGTGGGCAACGCAGACTGTACACGCAACAGGAAGAGATGGAGGTGAATAATCTTTGCAGCAAGTCCTCAGTGAAAAAACATGAAAAATAGACTTGTTCATTTTTCTCCAACTCACAATTTTTTATGTTTCAGTCATAAAAATGAATCATATGGGAACAAATGAAATGGACTAGATCCTGAAGCAAGAGATAAAAAATCCTCTTTTTAATCACATCTACTCAGAATGAGTGACAATTCTGTTATATGATAATTGTGTTACTGACAGTGCACCAAGAAGTACATTAATGCTCCTGGTAATTTTACATTATTAAAGACGTCATATGGAGTTTTCTTCTATTAAATGTCTGTAAAACGTTCAGGGTGTGTGTGTGTGTGTGTGTGTGTGTGTGTGTGTGTGTGTGTGTGTGTGTGTGTATATGTGTGTGTGTGTGTATATGTGTGTGTGTGTGTGTGTGTGTGTGTGTGTGTGTGTGTGTGTGTGTGTGTGTGTGTGTGTGTGTGTGTGTGTGTCCTTGGGGTCAAGCGAACTGCCTTTCCTTTCTCATAAAAAAAAGCTCACTTAAAAAACGTGTATCATTTGCATCTATGTTTTATTTCTAACTACCATCCTCTTCCCTGTCTCATCTGGTGTATCGTTGTGTTTCTGTGCACATACTGCCACCTGTGGATGAATGGAACAGTGTGAATACATTGGCAGGGCTGTTTATCACTTCACATACATGCAAACATGGGGAGGTGCCATACATTAAGCTGAGCCTGTCCTGTATGTGCTACGGTGTTTTGTTAAACCTTTCTTTGCTTTCTACAAGAGAAGTGAGAGGTGGGAGCATCAGAAACTTAAGACTGACGCTCTTCACCAAATTTGAATCCTACAACTTCCAATGTAGGTGGCGTGGTGTTTCGACCAAACAGCAGCAGGTGGTGAACTGTGGTGGATGGAAATCTGCTCATGCACCTACCACCTAAAAGATAAAAAATCCTCAACATCTACAAACATCCCACACTGTGTGAGTTTATCTGCTGACAACAGCGGCTGCCCCAGATTGGAAAAGAATCAATCCTACTTGACTGATCTTGTTCTGATTGTAAAAGTTTAGATATAATCAGCACTGTGGCTGTTACAAGTTGTTACATTTGTCACCGCCATTATTTATCTACAGTCAAAGAGACTGCTAATGGCAAAGACACACATCCATACCTTCCTGAGCAAGAGAGGGCCAGTGAAACACATCCAGCTCCTGAATGATGAATATCTCTATTCAAAGATGTTCAGAAATAACCTCGGGCTATATACTCTGCAACTGCACTGTATATTCATAGAGAGGCCCATGAAGTTGAGTCCATTAGATGCTATAGCCTCAACGATGGATCTTAAATAAGGAGAGCTAGTCTCCAGCTGGAGTCCACTCTAAGTGCCTCCAGTGATGGATGTTCAGATTTTTTGAAGGGCTTGGAGAGTCAGGTAGATCTGTGAAAGGCAGCGGCAGCTGATATAGGGCCGCATCCTATAACCCCACCCCACCCCTCCACCCCCCTCCCAACCCCCGCTCTCTCTGAAGGTCAAGAGGGTGGGCTGGAGAGTGGTATGGTTTATGATCTGTGTCAATCAAGAGAGCTGTGGGATTAAAAAGCCTCCAAATAAAACGCAGCGTCTGAAGAGGGCACGTTATTGCACTCGGTAATGGGCAGCTGGATTCTGCTCCCCACTTCATGGGATGTAACTTCCTCTTTAGAAACTACAGAGAAGCTCCTTGAGCAGGCAGCGTGGGGGAATAAAAGGCAGGGAGAAAACACAGTGTTGAGGTATTAGGGAGATATGCAAATCTTCAGCACTATGCAGAAGAAGAAGAAGAGAAGAAGCGGCATCATTAGTGTATAAGAAGCGTGCACTACATACAGCTGTCACAGCACTCAGGAAATTCAATTTATCTTTCCCCTTGAACAAAACAAAACGCATGGCTTGAAATACTCCAGCAGGTGATTCACTGGTAAGGAGAAAGATAAAAAGGAGTTTGTGCGCTACACCTGGAACAAGGACGACTTCACAAGAACAGCTGATTTAGCATTTAACAATATAATGTAATCATAACTATATATTAACTAAGTAAGGAATGAAAAATACCTCCAAATGGAGGGCGATGAATCACTTGTAAAATTTGCACCATTTAGTAAAACTGACAAGCAAACTGAGGGAGCCATTGAACCTCGGATCAGAAGCCTTTAGAAGTCAGAGCTCTCTTGAACTTAAAAGTCGCTTGTTTGTTTTAGATTTCTGTGGCAATTTCTTTGATTTGTGAGAGGAAATAAATGTCTCTGGGAGCACAGGAGCGAGCAGGGACAATGATAGTCCAAATGAGTTTGAAATGATCTTTGAGTGAGGAGGACAACAGACAGCAAGCCGTGCAGAAGGTTAAATATGGACACTTAAGGAATGTGGCAAAGACAGAACCTGCAGAATATATCAAAGTGCAGAGCCTTAAGGATGAAGTGCTCTCGGCACATAGCAGCACCGAGGGCAACGAGCATTTCTGTGGCTACACAGAGTGGCACAGAACATGTAGGTGATCTGGCCCACATGCAGTGAGCTAAGCCAAGCAGAAAGGGACCAGTCCTCAGGGGTAGAAGAAATTGCTAATTGGACAGGCGGAACTGGAGCAGTGTCCAGTCAGCAAAGCTGCCACACCGCATCTTTATGCTTTGACTGAGGTGGAGAGGGCAGAGCCTCAGAAGCTCTGGGTGCAAAGCTCGTAGCCTAATCGCCACTTCAAAGTGCCCCTTCCGTGTACGGCAGTCTGGGTTTTGCCCTCTTTATAGCCAGGGTAATCCTCAGATGTCACTCAGACGTCTTTACAGTCCGCCGCCCTCAGAGGCAGAATCTACGTGCAACAGCAAAATGTTACTTACCTCCAGTTAAATTGCAATATTGAGTATTTCAAATTCTAGCTACTGTCTTGTCTAGCTCCCGGCTCGATTCTGAGCTGCACTTTATTGCTTTTGTTTAACAGTTATTTCTCCAGACAAAAGACAGAGTGGTAGTAAACAGCACATGCATATGAGAGCCGTCAAAACTAAATATTTTCTCTTTTGCTCAGTCACACAAAGTACTTTGTGTGGAAAGAGCGTAAAATTGATTCAAGAGAGGAGATGTGGATAAAATGAATATTTACTACGGTTCCAGGTTAATAATGTCATTGTGAAATAAACTGATGAGGTGACTTAACACAGTGAGCTCTGTGGTGGGTTGTATCAGTGTTGTTTTGGCATGTTTCAGCCCTGTCAGCGTTGTTGTACAGCCGGCCAGCCTGGCCAAGTTCAACAGGTATTTCCTTGAGACAGAACATCATTTGTAGTAGGACGGATGATTGACAGTTTTCTCCTTCACACAGACATCATTTTGAAGCCCTCCTGAGGTACCACTTGGTGGGTGGGCAGTGGTCTTCATGATAGCTACTAGAGACAACAACTGTCAACATACTGATGCTCTGACCCAACCACTCTTCATTATAATGTCAGCTACACACTGTGACAGTATCTTACCTTATCTTATCGTACGGTTGTGACATAATTTGTCCTCAGACAGACACACAAACACATGACAAAACCACCTGCCACAGTAGGAGTATCTAAGACCATATGTGATGGCACATACACACAGACTCACAAGGTGAAAACATTCCCATGCAGCCACACATTGTTACAGCTGGTAACAGATTAACAAAGTTTCCTGATAGATTTTCTGGCATCCAGAAAATCCATTATTTAGAGCAACATAAAAATACGATGCTTCACAATCACAACAGATAATTTGCTAATCGGTTATATGACGACCCTTGCCACTCTGCCAGCTTGTTTTGCTGCGCTTCTTTCTCTGATGCTGGAAGTTACTGTAGGTGGTGCTGGAGCTGGAAGGGTCGTCTCCTCACGTCCCTGCTGCCTGGTAGGTGGGCCGGGCTTCCAGAGGAGAAAGGGACAGGCCCTCTGGTGGTCTCACTCTCTCTCTCTCAGCCTGGCCTGATACATCCTCCTCAGCCTCATTTCTTTGTTTAGTTTGCAGCACCATAACGTGCATCCTATAATATCCTCACTTATCCACACACTTCAGACATGAAGTTTCAGTTTTTTTTTAAATAACTCTAGTATTTTGTCCCCAGGTTCTATTTTGTGACAACTTATTTAATTTGACCTAATGTTTGACAAGATCATTCAATTCTTGGTGTGTTGTGTTTATTTATAAACAGTTCAAATAAATATGCAACAATAATCAATACAAACAATGCAGAAAATGTAATGCTCAGTGATGAATTATATATCTCATGAAAGTTGCCAGCTATCATCAAAAGCAAAAGCATGGCCCATGGGGGGAATTAAAATTGTGTAATGGTCCTTTAACCACTTGGACAGGCCACAGTGGACACATAGAGCCCCATGTGCTGCAAATCACAGGGATGTGTAGAGCAACCAGAGACATTTTGACAGGTGTAGTGCACCTGTGGTGAGAGTGAGTGTCTCTTGCATCCCCTGTAGGGTAGAGGGACGTTTTGCTGGTTCTCTGTCCCTATATGCTCCCTGTGGCTCAGCTGCAGCACTGCTGCGCTGTCACAGAGGCTGTTGCACAGCAAGAGTAAGAGGACTGCCACCCACGTTCTGTCTGCTCTCACATGAGGGATAGGATCCATCTCAGCCCAGTGACAAGCCGGGCTGGAGCCGGACCAGCAAAACGTCATGTGACACATGCCTGGTGTCACCTATTATGGCACCATCGCCTTATTAGCACCTCCGACACAGAATGCGCGAATTAATTATAAAATCTGGACACTTGAGTTGTAAGTGAGCTGAGGCTGTGATAATGGTTAGGAACAAAATCAATTTTCCTGATCTTGCCGTACAACCAATGTAAATATAGCATAAAACTTAAAATAGAGCACTAATGTTCTTTTGTAAAAAAAAAAAAAAAAAAAAAAAAAAACCTAAAAAAGAACTAAAAAACAAACAAACAAAAAAACAATATTACATTTTCCAAATTTTTCTTACATAATCTCTGGCATACAAATTTTTATGCAACAGCAACAAATGTAATAAAGACAGAAATAGCAACGAGCAGACTGTTCACATTAAGATGCTCAATGAATACAGTAGCTTAGCCTCTGTGTTGTCAGTATATGACTGTATAATACTGAATGACATACTGCAATATGAATAGTGAATGTGTGTGACTACTGTATATTTAGCATTTTAGGATAGTTAAAAGAGCATTAGCTCAGTTTGAATTTAAATCTTTTTTATTTTTATCATTTTCTCAGAGTCTGATCCCCTCATTCAGTTTCCTATTGGCTGAACATAACATATACGGTACTTTACTGTAAATTGTGAAGCCCTAGTCTCCAGAAATGTACGTCATTTTGAACTACAGTACATAACGTTCTCCTCAGTGGGATGTAAATGAATGTTATCTACATTTAATTCTAAGATAACGTTTTAGTTGGATCTATTTCTCTTCATGTCTTTCATAAGGACTTTATGCTGTACGCATGGTCTTCATCTATCACATGATCTATCAGTGTCTCATCCATAATTTTCTTCCCCAGCTCTGCCTCAGAAAGACTGAATTAACTGGTTGGATTGAAATGGATGACTTTCATGAAAGCCACAAGAAGGACTCAATACATTTACCAAGGACACTCTCCCCCGCCCTCTAACAGGCCAACTTGTTTTCCGATTTGTAAGTGCCCCTGCCTCACATCAAAGCCACATTAATAATGGATTAGAGTCATATATCACAGGATGATGCCCAAACACTGCTTTAAAAGAGGCTAACTCATCTGCCTGCTTGGATTTTATTCTAGTGGTGCACAGTTACTGGTGCAGTTTACTAGCTAATTACATATCTACAGTAGGAATCTGAACTGTTCCAGATCTGTCAAGATGGCAGTAAAATATTCACAAGAATGAATCTTTGATTAATTTTCTCATACACTTGTACCTCTCTGCTCTATCTTCCTCGGGACAGCGTGACCCCCACACCCTCTCCATATTTCACCTCACTCCTCTTCTATCACCAGCCGGCTCTTCCCACTTTCACCTCCTGCGTGTCACACTGGGACAAATGGCTGTTATATATTCCAGAAACCTGATCAAGCCGAACGAGCTTCTTCTGTTTACTGGCCCCAGAGCTTTAGGATCTTCTAGCTGCTTCACACAGTAACAAACAACCTATTACTCAACGGTCCCACTGATGCCCTTGACTTTATTGACTTAAGTCCATGTAGTGGCTGTTGATACTCTGGAGGTAGACTAGTGTGCATCTCAGTAATGAGCTTGTGAGCTGTAAACTAAATCAGCCATGACTAACATTATTCCAGCTTCAGGGACATTAAATTGCCTATATAGCCTTCTTGATTTGCTGTAAGCAGGGTCAGGGCTTGCGATAAAACAATGTTTTACAAAACTTCTTCTCTGGGGTCTCCTTCTTCACTACCTTTTCGGTGCCTTTTCTGTTCCTATATGGTGCAGAATTCCTCTCAAGAGTTACCTTTAAAACAGCGAGTTATTCAATTCAGACTAACGCAAAAACTGACAGATTGCTGACAGATTTTATCAGCTGTGTCAAGAGGTGTTAAGCCACCATTAGCTCCAGAACATGGATGAAAAGATGTCTCTTCAATGTTTCATCATCTGAAATCTATGAAAATCAACCAATGTTCATTGTTGAAGCTTTCAGGATGGGTTTAACACAATGTTAAATAGCAGACAGTGTATACTGAGTCATCACTCACCACAAAATAGTGCATTAATGATATCCTCATTTGCCTTGGAAACGCCATGTTACAACTGCCGTTTACTATTTTGGTTTTTTAGGAAGGCTAAAAGAAAAACGGCACCGCCCTTAAACATGCAAATCGCTTTAATATGTTGGAAAATCCAAAGCCTGACAGATCTGCCCTGCCTTCTTACTGTATGATTGCACGGGTCACATTTCTTCCATTTTCTGTCTTTTCCCAACTGTCATCTCCATCGAGGCCTGAAATGGCAATAGTCTTGTGCGTAGCCGAACGTTTCATCTGGCTCTCCTGACTCTTCCTACTCCCCCTCAGCGCTCGCTTTCTGCAACCTTCTGCTTCTCCTCTACACTTAACTTTAACTTCTTATTCATTGCCATTTCCCCTTCACCATCTGCCTCGAAACTTGTGTTTTAGTTACTGGCGTTCTAAATTTGGACATATCATGGGTGCTCATGTGCCCGAACACTAAACACACTGATACACACATATTCTTCCACTTGACACAGCTTAAGCACAGTGACATGAGTGGGAACACATGCGCTTTAGGGATGTGAGGAAACCAAGAAAGTGGAGAGAGAACAGTGCAGGAAAAAGCAGAGTGGGAGTGAGGGAAGAGGGACTCAACTGTAATGCTATTGAGGAGCAATTTGTGAAGCTTGTGCATATGCATACAGGCCTACAGTCCCCATCTGCCCACATCATCAGCTCACTGCTGGTGACATCAACCAAGACAAAGAGGTCTCGGATGCTCCAGATGTATTATGTGGGTGGCATTATAAAATCTAATCCAAGTCAAAGTCAATTGTATTTGCCTAAGGATACAGGGCAGAGTTGCATGCATTCATGGTATGTGTGTTTGTGTGTCTGTGTGCGTGTATTTGTGTGTATGGGCTTGTATCTATGTACAACTTCCACTGTCCCTCGTAAGATTAAAATATTAGCCTGAATATTCTCACTCCTTTAGAAATGAGAAAACAATTATTGAGGGTGTAATTAAAGTATTGGCAGGACAAGTGCAACTTTAATTGAATGACAGCTGAATGACAGTCAAATGACAGTGAGCAGCCTAGTCGCTGCATCTCTGTTATGGTTGATGTAAAATCTCATCAAAGACCACGCAACTGCACAATGGGCTTAGTTTAAGGCATTGACACGATTATTCACCGCCGAAAAATGGCTCACATCTGTGGAGCAAAGTTCATGTGGAAAAACAAAACAGACATTTGTCATAAATTAATTCATTTAGATTCATGTCTACCTAGAGGCCTCTACCTTTGCCCTCTTCATTAAATTAAAGACTCCCTGTAAAAAGCACTTTATTACCTGTCTGGACAGACCTGGCCGTAAAATCCCAGAACACTGCAAACCCTCTAGCCTCTAGCCAGGGGTTACAATATTGACTCCACCACGATCCAGCCAAAGTCATCTCCCTTTAGACTCCATAAAAAAAAAATCCACTAAAAGATAGGACTCACGTGACCTGATGGTAGCCGTGTGTCTGTCTCTGCGTCTCTATGTCTGCCTACGAATGTCTTTATCTTTCTGTAAGTGACACGACACTTTCCCTGGAGCCAAAGCCACACAATGACTAACTTGTACCCTCGGCTGGTGTGATGACTGATTACTCGCCTGTGACCACAACCTTCTCACCACTGGTGTCAGGAAGTGCTGATGCAGGGGCGATGAGGATGTACAAGTGTACGTCAGCTAAGCGAGGGGGACAGCGGAAGATTACTTTGGAAGAAGTAAATGGGTGTGATGTTGCCTTTGTTATGTGCAACAGGCTGCCCGGCCGTAATTTGCACTATCACAGCAGAGCAGGATAACTGTGATACAGAGGGCATTATATTTGTTCAGTGACTTCTGCTCTCATCGGGGTGGAACGGAGAATCCCATCTCTCCACCTCCCATTCCCCAGGTGACCTTTCTCGTCAGCGGCTGTGCATTAACGGTAAAGTCGGACTATGATCGAAATGATCCTGTCCTCTTCACTGCTGTGGGCTGAGCGCGGGCCTCTGGGACAACACTACATGGGCTCTGTGTCTGGAGGAGATTTAAATACCCCTCTGCTTTTAGACTCCAGCTGGACAGACACCACAGAAAATAACCCTCATTAGCATCAGCCAATGTCAATGGAAGGACAAATTAAAGAATGAAATACATCCTTAAACATCCACCACACAATTCAATGTATTTTCTTCCTCTGAGTGAAAAGTGGGTTTCTTCCAAAGAACGCATTTAAGAATTAATGAGAAAATTTAGTACAGTATGCACTCTGTTCCCCAGAATGAAGTTTTACTTTTTGCCGACAGCTCTATATAAATATAATTTGCTCTTCATAAGCGCGGGGTCATCTTGAATGGGCCTTCAGCACCGCTGTCTGTTGCTTGACTGCCCATTGATGTGTTTGCTTGTAGAACTGTCAACAATTTACAGCTGGGTGGTACCCAGCAGACTGAGACTTATTGACAATGCCGTGCAGCTGCTCATTCGCAGCAGGATACAGTCAAGGGCTCATGGGAAATATAGTTTTCCAACAACTACCGGTCCTCGTGGCCTTGGCTTCTGCTGGGAGCAGCCTGTAATTTTCCTTCCACATTAACTCGATTACAACAGCACCTGAGGACGTTTTAGCCTTGCTCCATACTGTAATAGCTTGTCTTAATTCTTACTCACAAGTATATAAATAGTAACAGTGTGTGATGTGAGCTTGACACTCACGCGAAGGGGCTGTTGTTGCAGTCAATATCAACTCGGAGTTCGGGAGTGGCCATAATACCTGCAGTATCGTGCAGGATGTCACTGTTTGTCACATCAGCTGATACAATGAAGTATCCCATCTGGCTGGTGGAGCAGCGGAGAATAAAAGGCAGGCTTGACTGCTTTCATTAAGCAGAGTGACACACACACACAGAGCTCTCACACATACTTGACATTATCACCCTAACATCATGACAAGGATGTCATTTGGCTAACTATTGCAGGCGTTGCTGAGGGGGGAAATAATGGAGGGAGTGTGAGTTCAGGCTGGAGAGGAATTAAGAGCGAGAAAGAGAAGAGATTTCAGTTGTTACTGTACATGAAACCACCCTTGATTTCTCTTTGGAAGGGTAATAATGAGCAATGCAGCGTATCTACTACAAATATATGATTAAATGTAGAAAGCAGTGCTGTGTTGTTTTCCATCACTTTCTCAATTTACTCGAGAGAGAGAGCTCAGACTACTGTACGCAGGTGTAGCCTGACCTGGACACACAAGCAAACTAAGATGTCACAAACAATCTAACTGGCATTATGAGCATTATTCATAGTGACTGGAATGAAAAACAAAGAGGCAGAACTAACCTGATACGTGGCTGATTTATTAACTCTTCAAGTGAGTTATAACTCTCGTCTCATGTGTAATGGGCCAGATGGAGTAGGCGAAGAATAACGGATGCTGTTGAGGCAGCCGCTCAGCCTCGTGTCTCTGTGAGGTCTGTTAAATTACTAAAAGGACAAACGGGGCGGTTGTGTGATTTGTATGCGACCTGACCTTTAAGCCAATCGAGGGGCTCTTGAGAATGCAAAGCTATCCAGGAACGGTCTCCAGACAAAGGCTCCTGTTAGATCAGTATCCCATTTGATTTGGTTGTATTGAACAGATCATGTTTCCTTCCTCTCCTTAAAAAACAACTCTCCTTCAGCTTGGTTTAGTTAAGCCTGGGTTTGGTAAAGAGGGCTAAGATTACTTTCTAGCTACATGCTAGCAGACTACTACAGTAGCACCATGCTGCTGTCAGTCAGTCCCTCACTTTGCTTTGATACAGTATCTCTCTATCTATCTAACTATTGAGTGGATTGTGGTGAAATCTGACATGATGCATATTCATGTTGCCCTCTATGGTGAACTATGGTGTGCCTCTAACTTTGGTATTGTACAAATGAGCAAAATACATTTTTGTTTTGTGATCAAATAGCTTAAAAAATGATGACATTTTCCATCAAACACAGCTGTTGTTTGTGCTAATTATTATTAAATGTTAGCATGCTGAAATACAAAACTAAAAAAACTAAACTGCAGGTGCACATGATAAACAATCCTGTTACAAATCAGAGTTTTAGCGTCATCACTGTGGGCATTTTATCTTGACTGACATTAGCATGTGCCTAAGTAGAGCCTCACAGCAGTGAAAGTGGCAGTGGAGTCTTCATAAAAAATAGGTTTATCCCTGGAAATGCTGCATTAAAAACAGTGTAGAAAGTGATAGCATGCAATTAAATCAGAAAGAAAAACACATATTGTATCAAGCACTTAAGTGCTTTGTGGACATTTTGTGATTAAACACACCACTTCTATTTAAAAATCAGTGGCTATTCACAAGTTAATGGAATGGTTATATACTATGCCCTGACAGTTATCTAATGGAAATGTGTAAAGTGGTTAGCGCTATACCATTTCAAAACGCTAATTGATGCATAGATGAAATGTAGGGTTGGGGAGGGGGGGGTTATGTGTGGGTATGTGTCCATGCCTATTTGTGTAATTGTTAGAACGTGGCTCAGCTGTGCCTCGCCTGTGGATGCGGGGTGATTCACCAGGCTGTTCTGCAGGATTCCTGTGTGGGCTGACAGTTGTGGAGATGAGAATGGGACCTGAGACTAGGGAGAATTTGGAAAAAGAGTAAGGGGGAAATCATGGCACATGTCGCACAAAAGGTTTGCGAATCCTGTCTGAACTGTCATACCCTTGTCTCCAACAACTGGTGAAATGACAAGTGCCACTTCCACAGCTTTCCTGGGTGATGTACGGTTGAATGGCTGAGTGGTATAACGCGGTAAAACAGCAGTAAACAGATGAAGTATTAATATGTATGGGGAGGGGTCTGAAGTGTCGGCCCTGTCGCCGTCTGCACTAGGGAGATTGTGCAGACCTTTGCTCAAACAGCAGCACCCAAAAATAAGATTTGTTCAGAGCAAGTACTAAAAAAATCAAACGTAGAGGACTGCCAGCGTGCCCTACCTCCAGGCTGTTCTAGTTGGGGGCAGGCGAGCTGGAGGCGGGGGAGAGGAGAGGAGAGGTGAGGAGTGGAGAGGAGACCACGAGTATGGCTGTGGTGGTGCAGCCTGGCTGGAGGAGGACAGTGAGTGAGCATGGGCACACAGGCCTACAGATGCTCAGGGCTTTTCATTAGCCTGCTTTCCGCTGCAAAGCCAAAAAGGACTAGGCGTCACTAGGTGGGTCATTACTCATACCTGCAATCTCTCCCCTAAAACAACTATGAGTCCTCTGCATTTAGTGGCAATAACGATGACCCAGCGAGTTATGGTTTATATCATATTCTTTCATTTAGCTTTTCTAGTTGGTGATGGTTAAATCTGTCATAAGCCCCGTTTCCACTATGCGGTACGGGTCGGTACGGAACGGTACGCTTATTTCAGCATTTCCACTACCATGGAACCGTACTGGTCCCATGGTACCCGTTACCATTTTTGTAACCCTTCTGGTTGGAGTACCTAGCACACAGGACCTGTTCCCTTGGGAAGGAGCCAAAGCACTGTGAGCGGATATCTGAAGCACAACAACACAACCGCAACATTTAAAAAAAATGTCTGCTAGCAACGGAGTCTGGATTGCTGAGGAGGTGCAGGCTCTGCTCTCTATTGTAGGTGAGGAGGCTGTGCAGCGGGAGCTCGATGGCGCTGTGCGGAATGAGAAGGTTTTCCAGCTGGTGGCCGTAAAAATGGCAGAGAATGGGTTCAACCAAGCCGCGAGCCAGTGTCACTATGTAAGTCAACGTAGTGACGCTTCGACACGCACTCCGCCTACCCCTGAAGGTCCCCTATACAATGGAAACACCGATCCGAACCGTACCCGTACCGATCCGCACTGTGCTGTACCGTACTGACGGTGGAAACAAGGTTATATTTGATCAAATGTATTGTCGTAATCTTGTCAGAGAACCTTTTCACATGCTTGTACCAAATGCACGCAAAATGTGCATAGATGCTAATCACACTTGGCATGAGTCTACAAGCAACCACGTTGTTTCCTGGCTCTCATTTGACTTCATCTGTTGGGAAGCTGTGACCACTGCTCAACAGAAAAATCTCATTTGTGCTCCGCCGCAGAGCTACTGTACTGTAACTGCCGCCCGGCACCTCTGCTCATGAATTCACTGCAAAACACCGTCCATGCTGTTTGCCACAAACAAACAACTTGCTGTGCTGTATGCATGTTGTACAGAGTTGACGTTGACCCCGCGGCCTTTGCATGCAGTCAGGGAGGCGCTTGCTTTCACACTACATTGAATATGCAGTCACATGCATCACTGACCACCGCGGAACGCCGTTCGAGTGATTCAATCCCAGGAAATCCTCAAAGCTTTTTTGGCTGCGGCCACACCTGTACTGAGAGCTGCTCGCTGGCGATCAGATCACCCAGGATGCATTTTGGCTCAAAATGCAAACAGATTAAATCAGAGCGCGAAGCAACACTCAACAGGTGAAGCATTGGCTGCACAAGATATGACTGATTCAACAACTTAACCTCCAACAGCAAGGCCTCGAACCACTGAAACAGCACGGTAAAATGGCTGCGTGCAGTGGAGTTTCCTTCCCCATCGCTGCACGCAGTAATAACCTCAGGTCAGCACAATAAAGATGGTCACACGCTCCAATATAACCACTCAGACATATTAAAACTGGTAAGAGCTTTTTCTTTTGGCGTTGTGCTCTTTCGACCTCAAAGATGAAACTACTTTTTAAGAGGGAAAGCTGCTCTGCTGATATATTACAACAAAACTGAATATCTGAAAGTCAGACTAAACACCACTTTATGAAGCTGTATATTTAAAATTCATCTTTATTTATGGCAAGAAATTCTCATCAACAGTGATATATATAGGTATGACCATAAGGTTATGATTTTAATATCAAAGCAAAGCTGCAGCCTTCATCCCTCCTTCCATTCATTTCTTAGTTGTTGTTTTTTTCCCTTCTTCATTCTTCTATCTGAACCTCCCAGACTCCAAATACCTGGGTTTGTGATCTCTAGGTAGTTAGTACCAGGAGGTATTTTATGGTCCACATCCAGGCTGTCAAATCTGTCTGGAACACATTACACAAAGTGGAGCTACAACAGTGGGTAATAAACAGGGGGAGACGGGGGAGAACGTGCTGTGTTTGAAAGTAGAAGAAAATGAAAATAGAGCAGCCAAAAGGACACGAGAGCCATTTTCGCTGAATTTCCCGAAGCGATTCCCCGCTCACACCACATACCACGCGCTCACATCCTCTCCTGACTGCCCCCGCCCCCCTGCTCCTCTGCTGTTCTGATTCTCTCCCAGCCTCACAACTTCAAAACAATTTCAGAGGTAAACCAAAGTAATACTGACCAGTGGTTTATGAGATGCAAATGTGACACAGAATTAAATATTTAATACAAGTAGTCTATTACATTATATTAATATTTCAGAGGAGCAAAAGAGATGGGGGTGAACGTGGCCAAGGGATTTGGGCTGAAACAGACGTGCGCAAAGTCTGTCTGCAGAGAATGATAATATTCACGCTGTGATTGGAGCAGGGCTCATCATTTTTCACACGGAAGAGAGCAACATGTAACAAAACGCAGGGGACTGATGGTAAACACCACACATACATTACACATGCCACTGTGTTTACAGCTGAGGTAAATGCTTATGCAGCACACAGGAGGAAAGATCCATATAGGCTCTGCCATGTAACCTTGGGCGATTCATGTTTTATACATGACCCCTTTCTTAGTATGTCTCATGTCAATAGAGCCTGCGTGAACAGTCCTTAATGAGGTTTGTCAGGCGCTTAAAGAAGGAGGGAGCTTGTCAGAAGAAGCTGGGAGCCACATGTCTGTCAATCCTCAGCCATGTCTGATGTGCAGTCATTGTGTGTTTGCCTCAGAGTCACAGCCTGTGCAGTGGGGGATCTCAGAGTGATGCGTTCATCAAATATTAACCGTAATTTTTAAGCAATGTCACTTCTAAAACAATCCTAATTACGAACATTCTCCCTCATCCAATGTTGGTTTCTCGCAGCTGCTTTCTTGCACCCATTTTAGGTCCCCTAGCTCCACGCTTCAAGCCTCCTCTTCCCTATTTCTGGCTTTTCCTCGTTTCTCCCACTTTGTCCTCACCTCCTCCCTCTGTTTCTCTGTAATTAAGCAGTGTGTTTTAGAGGGCAATGGATTCAGAGACAAGGGAGGAACACATATACCCCTGGGAAAGATGGTGTGAGAGGCAGATAGTGTGACGTCCTATGCATGCATCTATGATAGCTCAATTAACAAGTGAAGACCTCCATCATCACATTAAGAGTGTGCTGACCGTCACTAGTGGGAAAACAATTCACTGTCCTGATCAAGTGGATAATCACATAGACGATAACATAATTTAGCACAATCATTCTCATATAACAGCTCGCAAACATTACCACCCAGGAAGGAAGGAATATCACCACAGGCAGGATGCACTGTGGAGTCAGCATGCTGGATGGCAATTATCATATAGTGTTTTTTGTCATTCAGGCTTCTTGTTTTGATTATGTAATCAACATTGCTTATTTTGGTGGTGAGTGAGCTGGGCTGAATCACAGTGCATTCTGGGAGCTGTGTGTTTGACCTGCGTGTTTGTTTTTCCAGGCTATGCAGCAGGATCCTGCCTGTTCCTAAATATCCCAAGTGCATGAAGCGCACCACGGGACTGGAAAGTCAAGATTTCTCTGTTTACTTGTGCAAATGCGTGTGTCTCGGGGTATTTGAGCGCGTGCCAACTCTGTCGGCAAATAGACTCCAAGAGTGAGCGACCAATTGAAATATCACCCAATGTCAAGACTATTGGAGTGTATAATTCTTTGCCTTTTATGACTCATTAAGGGTATCAGTGGCCCCTCCCAAGCCTGAGAGCCATAATCACTAAGAAGGGTCTCAGGGCAGTTGGCATTAATCAATGAATGTTGCGTTCATGAAATATGATCTGTGGATGTAGGAAAGCGCTGCTGTTCATTAGCGTGAGAGCGAAGAGAGAGAGAAAAGGAGTCAGATGCGTGGACCGGTGGCACAAAAGACACATTTCAGCTTTGTAGCCCAGACCAATCAAAAATGTACTGCTTGGACGAGCCAGCCCAATCTGGTGTGTCTCAGCTCTACTGAGTCTGAAGCTGAGCTCTCTCAGCTCAGTCCCATGCATGCACAATTGCTTGCGTTCAATTCATTGTGCTCTTCTATCTGCACCAATTCACGCCGCTGCCAAAGCAAACATAGGACGATAAGCCTGCCACCGCAAAGGAAAGTTAGCTGACTGGTGAGGAATCAAGGGGAATCACGTTTTTGTAGATGGAGTTGGGAGGAAGAGAGAACAATAGTGAGCGTCCCCCATTTGTACCAGTAATTTGATCTTTTTCTTCACAACAGGTGCTCAGTTACACTGTGAATGGGGCCGGCATTGCTTTTCTTGAACCAAATATTGAGCTGATGCGTCCCAAGTTCGCTGTTTCCTCTGAATCCCTCCCACCGGGGTTTCTATTTCCTAACCAAGTCGTGTGGTTCCGTATTTGAATTTAGCAATGTGGGCCTGTGTTTTTCTTTTGTCTGTGTTAGGTTTCCCTACATCATCTGTCCCTCCTTCCTGGGCTCATTACTCCGACTCCGAGTTCTGCCTGTTCCTCCCCCTGCTCCTCCTCTCTCCTGCACTCCCTCCATCCTTCAGTCTCCAGTAGCTCTGGTAGGGGACCAAGATGCCAATTTTCAAAATGCCTTATTTGCTCAAATGGCTATAGATATAACTGGAGCAGATGTGAAACAACAACTGTGTAAATGTGTCCACTTAAATGTTATCTTTGCCAATTTACCAAATAAAAAATGATTATGCTAGTGAATGGAGCAAAATTAGGACGCACAGAGAGCTACGGGTGAAATCCATCTTTCTATTATCGACATTGCAGTTCCAGTGAAAGAATGAGTCTGAAAACAGTTTGTGTGAACTCTCCCCACACACAGACTCGCAACAATCGCTCCCAGTCATGACCCAGCCTCCCTCTGTTCAGTCCTACAGAACAAATAGCTCTCTCTTCCTCTATATCTACACTATTTGTTTATTTTTTTAACAAATCCTACGGCCACAAGGTGAGAACAGCTTTAATGCAAGACAGTAGTGCAAGACCACACACACAGTCCTCACTGCCATGGCTAAAATATCAACCTCGCCCGCCACAAGCTGCCTCCCTGGCTCAAGCACGGGGGAGAAAGACCAGGATGGCTGATCCATCAGGTATTGTAGCTACAGTTATGGAAGAGTGAGTGGACTTAATCCAGGGAGAGAGCACACCTATACAGCTAGCTAGATAAGAACGACGGAAAAATACCCTTTACCCGGCTGGTCACCACCAAAGCAGGGTAATAGGGAGATGAGACGGAGAAGAGGAAGACGGAGGAACGAGGGAGAAACGCTCAGGCAGCCAAGCTGAGGAGATGGCACTCATACAGCCCAATCTGTCAGTCTGGCTACCTTGCCAGATACAGGGTGGCTCACACAAAATCACACACTTTTTTACTAAATACCAGGAGACAGTGCAGCTACACACACAAAATAATGCTCCAACACACACACACACACACACACACACACACACCAAGTCGTGGAACATGTTGTACTAAAGCAAACAGCGTGATGCATCTCCTGTATAAACAATCCCTTTTTAAGAAAATAGGAAAATACGTGCACTCTGCAGCAGCTTTATACCATCAACACCTTCGGTACATTTACTGAAAAGCTTGTTTGGTGACCTTGGGTTGACCGAAGTGTGTGGGAGCTGATTTTCGCCCTGTACACTTTACTGTTTTATTCTACCACTTTTTTTTTTTTTTTTTTTTTTTTTTTAGAAGTAAAACATTTTTTATTTGAACTATCACTAGGAGTCTGACAGCATGGCTTACAGCCACGGGACTTTGTGGATGATTGGTTAAGATGTCATGAGATACAGATCACCAGGAGCATCCCTGGTTCGACTCCAGCTGAGGACTTTCCGTGTATGTCCCTCTCCCTTACTTTCCTCCCTGTCTCTATTGTCTCGGCTGTCTGGTATTATAATATAAAAAGTTATCGCCGGCTCGCACTGCAGGTCAGCTGTTTCGGATGAGTAAAATTACAGTCTACAGCTGGCAAAATGCTTTGAACCCATTATTATGGAAGCTATTACTTTTCATCTGCGTAAAATCATGGTGTGGAAAGATTAATTATGCCTTGGAATGGTAATGATGTCTGTCAACAGGGTAATTTGACAAGAATTCACTGGGAGTCTTCAAACTGAATGTGATTGTGTGACCACTGGAGGTTCAGTGTGAGGATTAGCGGTGGTGATTGCGTTTTAGGACGACGGATTGGGAAAAGGACCTTTTTTTTTTAAACAGTAAAATAAAATGACATCAATGGAGCATGAATACATAAAGACAGCAGTAATCTAAAACAATAACAGTATAAAGTGTGAGTGACCTCAGGGGGGGCCGGCCACGGGGTGAACTCTTGACCTCCCGCAAACAAAGTCATCACACGTTATCACGACTCCACACACCATTGCTCCAGAGAGATAATGTCACAGAGCGCCCCAGCCACCTCAGATCTTTCACATCAGCACCCTGGTGCTCCAAAACACTATGGCAACTGCTAACACTCGTAATCTCTCCTGGGTGTGTGATGCAAACAGGGCTAATATGTTTGAAGAGACAGCAGTGATCACATTTCCAAGTGACTTCCAGCAATCCTGCTCGGATAACCGAATGGCGAATGTTCTCAGCAAACCACAATCCCGCTTTCTAAACACTTGATCCTAAGATGACAAGCACCGAGTGATCTATTATGTAATACTCTCCCTTTCTCCGCCACTAATCAAAACTAGAGCAAGTTCTCTGGATGAGATTTACGTGTCTTCCTCGTGCCTTTGCTTTCACAGCACTGAGGAGGGTGTTGTTACGTATACCTGCATGTTCATAACACATGATCCTAATCAAATGAATCCTAGCACATACTGACAGCAGGAACTGCAACAAAACAGCAGAGGTCACTGAGTGGTGAGGGGGAAAAGGCAACACAGAGAATAAGAGAAGGAGGCTGTGGAGGGAATATGGATGAACATGATAGGATGGTTATGTAACAGCGTGCATGTAACATTCAATGCACATACATCACGATGCGGTATAGCCGTGTATGGTACAAATGTACCAGCGCCGCTTCAGAGTTGAAGCCAAACATGTTGAGAGTGACACATTTATGAAGCAATTCCTGTCGCTAACAAAGGACTGAAGCATTATGCGAATGTTGTGAAGCCATATTAATGCTTCTCATCTCCATCTTCCCCTGTTTTCTTCCTCTGATTTCTTTCTTCATCCCTCCCCCATTAATTCCCCCGTCCCAGACTAAACCAATCGGCTGTCACCAGGCCTTCATTCTTTACCATGTAGGTCTCCCTTCCCCGCTGTTTTTTCCCGTTACACACACATACACACATAGACATACACGCAGGGCCTCCTCTCCTCTTTGTGACCTTGACTGGCTAGCACTCCAGGGCTTGTTCTTTGCTTCTCCCTCTCCCTCTGTCTCTCTTGCTCACTCCATCTTTTCACGCTCGCCTCCACTCTATCGTCTGCCTCTCGACCTCTTGCTTTCTATCACTCTTCCCCCGGCCGGCTGATGTTAACCAGCACGGTTCCTTTTCCTTCCTTCTCCTCCCCAAGACACAGAAGAGACAGGGACAGACGACGGCAGAGAAAGGAGAAGTGAAACACCTCCCCCTCCTCTGCGATCCAGCAGGCTGCCACGGTCCACAATAAAAATAACTCCAGCTCTATAAAGGTGTATCAACAAGTCTGCTATACAGATCATTATTTCTTATTGTATATAAAACACAAAACTGTGCTTAAGGCAGCTTACAACATTATATTAAATGATTGTATACTGCTAATAAATAAAATAGGGTAATGAAAATAAGACTAATGAATGGCTAATATAGTATTTGTTTTTAGTCAAAAATACAGTATCTTACATCTCTTTATGTTATACAGGAGCAATGTTTCAAACCAGTTTGCAGGTTTATCAATAAGAGGCTATTACTTTTTTTCTTTATTTGATTTTCAAGTGTGATTAGACTTCCTTTTCCACCAGGGAGGGTGACGAGCTCGCTCAGTGGAACAGAGAAACAGCAGGTCCAAATCCCTGTTTCATTGCAGGTGTTCCTACAAAAGCATCTAATTGCTTCCACTGCAGTATTGTTGCCTGTTCCTTTGACTCCAGTGATCCTTGAGATTTTCCAAACGGCTTAGTTGACAACATTCATCTGTATAATAAATTGGAGCTGTTAACCGTTTGACTATCCATTCAAAGCTAAATAAACTTAAGCTCAAGTGACGGAGTCATCTATTAAATGTCAAACAGGCTGATTAAGCGCTCTCTGCAATTACGCCATTCCGATGCCAATTCATGCACCTTACATATCGCACAGTCTCCGCTGTGGCTGTGTTCACTTATCTGATGCTCAGGAACTGCTGCATTTAATTCAGGCTTTGCTGTAAAATATGACATTTTCATCTACTCTGCATCTGACATCATTGCCGAAAACTGACAGGACAACAAAAACAGCTCAATGCAGCTTCATTCTTTAAACAATGTTAGGTGAGAAAATAGAGGCATTCATGAATGAATATTTCCAGTAATCTTTCTTTTAAGTTTGATCACAGAAAAATAGACTTGTTGAATGCAGCTGCAAAGGCTGCAGCGATTCCTTTACTCCCAGCATCCAGTTCTTTTTCAATTCATCTTGCTCTAAGAGGCATGGACATTACAAGACTGCCACAGCAATCCCCACAAATAATTTCCCATCCCACATTAGTAAAACAGCCATGAAGTAGAGGGACATCATCAATTTCTACAGGGCAATAATAACAAAGAGGTTAGGAACTCACAGTCTTCTGCTGACACGTACACTTCACACCACGTTAAAGACTCCCCACAAATTCACCCCATTTTCCATTTAATTTCCTTAGCAGTTAAAATCCTTTGATGTATACCACGAATTGTCAGACGCCACAAAGTTACACCATGAACTGTCAAAACACTGGGCGGAATGGGGGCCTTTTCATTCAGAGGTGACTACGGTAAATCAGACGTATAAATGCTCTGACCATGATGTTGAAAATTGTAAGAGGCGTGTGCTGACATGCAGCTACAGACCAAATCTAGCTGGATTATTTCATCTCAACAATAGTCTACAGTTTATACAGTGTTAGCAGCTCTGTGAGGTGCTTTGAACTAAATGCTCATCAGCTTGCTGACATGTTCACAATGACAATGCTAAACACTGATGTTTAGTAGCTATTCTGCATACCATTTTAATCCAACATGTCAGTATGCTAGCGTTTGCTAATAATAAACAAAAAAAAGCTGAGGCTTGAAATTTCTTTTTCATTCATTCAGTATAAAGCAAACTGAAATTTGACGTGATAATGATGCTAGTGGATCATCAAATTCATCCAATGAGCGAGCTCCTGCTATAGTAAAAAAAAAAATCAGGGTTATATTTCGTAGATGAAGCCTGCTAACCGCTAGCTTCTCTAGTTGAAGCAACTTTAGCAATGACAGCACCATAACAACAGTGCAGTCTATTTTCTCCACACGCAAACCGCGATCAAAAAGCCACTCATAGCCACAAATAATGCTCAGAACAGCACCAAACGTCATCGACAGTACAAACAGAGTCCCAGCACACAATACGAGGCATCAAACATATGTTAGCTTAGCCTGGTTTCTGTTGAAAATAGACAAAAACAACTCACCCACTCCTCCAGTTATACTGTAAGTTACGCTGCAGCAACTTTCCGCGTAGGCACAGACGTGAGAGACGGACTATCAGCACAAACATTTCAGCGGCCACCGGCAGGCCGCGCTCACACTGCCACTTTTATCCTCCATTTCCTTCAGCTCGTATTCAGTAAACTCAAACTGATAGTGGTGTCCACATAGACTGTAAAAAGAGGATGTCCATCGAAATGAAACTAGTCCGTACCGTGCGGTCCCCGTCCGCGGGTGTCGCGTGGAGGCGATACTTTACGGAGTGAAGTAGAGTCCCGCAGCCCAAGGATGAAAATGTGTGATTATTATGAAATGCAGTCAAAGTTCCTATGTATCTTGCGTTTATAAAAGTTATTATCTTGTGTTCACAGGGAAATGAACGGAACTGGGCATTTCTAACTTTAGATATTTGCGGGAGAAAATCACGCAAACAAGCGCGAGATTAGACGTGACGTCACACGCGAGATCAAGGACGACGTTTGTTGCCGGAAGAGACTGCCTGTAACATCAACATAACATAACATAGTGAAGCAGACATCAACACGGCTGAATTTATGCAGTTTGAGAACAACAACGACTGGTTTCATTTCGATGGGCGCCAGTTTGAGACCGAGTTTACCGAAGATGAGCTGAAGGAAATGGAGGAGAAAAGTGAAAGAGGGACAACTGCCCCGTGGAGTCTAATGCTGGGGAAGTGAAGTGGTCATGTGTGGTCAGTGCCTGCCAGTGGAAGTCGGACTCGGGTGTATTTTGTCGGTGCCTGGACGCGGAAAGTTGCTGCTGCATAACGTATAACTGGAGGAGTGTGTAAGTTGATTTGGTCTCTTTTCAATAGAAGCAAGGCTAAGCTAACAGATGTTTGATGCGTCGTATTATGGGCTGGGACCCTGTTTGTACTGTTGATGACGTTTGGTGCTGTTCTGAGCATTATTTGTGGCTATGAGTGGCTTTTTGATCGCGGAGAAATAGACTATGCTGTTTGTTATGGTGCGATCTCTGCTAAAGTTGCTACAACTAGAGAAGCAGACATTCATCTCTGGAGGAGGGGGGGGGGGGGGGGGGGGGGGGGTGTCTAACTCGGTGTCACGGTCCGTTGGACCATGGGTTAAATATACGCCGGAATATCCCTTTTAATTAATCATGATAGCTTCTGTTGATGTGACATTTTGAGGTTACTGACTTCTCTGGGAAAATGCCAAAAACAATAAGCTCCACCTGAGGAACTCTCACAGTACAGACTCCATATGCCAAACTTAAGTCATTTAGATTGGTAGCCCTGGCCAGAGTTTTGGACCCTGGCCCAAATCCGAGGCCAGCATCAACCTAAATCAATAGTGAACCTGGCGGTATTACTATATATCATATTCAAGTGGTAGATAGTGTGGGCTGCCAGACAGACTACAGGACCACACATCAAATAAATTTAGGGAAATTTGTCCCTGACGCACAACCTCTGTCTCCAGACTTTGCACCACAAAAAGAAGAGATAACAAAAATGTCAACATACGGGGAAATAATACTTTATGCTACTGAACAAATCAGTGACGCTCTACGCTGATTTCTTCATTATGGAAGATGAAGAACTGGACAAAGCAATATATGCAAGACAAGAGTCCTGGGGTGACATTGCTCCACCTAGAGAGGCCATAAAGCTGGATTACTGATCCACCTCTTGTTGTCACTTATATAGATCAGGGTGATTACATGCATAATACATGAAGCCAGCCAAGCACAGTTTCTCTCTCTGAACATGCCTCCCCAAATCTAACCTGTACCTGAATCATTCTCCCTTAATGCAATCGATCAATAAAGGCATCAGCTCCTGTCCAAGAAATGTATTACAGTCAGTTCATCAAAATGGTCATCAATAGATGAAGCTGGAAAGCTTTTCATTTACTGGTCCCCTGCTGTCTAACAAGCTGAAAACTACACTGTGGTCCAGCTGGAAAGAAACCATTCAGTTTTCTGGCTTCAGCTGAAATTCCTGTTGAACTGGGAATAGAAGTAAATCTCCCATTTCTGGGTAGCACTGACATTTCACAAGTAGGGACGGTCTGTCTTCTTGCCTGCCTGACAGATCTTTCACACTTGTTGGTAGTTGTTACAAAGGAGAAACACACTCTCTAAAGCCACATACAAACCCAATCAACTCGTAAAATATCACTAAAATTAAGTATGTAAGAAAGCCATTGTTGTAATTCAGAGAGAAAGATTTAGACTGATTAACAGAAAATTAATCAGAATTACTGTTTAATCATTTCTGCCATTTCCAATGAAAATGTCACATTTGCCTTTCAAACATGATGATTTGACCAAAACAAAGCAGACTGAATATTTCTGACCATTGGGTTATTGGTTGACAAAAGTCCCAATAACATCCTGGGATTTAAGCAGACCTTTTTTTTTTCTTTTTTTTTTTAACCATTTTCTGACATTTTAGAGAAAAATTTATAAATCATTGATTGAGAAAACTGTTGCCAGGTGAATTCATAATGAATGTAATCATCTCTTTCTTTCTTTTTGAGTCAGACTGTGTTCCATTAGTCACTGGTTCTACATCTTTGTAGACGCTCTGAAATCGCTGTTCAGCTTACATAGCCTAAAGGCCTAAAGCATTTAGTCTCAAAAAGTTAATTCCTCCTTTTGCCAAAAGCAACAGAAAAGCGATCGATGCAATGGCCATCACAAACTGGAATCTTGTTTCTGTTATTTTAAGCTTTGTGATAATTTTATTTGTAAGTCTAATTGGTTTACTGATTAGTCACAAATGACATGCAATCTTAGACGAACGTGCCTACTAAGTGATTTAGTGTTTTAAAATATCATTTTTACGATGAAAGCTTGGTGTACGTGAGCTGGATGGTTTGAATATCTACAAGTTGTCTCTTAATGGCCTACAATCAAACCCTGCAGGGGCTCACATCATCAGTAAGTAGTCTAAAAAGTTGCTGAATGTTTTCCAGTGGGTTTCAATAATGAACCATTTTGCTGTCACACTAAATCACCCCTAACCCTCACTAAACAACTTTTTTTTCTGTATTTCGTTCATATTGATCAAAGAACCATATCCAGTCTTATTTCAGATGTTTATTTGACAGTTGCCAGCAGTTTCTGTGGTTGTCAGACTCACATATGATCAACCTGTTTGTCCTCACTCCCCTTTAATCCTCTGAGGCCATAATCGATATGTCCCTGGGAGACCTTTTTCCCTCTCCCTGCCACTCCACCTTGAGACGCAGTGTGAATTTAAAGGCCACAGCCGTGTGGCAAGGGAAACACCCGCTGGAAAGGAACACCCACTCACTCAATCAATTCAAGGCATATAAATCAACCACTGAGTTCCTTACTTAAAAGAGTAGCCCATAACACGCTACTCGTAATTTTAATATTTACAGTCCATTAATCCAGAGACACAACCTTTTGTTTTAACATAATCATTAATTCTAATGACAGGTTACAGGTGCATTCACTACACACCATCTTGCTTTTTAATACGTCACACTAATGCTCATACCCAGTCCTCACCAACACCTGCTCTTAACCTGGATAGTGAAGTCTGAGACACCACACTGTCTATATCCCTCTTTGTCCCTCAGCAAGAAAAAAAGTAGCTAGCAGCTCTGTGAGTTGCTGCTTTGGCTCAATTGTGCTTTGAGGTAAATGTTATGTTATCATGCTCATAGTGACAATGCTAGTGTGCTTGTGTACTGTTTACCATGTTAGTTTAACTTGTCAGCATACCAGCATTTGCCACACTAATCATAAGGGACAGCTGTCAGTGGCCTCATGTCACTGGTGTTTGATCATTTTTGACCAAACGATGGTGCTATTCAAAAAATTCATCAAATGGAGAGCACGAGTGTTTGTGGCAATAATTAAATGTGACAATTGAATGTTTGTTTGTTTTTTAATATATTTTTGGGGCTTTTTTGCCTTTGCAGTGAGGACTATAGCCTCAACACATGGGGCGGGTGCTCTACCAACTGAGCTAAACACCGCCCCGTTACAATTTAATGTTAACTCACCTTCCTGGGTTCTGAAGCACAGTGAGCTAAAACCACATCCAGTCGCTGTTTACTAGAAATAACCATCTCAAAGCTAGTTTCAACTGAAAGACAATAGTGTCTAAACTAGCTAGCTTAGATAAACTAGCCTACTTTAAAGGGATAAATTCGCCTATTGCCGTAATCACTGTAGGTTCATAACTTTAATTATCGGTGCATGCTGTTTTTAGATGGGCGGGGCAGAGACGTGAGCTGCTCAGCGAACACAATGGTACAGGTCCCCTGTAACTCATCAAATAGGCTACACACAATCTGACAACTCCAAAACGCTCTCATGGACAAATTGTAACCTGCACATTCGCCACACTATAAGCATGTAAAATTATGTAACATGTGTCTGGAATGTTACTGCTACGCATTTGCCTTGAAAACAAATCTGTCTTGTATTGCTATACATTTTTTGCTGAGCAGCTTGTGTCTCTGCCCCGCGGATCTCAAAACAACATGCACCGATAATTAAAGGTAGGCCTAATAGGCGATTTTGCTAAAATGTTTAACTGTCCCTTTAAAGGCAGAAAATCCCAGTATTTCAACTTTGTCTGATTCTACTAAAGTTTTCACTGTGAACTTGGCTCAGTTGCCATATAACTTGCTAATTGGTAAGCTAACTGCTAGCATTATACAGTCCACAACCTGTAAACTAGTTAGCAGTTGCTGTGATAACAAGGTCACCGGCCACATGACTACAGGGACTTGTGTGTCCATTAAATAAACATATCCCTTTAATATTTGTACTGGGAGTCATTCATTCTGTGGAGGTCAGACTTTAAAGTGACCTCACTGAGCGTCCAGTTCAACCACAAAAAGAAAAGAAAAAAATGGAGCATTGTTGTAGCCTACAGACTGTGTGTGAAGCCATATGGGTTTTTATTTCAGACCACACAGTCATAGTCTGCTCTCACTGGCATATTGTTTTACTAGCCACGACCCCCTCCTATCCACGGATGCTGCTGCTGCTGCTGCTGCTGCTGCTGCTGCCACACATCCCCGTACAGTTGTTGTCCGTGTGTGGTGAGATCACATTATCTCACATCACAGTGAAATGAAAAAAAAGAAAAAAGAAAAGAAAAGAAAGGCTCCTCCCACTCTGCCTTTTGCTCTTTCACACCCCTCCTCCTCCTCCCCCTCCTCCCCTCCCCGGAGCTCGGTAGCAGCAGGTGTTATTCCCGTATAACCTGAAGATTTAGGTGGTCATTAGCATTACCTCTTAGCCCCGGAGAGTTATTTATGCTTCACGGCAACAGCAGGGGGACACGAGTCGAGTGTGTTTGTGGGCACCCGAGGAGAGGAGGAGAAATCACGCCTCAAAAACACGTGGGAGAGATTACTCAAATATGCCTCCTTTGTACCCTCTGTACCCCTCTCTCGCTGCTGCACGGCTACCCAGCCCCGATAGTAATAAACTGCAGCCCATATCGTTAGTATTTGTGCAGGATGTCGGAGGCTGTAAAGCCCCATTAACAACCTATAGAAGACTTGGGTTTCATTGTAGCTAAAGGCTTTGACCTTGTGTTATGTTGCCCTTTTAAGTAGGCTATTGTAAATGTCCACAACACTAACAAGACAAGCCTGTGCACACCGGGATTTTTAAAAAAAAATTATGCACATGACAAAGTGGTATTGTCTACAATAGATTCACAATTAATCGTTCACGGTGCATTGCAATAAATGCAGGATTGGGCAAATGATAAGCATCCTCCTAGGAGGCAATTAACTGCACTGATATTACATAATAACAGCCCACACTTTCCATCAACATCACCGGTCCTTTGCCAAAGAATAGGGCTGTTTAAAAAGAGGGTGACAGTACATCCCCACCTTTTTAATGTCAGGCAGTCACCTCAAAGAGAAGCAGCGGGTCACAGATGAAACACCTTGAAACTGTCAGGATGCTCTTCGCAAAGAGTGGCAATTCTTAACTGGATCTTACCTTTGCTATTGTCCTCTTCCCTGTTCAGATACATGGCTGTTATTTCACTCCGAGGCTGATGCGATGCGCCTTGTCTCAGTTATTGTTGGTACTCCTCTCTGGCGTGTATCGTGAACTCCGCTGATGTGGTTTGTAGTAGTAGCTGTTTGTTGTTTTGTTGCTCCTCAACAGCCTCTCCTCTCCTCCTAGTGGATAGGTAGGCTAGCCAGTTTGAGAATCTCTCTCTCCCTCTCCCTCTCTCTCTCTCTCCCTCTCACACACTTACTCTCCCTCCCTCTCTCCCTCCCTCTCCCTCTCACACACTTTCTCTCTCTCTCTCTCTCTCTCTTTCTCCCTCTCTCTCCCTCCCTCTCTCTCTCTCTAATAACCACCGGTTCACTGTGGCTCAGAGGACAAAATGGGGAAAAGTGACTTTTGCAGCTGGGTGAAGAAGTCCTCCCCGCCCGTTTGATCTTACTGCCACTCGCATTGATTTCTGCATTGATTGATCAGTTTAAGATATTGCTTTACATGTAGGCTGCCCAGAAGTGCAGTGACAGCCCCCTAACAGGGCTTACTGTAAACATGAGCTGATGGAAATATTTGAATGAGGCATAATGAAAAATATCACATTGGGATTACCTATTCATTTATCAGTCATGAATTAATCTTAATGCTAATAAAGAGTACTGGGCTATATATCAGCAAAATGTCATTATGTAGAAGTGTTATAATATCATATAGGCTATACTGTAATGCATTTTTCTAATTAAAGTGGTGTTAAATTACTTATTATTCACAAAATGTAACATAAAATAAAACAATAGAATTATAGAGGCTGTCATGATAGAAAGTGCTTTATTACGCCTGATTCATGAATAGGTAAGTAGCATGTTAATGTTGGTCCTGGTTGGTTTATGTGGAGCTAATTTTAGCTGTACTGCTGCATGAAATTCATCATATTTCATGAGATGAAAAAAATTAATTACCAACTATTTTGGTAAGTCATTTACACAAAAGACCAAAAAGTGACTAGTTCCAGTCACTGTGAGGTAAAGACTTGCGGGGTTTTGTCTGATTTACATAATCACAAAATGAATATTTGGGCTTCAGGCTTTTGTTGAGATAAAAAAAAAAAGACATATGAAGTAAGGCCATAGTAACAAGCACTATAAAACAGTACAAGTAAATCATACTTACTCTCAGTACTTGAGACAAATTGACTTAATTACGTGCCATCCCCGTAACTCTTACCACAATATAGATAAGGCAACAACACGCTGTTGTCTGACATGTTTTAATGACTCAGTTAATAAAGCCTGATGATCGCTCTCTGCTCTAGCATCACTGAACACTGATATAAAGAAGAACCCATCTGGTCCTGTCACTTGCCCCCATGCCCCCCACCTGCTGCTGTATATCCATATCCATATCCATATCCCCCTTCCCTTATATACAAATGGGCATCAGATGGTGTTGCATTCAGGGCACTGTGCAAGTTTATCGACCACATTATTAGGCATAGGCCAGAGATTAAGAGCTCTCAAGGAGTAATTGGGTGTGTCCTCTGCCAGGTTTTGATGCAAGGTGATGTGGCTGCAGTGGAAATACTCCCCAAATTAGATGCAGAAATGAGATGTAGATTATTTTACCACTCAGTATTCAGGCTGTCTTACATCACACATAAGCAGCCCTGTAAGTGGAGAAGGAACAATTTGTCCATGACCTTGACTTAGTCCTAGAAAAATCCAGTCAGAAGGCAATTTAAAACACTTTCTTCAATCATTTTTCCTTCTTGTTCTCAGCAAATTTCCAATTTGTGGTGGGACTTCTTGTTACTTTTAGCTGGTAGACTGAGACATGGGGTATTATAAAACAAATGGGATAAGTTAACCATAGCACAAAGCCATACTGGCATTTGGTAGAAATGGTTATAAATACAAGTAATGTAATGTCTTTATTGCACTTCACAGCCTTTTGGTAGTGCCTGGGTAATAAATATTCAGGTTTTTCTTACACGCTTTGCAAAACAGAAAGCTAATATCCCATTCAGTCATGTGACTCTCTGATATCGCAGATTACAATTCAATAGGATATGAGTAGAGCTGCACTGTAGATGCAAATGCAGCGAGCATTTGCAAAACCACAAGTAACAGTTTGCCTGCGTTTTGTCAATAGAGCCGGGAAGGTCATTTGCTCAAAGCATCCTGCAGTGATTTCCATTTGATTATATTTTGTTTTGCACTGCGCTCCGTGCTATTTGCTCACTATTGAGAATCTTTTGCCATTTGTTAGGAGAATTCTCTGCAGACTAATTTGACCACTGTCTATTCCCAGATTTTCCCCTCCTGTGCTCCCAGCATCATTGTGCCTGTCACTGATGCATCTGTCTCCACTGGTATCTATAAATACCCCCTTCTCTCCCCTTCAAAAACCTGATTCCCATTGATTTAGCGACCTATATACACATCACCACTATCCCCTCCCTTCCTCCGGCTCTCTGCTCCTTCTATCGATGGTCCTTTACTGTCCCCACCTCTTGATTTCCCCTTCACCTCCATCAGTCTCTCCCTTTCAGCTCAACTTTGGCTACTACCTCTTCCTGCACCTTCTCCTCTCCTCTCCCAAGAAAGCATGGAAAGCTAATAATAGTTCATGGTGGAAGCTTAAGTCATGACACATGAAAGGGATTTGAAGGTGCAGAAAACAGTGGCTGGTGCTCACTCCTATATTTCAAAGTGTTGTCATTAATAGTAAACTGAGCCTATGGCTAATCTCTTGTGTGTGTAAACACTGGAGTAGATGGCGTGATGAAAGGAGTCTTCTCTCAAAGAGCCACAAAATTCAATCTGAATCAGGCTGAAATAAGATCTGGGCACAACAGACGTATAGAAAGACGGCAGTGTGTGTGTGTGCGTGTAGGGTTATATGAAGGTGCTATGATGTAATTATGCTGCAGGGAGCTGCAAAATAGCACCTTGGAAACTAAAGCTATAAACAGTTAACGTTGAATACATTGCAAACAGCAAAGGATTAATAAAGAATAACCCTGTCACAGCATCAGTTCTGCTGAAACGTGCAGGAATCATGTGGGATTTACAACCACAAATATTCAGCGAAAGCCTCGCCAAGATTATATAATATTCCATATTCCTGTCTGTCGTGCACCTCACAAACACACAGGAGCACAGCGTTTATCAAGAAACAACAAAGACCACAGGCAAAACAAAGAGGCACATCTGTGTATAACGTATATATCACAGCTGCAAGAGACAGGACCGAGCACGACTGAGGATAAGGCAGCTCGACAGAGAGTGAGATCGGAGTGCATGATTTACTGCCACATCCCCCAAGCTTAGCACACACCTGTAGTATATAGCAGTGTTGACACTCTTCCCACTCCCACCATGCGGAGGATCACGGCTCTACCGCGACCCCACAGTGACACCTGGTGGCTCGGCAAAGGCAAGAAAAAAAATAATCGCCATCACAAAGAGGCTCAGCTGTTCTTGTGCCCCAAGGAGCCACAGTGTCATCCTCATACTCTTCAAAACATCGCCCTGCTGTTTGGGTTTCACAGCAGCACCGCTACAGACAAGAAAAGAAAAACACAAAGCACCGTCAGTTCTTGTGTCGTATTTTGTCACACGAGCACCAGACCTTGAAAGCAGATGCGGTGATAGAGCGTATAGAAAAAGACAAGAGGTGTAACCCTCAGCACAGACGACTACATCGGGTGATTTTGAGGACAGTCAGTTTATTGAACAGCAAATTGTGACAGGGAACACAATATTTTATGTTTTTTTTTTCTCCATTGCATTGTAAACAATGTCTCGGACTGTGTCATTCACCATATATTCATAGACACCCTCAATAACATGTTGTATATGGGGAGTGGGGGTGTGGGGTGTGGGGGTCTTTGTTTCTTTAAAGTGCTATAATGCACAATTCCTCTTGGAGGAAGAGAACAGAGGCCGTGAGGAGAGCTCAGACCCCAGAAGGCCTCCAAGGTCCCGGTTGCATTATTCATACATTGTGTGTTGTGATTGTTGATTGACAGGTTGTGTTCAGTGTTTGTTTGTTTTTTCTTCTGTTTATTCTTTTATGGTGTTGTGTGTGTGGCTTCTACTTATTGCATATCAGTGAGCTGGTTCATGAATTTTTCAGTGAATGTGTAAAGCACAAATCTTTAGATTAAAATGTAATAAACTCTTCACTATAATTATAATACATCTCAATATCTAAGTTACATTCTTATATCTGATTCATTTAAAATATGTAGGCGATATACATTTTGTGACTAACTGCTGATGGGTAACATAGTGGACACCATCACATTATGGGTCTCCTATTGTGACCTTTTGTCTCAGCCCTATGGATCAAGTTTTACAGACATAGATAAACTTTCTTACAAGACAAAAAAGTTAATTTCAATCAACATCTCCACTGAAATAAATCAGGCTTTGATCCATTTCTGCAAATGCAGCACATAGGACTCTGTCTGAGTATTGAAAGTGGGCCATGTGGTCTCTTGTGCCAAATAATCCTTTGTGCTTGCTTTGATTGTATACACTCTACTACGTCATACATTTGGTGTTTAGAGCTCCTCTGCGTTAGCCTGCACCCCCGGTTGTGGGTGCTGGGGAGAGTGGACGGCAGAGGAGTGTGACACACAGAGGGAGGGAAAGGGGAGAGAGCATGGGTCTGACAATCAAAGAGAAAAATACCGCAGTGTCACACTAAGAAGTTCACGTCAACTACAACACTACACAGTCAGACACACACACACGCACATACATAACTGAATGCACAAGGTCAGAGAAAATTCACAGCTGGGTAAAAACAAACTTGAGTTGCACAACATTTTTCAAGATTCAACCAAAACCGGATCAAATAAAAGTGAAATAAAAAAATCAAGGAGGGGTGGTGGGGGTTTGGTGTTCAAAACAAATCAGAACAATAATCTCAAAAACACAAAAAAATAGGCATTATGATCACAATAACAGCATAAATGAGATGAACTGGCAATCGGAATGTCGAAAAAACTACAACAGTAATTCATAAAGACGAGCTCACACGAGCAGGCAGGTCTTTCTTTTTCTTTTCTTTCTTTTTTTTTTCCATTTCCCCCGTGGCTCTGCTTGTCATCTGTCAACATGGCTGGAGGTGCCAGTCGATGTCTGGCAGATCTGCCGTCCCTCCCTGACCTATGGCTTTCAGTTAAGACATTGATAACGCTGTGATACGCTAGCATGTAATTCAGCCAGCACAGCCTTGGTCGTATTGCAGCTACGTCATGAGAGAAGCACCATTCAGAGAGACAGATGTCAGACATGCAGTCGGGTGTCAGCAGGTCCCTACTGGCCTTGTCCAGAGTGTATTTCATTTCCAGAGCTGTTCAAAGCAGTGCCATAGGTCGCTCAGTCAAAACTAACTACATTTGTGTCATCATCATATGATGCTTCATTTGGTCCTTGTTAATAAAACAGCAGGAATCAGGACAATGAGCCGACCCACGGACATAGCCAGTAGCTTGGGAGAAAAGGGCACCTTCAAAACACCATCCTAGATCTACACTAGTGTTCCCCTTTGCATACAGTAAAAAAAAAACCTCATCAATATGCTGCATTTAGGTTCAAATGAGGCTTGTTGCATTAAAACACGTTCCTTCATTTGATATGTCCACATCATCATAACATAAAATCACCACAATATGGATTGAGGGGGGAGCTGGAGAGGTAGGTGTGCAAATAAGCCATCATGTACAAAACAAACCATAAATCCTAAAACATAAAGTTCATATCATCTGCATATGTACAATATAGTTAAGGTGGACACTTTGACACAGAAAAAAAAAACGACACATACAAATATATAGTGCTATACTGCCAATAGAAAGGAATATTCATAAATATAACTCACTCCCACAAATGATAATACACTGAAAAGTTGCATCGCGCATTTACAGTGCAACAGTATACAACCGACGAGCTGCTTGAACGGTGGGAGCGAGGAAGGAATGTGATTGGGTAATACACGTCAAAGTCACCTTGATCTCCGGCGAGATAAACCAATGGCAGGGCTCTCAGTGTTGTGATGCATAAACACGACAGGACAGGGCTGCTTTCCCCAGCAGCTTAAAGCAAACAAAACCTCTAAAGCAAACAAGCAGAGATGTTTGGTAAAAACCATAGAACACTAAAAAAAAAACACATTGGTCTAATTTTGTGATACAGAAGGGTTTTTCATTAGCTCTTTGGGTCCCGCCACTGAATTCAAGTTTGGAGAAAATCATTTAAATAGAGTGTTAGCTCATCTGTAAACAGTGAGAATTAGGTCTGGATCTAAGGGGACATGAGCTACTCCAGCTAAGGTCTTACTCGCTCCACAGTGGATGACTGTACTCACGAGGCCTTGGCAGGTGTTGACTATTGACTATTCATCAGCCTTATTATATCAACTGATGATCTGGTATTTTAGTAAAACCGTGTTCAGCCCCTTCGGTGATGATAACTAGTGCTTTCATCTGAATTCACAATGAATCGCAGAAGAAGGAGGAGAAGGATAGACTGCCTCTGCACTGCTCTGTGGACTGAAATCTTAAAACGCGCTGCACTTTGGGACACAATCCAATCAGTGATGTCACAGCAGGTGTTTCCATCCTCCCTCACAGGCAAAACCCCTGCTGTGACATCACTGATTGGGGTGTGGCCTCAAGTGCAACACGTTTGACAATCTGAACCCTAAGAAAAAAGGAGGATAGAAGTATAGAGGCAGTTTTTTTTGTGTGATTCTGTGTGTTAAACAATGTGCACATGTACATTGGGAGTGGATAATGTCCAAATGTTTTGCACTGTCTCTTCAGTTTAGTGTGTGACCAGGATACAGAGCTGTTTCACAGAGGCAACACAGTGGAAGCATTGTGGTAGCACTAAATATCAGATGGAACCTGATCTACTTAAAAAGCCAAGGCAATCAAAGTCTGCTTGGAGCTGAATGGCTGAGTTCATTACAACCACTTACAGGAAGGGATGTGGCTTCTCAGGAAAGATCAGAGGGGGTGTGCTGTTCTCACATCAACACATACCCTGGCTCTTTGTCTGAAACAGAGGCATATATTTTACTCTTCCTCTTTGTGTACTATGTTCTTTTAAAATCTTTGTCTCAAAATATGAATAGGGTATGGGCATTTAATTTACCAATTAAAATGTTATTATATTTAGTAGATCACTCTGTTATTTAGAGGCTAATGCTGTTTGATTAAAAGTACTGCATGCAACCAAGAGGCAGTACATCTACTCTGAAAATCAAACAATCATATTCCACAAAGCATTAAAATGTAATTATAAAGTAATATTCCTTTAAAACTTCGACTGATATTTGTGGCTTAATTCCCAGAGAGCTAGCTGAGCTTGCCTACTGGAATTGTGTGTGCCACCACAGGCAGCTTGGCAAACAAAGGCTCCCTCTTAAAGAATTTCAACATTCAACACAACAAATTTGAAAACAAAAATAAATGATTGGTCGTTGCTTCGACCCATCGAAAAAAAAAAAACTTCTTTTAGAATGAGATGAATCCTCACGCAGTTGGTGTAACGTATTATGGGAGGGAAAGGCAAAGAGGAGGCGTTCCTTAGTTGTCTTTTTTAGGCAAGAAGCTGAGGATAAATTCACCGACACCCAGGAAGTAGATCACCTGGGCGATGCCAAACAGAGGTGCAATCACCAAGGCTCGACAGTAGGCTCCCTTCAGGAAGGCTCCTGGACCCTCATTACGCATGATTTTCCTGGAGAGCAAAGGAAGCCTCATTATACGAACTGAAAGATACGGCCGAGCAGTAGTCATGTGTCATGGGGAGGAACACTACACACACACACACAGACACACACAAGCAGTCTCACACATGAAGCAGCAGGGAAGACATAATGAGGTCACCTGATACAGTCAGTCACTCCACTGTAAGTGTCTTCTGTGCTCGCTCTGTTCAGAGACTGCAGTCGAGTCTTTATCACTGCAACACAAAGGTCTCAGGTGAGTATATAACGTCAAATGTCAGTGCACGCATTGCCGTGCGCTCAATTTTGAAGGTCTCGCTGCTAGTGCTCACCGTCGACGGGGTTGACGGCGACGGCGGCCGTGCTTCCCGCGAGGCAGCCTGATATAAACGACACGTAGAAAGGAGCGGGGCCATCTGCACCTCGTTTGCCCAGCTGATTCAGATTGGCGAACAGGGGGAAATAGATGATGGAGAAAGGAACATCCCTACAAAAAACAGGAAAAAAAAGACAGGTGGTCACAATAAGCATTGTTTGTTACAGCTGGTTGCTAAAACTATTGCCAAATCTGTTTTACCTGAGCAAGGTGGCACCAAGGCCTTTATACAGCCCAGCAATGCCCTTTTCACTCAGTAATTGTCTTGTGAGCTGCATGGCTGTCGGGGACTTCGTCTCCACAGTGCCTGCTGCCACCGTCTCTGGCATCAGCTTCCTCTGAGCCGCTGAAGAGCACAAGACACACAACATTTATAAGACCACAATCACGGCTGAAACCTACTCGACAACAATGACGATGATTACATTGTGATAACAGGAGGTATATGGGCAGACATTTTGAATTCATAACAGTGAGAAGACACAGGGATAAAGCAGTTGTAATCTCTGACATGACCACATGAGGCCGCTGTTTCTCTGATTTACAAAATGCACTTCATTCTTTGCCACACACACCACCATCTGGATTTCATTTCCTCTTACCAATGCGTCCAGCATCTTGGAGCTGGATTTTCAACATCTCCATAGGAGTTGTGACAATAACCTGAAACAAAGAGAAAGACTCAGGTAAGAGTGGCAACATGTGCGCAATCTGAATACATCAACTGACCTTTTCCTTTATGTGAATGTAGGTAATTTGGAAGTCCAGAATTAAAGGTTGATGAGTACTGAGTGTGTCATCCAAAACATGTCTCCAGTTAAAATCTACTGGCAACCATTAGCTAAATGTCAACACTTGTTTTTCCTCTGTAATCCACATAGTAGTAGCTAGTTAACTGGATTAAGGGTGAGATGGCCATGTTCTCAGCTGCAATCTTAATCCAAGGTCTGCTACACTTAATCTAATCACGTTCCTCGGGCTTGAAGCCTTTGCCCTCATTGACAACAAGCATTTCCCTCTGACTCACTCACCAAGCACTCTCTCAGTGTCTTATCTGATCACTCACATCTAGCTGCCAGTGTATCGCCTGCTAACAGCGGCAGCATGTCTGTAATTAGACAACATTTATGAAAGTGGAACATTACAGGTCACTTTCGGACTGTGGAGACAAACTGCAAGCATGTTTCTGCAACTACCACCTCTTGTTTAAATCGTGTCTAATTTCTTGCTGGAGGCAAAGCACAGATAAAGTAAATGAGACAACGGCTGAGGCCCAGTGGTTTGTACGTGAGAAGACGCTGATGATGCCAAAGGCGGCAGGTCCAGATGGAGAACAGGAGGATGCAGTTAAAAAGAGCGTCTCACTAACCTGGCATGTACCTGCCCCGCACCCAGCCAGCATCTCTTTGACCAGAGTGAGTTTTCTGAGGAAAAAAACAAAACAAACATAAATAAATATTAAAGCCGCAAGCGGCGATGATCGGGCCCTCGCGACTCCACGCCACCGTGGGGCATGAGGCACGCGGGGGCTGTGGTGAGAAGGGGAGAAAAACCCTGGCAGGAGCAAAAAAAACGCAATATTTCGTTCATCCACCAGGGGGCGGTAACCAGATGTAGGCAGATGAGCTCAGGGGCGGACCTTCATCACACACGTGAAGTTTCGAGCAAATCGGAAAAAGCATGAAGGAGTTATGATGAGTTGATGGTTCCTCCACCAGGGGGCAGTAATGGGATGCGTGCAGGTGTGTTCAGGGTCAGCCCCTCATCACACACGTGAAGTTTGGAGTGAATCGGACAAAGCATGAGGGAGTTATGAGCAGTTAATGGTTCATCCACTAGGGGGCAGTAATGGGATGCGTGCAGGTGTGTTCAGGGTCAGTCCCTCATCACACATGTGAAGTTTCGTGGAAATCGGACAATGTTGATGTAAAATATGCCACTTCCTGTTCCCACTAGGGGGCAACATGAGTGAGATCGCCTATGAGCATATGGAGACGTTGAGGTCGTGACCCTGGACCTGTGTACCAATTTTCATGTTGATACGAGTTCATTAAAGCCATCATAAAGCCAAACGTATTTTAATGGCGAGGAATGGTCGCCGCGTCGCCACACGGACGCCATTACTCGTAGCTTCACAGCTTTCATGATGTAGCTTCACCACCTTAGTCTGCATGTTTTAGAAGTGGAATGAAGTTGATGGGGTCAACTATGTGCCATCTGTACACGTTAAGGTAAAACCTGGCCACTTCCTGTTACCACCGGGGGGCGCTATGAGTGACGTAGGAAATTAATATATCGGGACGTTCAGGGCGGAGCTGTTATCATGTCTAGCAAGTTTGAAGCTGATCAGATAAAGTATGTGGGCGTTAGAGCTGTTCGAAGGTGAAATGGCGAGCAAACGAAAAGTCGCCAAAATCCTCAAGGCCCCAGAAGCCACGCCCTTTGACCTAGAGACCTGCGGAGCACAACTTTTGATCAGAGTGGCATCTCGGTGGTCTCCAGCCAATTTGAAGTCAATCGGACAAAATCCCTAGGAGGAGATAGATCAAACAGGTCAAAAATTCAAATCAAAATGGCCGACTTCCTGTTGTGATTTCACCATGACATAAGAGGCTTTTTTGTGCGTCTTGCCATGTTCTATAAGTCCACCAAATTTCATGCGTCTAGGTGACACACAAAGGCGGGGCTGATGTTTTGAAATTTTCTAGGGGGCGCTATTTAGCCATTTGGCCACGCCCATTTCCAACGACTTTAAAATATCAAATTTTTCGCCAGTCCTGATGTGCATGCCAAAATTTACGCGTTTTGGGGCATGTTGAAGCCTCCAAAAATGCGATCCTTTTGAGAGAAAAAGAATGAAAGAAAGAATAATAATAAACATAGCAGAAACAATAGGGCTTTCGCTGGGCGACAGCAGTCGCCGCTCGGGCCCTAAAAAAGCAAGACCAGACAAAACACAAAGCACTGTGACTGACAGCGTGAGACCTGTACAACTTTATTTCCACAGTTGGAGAAAGGAGTTGTCACCACCTGCGCTTGTGATGCTAATCTCTGTCGTCCATATCAACATGTCAGGCATGCGGCCGGATTAATAATTCACAAGGTTGAGCAGCTGAGCCAGACAAGTCAATCATTCATCAGCCTGCATGTTTGTCACCATAGTGATTGAGAAAGATGTCCCCAGAAACACTCTGGTCTATCTACGCAGTGTTCATCAGAGACAGTTGGTGCTCAGTTTCAGCAACATCGGATGATAGTTGCTCAAGTTGTGACGGGCGATAACATTACAGGCAAATTTAACTGGCTAATGCTGCTGTCACACATACAAGTAATTCTGTATTTTTAAACCAGACAATTAACAAACTCCCGTGAAATGCTGCGTGCCTCGGAGGAGATGACAGGATGGTGGAGGATTAACTGGAGGCTTGGTGAGAATACGGCCGGCTAATGTGTCAGGTTACATGTTAGTAAACACGCCAGTTAATCACAGTGTGAATGAGGGGAAGTGGGTGTGTGTCAGTCAGCCTGTCAGCACTTTCATGCCTCACCCATCCTTGGAGAGGTGATGCCTGAAGAAGTCGTTGGCAGCCAATTTGATGGCTTTCTCTGGCGTGACTAGCGTTAAGTTCACCGCCGCTCCTGGGAGGATGAAACAGGACACGGGACGAAGGAAAAGAGAGAAACAACAGAAAAGAAAAGAAAAAATAGAGGGAGAGAATGAGGCAATCCATGAAAGCTTTTTCCTGAGAATTGTCTGTCAACTGTAATCCCTCAATTTGATGTCTGCAGCGTAAAGTACTGAATCTGATGCTACTGAACACACATTGATCTCAAGAGCCTCCTGTCAAAGTGAAAAACTTACCTCGATACATCCCAAAATACCCCTCTGACCGGATGGTCTTAATAAGGCAATCTGACCTGAAAGAAGAAAACATATCAGTCAGTATCGTCCCAAAAGATTCTGCTGATTAAATAATAATAAATAATCTGTCAGTGAGTTAAAAGATGTGTTCATGTGTAAATGTAAAATACAGAAATGTCCTACATGCTGGTGTAAAGGCGACATCCATTTTGCTGGTTTTGCAAGCGAGTCTTGGCCAGGTCAATGGGAAACACACAGGTCACTCCGATCAGGCCAGCGATCCCCCCATTGATCAATTTGGCAGGCAAACTGCATGAAGGTGATGATCAAAGATGACACGACAAAGTTATGATGATATGAAAGGCCAGAAGATGAAAACAAGTACAAAACAAGTTCTGTAAGTAGTGGTTGCATATTTATCTTTACCTGATCTGCTTGTCAGCCATTTATCTCAAGCCCCGGCTGGTCAAAGTGCTGGTCAATCTGTCTGTTAGCTGGTCGGTCGGTGGTTGTCCTTGGGGTACGTTGTTTGTTACAGTAGTGTGCCTGTGTCCAACTAGGCGTGTGCAGTCTGATTACACTTCGTCCACTCGTCTCTTTGCAGGTGATGGCAGTTCAAATGAGGGTCTATCTGTAAAGACACAGCAGGTGAGATGTTCTCATCGGACAGATCCCTCCCAACATAACAGCAGATCAATACACTTGACGCACTTCAGTGACGCAGTGTTTTCACAAACATTACAACATAGATTTGCGTTTAGTGACATGATAGTCCACCACCTGAAATACACAGCAAATACAAAATTTAACCCCCAAATCAAAATCAGTTGGTAAAAGCAGTTTTCATTACAACATGAACGTTTTCATGATGAATTATTTTCTCAGTTAATAGTTTTGCCTAGAAAATATCACAAAACAGTGGAAAGTGTATCACACATAGTTCAGTAAAGCCCAAGGTGGCGTGATCAAATTGCCTGCCATGGTCACATTCAATGTCCAAGGTACAGTAACTTACAAAATCAGCATTCAAACAAAAAAGGAACAAGAGCTAGAGGTCATGAAAAACTGGAAGTGCAACCAGCTAAAAGCATGAGCTACATCATAGCAGCTTTCCTGTATTGTGATGTTAGATGAAAGTGGGAGCGTGCGGTGTCAAGGTGCAGTGTAAAAAAAAAAAAGACAATACACAGCACAGATAAAAAAAAAACTGAGAGTATATCCAGCTGATCTTTTGACTCTACTCCCAGGTGTGCTGTGGATAAAACCAAACACACCCTACAGTTACAGACAGGGTAGCAAGCAGGCCAACGCTACTGAGCCCAACTGAAACCTGCCAACGTACAAGCGGTGTTGCAGGTGAACAGTCTCACCACCGCTCCACAGCCCAAAGACATTCAGTTTACAACCACACAGGACCAAGAAAAGCAGTTAACTGTGAACTTGGAGTGAGGGAAGGTTTGTTTTTGTTTTTTTTGTTTTTTTCCTTGAAAAAGCAATTATCGAAATAGTTACTTTTTAATATCCATTCCTGCAGTTAATCACAGCGGAGCATAATGAAGTAACATTGCTGACAGCTCCCTCAAAATAGAGCTTTTAGCCATCACTGGAGAGGGATTACGTTCTGCCAAACAAATCTATCACCGCTGCAAGACACGCGTGTCCTTGACAATTCATGTTTTATGCATAAGCTCCTTCGGTGAAAAACCCGAGTCCTGAAGATGAAACTCTCTTCTCAGTTTTTTTTGTTTTTTTTGCTAAAACAATCATTTTGAGCAAACAGATGATGTCGCTGAGATGCTCCCTATTTTTGGTACAGTACAGAAAGCCCTCAGTGTGAAAAGATGCTTCCCATTTCCCCTTTCATTCTCTCCACCCCCTCCATCCACCAATCACAACCTGCCTCTGCGTGTGCAACCCGCTCCTCCTCTCTCCTCCTCCTCCTCACCGCCAGCCCTCCCTCCCTCCCTCCCCCCCTCCCCCATCGTTTCCCTCAGTCACGAGTCACGACTCTCAAATGCAGCTTTTCCTCTGTCTCACATCTTTGCTGACTTGTGGGTTTCTTTGTAAAGTGTATATGTGTGCGTAACCTTGTGTGACTCCTATATCGCTAATACCTCGGGTGTCTCTGCGTGGATGTTTAGGTTTCTGATGATAACGGTATCTCTCTCGCCCCATGAACGCAGCTGCGGTGCGCCGTGTTTAGTTTGGATGGTGACTTGAGGCCCTCGCTGGCTGCTCCAGAGGTGAAGGAGGGAGGAGGAGGAGGAGGAGGAGGAGGGATCTCTTGTTGGCTAGGTGCTCTCCTCTCAGCTCTTCATACTTTTCGCAGCTCACCTCCAATCGCTCACCCCCCTCTGACTGTTCTTCAACCCCACTGTTGCTCACCCAGCTGGGGCCCTTTAACCCACTTCTTGCAGGCTACTTTTGTTTCCCTGTTTCCTGCCACTGACTTCCTCGAGAATATTCACAGAACATGTAACTCTACAGTCAGCACTCTGGCTTCTCTCTGAACCACCATCTGCAGAGACCTATGTGCTCTGTTAGGACTGGGAGGGAAATGTATGGGATGTAACCAGCACTGCAGTCCTCCATGAGTCACTCATCATCATCAAACTGACATCTCTCTCCTTCTTTACCAGGCCCCGGGGCTTCACTCTCTCTCGCCCACATCTAAAACCATACAACTGTGTCCACACCAGTCACCAGGGCATGTATTTGACCCTCCGTCACAGCCTGGCTGCAGTGTCTCGTCGTGACAATTGGAGTCTGTGTGGAAAACAACTGTCTCCAGTGTGCAGTGTCCACAGCACAGTGGCATCGCTCGTCAACCAAATCTCCAGAGGATTTATCTTAACTCTCGCAGCACGAGGAAAAATAACAAACTGTCAGGAATCTACAGGGGAAATGGTTAATCCTTTTCTCCAGCCAACACGTCGGTCATTTCATTTCATTCTTTGATTCTCTCAGCTACTATAGGAGCGGAGTTACCTCTGACCAGACACAATGAACATGACAAAAGAGTAAAGTGACTAGAAAACTTCTTTCTCAGAGTAGCCACAGGGGAATCTAAATAAATATCCTTCTTAAACTCACACACACACACACACACACACACATACACATACACATACACATACACATTCACCCAGAGGTTATATTTTCAGTTTGTGCCTCTGAAGCAGATAAGAACTGATGAGTAAACAATAGACAAGGTTATTGTGCAACTTTCAGAACCTTGAACCCAAAACTTAAATCAGACACTGGAGCTGCTTGATGAAAGAGTTAGAGCCTGGAAACTGACAGATAACAGCTCTGTCCTGACCCTTGCTCGTCGTTTCAGCTTGGCCAATGAGGCAATAAACACTGCCTTGCTGACAAATATATATCTGTAGGATGAACCTTGTCGGTGAGGGCACATGCAGTTCTGCAAAATAAGGTTTTAAAATTCCTTAAAAAATCTATAATTTGATTGTTTTTTTGTTTTTGTTTTTTTAAATAGCACAGGTAACTTATAACTACTTATAAATGACTAATAGCCCTGCAACATGTAATGTTATTCCACACAGATGGGGAACAGGGTTTGGCAGCATAGTAATTTAATAAATGACATCACATGTAGATGCAATCCAGTGATGTGATAATGTAATAACATACCAAAGAGGAAAATGATGTAAAATATTAAACTATTCTTACTGTCTTAGTGTCTTTTAATTCTCCAGGGAAAAATGGCTCAGTATTCCAGTATCAGATGAATAATATGAAATGAAACACATAGTATCTTGTATGCACTTTTGGACAATGTGAATGTAAGGCCAACATTATGATGAACATAACCCAAATTAGTGCCCAAATTAACTTAATTCATTTATTAAATGATGAAAAAAAGAAATAAATCTAATATTGAGGCCCTTCCATTGGCTCAGTCCTAACAGCAGTGGCCCTTGTTGGGGATACACTAACTGACAATAGTGGTTCACTGCTATAGATAAAAAATTAACTGTGTGGGGGGCAGCAAAGTATGCATGTGTAAAGGCATGTCTCAATCACAAAAAGATGAATAAAACCCTGCAGACACAAAAGAAATCTGGTGACCTGTCTGTCCCAGTTTGTTTACTATGCAAAACTCAATGCAAATTCTGCTCCTGCCACTAAAATCAGCCAGAGAAAAAATGTACCTTTACTTGGCTGCCTCTCTGTGCTCAGGAGCCAAACGGAGTAAAGGTCTTGCTGACTAAATGACAGTGAGTTTGGTGATTGATCAGAGGCTGTGAGTCTCTGTAGTGACAAAGCACTGTTGTAGTCAGCACTCAACTCACGTGACCAGAGGACAGTTACGAAATGAATATCACACGGGCCCTTCCTCATTAGAGAAGAGGCTGTTGTTACTTACCAGTCCATCTGTCTCACATGAACTGGTTTGATTAACTTACACAGGCTGTGAGCTGATCCACAGAGGATCTGCAGCACTGTGGCCTGTTTCAGAAACAAGTGTGTTCCTGCAATCCTCCATCAGATGTCATGAACTTCTCTGAGCTGTAAGAGCACAGAGGTCGGATCAAATATAAAACTCAGTCTGTCCACTGTCGCGTCGCCTCTGGAGACATTACTGTTCTTCATTGCTGGGTATTATTTAAGTCTACTGTGCTAGAATAATACTATGTGCTAGTATTACAGATGGCATACTTTCAGCTTGATATTGTAGCCGACCCGTGTATTATTTGTGAGATATTTGTTGCATCGATTATTTAGAGAAGGATTCAGTTTCCCACAGTCCATTCACGAGCAGCTCTGTCTCTACCGTCTTCAAAAAACCTGGCATCTACTACGTCATCATGCTTTTTAATAATAACGGTTTATAAGATGTGTGCTATTTTTGGACATCTACAGCACTGCGGAAACAAGGGATGAATTTTTTTGTGGTGTCACAGATAAATCTGATTACTATTCCCTCTTCCCCACAGCATCAGGATTATAAACCTAATACCTACTTATGAAAGCTCTCTCGCAATCTCCATTTACAATCGGTGGAGTGAGAGTTATGATCTGTACATGGCAATGCATTTCCGCTGCTTGTAGCGTGCTTGTACGTACTGCAGCCATTACACCTGCACAGTTGTGCATTGTTGTAAGCATTGGCTGCAGATCAGAAATAAAATGGGTCTAACATTTAGCCAGGAAAAAAACGTCCTTCCTGTGCAGAGAGGTGGTGTAGAGTTTAGTCCCTCCTGACATGATCCGAGGTATCCCTGATGGCTAAGCCTCTTGAATAAACTGGGGGGGTTTCTCTTGTATCTCTTGTTTTGCCTTCATCTCATCTTTCCTGCAGCCTAGATTGGGAAATAATAACACATTGTATGTTAATTTACCTTAGAAAGAAAGCCAAATGTAGTATTAAGGCATTTGGTTACAGTGTTCAGGTTTCAGATGAGGCCTTGGTACACAGTGTGAGGACACACAGAGGAAACATAGTGTCTACCCAGCATCTAACATTTCCATTCAGTGCACATATACCAGTGACATTTACCAGTCCTAGCCCTTGGGATTTTAGCTATACACGCTTACTCCCGACGCTGACTGAATAAATATTCTACACAAGGTTGTTATTTTTCCTTTGAATGGAAGTAAAGCGATGTTTTAACCATTGCAGCCAAAGAGGTGCAACATTTCAAGTGGAAAGCACCGCATGAGTCACCTTACACCCAAGAATGGTTGGCTTCATCAATTATTACAACGCTGCAGGGATGCTTTATTACTGCTTGGCCCCATGCTACCAATACATGATAAGCTGCAGAAAAAAATGTAGGAAAAAACATGCATTGTTGCAAAATTGCATGTTCATGTTACATCTTACTCAATAGTGAAATGTTCCCTTATGTGAGTGTGAGGCCTCAGCGGGGATGAGGAGGTAAATACTGTAGAAAAGTGGGTAAAATGTAAATGGCCTCCAACATTGAGCAATAATAAGGATTTAAAAGGTTTAAAAAAAGAAAGAAAGAAAAAGAGTCCATGTTACATTAGCTTGCTTTTCTGGTGTAGCCTAATAACCAGGTGTTAATGTTTAGCTGTGACTCGCCTGTCAGATGTGAGTAGCTTCACTTTTCTCTACCAATGGAGAAAAAAAAAGGAGGTGGGTACAGTTTAAGTGGGTTTACCCTCCACTACCAACATCCAGCCCACATGATGACTATTACACCCCCTCCACCAGCAGCAGCAGCAGCAGCAGCAGCAGCGCCGCCTCCTCCTCCTCCGTGCTGCTGGGCGCCAGACGCCGGTAGCAGGCGGCCGCGGTGGTCTCACACAGGTCGGGAACATTACGGTAACTCTCCCGGTAATAATGTAGCAACACATCACAACACAAAGGGAGGCAGCGGAGGAGTAACAACAGTCAAAGTTGAGGTGACACGTCCGCCGCCTCTGACATATTAACGAATAACCGTTATACTCCGGTCTAACGGGGAATATGACACGAGTCGAATGTAACGGTTATCCATTCGTGCAGTTTTAACGTTAATCCGTTCTATCGCGGAATATGACGTTATAATTCTGCACGACAGGCCTAACCGTTCCAGTTCCATCTCCGAACCCCGCACCGTGTCATGATTCCTCCGTATAACGGACAATGATATACACCGCTGATAACGACGCGACCGCACAGTCACATCCCAGTCTCCGGTGCTAGCTGTCTGTCCACGGTACCTTTCCTACATTCCCCCCCCTCACTACGGCAAACGGAGCTCAATATGTCGCCCTACCGTTATTCCCCCAGGTGAGGTTTAACGGCTCCGAGCCAATAACACATTTTCCGAGTAAAGACAGCCGCTGCATCCAAATAGTTTTTTCTCTTTTTTTCTCCCGCTGCATCCCAGCGTGTACATACCTCACAGAGGCGTCCCCGGTGTTTGTCCTGGTCTGGTTCGGTCGTGGCGTGAAATCAAAGCCTTTACTCTCTGGATCTTTGGCTGACAGACCGACAGCAGCTAACCTACCGGTGTTACTAGCGTTTGAGTCCAGCGGAGGGGAGGTGGAGGAGGAGGTGGGAGTGAAAGCAGGCGAGCAGGGAGGGAGGGGGGGAGCAGCAGCCTGCCTGGCGATGGGGTAGGGAAAAAAAAACACACAGTGAAGGGATTTAAAGACAGGGGTCCTCTAGTGGTATGTAGTAGAAGTACAGACATTTTTATATGCAGTGAATGTGTAGGGGTGGGGGCCGACGTCATCATGACGATTCATCTCAACCCCATGACCTTGAACATAAAAATAGAAAAAATGTCTATTGGAAATATTGGGGATGAAGGGTGGGGGGGCAATGCAGTGATAAAGTGTGCGTCACCACTGGACCCTCAGCAAAAAAAAAGAAAAAAAGGGGGGAAAGTGATAAAGTAGCTGACACAGGGTTTTTTTTCTCTTCATATCACAGGTTTATTTACATTCCCTGATACATCACTGGGTTTGTGCTGCAGAGTGGTTGTTCAGGGACCAAAGGCACACAGGGATGAAATTTAATCAACCAGAAAAATGGCCGCCTCCTGCACTTTGTGAGTGTTATTCACTGTCACACACCTGCCAGTGTTTGCTCTGCCTCCTCACTTGGTCCCAGAAGGTACAGGTCAATTATACAGAGGCCATTTCTGCCAAGAAATCAATATAAAACGTTAGGCATGATGAAAAGGAAGACATTACTAAGGAATACGTTCAGTTAGTGCAAGTTAATAAATATACAGCAAGTCACAATGATTAAATACTATGCGAAAACATTTAAACTGAGCCAAAAATAATTACTTTTGAGATACTGGGTCAAAGTAATGAGATAACAAGCAACAATTATAAGAATACAAAGGAAATGTTTGGGTTAAACAAATGCAAATTTACCACGTACTAAGGTAAACTGACTTACGATGATCTTATAAGTGCTTAGCCAATTTTGAAAATATCAAGTTAAAGATTTGACTTTCCATCTCAAAATTAAGATACAAATGATTATTTAAACCAGATCAAAGAGTTGACTTGTGTCTACCGATGTGACAGCCAAAATACACAAAAAGACCTTGCAATAGGATTACACTACTTTCAAGCCCATCAACATACCAACATTTCAACCATGACTACTCAGTAGTCATTACTACATCATTACATGAGTACTCAGTACTCAATTACACACAAGATCAATCAACCATTCCAGTCTTCATTTTGATCTCAGTTACACACCTGTCAACTTTTGCCACTGAATCTTGAACAGCAGTGATTCTAGTGAGATGCCTCCCTCTGCAGTAGGCATTTCCAAAACCACATTTTGCCATGATGTCACACACATAAGCATCAAACATAACCTTTCATATTTTCATTTCCTGGCAGAAATGAGCTGTCACAACACTGTCTTGCAAATTGAGCATTTTGAAAAACTGGAAAGTGGAAAAAAAAAACAGTTCATCCAGTTTGCTTGTTGTTCCGTTATTGCTCTGTTATGTGAAAGGTGTTTCCAGCTGGGAAATGGCTGTCATGATTGTGAAAGAGATTCCGTTTTTACCAAGGGACAGTTGTTTAGAGAGCAAGATGAGATGATGGAGGCGCCGAGTAAACAAACATTGGGGCTCAAGTATAAGTCAGCCATCTGCACCCAGCAAGGGCTCATCTACTGCTGGGTTTCACTGAGGGAGGAGCTCTGTGCCTCCAGACCCACTCTCCTCAGTGACTCAGAGTACTTTCTCCTTCCTATACTGACTATGTCCTCAATCTCCTCTGCAAGGTCTCTCCTCTCGCTCTCTATCATGGCAGCCACCAGCCTCGACACTGACCCAGGTCCTGCATCCTTCTGTTCACGCGCCCAGTGGAAAAGCATGTCCAGCACCAAGGCTCCCAGGTTGTCTCTAGAAGGGGGGGTAGGATAAACACAAGATATATCTGTAGTGATCTATTAATGGACTCAAAGAAGAATAACATGTGTGCATTACTAAGTTGAAATCTTATACACAAAAACCACCTAAAACATATATATGTACATAGATGTTTACATAATGGGTCCAGAATGAGTCATGAGAGATTTTCTGAGCAAGAAGAGAAGGGGCGGGCGGGCGGGGGGATGGGGGGCGCAGATGAGCATCACTATGTGTGTAATCTCCTGCAGTCTCCCAGATGGCTTAGTGATGCCTGACAGTGCAGATTAAAACAATCAAAATTCTCTACCACGTCTCTCCCACTACAGGCTCTCCTTCGGTCCCATAAAAAAAAAAAAAAAAACGATGTAAGACACTCCATTTTGTTCCCCGAGAGACTTCGGCTGAGCAAACACACACTGACTACTTCCCACACTTTTGTAGAGATATGAATGTACATATTTATCTGAACCTCTTCTGCAGTCAAGATAGTCAGAGCTGCACCGCGGTGTTAAAATAAACATACAACTGAATCTCAAAATCCCAAGACTAAGTGTAAAATAGCATGTAAAAAAATATAAACTGTATATATATATATCACAACCTGCAAATAACCATTATTGTGGAGTTAAAATAATGAATTTTGAATGAGCAGGAAGTCGTGCCAACCTGTGCTTGTACTGGATGCGTTCCAGCTCTTGGTAGCTTAAGCCAAGATTGATGCCAATGACGTGCCAGTCCTGTCCTATCTGAAGAGAGATGGACAGCAGGTTGGCTTCCGTCAGATAGCCGCTCTCTGGGTCACCCAGGTTCAGGGGAGGATGCTGGAGCTCCTCCATGATGTAACCGCTGTCCGAGTTTAGAGCCTATCAGAAAAAAAGAGGAGGGATAATATATGCAGTGTTTCCCTCAGGTTTTGATGTTATTTATAGCTAGCAGCTAACAACATTATTATGTATCTGGTTTAGATGCTATGGGAGGAACACTGTCCATGTTTTTTTTATATTTCTAAACAACATGCACATATTCTGAATGGATATAATGCAATATTTTAAAACAAAATGCATAACAGATTAATACAATTCACACACTGTGCAGAAACCCAACCTATTGTTGTATGAAATAAGGGGATCTGTCACTTCCACTCACAGGAAGCCTTAGAGGTAAAGTTGCAAGCCACTGGCTGTCATGTCCTTTCCTCTTTCGTGCCACTTCCTCTGGCAGATTGTTGGGAATCTCCCCTCTGTAAAAAGACACCTGGAACAGAGGTCCAAAGCATATTGTCAGTGTGTTGTCCAATCAGTACTTATAAAATGATCATCTTTGTAGCTATGTTGTACAATGCAATACATAAATAATTATTGCCTGACATAACATGTTCAGTTTACAACGGTTTTATTTGGGACCAACACTTGTGTTTTAAATGATCAATTCTGCATTACATCTTGAGGCTGTATTTTCAAAATGCATTATTATGTTTTGGGTGTGCTCCAATTTAAAACATGCAACATGATTAAAATAATAATAATAAAAAGTTCTGTGCAACAAACCATTAAATGTTTTAGTAATATTCATTACTGGATTTGCATTTTATTACAGATGGCAGGGTTTCTCCTGTTTTGGTTACATAATGTAGAATATGCTGCACTTCATGTAGATGAGCGATATGTGCTTATTACCGTGGATGAGTCATGTTGCCCTTGCACCAAAATTATCCCTATCTGGATATGCCAGATACGTGATGTGGTTTGATTATACATGTTGAAAAAAACAGGTGAATATGATGTCTGTCTTACTTGTCCCCTCACTGGCCCACTCTGACCCTGAGCTGGACAGATGTACACTTCCTTCAGATTCTTCAGACTGGAGTAAAACTCAAAACGCAGTCTTCCCTCCACACAGTCGGGTCTGTCTGCAAAAAAAAGGAACACATCATCTCAAGACTTCATATAAATAGCTCTTTCGGGGCAATTATTACACAACAGTAGATCATAAGACCTTGGAAGTAATGGTAACAGGAGAAAATGTTTATTTAAGATAGAGCCTCAAAGAGGACTTCAGACCTGCGCTGATATCTAAGCCCCTCTCAAAGCCAGCAAAGAACTGCTCTCCTTCCAGCAGGTCACACAGGTCTGAAGGCTGAGGTCCATCATACTGCTCTGACAGAGACTGCACTCTGCCTTCCACCTGGACAGGTAGCACCAGAATCACTGATTAGCATTTATGCATCAACATTTCACTGCCATTCACATCCATGATGAAATCAGTTGGATTCAAATTTGGTTGAGGCTGAGGCAGCACATGCAGAAGCTGACAGACACGCTGCCCTGGTGTTAGTATTTCTAATTCAGCGTTAGTGCACAGAAATAATTACATTACAACCTTGTTAGCAGGTAAACACTGGACCAAAACTTGTGAGGGATCAGTCTTCCGCTGGAGGACGAGGAACTGGACCTTAAACTGTTTTAGTTTTTGGTAGACTTTCCTGACCGCCCCACTAACGCAGCGCTGAGTGGTGTACCACAGCCAGTACCTGTAATGGTTGACACAGAGCTAGTGTTGATGATACAGTGTTAATATGTAGACCGAGCCTTCGACGTGAGAATGTAGTGCAGAAACTTACCAGGAGAAGTGAGTTATGTAGAAAATGGCATACACATGAGTGACATAGAGAGACACTTGTGGCGTGATGTCAGTCCAGGTTTGGGCAGTGGGGTCTCCGTGGAGCAGATGCAGACAGGTCGTATCGACTGTGTGGCCTGCAGAGAGACGCCACACATGTTAATAAACGCTGATGCATCCAGTTCTAAACATAAACACAAACTTAAGATGGCACATGATACCTGTGACTCCAGGTGGCAGGGGGATCTGAACTTTGACGGGCTGCAGGAAGTTTATGTCGGGAGTCTGGGAGAGGCAGAGGAGAGGGCTAACTCTGGCCTGAGGATCGCCACACAACGCTTGTACCTCTGACGCAGAGACCTGCAGCACCTACAGCGATGGGAGGAAACACGGAGCCTTGAAAACCACTGATGATAAAACTGACGGACTGATGTGGATTTTCACGTGTGGTGCACACAGCGGCATGCAAAAGTTTGGGCACCCCTGGTCAAAATGTCTGTTAATGTGAACAGTTGAGCAAGTGAAAGATTAAATGATCTCCAAAAGGAAGGAAGCTAAACATGAGACACTGTTTTGCAATATTTTAAGCAATATCATAGTATTATTTTTGTTTTCTACAATTTTAGAGTGAAAAGGGGAAACAAAGCAGCAGCCTGCAAAATAATGGGAAACCTATGTAGGAGACTTGAGCTCTCAGATAACTTTGACCAAGGTATCAGACAAGATATTTACTATTTATACGCTGTGATAGTTCCCAAAGATGGGGAGTACTAGGTACTAACTATGCAGGGGGCCCAAACCTTCGCTGCTGGCCCTTCTCCTCTTCTGTCATTTTGAAAATGTAAAAGATAGAAAAAGCAAAAATCTTCGCACATCTATTTCTTTGGCAGGTGCAAGTCCAAATTAGAAAAAGAAGAGTTCCCACACACAGAATTTATTGCATTGCAACGTTTCGGTGCTAGATTTGCTTAAAAAAGGTCTAGCACCGAAACGTTGCAATGCAATAAATTCTGCAAGTTGGCCATGTGTGCGGGAACTCTTCTTTTTCGAAAATGTAAAAGATGAAAATTATATTGTTTGAAATGTAAAGTGAATGTGTCATCTGTAACTTTATGCATTTGGGAGATCATTTCATCTTCCACTTGCTTCACTGTTCACATTAACAGAAATTTTGACCAAACTTTTGCAGCAACTATACATACCTGTAAAGTTATGGTGCGGGTCTGAGCGGTGGAGTCGGGCGGGAAGTGTAGCTTGATCCCGGGGTCAGAGGTGGACACCAGCAGGGCTCCAGCTGGTGTCACAGAGCAACTGTCCTTCACTGGACGGGACACCACCATAAACCAAGAGAACTGCTGCACCGAGCAGCACGCCAGCTACAGGTACAGCGGATACATTTTTTTTTAACATTAATGTTTCAATTTGCACATCCAGGAAAAAACATGTTTATTTTATAATATTCTTTTTTTTTGAAGTGGGAGGTTTGTGTTTTACCCTGGCTGGACGCCCTCCAGGATGGCTGCTGTGACTGTCACTTCCAATCCTGAGAGCAGTGGGCACAGTGCTCCATGCCTGTCCATCAAACTTACGCACAACCACCTCCCTTCTCTTAGTTCGATGATACGGCACACACACCTCCACAGGCTGTAAGGATTTTAAGGGAGAAGGATATTTATTTACATCATGAAAGTGCAGAGGAGAACAGAAACACAGAGGAGGAAAAATAACCTATGACCCATGAAATAGAAAAACACTAGACTAGTCCAATACACCAAATCAATATCTGCCTAGACGCTGACCTTATTAAGCAGATCAGATATCGGCTGGGACACGACTGATCCACTTCCTTTCTTTCAATTCTGAGTATTAGTCATTATTCACATTCATGCAGTCAAACAGGCGAACAAGTCAGTTTTTAGATATGACCTCAGGTTACCTAACACAAAAACGATTCCGGGGAGTTCCAGCGAGGTACGCAGTAACGCAGACGATAAATTTAGAAAAGAACACACTAGTGTTGGATTGATTCCCGGTATTGGCAGATACCCAAAGTTGAGGAAACAGATTTGTGATCAAATGACCCAGTGTAAAATGCTGAAGATGCTCCGTATAGCCTTTACAATAATTCACTTTTAGAGAAATTAATTTGATTAAGTTTATATACCTTGAGAAATGTAATTCCGTGGGGGCGAAGTTCCAGAGGACGACTGAGTAGGATGTCGTGTTCCTCCAACCACACCCACTTCCTTTCTGCTCTTTTCTCACACCACTCCAGCCTTGTGGTTTTCGCTAGGCACCCCGGGGGGAACAGCAGCTCAGCCCCCCCTGGGAGAAACACATGACATCCAGCAGACGAAACACAGAAACTAAAGAGCAAAAGAAACATTAGAATCCCCTTAACTGGTACCATTTATGAGAAGGTCAACGTATTTCATTGGTGAGACTGACATTATACCTGTGCTTATTAAATCCAAGGTGCAACTCTGGAAGTTTTGGCTCAGGTCGATCTGGTAGGAAAACAGTGATTTAAATGAGACTATATATACTGACAGACCAGAATATAAATGCTATTTGACGACCGTACATTCAATATGATTTGAGCACTAAATCAATTTGAAGCCCTTTTTTTTCTCTGCTCACCAGGTGTAGAAGGGAGAGGAGGAGGGGTTGGGGGTTGTCCCAAAGGATTGTCACGCACATCTATTTTCAGCAGAGGCAGTTTGTTCAGACAATGTGGGATCAGGCGCAGGTCATTGCTATAGATGACAAGCTCCCTGAGCGAAAGGAGAGAGCCTGAACAACAAAGCAGAGAGGTTTACACATTTTTTAATTGTTACCTTTGTGACAGAACTGCAGTCTATTGCAGTAATGGTCTTTTCCCCAACACACCCACATCCTTACCCATGGTCTCTGGTAGCTGTTTGAGCTTGTTGTGGGACAGTTCCAGCTTGACAAGCTCCCCCAGAGAACCAATTTCATCAGGCAGATGCTGGAGGAGATTATGTGAAACATCCAGTGTCTGTAGCGCTTTCAGCTGACCCGTACTCGGGGGAAGAGAAACCAGCTCGTTCCCCAGGAGAGAGAGGTAGGTGAGGGAGGACAGCTGGCCAAAATCAGGAGGCAGAGCTGAGAGGCGGTTGTGACTGAGGAGCAAGGAGGACAGCACAGGGAGGCTGAGCAGGCAGGATGGGAGAGAGGACAGCTGGTTGAAGGAGAGATCCAGGTGCACCAGATGAGACAAGGAGGAAAGAGTCGTGGGCAAAGTGGTGAGGAGGCCGGGGAGCGGGTCGCCTCGCGGGTCATAAAAGCAGTGCCCTTCAGTTAGAGAAAAAAAAGTGAGTCAGAGGCACAAAAAACAGGAGAAAACAGAGAATGGCTTAACAGATCATAATATAGGTGCATCTCAATGAATGTATGTCAGTAATTAAATTCAAAAGGTGAAAGTAATACATTGTATAGATCCATTACACACAGAATGAAACATTTCATGTCTTCTTTTATTAAATTTCTTTTAATTGTAATGATTATGGTTTGCATTTAATGAAGACCTAAAATTCAGTATCTAAATTTTTTTGAATATTACAAAACCAATTAAGAAAAGCATTTTTAATATGTAAATGTTGGCCTTCTGAGAAGTATGTCCATCTATATGCACCCAATACTTGGTTGGAGCTATTTGACTTGAACTACTGGAGATGGACTTTCCTATGATATTCTTTATTTAGTGAGATGCAACTGTATTAATGTAACATTTTTACTGCATCCACTTTTTTTTTAAAATAGAAACAAGAATAATACCCCGAATAGCCAGTGAGCGCAGCTCTGTCAGATGGGGTAGGACGTCCAGGGCTCCATCCAGCCCTGGTTTGTCTTCAGAGCCCAGTCGCAGGTACTGGAGGCCCCTGAGCTGCCCGGGGACGGACCCCCACAGCAGCGGCAGTGCAGCTGCTCCCCGCTGGTACACATCCAGGGTCAGCCTGGTGTCAGTCAGCACGGCCCAGAGCTCCACAGATGGAGGCAAGGGCGGAGTCAGAGACAGGACAGATGAGGAGGAAGATGGGGACGGTGAAGAAAAACTGGTGCGATGATGGTTGGATGAGTACGAGGAGGAGGAGGAGGAGGAGGAGGAGGAGGAGGAGAGACCTGATATGGAAGGAGCACAGGTGTCCATGATGCTGGAGGGAGACACGGAGGGAGCAGCTGAGCTCTCCTCCCTCTCTGGCTCCAGGACTCCTGGTTGGCCCTCAGACATCACCCCACTGGATGTGGTAGGTCCAGATGTGGCAGGTCCAGATGTGGTAGGTCCAGTAGCAGACTCTGGTACCCCAGCCTGGGATGCTGTGGATCTCACCTCCTCTTCATCCTCCAACCTGTCTGCCTGGTTTCCAGTCGCTTCACCGGGACCTGCTCCTCTCTCCATTGAAGCCACTGTGTGTGTGTGACACCACACAGCTGGCTAACAGCTGGCTAGCAGTGACCTGCTGCTAGTCCATCATTGTCCATGTCTCTCCACATGTGTCAGTAACGTCAGTCGAGGCGAGCCGATCAGATTTGTTCATTGTCGGCACAGACACACACAGAGGAAGCTGACCAACATGAAGAGTTACCACAACACAACAACAACATGTCTGAAGGTCCAGTAGCTGTTAGCAGACGCTGCTTAGGCTCTCAATGCTTGCTAAGAGTTACATGTCCGCGGCGACGACAGACTTTTAACTGTTGCTGTTTACGAGCTATTAAAGTGTTAGTAATGTGTGACACCGGTCTGGGTGTAAACCTGGTGTAAACCTGCTCCTCCGCTCCGTCCACTTCCTCCAACTCCCTGACTGTTTTGAAAGAAAAGCCTCCGCGTCACAAGTGTGCTCGTTTGTTACCACGGCGTCCGCCGGTTGACCACAAGCGGGGTCTAATCAGCCTTGCTGAAGCTTGAAGAATACTAGAAGCCCCGCCCGTCCGCGTTTTGTTGTGTGTCACACCGAGCGCCTCGATGCTAGCGCCGCCAAAGTTTCAACTGAGGGCGGGACAGATGTTCAACGTGCGGCCTCTGTCGGCTGCTGCTCGGCCGCCTGATGGCGCTGTGAGCACATGGTGGGCGGCCCATAGACATATGTCTATGGGGCGGCCTGCCACCACGGTCACTACTTCTTTACAGGGGCGGACTGGCCATCTGTACGTTCTGGAGAATACCAGAACGGCCGGTACGGCAGGACGGCCGCCGGCCGCTGCGCAGCCGTCACAGATTTTTTTTCCTCTTGCTTATCCTCTACTGTTGTTCCATGTCCAGACCAGTAGGTGGCAACAACGCGCCCGCAGGCACATAGATGCGCAAGCTCACTCGTCACTCAGCCGTTGACGGAGAGTAATTAGTGTACCGTGTAGCTCAACTGGTAGAGCATCTAGCCCAGTGATCAGAACTCTTGCTCCTGTGTGGGATCGAATCCCTCCATAACCCTCTGAGTTTGGATAATGCATTTTCTTTCCCCATCATTATGATCACTCTGTCAAAGTTAACGCGGTAACGCGAAATGCTTTTAACGCTTTTACCGCTTCGACTAGCAATTGTTTTTTTTTTGTTTTTTTTCCCCCAATCGCCTGTTCATTCAGCCTGGGGAGGGAGATGAGAGGGGGAGGGGGGGGAAACCTGCATGTTTTTTCTCCTCATGTTCCTACTTCCTACACTAAAGAACCTGTTCTTCTTATCACCAAACGAGGCTGCTCTCCCTCTGTCAGCTGATTTTTTAATACCATGAATGGAAAGCATAAGAAACGTCCAGATCTGGATGTTCCTTATGCTTTCCATTCATATTGCTGTTATTTCAAGTTATATATATATATATATATATATATATATATATATATATATATATATATATATATATATATATATATATATATATATATATATATATATATATATATATATATATATATATATATATACATTATGTGTGGCCTCTCTCTGTCAAAAATGCCAGGGCCTATTTTCTGTCCCAGTCCGCCACTGCTTCTTTATACAGTCTATGGGTCACTGTGAACATTTCACATGACAAATTCTCTGACACGATTCAACCATAGGATTCAACACGGATTCAGTTCAAATGTTTACTGCTTAACAACCAACAAGTTAAAGTTAAGACCATGAACAAGCGTAAATGGCGATGCTGCTGAATTTTAAAAAGTATTTTCTTTCTTTCTTTCTTTCTTTCTTTCATTTAATCATTTCATTTCATCATACATTTTGTGATTCAATTTAAACATTTAAACACAGCCTATGGTACATTTACAGAGTAAAAATAGAAAGAAAAAAAAAAGAGCTTCACTTTGACCAGTTATAATCATGATAGGCTATGTTCATATATTTATCATGACATGTGGTCTATACCTAATGCTGCACACTTTATCATTCATTCCTGTTCCTGCACCTGCATTTTTACTTTGGTAAAACTTAAGAGATTTTAATGAAGGTATATCTCAGTAGGCCTACTCTTCCACCGTTAGCTGTGGTCCATTCATAGCTGATCATTTAAAACTGCATAAAAAATTTAAAAAAACATGTCAAAAGTTCATCTCTGTTGTGGAAACCGTTGAATCATAGAGGAAAGAATTTGTTCCATACAGATAATTGTGTCAAAGGCCAACAGCGGTACAGTGAGATATTTGGGCACAATAACAAAATGCTCCTGAGAAATCCTCCAGCCTCCCACTGCAGCGGTCATCTCTTGGTCAGACACATTTCACCTTTTGAGTCACTTCTTTTGGAGCTTAGCCAGAATGACATAGGCTATCTGTTGTTAACCCACGCCTGCAAATGAAAACAATTTTGAGAACAAATATTTAATCTCAACAACTTAATCATCATTGGCCCCAAACCTCCCCTGTGCATCAGCCACTAATGCTCATGAAGTAAAAAAAAAAAAAAAAAAAAACATGTGGCAGACATGGCAGCTTTATTATATTACCAAACAGGTTTTCTGTGTTTCAATTAATTTGTGGGATCTGTGTATGCATGCACTACATGACTATGAATACCTGTGAATATACTGTAGATGAAAACATTTGGCACAGGACCCGTCTAAAAAGCCACAATTTAAGTTGATAGCGCAGGATCTGCTTTAGATGATATTGTATGTGTACTTTAAAAGGTGCAAGTGCCTATAGGATGAACTGATTTTATCAACACAAAGGTCTCCCATTGAACCTGACTGACTTTGGGGGCTGCAGATGATCCGGGACCTTTGGAGAGTTGTCCAATATCCACACTTGATAAAGAAGGGATTCTCCTTACCCTGAACCCTGGCTGATGTTGCTTTCACAATAACAATACACTCTCTTAGGAATAATGTCCTAAACATAACCTGGATAAATGCCCACAAAAACTGACTATTTGCAGTCTGATTCTGTGAACATTTTATTCAAGGAAATGTTCCCAAAACATTTCAATGTTTTTGCTGAACGTGTTTCAGTTGCAGGAGTTTTGTAATTGCATTACTCTCTGTTGTGAAACCCTACTATCACTACTTTGTCACCAGGACGTTGCAAACGTGACAGATTTGTTCATCTTTATTATTAGGACAGGTTGTATTTTGTCTTGCTGAACAAAGTTTCTCGAACCAAAAATAACATCCAGGGCATTTATTGAGAAACACTGGAGTGCCTTTTTTTTTTCAATGATATGGATTTACAAATAAACAAAACGAATAACTATTATTGAACACAACCGCAGTTTTCCTTCCTTCTGCAAACAATGAGTTTATCTATCCAATATTAGCCCACATACTGACAAATCAATATAGAGTTCTTTCTAATGATAACACACATATTGCGAAACAAAGTCCCAATTTAGCCTGTGGGGAACATTTGACAGCAGTCACTCAGAGTGATGCCACCGTCTGCTCTCCGGCTTCACGTGTGGTTCAGCGGTTAGAACTGTGTTTGGTCGGTTCGTCTCCGCTCTCAACTCTGATTGGTCAATGTGCTCAGCGCTGTCGACTGTGATTGGACGAGCCGGATTAGTGCTCCGCCCACCTCCCAATACACACCGACTGAGTGTGTAAAACAACAACAACTCCCCGTGGCTCAACATATCGCTATATAACCAGCTTAGGACGGCTTTAATGAACATTTACCACCGGGGTTTAGCTTCAGAGGTGCCGTATTTTCAAACAGTTCAATTGAGCGACTGGCTTGCATCGACAGAAGTAACTTTTACCGTTAGCTAAAGAGCTAAAAAAAAAAAAAAAAAAAAAAGAAAAGAAAAGAAAAGAAAAGAAAAAAAACAGCTGACAGGGAAAAGACAGCATGTGAAGAGACGTCAATATCAAAAGGTGAACGGTGTTCAGGTCTAAAATTAGACTCTTTGTCCTTTCAAAGTCGTTCATATCTGTCGGTGAACTTTGCCTTAGCCGACGACCTTAGCCCCACTTGACTCAGCTCCGGACGGCCGCCGGTATGTTCCCGTTAGACTCGCCGTGGAACATCTCGTTTGCGGGCTGCGGCTTCCTCGGTATCTACCACGTCGGTGTGGCCAGCTGTCTGCTGGAGCAGGCGCCGTTTCTGGTCCTCAACGCCCGGCAGATATATGGAGCATCAGCCGGGGCCCTCACTGCCTCTGCACTGGTCAGTGGAGTATGTCTGGGTATGTGCATTTTCTTAGTATTTGAAGTATGAGTGTGGAGTGGGTGCAGAGCATTGCTTCTGGTGCTTGTCTGAGTGTATCTTTTTTTTTTATTCAATGTCTACTCTGTCAACAAACTGTAGAATCAGCTAAATGTAGTCAAAGTATTGGAAATAAAGCTTTGCCCCTTTTTCCAGAGGTATAAAGGACCACCATTGGAATATTACATGAAATATAGCCTTTACTATACACAGAAGCAGCGTTTTAATATTATACAGTTGCTTGATAAGGTGAAAGTAAATTTAACAAAGTTATATAATATTGAGTGGGTCAATCTATAACAAATTTGATAAAGTGAGTTACTGTTTTTTATTCATCTGCACAGTAAGTAGTTGCTGCAACTCATAAATAAACGTAGTGGAGTAAAACAAACATTAATTTACCTCTGAACTGTAGAACAATGAAACTGTCATGAAACGGACAACTTGCTTCATTCAGCTATTGGTGGTCAAATAAATTAATGTCTAAGTGGTTTAGAGTTGAGTACAAGATCTAATAAAAATCAGCTTCACTGATTCTACAATGTCTCCTTTCACAGTGTACTCAAAGTGGACACAGTTGTATTAAGAACTTGTTTCACCCCAAACTTCTCCCTCAGGATGAACAAATCCAATCTTATCTTTATCTAATATTTTACAAGTGTTTGTTAACTCATACCCATGAGCTCTGGTGGAGGTCTCAACAGGTCTTTATTCAATGTCTTCACAGGAGAGGCGGGTGCGAGTATCATCGATGTTGCCAAAGAGGCGAGGAAGCGATTCCTGGGACCCCTGCATCCTTCTTTTAATCTGGTAAAGATAATGCGTCACATGCTGCTCCGCACAATGCCAGCGGATTGCCATGAACGGGCTACTGGTCGGTTAGGAATCTCTCTCACCCGAGTGACTGATGGAGAAAACGTCCTGGTATCTCAGTTCAACAGCAAAGAGGAGCTGGTGCAGGTGTGTACTGTGCAGTATATATTTCCCAGAACTTGAAATCAGGCATCATTTAAAGGAATGCTTTAATATTTAAATAGTGACAGCATTTTGGATATGAAGATTAAGATAAACTTCATTGTCCTCAAAGATGACATTTGACTTGGCCTTAAAAAGGGCTGGTCCCAGCCAAAGTCACGTAACAGTGGTACACACATTCATACACAGATGGCAAGGCAAGGCAATTTTATTTGTATAGCCCATTTTTACAAACAGTTTGTCTCAAAGGGCTTTACAGCATCATAACAACATCCTCTGCCCTTAGACCCTCACATCGACTGAGGAAAAACTCCATGGAAAACCCTTTTAACAGGGAAAAATTGGAGAAACATCAGGGTGAACAACAGAGGAGGGATCCCTCACCCAGACGTGCAATAGATGTTGTATACAGACAAGATGTATCAACAGTTAGAGCTGTGTTTTGGCCCAGAAAGATGCCCAATGCCCATGGGTGCTTTCAAATTACATTTACATACACAAGCGCTTTGAATAAAGACAGTTTAGGATGGTATGATTGGTGAAACAATTAGTCAATTAACCAGTGGAGTTAATTATTTAGGAAAAATGCCTTATGTGGGGATTTTTTGCTTTTCTTTGTGGAAAATTGTAACCAGCCTTTTTATAGACAATTGAGTTAATCACTTGAAATAAATAGTCCCAGGATTAATTAATAATGAAAATAGTTCTCTGAGCTACAATTGTAGAACATATGAATGAAATGAAAGTGTAATACATCCTTTAAAACTAGAATAAAGCAAAAACTGTAATGAGATCAAAAATATGCTGAATAATGGTATCACAGTAGTCATAAAAAACGTTTTTTTTATATATTTTCTCTTTTTTTTGTAGGCATGTGTCTGCAGTGCCTATATCCCCGTCTATTGTGGCCTCATTCCTCCTACACTGCAAGGGGTGGTGAGTAAATTCAAGTATTCATCTTTTTTTCCCCCTGTTGTTTGTATTGACTTTTTCGGCTAATGGAGAGATAAACTACCATCATGATTTGCATTGGTTTACGCAAGAACTACACATACAGTAGGTATTTCTGTTGCAGAGGTATCATTTCTAGTTTTCCCTCCTGGTTTGCTACAATCATGTCCTATATTTTCTCTCATTGTGTTGTTGTTGTTACTTCTGGCACGTTTTGGTCTGTAGCTGCCCCTTTTAGAGCCCTCCCTTCCTTAAGAATGTGTTTGTTCTGAATGGCACGTGTGTGTATGTGGAAACAATGAGTCTAAAAAATCCCCTGGAGTTAGTGTTTGTCCGGGATCTCACACGAAAGGGGAAAGTAGAACTCTTTTTTCTGGACAGGGAATATCATTGAGCAATACCCAACCCTCCCTCTGTGGCCTTTGTGATGACTTTTAAAAGTGTACATGTGCCTGTGTGTGTGCAGGCCTTGTGACCACAATTTGAGAGTGGCAGAGCCAGATGTTGCCATGTTGGCCCAGGCTGTAGGGTTGTTGTGTCCTTTCCTCCCCTCAGTGGCTCGTATTCAAAAGACTGATGTCACTCAGATGTTATCTGTTGACACACTCGTGTGCGTGCCTGCCAGCTCTAGGTTGAACAGTTCAAAATCTTCAGTAAAAAACACACATCAATCAATACGCAGGATATGACGTCATCATGATAACTGCTCTCTGTCCAAATATCCTCCTTTTATTTCAAAGGATTAGCAGAAAATATTGTGTAAATGTGCAATTAAAGGAGAATTCCGGTCATTTTTTTCTTTTCTTTTGGATGGGAAAAAAGCATCAGTATGAATATAACAGCTTTTTTTCCCCCATCCAAAATCTTTTTTTCCCTCCTAAATCCATGTTTTCGTCGCGTTTTTGTCTCTGTTGATATGGAAACAGTCCCAAGCTCGACAGTCGACTAGTTAGGTCTACCCAGGAAGCTAGAGTAAACAGAGGTACGTGATAAAAACATGCGTTAACACTGCTCTCTCATATTAACAGAGTTATTCACACTCAGTGTTGTGTGGAAGAACTGGTGGATGTTGCAAAGCATTATTTTTAGCATAACAGAGGCCAAAGTCGCGGTTAGAAGAACTGCCCCCATTACTTCGCTGTTTAACTGCAGTGTAGTGCAGCTAGCAGGAGGAGATTTAGGTCTGGTCTGCATATATTTTTCTCTGATTTTTTCCTATTTCGCACTCGGGGACCTAGAGCTGTAGAGCGTCATTTAGAAAATGACCGGAATTCTCCTTTAAGGATCCGTATCTGTTTTTTTATTAATGCTAATATTTATCTTTCTTCACTCAGCGATATGTCGACGGAGGAATCTCAGACAACCTGCCTCAGTATGAGCTGAAAAACACCATCACTGTGTCTCCATTCTCTGGGGAGAGCGACATCTGCCCCCGGGACACCTCCACCAACATACATGAGCTGCGATTCACCAACACAAGCATCCAGTTCACTCTCACCAACCTCTACAGAGTCTCCAGAGCTCTTTTCCCCCCAGACCCAATGGTAGGTCACCTGATAACAACATTTCATTGTAAGTGTGTGTGTGTGCACATGATCCATATGTGCGCACATACATCCATAAATATATCTGACTCTGGCGTCGGCTGAACTGGAGTGTACTCTGTGGACCTATTTGACTCATAAGAGATGAATGTATGTTTGCTTTGGTTACAGATTATGAAGGCCATGTGTAAACAGGGATACAAAGATGCTTTGCACTTTTTAAAGAAGAATGGTAAGAATCTGTGATTTGTGTTTATTCCTGTTTTCTTCTAAATTATTTTTGAATGAAACCCTGGTCTGTACTAACAAGCCTTATTGATCTTTTGTCCTTTGACCAAGCCAAGAAAGTATTTGTGTGTTCACTCAATGCTTCATACTGATATGCTATCAGAGCTTGTGCTTCCTGTGACCACATGTCACCAAATCAGTAGATTCCTTTTACTTGTGATTGTTAAAGCATGTCTTACTTCCTGTGGCTTCTTGTGTTGATTTGTTTCATTTATTTAATTTCACATTTTCACCACTAACCATAAAGCATGGAAGCATGGCATCGCAAAATAAACTAATTATGCTGATTATTAAGAAGTTAAGTTATACACTCGCAGATCAATGATCATTGATTAAAAAGCACTTTCAATGTTTGCTTTTCTTTTCAGGCTTGCTTCATTTTAATGGACCTCTTAGAGACAGAGCCCTGCTGGCTAATGGAGAAGAAAATGAGGATTATGATGATGATGAGGATGAGGACGAGGAGGAGGAGGAGGATGAGGAGGAGGAGGAAGACAATAAAAGTGACGAAGAGGAAGAAACCCCTGAAAAAGAAGAAAGAGCAGTGAGAGTTCGTGACAGTTGTTCAGTCGAGGACCATATCATGGAGCACCTCCCACCCACCCTGCACAAAGGTACAAAGACTACAGAGCTTCTTTAAAGAAAGAACATGTGGCATAACATACATTCTTTGTGCTTTAACAATAATTACAACAACACACAATAACAATAATTACAGACAATGCCTTAATCTACACTGAAGCCTTCTCAATGACTAGTTTATTATTTATCAGTTGATTTAAACTTTACATTGGATGAAATAAATCTTCCCAGAGAAGCTCAAGTAAGTTTTTCCAAGTTGATTTAGATACCAAACAAGGGACTAATGGCTATTTGTAAATATATATATAATATAAAAAATTAGAATTGTTATGTTAAATAATAATGTATTTCAACGCCTGTTTAGCTGCTAAATAGAATTAAATAAAGTTGTGTAAATCTCTCACTACCTGGTAACCGTTGAGCTCGTCTTTGCTTCCCTCTGCAGCTCTAGTCGAGGCGTGCATGGAGAGGAGGAGCCTGGCACAGTCACTTAGCAACCTGCTTCCTGTCAGGATGGCCTCAGCCTTGATGCTTCCCTACACTCTGCCTCTGGAGTCTGCCATGAGCGTGACCCTCAGGTGCTGTTGGACTTAATTACATCTGGTCCCATTACCACCTCTGTTATTTCACATGCACTCAAAATAGTACACTAGTGTACAGTATTTGTGTAGTACGGTAAAACAAAGATCACAACACTATTTTGAATAGACCTTTAAAAATGTCTTTATAAATTAGTGGAACCGACTATCCTGTACAGTTGTATTTGAAGTGTTCACAAAATATAATATTCTTCTCTGCCAACTGACTAACAGCTGCATCATGTCATTTCTGTAGACTTCTGGAGTGGCTGCCAGATGTGCAGGAAGATGTGGGATGGATTCGAGAGCAGATATTAAAGATTGGGCAGCACGCTCTTCGTCAGGCGTCCAAAAGCATTTCCCAGAATGTATATGCCAGGTACGTGACTCCGTAATTACACCTAGCAAACCTGTGGTAACCAATTATTATGGCCACTAGGGGTCAGCAGAAACAACTTATGAACACAACATTGATATTATCTTCTCAGTCAAAAGGATAACATCATTAGATAACATATATTTATTTACATATCCAGGTTCACATTAGCACATAAGTTCAGCATTTGGCTCAGTTTTTGGTCTCTACTAGCTACGGAGGGAAATATCTGGGGGCCTCAGCCCCTAAATGCTCCACTATGTTCAGCTAGTTGCTAAGTGCATATTTATACTGTTTGGGCCGGGTGGCAGTGTACAGCTGGTTTTTCAGTCTTTTGTACTGAGCCCCCAAACAACACTGGCTCAGCAATGAGAGTGAACCAGAGCAGTAATGTTGCAGCCTGACAAATTGAAACTTATTATGAAGTGTGGAGTCGAGCTGCAGATTCAGATTACAATTCTTCCTTGTAGGTTCTTCACTACAAGAGACTCATTTCTCATTGTTTCACCTATTTCTAGGTTTTCCTACCAGCTGGAGCTGCATCACTACCAGTACCTCCCACAGCAGCTCAGCTCCTCCAGCCTGTTTCCCACCTGGATGAACGAGCGCACCTCTTCAGTCCAGGATGTCTTCTCGCGTCTCGACCAGTACAAGAGACAGCTGCTGTCTGGGGTGCTGTGTATCAACATGGATCTACAAGGCTCCTTTGAAACTGGACAGATTCCACCAAACAATAGCTCCTCATCCCTCCTCTCCACAGACGGCCTCACAATGCACACAGGTTGTCTTAATATTCCACCTGCTGCCGACCCCGGTGACGCCATCAGCATCCCCTGAGAGTTTTTGTCAGGTTTCTGTGGCGGGTGCTACAGCTCTGAGATTCAGATGTACTTATTCTCGATCCAGGAGATTTCAAAAGAATTTAAATCAGATTTTAGTATCTGTTTACACCCCGACGTTTAAATACTCTTAAGATACCAAGAAGGTATTTTTTTAATCTTATCAATCCTTTTATACAGTAGAGAGAAATGGTAGTAATTTACCATTATGTACATCTACTGACTAATGTATGACCATGAAATGTGCCTTTTACCTACAGTATAATCAGACAGGCCTCTAGACACGGTGTGCCTGAAGGCCATCACAAGTGCATTTAAACTAAACACATGCACAAACAGTCATGTACAAACTTGGGTTAGGAGATGTTACAAACAAAAATGTGCATTTGAAGTAGCATGGTTAAAATGAGAGTGTTCATGTTTAAAGTGGAATGCAGTCAGACCAGTCGTTAAACAGTGTGGTTCTGCTGCACGCAGTCATGAAACTCTCAAATCACTTCTGCAACACAGACAGTGAGACACTGAAGAAGGGGGAATCGGTTTGCTACAGGTAGTTACTCCATTTATTATACGCAAAGTCAATGCATTATTGTAAAAATATACACTGTCTTTATATTTTAAGGTTAGTTTGAATGTCACTGTCTTATGTCTTTACAATTATTTATATAGGAATTTTAAAGCTGCTTTGCTTTTTTTCCCCCAGTGATAGAAACTTATTTCTATCATCTGCATTGCAGCTGTTTTTGCATGTAAGTTACGACTCTTTTAGGTTTGAATTTAAATCTAAGTTTAACTGGAATTCTTTAAAATCTTCTGAACAATGATTTTTTTTTTGTTACTTTTGATTAATCAAAGAATCAGTTTGATCTGAATTGCACTTTCTCATTTGATGCCACTGTATGACATCAGATTCAGTCTTTAGGTAATAACCTACATGTATAAATATTTATCCTGTACTGTGTACTACAAGAGCCTCTTAACTGTATGATCCAGCCCCAACGTGTGCCTTAAATTGCAAAGTAGCAATTGCCAAGTGAACTTAACATTATGGTCAAAATCCTGCAGGGAAAAATATTTATGTGATTATTAAATAAACCGGTATTGTTTGACATGAACTGCAGCTTATGAGTGTTTTCTCATCACTGTGAATTCTCAGAGATCTGTTAAACAACAATAATCCTCACATTACCCAGAAAAACAGTGACTTACAATGAAGTGCACACAGGACAGGGAACAGTACACATGCTTAACACAAGTCAAACAGTGGATCTGGGAGCTGAAGGTGTATTTGGGAGGCGTCCAGATGATCCCAGCAAAATGACAAATATTCACTGCTGCTTCCTGGTTTGTGAGTATGAAACACAAGTAACGTTCATTTACCTACTACATTTCCATTTTACTTAGTTATTTAATTCATAAAGTTCCCACCATCTGACCTTTTCACCTTCTACAAGACATTTTGACTTCACAGTTTTAATAGCAGTTCATTGCTTTTCATTATGTAGCTGATGTGTAATTACAAAGTTGTGGCTTATAGGACATCATAAAGTACAAAGTCTATAAACAAAAGATGTGTCTTATGTTTGTGTTTTAAGCTGTTTTAAAGTCCCACATATTCCTTATACTGTTCTTCATTTCACAACAGTGTGTAACCTCATATGTTCTTATCTAGGCCGTTATAACTTTTGGTCTAACAAACAAATCTATCAACGTCATAAATTGAATAAAATGAGATGGTGCCATAATAACTACAACAGATGTATTAGAGACGGGACAGTCAGAGGCCTGTCCCTGGATTCCCGTCAGCACTGAAGTCATATCATAACAAAACTCATCACACACGGTCTTATCATTTGTGGTCTATTGCAAAAACTCTTAACCCGCCTGTGCTTGGTACAACAAGGGAATCCCGGAGCCAAACAAATGAGCTACAAAGACAAAATATTTGTTAAAGTGGATCTAAGGGCACAGGCATTTTCAAGTATAACAGGAAACATGACAATGCCTTCAATGACGTTAGGAAAAATGGAAACTTCTGAATGTTATACACTTCATCAGAATCAGAATCTGGTTTATTGCCAAGTAACTTTTCCATGCACAACAAATTTGTTTTGGTGTTTGATGCAGGTAAAACTTATAACGCTTAAGTATCAAGTGCATGTAGACTCATTCATTTGTGTCTTCTATGTATGTGTCATTGTGTCACCAATTTTAGGAGACTCTTGGGAAACTGCTTGATTCTGACACTCACCCACACCAGTTAAGGTTGAACTTACTGATGTTTATGTGTGTGTCTTTATAGTAATCAACCAATCAGTTTAATTAGTCTCAAAATTGGCTGTGCAGCCACAAGATAAAATAATAGGCTAATAAAAATGTATCATAGTTGTCTTTTTTTTCTCCCCTAGTTTAAAAGTAAATTACAATGTGAAGATGATATAGCTACTGTCTCTCAGTGGTTCAAAAACAACTAGAAATGAATCTAAAATATTTTTAAATGAATTGTGGGCTATTATTATTGTAGCCCCATCAGGTGCCAGTCTATGCTCCAGAGACACTGGTACAGTTTCAATTTTTGATATCAAATATGTAATTAAAAAAAAAAAAGCGTTATTCTTGTAGCTATTGTGTGTGTCTTTTATTGTGTTGTTAGTCTTATTGGACCTTGAGTCTGAAATAGACTACTTGATAAATCATTAACCAGTTCAAGAAAAGAAAAGAAAAGAAGAAGAGAAGAGAAGAGAAGAGAAGAGAAGAGAAGAGAAGAGAAGAGAAGAGAAGAGAAAGCAGTTATTTCTGTCCCTGAACAGACAGTGAGTTCACATTTCCGAGGGGTCCGTGAAGGCAGCGGGGGACTGCCACTCAGTCAGAGACCCATGCCCACGTCTCCGCCGCGTCTCCACCAGGGGGCGCAGGCCGGGGGAGGCTCAACCCAGACCCTCCACTCCGCCGCGGCTCTCGCACCATGAGCTGCTGCTGAATCTGTCCGGGGACAGACCAGGGAAGATGGCGGCCACTGACCATTCCCGGTCCGAAGCAGCGAAGCAGCGTCGGCAGGATCAGCTGCAGCGATGGCTGGGCTCGGAGACCGACCGGACGGGCCCGGAGGCCCGGGAGACCTCGGGCGGTTCCGGGACTCGGAGGACAAAAGTCCGGTTCGCCCAAGGAGCGGTGTTTATGGCCGCCTGCTCCGCCGGAGACCGGGAGGAGGTGGCGGCGCTGCTCCGGCAGGGAGCTGACATCAACCACGCCAACATAGACGGACTGACAGCGCTGCACCAGGTAAAAGTTGAGCCGGTTGTAACTGTGAATAACTGTGTGTGAGTATCGACGAGCTAACGTAACGTAACGTAACGTCTCCGAGTCTAACCGTGGAGTCGGAGCTAACTGGTCCGGTAACGACCCTCCTCGGAGTCAGAGGGTGAATACCGCCGCTAAACTTGATCCACACATCCCGCTGCTTTTAGCGAAGCCTCCTCTGTAGCTCACACTGACTAACTTTACCACAGCAGCAGCGTCGGTGTGTCGGTGTCGGTGAGTGTCGGCGGCCTGCGGGGACAGAGAGTCGGCTAGCAGCCTGGGAGGAGGAGGAGGAGGAGGAGGCTGGGTCGCTCTCTGAGTTAGAGGCTGCTCATGTCGCTGCGAGCCGGGCAGGGGACCACGGCGAGCAGAGACGGTACAAACAGCCTGTGGGATCCTCTTTAGCCATTAATAGGCACTGACTGGCCTGGCTGAGACAGACAGACAGACAGACCCCTCGGTGAAATAAATACTGGGTCATTGAATTCAGGGAGGTTTTTATCATCTGATCAACAGGTTTTTTTTTTCTTCTTTTTTTATGTGTGTTTCCCTCAAGGAGAAACCCAGAGAGGGAGTCTGTTGATTAAAAACAGGGCCATCTCAGTCAGAAAGAGTGTGGTTTAGGATTCAGTTTTTTAATTGCAGTTCATGTCCCAAATAGGCTGCACTGGCTCCTCCAGAGCGTGCAGCTCCCTCCCTCCCTCCCTCCCCTTCACTTCAGTCATAACACAGTGCTGCAGTCTGGACAACATCACTGTCACACCAGCCCTAGGTGATGCAGTATTTCCTCTGCTTTTATGATACTGCCTGTCATAAACACATTGCTGCCTCTTCACACACAGTGAACTCACAGTTGGGTGGATTTACCTCTGATATCTAAGCGTGACTTGTCAACAGAGGAGATGTTGTGCTTTTTAATTATCTGGCCTGCTGGAGCCCAGTGGTGGTGGTTTTTTTTGTTTTTTTTCGAGCGGGGGCCTGTGTGCTTCACTGTGATGTCATTCCCAGAGATGATTGGTGTTTTTCCTCCTAATTTAAGACAATTGTATGTGTTTGAGAAGCCTCTGCTTTCCCATGACGGGCTCACGTGACTGAGTGAGTGATCACGCTCCTGCCTGGATGTTCAGCGAATGTGTCTCTTGGTCGATCCACATGTTGGACGCTCACCCAGTGTGGTCCCTCTCCTCCCCTCCATCCCTTCCTCCCCCTGTTGCTTGTGGGTTGCCAGGCAACCAGAATTAAATATAGGCCCACACTCTCCAAACTTTCCATCCTCTGCATCCAAAGCCTTTCTGTCTTCTCCACGACTCTTTCTCACTCATTTGCCCCCCCCCCCTCTTCCTCCTCCTCCTCCTCTTCATTCTCCTCCTCCTCTCTCTGTCTCTCTTTCTCTCTCTCTCTCTCTCCTTCCCTTTGCCAATTCCCCATGGAGGGGACTTTGGGGATTTCGGATGAAGAAATGGAAAACATTCCTCAAACAGCACAAGCTGCTGTTGTCAAAGGCCATTTCCACAACGAGTCATTTGATGGCCCAGTGAAGGAGTCTGCTGGGAGCCTGTGTGTGCACCCTCCTAATGCACAGGGTGTGAAAAAAATGCCCTCTGTTCATTCATTCGGCTCGGAGCACCCACTTGTTTCAGAGGGTTTCCCCTCTGCTGAGAGTGAAGCCTGCCTTTGATTTGCCACGGTCTGGCTTCGGAGCGTACTACGAGCCTCAGCTCAGGGTCCTACTACACTGCTTGTGTTTTTGTTTATTCCGCTTTACTCCCTGACTAATTATCTCATATTATGAGGGAGGGAGGGGACTTGTGTGGCAGCTTTGTGATTAGTTGATTTAGCCCAAAAGCAAAGCCTCTTAGGTGGCTTAAGACGGGCCTGATGGACAGGGCTGTGTGTGTGTGTGGTGCCGCCACTTGTTGCTGTGACGTCCCGCAGAGCCACTGTGATGTGATGAATGACTGGAAAGAGACTGTTGCGTTTGGGAGCGCAGTCAGTCACCTGAGCAGGTGTCATCAGATCAGCTGATAGAGAAGAAATCCAACAAAGAAACATTTTTCCTTGTTTAGATAGGCAGATGAACGAGGAAATGCTTGTGCGAAAGCAGCGAATGATACATGAAGGCTTTATTTAATTTTCCAAGTAAACAATAAACTGAAGTATTTGTGCCTGCTCTTCGCTCGGCCCAGTATAGGTTTAAGGTTTTTTTTTTCTTTATTCAACAGTAAAAGGATAAATAAGTGACAATAACCAATATTTCTGTTGTTGATTCTCAGTCAGGCTGATTTATTTTATCGTTTTTCAAGTCTGTTCTCTTCTCCATCTCTTCTCATGTTATGCGAGCGCTGTAGAGATGGCATTACCTGTCAGTCAGGATGAATTGTAATGAGTTTGTGGATTTTTTTTTTTTAATCTGATGCTCCCAACAGATCAAGATGTCACTTTGTTGTATAACCACACGCCTGCAAAATAAATTATACTGCCATGTCTCTGCTGTAATGGATCTTTTAGGAATTGGTAAATATTAAGGTGAACACAGTAAACAGTGATGGTGCTCAACATCAGCATTCAGCGTTGTCATCGTGAGCATGGTGCATTGTAGCTTTAGCATGTAGCTCCCTCCAAGCACAGTTGTGTTGGAGTACAGCCTCACAAAGCCACTAGCATGAACTGGAGAGTCCTGTTAGAAGATGAGCAACAGTTTTTGTAATTGTTTAGGTCATTTAACAAGCAAAAAGGGGCTGATAATTTACACTTATGTTTACGTTTACTCATTTGGCAGAGACACTTTTATCCAAAGAGACCGACAATGAGAGACGGCACTAAAGTTTCAGTGAAGCAGGAGCAGGCCTTGACGTAAGCACCATGTGCTAAATCTGTTCAATAGGTTGAAGTGCACGAAGAAGTTTAAGATGTTTATCAATGGTGTATAGTCCAAGGTTTTCTCTTTCAGGCTTCACAGTCGTGAGGATATGCCACTTCTTTATACAACAAAACAAGCATGTGAAGTCACAGTACATTCACCACAACTATTTTTAAAAGCAAAAAAAAAAAAAAAAACACAAAACAGTTTCACAGGGTGGGCTAGCCTGTGACACAGATAGAGAATCAGTGATATTTTGTGTTATTCTTTGCAGAGACTCTCACAGCTCTCCACATTCATGTTGCTTTTTATCAGATTCAGAGGGAGTTGTTGTTGCACACTGTAAAAAAAAAAAGAAAAAAGAGTCATTTGTGTAAATAAAAACAGGTGATAAAAAAACTGCTACTGTTGCATGGTTATTAACTTACAAAACTTTTTTTGCTCCCAATTGACTAATTAATAAGTTGTTTAGATTTTAATGTGAGACCAGTGCAGAGCCCAGACAGCAGCTGAACTTAAAGCAGCCTATCATAGCGTCGCACCATAAGGTTCTCATGGGATTCGTCTTGGGACTTTGGGATCTTTGCTCGACGAGCCTCAGGAAAAGCAGCTAAATGGATTCGCTGTTCACTTGCACCATGAAATGACTGTTTTGGAAAGTACTTGAGGGCTTTCAGCAGCCCACTTAACAGAAAGTCATTATGACAAGTAGACACAGTAGTCATTGTTTTAGGCCCGGTGCGTCAGTTGAATCCGATAGATTTTGGAAGTGTCTTTGACTTTCACAACAAACCAGAAGAGGTCGAGACCTTCTCCGCTGCGCTGAACGCTCGCTGGGCTGATTGACGTGTGCAGTCTGGTTTCCTTCTCTTAATAATAATGCTTGTGGCAGGGATTCTTAGAGTAAACAGTAAACAGTCAACACTTGTGCAGCAATCCATCATGTGGCCGTGTGTCCTCTGGCAGGCCTGCATCGATGAAAACGCTGAGATGGTGCAGTTTCTGGTGGAGAGCGGGAGTGACGTCAACAGAGGGGACAACGAGGGCTGGACTCCTCTGCACGCTGCGGCGTCCTGCGGCTTCATCCAGATCGCTAAGTGAGTGTTGATCGTCACCATATCGACGACATGGCACCATCATCCATCACTGGTGAACACTGTATAGACATGAACAGGACGTTTGACAATGATCTCAGTTTATTCATGTCAAACCAGTAGGGGTGTGCCAAAAAATCATCGATTCACATAGGAATCGCAATTCTCATTTAATACGATTCAGAATCGATATAAAATGTCCAAAAATCGATTTTAAAAATAAAAAAATGAAACAAATCTGCTGGCTGTCAGCCTCCATTTCCTTAGAATTTAAAAGGCAGCATGTTTAATTTAACTGCACTATTTTTTTTTTATAAAGAGGCACTTTTAATTTTGTTACTTGAGCAATATGTGATATTGCTTTTATGCAACAGTTTCAACAATTCCATCTAAGCATGGATAAATGTTTAAAACTCAATAAATGTGAAAAAGACACTTTAGTCATTCTGTCTTGCAAAGCAGACTGGAGGAGATCATGAGGACCCTTTGCACACCGATAGACTGAAGCAGAAATCATTATGAATCAAATCGTTTTGAATCGAAAATCCATTTTGAATCGAATTGTAGCCCACCCCTACAAACCAGTTCCTTGTTGATCCGTTGCAGTCTAACCTGAGCTTTTGTTTTTGAAGATACCTGATAGAGCACAGCGCCCACGTCGGGGCGGTCAACAGTGAAGGAGAGCTGCCTCTGGACGTGGCCACAGAGGACGCCATGGAGAGACTTCTCAAAGCTGAAATCAAGAAACAAGGTGTGGAACCGCCGTGTTTACGTTTCTACAACAAGTTGACCGTGCATGTGATCTCCATGACGATCTCAATTACATGATAAGTGTAATAATACATGACATGGTATCATCACATTAACACTAGGAGGAGAATCTGACACCAGTGAAAACTGCACCATCAGGATTGAAACACACAGATATTAATTAGAAGCATAAGTGCTGTGATGAATTGTCAGTCATTCTTGCCAAACGGTTGCTGGTTCCTGCTTCTCAGATGTGAGGATCTGCTGCTTTTTTTTTTTTTTCCTGTTTTATGTCATTGTAAACTGAATATCTTTGGGTGGTCCAAGGCATTTGCACACGTCACATTTGGCGTTATGGCGTTGTCATGAGAATTCCCAAGAATTTCCAATCGATAGTTCGAATGACCAACCCTCCAAGACAAGATACAATGACTGTTTTTATGGTACTACAACTTGGAGCTGGGTGTTGTTGTTTTATTCCCAAGAAGAAGTTTACACAGTCTTTCTTTTTCATTTAAATTATGTCACGAGCTGTAGAAGCAATAAAACAGATTGTACTTGAAATATCAGATCATAATATTGTAAATGCCAGGAGCTTGCTGATGCATAGTATAATGTGCAGAAGATAAGGTGCCTTTATGGTCTTTACTGTATCTGCCCATGTGGTGTAAATGACACCGCAGTGGCATCAGCTATGTATGTTTGTTCAAATTAGAATCATGTAGGAAATCCTCCCTAAAATCTGTTTCCTAGATGAACAGACCCAGAACTTTCATTGCATTTTTGTTTCTTTTTTTTACAACTAGTGGTCACATTTAGACCAGAGCATATTCTGAATAACTGAAAATAGGTCAAGAAATCAGGACGGAGTCACAGTCGTGTCCTCCACAGCACTGAAGTGGCCTAAGGCTGCAGGTTTGTTCCGATCTAAATGCAACTGGGACTTTTTTTCTATTTCTTGTCCGTACACAAAGACTGAACAGTTGTGTTGACAGCCGCTTGATAGACTTAAAAGGGACATATTATGCAAAACTCGCTTTTTCATTGCTTAAGTATGTGTATTTGCGTATCCAGAGTTCCTCCTCACCCCTTAAACGTAAGTTTTGACAACTACGTCAACATTTTGTAAACTGCCATAGTCAGAAAATGTGTCTCTTAACAAGCCGTTTTAATTTCACCCGGCTCATTACATCACAAGCCGGGTGATTTGAATATTCCAGCCCTCGCTCCCATGGTTACCTCAACTACCAGAGCGAAGATTTTAAACCGACCATTTAGAGCAGGGCTGTGAAACTGGTGTGTAGAGAACCCAGCTGTGCCCAATCTTTTTGTTTTTCTGACCAAAGCATGTTACTAACATTACTTTTAGACATCAAGGTACCATGTCAAGAAGCAGAAATGAGCAGAATATGTCCCCTTTAACTGATGGAGGGAGGAGGGGGCTCTCAGTTTTCAAAGCTCACTTGCCACTGTGTGTCCATGTGTGTGTGCGTCACAGCGATTGACGTGGACAAAGCCCGTAAGGAGGAAGAGAGGATCATGCTCCAGGATGCCACGGCCGTGTTCGCAGGAAGTGGCACTCTCACACCTCACCCAAACACCAAGGCAACCGCTCTCCATGTTGCCGCCGCAAAAGGCTACATCGAAGTCCTGAAGTGAGCATCCGTCTCCACACACACACACACACACACACACACACACACACACACACACACACACACACACACACACACACACACACACACACACACACACACACACACATACACACAACAGCAATGACAGCTTGTTAGCTTTTTGTCTTATTTTGGTGCCACACCAAGTCAAACATCTTTTATTCATAGTCTTCTTCATCGTCTCCCTTTACATAACCTGAGATTCCATCTGCATTTTATTTTTTTTTACTCTATTTCTGTAATTTCAGTGAGCTATTACTTTTGCTTTTCTTTTTCTCTTTCTTCTTTTTTTAGGCATCTGGAGGTTTTGTTCCAACAATATTTCATTGTAAATGCACAATGACAAATAAATCTCTCTCCTCCCCCTCCCCCTCACCCCGTTCAGGGTGCTGTTGCAGTGCGGGGTGGACGTGGACAGCACGGACACGGACGGCTGGACGCCCCTGCACGCAGCCGCTCACTGGGGGCAGGAGGAGGTGTGCAGCCTGCTCGCCGACAACATGTGCGACATGGGCGCCGTCAACAACGTGGTGAGCGGGAGACAAACAACCTGAACCAATCCTCTGCTTTTCTGTGCTGCTTTTTTCTGCTTTCTGAAGCCTTTGATCGCACCGTGACTGATCGTAACGCTGCGAATGTCCTTGTAGGGCCAAACACCTCTAGATGTTGCAGATGAGAAGCTGGTGGACGCTCTGGAGGAGCTACAGAAGAAACAGAACGCCGTGAGTCCACCTTTCCGCACAGGCTCCGCGGCTATCTGACTCGGGTTATTTAAACCTGATATGATTGATAGTGTTACAGCGGCGAATGTTCTCTGTGTTTATGTGTGTTTATATTCCTCTTCAGTTACGCAGCGAGAAAGAGAAACAGACTCCTGTTATTGAGACAAGCCCGCCGATCTCCATGGTACCAGTCCGCGCGCGCAGGTCAGTGCCAGTGCGTTGGTGTGTGGGTGGGTGGGTGGGTGTGTGTATGTGGGCACACGCTACGCTGTTCCTCAGTTGAATCCCAGTCATCTCCCAGTACCAGTTGTCTGCATGCAGGTTTGATGTTGTTAACAGTGGACCACGTTACCTCTGTCCATCGACCTGGTTATATCCAGCTCTCAGTAACACTGTGTCCCAGTTCAATGCTAAATATTAACTGTACATACAACAGAAAGAAATCTAGTATATGCTTACTAAAACAAAAACATCCACACATGCTAGAATTTAACATGGTGTCAGTGCACATTTTTGTCTCAAGATAATAGATGAAAAAATAAGATTTAACACTGAACTATGTATTAATATTTTTGTTTGTTTATGGTTAGAATAACAACACAACTATGCCCATTTTTACTAATTCAGCAAATAAAATATCTGAGATCTGACTTTTTTTTTTTAAATAAGAAATTAATCAAATAAAATAGATAAAACGCCAAGCAGTTGTGCTCATAGATTTGCAACATTAGTTACAATGATCTAATACACCCAGAGATGTGATAGTTACAGCATAAAGAGCTGATGCATGTCCCCTCCATGCAAGCATGTACTATCTAAATATTTCACACTAGAAATGTATCATTATAAAGCTAAACTATTCACTGTGCACCATACTCCTGTGATGGAACATACATTTCTATCATTATTATACATCCAAACTGTATACAGTTGGTATGTAGTGTGGAACTGGGACACAGTAACTGTTTGCTATTTGTGTGTGTGCTGTGCTGCTATTCTCTCCCTTTGATTTGCATCTTCACATAAAGAGGAGACGCACCGTAAGACAAGTGAGTTGGAAAAACACACTGGTTAAAGTTACATGTAGCATGTAGCCCTGTAAAAGACGATTTAGTGATGAGACAGCAGTTCTACACATGTCACCACAGAATGTGACCCCCCCCCCCCCCTTCCCTCCCACCGTCCCACCCACGGCCGTGTCGATTGGTGCATGCTCGCTCTAATTGGCTGCACATGGAATGATTGCCCTCACTGATCAGCTCCCTGCATGCCACCTGTTGTTCCACCCCACCTTGGCCCCGCCCCTGCAGGACTTCTATCTCTCGTATGAGCAGTAAGGAGAAGATCTGCCTCCACGAGAGGGAGAAGCACCCACCCCCTGCCCTGCAGAGCAGCCCGGCCGAGGACGAGGAGGAGGAAGGTCAGACAGGACAGGGCCAGACCCAGAGCCAGGCCAAGGCCTCCAGCAGCTCCAGCTCGGAGGAGGAGAGCGAATCTGAGAGTGACGCCGAGTCAGGTGAGAGGAAGCTTCCTTTTGTTTTTTTTGCTGCTCGTCTGTATCTAATGTTTTATCACAACTGATTAATCTCAGGCCTTTGCCCTTCTTGCAGAGAAAGCAAAAAACCGAGAGATCATAAATAACTTGAACAACAAACGCAACACCACCAGCGTGCTTCCTACCTCCATGTCAACGGGTACTGCTGCAAGCCAAGTGAAAAAGGTCATATATAGAGATATTATAGAATCAGTTTCAAAGGTCTGGTTTTTTTTTAGTATTAAATAACAGAGATGGTGACTTTCATTGTCTGTGTAGCAGGAACCAAGCAAACCCACGACCACCGAGGCGGCCCCCGGCTCCTGGAGGACGTCTCTGAGGAAGGCCGGCAGCTCGGTGACTCTGGGCTCTGCCGGGCTGTCTGACCCCAGCCAAGACCCCAGCAGACCCCCAGAGTCCGGCCTGGGCATGACCCGCTCCGCCTCCAGCCCCCGCCTCAGCTCCGACGCCGACACCCGGGTACGCACCGCAGGCGCCCCCGCATGATTCAGACAAGTCACACACCCATGAAACGGCAGCTATTATTTTATACAAACCAGCATGACGTGCCAACCTAGGCCTCTTTTGCAGCTTGTAATTCACCGAGTCACATGAATAACCGATTAAACTGCTCTCGCCCCCTCGTCGCCAGGAGCCGAGGCTCGCCAGGGTACCGCCCATTCCGACACGGAGGCTCTTCAGTATTCCCGACAGCAGCCCTGACAACTCCAACAGGTGGGCCGGCGCTCCGATCTGCTTTCTGCACTTGTGAAACCAGAATCTGTTTTTTTCTGAGTCACCGCATATGTGCCCCTGTCACCCCGTCTGTCTCCCTCAGTTGGCTAAGCCGTAGCTCCTCTTACACCCGGCGCCTTCATAGTCAAACAGGGAATGATCTCACTAGCTCCACACCCTATTTGCTTCACAGGTCAGTCATGCTGCTCACTGCCCCGTCTTGTGTTGGTTTGCTCCGCTGTTTGCGTGTGATTTGTTTCTGCAACGTCACCGCACATTTCATTCCCCCCTCAGCTGTGAATCCTAATTGTGTGTGTGTGTATGTGTATGTTTATATATGTGTGGCTGTGAAAGATGCCTTTGTGTTTCCAATGGGTTTCGTCTGGTTTCCAGCTCATCTTATGGAAAGAGACTGGATGACCCCACCGTGACCTCAGCTAGCACAGGAACAAGCTCTGCAGGACTCAGCCGCCTTAACAGTGTCTTGTCACAGAGGTATTTAAACTTTTTTTTTTTTTTTGTGTATGTCAATTTGTCTGGGACCTTTTCCTCCCTCAATTATCTGAAAGATCTGATATCCAGCTCTTATCTGTCTCCCTCAAAGACTTCCTCAGGAACAGACAGAAAAGAAGGATCAGTCTGCCGTCACCACCTCCAACTCTCAGAGCACGACCACGGGCGAACAGGAGACCAAGCAGAGGCGCAAGTGGGTCTCCGCCGTCCTCTCGTGTGCTATTGCAGAACTGATGAGACTCTGCTTTTGTAGTTTAAAAAAGTTTGATTTTGTGATCCGTGCAGATCCTACCTTACGCCGGTACGGGATGAAGAGGCAGAGGCCCAGAGGAAGGCTCGCTCCAGACATGCACGGCAGTCCCGCCGCTCCACTCAGGTACACACGTCGCCACCTGACCACGAGAAGGAAGAGGACTAACTTCTTGTAACTAGTCTGTCAGTCTGGCACACAACATGTTGTTGTCTCTCTCTTCCTCTCAAGGGGGTGACGCTAACAGATCTGCAGGAAGCGGAGAAGACGATGAAAACCATGAAGGCCGATAATAAAGGAAGAGAAAAGGAGGAAGAGAAGGAGAAAGAGAAGGAAACAAAACCGAAGAAGGGAGAGGAGGGGGTGAGAGCCGTATTTCAGAGTTATAGCCCTGGGTTGGCTGCACTTATATAACGTCATGTGACATCACATAGCGGGGGATGCTGTGTTTACAGGAAGTGAGCTGGAGGTCTCGTATTGCCAGCCTGCAGAAGTCGGACCTGCTGGGCCTCACGCAGCCTGCCGGTACTCCGCGGCCTCAGGCTTCTGACAGGAGAGGTATCGTATCAACACCGAGCGCTTCGCCCCGCTCCTGACAAAATATAGAACCCGACTTTGTTGAAATATTTGATTTCGGTGCTCAACGACTTGCTTCCTTGGCTCCGTTCCAGATGTGGAGGCCGGCACAGGGGAGAGCGAGACTGAGCGATGGGCCAGGGAGCGCAGGGAGAGGAGACAAGCTCGGGCCAGAAGGAAGGCGCAGAGGACCGGGGAGGTACGTCCTAAACTTTTTGGAAACTCTATGAAAGAAAAAAAAACAAAAAAAAAACAAGAAGAAACAAAAGCAGTGATGTGAGATTTAAATCAACATGTTTCACCTGCAGAGTGATGATAATGATCCCAGTGAGGAAGAGTTCTCAGGCAGTGGGCTGGATCCACAGGTGTGTGTGTGTGTGTGTGTGTGTACATATATGTAGTCACTGTGGACTGTAACCTCGGACACCGGCTATAACTTGTTTGTCTTTTCTGTTTACAGACAGACAGACACTTGAGTACCAGGTATGAATCCATTCTTCGACCTGTTTGATTTTCCATCTTTCCTCCTTCTGTCAGCACAGTCTCTGTGATAGCAGTATCTCTGACCTCTGCTCTCCTCCTCCTCCTCCTCCTCCTCCTCCTCCTCCTCCTCCTCCTCCTCCTCCTCCTCTCAGGTCGGGTTCATCCTGTAACGACTACACCCAGGGAGGGGGAGATTCTGATTTCAAGAAGGTTGGCAAACAGGGCTGATGTCGACATCGCACAATTAGTTTCTCTTATTTGTCCTGGTTATTTACTGCTGTGTGTGTGTGTTTGTGTCTGGCAGATGTTCGAGGACGTCTCCAGAGAAAACAGCCAGCTTCAGTCTCAGCTGCAGGACACTCAGAGGATGGTCAGTCAGACTAGGTTGGACCTGGAAAAGGCCACACAGGTGATGATGCAGACACACAAAGCTGTCATTGAAACCGTACTGGTAATCTATGAGCTCCGTCATTGTTTGCCATGTGTTTTTCTCATAGACCCTGTTTTTATGTTGCGTTCAGGTGGTGATTATTTTGTCAGGCTATCCACACAAATCACACCTGTTTATTTCAAATATATGTATTTGTATATATGTGTGTGTGTGTGTGTATATATATATATATATATTTATTTATTTATTTTTAGACACAAATATGAAATTGCGTGGTTTCAAATAAATCCACATTAACTTTTTAATGAAGTAGTTCAACCTTTCTTTTAAAATGAATCCATTTAATATGTGTCCATGCTCTCATACAGGTGCCTGTGTTTTTCCATCAGGCCCTGTTTTGTGCACACACAGTGGTTATAAATGAGGCGTCTGGTGTGGCCAGAAGCTGTTGGTAGCTCACATTAGCAAATGGCTGCAAACCTTTCTGATATTACTGAACCAGGTCACATACTCAATGACTTGTCTCCACTTGAGTTCCAGTTAGGCCACATTAAAGCAGGTCATTCAAAGAATTCAGGTTTTTTTTTTTAAAGAAATGACACCAAACGTCAGCAGGAGATCATTCATAGAATTATACAGCATTGTATTTATTTGTATCATCTTGGGAGTTACTGTCCCTTATTAATACCCATAATAACTCCACAATGCAGCATGTAAAATGGTGTACAACAACCAATGGTCCATAACTGAGAGCTAATTACCATACCATACCTTGTACAGGCAAGGGATAAAGGCCAATTTAGACCGATGGTTGTGACCTGAGATGTGTAATTTTTCAGTGACTGGCGTCATATGCAGTCTTTTTATTTTGTTTCCTTTATTTAGTTTGCTTAATGTCTATAAAGCTGCTGATTTGAGAGGCTAAAGTGAGACCATGTTACCTTTGCAAGAAGAAATATACCTCTTTTTTTCTGTAAATGAAAAGATATTTAGTTAGCACCAAAACACACCCGGTTCAGTTCAGTATTCTCTGTGATTTTGTCACTAGTCTTAACTTGGCCTGGTATGACCAAAAACAGTGGTTAATGTGAGCAAACCAATAATGCAATGTAACAGGTGATTTGTTATCTTTATGACAACTTGTGATACTGTGTTTTACGTTTTGTATTTTGGGATTGGGTTGGGATTATGGTTGCTTTATCCACATCACAGGTTCATAGTGTCCTTTGTATACATGCCTTGTAGTGATAATTGAACATACTGCTGATAATAATACTGTTGTTTTGTGTCCAACAGAGACAGGAGCGCTTCACTGACTGTTCTGCCCTGCTGGATCTGGAGAGAAAGGTAACTCCTCTCTGCTGACGATGTGACCATGCTGGGTTTTTTTTTTTGTAGCTTCATCTGCCTCACAACTGCCACCACTGCTGTTTGTTGACACTCTCTCCTCTGTCCTCCCCACTCCACTTTCTCACCTGTTTTCACTCAACTTTTGTGCATTTTCCTCCTCCTCCTCCTCCTCCTCCTCATTTCCATCACTTCCTGTCTGCCCCCCCCCCACCCTCCCTCCCTCACGTTTCCCTGGCATCAGGACCGGAGGATGTTGGAGCGGCGAATGGCAGAGCTGGAAGAGGAGCTGAAGGTGAGGAGATACTCAGAACGGATGTGATCATTGCCTCACACACTTTGCATGCTCCTGCTTGATTAGCTTGGCTTTAGCTTGTGCGGTTCAGCAGAGTGGCGGAGGCACACACAGTACAGAGCTGTTTTACAGGCTGTTCTCTCCAATGTTACGTCTCATAGCTTCATTTGGTTGTTGTCAAATTAATAGCCGATGTTTGTTTCACTTGTCCAACAGCCCAACTGTGTTTTCATAGTCACAGTGACTCATTTTGTAAATGCTCTTGACTTTACTGTCGAACCAGGATGATAAAGTAAAAACTGTAGGCAGTTTTTCTTTTAAAGGAAGTTCTTGCAGAGTTTTAAATAAAAAGATTGACACCACTCGCATATCTGAACAGTAGATACAAAGCGGGAGGATGAAAGTAACCAGCTTGTGCCTTCAGCTTCATATTTAGAGTGGTATCAATCTTATAGTCTACTTCTCGGCAACAAAAAGGAAATGTCAAACTGCTTGTAAACATTTTTAAAAGGCTCTGACTTTAAGGATGCAAAAAAGTCATCATACTTAGTTTAACAAAGATTTATTTTTAATAAAATGCCCTTGTTTTAAATGCGCTTATTGTGAGTTCTCTGCCACCAGATGTTTCCTCAGTCGCTCTTCCAGTCAGCCAAACTGAAACCCACAGATGAGTCAAACATGACTTGTTTGCATTGCACTTGTCCTACTTAATGACTGAGCACATGTAGCACATAACAGGACCTGATTATTAGTTCAGCTGCTATTATTAAGATTCTTTAGGCTCTGGAGGAGCAACATGGTGAACAAATGACGCCATGGCCTGTGAGCTCTGTATGTTGACACAAATATGTGGATGGAGTAGCTCTGGTTATGACGGTTTGGCAGTAAGAGATCGTTGTCCTTGTAGATAAGGTAATAAAATGTCTTTCCCTTTACTGTATTTAATACAATATAGTTATTGGCTCTGACTCACTCTTTTTTATATACTATTAACTCAACTCTGATGTATTAATATCAATGAGTCTGAGTCTTTTTTTAAATGGTCTTTTTTAGAGCAGACACTTTGCCATGTGATAGAAGAGGCACAAGTGTAATTGATAACATCTAAGTGCAGATACTTTGTATTGAGCTTGCTGGGTCAAGTAAAGTGATCCTTTTTTTTTTTTTTAAATATACCATTAACAGTTTTGTTTTCCTGCCACGAGTCAAAGTGTGGAAAAGGCCTGTTTTTTAAAAGCAATACAGCTGCACTGAAATGAAATGTGGTCGTCTATTTTGATGTATTGTAATGTGAGTTTAATTTGTACCACCAGGTTCTGGTTGACCTGAAAGCAGACAACCAGCGTCTTAAAGATGAAAATGGAGCACTGATCCGTGTCATCAGCAAACTCTCCAAATAGACGTGGCGAGAGAGAAAGAGAGAGAAAGAGACACACACACACACACACACACACACACATACATGAAGAACAGGGATCTCCCCCCTTTCCTCTCCATCCATCCCTTCCTCCCTCCCTCCCTCCCTCCATCCCTCCATCCATCCATCCCTCCCTCCCTCCCTCCACACATTCCTCTCAGTGCCAAAGAGCGAGAGGGGGGGAGAGGAGCAGCAGAACGTCCTCCGTTAACATGAGCACCACAGCTTGACTTGGATTGTGATGCCTCTCTGTGAACAGCTGGAGTGGCTTTTGTGTGCCTTTTTTTTTAATGGCCGTCAGTCACAGGACGACCGTGGGCGTGAGGGCCCGTGGCTTCGGTCAGAGGCTCCAACAGTAGCAGCGCGAGGACTTGACGAAAAGCCAAAATGCCCACAGCTGGCGCAACACACCAGAACACGACATCTACAGCGACTGTGCATCAGGGGAACTCGAACGTGCACACACATTCCTATGCGTGCATCACACACTTCCTCAATGCACATTCCACTGAGCGCACAAGGCAGCTTGGGCCTTAAAGCTCCCACTTAGTATTTATTTTTTTTTGTGAACACACTCACGTCACACCACACATACACTCTCACGAATTTACCCCACTCACAGTCCAAATCGAATGTGTTGCCAAGCAGTAAAAGGGTTTTGGATGTATTTGTTTTTCAAACTCGGCTCTGAAACACATTTCAGGCTCCGTCTTCACCTTCAGTAACGTCCTGACGACACAGGAAAGTCCATGAAGCTCTGTTGGGTTGTTTTGTTTCCACGTGCAAGTGTTTGAACCCACCTACCTCTCCACCTATGCACTTCCCCACATACATTTTTTTTTATTTTTTTGTGACCACAGACACACTCCATGCTCTTAAAAAAAAAAATGACCACAGAACCAGGTCAGTCGACCGCAGCACTTTACTCTCTGCAAAGCAATAAAATAAAAGCTCTGTGAGGCTTTGCCCGTCCTCCAGACAGACAACCTTACTTTTCAGAGCAGCGCCTTCTCACTGAATAAGTGGAGGGAGAAGGTACCCATAGCTGAAGGTCAAAGGTCATTGCACAATTATATTAATAAAAAAAAGAATTGCTGTTCTGTCAAAGCCTATAATGCTATGAATTGTTTTAATTATTACCATTGGTAAAGATATTATTTTCATAGTTTTTCATTGTCTGTTCCCTTCTTCCAAGGGAGCATGGTTCTGTATATTACATGTGTATAAATATTAGTCTTGAAAAAAATACCCTTTTGAAGTAAAATTCCATGTAGCCTTTCATCACATGTTGGTTTTTCTAATATATTAAATGGATGTCTGCACCCTAATAAAAAAAAAGTGTGTTTGTAGCAACTGCCTGGTTATTATAAACAGTGTTGAGGGCATTTTGTCAAGATCATTCACAAAGTTATTGAAGCATATATCAGATCATTAGATGCTTTCTAACATGGTACCCACCCTCACCACTGTGCCTTGGGTTCCCGGCCTCTTGGCTATGTGCTGTGACTGATGGAGTCATCAGACTCTCTCTTGTGTGATCTCTGGTCACCTGGTTGTATGTTTTTTTTTTTTTTTTTGTCGTGCCTCATCCACACTGTGCTTGTTATCAGCTCTGTGTACACTGTCAGTTGCTGTTCTCTGGTAGCCAGATGTCCTCCATCACAAGGGAGGGGGAAAAAAAGAGGAAGAGAACAGCTGCAACGAGCTGCGATGCTCACACACCATGAGCCTAACAGAGGAAACAGAGCAACACAGATGTATTTACAGTATGTTTGGACTGTAACATTAATCTACTGCTTCTGCTCCCAGGTGTCCCATGACGCTGTATCATAAGTGCTTTGACTGACATGATAAAAACCAGTGTCACCACCACATGTGCAGGGTGAGGGATCAGGAGGCGTCAGTGTAGCTGTAGGGACACTGTCGTCTTTTGTGCTCCCGTCCATTTCCACTAAAGTGAAGTTAACGCCAGTCAACCATCTGTTTGTCTCATCTCTCAGCAAAGAGATGGACCACTGTCCTGCAGGGTAGAAGTACTGACAACAAGCTGAGCTCCTAATAAGGAAGGGCAGGCTGGCCGAGGCACTCTCTCTGTAAATATCCCTCAGGTCTGAGAAAGACAGAGGAAGGGAGCTGGGGAGGAAGAGGGAAGCGGATGGATTGCAGCCTTATATGGACAAAGCACTGCTTTTCCCAGGGTTTGTGGCTCTGACCCCCTGGCACCATGCCAGACGACACACAAACGGCTCCTCAGCACCACCAAGAGGTCCAGCTCATGTAGTGCAGCACAAGTGAAAAGTGTCTTCTCCATAAGTTTTTTTTTTTTCTGAATACTTTTGACCACTCTTTGTCCAGAAAGAATTGCAATTCATGAGAAATAATGCGAACACCAAAACAAACCTCACAACAATATTGTTACTTTGTGGAAATGTGATTGTTAATATGCACAAAAACTGAATTGGTAACAGACAGTGACAGTCTTTAGCTGATACTTCTATGCCTACAGAATAACATGCATCTTTAAGTGGGTTCTCCTTTGATGTCATTGATTGCATTGCCATGAAGTTGGGAAACACACATGAAGCAGAAGAAAACAGATGGTCAATATTAAACCTGCACAGGCCTAAATTTATCATGACTTTTAGTCTAGCACAAAACACTGAATCCTACAATTCACATAATGGTACAAAATAATGTTTGTCCTTCATCTTTCAAACTCCACTCTTTCATATTGTATCACAGCTTTTCAGGCCAACATAGAAATCTAATTTATAAACACAGAAGACAAGAAGACAATATAAAGATGATTTAGAGGCTGATTCGTCTTTTAAACAGCTACAATGTGGCAAAGCTGTGAACAAGTAAACCGGCACATGAGCACATGAACACTGGTTGGTCGAGACCCGAGACCATCTAGGTTGAGATTGTCTGTATGTTGGGGTTGCACCTTCTCTTTAACCAAGCTTTGGTTTTGTCTCATTGTTGAATAAACTGCTCTTCTTGGGTATTTTTACACTTTTAATTTATGACGTCTGTGCATATATGGCAGGAAATGAGGTGCAGTAAAGGTCCACACACAGGGCTTTTAGAGGAATGTTCTGTACTGAAATAAAAATGTTGCAGGTCATGGTTGTACGGCTGCATTTTTAACTTGTACTCATGGCCTCTATAAGGAGATGGAGAGCCCTGGCTGCAGCCCCATTTATAGTAAAAATCATACGACATTAGTTTATTTCAAGAGCACTTTTTAAAAGGACAGGTTACAGAGTTTAGGAGCAAACTAAAAATAGAAGCAAACAGCGAATGTGTATGTAAAAAAAACTAATGACAAAAGAAATATCAGTCAGAAATACTTTCCGGTCGTGACTGTCTCAGATAGATTTGTTGGTGAGGTTTAACAAGGCCTAATATCCCCCTCAAAAAGAAGAAAAAGCCAGGAAAGAGAGGGAATTAATCGAGTGGCTGGTGAGCAGAGGAGAGATGACATGATTTAGTTTGGAGAGAGTGACGTGATACTTCTTGGAAAAGATAGGATGAAAATGTAAACACTCTTACTGTGACCTGAGGGGTATTTTTACGGCCTCAGCCCAGTGCTCCCGGTGTTTTAATTGTGAATCTGTAAGCATGCAGTGGCAGCCATGTTGGCCTGCAACAACACTCCACGGTTTAATCCGTCCTAACCCAAATTTGGAAAAATTCACATTAAAAAATGTTGACACTCTGCAGGATCGGTGAAAAAATTATTATAATGCCTTTATTTTACATGGCAATTCATTTTAAAATCATAGCCAACGCATTGCGACCACCAACACTGGTCTGGTCTTCATCAGGGCTTTCTCACACACCTGCACACATCAGGGCTAGCTCACACAGCTGCACACAATCACTGTAATGAAGGAGGCTCCTGTGTGAAAGCACCTGAGGACTATCAACAACAGGACCCAGCAGCACTTCCACCTTTTTGGATTTCATGTTAAAAAACTTTGTTCTTAAAGCTGGAGTTGACCGTTGATCATATAAAATGTGATAATTCAAATCTAATGAGCATGTGTGGTGTCCTATACTTGATTCAATGTATAGACTCTACCGCCTTCCCATTGAATCCATGCCATGTTTTTCAGCAGACCAGGAACCAAGCCCAGGTTTTCTGTGCAGCGCAAAGCTGAAGGCCTCCTCCTCCTCCTCCTCCTCCTCCTCCTACTCCTGTAGTACTCGAACAACTTGGATCCAGTTTGTCAGCAACGTTTGAGTTCTTTGACTTTTTAAATATGAACTTTAAAAGGAGTGAGAGCACATGAGCTGTTTTTTCACAGGCTGAACGGTGAAGAGCGACCGCTTTGGGAGCCTCTTCCAACTTTTCGTTCACTTTGGGTTTTCCAGCATTCCTCTCTTTGTTGCAGAAACAGATGCTGCTTCCTGTTCATGTGAGATGTGAAATGTACCCAAAAATGTGTGTGTAGAGGGAATTATGCTGGATGTTTATGCAGACCTGCAACAGTTCGGTCTGACTTTCAGGAGTTGGGTTAGTTCAGTCACTGCGATTGTGTATTTAAGTTTGTGACAATGAATGCCTTCAAATATGATATCATCGTCACGTTTGATTTTATTTTCAGACCTGGAAAGAGTCTCAGGAAGTCGGCTTGTGACATGAAAGTGTCAAAGTACACAAACTACAAATAGCTTTTACTAGCAGGGACATGTGAAAGTGTGTGTGCCCGTGTGTTTTTCCCTGGTGAAACCTTTCAAAGAAAACTCCAGTGTTTCTCAGCAGTGCATTGATGAGTCATAGTCACAAATAAAACATGCAACTGACCATAATCTCAGTGAAGGAGTACAATGGTGCAAATAGGAAAATGGTGTCAAATTCTAAATGTTTTCACCCCCTACAATGAGAAATTGTTCATTCAGTGGAAGACACCTGGGACCCTCTGATCAACCCCCCCGACTGTACTGGAAACGACTTCACTTCTTGGTTCGATTGAAGGTTTCTGTGCAGAAAATCCCCTCCTCTCATGATGTCCCGTGATCCAGACCCTTACATCTTCACCACCGACACTCTGCCCACTGACCTCCGCTACCTGCCTCCGCTGGCCAATGGGCTGCTGGGCTGGAGGGTGTACAACAACATCATGCACATGGGTGGCGTGTACAACGGAGAGGGTGGACGCTGTCACCGAGCAGACGTTCCCTGTCCTCTGGCAGTTAAAATGGAGATGGACCAACCTGCCCAACATGCCTACAGTCTGAACACACACACAGGTGACTCACCAAACCCTATGTTACTAATGAAATCCCTTCTTTGCTGCTAACTGTCTCGTCTTCTTTCTCATCCAGGCATTTTCACACACACTCTGAGCTCAGCCAGTGTAACAGCAACTCAGTCCCTGTATTCACATCGATACTACCCCAACCTGATGGTGATGGAGGTTTTGTTGGTGCGGCAGGCGACATCAGAGGAGCCAGTTACTGTAAAACTGGTCAATTCGTTCACACCGCAGAGCAAAGACATTGCTTTTGAGCCCGGTCCTGAATACAAAGGAGCGAGGTACAGTTAACACAACATGTAAAAAGAAAACAAAAAAAAAACATTGCAACGTGTCTTATACAGTATGTGATCTACTTCCTCTCTTCCTCAGACACATCCAAGGACAGACGTCCAGTGCTGAGTTCCCCGGTGGCACCTGTCCCACAGTGCACCTCCTCTGGACCGCCATACCTGAAACTCTGACGATGCCTCCAGACCAGAGCCAAGGGCGCTGGGGCTTCATCCTGGTTGTGGCCGACAGTTTAGAGTCTGCTGAGGCCAGTTTTGACCAGGGTCTAAATCTGATGGCGAGCGGCAACCTGCGTCCGTCTCACGAGAAGGCCTGGAAAGAGCTGTGGCTTCAGAGCAAGTTGGAGGTGTCGGGGTCCGAGACCCTCCTCAAGGCTCTGATCGGCTGCATGTTCTACCTCCTCAGCGCCTTCCCCTCCATACATGACACCTCCAGCTCCTTTGGTGGAGTCAGTCCAGGTGGGCTGTCAAATGGCGGGGATGGCCAGGACTACTGGGGCCACGTCTTCTGGGACCAGGTAAGGCCGGTGGAAACTGATGCTTAGTCTTTTATTTATGGTCTTTTTTTGGGGGGTTGTTTGATTATTGATTCACACAGTGGCAATACCTTTCCCATGACAGGACATCTGGATGTATCCTGGGATCGCCCTTTTCTACCCCAAGTTAGCTCGATCTGTGCTGGAGTACAGGGTTCGGACTGTAGAAGGTGCGAGGGACAACGCCCAAAAGCAGGGCTTCAAGGTATCATGATCACAAATCTGCTTCCTTGGCTGACACTCACTGTGAATATAGGCGTGTGTGTGTGTGTGTGTCCTACATTTTACTAACCACAATGAATCTGTGTCTGAGCTCTTCTGAAGAAACAATGCTATCTTTGCAGGGAATAAAGTTTCCGTGGGAGAGTGCTGTGTCAGGGAGGGAGGTGTGTCCAGAGGACATTTATGGACAACAAGAGATTCACATCAATGGAGATGTGACCCTGGCCTTCCAACACTACCTCTACCTGACTGAGGTAAAGGCTGCTCCTTTGTCCCCATTATTGTGTTGTCTCCCGCTGTGTGAGGGTGTTAATGAGCTCTTTGTTGCAGGACCTGTCCATGTTCAGAGAGGGACAGGGCAGCGAGGTGATATATGGCGTGGCTGATTACTGGGTTTCTAGAGCAACATGGAGCCCTGTGGACGAGAAATATCACCTCTTGGGTAAAAACCATTATCAGAAAGACAGTAGTGACACTCAGGACCGTTGTATAGGGGAGAAAGGTGATGATAATTCTAGGGGTCCAGCGCCCAGTGGGGCCCACAAAAAACCCCAGTAGTCTAATCTTTGTATGACTGAATTATTCTGCATAAGACCCTGACTAATACTCATGCTGCATTAGCGTCAAAACAAAGTAGGTTAAATAAAAAATGATAATACATAGTCTAAGAAAAAAAACTGGAAAAGTTAGGGGGTAGGGGCCCACTTTAGTATTCTTTAAGGGGGCCCAGAATTCCTAGCAACAGCCCTGGTGACATTGAATTTATTTGGCCTGATGTTATCACGTTGAAGGCAAAATAAAAGACATGTGTCTCATCTACTCGTGGGAAAACTCACAAGGTCTACAGAGAACTGGAATTTGACTCTGTGTTTATAATAAAACACCATTTTTATTCAATTTACTTTATTTTATTGCTAAATTGTATTTTTCTTCTTTTTATTGATTAACTGATATTTGTCTATACTTTAGATCGATAAAAGATGACATTACTGTATAATATGTAAGAAAACATTTTATACATTTGTATAAAAATATTTACAACATTTAACTTTTTTGCCATTTAGGTGTCATGCCACCTGATGAATATTATTATAATGTCAACAACTCTGTCTACACAAACACAGTGGCCAAGTTCAGGTACTATTTGAATATTTCCCTACGGTGCATATTGACTTGTGGATACCAATAATACACACAGTTTCTCATTTGTCAGTCTCCAGTTTGCCGTAGAGTTGGCCAACCTCCTCCAACATCCCGCACCAAAGGAATGGAAGGATGTGGGCGAACAAATCAAGATCCCCTTTGACCAAGAATCTCAGTACCATCCTGAGTTTGATGGCTACGTGAAAGGTGATTTTTTTTCCTCCTTTTGTTGGCACTAACAAAGATCAAGTTGTTGTGACATGATGTGTCTGACTGTCTTTTGGACCTCTGACAGGTCACCCAGTGAAACAAGCAGACACGGTGATGTTGGGCTATCCTCTTGGACTGGAAATGACTCCAGAGATCAGAAGAAATGATCTGGAGGCGTATGAACCAGTAACAGACCCCTATGGTCCAGCAATGACATGGGTAAGACACAACACAGGATGTATATGAGGAGCACAAAACTGATCTGATTGACTGACTGAAATTTCACTGTTAACTTGAAAATCTACTTAAAGTATAGTAACTTTTAAACAAACAAATTTCAGTCCTTTTTAACCTTTATCTAGTTCAGTACATTGAATCATTCTTCTGTACAGTAGCTTACTGAAGTTATTTTGCCAGTAGACAATCACTGGCATTTGTAGTAGTCTTGCCTAAAAGTAAACAAACTGGTTCTGCTGGCTCAGCTTGTCTATCTTTGATGTAGTGTATCTGATTATTGTTATTGTCACTGGAAAGTGGAAGTGGTTTAGTCCATTACAAAACATTTTACCTTATCTTGACTTGTAAAGTAAATTATTATCGCCTAAATGTAGTAAAACAACAGCATTTCTAAAATGTAGAGTGTCCGTATACAGTGTCACTTTGCAAGTAGTATGTTTTATACTGTCTCTGCTGCTTTTAACTGAATTTATATGTCTTGTGTTCTTAACTGAATTTATTGTATGTAAAGTGTCTTTGAGCTTCTGGAAAAGCGCTTATAAATAAAATGTATTATTATTATTATTATTATTATTAGTGGAGATGCCTGTTTTTGCTGTTACTTCCTCATCAGTTAGTGTATGTGACCTTTTACATCTCTCCACTGTCAGGGTATGTTTGCAATCGGCTGGCTGGAGCTGGGAGAGGCTGAGAAGGCTCAACGTTTACTTGAGAAGTGCTTCAGCAACATCCAGGGCCCGTTCCAGGTACCGCTCTGACTCTCACAGCCATGTTAAGCCTCTTTACCGAATATTCAGTCAAAGTGCAATTACTTGACTCCATAGGTATGGAGTGAATCATCAGACGGCACTGGTGCAGTCAACTTTCTCACAGGCATGGGAGGATTCCTGCAAGCTGTGCTGTTTGGTTACACTGGTTTCAGGTCAGTCATCAATCTGTCAATGCACCGTGCACAATGAAAAAACATCTCAGTATGCACAGAGCACTTAAGCACTGAAACAAAGTCTGACAATGACTACTTTTCATTTATATTTTTGTAGAGTTCATAAGGACTGCCTGGGCTTTTCCCCACTTCTGCCCACTGACATTTCTGAGCTCTGCATCCGAGGTGTGAACTACATGGGCAGTCAGTTGGACTGGCTGCTGAGGACAGATGAAGTCTGTCTCATACTGAGGGAACAGGAGAGCAGAGTAGGCGACGCCAAGCCCTACGATCTACAGGTTGTCCTGAAAGCATCAGGGACGAAAATCCCTCTGACGCCAGGTAAAACTCAAGCTAAGACATGCAGTTTCTCAAAACATTTATCCTTGCAGTAATATACATTAATAATGTAGAACAGTGCACTTGACTTAGTTCATCTAGATTGGAGCATAATGACGAGAAAAAACAACTGAGGATGCATGTCCAGAGATGTAAATGTATTTTTCAGTTAATTACCGTGTCTCACAATGTCTACTATTTGTTATAATGATGACATTGATGCACTGACAGATTATTATGAATTTGCTCATACTGTATACATCTATATTTTCAGGGCAGCCAGTAACTTTTCATCGAGAGCCAGGATACTTGTGCAAAGTGACTTCAGAATCAGCACCTTCCTGCTGGCCTTTCTGAAACAGGAGCCTCGAACCTGCCACAAATTCAATTTATGCATTTACATACCGTATTGTATTCACCAACATTCACCAATCATGGATAATATACACAAAATCCAATAAAAATGATTTCATAACTACAAGCACACAGAGCAGGATCACATGAGATTTACAAAATGTAAATCAGTTGTTTATTTTGATTTAATAAGAAGAAAAAGAGAACATTTTTTTGTGTTGTGGGGCAGTGGAGTTGAAAATGTAGCACCTGCCCCTTTGTTTAGTTGCAAAAATTTCCACACAAATGTCTTGAATATAAATTACAATTAGAACATTTTCCTAATGAGCTCAGTTATGTCATATGACAGAACTATGAATCATATGTTATATTGTAAATGAAATATTTTCAAATAAAATTCCCCCCTTTGTTTCCATCTTTGGTTTTTTTTTTTTTTTTTTTTTCTATTTAAACAATATCATAGTGGTTCTGAGACTTCAAGGCACAGTAAAAAAAAAAAAAAAAAAAAAAAGTGGACAAAACCTAGACAAACTGAAAACTACATTTACCAGTGTGATAATGCTGGCACAATACAGTATCTTTAATCCTTCTTTGTCTGTGTCTGGTTTAACAGCATTTTTTCTAATGACCACTGTGTTGTTTTTTTCGGATCTACCTTGTGTTTAACACGTATACGTGTTAAACACAAGGTAGATCCGAAAAAGTTTCTCAAATTACCTTTGTGAGCTTGGACCACCCATGTATTACATTATCTTAGTATACAGGTCTTATAATAGAACCATGGGACCACCACAGCCTTTACTGTGTTACTGATGTCTTCAAACAGCTTGTAGCTTTGCCTTTTTGGAGAAAGACAACAACAGCCCTAACCTGAGATAGATATGGGACAAAAGGCAAAACCCGACCGGCACACTAAAGTCACATAATAAAATAATAATACCATAATTTGGCTTCAAGAGTTTCTTGAAATATACTAGGGGGGGTCGTGACAGTGTTGCAGAGAAAACAGCGGATGTAAGTCTCACACATACTAACAACTTCTTTTTACAGTCATATGATACTAACACAACATACATGATGCAGGTAGCTCTGAGTCAGATCAGTAAATCCTGCCAAACATCCATTGGTCGGTTTAAATCTGGACGGCGCTTTAACGCCGCCCAGCACTTCCGTCATGTTCGACTATTTCCGCGCTGCGCACCAATCATCACTGTGCATCCAAACACTTAGCCCCGCCCCACACATGCCGCTCACCAATCAAAGCCTTCTCTTGGCCGTAGAGCTTCAGGATTGGCTGGTAAGGTTTTGAACCAGTTAAACGGTTTCAGCGGGTGAGTTGGAGTTAGATCCAGAGAGGAGCTGTTTCTGTCGAGACTCATGAGCTGAAAACAAAGCGCTTGATTTTATCTTACATTTTTATTTTCATGTCAGTATGCGACAGACTTAGCTTCTAAGTTTATTGGAGTAGCGAGCATTGGATTTCTTTCTTCAGAAACTCGGATATCAAAGGTAAATATCGAAAGACGACGTTAGCGCTAGCGAGCTAACATCGTAGCAAATAATGTCTTGTAAGTTCGCAACAATTTAAAACTGCATTCAACTAAGTTCAGTAAACACACCGTGTTTACTCGTGACTGTCGTTTTCTTAGGTTAACACTTAAGTTAACATTGTCGAGTTTCATTGCTAGAATTCAACGTTAACTTAATGCTAGCGAGCTAAGTTGTTGCCTGGGTAACGTTAAGTTAGTATATTATATTATAAAAGGCTTTGGTTTGTGTTAGGGTGCCGTTTATTTTATTTATTTATTCATTTTACAGTATAACGATGTGAAATAGCCTGACACAGATGTGTTATTGTCGACCACATTGTTTTCAAATGGCTACCACCCTAATACTTCTGCGGAAACAGGAGACATTACGCATGCACCGACCTCACATACAAAGACCAGTGCAAAATGAACCTGTCAGTGGAAGTGTATAAAAAAAACCAATCAGAGAAACGTAGACGGTTTGTCGTTATTTTGTAATCTTTATAATGTTATAAAGCTGACACACAGCTTTGCAAAGTCAAAATATTATCAAAAGTATATTGGGCTACAATTTCCTCCACTGGCAGTGACTTGATATTACGTTTTGATTGTTTGCTAAGGTTGTTTACCTGGTTAAGTGATAACTAACGAAATTGACCTTGCTGAATTGAGTAAATGGACAATGTGATATAAAATAACATGTGTTTATGGCTTTAGTCGTGATTGTTTAGTTGGTTTAATACAGGCATGTTCAGCCATACTTAAAAGCCTGAAAAACAAAGAGAAAGGTCTTAAGCTCACTAGGTGATACTCATAAAATGATATACTCTTACTTACCATTTCCAGCCTGTTCCAACTTGTCCTGATCTTTGCTCAATCTTTGCCCCAGGCCGTCACCATGAACTCCGTACTATCATCTGTACGTTCCCTCATGCAAATGTTTGATGGCAAAACACAAGAATTCATCAGTGACATTGATAATGTCCACATGGTTTGGCTTGAGGAGATCCAACAAGAGGCCAACCGCATGTTCTCAAGGTGAGCTTGAAGTAATGTCCTAAAATTAAATCAGGAATTACTGTAGGTCTCATATTTTCCCCCACAGGTTTCCATCTTTGGATGAATCTGGCACACTGTGTTGCTCTTCTCTAAAATTGTTTTCAAGTTTTTACTAATAAAGCTGTTCTGTTATATTTCAGAGAATTTAATGCTGAACCGGAGTTAATGCCAAAAACACCATCACAGAAAAAAAATAGTCGAAGGAAGCGAGTGTCTGTGGGCCGTCAGGAAGACAATCAAGCAAAGAGAAGGTTTGTTGATTTCTTTTCACAACAGTAAGGTCAACATTTTCACATGAGCAATTTTAACATGTTTTGCCTTTTGTTTGTAACTCTGTATAAATATTCCTTTCCTGCCAAGGTTTTCAAAGGGGCGGCGCAGTAACCTTCGTGGCTCATCTGTCAAATCACTGAACTTCATTGCCGAAGAAGAATCTATTCCTGAGGCCTCCACCTCTCAAGACAGCACCACTACACAGCCAAAACGCACCACCCGCAAAAACAAACAGACAAAGTCAGAGGTCACAGAGGATGTGTTTGTCAGCCATTCACCTCAAAACAGCGGTAAAACAGAAGAGGTGCTGAACAAAAAACCAGAGCTGGTAGAGGAAGACGAGGTGGACAAAAACACCAAGGTGAACAATGACTCACCCAGCACTGCCCAGACTCCACCTAAGGTGCCTTCACCTGAGGTTGTTGTCCGCATCTCCTCATCAGACCGCTTGTCTGCTGAGCGCGCTATAAAGCAAGAGCCGTCCCCGTCCCCGTCCCCTGGGCGCACAGCGGCTAAGATAACAATAGCCGGAGGTGTGCAGAGCTCACAGCGTCGGTCGTCTATGCGCTGCTCCCTCAAGCTTCGCCACTCGCTGGCTGGTCTGCGCCACAGTATGACACAAGAGTCTGTTCGTCGCGCCTCTCGCCGTTCCATGCTTAAGAGGAAAGCAGCACGGGGAGGCAACATTAGTGGTGAGAGACTTTATTTGATTTAAATTTTTTTGTATTCTTCCTACATTAAATTGCAAACATTGGTGAGTTCTTCAACACTTTGAATCTTGTTAAACCATGTTGTTGTTGTTGTTTATTAAATCTTGCAATTGTTTTCTGATTGTAGGGGACTCTTGCATGGACTCTGAAGAGGAAGAGGAAGGGTGAGTAATAGAGTTTTTATTTACATGGATGAAAGTGGAAAAGGAGAATTAAAACTATTTGAAACAGTAACTGGTAAATGTACCTATATATTCTTATTTTTCCTATACATAAGTTGTCATGAATCCAGTGAACTCTTATTTTAAAGTGTTTTTGATGATATGAATATATTCACTGTTGTAGCATGTCTGAAGCTGTAACAGAGGAGACAAATGATGATGATGATGATGATGCTGCAGCAGAGGAATCTCCGGAAACTCCAGAGGTATAAAAGTGCTTGACAGTTAAAAGCATCAAACAGATTTGAATTTATCCAACATTTATTGATCATATTTTAAATTGTTTGTATCAAATGCTTACCCAGATTAAGCACCAAGTACATCCATCTGTTGGGCGCGTCACTCGGTCAGTGGCTGCAAACTCTCCCAGACTGGCACCCCAATCGTTGTTCATTTCTGAGGATAAAATGAGCACTCCCAACAAGAGAACAGGTATTTGACTATTTTCTTCATCAGCTCTTGTTCAATTAGGTTTTAGTAATTGTATCTTGTTAAATATGAATATTTATTGATATCTGACTGATCGTTCTGGGCAAGTGTGCTAAATCCACGTTTGCATTCATGTTTCAGTTGGCAATGAGAAGCAGCCAAGTCGGAGGTGAGTGTGTCACACATGCCCACTGAGAATCATGTTAAAATACTATATATATATATATATATATATATATATATATATATATATATATATATATATATATATATATATATATATATATATATATATATATATATATAGTCCTAATTGTGTATTTTTTAAAATACCTTCTCTGTCTCCAGGTCAAGTCGAAGCACTAAACGTAAAGCACCAGATACTGTAGAGGAAAGTCCCACAAAGAGGTTCTCTCCTCCCAAGAAAAGCCAGAGTGTAAGATGCAGAAATCTTTCTGAGTGTCATTGCTGAAAAATAGAAAATATGTGGCCGTGTGTGTGTGAAAATATGCTCTGAATTTTCTTTCTGAAATTTCTTTTGAATATACAGGCAGTCAGGCCCAACATGAGATCTTTCCTCCACACTGTGCAGAAGAACCAGATGCTGATGATGACTCCGAATTCCCTCGGCCGCACAGCTGTTATGAAGTCCTTCATCAAACACACCACTCCGATGAGGGCTGATCCCAAGGTAAGATAAGCATTTCACTTGTAGCGAAGCAAGAACATTGTTTTTAAAAATTTACCTGCATCCTTCATCTGTTCGTGTTGTTGTAGGTCTTTTATTTTTTTATTTGAGCTGTCATGATCAGTGCTGGTTACAATGCAGTTAATATTTGTTAACCGTCCAAAAATAGATTTTTTGTCTAGAATATAAATCAGTAGGTTTTTGTCCACAACATGGACCCACTTATGTGGCTTTTTTTTTTTGACAACATTTTGCAACTTGCAATAGCACAAATAAATAGGGAGAAATGTCACAAATCAAATTTCAAATTGTCATATCTGATTAAGTGTGTGTTCTTGAATTTTAATGATATTATCACTTGTATTTTTGTCAAGCTGTCAAACTATGTGGTCCTTATTTGGTTATTTTTTTCCCTCCTCTCCTCAGTTGAGTATTGGTATAGTGGTAAGTGTAATTTTGGAGTACTGAATGTTGTTTGTGGGCATTTGATGGGGTCTAACCTCCCATTAAGATACTTGATCAAATGTCTCCTCATTTACCACATACCTTTAGACAAGCCCCTTTCCCACGTTTTATTTTTTAACATAAATGTTCACATCATAGCTGAAATTGGGGCTTTGGCTCAAGATTTAGAGGGGTTGTCTGATAGACTTTGGCTTGAACAGAACCTGCAATGTTTTTGAATGAATAATTCAAAAACGATTAGGGTCAAATGCTGAGTAGAATTAGCCTATATGCAATTTAAATGTCATGTAGACAGTCTTACATGTAAACACTTGAAACTTAGAATAATTGAGCCCTACAATTTTGCGGGGTCCATGTGTGAAAGGGGCTACTGGATATTTTAACATCCTTAAGCTGTACTGTTAGTTGATTGTGTCTCTGATCCTGCAGGTCACTAATCCTCATACTTTGCAAACCATCACCAAACCTCTAACCTCACTGGTCATTCATTCTGACACATTGATTGACCAGAAGTAGAAAATAACCCATCACTCCTAATGGTGTTTGGACACGGGTGTGGTGATGCACTGGGTGATTCTTTGTTGGCTTTGTTTCATTTTGTGTTTCATTAGATGAGCTATAGTTAGAAAGCTTGTTAAAGCCACACAAAATCTATCTTTGTAGTTTCCCTCACCACTAAGCCGTAGGCAGCTCTAGCTGTGAAATGGTTCACTTTCTGTGTACTTCAGGGTATCTGCTGGTCTAAAAAAAACACATTTCCCCCAAATAAACTTTAGCTGGTTAATACGTCCATCAATTTCAGTTTTCTGCAGCTTCTCTGGATGCAGGCGTAGATGCATTATGAGGCAGCACGCTCTTAACTAGTAACAAACCCAGACCCACCTACACTCCACGACTGAGAGACACACAAACTGACTCCAATGACATTTTTGTGTGTTTAGTTTTTTCTGATGTATTTTCAATTGAGCTCAGTGACTTTAGTCACTTTATATCGGACTTTCTAGTCCAGGGCCATGATCTGACCCCTCACATGTAGATGTTGGAGACTTCTGCTGAGATGCTTCTTGTTCACATTGAATGGGGGGACGTCACACGTTTTTGAACTGTGTTGTGGTTGCTTTGCTTTATGGACTGGTGCTTGTGGTAAAAGCACCACAAGCACCGTTCATTACCCTGCACTGTCTTCCCTTTGATGCTGCATCAACAGCTGGCATGGCATGTTGTTGCACAAAAATGCATGGGTCGGCTATGTTGCATGAGAGTTGGTGACGACTGCACCAGCACCAAACTTCGGAATCAAACGTGTGAGTGATCTGTCAGACTCCATGGCCTGTCCCCATAAACATGTTAAGTAATCAATACATTGATTTAAGGAATTATTGTCACATTTGATTATAAGGAGGTCAGAAATGTTACGTGGTGAAGACAGGGGGAACCCTTTGTTTTCTGACCTGTCTGCACAGACCAGCAGTGAAAGGACAGGATGTCTGATATCATGCGTCCCTCGTGTACTGTACAATATGAACATGAACCAAACCTCCCGTCAAACTCTTTATGGCCACAGAAATGGCACAGATTCTGTCAGGAATAATTTTTTCTTGGTGTTTATTGAGGGAGGTGATTTTATTTTTTTATTTTTTTCATGATTCTGATGTTGCCAGATATTACAATGCATTTTTAACTGAAAGGAATCTGTGTTTTCTGAAAATATAGGTTTTCAAAATTCCTTTATTCTGTCTGTGTTTTCTCTCATGTCAGACAAAAGAGCGTCACAAGCTTGAAGCACTCAAAAAGAAGCAGGAGCAAGAGGATGAAAGGATGAAGAAAATGGAGGAGGACAAGAAAAAGAAACAGGACGAACTTAAAAGGTTAACGGTCACTATCCGGCAGAGTAAATACACCCTGACTGGACAGTTCAGTAATTACATTTTTTTTTTCACTAGTATAATCAGTTTTATTTATTTATAACTTCCTTTTTTTCCTGTAGGAAGAGGGACGAGAGGCTAAGAAGAGTGTTTGAGGCCAAAGTAAAAGAAGAACAGAGGGAGGAACAAAAGAAGAAGAAGATTGAACAGAAAATGGCTCAGATTGATGAGAAAAATGAGGTATTACTGGTAAACACATTTGCTGACTGAATTTGTATGTTCACCTAAGAACATTGATTTTAATTGATTGTACCTCCTTGTGTAGCGTCTGGCAGAGGAGAAGGCCAAGAAGAAGGTGGCCATAAAACGCCAAGAGGAGCTGGAGCAGAAGAAGAAGCTGGAAGAAGAGGCAAAGAGGAAGAAGATTCAACAGGCGGTGAGATGAGGCTCTTCTCTTATCTAGTCATGTCTGTTGTTGTAGCTGAGCTTCATTTGGGCCAAACACATGCTGCGGCAAAGATTTGCGCTGCTGAATACCACATCGCTATGTTGGATCTAATCATAGCTACTGAGTAATTTTACACTGTTGGTGTATATATTGGTGTGTATGAAGTAAATCCCTACTGTATGTATGAATGTTTGATGAACAAATTCAAAAAGGTTATGCCTCATGATTGCAAAATACAGTTTTTTAATCACCTCAGTTTGTTTCTCATGCCATGTGTGTTTGTCAAAACTTCAGGAGGAAGAGAAGCGGCAACTGGAGGCCAAGAAGAAGGCAGAGGAGGAGGAGCGAGCTCGTAAGCTGGCTGAGGCTCGCAGAGCACTGGAGCTGAAGAGGGAGCAGGAGAGGGAGCTGGAGAGAGAACGACAAGTTGCTGCTGAAAGGTAGTATATTAGTGCAGTAAATAAAGTGAAAAATGAGTGAAGGTATATTCAATTGAAACTTGCGCATGTGTAGATAACACAACAGTCTGTTTTTGTAACACCGTTTTTTTTTCCCCCAGGGAGAGGGTAGAAAAAGAAAAGGCTCTCGCTCTGCAGCGTGAAGTAGAGAAAGCGGCGAGAGAGAAAGAGAGAAGGGAACTGGAGGAGAAAAGAAAACTGGTAAGAAATTAAAATTTGGAACCAAAATGCCTTCAACAAGTGTCTTAACTGTGATGTTTGAGCAGATAAAATCAGATATAGTGCATATGTGGCAGATGGTACATAACAAGCTTAGGAAGTTACATGCTAAATAGAAACCACTCAAGTGATTAAAACTGCTGAAAGGCTAAATTACATTTATATATACGTATATATAATAGGGCTGTCAATCTTCCCCCCAAATCAGGTTCGAATTTCTAACCCATCTTATGTTAAATATTCGACTAACATTCGAATTTTTAATATGTTTTTTTTTTTTTTTTAACCTCATTATTGGGGGGGGGGGGGGGGGCAGCGCAGCGATGACGGTGGCGACAACGACACAGCAGAACGCAGAACAATCCTGCATAGGAGCTGTCCATGGTTACTTAACCAAAAGTCTCTTGAAGTGTTAAACAAAGACAACTATGGACTGTGGAAGTTTGAATAGCAAAAATACATAAGTTATCTTGACGTGAACCATATGTTGCGGTATATATTTAAAAAAAAAAAAAAAAAAAAAAAGGAGGAAACACGACTTCACAGGTGGGGGCGGCATCCCCCCACTCCCCCCTCCACGCGGGGGCTGCAGGGAGGGCACAGAGTAGTGGTGCAACAGATCACAGCTGATCCGTGATCAGCACACAAGTGGTCCGCGGATCTATTGATTAAAAAAAAAAGGTGTGCGTGTAGTGTGGGGACACATACGCGCACCGTGGCGGCTGAATGAACGGGCAATTAAAAAAAAACTCTGCTCGTATATTTGAAGCTGCAGCTTTACCTTGTGCACAACAACAACTGCATGCTGTTTTATCAACATGTGTACTACTCTGAACGTCGCGACGCACGTTAATTTGCCCCGTTAAAAACGTTCGAACGTCAGTTTCCACCTTCGAATGTTCTCATTTTGACTAACATTCGAATTGTATTCGAATAGCGAAGTTCGTTCTGACAGCCCTAATATATAATATCTGTGATTGGTTACCTTCAATTGGCTGTACATGTGCTGTCTGTTCAGCTGGAGCAGCAGAGGTTGGCTGCAGAGGAGAAAGCTGCTCAAGAGAGGGAAGCTGCGAAGCAGAGAGAGGCTGCTGCTGCTGTCGCTGCTGCTGCTGCTGCTAAACAAGCTGCTAAGATACAGGTAAACCAGCAACGAAAAATTATTCTTGTCTTGGGTAAATTATCACAGTGAAAGATACAGTATAGTAAAAGTATAGAAGTAATTACTACCATTTGTGATATACGTAAAATGGGTTTAGCCACATTATAGAGTCCATACATGTTCGGTGTGATTTGCTGCAGTCTTTGTAAGACCTATTCTAGACCTATTTTTTTTTTTTTTTTATTCTATTTTTTTTTAAAGACAACATGTGCAGAAGTAACCACACATTGTAAGAGATATGAAATTTAATCACAGGAACAAATCTTATTGATGATGTAATAACTTTTTCTCCCCTCCCACCTTCCTTCTGCAATGAAGACCACTAACCTGAACGTGACTGTGGATATTGAGGTAAGACCATTTTCATAGTAGCCTAGCCTTACATACATTTATTTAAAAAAAGTTCTTGATCTGTGAATGGAATGCAATGTAAAGATGGGGTTTAGTTGTAGTGGTTACTTTTTTGTGTGTTATTCCCCACAAATGATTTACCCTGAATGTTTAAAGATCTCTGCTGGTTTGTGAGACCAAGGTAAACAACGTATTTCCCCCTTGTCCCCTTCTCCCATTCAGAACTCTATCATGAGTACTCCAAAGGGAAAAGGTGGTGGCCTGAACATGACTGTGGATATTGAAGTAAGATTTTAATGATGTCCAAGTATTTTAAAGGTTCAGTGTGTAATAATTGGCAAGGTTTATTGGCAAAATCTGAATGTTCTACCCATGAATATATTTAGTGTATAAACGCTATAAAATAAAATTTGTTTGGTTTTCGTAGCCTTATAATCCTTCTTGTATATATTCATATAACAAGGGTCTTGCTTTAGAGAGCGTCGTCATCTTGTTTGTACGGCAGCCTGAGTAGGAAACAGCAGACATATTGTAAAATGGTTAAGATTTTCACCTCATCGCTCCATGCTCCTGAAATACTCCCAGTCGTCCCAGTCATGGTAAACAAGTTTTTTTGTCCTCGGAGGCCACCGTCAGTTTGTCGATGGGAGGGGTGGGTGAGAGCAAGCGAGTGAGCGCTGCAAACTAGAATCTGAACGCTGGATGTTACGGTTTCACCCCCATATTACACACTGGACCTTTAAAGATTTCTGTCTTATTACCGTAGTGTCTACCTAATATATACATAGTAAGGCCTTCATAATGTGTGTTTTATCTTCCTCCTGCAGAAGTCACCACAGTCATATGTCATCACTCCAAAGGGTGGAAACAAACCGCTGGTTACGTCCAAAAATCCAGAGGATTATGGGATGGACCAAAACAGTGACGACTCTACAGACGACGAGACCGCTCCGAGGAAACCTATTCCATCCTGGGCAGAAGGTTTGTATGGATGAGTCTCTTCAGTCTCCCAACCTGCTGTAGTGGTGTTGTACATGAATGCAATTTAGTGAGTTGTGTTACATAACAAAGCTGAAACACTTTACTAAACCACTCCTGCAAACATATGTAGATAGAACAGGCCTGTCGAGCTTTGGATTTCGGTAGTGTGGGGTTAGATGAGGGCACTGTTTTTTCAGCCTTTCCAAAATCAAAAACACATGACTGTTGATCTACTCCAGCATCAGCTTCACACATTAGTATATCCAGTGAACTACCTACAGAGGTTATGCAGTGGTAGAAGAGTACGCATGGAATGAGATATTGTCAGATTGGATTCAGGCCCCTGTCATACAGTATGTGGAAATAAATCAGATACAAATCGGATATCTGCCAACACGTCTGCAGTCTAAACAGACAGATCAGATCTTTTCTGGCAATGCGCGTTGTGCATCATCAATAATAAAATTCCCGTGCCCGCACGTTTCGCTGAACCTCTGTAGCCTGTGATTGGCACGTGGGGCTGACCTAGACTACCGTGGCCAGCTGTGGTCACTGTCACAGGAATTATTACCGTACACTGAATTCAAGAGAGGAAAAACAATCTCACAGGTCTGCTCCACGCACTCTATTTTGTAAGGACAGACACTAGATGTTCACTTTTGGCGCATTTCCACTAGCACGGCTCGGCTCGGTTGTGTTCCCATTACAACTGAGTATCACTTGGTGCCTCCTCGACGTGGGCGGGGTCGTCATAACACGGCTGCGCGAAACCGTTCCGTGTGGTGCCGTCGAGCTCCCTCTGAATTCTTTCTTCAGCAACCAGAGTCAGGAACATCTGGAGCTCCTCGACCGACCAAGGAGTGGATTTCTTCTGAAAAGCCATCTCGTGTTCGAAGTCAAACGGCAGTACAAACTGAAGCAGTGGAAAGTGGTGTCTTGTCTTGAGTCTTGTTTTTATTTACATTCTAGTCGGTTGTCGCGCGGTTACGACGCTTCCAGTGACGACACTCATCGGCCAATCAGTGGAAGGCAGTCGGCTGACGTCACGTTTTAGTAACGCTTCGGCTCACTTGGAACCAGGGCTGAGGTGATACCAAAAGTGTACCTGGTTGCAGGTACTGCGTGCTAGTGGAAACACGCAAATAGCGCACCGAGCCGAAGCGCGCTAGTGGAAACGCGCCATTTGTAAACGGTGACATGTTGGATATAAACTCTGAGCACCAGACTCACCTTCGTTCATAATTATTATGGAATCATAACGTGAACTAATAAATCTCCCATCTTTAAAAGGTTCACTTGTTTATGTCCTCTTCAGCGGGTTGTTTCATGCAGGCAAAGCAGGTGTAAATGCAGATATCTGATATGGGTCACTTCTGATAGAACATGTAAACAGACAGTCAAATCAGAACTGGGCATCAAGGCCTGTAGTGTAAAGACAGCCTTTAATGTGCGGGATGGCATCAGAGTTGGAGTTAATGTAATGCCTCTTGAAACATTACAAAGACAGACAGCATTTTCAATCAACTCATGAAATAAACATTCAGCGGTTATCCACAGCTTGGCTGAAAACCTGCAACAGTTGTTATTTCTGTGGACGTGCCTGTTAGTGTTTAGTAATTAGTAATATACTGGTTTGTTTGTTGTAAAGTATATAACCTCAGTCTTGAATTGTGTTTTCTCAAATGAAAACATTGTTTCTATTTTTTCTCCCTCCCAGGTCCAAACCTGCAGCAGATCATTATGAAGCAGTACTTCAAGCCTCCTAATTTGGACTCTTTCTTTGGGAAAATTGAGGCACCAAAACTGGAGAACATCTTCTACAAGAGCAAGCCTCGCTATTTTAAACGCACCAGCTCTGCTGTCTGGCACTCTCCTCCAATGGGAACCAAGTGATGTCTGTACAATGATACATACACTGTTGTATAAAGTTTATTCTTTTTTGTTTTAAAAGCCTGTTTCCAATAAAAGTAACATGTTTTTCCACTATTAAAGTTGTTTAATAAAGGTTTTAGATCAACATTTTAGAAATGTTAATAGTTTGTAAAATATCATGGATTTAAGTGACACGTGATGGAACTGATGCTTTACTTGTACTTGAAATTGAGTCTGTATTATAACTCAGTGGGATCTGATAATTGAAAGTTTTTTGCCAAACTAACAGCAAAAACTTTCCTTTGTGTGAGTGGTAACTGTGAATGATAGAATGGGATTGATTGAGTCTATTAAAATGATTGGTTGCTCCAAAATATTGTGCAGGTTGCAGCTTTTCAATGGATCAATAATACATTTGGACACCAAGGTTTCCAGTGATCAGTTGGACATGCAGCTGCAAATGTGTGCACACTTTTACCTCTGAGGTTGGTTGACATGAAAGTGTTATCTGTCACACCTGGTGCTACAAATTTAGGCAAAGAGTTGTCAAAGACCTGGCACAGCCCTTAACAATTTTGATGTAGCTGCTGTTTAAAAGACATGGCGTTGTAGCAGAGTGGCATTACAATCACAAGTGTGATGACTTTGATTGTATGCTTACGTCCGCTGTGCACATGGCATATTTCTCCCGCCCCCTTAACAGATGACGGTGTTGCCAGATTGCGAGGTTTTCTGTTTTTATCTGGTTGTACTTGGTAAGCGACTTCGACATGTCTAGTGCCCAAATCAACCAAAAAAATCTAAAACCAGCCGTACTTTATTGATTCAGTGTAACTTATACTTAACTGGGACATTGTTATCTGATAACCAGGGCAGTTTAAAACAAACCAAAAAAATGTAAACACATTTTCACACCACAATTAATCAGACATAACCTTCTTTTTACAGTCTATGGACATAACAAACAGCAACTGCTAATGGTGAATTCAGCGTACTTCTTCCATTGTAAAATGTTTTCATTCATTTATTATTTTATGGGATGTTAACATAGACTGTAAAAGAAGGATGTTAACAACAAAAATCTGTTGAAAATCTGTTATATACAGTGGTGAGTGTTTTAACGCTTAATGTAACGTCACCCGAATAGAAAAAAAGAAGCTTTTTGCTAAGTTTGGGCGGTTTCTAAACTCTTACCTGCGTTTTTTTCGGTCATATCTGGCAACCGCGGCGGCGCTGACGCTGAGAGACGCTCAGTCGCTCAGTCACTACGTCTCATACAGACAAGAGGGGTCACGTTAGCTGCTCTGCACATTCATTGATACCGCTGGTCCTAAATATTACCCCGCTACACAACCACTGTCGTCTGTGAAGAGTCCCACACCGACACAGCAGGTAGGTCTGTGTACCTTTCCTGTAAGATTTGCCTGTCGTGCTGTCGTTGTCTCTGGGATGTATGAACAGTTGCTAACAGTGGTAACGTTAGTTTCTTAACGTTACTGGTAGCTGTCGTCACGTAGCTTCCCTGTGTGGTAGAAGAACATGTTAGACTGATCTATAAAGTAATATTATCGACAGGTAGTGTCACTTTCCCTGTTTAGTTTAGTGTCGAAGTTGGCCAACATGTTAGCAAGCCTTGCTATCAGCCCACCTTGACCCGACGTCTCTTTATATAAGCAGGTAAACACAGTCTGTCTCTCTCCACGGTCCAACTCCCAGACACAAGCTAATTACCTTGTCCCTGACTTTGAACAATAGTGTCTCATTTAAACACCTTATCGGGTTGTCTGTCCCTGCCCGTGAGGTGAAGGTCAATTTGTCTGAGTCAATATAAATAAATGCAGTGTCTCCTCAGGGGGTCCATGCACCCAAACCAGGACATTGCACAGTTACTTCATCAGGACGTTTATTTTGTAAAGTATTAGGCTACTTAAGACTGATCACAGTGAGGTGGATTGCCATATTGATTGTTACATGTACAACATTTTGAAAATCCACCTATTCACTGGGGTCAAGGCAGGAATCTCAAGGACGGATAATATCTTAGACCTAAAATGAAGTGCATGGATAAAGACAACTAGTGTAAGTGAGGAAAACCTGTTTGTTGGTCTGTTTCAGTGTTGGATTTAGATATTTGTTACCATGACTGGTGTGCATGCTTTTATTTAAATCTGTTTAGCTTCAGTGTGGTGGTGGTGAGATGATTGATGTGTCAGGTGATGTTGGCAGGGGTGAGGTAACATTAGCCTGTGTCAGCTGTGTTTTAAAGTGCCTTAGTTAGTCGTCTGTCTTTTTCAGTTCAAGTATCTGTCCAGGTCTTTTAGTAGCAGTTAGTTTAGTTAGAGGAGCTTGTTTTCCCTGTAAAATATGTCTGTAATGTTATGTACTGCCTTAAATTTGATCAGTATAAGGCTGTGGTGGACATTTGCTCACTCACTTCTGCATCATTTTAATCCATACAGAAATGACATCGCAGATCAGACAAAACTTCCACCAGGACTGTGAGGCTGCTATTAACAGACAGATCAACCTGGAGCTGTATGCCTCCTATGTTTATCTCTCTATGGTAAGAAATGCTTTCAAGCCGGTCGCCTGCTATCTGCTGCTGCTGTTTGTGATGAAACAAAGGTTTTCACGTCTTTCTTTTGTGTTCATTTTTAGGCCTACTACTTTGAGAGGGATGATAAATCCCTGCCAAATTTTGCAAAGTTCTTTCGCGCACAGTCCAAAGAGGAGAATGAGCACGCAGAGAAGCTGATGGGTCTGCAGAACAAGAGGGGAGGCAGGATTTTCCTTCAGGACATCAAGGTATACACTGATGTTTCTACTTTACTATGTTACAGTTGGTCAACAATTAAATGTTGGTCAAATGGGGTGCAAGTAGCATTTTATGATGAAATCATTCGCTATCAGTTGGTTATTTTTGTGAATTCAGCATGTCATGAGTATTGATTTGTCATTAATTATTCATGTCTGTCGCAGAAACCCGATAGAGATGAGTGGGGGAGCGGCCTGGAGGCTTTGGAGTGCGCCCTGCAGCTGGAGAAGAGTGTGAACCAGTCTCTGCTGGACCTGCAGAAAATGGCAACTGAACACAATGACCCTCATGTAAGCAGCAAACTGAGGGCTGATGTGTACAAAGGCTCTGGCTGTGTCGTGTCCCAACTCCTTCACAGCTGCAGGAAATAATCTGCTGCCGTTTTACTCTGTGCTATATTTGGCACTTGACTTGATTCTTCATTTTAAAGATGCATTTCACTGTTTGTAGTTAGTGAGAGAGAGAGAGACTGCACATTAAATCTCAGCTTGTAGGAACAGGTATACTTCATTGTTAAATATCACAATACATTCACATTTACAATACAGCTGTTTTCATTTTATTTTCTGTCATCAGACAATGGAGCGAGTATAAAATCTAATCACAGCTCATTAATGCTTCATTAAACAGCACTCATCATTATCAAGCTGCTGAGCTGTAGATAAAATCATTTTTATGATAGTCATAATCATCAGGACAGATTGTTATTCAGCGCTGAGGCCATAAGAAGAACATCCAGTATCTGCCATCTCGAGGATCTGACAGTTTGATAAGATGCAACATTTTGTCTTTTATTTTCCACAGATGTGTGACTTCATCGAAACACATTTCCTGGATGAGCAGGTGAAATCTATCAAACAGCTCGCTGACTGGATCTCAAACCTGCGTCGCATGGGAGCCCCTCAGACCGGCATGGCCGAGTACCTCTTTGACAAACACACCATGGCTGAAGAGGGCAGTTAAACCACACTGTGACACTGATCATCATCCTGCTCACCTCTGCATGTCACTCTGCCCCCTCCAACCCTCCTCGTGTACTGCATTTGTTTGCAAAGCCATAGAAAGCTCTCGACACTGCGCCACTCCAGACCTCACTTGACGTTACATTCCAGTTTACAAGCTTTTATTGCGGTGTTTTGTAGAAATAAAGATCAAACAGACAACACACCTCTTATGTGTTTAACTTGTATAGTTTACTGATGGTAGTATGGTGGCTAAAACAATCATTTAAAGGGATAGTTCAACATTTTGGCGAATTCGCCTATTGCCATAATCCCTATAGTCGTAATAATAGGTTCATTACCTTTAATTATCGGTGCATGTTGTTTTGAGATCCGCGGGGCAGAGATGCGAGCTGCTCAGCTAACACAATGGAGGTGAATGGTACGAGGTCCCCTGTCCCTCATCAAACTCATCAAATACACTATCAGTCAACTCCAAAACGCTCTCATGGAGAAGTTGTGACCTGCATATTCATCACGCTATGAAATAATAATGCATCATTACAAGACAGAGTTGTTTTTGAGGCAAATGCGTAGCCAGAACTACATTTCAGACACGGCTGCTGGGCGGAGTGATTTCAAAAGCAAAAGTAGTTCTGAGTATTTGCTTCGTGTGTCGTACTGTTACATAATTATACATGATTATTTCATAGTGTGATGAATGTGCAGGTCACAACTTCTCCACGAGAGCGTTTTGGAGTGGATTGTGTATTTGATGAGTTTGATGACCGTTTACCTCCATTGCGTTATCTGAGCAGCTCGCGTCTCTGCCCCGCGGATCTCAATCTCAATAGGTGAACTTGCCGAAATGTTGAACTATCCCTTTAATATTTGCACTGAAATTCGAAATCAGCTTTTAAAAAAATATTTATTTCTCTGTGACCATTATGTGTGGAGCTGGACTGTGCCACCAAGACACTTAAAGACTAACTGAGTGTTAGTGACTAATGTTCCCTATGATTTTACTACTGAGTCATACCAGACACCCAGCTCATAAGACTTTGACCAGTTGATCATTGGTTCAGTCACCACTGAGGTACCTCAGTGTTTGAGATTGGCACTTTAAGATGGCACACTTAACCCTCCATAGACAGCACATGTACATAATTATTACTATTCATGTCAAACTGCCTGTCAGTGAGTGTCCTCATGAAGTACAGAGTGGCTCCTTAATATGCCTCAGGTTTAGGAGTTGAATTGCTCATGTTAACTGGATATGGTGACACAATAAGGCAATCACACAGCAATTCATTTAAATGAATTCAATGTTGTCTGAACACGGATGTGGATAACCAGGTGAAAGCCAGTTCTTTGTTGATTGCTTCCCCCTGCAGATGCTTTATATATTTTATGAATATACAGTATGTAGTTGTGAATTATACAATATCCTTGTATAATCAGAAAATAAAGGAGTGTACAAATCATTTCAGGTTTTAATTTTTATTGAAAAAAAAAAAGTTAAAATGACAAAAGAAGCATGGTAGGTAATATTCATTAAAGAGTACACTGATGGAAACAATGCTAAAACTACTAGAGTATAAGAATATACACGTTTTGGCTTCTTTTCATTGAGTCTCTGGAGAAACTGTAAAGTTTTTTTTTTTTCTTCCTTCACATATTGACGGTTAAATCTCATAAGGTGCTTTTTGCATTACAAGTAGGTTAATTCTTCTGCAAGAGTTTGTCAGGAAGTAAGAGATTAACTCTGTTAGGAACAAATGCCTTTCAAATGTGTGTATGGCTTTAGATGACGTAATGCGTTTCAGACGTAACATAGGTCAGTACCTGTGCGTGTGTGTGAAATATTTTGAATGCCGCATATGGTAGAAAAACAGTGGGTCAATCCTGTTCCCTCCCTCCCGCCGCCTTGTTCACCCCCCCACCGTCCACCAGGACCCCCAGCAGGTCTCCCTCAGCCAGTGAGATTCCTGAATCATTGGGGGAGTTTTGCTGATTGGTTTCTTGTTGCGATGACGCTGCAGTGGACACTGTGTTCATGTTATTGCTTGGCCCGCTGTTGGCGCCCCCATTGCTTGCCCTCATGTTGGCGCTGAAGTTCCCATGGTTACTAAAATTACTGTGACTTGTGCCGTTACAGAGAGTTCCCGTTGTGCCAGAGCCGTTGGTGCCTGTTGCATTAATGCTGCTAGAGCTGCTGCTGCTGGGATTACCGGGATTTGCTGCGGTTGTTCGAGAGGGAGGGGTGAACGAGAACACCCTTTCTCCTCCACTTCCTGCAGCTCGAGCACTTGGAGGTCCGGGCTGACTGTCGGCTGGGGGGGGGTTGTCCAGAGTGAGGCGAGGAGGGGGAGGCCGGCGAGACAGCAGGCCGTGTCCTGGTCTGAGTTTAGATATTGGGCAGAGTTCAGGCGGAGGGTCAGGGAAGGAGAAAGTTGGGGCGCTCTGCATCTCGCCATCCTCACTCAGCCAGGGGAAAGCAGAGGATGGAGGTTGGGGGATGTGGCCGGGGGTGTCGGGAGGCAGCAGCTGTGAACCCACCATCGGATGGGCGAGGGAGCTGCTGCTGCGATCCCATTCACTCTGGGCTCTCCGGGCGGGGCGAGGGCGGGGGACCGCAGGGGGAACGCAGTGGATCGGCGTTTGTGGGCAGCTGTAGAAACCCGGCCTCTCGTACAGAGGCATGGTGGAGAAGGCGTAGTCTGGGTCCCTCTCCCCGTTCAAAGGCTGGCGAATTTGGCTCGGAGTGGATGGAGCCTCTGAGTGCAGGTAGAGAGGGAAGCGACTCAGCGGAGCCCCAGGGCGGCGGCGCAGCAGGGAGACCCGGGAGGAGCGAGGAAAGTTAGGAGACTGCACACCGAGGAGACGACCCAACCCTCCCAGCAGCGGGGTGGAGTAGTTGGCCTCTTCGTGTTCTTTGATCTGCTCCAGATTGGACTGAAACTCCATCTCCTCCTTGGGGACACTGGTTTAGATCACACAGATGGTTACATGACCGAATATTTCAGAACCTTTCTGCCAAGAAATAAAGACATCACTGAACCTGATATCCAGGGCTGAACCCATGAAGGAGGGTTTGCGGTGTTCGGCACTGGCAGCAGTATAGGGCGGCTGAGGTTCAGCCTCATTCCAGTACATATCCCTCTCAACCAGCGGCAGGCTGTCGTACATCTCATCCACAGACAACAAGGACACCTGGGACACAGTGAAAACAACATCAAGTAGATGAAGACAGCTACTGTTTATACAGTTGTTCAAGTATAAACATCAAAAAAGCTTGGTTTGGATTCAAACCTGTAAATTGCGATCAACAAGCCAGTTGGTCTCAAAGTCATCATCATCTTCACCAAAAGGGTTTATGAGTTGCTCAGCCACCTGAAAATGCCAACAACGCAGTTCAGGGTTGTACAAATCAATAACATCGATGTATCAAACAAGTGATCGGATGTGTCTAACCTTCAGCCAACCAACGTAGAAGAAAAACTGCAACAGGGTGAAGACAGGCAGGTAGAAGTCCAGATCATGACCAGGGTAACCCCGAGTTGGATCCAAGAACTGACGACCAATCAGACAAGCCAGGAAAAAGCTGTAGACAGCAACTGTCGCCACCTAATTAAAAACATTCATCAAGTCTGGTAGTGTTTCACAGCAACCTCACAGAAAAATGTAGCAAGTCTCTAGAAGAGTTGTTTTATTGCTCTTCTGGTTACATCTCAAATCTTGATTAGATTGTGTGAATCACATGATGATTACTGTAAAAACACAATTAGATTTCGAAGCAGCACAAACCAGGGGCCACAGTCACAGTCATTGGCAGCGTTGTTTTTCTGGCACACAGTCATTGTGCAATTATTGCTAACTGAAAACTACTAAATCTACTTGTTCTACCGCCACGGCATCAACAAAACCTGAGTATAGACAAGAGGCAGGCTGATCCAGTCATAGCCGTACAGCTTCATACACTTTGCCCGCAAACTATTCAATTCCTGAACAGAGAAAAAGCAGGACACAAAGAAACCACTCTTTTAAAAAAGGCTTCCAAGCCGACATGTTTTAACAAATTGACAACTAATCAGGCTCCGGCGGCCTGCAGAGAGACACACATGAACACCTACAGTGAGGATGGCTGTGAGCGCCACGTCATTGTTGATTCTCCCCTCGGTCCGAGCTCTCAGAGCCAGACTGACGAACCACATGCAGGGGACCCAGAACTTGTTATGAGGAGATCGCAGGTCCTCCAGGTGCCTCAGCTCCTCTGATGTCATCAAACCTGAAACAGAAACATGGCGTGGAGACAAAAGCAACCAGAACAATAAAACAGAAAAGAGCCCCATATTAGAGCCCGCAGCTCTGGATGTGGCAGCCCAGCGAGCAGTGAATTTCAGTGGTTTCATCACCAGGCCGTACCTGCCTGCACCAGGTGCTCCATGGTGGGGAACCTCTTGTAGACGGCCGTGCTGACGGAGCGGTAGATGAGCACACCAGACAGGTTGGCATATCTCATGAGAGTCCGGCGTGTCAGCCTGGAAGCTTCATCAGCCCCACGAACATGTCCACCCACCAAAGCTGCCAGGCGGTCCGGCCAGGGGACATTCTCAAACTGGCCCCACCAGCGGGACACGACCAAGGTCACGTAGAAACCTGGTCCAAAACAATAAAAAAAATCTAAATTGTGGAGACATTGTATCTAAGAATTTAGATTGATGACTGAGAACTGCACGTTTGTACGATCTTTCAGGTTTTATTGAGATGATGGTGGAGTTAAACTAGGATATCAGTGTAACTGAAGATCATAAGGTATTAAACCATCCCCAACCCCAACTCACCCAACACAAAGGACACAGGGATGAGCTCTGCATAGCGGTCACAGTATATTGAAAGCTTCTCAAACAGCCTCTTCTGGTCGTCGTTGAACACAAACCTGGTGAAGGAAGCATCTGCTGAGATGACAACTGAGGAGGGATGACAGTTCTTTCTGCACTAATGTACACATTTCTTCTACCATGACAAAAAAGTATTTGCTCAGTTTCTTCTTAAAACTGGAAAATGATTTTGTTTCAGCAACATACAAACTTCCCTTATTATAAGCGGTAAAACTTTATCTTTAATGTGTTAGTTTGTTAGAATAAAAAAAGGTCTGCTAATGTTGACTTGGTATGTTTTAATAATGAGAAAAGTTATTGTAATATGAAAAACATATCTTGTTTTATATTTTCTTGTTCGTAAGAGTGAATGAGCAAATATTTCTTTCACTAAACCTGGTGGTGAATAAAAATAGATGCTGTTACAGATGCACACACCTCTAAATTCTCCCCACTGAATGAATACACATTGTTAAATAATATCACAATTGGAGATAATAAATCAGCCCCGGCTTATGTATTGGCTTATATTGACTTATTATGACAAAGTTTAGCTTCTAGAGAGTACTGTATTTTTCAACAGAAGAATGTCGGTATATACAGTATATGAACCTAAACAAGGGGAAAGATGATTATTAGAAAAAATAGCGACATCAGGGATACAAATTCAGTGTGGGTCAACCAATAGCCACTCTCTCTGCAGACAGGAGGACAAGATCAACTACAACTAAGGCTCAGTGTTTTCTCTCAAGCAAGTACCTGTAAACAACACTGAAGAAGTAGTAGAGCAGAGTGAAGATGATGAGCTCTCTGTAGAGCAGTTTATAAACGCTGCCTTTCCATCGCAGCAGCAGGTGAAAGAAGGTTCCCAGACCTGCATCAGCAACCCTGCGGGAGTACGTTACTGTCATTGCTGCGGCTGCTGCTGCTGCTTCTGTTGCTGCTTGCTGGCCAACCTGCTGGCTGACTGTGGCCTGACATGAAGGAGACCAGTGTGGTGTTGTTTTCTCTGCTTCGTCTTAGCTCAGCGTCAGCGATCAGCCTGGATCTCATAAGGCCAGTGTGGTCATAAATCTGAAATTGTTGAGTAGAACAAACCGGGACGTTATAGCTGAAATGTTCATATTACTTATTCTATAATCACAGATTGAGATATCTAACACTCATGGTGAATATTAAACTCACACTTCCTCTAACTTTCATTTCCCATCATCTACAGACTTAATAATTTTCCACATTTTTTAACATCTACAATACATAACTATATCTGAGGAGATGTTTGCAGAGCTACAACAGGCAAATACAGAATCCGAGGGTCACATAAGGTCAAATTTACCAACTCAAACAGAAGACTGTGAAGTTGTGGCTACTCACCACTGGATATGAAAAGGTCTGGCCATCGCACTCACTGTGGCTCGAGACGTGTGCGGGCGGGCGGCGTCTGGGGAGAATGTTGGAGAAGGGAAAGCAGAAAAGAAAAAGAGAGCAAGGGGACCCGTACACCTCCGGTCACTTGATGTGTTAATCTGTTCCAGCAACAAAGCTGCATTGTGAGTCCAGGTCCTGTTAATCTGAACAAATCTGAGGACAGCAGAGCAACCCACACTGCCACAAATAGGTTGGTCAAAGGCACAACTGCTCTGTGGTTGAGTTTTGTTTTTTTTTGGGGGGGGGGGGGGGGACATATGACCTTGTGAAACCAAATTTCAGCAACTTCACTTGCTACTGTTGAACTCTCATGTCATTTCATATCTGTAGACACTTTTGAACATTTACTCTCATTTCTGGATATCAGAGAGGAAACTTTATTAATTTCTACTTGAAGCATCCTGCAGCATTTGATGATATAAAGCTCCTGGTCAGGTGAGACTGCAGTTGACGCCCCCCTGCTGGAAGAAATGTGCACAGCTGAGTTGCTACTGGTTAGAAAGCGTTAGTGATTAACCCTTCCTGTCTAACCAGAGGACCAGCAGCAGCAGCAGCAGCAGCAGGGCGAAGTGCGAACAGAGTCTAACTTGCCAAATCCTGAATCCAGAGATTATCAGAGAACTATTTTGCAGATTTTGGATCCAGTGGCAACAACTGGGGGACAGTTTGGTGAGTATATTTATGTGTTTTCCCCCCCTCAACTCAACCTGGAAGTCTAATCTATCACACCCACATGTGTGTGTGATACTTGCAGGATACTGTTTCCTACCTTATGTTTACACTGGATATCTCAAGCTCATGTATCTGCAGTGAACAGAGAGGGAAGTTATAGTTTAACACTGTGGAGGTCATGTTCTGTCCACTGGAAGACTTTTGACTGTGCAGGTTTACAAAGCCGAATGTTTATGAACAATTTGGTTGTCATGTGATTTTGACTTGCAGTTTGTAACTCTGCCTTTTCTGTACTTTGGGTGCTGCACAGCTACAGACATCAAGACCATCACATGCCACTTAATGAGTTTGACAAACTAAATCTTGGCTGGAGAAACTTGGAGCGTCTGACGAGTCTCTGCGCCGCCTCAGAGGGAGAGAGACATGGATGCTTTTGAGGGAATCCACAGCGTCCAGATTTCTTCCTCTCCACCAGCTTCAGCTTCTTCCAGCCGGGGATATGAAGTCCTCAAGACGGGAAGGTCTGGAATAGCAGTGTACTCCTCTGCAGTTTTCTTTGGGACAACTGATGTGGTGGGACAGTCGGCTTCAAGACACAAGTCCAGCAGAGAAACTGTGCAGGACGGCTGTGTTGTTGGACGGTAAGTGTTCAATCACAAAGCACTGGGGCAAGACAGTTGAGTTTAGCTCGGATTTGTTGGCTTCATTAGTCAGTGATGTCATTAACAATGATAGGCCTGTATTGTTCATGTACGAACCTATTCATGATCTTCAAATGGGTCACCACAATCACAATACAGTCAGCAAGGATCACTATTTTACCCAAATTTCTTTACTTTCCATCACCTACAGCAGAGACACTTGTGAATTTTCCACAGTATCTAACAAAATAATGTGGTTCTAATGTTCAGCCAACTCCTGGTTTTTTGTTTGTTTGTTTTAATCTGACCTATATCTGCTCCGTCCCAATTTACCATGAAGAATGTGCCCTGCCAGGATAATGTTGTCACCTGTGACGATAAGGTATAGGCAGGTGGCTGATTCACATGACTACGACAGAAGTCAATGTTTAAAAACTCCAACACTGCATGATATTATCTTCTGTGTGTTTTACATGTAAAATCTCAGTTGAACCAGAAACCTCATCAGGCTTTTCCCAGTCTGTGGGCCTTCTGCATGGTCAAACCAGCACTTTTAATTTCAATTTCAATTTTTGCCTTTCTTACAAAGCACAGTAGTGAGATGACAGGTAATGAATGTAGAGAGATGGACGATGAACACTCAGACACACAGATTTCACAGTCCAGTAGCCTAATCAGTACTCGACATGAAATTATTTTTGACTCACAGGTTTGTTTCATACTATATTTTAGCGTGTGCATATGGGGTGTCGTTTTTAAATCGGCTCATGCAAAAAAACAAAACAAAACAAAAAAAACAGCAACATTTTGTCACATTTAGCTTAAAACCATGTTTAAAAAAGTATAACAATAGCCTAATTATAATTAATTACTATTATAACAATAATATTAACAATATCTGAATGGGTCAGTGGTGTGGGCGGGGCCGTACGAGCAGGGGGCGTGGTCAAAGGCGCAGGCTGGAGGTAATTTGCATATTTCATAAATATTTAGCTTTACACTTGGCGAACATTTTACATTTTTATTTAGATTTTAGATCTATCTATCTATCTATCTATCTATCTATCTATCTATCTATCTATCTATCTATCTATCTATCTATCTATCTATCTATCTATCTATCTATCTATCTATCTATCCTGGGAGTGAATGGGCCACATGTTGGGAGCTCAATCTTATTCAAACACAGTTCAGAATATGAGTTGATCTATGATTAAATACAACTGGACCTGCCACTGTAGCTCCATGCTGTGATTGTTGTTATGGGGGTGGGCTCCGAGGACCGGTGTGTCGGGTCAGGGTGGGGTCTCTGGGAGTGGATGCGCTGTCATGTGACCAGAGAGAGAGAGAGGAGGCAGAAACAGAGGAGTGGACACACACATACACTACACACTCGGCTGGAAACTAGACCACGGAGATGAGAGAAGAGCCGGGGACAGACACAGCAGGAGAAGTGTAAACAGCAGTTGGTGTCAGACTTTTGTTTGTTTGTTTTTATTATTATTATTGTTATTATTTGTTTTTACCTCGGTATTGTGTGTGTGACGGCTGCTGTCGGTGCCTACGTCATCGTCCGCATTCCTCCGCTGGCTGTGATTGAAACCAGCTCGGATTAGTTTGAGTGAACCGAGCGAAACTCGGCTACTGTCCCACCTTTATTAGTTCATTTAACAACAACAACAACAACATCTGGAGGACGCTGGACGGGACACAGCAGGCGCAGACAGGCTGGATGTTTCCCTGCTGTCCCGGGCAGTGACGGGGTAAGGGCGGCCGCCGAGGGGGAGACCTCTCTCTCCCTCCGTGTCAGAAAGTTGAAGCTAGCGACACTTAGCCGGCGGAAAGTGCTGCTCAATGTGTAATGGAGCCGATTTAACCATTAACTTTACAGCTGCTGAGGTGGATGATAACCGAGAATAGCGATGTTATGGCCTTACATCAGCATGGCATGGTGCTATTTAGTGCAGTAGCAGCAGAGGGTCTCAAGCGCTGGTCCGCGGCCCCTCAGGGGTCTCTTCTTTCCTCTCATTCACCAGCAATTTAAACAGAGCTGGGTAAGATTTGATAAACTTAATATTCAACTCAGTATGCAAGTAGTATGTATTGCAGCCTGGTGTTTTTACGTTTTCTTGTTTACTTTCAGCTTATAGTCTGTCAGGTTGTTAGTGACACCTGGCTAAAGCCACAGGCTGCAGCCTCTACAACCAGCTCATAAATCATTTTTGTCATCATGGTCATAACTATTGTCTGGACCAATATTCATTTTATTGCAGTTCTGTTGATATAGACTGTAAAGAGAGTAGACGACACCCAACACTTCAGCAAAACGGTGTCAAAAACTGGACAATATAACCATAAGAACAAGGTAGGGTTTATTAGTTTTGGCTAGTTGTGCCTAAAAGTAACTGAGTGGGTGTTAGTATTGGTTACTTATTTACCCATATAATATCATCAAGTATGGGGCTTTGTGTACTTGATGTAATTCACTTCATGCATATCCATTTGTGAGTCCTTGACATGAAAACACTGGGGGACCTCTGTCTATATGTGAACCCATAGAGCTCTGTAGCCTACAGTAAATGTTGCAACTTAATGTGTATTACCAGAGTTGTCTGACTGATAATTTAAATCTGCAGTCTAATTTTAATCACACACAACGACACACAACTCTAGGCAAACATGGCAGGACTTAAAAACAAAATAATGCAAATTGTGGGGATATCAGTCAGAAGCTCTGTCGATTTAGGACGTAGGGTTGAATCTCAGTGTCCTGACAATATTAATGATAACTTTTTTTGTGTTTGCTGTCCTGTGAAGGTTGGTCGATCTGGATCCAGAGCCAGAGTCCAGAGTGGAGGGCGGAGGCCAGGGTGGGCCGACCTCAGGCCGGGCCCATGGCGACCTCTCCAGGCTCCGCAGCTCCTCACTGGAAATCAGAGAGAAAGAAATCAGAGAAAAGGGCTCGGAGATCCTTAGGGAACAGCTGGACGCTGCAAAGAAGGTGTCGTAACCTACTTCATGCTAACACACAGTAAAAAATAAAGAGTTGACAGTGCAAATGTCCTTCCTTGTTCTGACCCTTTCTTCCACATATTTCAGGAACTGAAACTGAAAGACAAGGAGTGTGAGCGTCTTTCGCAGGTCAGGAACCAGCTGGAGCAGGAGCTGGAGGAGCTGACGGCCAGTCTGTTTGAGGTGAGTGCGCTGTAATTCTGAGCCTGAATTAGGCCTTGATGATGATAATGAGTCCTAATGTTTATAGTTTGGATATCACACTCACGTTTTAGTTTAATAAACCTGCAAAACCTGCGATAGCACAGAAAAACAAGTTAAAACAAAACTGAAATGTTTTACAGATTTTAAGATGAGATGAACTTGGTGCAAACAATTTATAAATCACACCCAGCTGTGTTTCTGTCCACCAGGTATATCATATGCAATATTCACTCTCCCTCATGTCCTAAAGTAGATATCTTAAAGGGATACTTCACCCAAAATCAATAATTAACCAATTTTCTAGTCAACGTCATGCCAAGGAAGGGTTCGGAGAACTTTCAAAGTCATCAAAACGCTTTTGGAGTTCCAGGGGGGGTCCGGCTGGCAATGGATTTTCATATATTGGCGGCGGATAGAGTTCACTTTTGAAATCGTCCAAAACACACACACTATGAAACATCCAAATACCTCCATACTGCTCGTCTGTATTGACCCAAGTTTCCTGAAGCCGCGACATGAAAAAGTTGTTCAGAAAAAAATATTTTGATCTCTGTTCTTAGCCTTGTTGTAGTAGTAGCTCCCAGTGGATCTGTTGATGTTTGTGCGCATGCGCGAGATTCGCTGCAAGATGTTGGTTCATCGTTGTAAACCACTGGATGTATGATCTAAACACGGAAGAACATCTCGCAGTAAATCTCACGCATCTCACGCAGCCACTGGGAGCTACTACTACAGTACAACAAGGCTAAAAACAAAGATCAAATTAATTTTTTACTCCTAAAACTATAGGGATTATGGCAATGGGCCAATTTGCCAAAATGTTGAACTATCCCTTTAAGAATCTGGTTGGTAACATTATCGTTTGGTGCTGGGCACAGAGTGTAGCATTTTAATCTGTTTAACATTTTCACTTTTCAAGTACTCAACTGGTGCTGCTGCTGGAAATGACACTGATGAGGGTAAAGAGGCTTAAACAAAGAAACAATGAAGCTATTGCACTGAAAGATGGTAACGAGCTGAGGATGTGGACAACAGTTTTCTAGCTTCACTGAAAAGACAAATGTCACATACATGCTGTCATGTTATTCATTGTTTATAGAAGATGTGTTTAGAGCATGTAGAAACTCCAACTTGTAGGCTGCACTCATCAAATTTACAATTGTATATTGATTTATATAGACCAAAGGGCTTATGGGTTATCTGGTGACTAGGAGCTATAAACCCACAGAAAACAATTGCCAGGTTCCTCACTTCCCCTCAGTGCTAAAGCATTTACCCTTTACTCACAAACTCCTTTGTCATCAGCCTTGTTCCCAGCAGCAGCAACTGTTTTCGGCAGAGAACAAAGCGAAGCAGTTCTTTTCCTCAGGAGTTGGTTGAAACCAAAGAGAGAGCTTCTTGAGAGTGAATACTGGACTTATATGAGTATGGTGTGAGACAAAACTTTACACAGACACTAAGAAACCTGAATACTGGATAAAATCATTTATACACAAAATATTTAAACATCACGAAGGGGGATAAGACTTAAAACTGGGATACTGATGTGAATATAAATCCACATGTCACCTTTTTCTCCCACAAAGTTACAACGATGCTGCTCTCAAGCATGAGTGGACAGTGAAGGACAACTTCTTATCAGATGTCTCAGATGTTACAGATGATACACAATATAGCAAATGTCTTTAATTTGTTGCAGTGTTTTAACCCTGTTAATGAAATTTACATCACAACAGGAAGCTCACAAGATGGTGCGTGATGCGAACGTCAAACAAGCGGCAGCAGAGAAACAACTGAAGGAGGCTCAGGGAAAGGTGTGTGGGTTTGTTTCTACTCCACTTAAAACTTTCGACGATGCCTTGTGAGTTGACCTTTTGTCCCATTTAAGTTCCTAGTTAGTGGCACCTGAACTCTTCCTGAATCTGCCTGATTTGTCTTAAAAAAAGGCAGCTACTGTGTGAAGACGTATTTTTTGAACAGTGAAAGGACACAAAGAGTGTCCTGTTGATGTTATTGATTTCTCTCCTGTCGTCAGATTTCATCAAGTCTTCATTTTTTTGCCTCTGTGTGGCTCCTAGATTGACGTTCTGCAAGCAGAGGTCACAGCACTCAAGACTCTGGTGTTGACGTCCACACCCTCTTCGCCGAACCGACAGCTGCACCCACAGCTGCAGCCTTCGGGGCCCAGGGGAGCGTACAAACACGTCGGGGGACACACCCGCAACAAGAGCGCGAGTGGTGCCTTTCCGTCCTCACCTGGAAAACCAGAACCTTCGTCGGTTTCCATTCAGCCTGCGGCCAAAGAGGACAGAGAGGTAACCCGAACCCAATGTTGCACCAATGTCTCTCTTATCTTTAAAATGCGCCCACGGACTGTGCATTTTCTTTTCCTCGCCCCTTGCTCTTGTTTCCACTCCACTCCATGTTTCTTTCTTGAGCTGAGTTCTCTTTGCTGTTTGATTCCTCTTTTTCTCTCACTACTAACCTCTGCCTGACTTGTCCTTCCTCTCTGTCTCTGCTGTCTCTTCCTCTCTCAGCCTGCTGTTCCCGCTCTCCTCTCTCTGATTCTCTGCCTGGTTCCTGGACACTCTGTCAGTGTGACCTATGACTCTTATTGGCAGGAGCGGGCAGAGGGGCAAGGCATTGACGGCAGACAGGTAACTGCAACCGTCCGATCAGGCTAGGTGGAGGTTCAGCTGTAGCTGCTGCATCTGCATTAATGTGACAGGGAGCAGGTTTTTCCTGCTCAACGTGACAATAATGTGCAGCATCCCTTGGGAAAAGTTTATTATCAGTCCTCATTCGAGAACAACATTCCTGCATTAAGAGTTCAGTTGCACTTTTAAGAAACTCAAACTGAGCATGCTGTTTCTGCCCTTCTCTTTCCAGCACTTCTTTTTTGAATGTTTAAACCGCTTCTCCTCTTAAAGTATTTGTTAGTGTTTATGGTTGACCAACCAATGTAAATAAGAGTTGGTCCTTCTAGTGCAAGTGGTGAAATTCACCAGTTGTGCTCTTGAAGCAGTTGTTAGTGTGCAGCAGGGACTGGGTATCCAAGGTTGGAGACAAACAAGGAGCCACTAATAATGTGGAGAGAAAAGTAATCCCTGCATAACCTCCGTATAGCTCTCTAACTGACTAAATAATAAAACCAGCTGTCTGTGTTTTATATGTTTGAACCATATTAGCCCCACGGCTCTGGAGTTGGCAGTACCGGTTTGTTAGGATACCGCTTTGCAGCTGCATTCAGATTTGGTCCACATAACGCCCCAGGGCTCAGGAGGTAGTGTGGATTAATAGCAAGCGGTTTGATAACCAGCTGTCAGTGTCTTTGAGCAAGAAACTGTCAGTGTCATGCTCAAAATACATAGAACCCCAGTTGCTCCCAGTAGGCAGAGCTGTGCCTTTCATGTTGTTAAGCTTTTTGTCATTTTCATAATTCAGTCTATTTCCCGTTTGCAAACCTCTCTGGTGCCCAGAGGGTGAATCCTACTGTTTCCTCTGGGTTTTTATCCAGTGCTTTTCACAGTTCTCACTTATCTTGTGAAATATATCAACATTTACTTGATGGACTGTAATGACATTAGGTTAACACATTTATGTCCCTGTCAGGATGAATTACAGTAACTCTGTCTGTCCCTTTACTTTTCCTTTTGCGCCATCATCAGGTCAAAACCTCAGTTTGTCCATTACTTTGACCTGTCAAGTGAATGATATGGTCATCAGTATCAAATTTTAACCGCGAGCGAACAATGCAACACTAACATGTTAGCATTGTTTTCATGAACGTGTAAGCGTTAGCATGCAGCTCAAAGCTTCAGAGAGCCACTAGTGTGGCTGTAGACTTGCAGTCTTTTTAAAATATGACTTAATCTTAAGTTTCTGTGATTTGTTGTAGCTTAATGTAGTCAACACATTAAACATGTCACATATTGACAGAGTGAGTGATTAACTGTTTTCTGTTTGCAGATGGACTCAGTTCTGTATGCAGAGTTTTTGATGTGGAAGGAACATCCCAGCCTGGATCGCTCGTCTGCCTTCCTGGGTCGTATCTACAAAGAGGACATTGGACCGTGTCTCTCTTTCACAAGATCTGAGGTATCCACCTTATTTGTTCTTAGCAGAAACATCTTGTCTCTGAATTTGTCATATTTGCAGTGTTCACTTATATTCGCATGGTTGATTCCTGTTCTCCACAGCTGTCCCAGCTGGTGCAGAGCGCAGTGGAAAGCAACTCTTTGACTATCGAGCCTGTGGCCATGTCGGCGTTACCGTTGGTTAAAGCCTCAGCTATTGAGTGTGGAGGCCCTAAGTGAGTTGTCATGTCTACGTATCTATTATCACAGCACATAACTCATCGTCTCCTCTGTCACCATTCACTCCTAAACATAGGCCAAATCAACACTGAACGTTTTAGTTTCTCCACTGATGATTTATGGTCATGGGCTTTTCACTGTCTTACCATGTATCAGGAGAGGGGTTTTAATCATCGAGCACATTTCTAATCACTGTCTGATTTAAAAAATCTTGTTTTCCAGTGGCTTTAGGGCAGCAATAGAGACGTAAGTCCTCCCCAAGAACCAATAACCTGTCCAGCTGCTTTTCACTAACACAAATGACTGTGGAATGAAGTGAAGTTTATAGACGTAAAGAAGTCTCACATGGGGCTTTGCATGTGTCTGCGTGTTCATTAATGTAACCTAGACTCTGTTACGCTATCAGTAACTAACCGTCTGTTATCATGCACCTCTGTTGTTGTGCTGCTCGTAAAAAGTATTTCCACATGGAACGTGTTCTCTGTTTTGCTTTCTCTGTTGATAACAAATGTGAATCATGTTCAGTGTTTGCAGCGATTAAAGCATGTATCCATGTCTTTTAGCAGTGATTTTATTTTCTAACAAACGATCTCTCTCCCCTTGTAGAAAATGTGCATTAAGTGGCATGACGCGACTCTGTCGACATCGCATTAAACTTGGTGACAAGGGGAGCTACTATTACATCTCTCCTTCCAGCCGAGCACGGGTAACTATCACTTCTATCACGTCTCCTTAACCTTCACATTGTCAGTGTTGCTACATGTCTTATCCTCCTTTTACTCTTCTAGATCACAGCAGTTTGCAATTTTTTTACATATATCCGCTACATCCAGCAAGGCCTGGTGAGACATGATGGTAAGTTGGCCTGTATTTACATGTGAAATGTGAAGTTGGTATTTGTGTTGTGTGTCTGTTTTGCTCCCTTTCCCTTCTTGCTTTGTCAACATTGGTTTTATTCAGTGTGATTGACACGTGGACATGTATCTCTTGTTGTCACTCTCCTGCAGCGGAGCAGATGTTCTGGGAGGTGATGCGTCTGCGTAGAGAAATGACTGTGGCCAAGTTAGGTTTCTACCTCACTGACCAGGGCTAGAGGACAGGACAATCCACGGACACACCCGACAAGAGAAGCATGATCCCAGGACCTCGATTCAGATGAGTTTAGGTTAAACTGCGGTAACGAACAGGTCTTGGATCAGTTTTTGTAGCAGAGGATGTACAGCAGTAGTTACAGCAGTAGTGCTGCATTGGAGGTCAACCAACAAGGGAAGCAGAAAATGTTCTAGTGCCATTTTGGACATGCAATAAGATGATGAGAATTTGAACCACTATTAAAGAGACATAACAGATAACACAATTCCAAATAGTGTTACTCCCACATATGTCAAATATATTCTTCCGTTTATAGTGATTCTCTCCAAGTGAGGAGAATTTTTTTTTTTTTACCTTGTTAGCTCTGAATCTCCCGGGTGGAGAACACACAACGTCTCATGTTCACACAATAGATTCTTAATGTATCATATTTCAGGCATTAGTCTGTTGGAAAGATGAGCACAGGATGAACGTGGAGGGAGTTTGGTTGGGTCTCTTACCTCACATATTACATACTTAGAAAATGATATATGTAAGAAGTGTGAGTTTGACAGTTTCCATAGAGCAATGATTTGGTTTTCTTTATTTTTACATAAATGTAATGTTCACCAGCACCACTTGGTTACTTTCAGTTATCGGCTCAAACACCACAGCCAAGACTCAAGTCAAGTCTCAGCATGGCCTTAAGTTTATTGATGCACTACCTGTACTAGAGGCCTTGTAAGAAACACAAGTGAAACATCTATGGAAGGACAGTTTCACTTTAGCTTGTAATTAATAATCAGATATATATTGTTAATGGATTAATCATTATACCTCCACATTCAAAATAGTGACAGCTTTACAATGTAAACATAAAATAAACAAGCTTTAATACATATGATCGCAATATGTACAACTGTTGCAACTGTAGTTTTGCACGTCTGCAACGCACAGTATGAACATACAGAGAAGCCATAAATGACTTTGCATGAATGCAGTACATAGCCATATTATGCAATGTATATTGGTTGTACCTCATAGTAAAGATTTATTACTATTAATGACCAGTTTTTACAAAAAACAGTCTTTGGAAGATGAAGAAAATGAAGAATATTGTGTCAGTAAGTGCAATAACTGCTTCTTAGCCTTATCTAGGGCTTTGAGGTTGCCAACCTCAGTGTGCTGATAAATAACTGTGTCTTCCTGTATACACACTCCATTAAAAACAAGGCATTGTAGCCTATAACCTTTGTCCCATGTGTGATTCACAGGTTTTGTTTGTGTGAAATCTGATTGCATTGAAATTGATTAGTTTAACTATGATATGATTTCATGTGTTTAAGTTCAGGCTGAAGCTGACTTCACAGTGATTCATCTCATCACAGTTGAATGACACAGAGACATGTCTCTCTCAGGGCAAGTCACTGGTTTTAGATTAAGGTCACTGCCAGGAACTGCCTGGTTACCCTAATACAAAAAGCTCTGATACACACCCACAGTTGCTCAACAGGTTTGTAAGCAGGAATCAGGCACATGGATCCTGAGGAAATACGGAGACCGTGTCCCACTCAGAGGAGCTTTATGGTATAAAAATCTTTTTTTGGCACAATCATTCCACTAAGATTTTCGTTTCCGGATTGAAAAGATTTGTAAGCTTGTTATTCTGTTTTAATGGCCTCATCACAAAGATTACAGCAGAACTTAATGAGTGAGCACCTCAGGGTGACATAATGTGTAGTCAGAGGACAAACCTCAAAACCTCAAACATCAAGGTAAAAGGTATTTGCTGTGCTCAACAACAGGGACACTTCCTTCTGTCAAACCTTTCTGTGATTATAAATTATCAAGACAAAAATATTGTACTCCTGTAGACAGTTAAATATATATTTTGTGTTGTAAATATAATAAAGACATCAAGATAATTTTAACAAAGAGGAACATTTGAATAAACCATATCCAAATATTTGATCAACCTTTTCCTTGGCAACATGGAGCAGTGACCAACTCCTCTTTCTTGGGGAAATACCTGCAACAAAGATGTACATATATTCTATTTTTATTGTCTTTCAGAGATAAATGAATATATTTTTTATTCTACTTATTAATTTACAGACTACATATGGCTTCAATAATTTATTTAATTTATTGATTTGATAAATAAATAATTCAATTTAGAATACCTTCGATAACAGATCATCATCATCACCAGCACAGCCACACCACCCATCACTACTATCACTGCTGTGACAATGGAGACGGCAGACAGTGAGGACGGCTCTGGATTTGTTAACACACAAAGAGAGAAAGCAACATTCATCATCCTCAGTGACAGATCTTTGGGCATTTTAAGTTAAGATTTATTTACATAGTGTATTTCAAAGCAGAAGTCAAAAGAAAAGTTTTCAACCCACCTGAACAAATAAAGGACCCCGATGTGTTGAGACATTCTAGGTTTTGCGGACAAGGAGAAGTCTGCTCTTCACATTCATTGATATCTGCAGCAGTCAAAAACAAATCAGTCAATCATCAACTAGATTGTTGGTCATCAGTATTGCTTTAAGTGAAATTATACTTCTATATAATGCACGGTTGCCCATGAAGTTGGAATAAAATGTTAGTTTTTTTTACCTCATGAAATGATAGTGACAATGTTATTTATTTTTGATAGATAAAGTGTATATCTTCTCATAACTTCAATCAATGTGTTCCAAACATATCATTGTGAAAGTTCAACCACAATTAACCTTTATGAAAAGAGGAATGTGTCTGAAAACAAAATTATTCCAACTTTATGGGCTACTGAGTATATATTTACATTGAAAACGATGAGGTAAAGGTTCATTTTTAAGAGAATTTCCTGGACTTCTCCATTTTGAATTCGAAACTGCCATTCTTCACCTTGAATAAAAATTAACTTAACATCTCTAGTAAGTTTAAGGCAAACTGGAAACAACATGCAAATTTCAATCTGCAATTCCATGACAACTAGCTCACAGATACAACATGGACCTTATGGAAAAAAAATGTTTCCAGCTGCTGTTTCCAAAGTCCGAAGACTGAAGACTTCCCAGACCCTCGTTTTGGTTCACATTTTGTGAAACAGTCATATTTAATAAATACTGTATCATGATGTGTTCTACAGCCTTAGTTTAGGGTTTGTACCTTGACATGTTGGTGGTGCGGAGCTCCACTGGTGGCTGTTTAGATCACAGCTGACGGATGAGGATCCCAGCAGAGCGAAGCCCGACTGACACTCGTACAGGATCACAGAGTCACAGAGCAGCGAGTAGCCGAACTGGATCCTGGGTATTGGACCACAGCTAGGATCTGGGAGAGAGGTGTGTGAAAAAACAACATGACACCACACTCAACATGTCTCTCTCTCCTCCTCCTCCTCCTCTTCCTCCTCGTCCTTCCTCACCTGCGTCTGGTTCTTTCCAGGGGCCCAGGTCGAGGTGAGGGATGAGAGGGTGGGAGCAGGCCAACATGTCCTCGGGGCTCTCAGTGTGTGAGAACGCATCAGCGGGGACAAGGGTGATGTGGCTGTTATCACAAATGATGCGGGACAGAGAGACGGCGTGGAGGTGTCTCCTCTGGGTGCTGGTGAACACTCCTTCCCTCTCCCACCAAAACCTTTGAGAACAAAGATTTAACTTGGCCTTATCTGCCGTTTTTATTTATGTTGGTAGATCAGCATTTGGCCATTAGATGCTTTAGTTTTACCTGTCTCCGTTCCTCAGGGCTCTGAACTGTTTGGCCAGCAGACAGGCCAGGAGCGGCCCCACTCGGCCTCCGGGTAGGGCAGGCTCTGAGATGGCCCCCACCCACACATCGATGTTGTGCGGCGTCCCGTACAGGAGCTGGAATTTGTGAGCCAAAGTGAAGTTACCCAGGATTTCAGCCAACTCTGCCGTAGAGTTGGGAACAGGAAGACCGCAGAACCTTCGCCACGAGCCGTATCCTGATGGGACAGAAAGGAGACATAAACAGGATAGTAAAGGCCTGGTACAGAAAGTGAGACATTGAATGACCATAAATCTTAATATATCAGGTGTTTTCTCAAAGTAAGCAAAAACTTAATTAAAAACCTTATGAGAAAATGGAGGGAGAAAATTCCCCACATGTATACCACCATGGTTAAAAACAAATATATAGGCTATATCAAGAAAATCAAAAGAAAATGAATAGGTGTTTTGGCTCCTTGTTAGATTTAAATGAAACTGTTCCATAGTTTAAGCGAAAAAAGTGGAGTCTATGTTGACATCATTTAGCCCAAAGCTCAAGATGCCTGGTAAATATTTTCTTTTCCCAGAATCTGGCGGTGAGTCAGACTCCTCATGTCTCACCACCACCTGAAATTTTATCAAAAGCAGCTGCAACTGCAAATGTGCAGAAGCTCCTCCTGTACTAACACACAACAGACCAGTTTCAATCAGATTTAACCATAAGTATTGGAGTCTAAAGGCACCAATATTTGAAAGTAGTACAAGATAAAATAGATACAGTATTTGTTGAGAGTCATCAGTACAAAGTGGTGATGTCACTAGAGAGCTGGTACCAGGTAAGCCGTGGTCTCGTCCTCTCTGGAGGTTGAGGGCTGCGAGATCCAGAGGCATCCCCCCCTGTGCCTGAAACAGTCTCTCCGTCAGCTCCTCCACCATCATCTGACCTGGAGTCTGTAGCTTGGCCGGAGACAGCAACAGGCCGCGCAGCACAGGGTCGATACCACCTGAAAACCACCAAGCGGTAAAACCAGCAGGAGTAGACCATGTGTAATTTCAGTACAATGAACGACAGCTTTGTTCTTTACCTTCCTGTACAACCCTCCAAGATGCAAACAGTGAATGGTGCAGAGGCAGAGGGGGATGCTGGGAGTCTGTGGTGTATCCCTTCCCCAACCTGGCCACCACTGGCTGTACGGTGACGTGGGCGAAGCGAAACGCAGCGGCTGCAAAGACGTTCGCGATGCCGGGATCCACGTCAGGGTTATAACCCTCATAGGGAGGCATCAGATGGGACATGGTGACGTCACCAAGGACCCGCGGCAGGTAGTGCTCCCATGTTAGGATCTGGAAAAGACAAGGAAGCCTGTTACAGGTGTGAAAGTGAAGGCAGAGGTGAACAGTTGCCAAGGAACAGGGTCAGGTCAGGGTAAACTTTTGTCTTTTTGAAAAGAAATTTGTCTTGGGTGTCTTGCTACATTACATTGCATCATAGGGCAAGAAACAGGCAAATAAAAACAAACATGAACAACTAAAAACAGGACTAAGAACAGGAGGTACATTGTTACAAAAAATAGTCACATAAACTGATGTAGATTACATTTAACAATGACAACACAGAGACATACAGAGACATTAAGACAATTCAAAGTGCTAGAAAAAGTGCCAAGTGCTTGTGTTCATTGCACGTTGCTCTTTTTCTCTAGTTTTTAACATTGTTCAACAGCTTAACAGAAGTTGGAACAAATGATAGTTTGAAACCACCTGGTGAATGGCTCCCATGATCTTTCGGGCCTCCTGATAGAGGACGTCAGGGCTCCAGTAGGGGTTGAGCAGGTGTAGCTCTTTGACCAGCCGGTTGTGCTCTCTCAGGAAGAGCGTGTGCAGCGCGATCATTCCCAGATGCTCATTGGCTCTTGAATCACCTGTAACACATAAATGATAAACTGCCTTTTTTTTTGCCACTGAAGCCTGCAGAGAAACAGACAAAACACTTGTTACATTCACTAACCAGCTTGAAAGCAGGATGTGTCGTTCTTCCGGTGTGTGGATCTGCCCACGGCCCCTGAGGTGGTGGAGTTTCGAGGGCCGCAGGGGTCCAGGTGTGGCTGCTGGCGGGGCAGGAAGGGCATGTAGGGCAGCTCCTGGTCTGTGTGCTGGGAGTTGAGGGCCATTGAGCCCAGAGGAGAAGAGCGGTTCCTCAGAGCCGATGCCAGGCCGGTGGAGCTGCCGTACACCATACTGGCATCTACAAAAGAGGTGATGGCGTTGAGCTGCTCTCGGTGCCGGTGAGGGAGCACAGCTGCACCACAGCTGGGAGCGGAGCGGAAGAAAGGCATGCAGCTCTGGACGCCATAACGGGGATCTGACAGCGGGATCTGGAAAAGAAAGCGTATTTATTTTCTAAATGATTTATTGTAGTAATTTAGTAACAGATACATTGTTGAATACTTCATTCATTGCTTGTTGTTATTTGATCATTGTTATACACCTTCACTTTTACTTGTTGAGTCTCTTGAGTCCTCTTATCTGGACACCAACTTCAAGCAAGTGGAGTCACACAACTAAATCATCTCATCTCTAGACACTGAGATCTCTTGTTTGTGTCTCTAACCCACCCAGCCTCTGATCCTGTTTGACTGACCCCAGGTTTGCTGACTCCTTTGAATGATGTTTTGATTATAGACAAGAATCAGCTGATAGTTTGTGCACCTGTATGGGGAAGCAGGGTGTGTCCCGGCTGCAGGTGTGTGTGCAGTCGGCTCCGGTCTTGAAGGCCGTTGTGCTGGGACTCTGAGGCGTCAGCACCACGTCGTGGTCGATCCACTGACCCCACTCCACCAGCAGGTGAGACAGAGCGGAGTCCAGGGAGATGTTGTCGTTGTGAGTGAACAGCACCTCCTGAGACACCCGCCGCACCTGGACAACAGACAGCAGAGTGAGGGGCGGTGGGGGTTAGAGAGCGGCCGGCGGGACAGAGGACGACTGAGTGCTGCTGCAGGAGTCCTACTGGAGGGAGGCTGGCGTTGTTGTAGGTGTGCTCTGGGTCCCAGCCTCTGGGTGCCCCCCACACATCCTCATACTCCGGAGGCAGCCAACGGGAATAAGGGATGTTCGCTGCGCCCCATCTGGGCTGCTGCCTGGACAGGAAAAGACAACATGTGTTAAGCAACATAAAAACAACAAAGTGTAATGAGTACAACACTGCTTTGCCGCTACATGTTGTCACTGTGTCAGCTCTGACCTGTTGTTACACTCCCCGGAGATGGATCTGTAGCGCTCAGACAGACAGTCGGTCTGACAGCTGGGGCTCTGCAGCTCGGCAGAGCAGCCCGTTACCTGCAGCAGGTTCTCCACATCTCCTTCACTCAGCAGCTCTTTAGGGGGGAAATGAACAAAATAATGACGATAGCTTAAATATCTGGGTTTGTTTCTGACTCCAAGTCAGTGTGAAATATTTAACATACAGGTGCAGAAACATCTGTATGTGTTGTGTAATGCTGCTGTTAAGTACCATGAGGGTTGGGCTGCACCATGGTGTGAGTGTAGACCATCTCTCTGATCAGCTCCACCGTGTTGTCTAGCAGCTCCGCAGCTCGGATCTGAGTCCTGGTCCTGGCTTCAGTCTGCTTGAACTGAGCCAGCAGGTCACTGGGTCTCAGAGCTCCTTCAGACAGAGACTTCTTCCCCCTGGAAACACGAGGAGTTTCAGTTCTCATGCTTCAATTTCTGCTTCAAGCAGCTTCTTCCACCAGGTTGACAGGATGCTGAACTCTGCCCACTACCTCCCCCTTCTGACCCCTGCACTGGACTTTAACCACAGCTACCATTATGCACTATACTTTGCACTACAGCCACTGATGTACATAGGTGATTTTATATATTATATTTTATATCTGTAATATTTATCTTAGGTGAAGGAGAAACAACTTTTTGATTCTTCTGTTTGTCTTTCAGAGAACAGACAATACAAATCTTTGAATCTTCATAGTGGCTCAGCTTGAATTTTTCCTGTGAATTTTTACCTCTCAGTTGTGCGAGCGTAAGCAGCATCGGTCATCTCAATGGCTCTGTGAAGAGCCTCCTTCACAAACACAGAGCCCAGATACACAGTTCCTGAGGTTTCCGCAAAGGAAAAGAGAGGTATAGTGTTAGTGTGGCTTCTTAGTCCCTGCTCTTTTCCTAATAACGAAAGAGAAACCCTACCTGAGGAGTTGTCAAATTCTCTGTTCAGTGAAGCGTGCTCAGGGAAGGAGAGCAGGACAAGAGCCAGTCCAAACAGAGAGAGGGACACCTGAGACCGAACGACATATCTTAAGAAATCTGGCATTTTGTTGTGTCAAATCACTAGAAAAAATGAAATCCCGAAACTCACCATGAGTGCTGCGTCCATCTAGATCATTAAAATTGTTCCGTCTGAGCGGAAAGGTGAGCACATCTAACCCCGCTCACAGAGTCTCACTGCTGCACTAACCATGACTCATCTTGAGAGCCAACAGGTGTGTGCATGTGTGTGTGTCGGGCTTCGAGCATCAAGGTTGCCATTTATACACTGGCAGCAGGGCCAACAGGTATGTGCAGAATCCCCCTTATCTGTCTTTCTGGTGACAGGAAGCCAACATCAAACAGTGGACTCACTGCCTCCACCAAATAACCTTTCAAATCAAATTTACTTCTGTCCTCCCATCCGTGATGAAAACCTCATGTCATATTTAGATCATTTCAAATAAATGAAACATTTCTAGCAATCCCGACTGACACGGCTCAAATTCAGGTGGGTGAAATATTGGAAGTCAGAGAAACATGCCACAGTTGCTTGGATATCAGCTGCACACTGAGATTTTGAATTTTTTAAATTTCACAGTGACACATAGGGTTCAGTTTGTTGGGATAATGTTTTATTAAATTGTGCTTCTTTGTCTGTGCCACTTGCCAGTTCAGTCTGATCCCCCCTGTGCCAGTAGGGCGGGGGTGAGGAGACAAGGATTACTGAAAATGATGGAGACGCTGAAAATGAGAAAGGGTCAGACAGAAAAGTCTCTGTGAAATCGTTGCGGAGGAACGCGAGTCATGACGTCTGGCTGGGTCCAGCCTGGGCCTTTAAATCTCAAAGGTGAAGCACCAGGACTTCCCTCTGCCCGCTCTCATCCCTTTGATGCTCCAGGTGTGTGATACCATCATATGAGTCATCAGTCCCATTTCATTAGGTTGTTATTAACATTATCTCTGCTGACCCACACTAACCATCTTCTACTCTACGTGCTGTTGATGTTCAAGATCTGAAATGTAGAAATCTTTTGTCCTCAATGATTTCTCATGATTTCACCCAAAATCACAAAGTAATACATTCCCCACACTTCACCCTAATGGGTTCACACCAATAATAAAAAAAAAGACAGAAAAAGAATATGATGCTTCATTATTGACCTTTTATTTACATGATATCACCTGGTTAGAACAGTTCACTGTTATTGATGACAATTCATTTTGGATCAAAGCAGAACTTGAAATATTTGATCACTGTACATGCCTCACCTCAATCATAAAAAAAAGAGTAATGCGATGATACCCTGAACATACACCTGAATATTGATACAATCGGCAAGGAAATGGATGAAGAGGATAATACTGGAAAAATCTGTGCAAAACAAATATGAACTTAAAGTTAAGAAGACAATACTGCTTTCACTGGGAGGATTAAAGTAGTTTCATTTGAGTTGGAAAGCTTTGATAAATATCACAGTGCATAAATTTAAGCCACAGCTTCAACAGCATTTACACTTACATTACATAGTGTTAGTTCAGTTAGAGAAGCTGCTGTCCACACGGGGCTGACCTGTCAGTAGTTAGGCGTGCTGGGACCACAGGAACCGATCGCAGCGCTCCAGCATCGTCTGGATCATGGCCCTGAAACACAGTCACAAGACAAATCTCTGTAGCACCTGCAAGACCACGTCTGTTCATGAGGTCTCGTCAGTTGTAGGGGGCGTTTTCACGATCCGAATGGTAAATAATTTCTGAGCCGTCATTCTCCAAACTTGGATTCTAATCTGTGCAGAATGGCCTCACACACCCCGATACTGTTGCCCTATAATATCACGCTTTAAATCATTAAAGGTTGATGCTCAACATTTTCCTTCAATATTACGGCTCAGTTATGTTGTTTTTTTAATTAAAATGGAAAGTCCACTGTTTCTACTGTACATAAACCTCTCTCCTGTCTCACTACGGTCATCTGTTTCCAAGCTTTTTGTAGAAGTGTATCATTATGTTACTGCTCTTGCTTTTCAGGTTTGCAGGGATGGAAAACACTACTCTGAATGCCTGATAGAGATGTTTGTCTCTTTTTATTATGTAGCCTGCATTTAGTTAACACTTCCACCCATTCTTATAGGGTTATATTAATTTGACAGTGTGGTAATGAGCACCCAGACCCACCTCTGCCTCTTCTCGGTGACTCTCAGGAGCTCACAGACCAGTTTGGAGTGGGGGGAAAGGACCAGCTGAACCCCACACTCGTCCAGGACAGCCAGAGCTCGGTCAGGTCCGGCCGTCCGAGCCAGCATCAGGGTCAGGTTCTCCAGGCTCATCTTTCCTCCGCAGTCCGCGGAGCCGTTGGACCAGCTGTTCCCGTTCACACCCGTGACCTGCTCGGAGTCTCCCACGCTGCTGCGCTGCTGAGACAACTGGATCAAGAGCTTCCATTCATCCAAGCTCTGGGGCTCAACACCTGGAAGATGAAAGGAAGCCGGTACAGATGTTAGTGTGTGATGATGTTTTATTCCCCTCTTTGTTTCTGTCCAGTCCTTGAGCTTTAGTCAGAGTATTTAGCCTTCAGGGTTTTTTTGGGCAGCTGCCAATTCACTCAAATGAAATCAGTCATTAAACCAATAAATAAAATATATAAATTAATTTTATACCTACATGCTGACCATCGGCACTGATAACAAGTGTGCATCAGGTGCTTATATTTAAAAACTGCCTTTAACGTTTTGTTTACCATATGAGCATCACTGTAAATTTAGCATTTGCATTAGTATGTTTTGTCACAGCAGCTTTTCCATTTCACTAATTATTAACAAAACTGTCACTTCCTCAGGGCCTTTCTGCGGGTCACTGTCCAACATCATCTCTGCTGCTACTTTAGGCTGTCATCTGTGTTTTATGTTGTATTTGAACATGGATTGTATTGTATGGGACATGAATTGCATTGATACATTGTATATATGTTGAATGGACCCCAGGAAGAATAGCTTTGGCATTGCCATAGCTAATGGGGATCCAAATAAATCAATCAATCAATCAATCAATCAATCTTGTAATACGTAAGTGACTGTTGTTCCCTTGACCAACTCTCTGGTTTTGGACAAGATTAGCTTGTCCCCTGTGTTTTCACTCGTCTTTGGGTGTTGGTGTCCTCTGCTGGCGATCCCTTGTGTTGTGTTGTAGTGAGGGTACAGTACAAAGTTGATGTAAACATGCCTCTGCATACATACGCACTGGATTTCAATGTAGCAGATGTGTGGACCTTAACATGTAAAGATTTCAAGAACCAGTTTTACCCTCGGGTTCCTCCAGCAGGCTGATGTCATCCAGCTGACAGATGGTGGAGAACGCCTCCGTGCGACGCTGCAGCTCACAACAGAGGTAGAGGTAGCCCGTCCAGTACCTATTCATACATATATACAAAAAATGTTTTACATGACACTGCAATCTTGCCACCAAACACTCTTCATCAACTTCAGAAGACAGCACGATAGAGTAAGAACATTTGACATACCCGTGACTGCGGCACGTCTCTGCCATCTTCTGCTTGGAGGACAGGTCGGCCGGGAGACGAATCAGCAGAGACAGGAGTCGTCCATAACCCCAACTGAAACAATGTGAATGCCACCTGCAACAGAGGATTCAGTTAAAATTATCCTTCACTTTAGTTTCACTTCAGTATCTCACTGTGTTCTGGCCAAAATAAAATCCAGTAGTGAAACATAACCATCATTGCAGCTTAGTGCACATCTGTCCAGATATAATGATTTTTTAAAATCTTTTTTTCAGTTAGAGATCTAGCTTCAGATTTGCAAAGTCAACTAACCAATACTGAAATATTATTTTATGCTTTCCAAACATGCATGCATGAGTTTCAAAGATCCTCAAAGATACTGAGATGCAACTTTGTATTTTTACACATTAACAGAGCCAGACCTGGGCTGTCCGTCATGGGTTAGGGTATCGCAGTGTTGAGGAGCATCATGGGTAAGTGCCAGCTCCAGCCAATCCTGTCTCAGTGATTCTGGTTCAAGAAGGGACTGAAGAAACGACAACCTAGAAAATACATAAATTATGAATAAATGATGAAGGCCGAGTAACAAAAAGAGCTCAATATCTCTTTTTTGACAGCAAGATAAATCTGGATATCTACCTGTGCTCCTCAGTTCGTGATTGGACCAAATTATCCAGGTACGCCAGAAAGTGGCTTTTGTGAGCCATGGTCATTACGTCAGCGGGAGTTATCGTGGGATAGAACTGGGAGAAGGAGCGCACAGCTGCCTCCCCATGCTTCTCATACAGTCTGCGTGAGAACAAGACGAACACGTAGTCGTCATTCACATTATACAGAAACATGTACATAAAATCCACAGCTTGAATTTTTCATGTAACTGAGTGATGAGAGGTACTGACCTGTGTAAGTGAGCGAGGAGAAGAGCTGCACTCCAGGGCTGCAGCTCTCTCAGACTGCGCAGGGATCTCAGCAGATCACTTCTCTGAATAACCTCCACCGCCTTGCTGGACTGAGTGAGATCTTTGGGGAAAAGATAGAAAGTTATCATGATCATATGACAGCTGAAATCTTTCTTATTTTTTTGGTTCTATGTGAATTTATGCTTAAACTCATTCACACAACTGTATCTACATTTAGAAATAATAATGGGCAGTCACAGTAAAATAAAAATTGTTACATAGTAAACCACCATATGGTCAAGCAATGAAGGGGGAAGCCACTGACCTAGCATGCCCTCAATAAACGAGCTCTGCAACTCCGGCTGCTGCTGGTAACACAGCAGACACATTCTTCTCACGCGCTCGTGATCCAGCAGAAAGAAGTAACGGCGCAGGAAAGTCGTGCAGCCCAATGTTTGCTCATTCTCTCGGTTTCTGAAGCAGCTCAGCTCCGTGTATAATGTGGCGAGCTGGGTGAGATTAGCCAGGAGATCTGATGGCACAGGCTGGGGGGGCACCGTTCGAACCGGCTCTGGAGGACGTCCGTTAGACACCTCAGGCTCCTTCTCAGTGGAGTCACACTGGTCCTGCTGCTCTCTGAGCTGAGCGGACTCCTCTTTCTGCTCCTCTGAGACACTCTCTGCTGCCTCTCCTGACGTGCAGGAAGATCCCTCGAAAGAGGAGTTGGGATTATCCCTCTCCCATCTCTCCTCCGCTGGTCCATTCACATTTACATCACTGACGGCAGCAGACCCGAGATCAGCTGGTCCGAGTATTCGCTCCAGCACTGGCAGCCACTCCAGCAGGGCTTCTCCCAGACAGACTGGATCGAGCAGCACCAGAGGATCTTGAATCTGGGAGCTGAAGAATTTGTAACATTTAAATATCAGAAAATAGGTCCTGAGAAAAGCTTGTGAAGTCCTGCAGCAGGGATTCTAACACAATGAGCAGTACTTACATAGTTCGCTCTGTCACAGATCGAAGTTCCTGCATGTCGGCCTCTGTGTTGGGTATTTCATCATAAACTCTGTGAGGACAAATACAACTCACTGTTTTTCTCTTGTTGTCGTCTATTCACAGCAGTACTTTGGCTTAATGTCAAAAAAGAAGAAATAATGAGGACTCATTTCTTTACAAGTTCTCTGTACTTACTCATTTTCCATTTCTTCTGAGTATGCAGCTGTGGTGGCTGACATTTCGGACTGTCCACCCTCTCTGAATTCAGGCCGCTGCCAGAGTTCAGAGTTCATCTGGAGGGTGTTGATCTTCTCGGTTGTCTTCTTAACAAAACTAGAAACACTGAGGACAGGAAAATGTCATCAAATAAAGTCGAATCGAGAAACAGAACTAATGACACATGAAGACGGATGAGTGTGGTGCTCAGAAATGAAACATGCCATGCGCGCCGTCACAGATGAACAATGTGAATATGTAAAAAAAAACTGGATGTGGGTCTCTCGTGAAAAGGGGAAGTAAGCCATCTGAAAAAGCACAGCTGCACTTGGGTAGATTTACAAAACAAAAATACTTCCATCAAACATAATTCAAAACCTCAAAACTACACACTGCAGCTGCAGGTGTGCATGAGATTGCAGTCTTCTGCTAAAAGCTGCTCATTCAAATTAATTTCTCTGGATGTTCACCTGTCTCTGACGGCCTGCAGTGCGATGCGGGGGGGTTTGGGGCGGAATGAGAGGGGGAGGTGGAACGGTAGGCCTTGCTCAGATCGCTCGGCCTCCAGGCGCTCACTGCTCTGTGCATCTGAATAAAGATGGGGGCAAGAGCCAGAGGAAAAACACAGATGGATGGAGTACTGGAGGGGAATGATGACAGGGAGAGAGCAAAATGCAAGCAGATGGCGCAAAGATGCTGGACGCCACTATAGAGAGAATGTAAATCAAATGCTGCACAATACAAAAAATATAGAACCAAAGTGGTGATATGTGTGTGACACGATGGAAAAGAGAACAAACTTGGCATTAATTATCGGGCAACATGAAGATTATATTCATAAAGCATGACAGTGATCATTCAGCTCTCACAGCAAACCCAATTGTATGGCATAGTGTTTAATTGTATAATTTTATATAATGTACAAATGAAATCAAAAACACATCAGTTTTAGCAGCAAACATACAAGAGGGCATTAGACAGAGGTGCTTCTGATTGTTAAGAAGACAACTGTGATTAGAGTCAAAGAGTAAAATTATTATCAGTCCCATTTATATTGATAAATCTCTCCATGGCTGGAGATGCTCCAGTCTTCTTATGCTTTGTTTATTGTTATGACTTTCATTCCACAGTAGGGCATAAAGCTGAAAATAACTTCACTCTCTTTTCAAATTGAAATCAGAAGAGGCAGAGAAGAAATTTGTTTCTGCAACACACAGTCGCACACACAATATACACATATATGTATATACGTAGAGAGAAACAGTACAAAGAGCAAGAAAGGATCAGACACAAAGAAAAATGTTACCACTTCTGTTGATCTCAATTCCATTTAGTAATCATATTGCTATTAATAGTTATCAATACTTGTTAATGTAGTAATACTGCGGCCGGAAATGATCAGTAAAACCTTAAAACACCTGAACACTACCAGTTTATTGTATGTTTAAAGGCAGCAGTGGTTGTGTTTTTCTGTCAGGTAATGTCTAAGAGCAACATCAGCCTCTTACCTTGATCCACCTGATCTTCCTCCTGCACAAAACTGAACTCTTTGAGCCTCTCCTCTTCCGACGTGGACTGATTGATGAGGGAGCCTGTCTCATCATCTGACTGGCTTCCTCTGCGGCTGATCACGCGATAGATTCCACAGTCCAGGACGTTGAAGCTCTCCTGAATAACGATGTGCATGTATCTGATATCAGTACGCTCAGCATCTTGTGGGTATTATTAGCAGTGTATACTATTAGCAGAAGCAGCCTACAGTTACAATTTTAAAAAAAGTAGTGAAATCATCTAAAGAAAGTTAACTCACATGTGAGGAGATGCTGCTCCTGCGGCTGCTGGAGGCGGAGTCCAGAGGCTCCAGCTTAGCGATGACCTCCTCCAGCTGCGCGGTCAGCTCCGTGTGCGTTGGGGAGCTGAGCTGGCACTTGAGATGTTCAAGACGGTCGATGGGAATGGATTTCCTGGCCTTAATAAAGAAATGCACATTGAGATGTTTTAATTAAAAATTTGACGATGATATGTGATTTCATATTTGTCTTTCACCATCTGCATAAACCCAAACACATGTGGTGTCTAATATATTTCGCCACTTTTTATACAAACCACTATAGCTGTAAGTCTTTTATGGTTAACCAGAGATAATGCCTACTTATGTATAGAGTATGATAATTTTTCTTGGTCAAGTGCAACACACACATTCAGGTGAACAGGTACAGTATGCCCTGTGTTTTATCCTTGGTATTACAGAAAGTCAAGAATTCAAATGAACAGCTTAGCCCAGATACATCTGTAATCTAGGTAACACTGAACACTGATACAAGGCCAACCAGCGCGGCAGCCGCAGCCGTCTTACCCTGCCGGTGGTGATTGTGTGTTGAAACATACAGCAGACAATTGCAGCCAGAGGCCAGGACTCCCTGCGCAGAAGGCGCTCAACACAGCGCTCTGCGGATAAGAGGGACAAGTGGGACAGACGTCCACTACCATGGAGACAGAAGAGCTCACTGCGGTAGACGGCGACATCCACCAAGTCTACAAAAGCAGAAAACAGGTTTGGATCAAGTTAAGGACGACACTGACTGACACACGGTTGTATGAGTTCAAGTGGACAGAACAAATATTAACATTCTGGGGAAAAACATGATAAAGCATGTTTCCAGACAAAAGGTTTTTGGGATAATTAATTAAATCAGTTTTGATTTTTGAAGACAAAGTGGTAAACTCACCCTTAACCTCAGTCCACAGAAGCAATTGACCATTCTGAGGTGTGAAGATATAAATGGCTGAATCAGTCCATGTCAGCAGGTTTTGGTCTCTAAACAAACAAATGGAGGGCATATGATTTATGGATCTGAGCCTTGTGTGCAACGATGAAACTAATTATCGACAAATGCATGAAGAATATGTTACTTTACCCCAAATAAAGCAGTTTAGGGAAGGCAATTGACTGGGGGCTTTTCTGCCCTGGATTGTAATGTGGCTCGTTTCTGTAGGTGACAAAGAAGAGAGGAAAAATTAGCAGTTTGGCCTTTAACAAAAGACAAAATCCCAACAGAAGGGTCATTACCTGTAGGTGATGAGAGGTAGAGGAGGACAGGCCAGTAGCTGTTTGAACTGATGAGTGCTCAGAACCTCGCCATTAAAGCTGGCCTCCCATATCCGAGACCCCGGCCGAGCAGAGTACAGCAGAGGTGGCTGACCAACTAATAATCCTCTGTTCTGAGGGAAGAAACAAGCTCCATACTCTCCATCACGCTCCTTATTTCCCACACGCCAGAACTTCTCCCTGAGGGCAGGTGAAGACAAAAACACACACTTGCTGAGAGATGTCCAACATAAAGAAAGGAATTTTTCACAAGGTATGAAACATCATCATTTTGATAGAGCCACTTTAGGAACCAGATGTAATTATACTCAATAATTAGACAAATTGATGTACATTTAGCTGAATTATAATTTCAAAGAAATAGTTAAAAGAAATTCGAGGTCTCAAAGCCAAATGAGAGAACCACTATCAAACATGATCAAATAATAACATGTGGATTTTGAAAATATCAAGATCAGCGATTCAAGGAATATGGATTCACCATCTTGCTATGGCAGGAATGGACAATATTTATCAATAGCGCAGCATTAACATGGGTCCTGAGTCTCCCTGTCCCTATTTGAGAGACAAGATGCAGATGTGTGTCACTCACCTCTCTGTGTCACAGAGGTAGCAGCGGCTGAGAGAAGACACAAGCAGGCGGCCATCTTGGTATCCAAGCTGAACCACTCTGGAGTCGACATTAGTGACCGTCTGAACAGGGAAGATGACAAATGACCCCTGGACACAAAACAAAACAAAACAATCATATAAGGCTGATTACACTGTGATTAAATTTGTTGTGAAAGGAAAATATGTTTTTAAATATTGCTATTTGTGTCTCAGTCACACTTGACTAGGTCAGACGTGACACACCTGTTATTGTATAAGAAAACAGCTTAAAAAGTTCCTCATGTTGTTTGGTCAGTTTTGGCCGATGGATTACAAAAGCTAACACTACATGCCTGGCCTGCCAACTGTTTTCCATTTTCCACTTGTAGGTTTTAAGGTTGTATTCCAACGTTGCTCACAGGCAGTGGATTTCAGCTAGGGATGACACAATTACAGCTAGTTAACTGAGCTCTTTGTCATCTTTTTGTCGATCTCTTCCTGCCAGAGCACCTGATCAATCATGACTTTACTTAGTTGATCATGCCAAGTAATAATCAGTTATCTTTATTTTTAAATCATTGGTCAGCTGTTTGGATTTATATTTGATTGTTGACTCTACACACAACAGTGTGTACGTAGTTAGAGGGGTCAGGGAGTTCATTCACCTCTGTGACCAGGCTCAAATAAAGGCCTGCTGATTCAGTTAAAGGGATAGTTCACCCAAAATTCAAATTTCACTCATTATCTACTCACCCTCATGTCGACTAAGGGCTGGGAGAATTTTCAGAGTCCTCCGTGCCTTCTCTGAGTTACGGGGGGGTCCGCGCAGCAGTATTTGTCCATATAATGGTTGTGAATGGTGCTCACTTTTCTTCGTCCAAAAAGACACACCAAAAAAACATCCAAATACCTTCATACTGCTCGTCTGTAATGTCCCTCTTGTATTGAAGCCCCGACATGAGAAATTGTTAAGAAAAAAATTAAATAAGTCTATATTTTAAGCTTGTTTGTAGCGGAAGCTCCCAGTGTCTCAGTTCACTGCTCTTCCTGTGTCAGTGCAAATCTCGCATGACTTGCACTGACCGGCTTCAATACAAGAGGGACATTACAGACGAGCACTATGGAGGTATTTGGATGTTTTTTGGTGTGTCTTTTTGGACGAAGAAAAGTGAGCACCATTCACAACCATTATATGGACAAATACTGCTTACTAAACCACATGTGGATCAACTTTTTAAAAAGCTACATTTACTCTTTGTATATACTCTGTACTAAGATAACAGATATGTTTCATTGTTGATCAGCAGACAATACCTTGCCAAGTTTGGATGATCCTGCACGCAGCATGGACACCTTGCCACCCGAGTCCCCGACAAAAACTCTGAGCGCGCTGTTGTCCCAGCAGAGCGCGGTGACGGCCTGACCTCTGTGCTCCCAGGACACGCTGACTCTCTCTGGACGACCCCGCCGCTCCAGCTGCAGCTCCCACACCACCACCAGACCATGACTGGAACAGAGATTCACACAGCATGCACGATGAGTAATACGGCATCACCTAACAGAAAGGTTTTTTTTTTTTTAAATGAGACATTTCTTTTCTCACCTTGTTGCGACAGCGACAAAATCCTCATCATGAGGGCAACACGCTACCTGAGTAATAGCTCCCTCCTAAAAAAGAGCACACAGTGGATAAGAAGTGAATGGGAAATTGATAGAAACAGACACAAACACTGCATTATTTGAAGTATGCAGCTGCAGAACAACAGTCAAGTGATAGTATTTATGCATACTCGGTACATATTACCTTGTGAGTGAGGATGATCCTTTGTTTCCAGCCCTCCCTCTGAATAAGGTGCAACCCCCCTGCTGATGTTCCTAAAGCCAGCCACTTCCTTGACACTGCCAAGCATGTACACTGTAACACACAAACAACACACTCACATTAACAAGGCACAGACTCACTCACTTTTTGGTCTGACATGTTGGAACTTGTGTTTTAGATGCATCCACTTCTAAGACTGTCGTTTGGCAAGTAGAAGGTAAGTAATTCAGTCACGTCTCCCTCTTCACTACTATAAAGACACTATATAAGAAACTGCTTAGGGTTTCCCCCAGTGTAATACAAGCCTGGCGAGCCGCCAGGCCTTACCTGCCCTGCCGCCAGTTTAAGCATTATTTATTTATTTATTTATTTTTAATTGTTTTTTTTACTCCATCAACACGTGATCAGGTGTCTTTTTCATCACCTGACAAGTGATAACGTCACAACTTCATCGAGCATAATGGGACACGTCACAGACATCATGCTCATCATCAGACCGCTGCTTCACCAGCTGACCAAGAGGAACGCACCAAGTCCTCGTTGCTGTTAACGCGAGCCGAGCCGCGGCTCCAAGAGGCTCAGCCAGCTGCTGTAGCATACCATTGTTTCATTTTTCAGCTCGTAGGGTTCACATTTACACGTTTGTTTAAAGTCAACTTTTAACATTGATCTTAAAGCCTTATGGAATCACACCTTCTAAATTCTACTGCTCCATTAATGAATCCGTTACCTACAGGGCCCTGCCATCAGGCAATGGTCAGGGTCAGGCCCCTGTCACAAAAAAACACACTTGGGTGCCGGTGGGCCGCCCGACCACCGGCTTAACAAGTTTTCTGGGGGAAACCTGGAAGCTGTTATAAATGATCTTTGTGTGATTTTTAAGACTGATTCATATGCGATGGTTAAACCTACCTTGAGCCTGCCGGAGTCTAAGCGCAGTGCAGACAGGAGCGGGTCGAGGCAGTCGAACTCTGCCAGCACATGACTGTGGTTCTCCGGCACAACTGGTATCAGAGACATCTTCCCCGATGATCCTCCACAACTGAGACAGAAACAGAGAGTAAAGTCAGTAAAGCATGAAAAATGTGTGCGCCTTCGAGAGTGACTACCCTCGCATACCACAGCTGTCTGCTGTGTGGCATCACATGACTCTCAGCAAACTGACCAGTCGTGACTCCACTTACACCGTCTACAGCCTGGTGAACATCCCCCAGTCATCAGCTTGGCAATGTTTACTGAGTTTATTACCAACATAAGATGCCAGAGTCAGGAAACTGAGTCTTCCTTTCTTTTTTCGAATACACAAGACTAGAGTTTAACATGTGAAATTAAAAACATATCATCATCCATGCTGCACCATCCTGGTCCTGGAGTCAGGTATTATTATTGCCCTAAACAACATTTTGACAGGACTTAAGGTCACCACACACTCAGTGCAGTTTGACTTGTGTTTTCTTGTTGAGGTTTTGTGTGAACAACAAAAAAGCAGAAGCAAAACTAAAGCTGAAGCCATTTGAATAACCATACTCTCTAAGCATTTCAGTGCAAACACGAGGAAAAATGATATGTTGAAATTAAATATTGTAGCATAACTGATTCTAAGCAATGAAGGGGTGGACACAGGGACCTCGGGGGAAAGTGACAAACAACAGTGACCTCTGACCTCTGACCCAAAAGCAGAAGTACTCTCTGCAGAAATTGTTCATTTTATTTCATCGCATCTGCAGCTAGCAAGTATTTGGTGATTAGGATGATAGGTGATTCAACTTACACATTTTCAATTCATTGATATATAAAGTTACAGCAAATGGACGGGGGTTAAAAATTGAAAATATTTTCCATTCAACACTTAGACGGAAGTCAAAATATTTGTGTGTAAATTTTCTGTAGATCAGTGCATTATCCCATGTTGCTCTTGTAGTTGGTGGAGTTTGAGCTACTTTAAACTAATCAACAGTTTGAGTGCATCATGTTTTATAAGCTCATTACGTGTCTCCGTGTAAAAACCTGGATGAATCAAACACATGTTGTGGAGTAGAAACACGGTGGCATGAAATGGTTTAATCACAATAAAGTTAATGTCGAGAGGGGGACAGTGACGTCACTTTACAAACGCTCTCGTGACCTGTTAACCGACTGAGCGCGCTGACGGTAACGTTAACGGTAACCGTCAGTGGTCTGCTGTTGTAGCTAAATAACTACCGTACAGTGGTTTAGTCGGCTTGTCATTACCAGTCCGGTTTACCGGTGCACGGTAACAAACAACAGTTTAACTGAGTTGCTCTGTCGCTGTAACAACCGACCGACAGACCGACCGGTCCGTGGCCGTCATCAGGCATCACGAGACCCGTCTGCTGACACCGATGCTAACGCTCCGGTTGTAACTACCAGGTCCGACAAAGACTAACAAAATAAATGAATGTGGGCTTAACGTAGCTGTGGTAAATAGCCCCTGACGTTTGCTGAAGTTGTGTTAAATCTCACATCGCAGTCGGCTCCGTCAGCTCGCCCCGGTGCCGTGATACGCTGTAGGTAACAGGTTAGCAGACATGCTAGCTCAGACCGTAAACTCACCTGACCGACGGAGCAGCGACGCTGCGGCTTCAGCACCAACACACACCGGACACCCCGGCTGGGTTCAGTGTTGTTGTTATAGATAAATGCTGCGGTCGGGCTCTCGGCTCTCTGACTGCAGCCGGCCGACCTGTCACCGCCTCTCAGCTGGTGTGAGGAGGACACTTCCTGGAGCCAGCAGCGCGTCGGTGTCTCCACCGGCCGCTCGCTCTGCTCTGGACGCTCCGGGGAAAACCGAAAGTATCTCTGATCTATAAACTGATCAGCTGCGCATCTAGGAAAGATTTTAAACACAGCTCCACATGCAGCATAAAAACAGTCCCTTCTTATTAAAACTCCGGTGCATGGCTGAAAACAAGACCAATGGTGGTGGACTTGAAATACTGCAGTTTCAGTTTCACGTTACTTTTAATTAATAGTAATTAGTTCTAGTACTTTACCCAAAAAGTAACCGAGTTAGTTGCTACATTATAAAACTAACTGATTACCAGGTAACTACCAATTAAATATATAAAATACTCAAATATGTCAAATTACTTAGACTCGCCCCCTAATCCCCTCACGTTTATCTGTAACTAACAACGTAATTCCTCTGCAGACGGATAAAAGGATTTCTTCCGACTAGTTGATGGGCTAAAAAAAGGTGTATAACGTACATGTATATTATTTTTGTATCATTTTTGATTAATCATTATTGAAAAAGGTAGCACCATTAATTCCGGTATTCCCATCAACAGATAGACTTTATGCTTCACTTTAATTCAGTTACATTTTTATCTTCAGTGCAGACAGAAGGTGCAGACATTAGAAACCAGTGACAGTGTTACACACACTAATACACTCGAGTGTGAAATGCCTTTACAGTATTGCTATATTCACTTCCCCTTTCACTTCTGATTTTCGGGAACTTTGTTCCTCAAATGCAGCCGGCGCTCTGAGGGGCTCTTTGTGATGTCCGAGCTCTCGCTCTCCGCCCTGACCACCGATGAGGCATCTGTTGGCAGTCCTCTGTCTGCATCTCACACCTCAGCCTGTTGTCCTGAGAGACTTTCTCTGATTTCCATCTGAAATTTGGTCATGTTACACTGTTGAAAAGTCCCGTTTAACCATTACCAGCACCAATCTCTCAACCACTGAGAAAACACAATCTAAAGAGAGAGAAACTAATTACAGTTATTTGTGACTGAGATGCAGTTAGTCTCTGTTGAACATTTGGGGATGTAGCAGCGTCCGTCTATATCCTTATCGTTAAGCCCCTGTGGACTATGTCACATCAGGCTGTGGTCTGTGGTCTCTTCACAGCAGTCTGGAGGACCTTCACAGGTCATTTGTCCATATCCTCTAATGTCTCATCGTCCTCTTGTTTCGACCAACCATCAGACCTCAGGTTTTCCTCATCATTCGACGGGTTTGCCAGGCGTGGAACTTGTTATAGGCTGTCTGCAGCATCTCCTCCAAGTGGCCTGTAAGCTGTGGGAACAACAGAGATTTAATTCAAGTGCCACGTGGTAGAAGCTGCTATGCAATTATAACACAATAGAGTCATACATTTGTACTTAAGTACTGCCGCTGAATCTTCTCCTGAAAAGGATGAAGCTTGGTCATCTGAAATCTCTCCAGGTTTGACTTCATTTTTATCACCTATACGAAAAGAAGACGATGATGAAAAAAACAAATAGAGTTCACAACTTTATGTTGTGTGGATGCACTGGGTGTAGCTGAGCTTCCTTGAATTTTAGGGAATCTCTCTCAACCGAACTATCTAATAAAGGCATGAAAAGCCAAAAAATATACTTTATTGGCTTTTCATGCCAAAGCGTGGATGTCAAGTAACAATAATAATTTGACTCTCTTCCAATTAAGACATCATTACTCACCTTTTCCTCCAGAAATGGTGTGTTCACAGGAAAACAGGACCAGAAGTGTCTCAGTAACTCTCCAGCAGCTACGTACAGATGCTTCAGCTCTCCTTGAACCTCAGATGGTACCATCTCTGAAAAAAAAGAATAAAGAAAAAACATTAAAGTATCAACAAGTTGTTGTTGATCAGTGGTTCGGTAGAAATTTCACAAATTCCAAAACACAGTAAATCCATTAATTAATTAAAAGGATTAGGGCTATTCTCCACAAATAATCCCACAGGTGCTTTCACATTAAGTAACATAAATACAGACACACTTACGGTTTATGGCTTGCTGTGCTCCTGCCTGCATGAGGATACCACCTGGAGAGAGCGCTGCAATGGCAGAAGTAGCTGCTGTGCTGGACAACACCTGCAGAGACAACGTTCATAGTTAATGCAATTTACATATTTCATACTATAATGAAAAAAATAATTATAGAAAACTGAAAATCTGGATTATGTCTTATATATTCATGAGCATAAAACACATTTTCCATTCTGACTGGTTTAATTTTTGTTTTTGCTATATTTGTTAAGATATTCAAGACTGGATGGAGAATCAGCACACCCTAAAACAAATATGAAAATGAACCCGCTCTTATCAAGCATCATCATGATCTCTGAATGAACAATATTTCACTTTATCTGAGTCAGCAATTAAACGAAAAACTTAAAATATAGTTGAGCTCTGAATGCAGCACATTGTTTCTGGAGAGAGCCCATCTACTAGATGAGTTGCCTACCCTCTTGCACCAAACACTTCACTTAAACCTTTCACATATGCAAATAACACGCAAATCCCTTGACGATGTTGGCAAAGTTTCTCCCTGTAAATGACAGGGTTGCCTCAGACTGCCTGTCTGCCCAGTCCACAATGTTTCTGAAAAGGTGATCATTGAACATTTGAGTGAGTACAGCAGCCCACTTCATAAAAACTGGATGACCACATGAACCAAAGGTGAGATAGAAACACCTGGTGAAGATTCAATGGCAGTATGGTGATTTTCACATTGGCTTTACTGTTGTGTGTGATCTAACCTGAGTGAGGCCGGGTTTATAATTTGCCATCTCGTGCCGGATGTAGTTGACAGAGTTGATGATATCCTGGCTCGACGTATACTGTTGGGACTGAAGTGGCACAGGACCGTGAGCATACCTTATAAATAAAGAGAAAGAGGGAGAAATGTTACATTAGAGCATCTCTAAAGTTAAAGATGTATCCTATTCTATCAGCCTGCAAAACAGAGGAACATCTTTTTAATTTATACATTCGGTTTATGTGCTCTAGTAACAGTCTGGTGCTTATTTAAAGAGGCTCCCAGCAAAAAGGCAAATCATTTTAATTTCACTTTAGTTTTATCCATAGGTAAAATAGTGTATGACTGTTTTGGTCATGGATTCTAATACTTTCTCTCATTACATTTCAAACACCTGAAAGCAAAAATCTTATCGGATGAGGGAGAGTGGATATAACCTTCTTAAATGGTCCCTTGTTCAACAAAATAAGCAATTTCACAACATCACCTCTATCTTGACGTATTACTTTGATACTATTGTATGAAGACCTATCAATCTGAACAACTGTACTGTCAGCCTGCCGTTGAGTTTTCCAAGTTTCCCAGTGCGGAACAAACAAGAGAAAATAATAAACCAATAAATCTGCACAAACTTTACCTGTCAGACTTCTTGAGGTTCAGTGCGACTGTTTTTGGTCTGTTTTCCCTTTGCAGATCCTCAAATTCTATGGCTTCTTGCAATTTAACCTAAGAGAGTTTGTCCACAGAAAAAAGGTCACTCAATCTGACAACTCAATCTTGGACATGTTTGTGTCGTCACAGAGCCACCATACTTTCTTCACAGGAGGTTGAAAGAAGTCAGAATCCCTAGAGTTTCCATCTGTGCTGCTCGTCTCACTGGCTTGGTCAGTTGGTGTGTCTCTGTAAAACATGCAGCATAGCAACATTAATTACCACAGTGAGCACACTTTATAGTTAGTTCTTCTTAATGTGTTTTCTTTACCCCTTGCGTGAGCCTGCTGCCAGCACCATGGCACTGTGATGGTTGAACCGCTTAATAATGGCATAGTTGCTACTCTCCTTCACTGTCCTGTTTGCATTGGAAGTTGAGGGTTGTGTTGTGCAAAGTCCATAACCCTGTGTCACAGAAAACAAGTCGTTAAGGCAGAAAGAGAAAGTGGAAGAGGAAAGCAATACAGGTAACTGGTGAACATGTAGCCGCAGATGGCTGGTCATCTCACCTCATCCAACGTTTTATCCTCTAATGACAGGAGGTCGACCAGAGGATTCTTCACTCCTTGAACCACCATTGATTTCAACCCTGCGTGAGGGAGATTTAAAACTTTACCATGTGAAAACAGACTTGTGGCTCTGTGTTTTACCTTGCAGAAATGTCATTATTCAAGTACTGACACAACTAGGAAGCCCTCCTACCCTTTTCATCCTGCTTGGCACACTCTGAGAAGATATCCTGTGTTCCTGTGTTGATGCGATCTCTGTGAAAATAATGGGACTGGAAAAAGCGCGTCCAGAACTCCTTCTCCGTCAGGTTATGAGGCACATTCTCATTATACTTCTGCTTCACTGCAATGAAAGTTGATGTTAATGGATTAAGTGCAATGTTACATGTATCAGAGCAAGAGCGCCGACTGCTCTTTTAATATTAGCCACTGAAGTGAATAACACTGCATTACACAGTCTGACTAAGGAAAATAACAACATCAAGGATAAAGACCTGACCTCACAGCAGCTTTCTTTAGCTCTGTCGTTATCAGTGCAAATGTTGGACTAATGTCAAAGTAGGGATGCGATTGTTTACCTGCAGGGTATGTTCTGAAGATGGATTCAATAATGTCAGCTGTCAGATTATACCTCAAGCCATTGCAGCCATCCGTCTGAGGTCTAATGTCTGCCTGTAATGCACAAAAAGGATGTGTATTTATATTCTGAAGTACATTTTAAATGCTGAAGTTGTCAATGATGAAATCAAATATGAAATTGTGAAATGAAATTCTTTATCTGAGATCTGTGACTGGTTTGATCTACTCACCAGAAAGGCTCCAGATATACCGACTTCCTGTTTATTGTTGTATAGTGCGGGGTCTGTGGTGTTCACACCCCCTAACCTGTTGGCCCAGAATTCCTCAGCACTGATCACCTGGCTCACAACGAGATCTTTATATAACTGGAAAAGTACTGGATCTTCTTGAAGCATCCTATGGGAAAAGCACAGGAATATTTTATTGTTGTTTTAAGTCAGAATTTCAACAATGAATTGCCTTATATTCTTTAGTTACGTCAGCCGAAACTGATGTTCACATAACTGCATTAATTTACTAAAATCCACCCTTTCAAGCCACTAACAGATATTTAAATTTACAATGAACAAAACTCCAGTTTCTGGTCTCATGTGGTAAAAATCTAAATTAGATCTCAGTTACAGGGACTTACAAGGAACCAAGGACTGAAACTAACTAACTAAATAAAACAGCCATGGAATAAATCCCACCTTTATGAAGGTTAGGTCTTGGTTCAATTTGTGTTGATTCAGTTTTATGTACTATTCAACGGTACTTTGTCCAACCGATTTATATAAGTGAGGTCTAGACTAAACACCCAATAGTGTAACAAAACCTACAGCCACCCAGAGAAAAAAAGTTGGGTTTTGGTTACACTGACACCCAATAGTAGAAGTCGTAGTAGTGATCTGCTTTACATGACAATTACAAAACATACTAAGCATTAACAGACCTCTCCTATCCTCTGAAGTCATTCACGTAAAAAAACAAACAGCTGAGACTCACTTGTTTTTCTCCTCCAGTTCCTTGTTGGCTTTCTTCTTGAACTTGGGCAGCAGCTGCTGGAGCAGTTCCTTGGCAGCATCTCTGTCTTTGAGCGCAGTGCTCTCGTTGGCAAAGTGGAATGTGGTGCTCTCGCCGGTGTGAAGAACCAGCTGGAGCTGAATTTTGGCTTTACCATCTGGGCTGATCTTCTGACCTGCACAGGGAAGAGGACATAGCAAACTCAACACGAGAGAGAAGAACACCACAAACCCATCATTATGCCCGCACTGAACCTAACTCAGCGGTGTGTCGTGTTACTCACAGCGGATATCTGCATACAGGTGGCTGACTGTGAAGCGGTCCTTGCCCTCTGGACCCCAGGCTATGCGCTCAGCCATCAGGTACAGTGTGCCGTCCTGCTTCCTCTGACGGACCTTCTTCACCACCAGCAGCACCTCCTCGGACAGTGATGCCATGGCTCAAAAGGAGAACTGAGAAAACAGACAGCCTGTGGATCATTATCACCACTAATTATGTCCTGTGTACTGCCCTAAACAAACAAATAGAAGAACAGGACATTTGAAAGAAATGTTTTACCTTCTCACACATCTGTTTAACGCTACGACAAAGCCACCCAGTTGTTACTTGAGTGGTGCAGAGTTCACATTGATGAACATTACATGCTATTTAGCTCCTACTAATGAGATTTAAACGTAGAAATTCAGCTGCTAAATTAATGTCCTGCTTCCTACGCCTTTATGCTCTGGTACATATCTGAGCACAAATAAGGCACTATCCAGCTCTCGGTTTTATTACATCAACTCAGCTAACCAGTTAGCCACCGATAACAGTCAAGAATAGAAAAAGCCTGAGAGAGAAGTCGTCAGGAAACTTACTTTACCTCAAAATAAACCAATACTGCAGCTAGCGCCTCGCTTTCGGTCAAAACATAATCTCCAATTAATGAATACTTGAGTATAAAATTACAGCATTTGTCATAACTAAACAGAATTTAGACTACTCTAACACTGAGCGCTCAGACTTCTGCGCCGACATGACTGCCAAGCTGAGTGCAACACTATAAATGTTCCGTCGCGACACAGCGGCACTAGAAGAAGGGTTCCTGTCAGAGCCCGACGACGGAGCCTTGGTTATATATTCAGTATTTTATGCTGAAAATAATGCTACTATCGATCAATTATTAATAAATATCAATCTATTAATAAATACAGAATAATTTAACACCTATACATTTGCTAATGTATTAAATTTTGTTAATGAAAAATGCCATTTCTGTTTACATTGTTTTATTTATTTCTGCATTCATTCATGTTTGCATTTATTTAGGCTATGAATTTCAAGGTTGAGCTACTAGTGTATTGATATCTGTGTATAGGTGGAGTTGGAGGTGATTGTAGCAACGCATAATTATATAGCTGTAGCAATTTACACTAATGTTTGATGTGGCAATTTCAAGAACACGTGGAATTACTATTACATTCAAATTGAATGTAATAGTTCTTATACTTAAGTGGAGTTTATATGTATGTATATATATATATTATATTTATATATATATATATTTTAAGTATATTCTTTATTTATATTTTTAAGTATATTTTTGGCTTTTCATGCCTTTATTACATAGGACAGTTCAGAGTGTGACAGGAAATGGGAGGCAGAGAGGGGGGGATGACACGCAGGACAGGGTCGTCCGACGCGGGACTCGAACCGGGGCCGCCCGCAGCGAGGACTACAGCCTCTACAGCCTCTGGGGGGGGTGCTCTACCAACTGAGCTAAACACCGCCCCCAAGTGGAGTTTATATTTAAGTGGATAAATAACCCACCTAAGTATAAACATTTTAACATTATTGAAAATGTAAGGGTACATAAAAAACATACAAAATAATGTAAATGAAATCGCTTTTTTGGAAAGGAGGTCAATGCTGTAGTAAGATATTATGAAATAGATACAAATCTTTATAATTCTAATAACAACGGCGCATTAAATGGAACATAGACACAATCATTGATACATGCAGGACTTTTAAGGATGCTGAAGAGTTTTTATTTTTGACACATTTGAATTGCCATGACATTGATGCTCTTATTACTTCAGGGAAGGCAGCTGTTACAAATGATGTCCCACAAACATTTAAGATTCAAATTTGTGTCTAATGCAAAAGAAAAAAAACATGACAAAGTAAAACTAAAGTGTAGTGAAAAACAGAACCTAATATTTTATCTCCCAAATCATGCATAGTTTAAGAAAGATAAACACCATGAAAACACCATAGGATTGAGTTTGACACTGCTGTTTTTAAACACGTGACTCATTTGCTGTAATGCACAGAAGTGTGTCTTTGGTGGTTTTTCACAGTGAGTCATGATTTCCTGATTGTTTTTGAAGAGGGATTATCAAAGTTTATAGAAGGACAAGTTATATATATCATTTTAAAAATGCTTTCATTAGCTCTTAGTACATTCGGCAATATGGCAGCCACATTTCTCAACCAAAATGTAGGTGTGTTTCATCTTAGTGCCGTCCTTGCAGAGCATCTCCACTTCCTTCTTGCTGGTGGCCATTTCTTGACAGCATGAGCACGAATGCATTAGCTTGCTGCTTTCCGCAGAGTACCTGTAAATAAATATTAAGATGGGATCAGTGTCAGTGTACCACCTACTGTTCAATGTGAATAAACACTTATCCTGTTATTATCCTCATTCAAATAAATCTCACATCGATGAGGAAGCTCCACAGGATCCTCCACAGGCTGCAATTTCCACTTCTTCAACTGACTGGCAATTCTTTGTCTTTAGATAGGTGGTGGTCTTGTTCACCTTACAGTCGGAACGAGGAGTACCTGTTGACGACATTGCCTCTAACTATCAGATGATCTATCATGGGGACATTGTCTTTGTTGCCACCGACACATACTGCCAATGACTCACTGCAAATGGGACTAATTATAGGGCCTATTATCATAAAAGCATGTTAAAGAAAGGTTACCGAAAAGACAGTGTGTAATTTGATTTCTACTCACAGGTTTTGCAGCAACCATTCTTGTCAGTCTGTTCAGTTCCCTGCAATATCAACAAAATCAACTATGAAGTGCAACACTAAATATTACACAGTCACCCGAGTGCATTACCAATGGTTTTGCTCAAGTAGAAAATGTGATCTCCTTTGTCAGTCGTGTTTGTATGGTCCTAATCTTTCTCTAAGCATACACATTAGCTCAAAAATATCTATCATTCCAGCCCAGTCACAGGTATAATTATTTGTGCTTGGCTTGCAGTACAAACTGTCCTATACACAATCCAAGTGTAGTATTTAAAAAGCTTAATTTTAGAAAGGTGCAAATAAAGATGAGGAAACAGAAAAAGTAGACCCTAATTCTTGTTATTCACTTTGACAAAAACATGGATTGTTGTACATAGAATATGGAATGAAGATGAGTCAGTATTAGATTATACTCACTGGAACGCAGTTTTCTGGATCAAATTCAGCACATAGTACTTCAATTTTAGAGACTACAAAATCATCCTTCACCTTCTGGCAATCATACTTGGTACAGTTGTCACCTGGTGGTGACCAAGACTCGGAGGGCTGTCAGATATTAAGAGGTTGTAAATTATTAATTATTAGTAGTCACAATGTAAACAATTGTGAGTAATAACACAATTTAAGGTTTCGTACAATGATTTGCAAGACACTTCCATCACAATGTACTTACTTCAATAATGATTGGAGGGAGGCCTGGGTACTCAAAAACACATTTTGTTTTCTTACATGTTCCACAACATTCTCCAGGTTGGGGTTCATACACATAGCCCTAGTGTTTGAAAGAATGCACAAAACAATATGGTCTGAAACTTCAATCAATTGAATGTTTATGTAGTTAGTATCTGCAGGATGCTTTCACAGTTTACACCAAATTACAAACAAATAAACAAACAAAAAGACGCCTTTTCATTTAACTTGAAGTAAACAGTAGACAACTTCCTCAGGAGCACCACAGACTAATCCTATTCATCTTCATTGCTTTGGAGAGACATGCCAGTGATAAGTGAAAATAAATGTGTCATATTTTTGTTGAAATTTATAAACATTGCTGTCATAAGGCAACACCCAGATTCACAAAATGCACATCTTGATAACAACCATCCTGTGTATGTATGAGTGAGCTCCACTGGATTTACCATGTACACTCTTCTGTACAATATAGTTTCACTGGCTTCAAATTTAAATAATTAAAAAATGCACCTGTTCACAGTGTATGAGACACTGCTTCTGATGACATATCATCTCGTTCAACTTGCTGTCTGGATCCTGAGTGTCAGTGCAGTGGCATATTTCACATGGATTTTTGTAGAAATCCATACCTGGCTGTAGAAAATATAATGCAAAGTATAAGGTGATTTTACATGGAGGCCCACGAAGCAAATGTTTGATGACAGCGTGGGAAGGATGGTGGAATATACTCTGAAGAGTGCACCACCCTGAAAACATATTCAGTGTTCATATTCATAATTTCTTACCTTGTACTCAGTATCATTGAAGACACAGACACCTTTGGGTACTAGATTAAGAAATGTTAAACAATTATGATCACATCAAAGCCTTGTGTTCAGTTTTCTTGCAAGTCTTTCACACACTCATACTTAAGCCAGAATTTAATAAAACCTTCATGCAGAACTCACCACAGAGAGAAGAAGCGCAGCAACTATCATTTGAGTTGTGGATGAGCAACTCAAAACCTGGAGCACACTTCTTTGATGTTGATGAACATTTTTTGGTGTCACATTCTATTGGTTAAAAAGTAAGATATTTCCAGGGTTGGTAAGGGGAACCATAAAATAAAACCAAGACCATCAAAATACAATGACTGACTGACAACAGAGGATTATTTGTAACACTGAGGACACTATTGAGAACTGCTGTGGAACTGCTGTAAACAACAGACGTCACCACATTATACTAGTATGGCCAGTGGAGAACTATGATTAAAGTGATCTTTTCAGAAACTATTACCGTGTTTATTCTACCTCTTTCTATTAAAACATAAGCCAGGATATGTAAGGGTGGTATCCTAAATCACTCACCACATGTCTGTCTCTCACAGCAGTCAACTGTGCTGTTCACCAACACCTCTCCCTCCTCGGTACAGGTAACTGGCTCTTGGGTGGCACATGCGAGAGGCTCACACTGGACACTCGAAGTATCCTCATCACAGACACACTGCTTACAGCCACTCTGCCAAGTCTCACCAAGCTGTTTGAATGATGGAACAAAAGTATTGTTTAAACAGCAATAAGTACATGGTGAGAAATATGGGGAGAGTAATGCAAGCGATGCAGCATACCTGTTTGGGCTCGCCATTAGGTCCAGTGCAGCCTACAACAATGTAACAATGAGCTTATATGCAGCACATCCATTCAATCACAAATAATTCGATTTGTATTCCCCCAATTAAATGCTCTTACATGCGTCGACACAGATGTCAGAGTTTGAACTGTACAGAGTCGTCCCCTCTGGGCAGAAGCATCCCTCAGTTAATCGATTACATTCCATGTTCTGTTCAGCTTTTTCTCCCTGGCATTGTGGTACAAACTTCTCATTGTATCTAGATAGTAACAGATGGAAATTTTAGAAGAAAGAAAAACAAAAGATAAATGATGAGTAAAATGCAGTGATTACACACATGTATTGTTAGGTTTTCTTTTTGTTGTTGTTTGGCATGCTATTAGCGTGCTTGTAAGGACAATAATGTCTGCTGTTCTGCTATTTTGGCTCAGACTGAAATATTTTAACTATTTTACTGATTGCCATCAGTGTGCAAATGTTCATGGTCCCCTGATGATGAACAGTATTTACACCAGTGACCCTCTAACTTTTGCTTAATTCACTTCACACAATGTGGTCAGGATCAACTGTTGTCACTTTGGTACATGCTTGACAATCATTTTTTTCTCTACAACATTACATCAAAAATGGGAATTTGTCCAATATGACCAAATACCTAGAACGTTGGCATTCTCATTGTGAGCATGTTTGCATTCTGGTGTTAGCGTTAAACTGGCCTTGATAATTATAAACTGCTGACATTTAATCTGTGATATTGTATGAAAATAACCAAGCTTTTACCTTGCATTACAAGTTGGTACAACACTTGGCCCACAAGGCTTGTAGACCTTATTCTCTGGACAAGTATAATCTGCAATAAGAGAAAGTGGGTTTAAATATAACAAACAAGATCAGGACATCTGAACATAACATTATGTGACTTCCACTGAAACAAGACCATCCTACCACACTGTCCATTTGTGTCTTTCCTCCAGTCCACACAGATCAATGCTTCAGCACACATCATGCTGTATATTTCCAGACTGGAACAACCCACAGTGGAATTTGACATGTGGCAGACATCAAAGTTACAGGCCTCATAGTAAGGCCCTGGTGGGACGAGTTTGTGGCATTTTTCAAACAACCTGAATGTCAAAAATGAAACAAAGTAGCGTTAAGTGATCCTAAGTGAAATTGCAGAATTAAACTACACATTGTGCTCATGTTTATTCTGTAAATACTTACTTGCTGGTTATAATGTTGCATATACTATCAGGTTTGCAGGGCATTTGTGTTGTTGTTGTTGTTGGTAGTGGTGGTGTCTGTGTTGGCAGCGGCTCACAATATGGTTTTTTCTTGTCATGTACTTGCCAGTCATATCCCATTTCAGAGCATGAGGGATGAATTTGGCCGTTTGGTAGTCTGCAGTCATTTTTCCTGTTATTGTCACAGGTACCTTGAAGAAATAGATATTAACATGGCAGATATTACATCCCACATTTAGTTTATCATTTGGCAGTTAGATCTGGATATTACATGCATCCTTATATGCTTTTATCCAAGTTAATTCTGGCAAAACAACGATCATCTTACCACACTGTCCCTCTGTGTTGTTGTGGAAAAGGGAAAATGGCAATTCAATGCTGTACAGAAGTCCCTTGAATGACACAACTGCTTCAATTGCTGGGATTCTTAAAAGTGTCTCAATTCCTGCACTCGTGATGATGAAGTCTTCCTTAGAGTATGTTGGGAACACCCGCTTCCCATTGACATACACCTAAACAATGGCAACATTGTAAGTCTTTCTAAACAGCTTTATTCATATAATCATATGTCATAGATCATCGTTGCATGTTTATACAGTATATTATATATTCTATATTTAAATATATTTAACTAGAATAAGCTATCATAGCTCATATAGCCATAGTTACCAGGTTTATAGTCTTTGGGGATCTTTCCTGTGAGAGAATAATTTCATAGTCTTTGTAATACACAATCAAGGCTTTAGTACAGGTAACACCTCCAGTGCCACCATCACAGTTCTCATTGTCGATATGAATTGTGAAATTGTGTTTGGGAATGATCTCTTTGACCAGAACATATGTGCAGTTTTTCTGGAAGCTGTAGTATTGACCATCAAATGTCACATAATGAGGGTCTCCCCAGCCATTGCAAATACCTGTGAATATTAGATTGAGAAAACAATGCTTGTTACATCGGAGAAAACTGGATAGTATGTGTTTGGCTACACAAATGTGCAGCTGTGTGAAGATGCTGCTTGAATTTCAAAATGTTTTAATGTGTGCTTACATTTGCATTCATAGTGAAAACAGCAGCCCTCATCATCATAGACACGGGTTGGTTCGTATTGATTTTCGCATACAGGCTTGGTCACCTTTTTACATTTTTTATGATCTGTGATTATTTTACCATCTTTACATATTGATATGGTGCAGTTGGATGAGTTCCATGACTCGCCATGCTGGAAATGGAAAAGTAGTGCTTTTAACAAAAAATAATGTATCTATAATTTTCATGAAATTCAGGGAACAAGGAAATAATTTTACTTAGCGATACTGGCAAGTTGATACAGGATAAGTTCTATGTCCATTAATAACATAAGTCACAAAGCAATGTTAAATATGTTTTTATGTTGCTCTGTTATTTGTGTGACTGGACCGCTGGAAGAACAGCGTCAGTATTAATTAAACTAACACCTTCAGAAATGCATTGACATTAAATAAAACAACAGTGGGTCTTTGTTCTAATGCATCCAACGTGCATGATTAGTGAATCTCAATACCTTTCTAGGCGGCTTTAGAAATTCACAGCCTTTGGGAGGCTCCGATGTGGATGTTGTAATTGTACTGACTGTTGTTGAGCCACTTCGTGTTGTAGTAGCAGAGCTTAATGTAGTGGTGGAAGGTGTTGGTGGAGTAGTGGTAGGTGTTGGTGGAGTAGTGGAGGGACATGGTCTGGCAAGCTTCTCAACATTGCAGGTTAGGTTACAATATGCAGTGAAACACCAGCCTTCTCCATCAGTCTTATTGTACATGAAACTACCTGCAAAGGGGAAAAGGAAATGCAGTTTAAAACTATAAAAAATTATATGAGGAAAAACCAACTTGAGTGATGTGTTTTTTGTGAATTCAAATTTGACCAAAATTGATATTACTGTAAAGTGGATGCTTCTGCGTGGGGATTTGTGTTTGGATCTTGATTTTCCCCACCATATCAAGACTTTTCTCCAATTAATGCATGTTTTTGGCCAGAACGTTAGTAGAGATAGAGTAATGACTAAACTAACAAGTAACTAAACCAAGTCAACTTGGTGATATGCATGTACAAGCTGTGTGCGCATCACAATGTGCACTCTACGCCGTCATCATCATTATTGTGATAGTATGAACAACAAACAAAGTGCACACACTGAGGATGTTGCTTACCAGGAGAAAAAATGTGATCCTTGTACTTGCAAAAACATAAAGTTGTACTGCCAGAAGTTGAAGACGGAGGAGATGAAGGAGTTGCAGTTGGTGTTTCTGTGGTAGCTCTCTTTGTGGTTGTGGAAGTTTCACCAGTGGTGGATGGTTTTTCTGTGGTTGTATTTGGAGTGGGTCTTTCTGTGGTTGTGGTTGTAGTGAGTCTTTCTGTGGTTGTAGTGGGTCTTTCTGTGATTGTGGTTGTAGTTGGTATTTCTGTGGTTGTTGTCGTGGTGCTAGGCTTTCCTGTGGGTTTTGTAGTTGTACTTTTATTTTGAGATCCTGTATTTTGTGTTATTGTAACCGTTGGATTTGTAAGAACCTTAGGGCTTGTGGTGGTGCCATGAGTCGTAACAGTCGTGGACGTTTCAGTAAGAGTCGTCAATGTTTCTGTTATTGCTGTGGTTGTAGTGCTGGGTTTTTCTGTAGTTGTTCCTAAGGTACTGGACTCTTCTGTGGTTGTAGTAGGTTTTTCTGTGGTTGTGGTTATGGAGGTGGTTGTAGTGGGTTTTTCTGTGATTGTGGCTGTAGTGGTCTGTTCTGTGGTTGGAGTGGGTTTTTCTGTGATTGTGGTTGTAGTGGTCTGTTCTGTGGTTGTAGTGGGTTTTTCTGTGGTTATTGTTGGAGTGGGTTTTTCTGTGGTTGTTGTTGGAGTGGGTTTTTCTGTGGTGGTGGTTGGAGTGGGTTTTTCTGTGGTTGTGGTTGTAGTGGGTTTTTCTGTGGTTATGGTTGGAGTGGGTTTTTCTGTGGTTGTAGTGGTCTGTTCTGTGGTTGGAGTGGGTTTTTCTGTGGTTGTGGTTATGGTGGTGGTTGGAGTGGGTTTTTCTGTGATTGTGGTTGTAGTGGTCTGTTCTGTGGTTGGAGTGGGTTTTTCTGTGATTGTGGTTGTAGTGGTCTGTTCTGTGGTTGGAGTGGGTTTTTCTGTGGTTGTTGTTGGAGTGGGTTTTTCTGTGGTGGTGGTTGGAGTGGGTTTTTCTGTGGTGGTGGTTGGAGTGGGTTTTTCTGTGGTTGTGGTTGGAGTGGGTTTTTCTGTGGTTGTAGTGGTCTGTTCTGTGGTTGGAGTGGGTTTTTCTGTGGTTGTGGTTATGGTGGTGGTTGGAGTGGGTTTTTCTGTGATTGTGGTTGTAGTGGTCTGTTCGGTGGTTGGAGTGGGTTTTTCTGTGATTGTGGTTGTAGTGGTCTGTTCGGTGGTTGGAGTGGGTTTTTCTGTGGTTATTGTTGGAGTGGGTTTTTCTGTGGTTGTTGTTGGAGTGGGTTTTTCTGTGGTGGTGGTTGGAGTGGGTTTTTCTGTGGTTGTGGTTGTAGTGGGTTTTTCTGCGGTGGTTGTTATTGTTGTGCTGGTTGGTATTTTAGTGGTTGTTGTGGGAGTACACATGTCAACGCAACACCTCACTCGTATTTCATAGTCAAAACACTTTACATTATCTCTGTTATAACAAATGAGCCCGTCTGTTGGGCTGCATGTTACTTTTTGACCAAGTTGTGTCAAAGGTTTGTCTTTGTATTGGTTTGCCCTACATTCAATTTCCACAGGTTGAGTGCAAACATTTATATCCAGACCAGCAATCTTGTCTATGGTTTCATAATCTCCACCATTTGGGCCATAGGTTGGGTAATTTGTATTACTCCAGTCAGACCACTTACAAACATAGCAGTTTGTAGTGGGTCTTTCTGTGGTGGTAGTCGTGGTGGTGGTTGTAGTGGGTTTTTCTGTGGTTATGGTTGTAGTGGGTTTTTCTGTGGTTGTAGTGGTCTGTTCTGTGGTTGGAGTGGGTTTTTCTGTGGTTATTGTTGGAGTGGGTTTTTCTGAGGTTGTTGTTGGAGTGGGGTTTTCTGTGATTGTGGTTGTAGTGGTCTGTTCTGTGGTTGGAGTGGGTTTTTCTGTGGTTATTGTTGGAGTGGGTTTTTCTGTGGTTGTTGTTGGAGTGGGTTTTTCTGTGGTGGTGGTTGGAGTGGGTTTTTCTGTGATTGTGGTTGTAGTGGTCTGTTCTGTGGTTGGAGTGGGTTTTTCTGTGGTTATTGTTGGAGTGGGTTTTTCTGAGGTTGTTGTTGGAGTGGGTTTTTCTGTGGTGGTGGTTGGAGTGGGTTTTTCTGTGATTGTGGTTGTAGTGGTCTGTTCGGTGGTTGGAGTGGGTTTTTCTGTGGTTATTGTTGGAGTGGGTTTTTCTGTGGTTGTTGTTGGAGTGGGTTTTTCTGTGGTGGTGGTTGGAGTGGGTTTTTCTGTGGTTGTGGTTGTAGTGGGTTTTTCTGTGGTGGTTGTTATTGTTGTGCTGGTTGGTATTTTAGTGGTTGTTGTGGGAGTACACATGTCAACGCAACACCTCACTCGTATTTCATAGTCAAAACACTTTACATTATCTCTGTTATAACAAATGAGCCCGTCTGTTGGGCTGCATGTTACTTTTTGACCAAGTTGTGTCAAAGGTTTGTCTTTGTATTGGTTTGCCCTACATTCAATTTCCACAGGTTGAGTGCAAACATTTATATCCAGACCAGCAATCTTGTCTATGGTTTCATAATCTCCACCATTTGGGCCATAGGTTGGGTAATTTGTATTACTCCAGTCAGACCACTTACAAACATAGCAGTTTGTAGTGGGTCTTTCTGTGGTGGTAGTCGTGGTGGTGGTTGTAGTGGGTTTTTCTGTGGTTATGGTTGTAGTGGGTTTTTCTGTGGTTGGAGTGGTCTGTTCTGTGGTTGGAGTGGGTTTTTCTGTGGTTGTGGTTATGGTGGTGGTTGGAGTGGGTTTTTCTGTGATTGTGGTTGTAGTGGTCTGTTCTGTGGTTGGAGTGGGTTTTTCTGTGGTTATTGTTGGAGTGGGTTTTTCTGAGGTGGTGGTTGGAGTGGGTTTTTCTGTGATTGTGGTTGTAGTGGTCTGTTCGGTGGTTGGAGTGGGTTTTTCTGTGGTTATTGTTGGAGTGGGTTTTTCTGTGGTGGTGGTTGGAGTGGGTTTTTCTGTGGTTGTGGTTGTAGTGGGTTTTTCTGTGGTGGTTGTTATTGTTGTGCTGGTTGGTATTTTAGTGGTTGTTATGGGAGTACACATGTCAACGCAACACCTCACTCGTATTTCATAGTCAAAACACTTTACATTATCTCTGTTATAACAAATGAGCCCGTCTGTTGGGCTGCATGTTACTTTTTGACCAAGTTGTGTCAAAGGTTTGTCTTTGTATTGGTTTGCCCTACATTCAATTTCCACAGGTTGAGTGCAAACATTTATATCCAGACCAGCAATCTTGTCTATGGTTTCATAATCTCCACCATTTGGGCCATAGGTTGGGTAATTTGTATTACTCCAGTCAGACCACTTACAAACATAGCAGTTTGTAGTGGGTCTTTCTGTGGTGGTAGTCGTGGTGGTGGTTGTAGTGGGTTTTTCTGTGGTTATGGTTGTAGTGGGTTTTTCTGTGGTTGTAGTGGTCTGTTCTGTGGTTGGAGTGGGTTTTTCTGTGATTGTGGTTGTAGTGGTCTGTTCTGTGGTTGGAGTGGGTTTTTCTGTGGTTATTGTTGGAGTGGGTTTTTCTGTGGTTGTTGTTGGAGTGGGTTTTTCTGTGGTGGTGGTTGGAGTGGGTTTTTCTGTGGTTGTGGTTGGAGTGGGTTTTTCTGTGGTTGTAGTGGTCTGTTCTGTGGTTGGAGTGGGTTTTTCTGTGGTTGTGGTTATGGTGGTGGTTGGAGTGGGTTTTTCTGTGATTGTGGTTGTAGTGGTCTGTTCTGTGGTTGGAGTGGGTTTTTCTGTGGTTATTGTTGGAGTGGGTTTTTCTGAGGTTGTTGTTGGAGTGGGTTTTTCTGTGGTGGTGGTTGGAGTGGGTTTTTCTGTGATTGTGGTTGTAGTGGTCTGTTCGGTGGTTGGAGTGGGTTTTTCTGTGGTTATTGTTGGAGTGGGTTTTTCTGTGGTGGTGGTTGGAGTGGGTTTTTCTGTGGTTGTGGTTGTAGTGGGTTTTTCTGTGGTGGTTGTTATTGTTGTGCTGGTTGGTATTTTAGTGGTTGTTGTGGGAGTACACATGTCAACGCAACACCTCACTCGTATTTCATAGTCAAAACACTTTACATTATCTCTGTTATAACAAATGAGCCCGTCTGTTGGGCTGCATGTTACTTTTTGACCAAGTTGTGTCAAAGGTTTGTCTTTGTATTGGTTTGCCCTACATTCAATTTCCACAGGTTGAGTGCAAACATTTATATCCAGACCAGCAATCTTGTCTATGGTTTCATAATCTCCACCATTTGGGCCATAGGTTGGGTAATTTGTATTACTCCAGTCAGACCACTTACAAACATAGCAGTTTGTAGTGGGTCTTTCTGTGGTGGTAGTCGTGGTGGTGGTTGTAGTGGGTTTTTCTGTGGTTATGGTTGTAGTGGGTTTTTCTGTGGTTGTAGTGGTCTGTTCTGTGGTTGGAGTGGGTTTTTCTGAGGTTGTTGTTGGAGTGGGTTTTTCTGTGATTGTGGTTGTAGTGGTCTGTTCTGTGGTTGGAGTGGGTTTTTCTGTGGTTATTGTTGGAGTGGGTTTTTCTGTGGTTGTTGTTGGAGTGGGTTTTTCTGTGGTGGTGGTTGGAGTGGGTTTTTCTGTGATTGTGGTTGTAGTGGTCTGTTCTGTGGTTGGAGTGGGTTTTTCTGTGGTTATTGTTGGAGTGGGTTTTTCTGTGGTTGTTGTTGGAGTGGGTTTTTCTGTGGTGGTGGTTGGAGTGGGTTTTTCTGTGGTTGTGGTTGTAGTGGGTTTTTCTGTGGTGGTTGTTATTGTTGTGCTGGTTGGTATTTTAGTGGTTGTTGTGGGAGTACACATGTCAACGCAACACCTCACTCGTATTTCATAGTCAAAACACTTTACATTATCTCTGTTATAACAAATGAGCCCGTCTGTTGGGCTGCATGTTACTTTTTGACCAAGTTGTGTCAAAGGTTTGTCTTTGTATTGGTTTGCCCTACATTCAATTTCCACAGGTTGAGTGCAAACATTTATATCCAGACCAGCAATCTTGTCTATGGTTTCATAATCTCCACCATTTGGGCCATAGGTTGGGTAATTTGTATTACTCCAGTCAGACCACTTACAAACATAGCAGTTTGTAGTGGGTCTTTCTGTGGTAGTCGTGGTGGTGGTTGTAGTGGGTTTTTCTGTGGTTATGGTTGGAGTGGGTTTTTCTGTGGTTGTAGTGGTCTGTTCTGTGGTTGGAGTGGGTCTTTCTGTGATTGTGGTTGTAGTTGGTATTTCTGTGGTTGTTGTCGTGGTGCTAGGCTTTCCTGTGGGTTTTGTAGTTGTATTTTTATTTTGAGATCCTGTATTTTGTGTTATTGTAACCGTTGGATTTGTAAGAACCTTAGGGCTTGTGGTGGTGCCATGAGTCGTAACAGTCGTGGACGTTTCAGTAAGAGTCGTCAATGTTTCTGTTATTGCTGTGGTTGTAGTGCTGGGTTTTTCTGTAGTTGTTCCTAAGGTACTGGACTCTTCTGTGGTTGTAGTAGGTTTTTCTGTGGTTGTGGTTATGGAGGTGGTTGTAGTGGGTTTTTCTGTGATTGTGGCTGTAGTGGTCTGTTCTGTGGTTGTAGTGGGTTTTTCTGTGATTGTGGTTGTAGTGGTCTGTTCTGTGGTTGTAGTGGGTTTTTCTGCGGTTATTGTTGGAGTGGGTTTTTCTGTGGTTGTTGTTGGAGTTGGTTTTTCTGTGGTGGTGGTTGGAGTGGGTTTTTCTGTGGTTGTGGTTGTAGTGGGTTTTTCTGTGGTTATGGTTGGAGTGGGTTTTTCTGTGGTTGTAGTGGTCTGTTCTGTGGTTGGAGTGGGTTTTTCTGTGGTTGTGGTTATGGTGGTGGTTGGAGTGGGTTTTTCTGTGATTGTGGTTGTAGTGGTCTGTTCTGTGGTTGGAGTGGGTTTTTCAGTGATTGTGGTTGTAGTGGTCTGTTCTGTGGTTGGAGTGGGTTTTTCTGTGGTTATTGTTGGAGTGGGTTTTTCTGTGGTTGTTGTTGGAGTGGGTTTTTCTGTGGTGGTGGTTGGAGTGGGTTTTTCTGTGGTTGTGGTTGGAGTGGGTTTTTCTGTGGTTGTAGTGGTCTGTTCTGTGGTTGGAGTGGATTTTTCTGTGGTTGTGGTTATGGTGGTGGTTGGAGTGGGTTTTTCTGTGATTGTGGTTGTAGTGGTCTGTTCGGCGGTTGGAGTGGGTTTTTCTGTGATTGTGGTTGTAGTGGTCTGTTCGGTGGTTGGAGTGGGTTTTTCTGTGGTTATTGTTGGAGTGGGTTTTTCTGTGGTGGTGGTTGGAGTGGGTTTTTCTGTGGTTGTGGTTGTAGTGGGTTTTTCTGTGGTGGTTGTTATTGTTGTGCTGGTTGGTATTTTAGTGGTTGTTGTGGGAGTACACATGTCAACGCAACACCTCACTCGTATTTCATAGTCAAAACACTTTACATTATCTCTGTTATAACAAATGAGCCCGTCTGTTGGGCTGCATGTTACTTTTTGACCAAGTTGTGTCAAAGGTTTGTCTTTGTATTGGTTTGCCCTACATTCAATTTCCACAGGTTGAGTGCAAACATTTATATCCAGACCAGCAATCTTGTCTATGGTTTCATAATCTCCACCATTTGGGCCATAGGTTGGGTAATTTGTATTACTCCAGTCAGACCACTTACAGACATAGCAGTTTGTAGTGGGTCTTTCTGTGGTGGTAGTCGTGGTGGTGGTTGTAGTGGGTTTTTCTGTGGTTATGGTTGTAGTGGGTTTTTCTGTGGTTGTAGTGGTCTGTTCTGTGGTTGGAGTGGCTTTTTCTGTGGTTGTGGTTATGGTGGTGGTTGGAGTGGGTTTTTCTGTGATTGTGGTTGTAGTGGTCTGTTCGGTGGTTGGAGTGGGTTTTTCTGTGATTGTGGTTGTAGTGGTCTGTTCTGTGGTTGGAGTGGGTTTTTCTGAGGTTATTGTTGGAGTGGGTTTTTCTGAGGTTGTTGTTGGAGTGGGTTTTTCTGTGGTGGTGGTTGGAGTGGGTTTTTCTGTGATTGTGGTTGTAGTGGTCTGTTCGGTGGTTGGAGTGGGTTTTTCTGTGGTTGTTGTTGGAGTGGGTTTTTCTGTGGTGGTGGTTGGAGTGGGTTTTTCTGTGGTTGTGGTTGTAGTGGGTTTTTCTGTGGTGGTTGTTATTGTTGTGCTGGTTGGTATTTTAGTGGTTGTTGTGGGAGTACACATGTCAACGCAACACCTCACTCGTATTTCATAGTCAAAACACTTTACATTATCTCTGTTATAACAAATGAGCCCGTCTGTTGGGCTGCATGTTACTTTTTGACCAAGTTGTGTCAAAGGTTTGTCTTTGAATTGGTTTGCCCTACATTCAATTTCCACAGGTTGAGTGCAAACATTTATATCCAGACCAGCAATCTTGTCTATGGTTTCATAATCTCCACCATTTGGGCCATAGGTTGGGTAATTTGTATTACTCCAGTCAGACCACTTACAAACATAGCAGTTTGTAGTGGGTCTTTCTGTGGTGGTAGTCGTGGTGGTGGTTGTAGTGGGTTTTTCTGTGGTTATGGTTGGAGTGGGTTTTTCTGTGGTTGTAGTGGTCTGTTCTGTGGTTGGAGTGGGTTTTTCTGTGGTTGTGGTTATGGTGGTGGTTGGAGTGGGTTTTTCTGTGATTGTGGTTGTGGTGGTCTGTTCGGTGGTTGGAGTGGGTTTTTCTGTGATTGTGGTTGTAGTGGTCTGTTCTGTGGTGGGTCTTTCTGTGGTAATGGTTGGAGTGGGTTTTTCTGTGGTTATAGTGGGTTTTTCTGTGATTGTGGTTGTAGTGGTCTGTTCTGAGGTTGGAGTGGGTTTTTCTGTGGTTGTGGTTATGGTGGTGGTTGTAGTGGGTTGTTCTGTGATTGTGGTTGTAGTGAGTTTTTCTGTGGTTGTGATTGTGGTTGTCGAGAGCTTTTCTGTGGTGGTGGTGGTGGTGGTAGTGGTTGTCGTGGTGCTGGGTTTTCCTGTAGTTGTTCCTAATGTACTAGACTTTTCTGTGATTGTGGTTGTAGTAGGTTTTTCTGTGACTGTGGTTGTAGTGGGTGTTTCTGTGATGCAAATAAGATAAAAGGATAAATCATTAAGTCATCCAATTTCAACATTCATATAGGTTACTTGAAATTTCACTTGTATGATGTCTCTCATTCCTACCAGATGTGAAAGTAAAGGGTGTTGTTGGAGTTGCTGTTGGAGTTGTTGGGCATGGTGCTATAATTCTGGTAATATTTCCATTTTCTCCACACACAGCAGTGATACAGGTTCCATCCCCATCATGCGTGTCATACACCTTATCTCCATATTTGTATGTACGTCCTTTATAAAAACAAGTGCAAGCTGCAAAAAAGAGTTGCATGCATCACAGTGTTACATTGTGAATTCATAAATTGGTTTATAAAAGATTCAAAATAGGTCTTTTCTCTGGAGCGGAAAAGGATGCAAATGAGATCATGAATCAGTACGGGAATAAACAACATGATTCGATGATTAACCCACTGAAGGCAAAATCTGCCCTATCACATTTGACTATAAGTCAGACACTCCTAATTGAGATATAGAACATTATATATCACAATGAAAACCCTAATAATACTGTAATGTTATTTATAGGCCATTTTATAGCCATAATAGTGTTTTTGCTTCTTACCTTTGACATCAGGGCTGCACACCTTGACTGATGACAAACAAGAACTGTGAGATAAATGAAAGAAGAAATTTTAATCCTGAAAACATGCCTTATGCTTAATTGTATGTCTTCCATGCATACATTATATTACATAATAAATATTTTCTACCTTAGCATACAGTAATTGTGTGATTTAAGTGTACTTATTTTATCATTGACTTTTCCCACAATAGCAGCATTACTAAGGAAGTTTCTTACCAGTTTTGACAGTTTTCTGTTGAAGTCATGGCTTCCCCTTCTACATAATGCTTCCCTTCCTCATCATAGCAGCCACATTTCTTCTTTGGCACACACTTCATGGTTGATTCTTCCAAATAAGGTCTCTCAGATGGGCATCTTGGATAGCAACCTTTAAAATTTAAAATGTTATGGTGAACAGCAAAACCAGAAAGAAGAATGGGTGCTCACAAGATGTGTAACCTAGAACTTGTGTGCAACCTCCAGTGGTGAAATTGAAAGAAGAATCCATAACACATCAATGAGTACAAGAAAAGCACATTTCTGCTAAATTGTTCAAGAAGAAAAGAGCATGTGTGGTCAGTTATTTCTCTATTAATAATAGTAGCCTAAATGATACATTTTACCTTCTAATGGTGGGATTTGATTGTAGCATGTTCCTAACTTATTTCTGCAAGTCCTCATGCAGGGTTTTCCACAAGGTTCGTAGTGCCATTCACACTCCCCATCAGGGTTGTAAAAATCACAGAACAGAGCTAATGGAACAAAGGAAATGGATTTTAATAAAGATTGTTTTTCATAGTTAATGTAATTAATTCTACAGAGTCAGCCTTAATGGAGTGTCTGTTTTGGTCTGAGATGCTGGTTGTGTAGTGCGACACCTTGGGGCAGCGACAGTCACTTACAGAACCTTTAATTGCCATTAATGCTGACAGATCACATAATACATGAAATATTCATTGGTCTCCTAATAGAAACACAAACAAAAGACGCACGGCAAATTGTTGGAGTCCTCCATTTCACGCAGACTCCGGCCTTGTTACAGACTGCTGCGTAGGCCTCCACAGCTGAGCAGAAACACTCACAATCTCCCCCAGAATTGCAGGCACATGTGTCTCTCACACAGGCATCATAATAACTTTGGTGATCCACCTATTTGAAGAGAACCATTTTAAATGCAAGTCGAAGCTTTTGCTCTCTAAAGCAGTTCAACATATGTTGTATGACTTTGCTTGCCAGTTTTCTTACCTTTGAATGACAGGCAGAAAAGACTTCACTCTTGATAATGCTGCAGTGTTTCAAAGCCCATGCTTGCCTGTGTGAGTACAGACTGCAGGCATTTTTTAGTTTGTTTGTATTGGGACAGCTTGGTGACACTTTCCAGCTGTTTCCGAACTCAAGGGCTTCTACCACAACTTCTTTGTTTCGGGAGGTGAAATCATTCTTGATGTTCCCATCGTAATTCCCACATAGGCCGCAAACTCTGCCCTGGAGTAAAATGATATCCAGCTGTCAAATAGTAACCTTATAAACATGTATCTAACTTGGTTACTTGTGTATCTTCTCACTTGCCTTGAAAGTGGAGCTGAGTTTGATCATCAGTGTTGTCTTCTTATTCCAGATGACAACAATACCATTCTTTGCCTCAACAACAAGATATAAACCCATGGTGGTGATGTGATAAGGTATGTCTACCCCTTTTTTTTGTTCAATTACTTTGATATTTTCTTCTGAAAGAACAATTTCTTTGTTCTGAAAGAAATAAAAAAAAAACATGCTCATTAGAAGTCCCATGAAATTATATTCAGTTCAATTATATTAATTATTCCAGAATTACTTCAATTACATATACATAATGCCATTTACCCCTAAATAGAGTTTGACAACAGAGCAGATGCTGTCAGTTGTTCCACATGGGACGTTCTCAGTCAGGACCCTGAAGGTGCCGTTCATGTTGTCACCACAGTAATCCTGCAAGACATTGATACTAGTATGACAGACTGGTTTTCTGATCAATCACTGATACCATAGAGAAATATGTGCTATACCTGAGTGAAGACGTAACCACAGTCTCCATTAAAGGAGAATTTCTTTTCATCAAACGTCATATAATGCCCTTCTCCGTATATGGTACAGATTCCATCACATTTGCGATCAGTGCATTTCCATTTTCTGCTTTTGCAGGTGCTATAATATAAAGGGAGTGCATTAATATCAGAGCATATTCTTTTCTCTCTCTTTCTCTTCTTTTAAGTGACTACAATGAAGAACTGACACAGCACTACATCACAACGAGATACTGTAGGAAGGCTTACCAGGTGTTACAGTCCACAGTGACATTCTCACCAGAACTATAGGTTTGTCCATTATACAGGCAGGGACAGTCCTTCTCCTCAACACAGCCTCCTTTACCATCTGACAGCAGACCAGCAGGACATACACAGCCTGACATACACTCTGTATTGTCCTATACAATGTAAGAATAAAGTAGTTAATATGTGCTTCTATTGCTGTAGTCTACATGTATAAAATATTCAAGATATCATGTGCTAGTGCCATGTCCTTACACATTCTGTGTTTAGAGTCTGGCAGCTTTTCTGGCACTCTGATCTTTTGTCGTCTGGCTTTGCATTGGAGCAGCTGAAGAAAACCATTGGACTGGTGCATGCTAACAACAATTATACTGTGTTACAAAGGACATCACCATAAACTGTAGCTAGCTTGTTTTGCTACAAAAGGAATACTATGATGAGGTGAGTGCTGTGCACCTACTTTCTTTTTTGTGGCTTCCTGTACACCTTAATTTTCCACTATAGCAGGTGCTGAAATGCATGGAAAGACAAACAAGGTGGACAAATAGGAGAATTAAGTCGCTTCTTGGTCATTTCTGCTGAGTTTCAAACAGTGAATTTTCCTTAGGCTATGCTCCCACTGATTTGATTGCAAAATCTGAATGCAGATAGTCTGGCAGTGTATAGGGGCTCAGACAGACCAGTGCAGGGTCACTCCAGAAGAAAGCTATGATAACACAAAGTGAACTTTCAGGATCTTCATCCTGTACACTGAACCACTGTACCTAACAAATTCAAGCTTGTATCTGTTCTTACACTGTAAGACCCAAAACTTAAGGCAAAACCAGTAAGGACTTCATACATACAATGTACTGACTGAGTTCTGGGGTCTGGCCAACTTTTGCTAGGCTACTTGTTTTGATATTTTAATGCTACAACTGCCTCTTCAGTGGGGAATGAAACTTAAAAATAACATAAAATACTGTGATATAGTCTTCACTTTTAAAAGTGGGTGAAGTTGGCCCACAATTTACTCAGAGGACTGTGACCCCGTTGCGGGTGCCTAGGATGAAGGTTCATGTACCAGTGATGAACTGCAAACCTCCTGGCACGGAGCTTAGTTGCAACATATTTGCACTCTCCCTCTCATTTCCTGTTACCCGACTATCACCAGTTGGCTTATAAAATGCCAAAAATATTACAAAAAAATATTATTTTGCTTAAATTTTACATGAGAATTTTCAAAAGAAATCCTTACCAAGTTTGTCCTTGGACCCTGACCTCTTGCTTGGGCCGCACCAGTTTGTCTCCAATGTAACAAGAGCATTGTGACGCTGACACACACTCCCCCTTCTCATTTAAGTAAGTTCCCTCAGCACAGCCACAGCCATCAAGTTGAGTAAATTCGACCTCACATGTTACGTCTGACTGACTAAGAGAGCGACAGGTTCGACCACAGCTTTTCATCTGGTAGTCATACACCATAGTAGTGGGGCAGCTAGTTGTGTCTGTTGAAAGGACAGACAGATCACATCCAGTTTGAATACTATGAACAAGTTTCGGTTTCGTATATTGCTCTTTTTTATAGATTGACTTTAACTTACTGCACATGACGCTCCTCCATCCTTTCAGAAAGACACCTTCAGCGGCACATGCATGGACATAGGATGATATGGCAGCACACATGCACTCCTCACTGTTTCCACAGGCACACGTATCATAATAACAAGACTGCAGAGGGAAGCAACAACAAGTTAAATGATTAGTTGAAATGTACAGTATATTTACACAAAGTTACACAAATGCATTAATATACATATACATTGGACTGTATACAAAAATAAATTGGTGCTTACAGCTTGATAGTTTTCTGGGTTTATTTCAGAATGGCACTGGGCAAAAATCCCAGCTGGGTCTGACAGCATGGAGCACCAGTGTGTGGCGTATTTCTCTAAAAAAAAACCAAAACAAACAACAACAGCAAATAATCGTGTTTACTGGTAGAGAGCTATGGAGAATGACATTAAAATACAGAGTATACTGTCTGTGACCTACCCTTGTCTACGCTCAAAGTGCAGGGGTCCCCTAGTGTGGTCGTCACATCAGGACAGCTTGCTTTGGTTTTCCATGTGTTGGCAAACGTCACAGCCGTTCCCTCGATCAGTCCATTTGTGGTTCTGAAGTCATCAGCTCCAACATCATTGAAATCTCCACAAAGGCCTGAAAAAAAAAAAATACTTTGACTTTACCCCCATTGAAGTCCCCCTTAATACTATCATCAAAAGTGGCCAAGATGTGAAACACACCTATGAGCTTTCCCTTATTAGACACACTGGCTTTGATGTAGACCTGCATGAGGGGTACGAGCTGGATTTCAAGGTGAAGCCCATAGGCGGTGCTGATAACAGTGAAGAATGTTGATGGGCTGAAGACTGTTACACCATCTGTAAAGGAAAAATATCTGTGAGTAAAGAGACTGTTTCGCTTTACTCAACATACTGTCAAAACACATCTACAATACAACAGGCCTCTCACCCATGGAAAAAGGCAGACGGGTGATCAATTTGTTATAAAAGACCTGTCCGTTGGCTTCTACTACTATCACCTGCAAGGGAAAAAAAATTACAAACATAACGATACATATTTGGAGGCATGAAATTTAATTAAGAATCATAGTATACTGTATAGTGCAATTTTACTGTTTGTTTTGGCAGTATCAGAGAGACTGCAGTCAGGCAAGTTGCTTTGTCAGATTTTTCACATTTGGCCAGTTCACCAACGACACCAAATGCCCCATTAGTTTCCTAAAGTCAAGAAGATTAAAATACATTTGATTACAAATGGTTCTCAAATTGATTTAGATGGGCTTGTATGTGAATTTGTGTATGTGATTATTTTAATTATAATTATAATTTTTTACCTTGGTGAGAACATATGAGCAGTCTCCATGGAAAGTATATGTTTTGTCATCATAGGTAGAGATGTGGGAGCCGCCCAGTATGGAGCAGATACCAGGACAGTTCATATCCTTACAGCTCCACTCACCTTTAGTACAGGTGCTGTCAGCAGGGTTTAATTAGTTTGGGTTAGACAGGCCATCATAATAACACATGTAAATATAAATATGATAATGAGGATATGAAAGTTATTACCATTCATGACAGGCCCTGGAGTATGAGTGCCCTGGCTTGTATGACTTGTCATTGTGTAAGCAGAAGCACTGCTCAATAGCAATGCAACCACTTTGTGTAATGTCATCAAAGACAGTCCCTTATGAGAAATATAATGACACTTAAAGAAAGAGTAAAATGCTACTACAGAATATTTTGCATGTAATTTACCATCAGTAAAAAAAATGACTACATAGCTTAGTGGCTTCATTTGCTCTCTCAATTAATAATTTGTACACAAACTAAAACATGACAAACAATATTTTTGAATATTTTTTTAAAAAGGATTTGTCACATAACAACTTTGTTTAGGAATTAGACAACATTTTTGGTATATCCATGTCTCAGTGCCCCAAATCAAAACAAAAAACTACATTTAATACAAGCACCTAATTTAGATTTTACCTTTGGTCTGAACTGTCATTATATACAGTATTCAGCATTACATTGGGGAACAAAGTGATAAATATGCACCTAGATAAATGCAGCCAAACCTATGTCCAGACTGAATGAACTCTAACATTAGTACATTAGCTTGAATGTAAAGAAATTAATACAGTATTTGTAGGAAACTTCATACTTATAAAGTTGTTGCTAAAACTGCAATTTAGGCATGTAAATTCAACAATATGAACACTAATTCTGCATATCAATCAACAGTAAAGAGCACAACTCACGTATTTCAAGGCCATTAGTAACTTAATATGAATTTAAATAATCTAGCAACAGGGAACCTACCGGGTGGACAGAAACATCCATCTATGCAGTGCTCCTCACATATTTGGCTTCTCTGAGGGTTGCTGCAGGTGTCAGTACAGGGACTACCACATTCTTGGTACTCCATGTTGAATGGGCATGTGCTTGCTGTTTAGCAAAAACAAAAAACAAACTGCACTTCAGAAACACTGATTTTGATACATAACTGCACTGGAACAATTCAAGCTTGACCGTATGTGTTCTCATTGCTGCTCTTACCACATAGTTGTTTGGTTTTCCATTGCTGCGGTTTGCCGCCTGCGTGAGCACACTGATGGGAGTACTCTGAGACAGTCGAACACAAGCATGAAGTGCTGTTGCTGTTACAATAGCACAGGTCCTTTGCGCAGGCTTCGATGAAGGAGTCAGTGTCGATCAGGTTTTGACAGCTGAGGAAGGCAGGTCCCGTGAGCAGGTTCTTACATAGGTCTTTCTGTGGGTAAAAAAGATCTGATTATATTGCCTTTGTTGTCATTGTACAAAGTACAATAAAATGAAAGTACTTCTGTAATGTACTCTGCCCTGTCTCGGGACCTGAAGGCTGAGTTACGAGCTTCAAAAGAGACATCACCTCTCCAGTCATCCAGGGATTGAGGTTGGGCTATACCCGGTTGTGTTTGTTGTTAAATTGTTCACATACCTGATTTGCACAGGACTTTGTAGATGTAGTGACTTCTTCACAATCTTCATTCAGACCATTGACTTTCCAAACCTCTCCATAATATTCAGGAGTAAGAGAATCCCCTGTAGCGAAAGAAAACACGTTTATTCCAAATGTAAAAATATTTTCTACAATTCAGTTGAGGCTCTGGGGTTTATTGTTTAGTATTCACCATTTTTGATGAATTCATTATGCTGGACCCCGTTGAAGTCACCACACAGGCCACATGTCTGTCTCATGAATTTTGGATCCAGCTCAACCTTTAACCCATTGAAAAATACATTTGAATAAAGCACATAAATGAATGGTTAATATTACAAAATGTTAACTTGGTACCATCTTTTTTTTTTTTTTAAGTATTTTTTTTGGCCTTTTTGCCTTTTATTGGATAGCACATAGTGAGATAGACAGGAAAGGGGGAGGCAGAGAGAGGGGGAATGATATGCAGGAAAGGTCTGCCCGACGCGGGATTCGAACCGGGGACGCCTGCGTTGAGGACTGTAGCCTCTACATGGGGCGGCCGCTTTAACCACTGCGCCACGCACCGCCCCAACTTGGTACCATCTTTACAAAGTTTGTTGCTATCTTTATTTTTGGTGTTCTATCATATCACACGAGAATATCTATCATCTAAAAGGACATGTCGTTCAGTTACACTTTTACATCAACACAATGCATCATGTTCAGTGCAGTCATAGACAGACAGAGAAAATAGACTCAGTAAAAAGACACTGAATTTTCACAGTTATTGAATTATTACAGTCTGTTCTCTTGTCTCTTTAACAACAGTAAAGTTATTTATTTCATTAGCTATAGGCTATAGTATTAATCATCGTTGTATATTTTCAGAGCTCAGTTTAAATATCAGATTAGCAGATGTTAAGACGAATCAACATACCCAGAGTGAGTCTTCTTCATTCCACATGATGACCAAACCCAGCGTTGCCTGGATTTTGACATGTGAGCCACTCCTTTCAAATGTAATGCCAGCTTGGCTGAATGGTACGGTGACACTAGAGGGGACCAGATAAATCATCATAATCAGAACATGTGACATTAAACATCACAGTTAACCAGTTATTGGCCAGTAATGAGAAGCCACATTATGAAAACACACTCACGGGACATCACCAACTTTGATGGAAGTGTTGGCTAATTCCACAGAAATCCCATCCAGCATCATAGTGACGCTCTTGATGGTGACGACCCCATCTATCTCCTGTCGCTGGAGTTGAACATTGAAACTCTCATAGCTACCTTCACACTGGGACACCAGGACGTAGTTGCAGGTGTAAGGAAGGTGGAAGAAATCTCCATCGAAAGTTTTGAAATGGTAGTTTCCCCATGTACTGCAGAGGGGATCCCTCACTCCTAGTTAGTGAAAAAAACATTTGCTGTTTAAATTACAAATGGAGTTTGAATTGTTACATTTCAAGATTCAACATTTACCTGTCATTACTGGCATGGTAGCTGATGATTGATCCATGACTTAAGGGAGAAGAGAGAGATTTTTACAGTACATTTTCATACAGACAACTGACAGACAAAAACAGACAGTATGTCCATGTAAAAAAAATCCAACAGTTGTATTAAATTGTCCAACATTGGAGACATTAATAAGGTTTTATTTAACTCCATCATAGCAGAGCCTTTGATGTAATCATTTCTCTGCATGTCCCAGTCAGCGAACATACCAGAGGCAGCAGCACCTAGTCCAAGGCAGAGAGTGAGCCAGGGTATCACCCATTCAAGTGGCATCCTGGCTGTTTTCATGATCATTGCGTGGTCCCTGTCCTGAGATGAATAGTTGACCCAAATGGTGCAACACGGTCACAGCGCCATATTTTATACCTTGCTGGGTGTTTGCAGTTTAGGAGGGGCAATAGGGACAATTTGGGCGTCAACTCTGGATGCTTATGCGTCCACAAACACCACATAAATTTGCTTATGAAAACAAACCGTGTGTGTATGCTATAAAGCATCCAATTTAATCATGCTCAGGTTTATAGCTCGATTATGAATTTTATATAGTTACACCATTACTGTTTACTTTATTCATGTCCTGTTTCTAGAGACCCATATAAACAATAATCATGTATTTCACTCACTGATCCTTAGCATATGGTATGCCTCTCTATCGTAAAATAAATTCACAAGTCACTTCTTCATTCACTGATCAAACATTTAACAAAGACTTAACAGACCAATCCAAATAAGCTACTGGAAGTCTAGCAGTCTGGCATGTCCCTTTTTTTTATCACCAGGTTGCATTCATTGCAAAACACAATGCAAAAACTGAACATCAATATGACCATCCATGTTGCCTTCGAAATAAATATGATTGTTTGTCACATGTTTGGTAGGCTAAATGAATGTATCATGGGGCTGTGTGTAAAGTGGGCTACTACTACTATACTGATCACACCATGGTTCACAGTTAGTCACTACTCACTATTAGTTAATGGTGAGTTCTTCAGTAACTCCTAATCAAATTACTGAGGAACGAACTATTAGCTACTTAATCATTAGTTACCCTTTTTGTGTACCTTAAGGTAAAGTGAGACATCAAAATTTGTAGGTAATGAGTACTGAATCATTACTTAATCATTAGTTACCCTTTTTTGTGTACCTTAGGATGAGGATGTGACTGTACAGTAGTACATTTTAATGGTATCTCTAATACAAATTCGGTAAGATTGCTCCTCAAATTTACTGTAAGATAACTTTGTCCAAAGTGAATTTAGCCCTCTAAAACTGACCGTAGTTTGGTTAACCGAACGTTACATCAATGCTACGCTTGCACATGTTTTACAAAACATTAAATAACTTATGAACCATTTATGATAGAGACGTGGGATTTTTTGAATGGTGCCTCTATGACAACAAGGGACGATAGGCTTATGCGTCATGTAACCACATGGTAAGGGAACAGAGCTAAACCGAGCTCAGACTGGCACGCTTTATCAGTGATCATATTTATCCCCAGTTTAATCTATGCTGGAAAAATGTTTTGTTTGGCTACACTGAATATGATAAAAAACTAAATTCTCAATTTTACATGATCTAATATAATCTTGTTAATTATTTTATCCAAATTTTATTTAGCCTACATAAGTCAAAATTGTCTGGTAAGAAGCCAAACTTCTTGGAACTGTCTGCATATGTTGGTCAATATATCTCCTCCCTCTGTGATTGTGAGAATAAAAAAGCTGTTAAAACATATGATCTTTGTAAGCTTTACAAAATATTTATAAGTTTATGTTTTTTCTGTTTTGCTGTCATCCCCTAACGTATTTATGATGGTTTGGTTGTGTATTAATGTTGTATACACTTATTTCATCTAACTGTATTCAGTCCTGTGTATACTCTTGTTGTCAATAAAGTTGTATTATAAAAAAAGAAGAAAAAAAAGAGCTAAACCGAGCTAGCATCAATGCAACACTTGAGCATGCTTTCATAGAGGCACCATTCAAGGACCCTCGAAAGCAAAGAATCCCTCGATTCAGATGCAGTTAACAGGTCTTTATTATAAATGGTTCATAAGTTATTTAATGTTTTGTACAACGTGTGCAAGTGTAGCATCGATGCTACATTCTGTTAACCGACCATAGCATCGACGCTACGCTAGGTTTTAGAAGAAAGTTAGCATAGTAAAATTTGAGGAGTCATCTTACACATCTTAAAAAAAAAAAAAAAAAAAGACAGATACCATTAAAATATACTTATCACTGTACAGTCACACCCTCGTCCTCGAGATATCGTCGAAATGGGATTTTCTTGCTTTCCTTTGCTTTTCCCTGCATGGCCCATTGCTTCTCTTGTGCCAAGTGAATTCACTGCTCCTCACAGTAAAGGTGCACAGGAAATGATGATCTCGTTTCCAAAATAAAAGACAAATGACACTTTGTAAATGACCTTTAATATGATAAGAACATTACTTCATTTGTTGTTTTTATGTTTATTTATTTAGTTTCTGAATTTATTGAATATCTTTGGGAAAAGTGCGTCTGCAAGGCCAAGAGTGTCTTCAATGCTAAAAGTATGCATAACTTACATGAAATGCCCTAGCACCTGGCTAATAAGGGTCACAAGGTTTGTTTTTGTTACCTTTTCATGCTATATTTATGTCCGGCTCGAGTTTGGTCGCCGTTGATAGTCTCATGTATGGAACATGTTGTGGTTAGCGGTAGCTTAGCATTGGCAGCTCGGCTTAGTTAGCTTAGTTTAACTCCATCTCACTTCAATACATTGAAGTGAGATGGAGCTAAGCTAACTCGTTGGTTGTTTTATTAATGCAACAGGACGTATTTTGTCTGTTTGATGTGAGGTCTGGTAAGGTTAAAAACAGTTTATTGGATTAAAAACAAACAGTTAAAAATATTTATTTCATGGTAATACAGCACTCCATTTGGATATTGTCTTTTGATTAAAATAGATAAAAAGGGAGTCAACTTACATGATTGTTTATGTGATAAAAGCAGTTAAAAATAATTTCATTTAAGTAAAAGGAAAGGTAACTGTATTTTATTTTCTTCTTCTCATAGCTCTTACGGTGTGTCTGCAACTGAATACGGTCCACGGAATAAAGGAATGTGAACCATCAGTTTCATCATTTGTGACCATCATTTAGCTGGGGAAGCTACACACTTGTTATTTTTTATTAGGCTATTATTAAAACAAGAAAGCTACAAAGGTTTTTTTTTTTTTACATTCTATGTCATTTTCTTGTGTGTGGACATAAAAAAAAATGTTATTTTGGTGTACCTGTGCAGGTAAAATCTTATTTTGGTGCCTGTGAAGACAAACGTTATTTTGGTACACATAGAGGCAAATGATTATTTTGGTTCCTCATTAGTTCATCAGTAACTAATGTTTGTGTACCTTACACAAAAATAGTAACTAATGATTCAGTACTCATTACCTACTCATTTCGATGTCTCACTTTACCTTAAGGTACACAAAAAGGGTAACTAATGACTAAGTAATAATTCAGTACTCATTACCTACTCATTTTGATGTCTCACTTTACCTTAAGGTACACAAAACGGGTAACTAATGATTAGTAATAGTTAGTTCCTCAGTAATTTGATTAGGAGTTACTGAAGAACTCGCCATTAACTATTATTGAGTTCCTCATTCATTCCAAATTTGTTTCATAGTAAATAACTACTCTAAATTTTGTGCTCCTCAAACAACTTTATTGTGAACCACGGTGTGATCAGTATACAGTACTTTACACACAGCCCCATGATACATTCATTTAGCCTACCAAACATGTAATGTGACAAACTATGATATTTATTTCGAAGGCAACATGGATGGTCATGTGTATGTGGTCTGAAATTAATGAATAAAATCTTCTCAAGAATCCTGCTGTCTGTGATTTTTTTTAAGGAACTAGGCTACTAATGTAAAGATGAAGATGAAGAAATGAAAAACCACTCATTATGTGTCACTTTAGGTCATAAAGGTTAACTACTGGACAGGTTATTGAGTAATGATTCCGTACTGATGAAGTAACGAGTTCACTAATCATCAAGTTGTGATTAACTATCTATGAAATTTGATCATGAGTTAATGAAGAACTGATCATTAATAGTTCCTCATTAGTTCCTCAGTAACTACTCCTCTGAAATTTGATCAGGGGTTCCTGAAGAACTGACCATTAACTAATAGTTAATTAATCATTAGTTCCTCAGTAACTACTCTAATTTTGTGTATCTCAGTTCCCTAACTAACTCATTAGTTCCTCAGTAACTACTCCTCTGAAATTTGATCAGGGGTTCCTGAAGAACTGACCATTAACTAACAGTAGTTCCTCAGTAACTACTCTAATTTTGTGTACCTTAGTTCCTCAGTAACTACTGTAATTTTGTGTACCTCAATTCCTCACTAACTACTCATTAGTTCCTCATTCTACTCTAATTTTGTGTACCTTATTGTAAAGTGTTACCGAAAAAAGTGCTTGACTGTCCCTGTGCACGCACACACGGTTTAACCAGGGCAGCGGCCAAATCACATCATCATCAAGGCCTTTGCAGATAGGCAGGGAAAACCATAGCATAGATATATATACGAAGACTTCGATGACATAAAGAAGATGAGATGACTCACCTGCCACTGCTGCCCAATGACACGACAGCCACACGGCGGCCATCTTGGGACAGGCAACTCTCTCCCTCAGAGCATTAAAGGATAATTACCGTTTTTTTTTACAACCTAGACCTTATTTCTAGCATAAAATACGATCATTTACTCACCCAGATAACTTTGGTGTCATTACAAGTCGTTCCGACGAAATTAGATCCAGCCAAGAGCCGCCTATGCGAGAACACGGGGCACGCAATGCAGCCTCTACACATAAGCCAATGAAGAGAAGCCAGCACTGGTGTAATGTGCTCATACCTAGATGAGCCAGACAAAATACGGGCTGCAGTATTCTGAACCATTTGCAATCCATGAAGGCTCTTTTTGGATAGTCCAGATAAGAGGACATTACAGTAATCAATCCTAGATGTAACAAAGACGTGAATAAGGTCAATAATAGGTCAACCTACAGACCAGGGGTGTTGATAACATGCCAAGGGTTTTTGTTTGTTTGTTTGTTTTGTTTTTTCAATTTTTGCATATATTTATTTTCTGACTCTTTATTGTTCATAATTATCCTTATGCATCCTATGGACTCATTATTTTTATTTGATTTATTTATTTATTTTTGTCAAGCTCTGCTATATGTATACCTTTAGCTATGTCTATGGGGAAAACCCTGCAGTCCAGCCTGCTCCCCAAACTATGGTAATTGGATGATTACTCTGGACATGGAGTGTCCTTGTCCCAGTGCAGGGACTCACAGGCGCATCCAAACAGAGACCGAGAAATATAATACATGTAAACTATTAGAACTTAGCCGCGGGCTGGATTGGAAGGGTCGACGGGCGGGATTCGGCCTGCGGGCCGCCAGTTGATGATCACTGGTCTACGCTGTCCTGTGCCGTTGGTATTTGCTGGTATAATAATCAGGCCTCACACACACTACTGTGTGACACTTGTGAGAATGGGAAGTGTGACAAGATAAATAGTCTTATGTCAATTTGGACATCCTGAACAGTCCCGTCTCTAATCAAAACTCTCTCAGTAATTTGGGGAATCGTCTGCCCTCCCTGAATCAACACAATGTGGAGAAATAAACTTCCTTGTCATCATACTGCTGTCCAACTGTGGGACTGATCCATGTTTGCTCTTCATGGTACTTTCATCTGAGTTGCTAATAGGGAATATGAGAAGAAATATCATATAACGCCATTACTCTTTAAAGAACTCCACAGCAAACAAGTAAATGATCCTTAGTAAACAGCATTTAAAATTGTGTTGCAGAACACATTAAATATTGGCATGGAAAAGTGGTAATATTATTACACCAAACTGGGAGGCACAACCAGTAATCCGGCAGCTCACGTGTTGTTGGGAACTTTTTTAATGTTAATCTGTTATCTGTCTTTTGCATGAGTTACCCAGTTTGTTTTTTCTGGATGCATTTTAAATAAAATTTAGATGAAAGATAAAGAAAAAAGGAGAGAGAGCAAGAGGGGAGGGGCTCTAGTGGTTGCAGAACATGCAATAAAACTACATGGTGAGAGAGTTTTTGCAGTTTCTGCTCCACATTTGTGGAACCATTTCTCAAAAAATTGTGAATTTTAAAAATATCACCTACATCTGATCAAACAGATCCTTCACGTTGGTGCACATGCAATGTGTGAGCTTGCTCTTTAAAGTTAACAGTTTAAGTTAACAATAACTCCATAAAAGATAGGCTGCTTGATTTTTCTGTATTCTGTTCTTTTGTTTTCTAACCATGTTTTATTTGATACAAAATGATTGTATGCTGAATTGTATGTTGAACTTTGGATCTCTGTAAAGTCAATGAAGAGTGAACTTTTAAATAATTATTTCTTAAAATTGATAAATAAGATTACAGAAACAAATGTGGAAGTAATAACACTAAGCAAAATACAAGTAAGAGATGATTAAACAGGGCCCCTCAGTGGCATTTTGGCTGGGTCTGAATCTGTCCCAAGACCATTTTCTGCTCTCTGTCCCAAACTTTCCTCTCTCTCTCTCTCTCTCTCTCTCTCTCTCTCTCTCTCTCTCTCTCTCTCTCTCTCTCTCTCTCTCTCTCTCTCTCTCTCTCTCTCCAAAAACATTAACTTAAAACACATGCACATGTACAACAATACAAGAGGACAGACATGAAGAGAGTTGCATCTTTTTATTTGATCGGTTGATAAATACTTTAGCTACTGTTGCTAATACAATCATATGAATCATATCGGAAGAATTTTTACAGCCCACATCCATTAATGTGATGACTGATTTTTCATTGCTCTATGGGAAACTTCGCCTCCTGCGAGAAGGTTGCGGAGCAGGTTTGCAGTCTGTGTGGTCACAGCCACACTCCTCCACATGAACGTAGGAGAAGGGAACCACTTCTCCATTCAGACAGTGCAAGTCAACAGAGCGCTTGCTGGAGCGTTTCTCCTTACAGCAGGAGCAAGACTGCTGCATACTAGCTGCTGCTTCAGACCACCTGGAAAAAGGATCAGAAAATAAGAATGTTTGCAAACTACAACTAAATGTTTTCTATCTAATCTATTATATTAGCAATATCATACTTACTTAGTGAAAGTATTGCAGGATCCTTCACAATATGGCATATCTACCTCCTTGTAAGACACACAGTTCTTGTGCGCAACACGTGTTTTCATGGGTACTAACTTGCAGGCTTTCTCTTTCTCAACACCTTTGAAGAATAGCCACACAATTAGATTGTTTTCATATGCTTTCAACCTAAAAACTTAGGAAATGATATACTTACAAGTTGTACAACAGCCATCTGCTGCAGTCTGAATTGTATCCTAAGGAGGAATGTAAACAAGTTCAGCATATTTTGTTTTCTTTATGTCCGTGAAGACATTATCAGTCCCTGACAGTGTTACTTACAGGGTGGCAGTTGCTCTCTTGGAAAGGTGGGCATACAATGTGTGATTTGTACGGTGACAAAGTCTCGGCGGTCTTAACACAGGTGTAATGCACACACTTATTGTCAGGAGGTGACCAGGTCTTTCCTTCCTGACATACATAAGCAGGGATAGACATACAAACATTAAAACACTGGCATACTTCAGGCCAATAAAGATTTACATGCAAAGCAAATGGAGACAATCCGACTTACCTTCAATAGTTGCTTGGTGCCATTAATATTAAGGACACAGTATTTCTGTACGCACTTCCCACAGCATTTATCTGCCTCACTTTCTTCATATTCATATCCCTGAGAGAACATAGAGAGTTAAGTTCAGAGTTATAGAGTTAGAGAAACACTGGTAAAAAATGATGATTAATGATATGAATATAACAGGTTGTATTTCTCTTACCGGGTCACAATTTTCTTGACATTGCTGAAAGTCACACCTTATTTTGAATAGACCAGACTTGGGATCCACCTCATTGGTACAGGTACAATCTTGACATAAAGGCGCAGGAACTGAAGAACCAGGCTTGCAAAAAAAGATGAAATGTGATCATATTAAGAAATTGAAGTGTGGCACAAACTATTAAAATTCAAAACTAATACATAAACAAAATGTGAGAGTTCATCCTCACAAATCCATTTGTTATTTACCTGGTATTCAGAATCTTTGTGGACACACACTCTCTTTGGCACTACACAAGAGTAAGACAATGGAAATTTAGTACCACTGTGATCATTAGGCTTCACATAGAAGTTCATTCTATGAATTGTTGAGCTCACCACAGGTACGCTCCAGACAGCATTTTCCCACAGGGACATTGATAACTGGCATATGTCCAACTGGACAGTTCAAATTGATATCTGGGCAAGTGTTGCTTTGACATTCTGTGGAGACAATAAAACTGTGAGCCACCTTGAAGAATAATTATAAAGGAATTATCATTATCACTGATGATGCACAACGTACGGCAAACATAGGCAGGACAGCAGATGTCTAATGGATTTGTTTGGCTGACAAGGACAAACCCTGGCTCAGTACAGTTGGCTACAGGTGGTGATGGGCACATCTTAGGCTTGCAAGTCACAGTCTTGGTGGACTCCGAACAGATGCAGTTTTCACACTTGTACTCAAACTTCTCATTAAACTGAAAGAATGAGCCACAGCAGCAATTTAGTTGTCTCTTGCGATTTAATAACCCATATTTAGATTTCAAGTGAGCATGAACAGTAAACTTACCCCGCGAGGAATTCCCTCAGGATCAAGACATCCTGTAGAAAATTGTTATCAAATGTCAAAATGTCAATATATTCAATTCATAAAAATGAAATCAATAAGACTTAAAGATATACACTACACTTACCACATTTATCAACACATACACCAGACTCTTTGTTGAAGAGTTTCATTCCCTCAGGACAAAAGCAACCCTCAGTAGTGAAGTTTATAGTTGACTCACTAGGACTGTAATATTGAATCATCAAGAAGGAACAGCAGATCAACATTATTTATTTCAGATCCCCCAAATTAATTTACTTAAATGCACTGCATCTGATAACAACAACAAACTGTTAGCCATGTTCTATTAAGAACTGACTCAGAGGAACTGCAAAATCAATTTTTCCATTCAACTTACTTGTCTTCACAGGTTGGCTGTTCTGCAGGACCACATGGCTTGTAAACTTTGTCTGAAGGGCAGTCACTTGCTGTGGAAAAAGAAAAGAACTAATTGGTTCTTTTTAGATGACACAGTGCCTACATACATTTAACATAAAATGTGTAACAGGGTAGCCTGTTTAGAGTGTGCAATGCAATAACAGTGATTAAAGCAGAAGTAAGCGATCCGGTCCTTTTGGCTAACTTCTTGTCAGCCGATGGAGTTAGCAGTCCCCGCCCTCGTCCCTACGTCACCACATTCACACGCATCCCCTGGCTGCACACACAGAGAGGACCGCCCCTTTATGCCATTCTCTCTCCTCATTGGATAAAGGTTGTAGGATACAAGGAAAGTTTTCTCCTCGGCTTACAGCAGAGCAAAGTGACTGACAGACCCGTGTTTCGGACCAAACACTCTATATAAGTGATTGATGTCGGAAGATATAACTATTTAAGACTTATATTAACACAAACATTCCGCTTACTTCTGCTTTAAGTTGCCCCCTAATTATTCAACTTGTTGCAATGTTCACAGTCAAATTATGAGTGCTTGCTTACCACACTGTGTGGTGTGGTTCCTCCAGTGAAGGCAAACCCCAGCCTGAGCACAGGCAGCAGCGTAAGTCTGCAAACTTATACACTCCACTGCTGAGTTGGATATATGGCAGCTATCAAAAATACAACCTTGGTGGAAATGTTCAGGGGAGACAAATGGATGGCATGCCTCAAAGACACTGTGAAAGTAAAAAAAAACAAAAAAAAAACTTCAAATTAAAATGCTACAAATGAACTGAAATATAAAGTGAGTTTTATGTCAAAGTTATGGGGATGCATGTAAACCCCTGCAGTGGGATTGAGAATACCTACCTGCTCTTAAGCAGGTCACATATAGCATTTGCTGGGCATTCAGATGAGGTTGGCGGAGGATTAGGACTGTTTGTGGGCAGTACAGCTGGTATTTTACATTTGGGCTGGTCAATGTCTGTTCTAAGCCAATGGTCAGCCGCGACTGCACAATCTTTCAACAGCTGACCTCCTGGCAACATGCAGTCATCTGCCTGATTGTTGTTGCATGTTCCTGATAACAGAGACACAGTTAATATTGCAGTTCAACCTCAAACAAATGATTCATAAATATGGTACTGGAGAGACTTATGCTCTTACCACAATGGCCCTGTGTGTTTTTGCCAAAGTATTTATATGGAAGGTTGACACTGAAGCCAACTAGTCCAAATGTTACAACCACATTTAGGTGAGGGATCTCCAAGACCAAATTAATGCCAGAATCCATGATCTTAATACCATATTGTGAATAAGGTAATTTCAGACGTTGTCCGTTTTTCAATGCCTACAGGGGGGAAAAATTCACTTGTGATGCGGAAAAAGGTAATGTATTGTGGCAAACAGATACATCACCTCCCATGACTGCTGGTTAATTTGTGATTTTTAGATTATTACCTCAGAACATACAGTAACCTTTATATGGCCATATTGATTTACCTCCAGTTGAACTGCTCCAATTAGGTTATGATTGATGAGTGTGATAGTTTGTGTGTGGTATGATACAGTTATTGATCGAGGACAAGAAACATCTTCACTGGGATCACAAAAGACATTGTCAATAGAAATCTTCAGGTTATATCTCGGTGAAATCTCTTCCATTAAAATGTAACTACAGTTCCCTTGATAACTGTAGTATAATCCATCAAATGTGATGTAATGAGGATCTCCCCAGCCTTCGCATACACCTAAAAGGAAACAACAAAGGGCAGTTGAAAATCGAATCTTTTCCCAAAGAGAAACGTAAGAGTCAATCTATATGTCATGCATCCTTTAACCATGGAATGGCTTACAGTCACAAGCGTAATGTTGACAGCAGTATAACTCATCATAAACCAGAACTGGTTTCTTTCCATTGGCACATGTGATGTTCTGAAGGGGTGGGCACTCATAGGGAACTATTTCAATTGTATTATTTTCAATGCATCTGGCCATGGTGCAGTTGCACAAGAAGAAGATCTCGTTTTGCTAGTGTAGAGAAGGAAAAATAGGTTAAATCATTGTATTTTGAAATATTTTGCCAAAAATAAGAAGCATGCAAAGTGGCTACATATTGCCACTTAAAGAGATATTCCGGCGTAAGTTTAAAGGGACAACGAGGAGTTTTTTTTATTTTCATGACTCGCCACAAAACCGTAAGTAAGGAAACACTGGTCGGCTCGCCCAGCATTTCCACCACCACTAATAATAACAAAATTATATATTTATCGAAAAAGGGCCCATTAACAAGTGTGTGTAGCGTAGATTCATCCACATTAACGTGAGACTTTTATATAACCAAATAGAAACTCCTCGTTGTCCCTTTAATACTTGATGAATGAAAACATGAGTCTGTCTTGCGCCGGTCAAAGAATTTCACGGTGCACGCGGAGGCTCATAAATGTAGTGTGAAAACGCTTCGCTTTTCCAAAACTCCTCGTTGTCCCTTTAACCCAAGGTCTAAAACACGGTGACACAGAGTAAGACCCCCCTTCAGCTGACCCCACCACGAGCAAGCGACTGGAGGAAAGTGGATGAGTTTTGTTTTCGTCTCTTTTCAGGCAAAGCCAGCAGGTGTTTGATGCCTCGTACTATGGGCTGGGACCCTATTTGTACTGTTGCTGAAGTTTGGTGCTTTTCTGAGCATTATTTGTGGTTGTGAGTGTTTTTTTTGATGGTGGTTGCTTGGTGGAGAAATCGACAGCACTGTATTGCTATCCTGCGGTCTTTGCTGAAGTTGCTACAACTAGAGAAGCTAGCGGTCGGTAAACTTGATGTCTGGAGGGAGGGTCTTACTCTTTGTCACTGTGTGTTAGACCATGGGTTAAACTTACGTCAGACATGGGGCACTTGCTAAACCCAGTAAGCTTAAAAATGCCCAAACTGTCACTTTTTGGCTTAATGACAGTATTGCAAAATAGCATGTTGCATCTGTGCTACCATGGGATAATGGTTGTGACTGGATCAATTTATGTTGGCTCTTGTGTAGACAATTCTGTTGTATGTTTACTGTGTGGTGGCAAAAAATGTTACCTCGTTCAATAAAGTATTAAAAAGAATATCTTTACATGTCAGCTATCTTTCTTGAGTTTTAATAAAGCATTCATGAATGGAGTCACACAAACACAACCGAACAGGAGTACAGTCAGTGAGTGAGTGGCCTGAAGATGTTCTCAGGCTCACTATAGTGAGTTCCCAAAACACATAGCAGCAGACAAAATATATGACACTCTGGTGGTTCTGACTAGCTTTACCACCAGCACACAACAATCCCTTGTAAATTTCCACAGGACACTCTGTTGTAGGAGCTTAATTAACTAGTACAACTTCCCACAAGGTGAAAGGAACTTCACTTAGAAACATGGTTATACAGCATTTGTAAAGCATACTATGGGTTAACACCAAAATTTCCCATTACAACTGTCTGCTTTCACAGAGCTAATGGCAATATTTCAAGAATGTGATAGGTGAAAATGGGTGTTCGTTTGGTCTGAGATGGTGGTGGTCTAGTGCAGCAGTTATTAGCAGTAACAATTGTCTGCAGAACCTATACTGTAACATTTATTTGGGAGGAAGTAAGAGGGTTCTTACTGTTACGTTCCATTCAGGGCAAATAGGAGGTGGAAGTGTAGTGGTAGTAGAAGGCGTAGGAGTAGAAGATGTAGGGGTAGTAGAAGGTGTAGGAGTAGTTGGAGGTGATGTTGTGGGACATATTTCTGTCTTGTTAAGAATCTCACAAATTTTAGAACATATCATGGTGAGACAAAAACCTGATCCAAGGTGTACCCTGTTGAATATAACCTGCCCTAAAGACAAGAAAAAAGATAACATAAACAATGGTAAGCGTAAACTTCAAAAGAAAAAACATCTACTCAAGACATGTCGATTTTTGTTTGTCCTCTTACCTGGCTCGTAATGTGTGCCATTAATTACACAGAAGCATTCTGTGGTGGAACTTGTAGATGTGGTGGTTGTGGTTGGTCCTGCGGTTGTGATAGGAGTTTGAGTTGATGGTGTGGTATTTTGGGGGATTGTCGTGGGTTTTATAGTTGGGCTAGTTGGGAAAGTTGCTAGGGTTGTAGATCCTGTGGTTGTGGTAGGTCCTTCTGTTGTGGTAGGAGGTGGTGTTGATGGTGTTGTAGATGTGGTGGTTGTGGTTGGTCCTGTAGTTGTGGTAGGAGTTTGGGTTGATGGTGTGGTAGGTTTGGGGGTTGTCGTGGGTCCTGTAGTTGGGCTAGTTGGAAAAGTTGCTAAGGTTGTAGATTCTGTGGTTCTGGTTGGTCCCTCTGTTGTCGTAGGAGGTGGTGTAGATGTGGTGGTTGTGGTCGGTCCCTCTGTTGTGGTAGGAGTTTGGGTTGATGGTGTGGTAGTTTTGGGGGTTGTCGTGGGTCCTGTAGTTGGGCTTGTTGGGAAAGTTGCTATGGTTGTAGTTGGTCCCTCTGTTGTGGTAGGAGTTGGGGTTGATGGTGGTGTAGATATGGTGGTTGTGGTTGGTCCTGCAGTTGTGGTAGGAGTTTGGGTTGATTGTGTGGTAGATGTGGTAGTTGTGGTTGGTCCCTCTGTTGTGGTGGGAGGTGGGGTTGATGGTGGTGTAGATGTGGTTGGTCCTGCAGTTGTGTTAGGAGTTTGGGTTGATGGTGTGGTAGTTTTGGGGGTTGTTGTGGGTCCTGTAGTTGAGCTACTTGGGAAAGTTGCTAAGGTTGTAGATCCTGTGGTTGTGGTTGGTCCCTCTGTTGTGGTAGGAAGTGGGGTTGATGGTGGTGTAGAAGTTGTCCCATTCACAAGGGGGCCAGTTGGCAAAGGTTTCATAGTGCCAGTTACTACGCTTACAGTGGTTGTGGTTTGTCCCTCTGTTGTGGTAGGAGGTGGGGTTGATGGTGGTGTAGATGTGGTGGTTGTGGTTGGTCCCCCTGTTGTGGTAGGAGTTTGGGTTGATGGTGTGGTAGTTTTGGGGGTTGTCGTGGGTTCTATAGTTGGGCTAGTTGCTAAGGTTGTAGATTCTGTGGTTGTGGTTGGTCCCTCTGTTGTGGTAGGAGGTGGGGTTGATGGTGGTGTAGATGTGGTGGTTGTGGTTGGTCCTGAAGTTGTGGTAGGAGTTTGGGTTGATGGTGTGGTAGTTTTGGGGGTTGTCGTGGGTTCTATAGTTGGGCTAGTTGGGAAAGTTGCAAAGGTTGTAGATTCTGTGGTTGTGGTTGGTCCCTCTGTTGTGGTAAGAGGTGGGGTTGATGGTGGTGTAGATGTGGTGGTTGTGGTTGGTCCCTCTGTTGTGGTGGGAGGTGGGGTTGATGGTGGTGTAGATGTGGGGGTTGTGGTTGGTCCTGTAGTTGGGCTAGTTGGGAAAGTTGCTAAGGTTGTAGATCCTGTGGTTGTGGTTGGTCCCTCTGTCGTGGTAGCAGGTGGGGTTGATGGTGGAGAAGATGTGGTGGATGTGGTCGGTCCCTCTGTTGTGGTAGGAGTTTGGGTTGATGGTGTGGTAGTTTTGGGGGTTGTCGTGGGTAATATAGTTGGGCTAGTTGGGAAAGTTGCTAAGGTTGTAGATTCTGTGGTTGTGGTTGGTCCCTCTGTTGTGGTAGGAGGTGGGGTTGATGGTGGTGTATATGTGGTGGTTGTGGTTGGTCCCTCTGTTGTGGTAGGAGGTGGGGTTGATGGTGGTGTAGATGTGGTGGTTGTGGTTGGTCCTGAAGTTGTGGTAGGAGGTGGGGTTGATGGTGGTGTAGATGTGGTGGTTGTGGTTGGTCCAGTAGTTGTGATAGGAGTTTGGGTTGGTGGTGTGGTAGTTTTGGGGGTTGTCGTTGGTCCTATAGTTGGGCTAGTTGGGAATGTTGGTAAGGTTGTAGATTCTGTGGTTGTGGTTGGTCTCACTGTTGTGGTAGGAAGTGGGGTTGATGGTGGTGTAGATGTGGTGGTTGTGGTTGGTCCTGCAGTTGTGGTAGGAGTTTGGGTTGATTGTGTGGTAGATGTGGTGGTTGTGGTTTTGGGGGTTGTCGTGGGTTCTATAGTTGGGCTAGTTGGGAAAGTTGCTAAGGTTGTAGATTCTGTGGTTGGTCCCCCTGTTGTGGTAGGAAGTGTGGTTGATGGTGGTGTAGATGTGGTGGTTGTGGTCGGTTCCTCTGTTGTGGTAGGAGTTTGGGTTGGTGGTGTGGTAGGTTTGGGGGTTGTCGTGGGTCCTATAGTTGGGCTAGTTGGGAAAGTTGCTAAGGTTGTAGATTCTGTGGTTGTGGTTGGTCCCTCTGTTGTGGTAGGAGGTGGGGTTGATGGTGTGGTAGTTTTGGGGGTTGTCGTAGGTTCTATATGTGGGCTAGTTGGGAAAGTTGCTAAGGTTGTAGATTCTGTGGTTGTGGTTGGTCCCTCTGTTGTGGTAGGAAGTGTGGTTGATGGTGGTGTAGATGTGGTGGTTGTGGTTGGTCCCTCTGTTGTGGAAGAAGTTTGGGTTGATGGTTTGGTAGTTTTGGGGGTTGTTGTAGGTTCTATTGTTGGGCTAGTTGGGAAAGTTGCTAAGGTTGTAGATTCTGTGGTTGTGGTTGGTCCCTCTGTTGTGGTAGGAGGTGGGGTTGATGGTGGTGTAGATGTGGTGGTTGTGGTTGGTCCTGAAGTTGTGGTAGGAGTTTGGGTTGATGGTGTGGTAGTTTTGGGGGTTGTTGTGGGTTCTATAGTTGAGCTAGTTGGAAAAGTTGCAAAGGTTGTAGATTCTGTGGTTGTGGTTGGTCCCTCTGTTGTGGTAGGAGGTGGGGTTGATGGCGGTGTAGATATCGTGGTTGTGGTTGGTCCCTCTGTTGTGGTAGGAGTCTGGGTTGATTGTGTGGTAGATGTGGTGGTTGTGGTTGGTCCCTCTGTTGTGGTAGAGGTTTGGGTTGATGGTGTGGTAGTTTTGAGGGTTGTTGTGGGTCCTGTAGTTGGGCTAGTTGGGAAAGTTGCTAAGGTTGTAGATTCTGTGGTTGTGGTTGGTCCCTCTGTTGTGGTAGGAGGTGGGGTTGATGGTGGTGTAGATGTGGTGGTTGTGGTTGGTCCCTCTGTTGTGGTAGGAGTTTGGGTTGATGGTGTGGTAGTTTTGGGGGTTGTCGTGGGTTCTATAGTTGGGTTAGTTGGGAAAGTTGCTAAGGTTGTAGATTCTGTGGTTGTGGTTGGTCCCTCTGTTGTGGTAGGCGGTGGGGTTGATGGTGGTGTAGATGTGGTGGTTGTAGTCGGTCCCTCAGTTGTGGTAGGAGTTTGGTTTGATGGTGTGGTAGTTTTGGGGGTTGTCGTGGGTTCTATAGTTGGGCTAGTTGAGAAAGTTGGTAAGGTTGTAGATTCTGTGGTTTTGGTTGGTCCCTCTGTTGTGGTAGGAGGTGGGGTTGATGGTGGTGTAGATGTGGTGGTTGTGGCTGGTCCCTCTGTTGTGGTAGGAGTTTGGGTTGATGGTGTGGTAGTTTTGGGGGTTGTCGTGGGTTCTGTAGTTGGACTAGTTGGGAAAGTTGCAAAGGTTGTAGATTCTGTGGTTGTGGTTGGTCCCTCTGTTGTGGTAGGAGGTGGGGTTGATGGTGGTGTAGATGTGGTGGTTGTGGTTGGTCCTGAAGTTGTGGTAGGAGTTTGGGTTGATGGTGTGGTAATTTTGGGGGTTGTCGTGGGTTCTGTAGTTGGACTAGTTGGGAAAGTTGCAAAGGTTGTAGATTCTGTGGTTGTGGTTGGTCCCTCTGTTGTGGTAGGAGGTGGGGTTGATGGCGGTGTAGATATCGTGGCTGTGGTTGGTCCTGCAGTTGTGGTAGGTGTTTGGGTTGATTGTGTGGTAGATGTGGTGGTTGTGGTTAGTCCTGCAGTTGTGGTAGGAGTTTGGGTTGATGGTGTGTTAGTTTTGGGGGTTGTTGTGGGTCCTGTAGTTGGGCTAGTTGGGAAAGTTGCTAAGGTTGTAGATTCTGTGGTTGTGGTTGGTCCCTCTGTTGTAGTAGGAGGTGGGGTTGATGGTGGTGTAGATGTGGTGGTTGTGGTTGGTCCCTCTGTTGTGGTAGGAGTTTGGGTTGATGGTGTGGTAGTTTTGGGGGTTGTCGTAGGTTCTATAGTTGGGCTAGTTGGGAAAGTTGCTAAGGTTGTAGATTCTGTGGTTGTGGTTGGTCCCTCTGTTGTGGTAGGAGATGGTGTAGATGTGGTGGTTGTGGTTGGTCTTGAAGTTGTGATAGGAGTTTGGGTTGATGGTGTGGTAGTTTTGGGGGTTGTTGTGGGTCCTGTAGTTGGGCTAGTTGGGAAAGTTGCTATGGTTGTAGATTCTGTGGTTGTAGTTGGTCCCTCTGTTGTGGTAGGAGTTGGGGTTGATGGTGGTGTAGATATGGTGGTCGTGGTTGGTCCTGCAGTTGTGGTAGGAGTTTGGGTTGAGAGTGTGGTAGCTGTGGTGGTTGTGGTTGGTCCTGAAGTTGTGATAGGAGTTTGGGTTGGTGGTGTGGTAGTTTTGGGGGTTGTCGTTGGTCCTATAGTTGGGCTAGTTGGGAATGTTGGTAAGGTTGTAGATTCTGTGGTTGTGGTTGGTCCCTCTGTTGTGGTAGGAGGTGGGGTTGATGGTGGTGTGGATGTGGTGGTTGTGGCTGGTCCCTCTGTTGTGGTAGGAGTTTGGGTTGATGGTGTGGTAGTTTTGGGGGTTGTCGTGGGTTCTGTAGTTGGGCTAGTTGGGAAAGTTGCAAAGGTTGTAAATTCTGTGGTTGTGGTTGGTCCCTCTGTTGTGGTAGGAGGTGGGGTTGATGGCGGTGTAGATATCGTGGTTGTGGTTGGTCCCTCTGTTGTGGTAGGAGTCTGGGTTGATTGTGTGGTAGATGTGGTGGTTGTGGTTGGTCCCTCTGTTGTGGTAGGAGGTGGGGTTGATGGTGGTGTAGATGTGGTGGTTGTGGTTGGTCTTGAAGTTGTGATAGGAGTTTGGGTTGATGGTGTGGTAGTTTTGGGGGTTGTCGTGGGTCCTGTAGTTGGACTAGTTGGGAAAGTTGCTAAGGTTGTAGATTCTGTGGTTGTGGTTGGTCCCTCTGTTGTGGTAGGAGGTGGGGTTGATGGTGGTGTAGATGTGGTGGTTGTGGTTGGTCCCTCTGTTGTGGTAGGGGGTGGGGTTGATGGTGGCGTAGATGTGGTGGTTGTGGTTGGTCCTGCAGTTGTGGTAGGAGTTTGGGTTGATGGTGTCGTAGTCTTGGGGGTTGTTGTGGGTTCACATGTGTTTACCTCACAACATACTCTGATCTTATAATTGAAGCATTTAAATGGAGGTGCTTTCTGGTCTTCTTTTCTACATATTAAACCATACCCCACGTCACAAGTCACAACTTGGCGAGACTTACTCACAAAGTCATCAAAGTTCATGCTAGGATCAGCTGCATATCTACAATCAATTTCTGTGGGGTTTTCACATATTTCTTTACCACTGTTTTTGATGTTTTCATAAGTTTCCCAGTCACTCTTGTCTTTTGCGTTATGCACATCATACCATTCTGACCACTCACACGTTGGAATACACGGTGTAGTGGTTGGAGGTGGTGGTGATGGTTGTGTAGATATGGTGGTTGTGGTTGGTCCCTCTGTTGTGGTAGGAAGTGTGGTTGATGGTGGTGTAGATGTGGTGGTTGTGGTCGGTCCTGCAGTTGTGGTAGGAGTTTGGGTTGATGGTGTGGTAGTTTTGGGGGTTGTCGTGGGTTCTATAGTTGGGCTAATTGGGAAAGTTGCTAAGGTTGTAGATTCTGTGGTTGGTCCCTCTGTTGTGGTAGGAAGTGTGGTTGATGGTGGTGTAGATGTGGTGGTTGTGGTCGGTCCCTCTGTTGTGGTAGGAGTTTGCGTTGATGGTGTGGTAGTTTTGGGGGTTGTTGTGGGTTCTATAGTTGGGCTAATTGGGAAAGTTGCTAAGGTTGTAGATTCTGTGGTTGGTCCCTCTGTTGTGGTAGGAGGTGGGGTTGATGGTGGTGTAGATGTGGTGGTTATGGTCGGTTCCTCTGTTGTGGTAGGAGTTTGGGTTGGTGGTGTGGTAGGTTTGGGGGTTGTCGTGGGTCCTGTAGTTGGGCTAGTTGGGAAAGTTGCTAAGGATGTAGATTCTGTGGTTGTAGTTGGTCCCTCTGTTGTGGTAGGAGGTGGTGTTGATGGTGGTGTAGATGTGGTGGTTGTGGTTAGTCCTGAAGTTGTGGTAGGAGTTGGGGTTGATGGTGGTGTAGATGTGGTGGTTGTGGTTGGTCCCTCTGTTGTGGTAGGAGGTGGGGTTGATGGTGGTGTAGATGTGGTGGTAGTGGTCGGTTCCTCTGTTGTGGTAGGAGTTTGGGTTGGTGGTGTGGTAGGTTTGGGGGTTGTCGTGGGTCCTGTAGTTGGACTAGTTGGGAAAGTTGCTAAGGTTGTAGATTCTGTGGTTGTGGTTGGTCCCTCTGTTGTGGTAGGAGGTGGGGTTGATGGTGGTGTAGATGTGGTGGTTGTGGTTGGTCCCTCTGTTGTGGTAGGGGGTGGGGTTGATGGTGGCGTAGATGTGGTGGTTGTGGTTAGTCCTGAAGTTGTGGTAGGAGTTGGGGTTGATGGTGGTGTAGATGTGGTGGTTGTGGTTGGTCCCTCTGTTGTGGTAGGAGGTGGGGTTGATGGTGGTGTAGATGTGGTGGTAGTGGTCGGTTCCTCTGTTGTGGTAGGAGTTTGGGTTGGTGGTGTGGTAGGTTTGGGGGTTGTCGTGGGTCCTGTAGTTGGACTAGTTGGGAAAGTTGCTAAGGTTGTAGATTCTGTGGTTGTGGTTGGTCCCTCTGTTGTGGTAGGAGGTGGGGTTGATGGTGGTGTAGATGTGGTGGTTGTGGTTAGTCCTGAAGTTGTGGTAGGAGTTGGGGTTGATGGTGGTGTAGATGTGGTGGTTGTGGTTGGTCCCTCTGTTGTGGTAGGAGTTTGGGTTGATGGTGTCGTAGTCTTGGGGGTTGTTGTGGGTTCACATGTGTTTACCTCACAACATACTCTGATCTTATAATTGAAGCATTTAAATGGAGGTGCTTTCTGGTCTTCTTTTCTACATATTAAACCATACCCCACGTCACAAGTCACAACTTGGCGAGACTTACTCACAAAGTCATCAAAGTTCATGCTAGGATCAGCTGCATATCTACAATCAATTTCTGTGGGGTTTTCACATATTTCTTTACCACTGTTTTTGATGTTTTCATAAGTTTCCCAGTCACTCTTGTCTTTTGCGTTATGCACATCATACCATTCTGACCACTCACACGTTGGAATACACGGTGTAGTGGTTGGAGGTGGTGGTGATGGTTGTGTAGATATGGTGGTTGTGGTTGGTCCCTCTGTTGTGGTAGGAAGTGTGGTTGATGGTGGTGTAGATGTGGTGGTTGTGGTCGGTCCTGCAGTTGTGGTAGGAGTTTGGGTTGATGGTGTGATAGTTTTGGGGGTTGTCGTGGGTTCTATAGTTGGGCTAATTGGGAAAGTTGCTAAGGTTGTAGATTCTGTGGTTGGTCCCTCTGTTGTGGTAGGAAGTGTGGTTGATGGTGGTGTAGATGTGGTGGTTGTGGTCGGTCCCTCTGTTGTGGTAGGAGTTTGCGTTGATGGTGTGGTAGTTTTGGGGGTTGTCGTGGGTTCTATAGTTGGGCTAATTGGGAAAGTTGCTAAGGTTGTAGATTCTGTGGTTGGTCCCTCTGTTGTGGTAGGAGGTGGGGTTGATGGTGGTGTAGATGTGGTGGTTGTGGTCGGTTCCTCTGTTGTGGTAGGAGTTTGGGTTGGTGGTGTGGTAGGTTTGGGGGTTGTCGTGGGTCCTGTAGTTGGGCTAGTTGGGAAAGTTGCTAAGGATGTAGATTCTGTGGTTGTAGTTGGTCCCTCTGTTGTGGTAGGAGGTGGTGTTGATGGTGGTGTAGATGTGGTGGTTGTGGTTAGTCCTGAAGTTGTGGTAGGAGTTAGGGTTGATGGTGGTGTAGATGTGGTGGTTGTGGTTGGTCCCTCTGTTGTGGTAGGAGGTGGGGTTGATGGTGGTGTAGATGTGGTGGTAGTGGTCGGTTCCTCTGTTGTGGTAGCAGTTTGGGTTGGTGGTGTGGTAGGTTTGGGGGTTGTCGTGGGTCCTGTAGTTGGACTAGTTGGGAAAGTTGCTAAGGTTGTAGATTCTGTGGTTGTGGTTGGTCCCTCTGTTGTGGTAGGAGGTGGGGTTGATGGTGGTGTAGATGTGGTGGTTGTGGTTGGTCCCTCTGTTGTGGTAGGGGGTGGGGTTGATGGTGGCGTAGATGTGGTGGTTGTGGTTGGTCCTGCAGTTGTGGTAGGAGTTTGGGTTGATGGTGTCGTAGTCTTGGGCGTTGTTGTGGGTTCACATGTGTTTACCTCACAACATACTCTGATCTTATAATTGAAGCATTTAAATGGAGGTGCTTTCTGGTCTTCTTTTCTACATATTAAACCATACCCCACGTCACAAGTCACAACTTGGCGAGACTTACTCACAAAGTCATCAAAGTTCATGCTAGGATCAGCTGCATATCTACAATCAATTTCTGTGGGGTTTTCACATATTTCTTTACCACTGTTTTTGATGTTTTCATAAGTTTCCCAGTCACTCTTGTCTTTTGCGTTATGCACATCATACCATTCTGACCACTCACACGTTGGAATACACGGTGTAGTGGTTGGAGGTGGTGGTGATGGTTGTGTAGATATGGTGGTTGTGGTTGGTCCCTCTGTTGTGGTAGGAAGTGTGGTTGATGGTGGTGTAGATGTGGTGGTTGTGGTCGGTCCTGCAGTTGTGGTAGGAGTTTGGGTTGATGGTGTGATAGTTTTGGGGGTTGTCGTGGGTTCTATAGTTGGGCTAATTGGGAAAGTTGCTAAGGTTGTAGATTCTGTGGTTGGTCCCTCTGTTGTGGTAGGAAGTGTGGTTGATGGTGGTGTAGATGTGGTGGTTGTGGTCGGTCCCTCTGTTGTGGTAGGAGTTTGCGTTGATGGTGTGGTAGTTTTGGGGGTTGTCGTGGGTTCTATAGTTGGGCTAATTGGGAAAGTTGCTAAGGTTGTAGATTCTGTGGTTGGTCCCTCTGTTGTGGTAGGAGGTGGGGTTGATGGTGGTGTAGATGTGGTGGTTGTGGTCGGTTCCTCTGTTGTGGTAGGAGTTTGGGTTGGTGGTGTGGTAGGTTTGGGGGTTGTCGTGGGTCCTGTAGTTGGGCTAGTTGGGAAAGTTGCTAAGGATGTAGATTCTGTGGTTGTAGTTGGTCCCTCTGTTGTGGTAGGAGGTGGTGTTGATGGTGGTGTAGATGTGGTGGTTGTGGTTAGTCCTGAAGTTGTGGTAGGAGTTGGGGTTGATGGTGGTGTAGATGTGGTGGTTGTGGTTGGTCCCTCTGTTGTGGTAGGAGGTGGGGTTGATGGTGGTGTAGATGTGGTGGTAGTGGTCGGTTCCTCTGTTGTGGTAGCAGTTTGGGTTGGTGGTGTGGTAGGTTTGGGGGTTGTCGTGGGTCGTGTAGTTGGACTAGTTGGGAAAGTTGCTAAGGTTGTAGATTCTGTGGTTGTGGTTGGTCCCTCTGTTGTGGTAGGAGGTGGGGTTGATGGTGGTGTAGATGTGGTGGTTGTGGTTGGTCCCTCTGTTGTGGTAGGGGGTGGGGTTGATGGTGGCGTAGATGTGGTGGTTGTGGTTGGTCCTGCAGTTGTGGTAGGAGTTTGGGTTGATGGTGTCGTAGTCTTGGGGGTTGTTGTGGGTTCACATGTGTTTACCTCACAACATACTCTGATCTTATAATTGAAGCATTTAAATGGAGGTGCTTTCTGGTCTTCTTTTCTACATATTAAACCATACCCCACGTCACAAGTCACAACTTGGCGAGACTTACTCACAAAGTCATCAAAGTTCATGCTAGGATCAGCTGCATATCTACAATCAATTTCTGTGGGGTTTTCACATATTTCTTTACCACTGTTTTTGATGTTTTCATAAGTTTCCCAGTCACTCTTGTCTTTTGCGTTATGCACATCATACCATTCTGACCACTCACACGTTGGAATACACGGTGTAGTGGTTGGAGGTGGTGGTGATGGTTGTGTAGATATGGTGGTTGTGGTTGGTCCCTCTGTTGTGGTAGGAGGTGGTGGTGATGGTTGTGTAGATATGGTGGTTGTGGTTGGTCCTGCAGTTGTGGTAGGAGTTTGGGTTGATGGTGTTGGTGTTGTGCAGGTTTCATTGTGTAATATCAGCGTTGAATTGATGCAGATTCCATAGTAGCATGTTCCCAAGTTATCAGTCACGTTAAAAACAACGTCAGTTTCATCATATCTTGTCCCATTGTAAAAGCAACCCTCACATTCTTCCACACATATCTGCTTGTGCTCATCAAATATGGGCTTATCTTCAGGGCATACTGGGTAGCAGCCTGTAAAAATCACATCACAATGTATCACAGTTTCTTTCTTTTTTTGACATTGTTTTTATATCTGGGATACGAATGTTAGTCGAATGATCTTTGAACTCTTTTCTTATTGACACATCAATATGATTTGAGACATGTGAGTTGCTCTCTTACCTTCTAGTTCTGGTATAGGGTTGGTGCATGTTCCTTTTGGATTCAAACAGGTCTTGTAACAAGATGTGTGACATGGTCTGTAGTGCCACATGCAATCAGATTGGCTATTGTAATAGTCACAAAAGACAGCTTGGAAGAAAAGATACAGTCAATATTACATTTGAATAATTTAAAACATTGATTTAAATAACAAATATCAATATTTTATTCTGTGTATTAAGTGTAGCCACAACAACCAAACCTAAATTCCATCAAATTGAGCACACATTTTTTCTCATCTCTAAATATATACCATGTCATAAGAACTTTCAGTCTCACAACAGTCTTTAGCCAGATAAGACCGAAATCAACATTTTTATTGTCCAAAGTGTAAAGCTGTGATTACTTACGACAGATTTCTGGACTTCTCCATGCAACACAGACACCAGCCTCACTACAAGCTTGAGCATAAGCTGCAACCGCTGTGCAGAAACACTCACAGTCTCCTCCAGTGTCACAAGCACATGAGTCTTTCACACAGTTTTCTTGAAATGGAAGGGGATCTACCTGTTCAGTCATTCAAGATTAATGACTGGTGTTTAGAAACCTGTTCCCAAACATGTAACGAATATAACAAATTAAAATAATTGAAAAACAAATCTGTTATTACCTTATTGTGACAGTCTTTGAATGTCTCTGAAGTTATAATGCTACACATCATTTTTGCCCAGTAATGTCGACTGGGTTTCGCTACACAAGGATCAACATTTGTTTCCATATCTGGGCAGGTGCTTGTTAATTTCCAGCTGTTTGCAAATTCTATAGGATTGCTCACAACGAGCTGGCCCTGGGTGGTGAAGTCATTCTGGCCATTGCCATCAAAATCCCCACAAAGGCCGCATACCTCTCCCTGTACAAATGAAAGGCGATAGTGACTTTTTTTTTTCTTTTTTTTTTTTTTTTTACATTGGGACAATATTACATTGAACAGGCTTTTTACATGATGTGTCTTTGCATACCATAATACTCACTCTATTTACATTATAAATTATCACTAGGACTTTTTCAACACTATCACTGCTGTCCCAAAGCTTCATAAGTGATGCATGAAAATCACTTGTGAAAACTATTACAGCAAGAAATTTCAGTCATCATCTCAAAAGCAATTACTGTGACTCACGCTGTGCATTGGTTCCAGGAGGATGCGAACTGTCGTTCTACGATCCCACATCACTGCCACACCAATGGCAGATTCTATCACCAGATACAAGCCAATCGTCCGTATTTTGTATGGAATCTGAGTGCCATGTCCCAGGTCCTCCTCTTCATATTTACCCTTTGATAATTTGACTTCATTTCGCTGCAATGTTAAGGAGATTACAGTAACCTGCATTGTTAAATAATTTTGGCCAGAGAAGATATCAGGTTTTGTCATGAAATCTTACCCCAAGTTGGATTCTGACAGTTTTGGAGCATGTGGTGCCTGTTGATCCACATGGCACGTTTTCTGTGATAACTCTGAAGGTGTCCTGTGCTGTTTTATTGCCACATTTGTTCTTCGAAGTGAGAGAGTCATTAAACCATTGCTTATTTGCTTCGTAGTACACAGGAAATCACTGATAAAATTAAAATGACACTTAAAGCAGAAGTAAGTGATATGTTTGTGTTAATATAAGTCTTAAATAGTTATATCTTCCGACAGCAATCACTTACATAGAGTGTTTGGACCGAAACACGGGTCTGTCAGTCACTCTGCTCTGCTCTGAGCCGAGGAGAAAACTTTTCTCGTATCCTACAATTATTATCCAATGAGGAGAGAGAACGGCATGCAGGGCTGTGTGTGCAGCCAAGGGATGCGCCTGAATGTGGTGACGTAGGGACGAGGACTGTTATGGTGCGTTCAAGGCAACCCATAACTCGTGTTTTTCCGACCTGCGAAGTCGTACCAGTTCGATCTGGTACGAGTTCACGGGTCGGAAGTTACGAGTGGCCGTTATAGTGCACTTTCACAGGTAAAACAGGTCGGAAAAACACGAGTGGGTTGCCTGGAACGTGTGGCAAGGTGAAGAGGGCCCGGGTGGGGATTGAACCCACACCTCCCGGGTAAGAGTCATGCGCGCTTGCCACTTACTTCTGCTTTAAGCTTGACTTTTGCCAGTCTACATAAAGAAAAACTGATTCATATTCCCTATACTCATAAGCAGTCATGTCAAACTGAATAGTTGCGAAAATAGTACAATTTAAGAAAGTTTGATTGTTGTTCAGAATCACATACTGAAGAAGCCAGACAAACACATTATGTTGAGCATGGGCCCAAAATCTCTATTTTCTATAGTGTGCAAAATCTACTGCGTAAGTAACAGTATCTACTAGTATCACTACAAGTGTCTATGGCATATGCAATACCTTCTGCTAACAACACAACACCACTCTGCAGGGAGATTTTATCTGTGGGATGATGTGTACAATACATGTATGTTTTGTTTACCTGGACAGCAATGTAACCACAACTTCCTTGAAAAGCATATGTCCGCTGATCAAATGTACTGTAGTGACCACTGCCATAAATAATGCAAGTCTCTGGACATTTTTCCTCTGTGCATGCCCACTTTCCGCTCTTGCAGGTACTAGATGCATCAGAAATGGTAAAATGTAATGCTTTACATACAGCATTAAAAAACAAGATAACATTTGTTTACCATACTATATTATACTTCTAGTAAAAAAGGTCATACCAGTTGTTGCACTGGTTACGGATTTCTTTTCCTGGGGCATACAGGTGGCCATTATGCTGACATGGACAGTCATTTTCTTTCACACATGAACCTTTGCCATCATCAAGTAGGCCAGCAGGACACAGACAGCCAGATTCACACTCTGTGGAGTCCTGGATAGATCAAAAGATCACAAGGATTAGAAAAGAGCAAACACAATGACATTCTTACAAATATAATGAAAAGAAACTGTCTGAAAACTATGATAGACACTTGCCATTACCAATACTACTGCAACTTCAGTGTAACATACTGTCCACAATTACATTCAGAAAATGAATATTAGATCTTTAATATGAGACAGGGATGCAAACTTAAACACAGCTAAATCAGCTCACACATTCATCTTGGTCCAGATTTAAACAAGTCCGTGCACACTGCACTCCAAGGTCTACTGGGCCCGCAGTGGAGCAATTGAAGAACACCTTTGGAGATGGGCATGCTTTAAACCAAAAGAGACAGTGATTTAATATACACATCAACTAAATGCTTCAGTTGCGTAAAAGAAATAATTAGATAAATAGAACAAAACATACTTGATGAACGGGTTCTCCATGAACGACAATGAAGCACTCCATTAGTACAAACACTAGAAGAAGATATAAGATGCAACACAAAAGATACTTAAGTACCAGACATTTAGTTTCTGAAACTCTTTGTTGCAAACTTTACAGTTGCACTAAATCTGCTCAAATCTGGAGTGACTGATTTCACCTAATTGAAAACATCTAACTCACCAGTGCTCGTCTTTGATGCTGATGGACTTTCCTGGCTTGATGTACTTTTCGTTATGGTAGCATGGACACTTTGCCATGGGGACACACATGCCTTTGTCATTGAGGTAGAGACCCTCAGAGCAGGAGCAGCCGTCCACAGGCAGGAAATCAGTAGTACAGCTCAGCTGCTTAGAGCTGAGTGATCTGCAGGTCAACTGGCATCTCTGATGCTTGTAAGAGAAGGTCTGAGATGCTGGGCACCTTGTTGAGTATTTATCTGTTTTGTGTATAATGTGAGGATGGTCATTTAATAGTTTATGGCCCACTAATTAAAGCAATAACATTGGTTAAATAGTCACGTCATTTTACCAGAGGAGAATGAAATAAAAATCTTACCGCACACTTTCTCTCTCCAGTTTGTCAAGAACACTCCTTTTGATGCACAAGCCCGTGCATAGGAGGACAGGACAGCACACAGACAGGCCTCACTCTTCTCACAGTTACAGCTGGCATACGTACATCGCTGCAGAACCACAGAACTGTTTTAAACAACTACAGTCTCATCAAAATTTAATTTAATCACAGACAAATGGAGTGATTTTGCTGTACCTTGAAGTACATCTCAGGATCCACTTGTGAGTGACATTGTGCAAAGGTAGAATTTGGCTTTAGTAGCAAGGTGCACCAGTGTTTGGCGTACTGCTCTGTAAAGGAAGAAACAGTCAACCTCTTATTTTTCATGTCCTTGGTTGTGTTAGATTGTGTGCAATTGTTTTCAGTTTAACATATTTGAAGACTATAAAAATGTGTTTAAAGCAGAGAACCAGTCTAAAAAAACTTGTTTGACTAGTGGAACAAAAGCAGTCACTGCTATTTTACCATTGTCCACACTGAGGGAACAGGGGTCTTCAAGTCTTTCTCCTCTGTCTTCACACATGATTTTAGATTTCCATGAATTTGCAAAAGTTGCTGCTGTTCCCTCCACGATCCCCTGAGGTGTTTTCATGTCATCATGCAGGACCATGTTGTAATTCCCGCATAAACCTGAAGAAACCAAATATTTTAGACATTTATACAAATGCATATACAGTAACTCTGATGATTCATGGATTCATCAATTCATTTTCATTTTTAAGGTAAATTGAGATTATTTCATATATTTTCTGTATATTGTTTCATAGAGAAATTGTGTTAAAAAAAACAAGCTTTGAGTGTTTCATGTGTTAGGCTAAGTATTTTTATTTTATTTTATTGTGGCTTTTTCTGTTTGTTTGCACTCATTTGTTGTATTGTATATAGCAAAATTAAAGGATAATTACTGTTTTTTACAATCTGGACCTTACTTCTAGCATAAAATACGATCATTTACTCACCCAGAAATTTGGTGTCATTACAAATCGTTCCGACGAAATTAGATCCAGCCGAGAGCGGCGTATATCCATATAATGCGAGAACACGGGGCACGCAATGCAGCCTCTAAATAACACATTATCCACCGCGGCCCGCGAAACTCGTTCATTTCACCAATATTTTGTTATGATAGGCTAGTGCTAGTCCCCTCTGAGTCCGGGCTGACATGTTATCAACATCCAGCGTCTGTAAATTGACCTACTAACCTCTAACCTGGATGATGTCATCTCCGACGACCGCGGTGCAGCGCGGCTTGTTGCTACCGCTAATGCTATGGTTTGTTTCTGTGTGTTTCTGATTTGTCAGAACAAAATGAGCAACTGGACGAAGTTCAGCTTCCACAGGCTTCCTCTCCACAACCTGGACTCACTAAAGCTCTGGCTAGTTGAGCTAAAAATGGACCTGAATGCCGAAGCGGAATGATTATTATCAGAATGAGCCGGGCAGTGGTCAGAGATGACATCATCCAGGTCAGAGGTTAATAGGTCAACCTACAGACCACGTGTAGCAGGACGCAGTCTTTGGTCCCGTGACGTCACTCGGGAGGCAGCCCCAGTCAACTGCGGTGGGTGAATGCCGCATAATGGGGGGGTGTAGAGCAAGGGGGTGGATCTGACTACACGCAGGCGTAGCTCACAGTCGGCCATATGAGGACGGGCAACTTACTCTGACTCTGGCTGCAGTTACAGTGCAGTAGATAGGTGATCCAGTCATCTTCACTAAAAAAAACGATTCATAACTCTGTGAAAAATAAATCAGTATGAAGCTATTACTTTAACTATTTGGATAATGTCACTATAATGTTACTTTTACAAAAAAAATACATTATTAAAATTATCCGTGATTCTAAAAATGCTGCATCATAACTGCATAGACGTTAATAAAAATCAAACCGTTTTGAAATCGGACAAAAACTGAGTAAATTCTGGTCATTATAGCAGAACATGCACCATAGGGAGAGAGTTGCCCGTCCCAAGATGGCCGCCGTACTGGCTACGCTTTGTCATTGGGAAACAGCTGCGGGTGAGTCATCTAGTCTTCTCTATGGTGTAGAGCAGTGGTTCTCAACCTTTTGTACATCAAGGACCCCTAAATTGACACAAATTAGACCCCCATTGGACCAAATTTAGAAGTAAACACCAGAAATACACAAATATTTGTTCTGAGACTGAAGAACATTACTTTTTTATACTTTTAAATTAGGGCCAATGGTGTGAATTTTTGGAAATATTATAGAGAAATTTCTGGAAAAAAGTGGTCCAATTTCTCCAAAAACATTTAAACATTTCTAGGAAGAAGTGGTAAAAATTCTCAAAAAAAAAGTAAAAAAAAAAAATTTCTTTAAAAAAAAGTGGTAAAATATCTCGTAAAAAATGTGTAAAAACTTCCAGAAAAAAGTGGTAAAATAAAAATAAATGAATAAAAAAAAAACTTCCAGAAAAAAGTGGTACATTTTCAAGAAATAAATTGGGGACCCCCTTCAGATCTCTCAAGGACCCCTAGGGGTCCCCGGACCCCACGTTGAGAACCACTGGTGTGTGTAGGTAGAGTACCCTGTTCTCTTGCTTGCCGGAGGCCAGGCCACGTCATTTCCTGACGTCCGTCACTTCCGCCCCTCTGGTAGCAGGTAGGCTGTCGGCTGCGGCTACACTTGTCTCCCCGTTGTCCCATCCAGTGCTAATTTGTTTGGGTGTTGCTGCTGGCTGCACGCTGCTCATGCTGCTCACTGCTTCTACCGCTCCGTGCGCCGCTCGCTGCCGGTAAGTGAGCTTTCTTCTCACTTGTCTTCCTCTTTGGCGTTGCACATGTGGCGACCTGTGTGGTTTGTTTACAGGTCGCTAGTGTACAGCGCCGACCTTCCCCTCCACGCCGTGTTGGCCGGACTGCCTGACCGGTATGTTGTACAATGACAGTAGCTCCCTCCTCCAGCCACTTGTAGCTTCTTACATTTGTGTTTGTTTATTATTGTAGGGTAAAGATGTCCATGTAGCGGCTCGGCGCCGTCTAACCACTGCTAAACCACTGCTGCTTTGCCTTGCTGGAGCTACCGTGTCTCTCCGGAGCTCCTTGAGTTCAGACACCGCTTGCTGCTGATTGACTGCTTGCTTCCTACTGCTTTGCTTGAGCTCCCATCGCCGCCACGGCCGACTCGGCTCGTGTTTGCCCTGCCTGGCTTTGACTGTTTGGCTTGCTGGGTGTCTCTGGTTCTGCCCGTTGCTGCCTGGGCGTACCTGCAGCTCGGCAACGCTGTCGCTTGTTATTCAGCCACGTCTTAAAAGTGTGTGTGTGTACAGTGTGGGAACTTGCTTTATTGTTGTTCTTTGTTATCTTGTTTGTTAGTTGTATGTTTATTATTTTTCTTTCCTTTTTGTTATTAGTTATTTTGTTTTCCCCTAATCTGTTTCTCTGATCTCCCCCTTTTCAGGTGCTGAGCCTACGGTGGTGGAGTGGTGTCCGGTGGTGGTGCCCTTCCCTTTTTGTGGCATGTCTACACTGGTTTGAGTTTGCACTTTATTCTTATTTTCGCTGCACGTGTGGTGTCCCAGGTATCCCCTTTTGTTGACCCACCCACACCACTAGGCCTCAGCCCTGATTGGTCCCCCTTTAATTTCCCCCAGTGAATGATTTCTTTTAATTTAGATTTTTAATGAAACCATTGTCAAAATAAAATCATATTTTTGTACCTTCGAACTGCTGTCTCTGCCTCACTTTGTGGCGAACCTGAGTGCCTTCTCCTTCCGAGTTGGTTCACTTAAATTTCCCAGGGTGGCGTTGTCTGGCAACTTTCAATTAATACCTTTCTAAAACATTACATTAACCAAAAATCACCTCCTCGCCACACACGGATGTTGATAACATGACACCACGGGCTCGGAGGGGAATAGCACTAGTTTATCATAATAAAATATTGGTGAAATGAACGAGTTTCGCGGCGGTCCGGCGGATAATGTGTTATAGAGCAGCGTTTCTCAAACTTTTTTCAGTCACGGCACCTTTCAAAAGTGCATACAATCTCACGGCACCCCTGTGTAAAATATAATTCAAAATGACACTGCATAGCCTAAATGTAAATGTCCTGTTTATTTAGATGGGACAGTATTATTTAACAGAGCATAATACAAACTGTAAATGCAGGGTGCACAGGTGCCTCTGTAGCCTACATATGCACACACACACACACACACACACGCACACAATAATCCGCAATGTGAGAGGAAGAGAGAAGGTCTACATGCGCTCAGCGTGCAGGCACGTGCTCAAATGAATATCCACCGGCGTCTCCGCTCCGTTCTGACTCCGTTGCGAACAATCAGAGAATTTCCACAGTGTGCACTGCAGAGTGTTTTTATACATCAAAAGCACCGGAGTCGGAACAGAGCGGGCACAGATCCACTGGATAGAGGAGGGGGTGTGTCTCACCATCATTTAAGATGGTTTATTGACAAACTCCACAAATTCCACTGCACTGTTCCAGATGAAATAAGCAAAAGTTGCCGCAGGGACGTGTGCCTGGTACGACGCATTTTTTTCCACAGCGTCCGGTGTCCAGTAGGTGCTCTGAGCACCTGTGACCAACAGCCGTGTCCACCGGACGCGCTTTTGGAGCAGTCGCTCTCCCTCTCTCAGAACGCTGCCGTCACCAGGTTACAAAACGAGCCGTCACTTCCGAGCCGCTTGACAAGCGCGGCGCTGTTCCAAAAGTTGAACATATTTAAACTCTGAGCGCTCCGAGAGCCGCGACAAAAAAAAGGAAGCGCCGAAAGCTTTTTTTCTGCCGAGGGCGCTGAGCGGTGTGAGCGCTGAACTCCATAGAATCTGAATGGAAAGTAGTCGCCCAGAGCGCTAAAAGGGCGTCCGGTGGACACGGCCCCTTTGCATAGGCTATATGTAAAAAGAATGTATATGAAATGTCAGAAGAGGTATTTTTTTCACGGCACCCCTGACGCAGTCAGACGGCACCACAGTGTGCCGCGGCACCCACTTTGAGAATAAGGTCCAGATTGTAAAAAAAACGTTAATTATCCTTTAACTTCCAAATACAAATTAATTACTTACACTACACATTTAGTACAATAATCTAAGGGTATTATATATACTGACATATTTTTGATTATGACAACACTACATGTTACCACACATTTAAAACTCACCACGTGTCTTTGCCTTGTAGCTCTGGTCCAGCCTGACATAAACTTGCATAAGAGGCACCTGCTGGATCTGAATTTGCAACCCGAAAGTGGTCTGGAGCAGTATGTGAAAGGATGAAGCGTGGAATATGTTGATGTCACCTTTAAATCAAGAAACGATTTTGTATGAAACATTGCAACAAGAAACAGTAAGATCATTTGCCAGTGTCATCACAAAAAAGACAGAAGACAATAAAATGTGTCTTATTGTCTGACTCACCTGAGTGGTAGGGCAAAGTGATGGTCTGCATATTCTGCTTTACTGTGCCATCTGCACCGAATGTTAATACCTAAATAGAAACAGAACAGATCATTTGAGGGTTACAGATGTCATTGTGAAATAATAAATGGCCACAGTTGTTTTAACTTGCAGTCTTGAACTCACATTGTTTTTGTCATTGTTTATCAGGATTTTGAGGGTTCTCAGACAAGTGTCAAACTCTTGGTTTGCACATGGCACCAGCTGGGCCAAGATTGTAAACTTTGGACTTGCAGCATCCTGCAAAAAACAGTAGAAGTGCGAAAGAACAACTTGTATCAATCAGCAGCAAATCTTTTTTAGCTCTAGTTTCGTGGCGTGGCGCAGGGTGGCGCAGCCAGCGCCGTGCAAGTTTAGACCAGCGCAGCCTGGCGCACGGTCAGTTTGGCAGATTGGTAGACTGAGGTGCGCCGAGATGGATGTGGCGGTGCAGCAGGGGGAGGCGTCACAGATTCAGCTTGGCGCAGTGGAAGTTTCATGCCATAAAGCCGCACAGAGGGTGCGCCAAAAGCCCGTCAGCTCCAACCTGGTCTACTCTCGGCGCAAGGCGAAGTGCAGTGGTAGATTGGTTCACCGGCGCACAGTGCTCACATGTCACCAAGACCTCACAGGCAGGTTTCCACAGTTCCAGGCATATTTAAATGCAATAATCACAACAAACACTATTTACTGCATTTACAGTATATCTATATAGATTGTCTCGTCACATCTGACGTCAGATCAAAGGCTGTTGGCGCGCGTAATAGAAACTCGACCTGAATTAACACAGCAGGGACGAACTGAGACTAAAAAGCAGCAGCGGATGTCCCAAGAGCAGGATTGTGAGGTTGGATGACTGCATGTTGCTGCCGCGTTGAGACTACACAGTGTGCCGTTGTGATGATCCGCTTTATTTATTTATTTATTTATTTACTTATTAATTTATTAGCAGGCGAGCGACCGCGTCGTCACGCAGCGTGACAAAAAACAAACAAACTATCATCTCCCTTAGCCAACCACAACAGCCTCGGTATCAGATGGTGAGCATATAGCCTATACTCAGCATCTCTCATCACAGAAAATAAATAAATAAAAAAGAGATGGAAATACAGGGAGAGAGAGAGAGAGAGAGAGAGAGACGCTCGGGAATGCGTCCTTTAAGCTGAGATGCTCCTGATTTCATCCCTATTACGCATGATGTTTGTTTATGTTGTGATTAGTGTAGACCTCTCATCTTTCTTACACAGGGTTTCAATATGGGTTACTAAATGTGAGTTTCTTTATTCGTTTATTAGTTGTTGTTGTTTTTATACACTGGGCAGCGGTTCTCAGTGTATCAGATCAAACCTGATTAAGGATATTAGTAAACTCCTTATTCGATCACTCTGAGCTCGGACCTCCCGGACCAAAACACCTGTTTCCTCCTGGGAGAGGTTCGGCCTCTGGCGTCACTGTCTCCTTTGTCCATGTCGAAGTATAAAATGACAAAATTGCAGTGCGCATCACCCGCGGCGCAGTTAAAGGTGAGGAGAGGAGCTCATTTGATTGGTGAAGATCTGAATTGGCTGTGTTAATCCCACTTCAAGCCTTCTCTCCTCCTCGTTTCCCACTCACGCCTTCTCTCCTCCCTCTTTCTCACTTGCGCGGGTAGGAGGGACGGGAGGAGTGCCTGCACCGGTCTACGCCAGACTGCGCCGTGCACGAAACTTGCAAAGTCCAGGCGGACACACCCCGTTGGCGCGGCATAACTGCTGCGCCTAGACTGCGCCTGGCCTACAAAACTAGAGCCCACTGATTATATTTTTCCTGTGATTGAATTGTGCAAAACAATAACCCACTCACCTTGCTTTCCACCTTGGCGAGAGTGTAGTAACAGTCTCCATGGAAGGTGTAGGTTTTCCCATCAAAAGTAGTTACATGTGAGCCCTCTTCGACTGCACATGTAGCAGGTGTTTTCAAGTTCTTACAATCCCATTTCCCCTTCAAACATGTGCTGAAACAGGCCAAATCATTTCAGATTAACAAATTAAAGGAAAGCACCTAAAAATAATATTTAAGCAATATCACACGAGAGGGAGTGCTGTTGTACTGTATATCAGCACGGCTGTGATTCGGTCGTAGGCACGAGGCCGCAGGCCGAGTGCCGCAGATAATCACACCGTGCTGATATACAGTACAACAGCACGACCTCGAGTGTGATATTGCTTTTATACAACAGTGCTACGAGCGCATTTTTAGAACAGTAATAAACTAGAGATTATGATTTGTTTGTTTATTTAATCATTTCTTTGGCTCCGCCAACAGAAATAGTTCCGCAACTGGAAGGGAGACAAGGCTGTTGCCAGGCAACACATAAACATTTCATACTAGCTTGCTACGAGCTACAAGCTTCTCCACCGAGCTGCTTCCAGTGCTGGTTCTGGTTCTGAGCCCGTGTCTGATCAGCACCGCAGCAACAGGACCAGCGTGAAGACACAGAGACGTTATCGATACCGTATTACAGTTGTTTATCATCTATGTAATCAATATAAACACAGTTGAAGCTAAGTAGCTGAGCTACGTGGCTAACAACAGCTAATGCTAATATCAAAACACATCACCGTCAAAACGTAGTTGCCCCCGCGGCGATTTTTTTTCCAGCCGGGTTTAGTAGAGATTTATCGCCAATTAGACGGACCAGGTCAGGTCCAGGTTTTAATGTTCAGGTCCGTTTATAACTGTAGCAGCAGCAGCAGCAGCAGAGAGATGGGGCAGCTCCTGTATGGGGAGCGTGGCTCTGACTTAGCTCCTGTCCAGCTGAACAGCGGAGTGATTATGTCTGTGAAAAGTCCCAGTGCTGTTATACTGTATATCAGCACTATGGAATGTCTCGTTGTCCAATCAAATTGCTCGGTTGGGACCGGTCGGAACTAACTGTTGTATAAATTTGCTTTATAGCATGAAACATTTGACTTACCATTCCATTTGGTCCTGTCGGTAAACCTCGCCAGAGTTATAGATTTTGTCTTTGAAGCACTGACATTCAGACTGAGGGATGCACCCTCTCTTGGAAATGTCGTCCAACACGGTACCTGTAGGAGACAGTTACATGAAGGGTTAACAGAAAACTCTTAACAATGCATTATGTAGAAAGAAACGTGGTTTCAAATGGGAAGATCACTCACCAGGTGGACAGAAGCAGCCATCCATTTTGTGGAGCTCACACAGTGAACTTGTGTCCTGATGTGTGCAAGTATCAATGCAAGGGGAACCACTCTCTTCAAAAACCATGTTGTATGGGCACTGTTTAGCTGTGAAGATAAGGTACACAGGTGAAAATGACTTGGCAGGATGTGACTCATTTGATTTTCTTTCCATTTTGTTTACTTATTTAACTTCCTTGTATCCAGATTTATTTAAAAAAAGATTAATGTCATAGGACTTACTGATACAAACATATCTGGCCTTTCCCTATGCTGTTAGTCATTAAAGGTGTCAAAGGAAAGATAAAGTCTATTAATAACACAATAACTGTTATTCAGTAAAATGAGTTGTGTTTTAGTGGGCCTGATTACGGTATTTCTATACTCCCATCATCTACACCTGTGTAAAATTGAAAGGTGATGATTAAATAAAAAAAGATCATGAAATGTTACCACAGAACTGTGGTGTCCTCCAGTTGGGGGGCTGTCCTCCTGCATGTGAACACTGGCGAGAGAACTCAGACAGTGTGCTGCAGACACAGGAGTCATTTGAAGTGCTGTTGCAGCCACACATGTCCTGCACACATGTCTGGATGTAGAGTTCAGGCTTGATCAGTTTGGCGCAGGAGCTCCAGGACTGTGAGAGCAACATCTCCTCACACTTTGTTTGCTATATGGGGAAAAGAGTTGGGTTTAAAGTTTAAAATGCAAGACATTTCTATGTATCACTTATTTCTTTTAGTTGGATTATAATAAACCTACAAACTCCTTGCATGAGTCCTGCACACTCCTAGCCTCACGAGAGTCCTCTTCTTCTTCATAGGGGTCCTCACAGTCATCATTAGGACGGTGCACTTTGTGTTTAGAGCCAAACTCAGTTGGGCTTATTTGGCGACCTGCGTGTAATAATATTCATAGTATCACATACAAAAGATACAGTGCATTACTGATGATATGAGTGTATACATGAAGTGAATAATCAAATGTACCATTGTGAATGAACTCATTGAGGACTTGAACACCATTAAAGTCTCCACAAAGCCCACAAGTTCGATTGGCATAGTCTTGATCCAGTTCGACCTACAACAACACAGCAAATAGCTCTAACAGTCTTTCAAACTTAACTTCATGACACTAAAAATATTGAAACACAGGCAAGGCACTGTTGAATTGTAATTATATTATCACCCCATAAATGAACATGAAGAGAATAGTGTGATTTAATTTATACTCTCATAGTTTGTTAGCAAATCATAGCAAATGCACTGTTTGTCAAGAATAAATGGTTAAAGAAAAGGAAATGATGGATTGTGTTTGGGATTAATATATTCCCTGAAGACTTTGGAAATATACGTATCTGTGTCCCTGGGGATCAGTCTGTTCAACAGAAACAGAAGACAGACTTGGTCCAATCATCATAAATATGTGTTAACCATATGTGGCAAGGTGAAGAGGGCCCGGGCAGGGATTAAACCCACACCTCCCGGGTAAGAGCCATGCGCCGTTGCCAGTCACCCAAAGGGACATCCCTTTGGCCAAGTAGCCAGGACACATGATCAATTGGAGGCATAGTGACAGGAACCTCAACTGTCACACGTACAAGATGCCTAAAGGAGAGCTGTGTGGACAGATTTCTGCCAGGTGTCCAACACCATTAAAGCTCTAATAGTCAATAATCAGTTTTTAGTAGACCAAGAGTTTAAAGATAAAATCCTTCATCGAAGTTTTTACCATGAGTGCATCAGCGAGGTTCCACATGACAGTGAGGCCAACTTTGGACTGGAGCTTGATGTAAACAGCACTGTTTTCAACTTGTACGCCTGCGTTGTGGTATGGCAGTTTGACCCTGCAAAACAAGGAAGGAGTGTTTGTTTCTTTATCACTGCCAAGCACACATCAGAAGAGAGAAATAAAACTAACAGGCCATTTACTTACAGCTCTCCATTCACACGGACAAAATCCTTGTTGAGCTGGAATGAGTAGTCGTTGATGGTGACCAGCACATAACTGACTGTAGGGTTTCCATCTTTCTCTTTCCTCTTCAAGTGCACAGAAAACTCCCGGTAGGTTTCATGGCAGTCAGAGGCCAGGTTGTATTCACATGTACCAGGGAACTGGTACACATCGCCATCGAAGGTCTTGAAGTGCCCTCTGCCCCATGTGCTGCAGATGCTGCTAACATGGTTGCGAACTGAAAAAGATATAAAAGTATAGAAAAATGTTTGAGTATATAAAACAATATATGTATAAGTTGAGCACAAACAATAAATTCATAGTCCTGAAGGCATCTTACCCATTCTGGCTTGAACATCAGTAGCAATGTCAACAGACAATGCAAGGAAACACAGCCACACACATCTCCACCCCATCGTTGCCAATGTGGGCTTGCTGTCACCAAAGAGGTAATGGTCACACGGGCCCGAGTGGCCCATTTATATTCAGATTGCACAACTTTTGCTACCACCCATTTTACTCATATCTCTATTACTAAGACAAATATGTGCTGAAAGAAGATGCCAGATTATATTTACATCACCCGTATCTTCCAATTAAACAAATATGCTTGTACTCCAACCCTGAACCTCTACTCCATGAGCAGCAATAAAAAGGTTTCCTAAAAGTGTACCCCTCTATTCAAGAGGTGTTCTTTGTCAATATATCTGGATAACATTTTCAACATTTTCAGTTATAGTGTGACACATTTCATTCTAATGTAACTTTTGGAGTAAGTAATAAAAAAAGTTAGTAATTATTAATGATGAATAATTATTAAGTTAAAAATTGTTATCCATGATGTATTCATACGAAAATTGTGTTTTGCTGTTATACTATTTATTTAGTATAATTTAGATATGACATCATTGCTTTTTTCCTATTTGCATCGCAGCGTTTCTTTTTATTTGCAGCGTTTTTTTTTTTTTTTTTCTTGCAGTGGCATTTCTTTTTATTTGCAGTGATGACGGGTCTCGGCCACCATATCACACTTGTGAGATGAGTGTGACAAGATAAATAGTCTTATGTCAATTTGAACTACATACTGAACAGTCCTGTCTCTCAGTAATTTGGGGAATCGTCTGCCCTCCCTGAATCAACACATTTTGGAGAGATAAACTTCCTCATCATACTGCTGTCCAACTGTGGGACTGATCCATGTACTTTCATCTGAGTTGCTAATTGGAAATATGAGAATAAATATCAGTAACCCTTCCTTTTACAGTCAGGAAATTACCTGGTAATAAGATGTATTTACTAAGTCATAACAGGTAATTACATGCAATTACCTTGCAATTACTTAGTACTTACCAGGTAATTACCCAGTATTGAATATTTTTACTGACTACTACCAGGCATTTACCCAATAATTACCTGGTAGATACGCATTAATTGTATATTGTAGATTTTAAACCCAGTAGTAAAAATATTTACCTGATATTTATCTGGTAAATACCAACAAGTTACTTGGTATTTACCCAATAATTGCCTGGTAGATATCCTGCAATTGCATATTGTAGATGACAATAAACCCACTGAATGTGTCTATATGTGACTTTGTTAGGGTGATAATAACTTAGATATTTACCTGGTAATTACCATTTATTTACCTGGAAGTTATCTGATCTTTACCTGGTAACTACCAACTAGTTACCTAGTATTTACTAGAAATATACAGAAAACTACAAGGTATTTATCCAGGAATTATAGATTGCGTATTACCAATCAACCTGTGTAGTGACAGTGAGGGTAGTAATGACTCTGATATTTACCCAGTAATTACCTGATAACTTGCCACTATTTACTAAGTAATTACTTTCTAATTACCCAGTAGTTACAATTTACCAATAGCCCCCATGTATTTATGCAGATATTAACTGGTATTTTACCCAGTAATTAGAAATGTGTACCACGTACATTCCAAAACATTTATTAACATTATCCTACATTATTGGACAAACTGATTAATCCAGGTGTGTCTGACCATTGTGACTCCTCAGACACACCTGGATTAATCAGTGTGTCCAATAATGTAAGACAGGAAATGAAGGACCTGCCTTAAAGCAGAAGTAAGTGATTTGTGTTAATATAAGTCTTAAATAGTTATATCTTCCGACAGCAATCACTTACATAGAGTGTTTGGACCGAAACACGGGTCTGTCAGTCACTCTGCTCTGCTCTGAGCCGAGGAGAAAACATCCTACAGTTTTTATCCAATGAGGAGAGAGAATGGCATGCAGGGCTGTGTGTGCAGCCAAGGGACGCCGTGAATGTGGCGACGTAGGGACGAGGACTGTTATGGTGCGTTCAAGGAAACTCGTAACTCGTGTTTTTCCGACCTGTGAAGTCATACCAGTTCAATCTGGTACGAGTTCACGGGCCGGAAGTTACGAGTGGCCGTTATAGTGCACTTTCACAGGCAGGGGTGGACTGGGACAAAAATTTGGCCCTGGACTTTTTGGTCCAGACCGGCCCACTATCTGCGCGCGGATATTTTTACACATGATGAGTCTGCATGCAATCAGAACTTTGGCTAGTTGGCTAAAGTATGGAAAAACAATGATCTGAAAAATGGACAAACACTAATTTTATCTTAGAAAGACAGTACAGCTCAACATAATATAGACAATGAAGCATGACAAGACATACTTGTTATTTGTGTACTGCAGGAGTAATATGCAGAATGATGTTTTACTGTGACAGTAGTTAATCTGTGTTTCATTACTTTCAACTGTATAATTTTAAACTGTTGATAGGACAATAAACCATAAACACTGACTGAAAAAAATATGGAAAGCATACATAATTGTTAAGTTGTTAGCTCAATGTCCTTCATGACCAAATTTGAGTGAGGGCACTTTAATAAAAGCAACTAATCAATTAATCAGGATAGTATATGAATATAGTTATTGTTTTCCAATACTTTAGATAACTAGATTTAGCTTTAACACACCACACCATCAGAGTTATTAGCTATAGCTATTTATTATGTCAAGTAAAGTTCATAGCAACCGTTCTGGACCATTTACAGTAGGCTATTTTAATGAATGTTTATCCACACCATTCTGGAAAGCATACCTGCTTAAAGCAGAAGTAAGTGATATATTTGTGTTAATATAAGTCTTAAATAGTTATATCTTCCGACAGCAATCACTTACATAGAGTGTTTGGTCTGAAACACGGGTCTGTCAGTCACTCTGCTCTGCTCTGAGCCGAGGAGAAAACATTTATCGTATCCTACAGTTTTTATCCAATGAGGAGAGAGAACGGCATGCAGGGCTGTGTGTGCAGCCAAGGAACGCCGTGAATGTGGCGACGTAGGGACGAGGACTGTTATGGTGCGTTCAAGGCAGCCCGTAACTCGTGTTTTTTCCAACCTGTGAAGTCGTACCAGTTCGATCTGGTACGAGTTACGAGTGGCCGTTATAGTGACTTTCACCGGTAAAACAGGTCGGAAAAACACGAGTGGGTTGTTGAAGCTGTAATTTATGGTTTCAAAAGCCTACCTGGAACGCAGCATTAGCCAAAACGACCTGATCACTTACTTCTGCTTTAACACGGTTATCACTACCTCCTTCACATGGTGGAGAGTCTTCCTCAACACTTATTTTTTCAGCCTCCTGCACCATAAGGGCACTGGTAATGGGAGCTTCACTCCCTTCAGACTCACGTGAAGGACCTGCTGCTGAAGCTGCAGCATGGTGCTTCTAGCCCTGGCCAGGCCAGGCGGCCCCTGATCTGCGTAATTGTTTTACTTTTAGCAGTCTGTGCTGCTAGAGCTTTTCTTTTTCTGTACTTTCCTCCATTTTTCCGCGCCGCCTTTGCGTTTTTTTTAACTTTTCTTTTCCGTTTTCGTGCGCTGGTGTGTTGTTTTTTTCTCTCTCTCACTCTCTCTCTCATCATGACTCCTCATCATTAAAAGTGATTGGACGAGGGGGGGTCTAGAACATGCGTGGGTGGGACTCCTGGGCCTCTGTAGCCTCTCATAGGGCCATTGGGCCAGGTAGACAAGCCACTAGGCCAATCGTCACCTCTCTGCTGTGTCTGCAGCTGAGCACTGTGGGCCGAGCCGATGCATGTCTCTCTCCCTCTCCCTCTCCAATAGGCGAGGCGAGGCATGGCGAAAAAAAAGTTCAATAAATAAATAAAAAACGGCCGCCTATCGGCCCATTAGTGACCGGCCCACCGGGAAAACTCCCGGTACTCCCTATGGCCAATCCGCCCCTGTTCACAGGTAAAACAGGTCGGAAAAACACGAGTGGGTTGCCTGAAACGCTACAAAGTCGTAAGTTGTGACTTGAAGCTGTAATTTACGGTTTCAAAAGCCTACCTGGAACGCAGCATTAGCCAAAACGACCGGATCGCTTACTTCTGCTTTAAATTCAGGAAGTGGTGGAGCTGTGAATAGAGCCCATTGCAGGATATCTACCAGGTAATTATTGGGTAAATACCAGGTAACTTGTTGGTATTTACCAGATAAATATCAGGTAAATATTTTTAAGTTTAAAATCTACAATATACAGTTACCATGTATCTACCAGGTAATTATTGGGTAAATGCCTGGTAGTAGTCAGGAAAAATATCTTGTAAATATTGGGTAATTACCTGGTACAGTAAGTACTTATTAATTACATTTAATTATCTGTTATTACTTATTAGTATTAGTAAACAGCATTTAAAATTGCATTGCAGAACACATTAAATATTTGGCGTGGAAAAGTGGTAGTACCATCATTCACACCAAACTGGGAGACACAACCAGTAATCCGACAGCTCCCATGTTGGGAACCTTTTTAATGTTAATCTGTTATCTGTCTTGTCTAGGCTACAGAAAGCAAGAGGGGAGGGGCTCTAGGGGTTGCAGAACATGCAATAAAACTACATGGTAGTTTTTGCAGTGTCTGCTCCACAGTTGTGGAACCATTTCTCAAAAAAATGTGAATTTTAAAAAATCACCTACATCTGATCAAACAGATCCTTCACGTTGGTGCACATGCAATGTGTGAGCTTGCTCTTCCAGTTAACAATAACTTCATAAAAGATAGGCTACTTGATTTTGGCTGTATTTTTTGCTTTTGTTTTCTAATCATGTTTTGATACAAAATGATTGTAGTACGCTTCTGCAAAAGGTTGAACTTTGGATCCCTGTAAAGTCAATGAGGAATTAACTTTTAAATAATTATTTCTTAAAATTGATAAATTACAGAAACAAAAGTGCAAGTAATAACACTAAGCAAAACACAAGTAAGAGATGATTAAACAGGGCCCCTCAGTGGCATTCTGAGCCCCCCCCCCCCCGTCCCAAACTTTCCTCTCTCTCTCTCTCTTTCTCACTGCAAGCACAAGGGTGTACAAAGGCCAAAAACATTAACCTAAACACATGCACATGTACAACAATACAAGAGGAGAGACATGACGAGAGTTGCATCTTTTTATTTGATCAGTTGATAAATACTTTAGCTACTGTTGCTAATACAATCATATGAATCATATCGGAAGAATTTTTACAGCCCACATCCATTAATGTGATGACTGATTTTTCATTGCTCTATGGGAAACTTCGCCTCCTGCGAGAAGGTTGCCCAGCAGGTTTGCAGTCTGTGTGGTCACAGCCACACTCCTCCACATGAACATAGGAGAAGGGAACCACTTCTCCATTCAGACAGTGCAAGTCAACAGAGCGCTTGCTGGAGCGTTTCTCCTTACAGCAGGAGCAAGACTGCTGCATACTAGCTGCTGCTTCAGACCACCTGGAAAAAGGATCAGAAAATAAGAATGTTTGCAAACTACAACTAAATGTTTTCTATCTAATCTATTATATTAGCAATATCATACTTACTTAGTGAAAGTATTGCAGGATCCTTCACAATATGGCATATCTACCTCCTCGTAAGACTCACAGTTCTTGTGCGCAACACGTGTTTTCATGGGTACTAACTTGCAGGCTTTCTCTTTCTCAACACCTTTGAAGAATAGCCACACAATTAGATTGTTTTCATATGCTTTCAACCTAAAAACTTAGGAAATGATATACTTACAAGTTGTACAACAGCCATCTGCTGCAGTCTGAATTGTATCCTAAGGAGGAATGTAAACAAGTTCAGCATATTTTGTTTTCTTTATGTCCGTGAAGACATTATCAGTCCCTGACAGTGTTACTTACAGGGTGGCAGTTGCTCTCTTGGAAAGGTGGGCATACAATGTGTGATTTGTACGGTGACAAAGTCTCGGCGGTCTTAACACAGGTGTAATGCACACACTTGTTGTCAGGAGGTGACCAGGTCTTTCCTTCCTGACATACATAAGCAGGGATAGACATACAAACATTAAAACACTGGCATACTTCAGGCCAATAAAGATTTACATGCAAAGCAAATGGAGACAATCCGACTTACCTTCAATAGTTGCTTGGTGCCATTAATATTAAGGACACAGTATTTCTGTACGCACTTCCCACAGCATTTATCTGCCGCACTTTCTTCATATTCATATCCCTGAGAGAACATAGAGAGTTAAGTTCAGAGTTATAGAGTTAGAGAAACACTGGTAAAAAATGATGATTAATGATATGAATATAACAGGTTGTATTTCTCTTACCGGGTCACAATTTTCTTGACATTGCTGAAAGTCACACCTTATTTTGAATAGATTAGATTTGGGATCCACCTCATTGGTACAGGTACAATCTTGACATAAAGGCGCAGGAACTGAAGAACCAGGCTTGCAAAAAAAGATGAAATGTGATCATATTAAGAAATTGAAGTGTGGCACAAACTATTAAAAGTCCAAACTAATACATAAACAAAATGTGAGAGTTCATCCTCACAAATCCATTTGTTATTTACCTGGTATTCAGAATCTTTGTGGACACACACTCTCTTTGGCACTACACAAGAGTAAGACAATGGAAATTTAGTGCTACTGTGATCATTAGGCTTCACATAGAAGTTCATTCTATGAATTGTTGAGCTCACCACAGGTACGCTCCAGACAGCATTTTCCCACAGGGACATTGATAACTGGCATATGTCCAACTGGACAGTTCAAATTCATATCTGGGCAAGTGTTGCTTTGACATTCTGTGGAGACAATAAAACTGTGAGCCACCTTGAAGAATCATTATCAAGGAATTATCATTATCATTGATGATGCACAACGTACGGCAAACATAGGCAGGACAGCAGATGTCTAATGGATTTGTTTGGCTGACAAGGACAAACCCTGGCTCAGTACAGTTGGCTACAGGTGGTGATGGGCACATCTTAGGCTTGCAAGTCACAGTCTTGGTGGACTCCGAACAGATGCAGTTTTCACACTTGTACTCAAACTTCTCATTAAACTGAAAGAATAAGCCACAGCAGCAATTTAGTTGTCTCTTGCGATTTAATAACCCATATTTAGATTTCAAGTGAGCATGAACAGTAAACTTACCTCGCGAGGAATTCCCTCAGGATCAAGACATCCTGTAGAAAATTGTTATCAAATGTCAAAATGTCAATATATTCAATTCATAAAAATGAAATCAATAAGACTTAAAGATATACACTACACTTACCACATTTATCAACACATACACCAGACTCTTTGTTGAAGAGTTTCATTCCCTCAGGACAAAAGCAACCCTCAGTAGTGAAGTTCATAGTTGACTCACTAGGACTGTAATATTGAATCATCAAGAAGGAACAGCAGATCAACATTATTTATTTCAGATCCCCCAAATTAATTTACTTAAATGCACTGTGTCTGACAACAACAACAAACTGTTAGCCATGTTCTATTAAGCCCTGACTCAGAGGAACTGCAAAATCAATTTTTCCATTCAACTTACTTGTCTTCACAGGTTGGCTGTTCTGCAGGACCACATGGCTTGTAAACTTTGTCTGAAGGGCAGTCACTTGCTGTGGAAAAAGAAAAGAACTAAATTGGTTCTTTTTAGATGACACAGTGCCTACATACATTTAAAATAAAATGTGTAAATGGGTAGGCTGTTTAGAGTGTGCAATGCAATAACAGTAATTAAGTTGCCCCCTCATCATTCAACTCGTTGCAGTGTTCACAGTCAAATTATGAGTGCTTGCTTACCACACTGTGTGGTGTGGTTCCTCCAGTGAAGGCAAACCCCAGCCTGAGCACAGGCAGCAGCGTAAGTCTGCAAACTTGTACACACCACTGCTGAGTTGGATATATGGCAGCTATCAAAAATACAACCTTGGTGGAAATGTTCAGGGGAGACAAATGGATGGCATGCCTCAAAGACACTGTGAAAGTAAGAAAAAAAAACTTCAAATTAAAATGCTATAAATGAACTGAAATATAAAGTGAGTTTTATGTCAAAGTTATGGGGATGCATGTAAACCCCTGCAGTGTGATTGAGAATACCTACCTGCTCTTAAGCAGGTCACATATAGCGTTTGCTGGGCATTCAGATGAGGTTGGCGGAGGATTAGGACTGTTTGTGGGCAGTACAGCTGGTATTTTGCATTTGGGCTGGTCAATGTCTGTTCTAAGCCAATGGTCAGCCGCGACTGCACAATTTTCCATCAGCTGACCTCCTGGCAACATGCAGTCATCTGCCTGATTGTTGTTGCATGTTCCTGATAACAGAGACACAGTTAATATTGCAGTTCAACCTCAAACAAATGATTCATAAATATGGTACTGGAGAGAATTATGCTCTTACCACAATGGCCCTGTGTGTTTTTGCCAAAGTATTTATATGGAAGGTTGACACTGAAGCCAACTAGTCCAAATGTTACAACCACATTTAGGTGAGGGATCTCCAAGACCAAATTAATGCCAGAATCCATGATCTTAATACCATATTGTGAATAAGGTAATTTCAGACGTTGTCCGTTTTTCAATGCCTACAGGGGGGGAAAATTCACTTGTGATGCGAAAAAAGGTAATGTATTGTGGCAAACAGATACATCACCTCCCATGATTGCAATATGCTGGTTAATTTGTGATTTTTAGATTATTACCTCAGAACATACAGTAAAGCCTTTATATGGCCATATTGATTTACCTCCAGTTGAACTGCTCCAATTAGGTTATGATTGATGAGTGTGATAGTTTGTGTGTAGTATGATACAGTAATTGATCGAGGACAAGAAACATCTTCACTGGGATCACAAAAGACATTGTCAATATAAATCTTCAGGTTATATCTCGGTGAAATCTCTTCCATCAAAATGTAACTACAGTTCCCTTGATAACTGTAGTATAATCCATCAAATGTGATGTAATGAGGATCTCCCCAGCCTTCGCATACACCTAAAAGGAAACAACAAAGGGGAGTTGAAAATCTAAATTTTTCCCAAAGAGAAACATAAAAGTCAATCAATATGTCATGCATCCTTACAGTCACAAGCGTAATGTTGACAGCAGTAGAACTCATCATAAACCAGAACTGGTTTCTTTCCATTGGTACATGTGATGTTCTGAAGGGGTGGGCACTCATAGGGAACTATTTCAATTGTATTATTTTCAATGCATCTGGCCATGGTGCAGTTGCACAAAAAGAAGGTCTCGTTTTGCTAGTGTAGAGAAGGAAAAATAGGTTAAATCATTGGTATTTTGAAATATTTTGCCAAAAATAAGAAGCATATTCTTTTAAAGTGAAATATTCTTAGCTGGTCAAGGTTCTGTAAACAGGGTTTTAAACACGAATAAAGCAGCACCCAACATTTTTTCTTGTAAAGACATAATGGAGTCATGATGAGCTGAGCAGAGAATAAACATTAACCTGTTGATTCCGAATAGGAGAGCACTATGAGCAGTTAAAGGGTTCTTTTCTTCTATGCAAAGTTGCTATATATTGCCACTTAAAGAGATATTCTGGCGTATAGAGTAAGAGTAAGACCCCCCTTCAAGAGATCAACTTTGCTGAACCCACAATGAGCAAGCGACTGGAGGAAAGTGGATGAGTTTTGTTTTCGTCTCTTTTCAGGCAAAGCCAGCAGGTGTTTGATGCCTCATACTATGGGCTGGGACCCTATTGTACTGTCGCTGAAGTTTGGTGCTGTTCTGAGCATTATTTGTGGCTATGAGTGGCTTTTTTGAGAACCTTTGAATATACTGTAACATATTTATTTGGCATGAAGTAAGAGGGTTCTTACTGTTACGTTCCATTCAGGGCAAATAGGCGGTGGAAGTGTAGGGGTAGTAGAAGGCGTAGGAGTAGTAGAAGGTGTAGGGGTAGTAGAAGGTGTAGGAGTAGTTGGAGGCGATGTCGTGGGACATATTTCTGTCTTGTTAAGAATCTCACAAATTTTAGAACATATCATGGTGAGACATAAACCTGATCCAAGGTGTACCCTGTTGAATATAACCTGCCCTAAAGACAAGAAAAAAGATAACATAAACAATGGTAAGCATAAACTTCAAAAGAAAAAACATCTACTCAAGACCATGTCATTTTTGTTTGTCATCTTACCTGGCTCGTAATGTGTGCCATTAATTACACAGAAGCATTCTGTGGTGGAACTTGGGGTTGTGGTTGGTCCTTCTGTTGAGGTAGGAGTTGGGGTTGATGGTGTAGTAGTTTTGGGAGTTGTGGTTGGTTCCTCTGTTGTGGTAGGAGGTGGGGTTGATGGTGGTGTAGATGTGGTGGTTGTGGTTGGTCCTGCAGTTGTGGTAGGAGTTTGGGTTGATGGTGTCGTTGGTTTGGGGGTTGTCGTGGGTCCTGTAGTTGGGCTAGTTGGGGAAGTTGGTAAGGTTGTAGATTCTGTGGTTGTGGTTGGTCCCTCTGTTGTGGTAGGAGGTGGTGTTGATGGTGTAGTAGTTTTGGGAGTTGTGGTTGGTTCCTCTGTTGTGGTAGGAGGTGGGGTTGATGGTGGTGTAGATGTGGTGGTTGTTGTTGGTCCTGCAGTTGTGATAGGAGTTTGGGTTGATGGTGTTGTAGTTTTGGGAGTTGTGGTTGGTTCCTCTGTTGTGGTAGGAGGTGGGGTTGATGGTGGTGTAGATGTGGTGGTTGTTGTTGGTCCTGCAGTTGTGATAGGAGTTTGGGTTGATGGTGTAGTAGTTTTGGGAGTTGTGCTTGGTTCCTCTGTTGTGGTAGGAGGTGGGGTTGATGGTGGTGTAGATGTGGTGGTTGTGGTTGGTCCTGCAGTTGTGGTAGGAGTTTGGGTTGATGGTGTCGTTGGTTTGGGGGTTGTCGTGGGTCCTGTAGTTGGGCTAGTTGGGGAAGTTGGTAAGGTTGTAGATTCTGTGGTTGTGGTTGGTCCCTCCGTTGTGGTAGGAGGTGGTGTTGATGGTGTAGTAGTTTTGGGAGTTGTGGTTGGTTCCTCTGTTGTGGTAGGAGGTGGGGATGATGGTGGTGTAGATGTGGTGGTTGTTGTTGGTCCTGCAGTTGTGATAGGAGTTTGGGTTGATGGTGTTGTAGTTTTGGGAGTTGTGGTTGGTTCCTCTGTTGTGGTAGGAGGTGGGGTTGATGGTGGTGTAGATGTGGTGGTTGTTGTTGGTCCTGCAGTTGTGATAGGAGTTTGGGTTGATGGTGTAGTAGTTTTGGGAGTTGTGCTTGGTTCCTCTGTTGTGGTAGGAGGTGGGGTTGATGGTGGTGTAGATGTGGTGGTTGTGGTTGGTCCTGCAGTTGTGGTAGGAGTTTGGGTTGATGGTGTCGTTGGTTTGGGGGTTGTCGTGGGTCCTGTAGTTGGGCTAGTTGGGGAAGTTGGTAAGGTTGTAGATTCTGTGGTTGTGGTTGGTCCCTCTGTTGTGGTAGGAGGTGGTGTTGATGGTGTAGTAGTTTTGGGAGTTGTGGTTGGTTCCTCTGTTGTGGTAGGAGCTGGAGTTGATGGTGGTGTAGATGTGGTGGTTGTGGTTGGTCCTGCAGTTGTGATAGGAGTTTGGGTTGATGGTGTTGTAGTTTTGGGAGTTGTGGTTGGTTCCTCTGTTGTGGTAGGAGGTGGGGTTGATGGTGGTGTAGATGTGGTGGTTGTTGTTGGTCCTGCAGTTGTGATAGGAGTTTGGGTTGATGGTGTAGTAGTTTTGGGAGTTGTGCTTGGTTCCTCTGTTGTGGTAGGAGGTGGGGTTGATGGTGGTGTAGATGTGGTGGTTGTTGTTGGTCCTGCAGTAGTGGGATGGTATGGGGTTGATGGTGGTGTAGATGTGGTGGTTGGACCCTCTGTTGTGGTAGGAGGTTGGGATGATGGTGTTGTAGTTTTGGGAGTTGTGGTTGGTTCCTCTGTTGTGGTAGAAGGTGGTGTTGATGGTGGTGTAGATATGGTGGTTGTGGTTGGTCCTGCAGTTGTGATAGGAGGTTGGGTTGATGGTGTAGTAGTTTTGGGAGTTGTGGTTGGTTCCTCTGTTGTGGTAGGAGGTGGGGTTGGTGGTGGTGTAGATGTGGTGGTTGTGGTTGGTCCTGCAGTTGTGGTAGGAGTTTGGGTTGATGGTGTCGTAGTCTTGGGTGTTGTTGTGGGTTCACATGTGTTAACCTCACAACATACTCTGATCTTATAATTGAAGCACTTAAATGGACGTGCTGTCTGGTCTTCTTTTCTACATATTAAACCATATCCCACATCACAAGTCACAACTTGGCCGGTTGAATTCACAAAGTCATTGAAGTTTATGTTAGGATTAGCTGCATTTCTACAATCAATTTCCCAGGGTTTTTCACATATTTCTTTACCACTGTTTGTGATGTTTTCATAAGTTTCCCAGTCACTCCTGTCATCTTTTGGGTTATGCACATCATACCATTCTGACCACTCACACGTTGGAATACACGGTGTAGTGCCAGATGGGGTAGGAGGTTGGGTTGATGGTGTTGTAGTTTTGGGAGTTGTGGTTGGTTCCTCTGTTGTGGTAGAAGGTGGTGTTGATGGTGGTGTAGATGTGGTGGTTGTGGTTGGTCCTGAAGTTGTAGTAGGAGTTTGGGTTGATGGTGTAGTAGTTTTGGGAGTTGTGGTTGGTTCCTCTGTTGTGGTAGGAGGTGGGGTTGATGGTGGTGTAGATGTGGTGGTTGTTGTTGGTCCTACAGTTGTGATAGGAGTTTGGGTTGATGGTGTTGTAGTTTTGGGAGTTGTGGTTGGTTCCTCTGCAGTGGTAGGAGGTGGGGTTGATGGTGGTGTAGATGTGGTGGTTGTTGTTGGTCCTGCAGTTGTGATAGGAGTTTGGGTTGATGGTGTAGTAGTTTTGGGAGTTGTGCTTGGTTCCTCTGTTGTGGTAGGAGGTTGGGTTGATGGTGTTGTAGTTTTGGGAGTTGTGGTTGGTTCCTCTGTTGTGATAGAAGGTGGTGTTGATGGTGGTGTAGATGTGGTGGTTGTGGTTGGTCCTGAAGTTGTAGTAGGAGTTTGGGTTGATGGTGTAGTAGTTTTGGGAGTTGTGGTTGGTTCCTCTGTTGTGGTAGGAGGTGGGGTTGATGGTGGTGTAGATGTGGTGGTTGTTGTTGGTCCTACAGTTGTGATAGGAGTTTGGGTTGATGGTGTTGTAGTTTTGGGAGTTGTGGTTGGTTCTTCTGCAGTGGTAGGAGGTGGGGTTGATGGTGGTGTAGATGTGGTGGTTGTTGTTGGTCCTGCAGTTGTGATAGGAGTTTGGGTTGATGGTGTAGTAGTTTTGGGAGTTGTGCTTGGTTCCTCTGTTGTGGTAGGAGGTTGGGTTGATGGTGTTGTAGTTTTGGGAGTTGTGGTTGGTTCCTCTGTTGTGGTAGAAGGTGGTGTTGATGGTGGTGTAGATGTGGTGGTTGTGGTTGGTCCTGAAGTTGTAGTAGGAGTTTGGGTTGATGGTGTAGTAGTTTTGGGAGTTGTGGTTGGTTCCTCTGTTGTGGTAGGAGGTGGGGTTGATGGTGGTGTAGATGTGGTGGTTGTTGTTGGTCCTGCAGTTGTGATAGGAGTTTGGGTTGATGGTGTTGTAGTTTTGGGAGTTGTGGTTGGTTCCTCTGTTGTGGTAGGAGGTGGGGTTGATGGTGGTGTAGATGTGGTGGTTGTGGTAGGTCCTGCAGTTGTGATAGGAGGTTGGGTTGATGGTGTTGTAGTTTTGGGAGTTGTGGTTGGTTCCTCTGTTGTGGTAGAAGGTGGTGTTGATGGTGGTGTAGATGTGGTGGTTGTGGTTGGTCCTGAAGTTGTGGTAGGAGGTTGGGATGATGGTGTTGTAATTTTGGGAGTTGTGGTTGGTTCCTCTGTTGTGGTAGAAGGTGGTGTTGATGGTGGTGTAGATGTGGTGGTTGTGGTTGGTCCTGCAGTTGTGATAGGAGTTTGGGTTGATGGTGTAGTAGTTTTGGGAGTTGTGGTTGGTTCCTCTGTTGTGGTAGGAGTTGGGGTTGATGGTGGTGTAGATTTGGTGGTTGTGGTTGGTCCTGCAGTTGTGATAGGAGTTTGGGTTGATGGTGTAGTAGTTTTGGGAGTTATGGTTGGTTCCTCTGTTGTGGTAGGAAGTGGGGTTGATGGTGGTGTAGAAGTTGTCCCACTCACAAGGGGGACAGTTGGCACAGGCTTCGTAGTGCCAGAAACTACTGATACAGTGGTTGTGGTTGGTCCCTCTGTTGTGGTAGGAGTTGGGGTTGGTGGTGGTGTAGATGTAGTGGTTGTGGTTGGTCCCTCTGTTGTGGTAGGGGGTGGGGTTGACGGTGGTGTAGATGTGGTGGTTGTTGGGGGTTCACATGTATTTACCTCACAACATACTCTGATCTTATAATTTAAGCACTTAAATGGACGCACTGTCTGGTCTTCTTTTCTACATATTAAACCATATCCCACATCACAAGTCACAACTTGGCCAGTTGAACTCACAAAGTCATTGAAGTTTAGGTTAGGATTATCTGAATTTCTACAATCAATTTCCCAGGGTTTTTCACATATTTCTTTACCACTGTTTGTGATGTTTTCATAAGTTTCCCAGTCACTCTTATCATCTTTTGGGTTATGCACATCATACCATTCTGACCACTCACATGTTGGAATACACGGTGTAGTGCCAGATGGGGTAGGAGGTTGGGTTGATGGTGTAGTAGTTTTGGGAGTTGTGGTTGGTTCCTCTGTTGTGGTAGGAGGTGGGGTTGATGGTGGTGTAGATGTGGTGGTTGTTGTTGGTCCTGCAGTTGTGATAGGAGTTTGGGTTGATGGTGTAGTAGTTCTGGGAGTTGTGCTTGGTTCCTCTGTTGTGGTAGGAGGTGGTGTTGATGGTGGTGTAGATGTGGTGGTTGTTGTTGGTCCTGCAGTTGTGATAGGAGTTTGGGTTGATGGTGTAGTAGTTTTGGGAGTTGTGGTTGGTTCCTCTGTTGTGGTAGGAGGTGGGGTTGATGGTGGTGTAGATGTGGTGGTTGTTGTTGGTCCTGCAGTTGTGATAGGAGTTTGGGTTGATGGTGTAGTAGTTCTGGGAGTTGTGCTTGGTTCCTCTGTTGTGGTAGGGTGTGGGGTTGATGGTGGTGTAGATGTGGTGGTTGTGGTTGGACCCTCTGTTGTGGTAGGAGTTTGGGTTGATGGTGTAGTAGTTTTGGGAGTTGTGGTTGGTTCCTCTGTTGTGGTAGGAGGTGGGGTTGATGGTGGTGTAGATGTGGTGGTTGTTGTTGGTCCTGCAGTTGTGATAGGAGTTTGGGTTGATGGTGTAGTAGTTTTGGGAGTTGTGGTTGGTTCCTCTGTTGTGGTAGGAGGTGGGGTTGATGGTGGTGTAGATGTGGTGGTTGTTGTTGGTCCTGCAGTTGTGATAGGAGTTTGGGTTGATGGTGTAGTAGTTTTGGGAGTTGTGGTTGGTTCCTCTGTTGTGGTAGGAGGTGGGGTTGATGGTGGTGTAGATGTGGTGGTTGTGGTTGGTCCTGCAGTTGTGGTAGGAGTTTGGGTTGATGGTGTCGTTGGTTTGGGGGTTGTCGTGGGTCCTGTAGTTGGGCTAGTTGGGGAAGTTGGTAAGGTTGTAGATTCTGTGGTTGTGGTTGGTCCCTCCGTTGTGGTAGGAGGTGGTGTTGATGGTGTTGTAGTTTTGGGAGTTGTGGTTGGTTCCTCTGTTGTGGTAGGAGGTGGGGTTGATGGTGGTGTAGATGTGGTGGTTGTTGTTGGTCCTGCAGTTGTGATAGGAGTTTGGGTTGATGGTGTAGTAGTTTTGGGAGTTGTGGTTGGTCCCTCTGTTGTGGTAGGAGAATGGGTTGATGTACTTTGGGGGGTTGTTGTGGGTCCTGTAGTTGGGCTAGTTGGGAAAGTTGCTGAGGTTGTAGATTCTGTGCTTGTGGTTGGTCCCTCTGTTGTGGTAGGAGGTGGGGTTGATGGTGTAAATGTTGTGGTTGGTCCTGCAGTTGTGGATTCTGAGGTTGTAGTTGTTTGTTGAGTGGTAGTGGGTGTTGTTGATGGGGTTGAAGGCGATGTTGGTCCACATGTGTTAACCTCACAACATACTCTGATCTTATAATTGAAGCACTTAAATGGACGCACTATTTGGTCTTCTTTTCTACATATTAAACCATATCCCACATCACAAGTCACAACTTGGCCGGTTGAACTCACAAAGTCATTGAAGTTTATGTTAGGATTATCTGCATTTCTACAATCAATTTCCCAGGGTTTTTCACATATTTCTTTACCACTGTTTGTGATGTTTTCATAAGTTTCCCAGTCACTCTTGTCATCTTTTGGGTTATGCACATCATACCATTCTGACCACTCACACGTTGGAATACATGGTGTAGTGCCAGATGGGGTAGAGAATGGTGTTGTTGTAGATGACGTGGTTGTGGTTGGTCCCTCTGTTGTGGTAGGAGGTGGCATTGATGGCGTTATTTTTGGGGTTGTGGTTGGTCCTTGAGTGGAAATAGTTGTTGTTGGCGTTGGTGGGACAGTTGGAGTTGTGCAGGTTTCATTGTGAACTATCAGCGTTGAATTGATGCAGATTCCATAGTAGCATGTTCCCAAGTTATCAGTCACGTTAAAAACAACGTCAGTTTCATTATATCTTGTCCCATTGTAAAAGCAACCCTCACATTCTTCCACACATATCTGCTTGTGCTCATCAAATATGGGCTTATCTTCTGGGCATACTGGGTAGCAGCCTGTAAAAATCACATCACAATGAATCACATTTTCTGTTTTTTTTTTATACTGTTTGAGATCTGGGATACGAATGTTAGTCAAGTGATCTTTGAACTCTTTTCTTACTGACACATCAATATAATTTTAGACATGTGAGTTGCTCTCTTACCTTCTAGTTCTGGTATAGGGTTGGTGCATGTTCCATTTGGATTCAAACAGGTCTTGTAACAAGGTGGGTGACATGGTCTGTAGTGCCACGTGCAATCAGATTGGCTATTGTAATAGTCACAGAAAACAGCTAGGAAGAAAAGATACAATCTACATTACATTTGAAGAATTTAAAACACTGACTTAAATAATCAATATCAATATATTATTCTGTGTATTAAGTGTAGCCACAACAGTCAAACTTAAATTCCATCAAATACAGCACACATCTTTTCTCATCTCTAAATATAAATACCATGTCATAAGAACTTTGAGTCTAACAACATTTTATGGTCGTGAATACTTCACTCCGACCCCTGTCTATAAGTACTAACTGCTCTCATGAAGATAAGTATCTTCTTCCCCTCTCAGATGTTGATCCTGATGCTAACTGCAATGCTTTTAAACAAGGCCCTTTACCCTGTTCTTATTTTTCTGAGGACTCCTTAAAGTCTCTCAGTGTGGATACAAATATTGCTAATGACAATTGTTTTTCCTTGTTTCACCTTAATATTCGTAGTTTACCTAAACAGTTTGACAATTTTATTGATTATCTTGGTATGCTTCCAGTTAATTTTTCAGTTATAGGCTTGACCGAAACATGGCTGAATAGCCAAAAAGTTTCTATGTTTCCCATGCCATGAGTAATTATAATCACTATCCCTGTTCCAGACCTGTGCGTTGTGGAGGTGTGTCTCTCTTTGTGAAGGAGAACATCAAATCCTCCCTTCGAAATGATCTTGTTATGATGATGGGAGATGAAGCAGAGGCTGTTTTTCTAGAGCTTGTTGAGCCTTCTTCTAACAAGGTCTTTATTATTGGCTGCATTTATAGACCACCTAATTCCAATATCAATCGTTTTATTTACAGCTTTTATTCTACCCTCAATAAGATCACCACTGAAAAAAAACATGCTATATTATGGGTGACTTTAATATTAATCTCCTAAATAATCAGTTATCTCAATTTATTAACCATCTCAATGCTGCATCTTTCTTCTCCCTCATGACAAAGGCTACTAGAATCACTGCCTCAAATGAAACACTGACAATATATTTACTAATTCCTATTGTGCTGCGGGGATACCTGGCATTTTGTTCTGTGACTTATCTGACCACCTTCCTGTGTTTTATCTGGAGCCCATAAATGGGAAATCAAATTCATCTACTAGACCTGGTGACATTTTCCTTCGTAAATTTAATAATAGTAATATGAGTAGGTTCATTGATGAATTATTCATTGTTAGTTGGTCTGCAGTTGTATTTAAAAATGAAACTGAAATGGCTTATGATATCTTTTAAGATCTTTGATGATGCTTTTCCACTTCAAAGAACTAAAAATAAATTAACTAATCCAAGTAAATCCTGTGGGCTGAAACGGTCTATTGCCAAGAAGCATACGTAAACTCTACCATGACTATCTCACCAATCCCACGCCATTATTTCTGAATCGGTATACAATTTACAGAAATAAATTGAATCACCTGCTGAGAATATCAAAAGTTTTATGAATTTAAATTTACTGAATCTCAGAATAATATGAAAAACACATGGAGGACTATCAATGAATTTATTCATAAAAAAAACTGATAGGATTGTACAAAGGGAGTTCAAAGGAGTTAATAAAGCTCTCTCAGATTCCCTTGAAATAACTAATGAATTCAGTAATTTCTGTCTCTATTGGTCCTTCACTCGCAGACAAGATACCACAGACCCCGCTATCCACTTCAGGGATTAAGTGCCCCTCTTCTTCTTTTGCATTTTGCCCCATCACTGAGATTGAGCTCATTGACGTTGTAAACAAAATGAAACTATCTGCACCAGGTCATGATGAATTGAAATCCTCAATACTCAAAACAAGCCTTCCATATATCATCAAACCTCTCCTTCATGTTTTTAATCTCTTCCTTGAAACCGGTATATTTCCTGCTCTGTTTAAATGGGCTAAAGTCATTCCTCTCTTCAAAACTGACGATCCCTCATTATTCTCTAATTATAGACCGATATCCATCCTACCATGTTTCTCCAAAGTATAAGAAAAACTAGTTTATAATCGTTTGTCTAAATACCTTAATGACAATAACATTTTATACGACCATCAGTACGGGTTCAGAGAGAATCATTCCACCTCTATGGCCCTCACCTGAGTTGTAGATAACATTACCAAGGCCGATAATAAAGAACTAACAGCGGTGTTTAGCTCAGTTGGTAGAGCACCCGCCCCATGTGTTGAGGCTATAGTCTTCACTGCAAGCGACCCCGGTTCAAATCATTACCAATTCACTTTAGAATGCATAATCTGCGTATTTTCTTTACATCACCACACAATATTGCTTTTCTCTCTCTCTCTCTCTCTCTCTCTCTCTCTCTCTCTCTCTCTCTCTCTCTCTCTCTCTCTCTCTCTCTCTCTCTCTCTCTCTCTCTCTCTCTCTCTCTCTCTCCTTTCTAATTGTTTTATGTTGTTCTTCACATTACTGTAAATTAAATTTATGTTGAATGTTTAACTTTAGGAGGACCACTTGACAAGCCCTTAGGGTTTTTTTGGTTTCTCCTGCACATTTGCTTTATCTACTGTATACTTTGTATGTTTTTTGTTGTTGTTCTTCTTCTTTTTAATGCGCTGTTTTATATATCTTTCATGTGCTAATAAAAATACAATACAATACAACAGTCTTTGGCCAGATAAGGCCGAAATCAACATTTTTATGATCAAGTGTAAAGTTGTGATTACTTACGACAGATTTCTGGACTTCTCCATGCAACACAGACACCAGCCTCACTACAAGCTTGAGCATAAGCTGCAACTGCTGTGCAGAAACACTCACAGTCTCCTCCAGTGTCACAAGCACATGAGTCTTTCACACAGTTTTCTTGAAATGGAAGGGGATCTACCTGTTCAGTCATTCAACATAATGACTGGTGTTTAGAAACCTGTTCCCAAACATGTAACAGCTATAACAAATTAAAAAATATATAGATTAATAATTAATTAAATAATTAAAAACAAATCTGTTATTACCTTATTGTGACAGTCTTTGAATGTCTCTGAAGTTATAATGCTACACATCATTTTTGCCCAGTAATGTCGACTTGGTTTCGCTACACAAGGATCAACGTTCGTGTCCGCATCTGGGCAGGTGCTTGTTACTTTCCAGCTGTTTGCAAATTCGATAGGATTGCTCACAACGAGCTGGCCCTGGGTGGTGAAGTCATTCTGGCCATTGCCATCAAAATCCCCACAAAGGCCGCATACCTCTCCCTGTACAAATGAAAGGAGTTAGTGGGTTTTTTTTTTTTTACATTGGGACAGTATTACATTGAACAGGCATTTTACATGATGTGTCTTTGCATACCATAATACTCACTCTATTTACATTATAAATGATCACTAGGAATTGTTCAACACTATCACTGCTGTCCCAAAGCTTCATAAGTGATGCATGAAAATTACTTGTGAAAACTATTACAGCAAGAAATGTCAGTCATCATCTCAAAAGCAATTACTGTGACTCACGCTGTGCACTGGTTCCAGGAGGATGCGAACTGTCGTTCTACGATCCCACATCACTGCCACACCAATGGCAGATTCTATCACCAGATACAAGCCAATCGTCCGTATTTTGTATGGAATCTGAGTGCCATGTCCCAGGTCCTCCTCTTCATATTTACCCTTTGATAATTTGACTTCATTTCGCTGCAATGTTAAGGAGATTACAGTAACCTGCATTGTTAAATAATTTTGGCCAGAGAAGATATCAGGTTTTGTCATGAAATCTTACCCCAAGTTGGATTCTGACAGTTTTGGAGCATGTGGTGCCTGTTGATCCACATGGCACGTTTTCTGTGATAACTCTGAAGGTGTCCTGTGCTGTTTTATTGCCACATTTGTTCTTCGAAGAGAGAGAGAGTCATTAAACCATTGCTTATTTGCTTCGTAGTACACAGGAAATCACTGATCAAATCAAAATTATACTTAGGCTTGATTTTTGCCAGTCTACATAAAGAAAAACTGATTCATATTCCCTATTATCATAAGCAATCATGTCAAACTGAATAGTTGCAAAAATAGTATAATTTAAGAAAGTTTGATTGTTGTTCAGAATCACATATTGAAGAAGCCAGACAAACACATTATGTTGAGCATGGGCCCAAAATCTCTATTTTCTACAGTGTGCAAAATCAACTGCGTAAGTAACAATATTTACTAGTATCACTACAAGTGTCTATGGCATATGCAATACCTTCTGCTAACAACACAACACCACTCTGCAGGGAGATTTTATCTGTGGGATGATGTGTACATGTATGTTTTGTTTACCTGGACAGCAATGTAACCACAACTTCCTTGAAAAGCATATGTTCGCTGATCAAATGTACTGTAGTGACCACTGCCATAAATAATGCAAGTCCCTGGACATTTTTCCTCTGTGCATGCCCACTTTCCGCTCTTGCAGGTACTAGATGCATCAGAAATGGTAAAATGTAATGCTTTACATACAGCATTAAAAAAACAAGATAACATTTGTTTACCATATTATATTATACTTCTAGTAAAAAAGGTCATACCAGTTGTTGCACTGGTTACGGATTTCTTTTCCCGGGGCATACAGGTGGCCATTATGCTGACATGGACAGTCATTTTCTTTCACACAGGAACCTTTGCCATCATCAAGTAGGCCAGCAGGACACAGACAGCCAGATTCACACTCTGTGGAGTCCTGGATAGATCAAAAGATCACAAGGATTAGAAAAGAGCAAACACAATGACATTCTTACAAACATAATGAAAAGAAACTGTCTGAAAACTATGATAGACACTTGCCATTACCAATACTACTGCAACTTCAGTGTAACATACTGTCCACAATTACATTCAGAAAATGAATATTAGATCTTTAAAGCAGAAGTGAGTGATATATTTGTGTTAATATAAGTCTTAAATAGTTATATCTTCCGACAGCAATCACTTACATAGAGTGTTTGGACTGAAACACGGGTCTCTCAGTCCCTCTGCTCTGCTCTGAGCCGAAGAGAAAACATTTATCGTATCCTACAGTTTTTATCCAATGAGGAGAGAGAACGGCATGCAGGGCTGTGTGTGCAGCCAAGGAACGCCGTGAATGTGGTGACGTAGCGACGAGGACTGTTATGGTGCGTTCAAGGAAACTCGTATTTTTCCGACCGTGAAGTGGTACCAGTTCGATCTGGTACGAGTTCACCGGTCGGAAGTTACGAGTGGCCGTTATAGTGACTTTCACCGGTAAAACAGGTCGGAAAAACACGAGTGGGTTGCCTGGAACGCTACAAAGTCGTAAGTTGTGACTTGAAGCTGTAATTTACGATTTCAAAAGCCTGCCTGGAACGCAGCATTAGCGAAAACGACCGGATCACTCACTTCTGCTTTAATATGAGACAGGGATGCAAACTTAAACACAGCTAAATCAGCTCACACATTCATCTTGGTCCAGATTTAAACAAGTCCGTGCACACTGCACTCCAAGGTCTACTGGGCCCGCAGTGGAGCAATTGAAGAACACCTTTGGAGATGGGCATGCTTTAAACCAAAAGAGACAGTGATTTAATATACACATCAACTAAATGCTTCAGTTGCGTAAAAGAAATAATTAGATAAATAGAACAAAACATACTTGATGAACGGGTTCTCCATGAACGACAATGAAGCACTCCACTAGTACAAACACTAGAAGAAGATATAAGATGCAACACAAAAGATACTTAAGCACCAGACATTTAGTTTCTTAAACTCTTTGTTGCAAACTTTACAGTTGCACTAAATCTGCTCAAATCTGGAGTGACTGATTTCACCTAATTGAAAACATCTAACTCACCAGTGCTCGTCTTTGATGCTGATGGACTTTCCTGGCTTGATGTACTTTTCGTTATGGTAGCATGGACACTTTGCCATGGGGACACACATGCCTTTGTCATTGAGGTAGAGACCCTCAGAGCAGGAGCAGCCGTCCACAGGCAGGAAATCAGTAGTACAGCTCAGCTGCTTAGAGCTGAGTGATCTGCAGGTCAACTGGCATCTCTGATGCTTGTAAGAGAAGGTCTGAGATGCTGGGCACCTTGTTGAGTATTTATCTGTTTTGTGGATAATGTGAGGATGGTCACTTAATAGTTTATGGCCCACTTATTAAAGCAATAACATTGGTTAAATAGTCACGTCATTTTACCAGAAGAGAATGAAATAAAAAATCTTACCGCACACTTTCTCTCTCCAGTTTGTCAAGAACACTCCTTTTGATGCACAAGCCCGTGCATAGGAGGACAGGACAGCACACAGACAGGCCTCACTCTTCTCACAGTTACAGCTGGCATACGTACATCGCTGCAGAACCACAGAACTGTTTTAAACAACTACAGTCTCATCAACATTTAATTTAATCACAGACACATGGAGTGATTTTGCTGTACCTTGAAGTACATCTCAGGATCCACTTGTGAGTGACATTGTGCAAAGGTAGAATTTGGCTTTAGTAGCAAGGTGCACCAGTGTTTGGCGTACTGCTCTGTAAAGGAAGAAACAGTCAACCTCTTATTTTTCATGTCCTTGGTTGTGTTAGATTGTGTGCAATTGTTTTCAGTTTAACATATTTGAAGACTATAAAAATGTGTTAAAAGCAGGGAACCAGTCTACAAAAACTTGTTTGACTAGTGGAACAAAAGCAGTCACTGCTATTTTACCATTGTCCACACTGAGGGAACAGGGGTCTTCAAGTCTTTCTCCTCTGTCTTCACACATGACTTTAGATTTCCATGAATTCGCAAAAGTTGCTGCTGTTCCCTCCACGATCCCCTGAGGTGTTTTCATGTCATCATGCAGGACCATGTTGTAATTCCCGCATAAACCTGAAGAAACCAAATATTTTAGACATTTATACCATAAATAGGAAAAGGTCAAGTGCAATAAATTTGCCAAATGCATATAACTCTGATGATTCTTAAGGGATTCATCAATTCATTTTATTTCCTTTTTTTCATTTTTAAGGTAAATTGAGATTATTTCATATATTTTCTGTATATTGTTTCATAGAGAAATTGTGTTAAAAAAAACAAGCTCTGAGTGTTTCATGTGTTAACTGTGTAAGTATTTTTATTTTATTTTATTGTGGCTTTTCTCTGTCTGTTTTCACTCATTTTTTGTATCGTAGCAAAATTAACTTCCAAATACAAATTCATAATTAAAAATTGCTGTTTTCTGCCTCACTACTCATTTAGTACAATAATATAAGGGTATTATATATACTGACATATTTTTGATTATGACAATACTACATGTTACCACACATGTAAAACTCACCACGTGTCTTTGCCTTGTAGCTCTGGTCCAGCCTGACATAAACTTGCATAAGAGGCACCTGCTGGACCTGAATTTGCAACCCGAAAGTGGTCTGGAGCAGTATGTGAAAGGATGAAGCGTGGAATATGTTGATGTCACCTTTAAATCAAGAAACGATTTTGTATGAAACATTGCAACAAGAAACAGTAAGATCATTTGCCACTGTCATCACAAAAGAGACAGAAGACAATAAAATGTGTCTTATTGTCTGACTCACCTGAGTGGTAGGGCAAAGTGATGGTCTGCGTATTCTGCTTTACTGTGCCATCTGAACCGAATGTTAATACCTAAATAGAAACAGAACAGATCATTTGAGGGTTACAGATGTCATTGTGAAATAATAAATGGCCACAGTTGTTTTAACTTGCAGTCTTGAACTCACATTGTTTTTGTCATTGTTTATCAGGATTTTGAGGGTTTTCAGACAAGTGTCAAACTCTTGGTTTGCACATGGCACCAGCTGGGCCAAGACTGTAAACTTTGGACTTGCAGCATCCTGTGAAAAACAGAAGTATAAGTGCAATCAAAAGAACAACTTGTATCTATTTTTTTTTATATTAACTGATTTTATTTTCCCTGTGATTGAATTGTGCAAAACAATAACCCACTCACCTTGCTTTCCACCTTGGCGAGAGTGTAGTAACAGTCTCCATGGAAGGTGTAGGTTTTCCCATCAAAAGTAGTTACATGTGAGCCCTCTTCGACTGCACATGTAGCAGGTGTTTTCAAGTTCTTACAATCCCATTTCCCCTTCAAACATGTGCTGAAACAGGCCAAATCATTTCAGATTAACAAATTAAAGGAAAGCACCTAAAAATAATATATTTGCTTTATAGCATGAAACATTTGACTTACCATTCCATTTGGTCCTGTCGGTAAACCTCGCCAGAGTTATAGATTTTGTCTTTGAAGCATTGACATTCAGACTGAGGGATGCACCCTCTCTTGGAAATGTCGTCCAACACGGTACCTGTAGGAGACAGTTACATGAAGGGTTAACAGAAAACTCTTAACAATGCATTATGTAGAAAGAAACGTGGTTTCAAATGGGAAGATCACTCACCAGGTGGACAGAAGCAGCCATCCATTTTGTGGAGCTCACACAGTGAACTTGTGTCCTGATGTGTGCAAGTATCAATGCAAGGGGAACCGCTCTCTTCAAAAACCATGTTGTATGGGCACTGTTTAGCTGTGAAGATAAGGTACAGGTGAAAATGACTTGGCAGGATGTGACTCATTTGATTTTCTTTCCATAGGTGTAACAACAGTAGATTATTTTGTTTACTTATTTAACTTCCTTGTATCCAGATTTATTTAAAAAAAGATTAATGTCATAGGACTTATTCATACAGACATATCTGGCCTTTCCCTATGCTGTTAGTCATTAAAGGTGTCAAAGGAAAGATAAAGTCTATTAATAACACAATAACTGTTATTCAGTAAAATGAGTTGTGTTTTAGTGGGCCTGGTTCCAGTATTTCTAATACTCCCATCATCTACACCTGTATAAAATTTAAAGGTGATGATTAAATAAAAAAAGATCATGAAACGTTACCACAGAACTGTGGTGTCCTCCAGTTGGGGGGCTGTCCTCCTGCATGTGAACACTGGCGAGAGAACTCAGACAGTGTGCTGCAGACACAGAAGTCATTTGAAGTGCTGTTGCAGCCACACATGTCCTGCACACATGTCTGGATGTAGAGTTCAGGCTTGATCAGTTTGGCGCAGGAGCTCCAGGACTGTGAGAGCAACATCTCCTCACACTTTGTTTGCTATATGGGGAAAAGAGTTGGGTTTAAAGTTTAAAATGCAAGACATTTCTATGTATCACTTATTTCTTTTAGTTGGATTATAATAAACCTACAAACTCCTTGCATGAGTCCTGCACACTCCTAGCCTCACGAGAGTCCTCTTCTTCTTCATAGGGGTCCTCACAGTCATCATTAGGACGGTGAACTTTGTGTTTAGAGCCAAACTCAGTTGGGCTTATTTGGCGACCTGCGTGTAATAATATTCATAGTATCACATACAAAAGATACAGTGCATTACTGATGAAATGAGTGTATACATGAAGTGAATAATCAAATGTACCATTGTGAATGAACTCATTGAGGACTGGAACACCATTAAAGTCTCCACAAAGCCCACAAGTTCGATTGGCATAGTCTTGATCCAGTTCGACCTACAACAACACAGCAAAGAGCTCTAACAGTCTTTCAAACTTAACTTCATAACACTAAAAAATATTGAAACACAGGCAAGGCACTGTTGAATTGTAATTATATTATCACCCCATAAATGAACAAGAGAATAGTGTGATTTAATTTATACTCTCATAGTTTGTTAGCAAATCATAGCAAATGCACCGTTTGAATAAATGGTTAAAGAAAAGTAACTGATGGATTGTGTTTGGAATTAATATATTCCCTGAAGACTTTGGAAATATACGTATCTGTGTCCCTGGGGATCAGAAGACCGACTTGGTCCAATCATCATAAATGTGTGTTAACCATACAAGATGCCTAAAGGAGAGCTGTGTGGACAGATTTCTGCCAGGTGTCCAACACCATTAAAGCTCTAATAGTCAATAATCAGTTTTTAGTAGACCTAGAGTTTAAAGATAAAATCCTTCATTTAAGTTTTTACCATGAGTGCATCAGCGAGGTTCCACATGACAGTGAGGCCAACTTTGGACTGGAGCTTGATGTAAATAGCATTTTTTTCAACTTGTACGCCTGCGTTGTGGTATGGCAGTTTGACCCTGCAAAACAAGGAAGGAGTGTTTGTTTCTTTATCACTGCCAAGCACACATCAGAAGAGAGAATCAAAGCTAATCAAACAGGCCATTTACTTACGGCTCTCCATTCACACGGACAAAATCCTTGTTGAGCTGGAATGAGTAGTCGTTGATGGTGACCAGCACATCACTGACTGTAGGGTTTCCATCTTTCTCTTTCCTCTTCAAGTGCACAGAAAACTCCCGGTAGGTTTCATGGCAGTCAGAGGCCAGGTTGTATTCACATGTACCAGGGAACTGGTACACATCGCCATCGAAGGTCTTGAAGTGCCCTCTGCCCCATGTGCTGCAGATGCTGCTAACATGGTTGCGAACTGAAAAAGATATAAAAGTATAATTATCAAAAATATATATGTATAAGTTGAGCACAAACAATCCATTCATAGTCCTGAAGGCATCTTACCCATTCTGGCTTGAACATCAGTAGCAATGTCAACAGACAATGCAAGGAAACACAGCCACACACATCTCCACCCCATCATTGCCAATGTGGGCTTGCTGTCACCAAAGGAGGTAATGGTCACACGGGCCTGAGTGGCCCATTTATATTCAGATTGCACAACTTTTGCTACCACCCATTTTACTCATACCTCTATTACTAAGACAAATATGTGCTGAAAGTATGCCCAACGCCTTCAACAGATGCCAGATTATATTTACATCCCCCCTTATCATTAAACAAATATGCTTGTACTCCAACCCTGAACCTCCACCATGAGCAGCAATAAAAAGGGTTTCCTGAAAGTGTACCCCTCTGTTCAAGAGGTGTTCTTTGTCAATATATCTGGATAACATTTTCAACATTTTCCGTATTTTCAGTTATAGTGTGACACATTTCACTCTAATGTAACTTTTGGAGTAAGTAAAACAAAAGTTATTAATGATGAATAATTATTAAGTTAAACATTATTATCCATGATGTCCTCATACAAAAATTGTGGTTAGTTGTTATACTATTTATTTTGTATCATTTAGATATGACGGAATCCTGCACAAGAAAATGGCATAAAAGCACATATTTCAATGTTAATGGTAAAACATTATTGATAATTTAAAACAAACCAAATAAGATGAATATGTAATAACTGATATTTTAATGACCATATATGGCACAAGGATCACACTGACAAAACAAAGTTTGGTGAGTGACGATGACCTCAATGAACTTAGGGCAGAGTCATTAAGAGTCATCTAATGACGCCTTACAGCCTACGCAACCTGCGTCACCCTATCTACCATCTGCTTTACATTTGATAGGCAGGTGGATCATTATCAACCTCAAACAATCTACAATGGTAGATGCATTTTTTTATTTAAATACCATGAAGGAACCAGTGATTTGACTATATGTCTTTCTTTCTTTCTTTTGGTTGGATATCTGGATAGCCTATATTTATATTTACCAATTGGGTGCAATTTTACAAATTATTAAGCAGCCCTGTAATTCTGAACCTCAAATACAACCTCGTGAATTTAACATGAGGGTAGTGTTGTGTTATTTTTGGATTGTCACATAGATTTTTTTGAGAACAATCTATACTTTTCACAGTATCTGATTATCTAATAAACACTGAAGCTGGTGTTACCTAAATCTATGACCTTTCATATGGTGTCATGCGACAAGGCCAATGGGAAGAAAAAGACTGACATAAATCAAGGCCGTAACCATGGAGTCAACATTGGGGGGGACCAAATCTCTCTCTTTCTATATACTGTATGTAAATCCACTAACACATGGGATACTTTTTTGTTTTTATTTTTTAATCAGCTAGATATACTGTATATTGCGAGGGGGGGGGGGGGGGGGGGAGTAATAATTATATGGTAATTATGGCCTTGACATAAATACTTCCAGGTCAAGTAATATGGCTTGACACTAGAAAACACCAATTTGCGTACATATCCTCAGATTCTGTCCGTTATGTTGTTCGTATTTGTTGCTAACCTGTGAGTAATAGGCCTACGTGACATTGAGATTTGAGGTGACACAACACATGTTTCTGTCACACACTATGTAAAAATGGTGGCAATGAATCAGCAAAAGGCAAGACAGTTGACGACTCAAGTTTACCTACACCTTGGCCAAATACATTTGCACAGCTGCTTATGATTCTTGTAAACATTACACTACATGGTACAAGTGGCCCAATTCTGATTTTTTCGTCTGAAGTGGCACAGATCGTATCGGTTTTGCCTGAAGAAGGTCTGTTGACCGAAACATTGTAAATATATAACCTATTGTTTGAGCAAGTTACACAGTGAGCGGGACTCCTCTTCTTTTCACGCACAGATCAGATTTGTAACATGAACTAATAGGCTAAACGGGACAAATAGCCTACATATGGAATCAGATATTGTCAGATCAGAGTCAGGCCCCTGTCATAGCCTATGTGGAAATAAATCAGATACAAATAGGATATCTGCCAATACGTCTGCAGTCTAAACAGACAGATCGATTTTTCCTGGCAATGCGTGTCGTGTACATCATCGATGATAGGTAGGCCTAATATTAGGCTAATTCCCGTGCCTACATGTTTCGCTGAACCTCTGTAGCCTGTGATCGACACGTGGGGCTGACCTAGGCTACCATGGCCAGATGTGGCCAGCTGCCACAGGAATTACAGTGTTTAATTTATGTGGTGTATGTGCGTTTGTTAGTTTTTTTCTTCGCTAGTTCTTGTTTTCATATAAAATGTATTATTTGTGGACCAAGGACAAGAGAGGGAGTGTGAAAAAGAGAGCGTGTGAGAGAAACACCGGATTTCATGTTTGCCTAGGGCTTATATTTGTCTCATTAATAGCCTACCTGTAATTGCACAGAGGGTGATCTACAAATATTCCTTGCCTTGCACATGTGTTTTGCTATCCACAAATACAAATTTCTAATTTGTAACTTATATTTTGGTTTTTAAAAATACATGTGTATTTGCAATTGAGCTCAACACTAATTGAGTTATGGTCAAGAAGCTATAAAGCCGCAAGCAGCAAAAACAGGGGCCAAATAACTAACACATTCGTGTCCATTCAGTAAGTTAATGCACACAATTTGATGTCACTTGCCACACTTACCTGGGTCACTGGTTGCCACAAAAATAATTATATTGACCTTAAGAATTGATTGCACAGTCTTGTCTCCAGTTGCTTCCTAAATCCTAAATCCGAACAAGCCTTACATAATGACTTTCCCCCAGTTTGCAGAGAACATCAGAAGAAAGTCAGAATACATTAAAGTTGTTTCAACGACTGTGTGTGATGTTGTGTTAAATATGCTGTTATGTTCAACAACATATGAGCGGGACTAAGAACTTAGTTATTTGGCTTATATTTGGCTTATATATTTAGTTATTTTTTGCTGCTTGCAGCTTTATGGCTTCTTGACCATAATTCAATTAGTGTTGAGCTCATTTGCATATTCAAATTCATTTTCCAAGAAACTTGAAATACAAAAAATGTTATATTTTTTAATGTATACTTTCATTGTGTGAAGTTTCATTGTGGTAGGAGTAAAGGAAAAAACAAGCATATTTGGGTGTATTTTGGGCATATTCCATTACTGTATTGCTCATTTGCATATTCAAATTCATTTTAAAAGAAACTTTTAATACAAAAAATTTCACTTTTCATGTAGCCTATGCTGTCATTGTCCTTTGTTTATTTATGTATTTATTCACCATGGCTAGGTGCAACTGCAAACTGAATTGCCCATTGGGATCAATACAGTTTTCTCTCTCTCTCTCTCTCTCTGTCATTGTGTAAAGTTTCATTGTGGTAGGAGTAAAGGGAAAAAAATAAGCCTATTCGGGTTGGGCATATTCCATTAGTGTATGGCTCATTTGCATAATTCAAATTAATTTTCAAAGAAACTTGTAATACAAAAAATGTTACATTTCATGAATACTTTCATTGTGTAAAGTTTAATTGTGATAGCAGTAAAGGAAAAATAAAAATAGCCCCATTGGGGTGTATTGTTTTCTGGCCTTTCTGGCACCATAGACTTTATAGTAAATCAATCTTGGATTGATGAGAATTAAGTATATTTCCCCAACTAGGATTTCTTAGGACTTTTAGTATGTTGCTCTGAACGCACAAGGACAGGTACACATCCTGTTAACTCACATCATGTCAATTATTCTATCACAAGATTAAATGTCCTAGATGGTTTCAAAGCTAAAAAAAATAGTGAAAGGAGAAAAAAGCAGTCGCTCGACTCGTAGCCTCAATGTAGAAAAATATAAATGTATTAAAATTCAAACGGGACCGACGTTTCGACCTAACCTGGTCTTCTTTCTCCTTCCACTGTTTTTGGTCTGGCTGTCAGCTCATCTTTAATTCTGGTGTGCGCTCCTACCACGTTTTTTCCAAAGCTGAAAAAATAACCATATTCTGACTCAAAAGTATTGTTCAATAACATGAAAAGTGTGGAGTGGTTAAAAAAGACTTAAGATGTATGTAAATGTCCAACTGCAACTGTTCATGTAAACTTGGATATTACCGACCACACCAAAATGTTTAATGAGAAGTCCACTGTGTGTTTTAGGCCTCAAGAAAGTATACTAGGCCTTACGTACTTGGATAACTTTGCATACCATTGTTTAAAATGGAGATAATAGACTCAGATTTATTGTAATTTCAACTACATGCCTAGTAGGTAGTGAAACGAAAGGTCGTTTCGTGCAGACTAAAGGTGGATTTAAAGGGATAGTTCAACATTTTGGCAAAATGGCCCATTGCCATAATAGCTATAGTCATAGTAGTAGGTTTGTTACCTTTTTTTGTCGGTGCAAGCTATTTTTAGAACGGAGGAGCGGAGCGTCTGGCTGCTCAGAGCTACGCTACGGAGGCTAATGGGATTTCTTGGTTTCCCTCATCAAACTCATCAAATACAAAATCCCAAAACTCCAAAACGCTTTCGTGGACAAGTTGTGACCTGCACAACCACCACGCTATGAGATAATAATGGAACGTTACGAAACGGAGCCGTTTTCGAGGTAAATACAGGGTAAATACAGAGACTGCTTGCTGAAAAACTGTCCCTGAACGCAACGCGCATCAGCGGTTTTGCATGAATTTACCTCTAAAACAGCTCCGTCTCGTAACATTCCATTATTATCTCATAGCGTGGTGATTGTGCAGCTCACAACTTGTCCACGACAGCCTTTTGGAGTTGTTGGGTTGTGTATTTGATGAGTTTGATGAGGAAAACCAAGAAATTCCCTTAGCCTCCGTAGCGTAGCCCTGAGCAGCCTTCTGCTCCGCTCCTCCGTTCTAAGAATAGCTTACACTGACAATTAAAGGTAACGAACCTACTGCTATGACTATAGCGATTATGGCAATAGGCCAATTTGCCAAAATGTTGAACTATCCCTTTAAAGAAAGATTAAAAAAAAAAAGAGGCTACAACAATAATATAAAAAACAACCACAAAAAAGACTTTTTAAAAAATGTATTAAATGTGGTTTGTGTATGAAACAAGGGTAGAGCGAGAGATGAAGACACAAGACCTTAACCCATGCAGCTTGTGTTAATATTTGTTTTAAAGTGGTAAGACAATAGTGTATTATCTGAAACCAGGGTCATGAATAACACAGGATGTGCTTGCTGACTGTATCAGGCCCACATCCTTGATTGCAATCATCCTCAACCTGGAGTGTCACGTAAAACATACATGAAACTTGGCATCATATTAAACTGCAAACCATCCAACTTAGAAAGTCGTGGGAGCTGGTATTGATGTGCCTGTACTAACCAAGTGTTTAAAACCCTCTTAACACACTAAAACTATTTGAGACAAGATCCCCCTGTGTCTCAAATAGTTTTAGTGTGAAGCAGTTACAACTTAAGAGCTTTTACATCCCATCTTGCACATTCAGCTTTGCACGAGTGTCAGCTTTGTTTTGGTTATAACGTTGGTTATAACTTAGAAACACATATTCAGTGTTCTCAATTTTAGTGGAAGCTCCTCCAAGTGCAAACATCACCACTCCCAGAGGAGGACAGCTGCATAATGGGTAAAGTGCCGTCACCACAGCATGACAGCATGTCCCTGTGTTGATTCAAGGAGGACCGCGTTGTCGCCAAATTACCTCAAGACAGGTCTGATTAGAGGCAGGAACATTCATTATTTTGTAAAACATGTTGACATAGCGCTGTTTAACATTCATTCACCCATGCTTGGCTTGTTCTACTGTTTAACATGCAATAATTTTAATTATCAAAAGTGGAGTAGACTTTAAATAAATACAAGAATAAATGAATTGATGCAGTATTTTTTTTCTATCTTCAATTACGTTTTTGAATGTATTTTATTTAAAGAGTATGCAGGCCTTATAATGTTAACATTTACTACAATATAAGGTTGTCTGTCAAATGAAAACTTTAACAGAAAGTTAGGATCATGTTTCTTTTTTGTGATTATTTGACCACGGGACCAGATGTGTGATGGAGAGTGAAGAGATTCACTCAGGATATTCTCCATTTAATCCAATGTTAAATTTAGGTTTTAAGCCGGGTTTTGCACTTGATTGGATTTTCCTGTATCTCCCTCAAACTAGCTTTTAATATAGGCTCTCCCAAACAAAGATGCAACATTGTTTTGTTTTTATAAAGTTTAAATGTAAAAAAACATGTTTCATTCCTTCCAAACCCCAGCAACATTTTATCGTGCCTTGGCTTAGCTAGAACAAGCTTTTGTGTTTGCTTTGTGTCTGAGCCAAGCTTTCTGTTTGCATGAAAGTACGTAAAGAAAACACTGACTGTGCTGTCAGTGAAACGACTTCCCACAAAGCACGTCCTCCTTGACTCACTGTGTGGGAGGATTTGGATGAAAAATTGCTTATGCAGCTGACACCAATGATAAAGTAAGTATGGTTGCAACTGGCAACCTTCAAATTAATTTTATGTATCATCAATTCCATGTGTTGATTGTTTTTCTAAGACACTCATGAGGACATTAGAAGATATCACATCACTGTGAAAAAAAGGCTGTAAATTCCCAGAGCCCATGATGAAGGCTTCAACTATTATAGATGTCTTGTTTTGCCCGATCAACAGTCTGAAGTGATTCTGTTTACTGAAGAGCAAGAAAGCAAATGTTGAAGGTGTAGACTTATATGCTCTAATTAATTGTTTTTTAACAGTTAAATTTAACTGCCTTCTGCTATCTGAATCAAAAATGTATTTATACAGATTTGATGCACTGTAGAGTAGTTTATGATTCATTAAAATAAAGCATCACTAACAAACTGAGAAAATTAACTAGGCTACTAACATTTTAAACCGCAAACTTGATTACGTCTTTGAAAGAGCAAATGTCTTAAACAGATCCTTTTTTATGAGACACACGGTCAAGTGTAGTTTTGTTTAAAAAATATTTGAACACATGGCTAGCTATTGACTTTGTCTTTGTGAAATTTTAAGTGTTGCATACACACCAAAAGTCAGTCAGACTATATGAATAAGATAATAAAAGCTTACACCATAATTAGTTTGCAGCTCATAAATAGATTATGGTCTATGTCCTGCAGCTCTTTTCCGGTGGATAGACGTTTTCTCTATAAAAGAGCATGAATGCTGGAAGATGATTTCCACAACCTGGCAACCCAGATGTTCCAATTAATGCCTTGGTAAAAGATTTATCAAATATTAATAAAGACATTCATTACAGCTCACAAAACCCATTATGCCCTTTGGTGTCTCATCGGGAAGGGGGACTAAATTATTAACGAAATACTATGTAAAATAATATAAAATGGAAATTCAATACCCAACTACACGTAGCCTACTCCTATGTTTACCTTCAGTGACATATAACTGGCCACGGCTGGTTACAGTGCACTAAACTCATGCAGACAGCGCTCCATCCTCCCTGCAGTTCCCGCTGCGCCCTGCAGGTGGCGCCACGTTCATTCACACTGAGCTCGACGGACGGCAAGAGGAAGTGCACTGCACACACACAGTTTACACATGCGCAGCGGATGTGTCATGTCAAATGGAGGCTGTTTGAAACCTCTTGTGCTCTGATAAAAGACACACGATTAACTTTGCAAACATATTCACCGGCTCGTTACGTTTTCACAGGGCGGTCACTATGGGTGAGTTGACGGGGCGTTTGTGAACATGACCGCCTGATAACGCATCGATAACGGCGACGTTTTCAGCCGCTAGCTAAACTGTTTGAATGGAAATAATTGAAAACCAAAGTGAAAAAGTAAACGCTAAAATGACCACGTTTATTTTCTCCAGTACCATATTTCAGTATAATTTGAAGGTGGTAACGTAGTTAACTTGAACTTCATCTATATGCTACTTGTGACGTTGTAGACCATGAAAACATAATAGGCCTACTTATTACTCTGCCTCACTAGTTGACAGCTTTAGTTAGCCTAGTTACATCAGGGTATTGATACAAAATATCAACATAACTTTTGATACTGGTACCTAGTACTTTGCTTTTAGTTGTTTAAACGTTGATACTTTTACTCAAAGTAAAATTTAAAATGCAGAAGAGTATTACATCTGAGTATTTTACTAGTAGGCTAAATACCGCAGTATTTACTAGTAACAGAATATTACCTCAGTGTTGAATGTATAGCCTACTATTGAGCAACAGTGCACGGGCAACTTGCACAAAAATGAAGTTGCAAGTTATCAACACTGCAAAAAAAAATTAGCTGCGTTTAAACTTTAGACTTACAGATTTAACGAAGGTAAGACTTACTGCAAGGCTATACTGTTATGGGTATTAATTTTAGAGGTGTAAATTATGTGCAAATAATAAATTGCCAATAAAGTCAGAGCTCCAGACTAACTTTTACTAGGACCACAGTGGCCCTTATTAAAAATTTAGGAGCGCAAGCAGAGAATTTAGGGGAGCACACCGTGAATTGACTTGCAAAGCACATTTCCTTTTTATTTATGATCCTCCTATACATTGACCTGCCTCCTGTAATGACAGGTTCCAGATACTTTGAGCTGCCCCTTCCATGTTTCAGCAGTGTTAAAAAAAAAGAAGAAAAGATGCATGTGCAAGTAGATGAAAAATTGACTTCAGTCTCAAATTTTAGGGGCAAGATGCCTCTATTTAGAGGCAGTCTGCAGCCCTGAAAGTCTAAATTCGGACAGTCTGAGAATAATTTAAACCCAGGTAAAAGGACCAGAAAGGGGGGCTTTTTTTTTCCGCTGGTTTCAGTCAATTTAATATCCAGCTGATCCAGTTTTCCAACGATGGTAAATAATACTCTTAGGATATTATTAGTTTAGTAGAAACAAAATCTATCTTTGCTGATGAATGTCCATCACTTTATGGTATAATCATATTGCCCAACTCTAATTGATATCACTGATTCTTTCCACCTCAGACTGTAGAGGTGATGGTGCAGAGGAAGTGGAGAACGAGAGCTCAACATCTCCCACTGGAAGCCAGTCCCCTGTAATGGACCGTAACCCATCACCGCCCCCAGAGGCGGCCGACGGAGAGGAGGACGAAGATTTGGATGCCATTGGAGACACTGTGTACAGCAAGCACTGGCTTTTCAGCACCCTGACTCGGCTCATCCATGTAGGCAGGCCGTCATTGCTGTTGTCACATATACTGTCAGTGACTCAGGGGCTGAGTGTGAAATGGCAATTAATCCTAATTTGTCTGGAAAAGAAGCTGGAGTATGCTCATTTCAAACAGGGACAACGTTTTTGTTAGCAGTGTTACTATCAGATCTGTGATTACACAATTTGAGTTTCTACAGCTATTCAACAAATAGCCTTTTTTGTTCAGCCAATATAGAAACTACAATTCCAACTGGGTGTCATGATTCACAATATTTACATTACAGCAGTAGTGATGTTGCTCTCTTGTGCACATTGATCAGGTGTCTTGATAATCTGTTCAATGGCCATGTCTTGTAGATGGTCACAGAGCATTCAGAGAGAGACTCTGAAGGTCAGATGGAGCTCCCTGACGATGACGAGGAAGATCTGTGTAGAGTCTGGGATATGGCCATGGATAAGGTAAAGTTGTTTATCTCTGACCCATAGACTTCACATACTTTGGTTATATACAATGTTCTTATCTGCAAGTGATAAAATAGGTTGCTTCATAAAATATTATCAATGAAATGAAATTATACACTTAGCTTGTAGTTTTTTGGGTACACAAAGCTAAACATGATACAGATTAATAAACAGCCCTGCAATAAATCCTGCATTTATGATGGTATATATAATTGTTATAATTCAATAATTGAAACTTTTCGAGGAGTTGACTTAACTTCATGCATATTTTGTCTCATACTGTTGATTTATATCGCATTATACCGACCGGTTAGTTTATCATAGTTTCATTAAAGTAAATGCAGTGAGTCACATAAAGGTTTATATATTTAGTAATGACCTTTAATTACCAACTACGTGCAGGATGTGGCTGGTTTTCTTCAGGAATTCAAAGCCACAGAGATCCTTCTGGGGGTGATAGCCAAATCTCGCTGTCCACGTCTCACAGTGAGTGAAATTCTTTATGTTTTCTGTGTCCAAACGTAACCCTATATGTTTTGTTTAGTTTCTGATGCTGCATTTCTGTGTGCGTTCCTCCGACATGTCATAGATTTTCTCATGCTTCTCTAGGAAATATGTGTGGGAATCCTCGGGAACATTGCTTGTTTTCCTGACACTTGTGTGACTCTCAGTCAAAATGAGGACTTAGGGTGAGAAGAAGCCATCATCTATAATTGTCCTTCATTAGATTTTTCACATTACTGCAGTTCATATTGTAACCCCCTGTGTGCCCACAGTGCTGTGCTGTTGCTTCTTCTCGGAGACACAGATCCTCCGACACTTCTTGAAACAAGCAGGTGACAATTGTATTCTCTGTAGACATGTGAGACAGAGAGACTGAGAGACAAGTGTTCACCTTTTCTGATCATGTTTACAGATTGCTGCTGACCTGCGTCTCCCAGAAAGATGTTTGCTCCCTGTGGCTTCAGCGAATACGAGAGCAGAAGTCTGTGCAGTCCAGCCTCTGTTTCATCATGTGCAGTTCTACCAACAGTACTTTGCTTTTACTTTTCCTGAAATTTGATGTTTTTAAAAAATGTATGTCTTTTGTCATACCAAGATGAATTACATGAACTCAAAGCCCCTGTAAGCTGTTTATCTGAACTATTTTTAACCTGTTTTCTACTTATGGTTATAAGTAGACACTGTGTGTGTGTGTTTTTACAGCGGAGCTGCTTGAGAAGGTTGGAGAGCTGGTTGACAAACTGTTTGACCTTGATGAAGAGCTGATGAAGAGTTGGATCACAGCTCAGCCAGGTGAAGAGGAGGATGATGGTGAAAGCCGTCTGGACATGCCCTTGTGTCTTCTTGAGGCAGCCAAGCAGCTCAGGTGGGAATCTGAAATTTTGATTTAGGAGAAAGTTAGTTGGAGTTTTATTTTTATGTTTATTTTGTGTGGAAATAAAAACGTTTAACAGGTGAAAAGAAAGAAACATTTGAATCACATTACTTGATAGACAACACAATATCAAATTTTATGTTGAAGTTTTGAAATTCAAGACATCAACAGTCTAAGTACATTTGTATTTGTATGGAGGATGACTAGTTTCATTTTGAACACACCCTCATCAGGTTTTCATTTTGACTTCACTCCACCTACTGGACACTTAAAGAGATTGAGATCAATGCAGCTGAAGGTCTGAATTGCTGTGTGAGTTGCCGATATCATTGATTTTTGGCAATGGAGTACATTTCATTAGTCTAACTTACTTCACCTCAGATCTTCAGGTCTCACACAACAGATCTCACAGCTTACGTGTTTTGTTTGATGGCCTGTAGTGTGCCAGCTCAGCAAACAAGGTGGGAGGCGAGACCACACTACAACACTCACAAAGCTTCTCTCAGCCGCAGACAGTCAAGTATTAGCCACCACTGATCAGTTTTAAGGCGATTAGGAACATTAATGCCAATCTACCAATCATGTATATGGGCCAATCAGTCAGGGCATCCCTATTTAAAACAAAACAATTATATTTTTAATTTGTGTATTTGTTTTAATGCAATGGATTTGAATTTTTTTAATTGATATCTTATTCCTTTGTTTCTGATTCAGAAGAAGTTGTGGTTAATACATTATGTTGACGATGTAGTGGACCCTCAACATTCAACAGTATTTAATTGTTTTACAGACGAGAGAGTCCGAATGGCTTAGAGGTTTACCTTCATGCCCTCCAGCTCCTCACCACCATAGATGAGGGCATTCAGGTTTTTGGTAAGATTGATCATCACCACACTCGGTTCAGCTGCTGGCTTATCATTTCAGAGGATAAACATGTTCACTGGAGTTTTTGACTCAATGAAATAAGACATTGTTTTTGCTGTTTCTTTTAGCTGCCCCCGATAGACCTGGTAAAGCAGTGTGGGACTTTGTTTGCGAGGTGGTGTGTGAGGACCTTGTCCAACCAAATGATCTTCCAGTTGTCCTACAAGAGCAGAAGAGCGTTTTGGTTCAGGCATTTTCTGTGCTCCAGGCTCTTTACAGTTGCCAGGAGCAATGGCCCAGCAAAAGTGGCACAAGTAAGTTTTCTAACAGCTCGACTTTTCTTTCTAAATGCATAATGTAATAAAAAACCTACCGGTTTCCTTGTTTAAAGTGGTTACCTGGCCAACAAAAACATCCAAATTCCCAGAAGATGAATGGGTTTTTTGTTTGATTGTTTTCGTTCTTCAGTTCACACAGAGCAGCTTTTCACTGGAAACTGCATTCAAACTTCCGTATTTTGCTGATTGTGGGAGGAGAGACAGTCACTAATGAGTGTTTGCATATCCTCTATTGTTTTCATGTTTTCATTTAAAAAAAAGAAAACAATGGAAATATAATTAAAATATTTTCCCAGACTGGTATTGATAAAGACTTACAGGATTTTACAGTTTTTTTTGCCGTAAAAAGCTGCAGTGTTTCCACCGTCACCTTTTTGATTTTTAATGTGTCTACCTTCAATTAATAATGACGAATGAGTTTTGTGCAGTTATCTCCTGTGTCTTGTTTCCAGGTGTGCCCCTTATAGCGACTTTTTTGCGGGTGCTTCAGTATCACAGTGAGTGCAGAGATGATGACACAAACACAGAAAGTACTAATGATGGACAGCTCCAGACCCTGGCAGAGATCACAGCTGAGTTTCTAGCTGACATCTGCAGCCAGATATCGAAGGTAATGCTACCAAAGGAACACTGGTAATTTTTTATTGGATCACATTATTTACTGTCCAATGCAGCTGAAGCAGAACTTCTCCACAGAAGCTGTTATTTGTTCTTCATAGGACACTGTGGCAGATTTGGTGGAAAAAGGTTTTCTGACAGAGAAGACATGTCTCACAGCTGCAAGCAGTTTACTTCCCAACTTTAGGACTTCAGTAAGTTTTTTTTAAAATGATTTCAGTAGATTAAAACATGCATTACATTGATTTATACCCTACTTCCTTTCCTTCGACATACAGTACTGCAAACACTTTGACTTATTGAATCACACACAAATACTACACAGTTTGAAGGGTCATTAATAATAAACTCACTTTCAAACAACCTGAGTTGTTGAGGAACACTGAAGTGATTGCCCTCTGTTGAACTACTGTATTCTGTATGACTCAAACAGTAGATAACAGTAAGTGCTGGTGTGCTTGTGTATAGTGATACTGTAGTTGAACAGTTGAGAAAATCCAGTACCAGATGATCAAGCAGTGAGAATATCCTTAACTGATACTGACCTTCAGGGATAATTTTTTTAAGAGTGAAAAATATTTGACTGTAATTTTATTTATCAGATATTAATATACCTTTCTTTAACAAATAAATTGTGATGGACAACATCACTGTCTGGAGTAGCTTAATGGTCACGTGTGAAAACCACTGCCTGTAATGCCACTGTTATTATTTTTAGAGCTTGTGTCAGGTTATGGACTGCTACTATACACCACCAGCTCCTGTGGAAAATAAACATGATGTTTCCACCCCACCCTTCCTCCTCCTGTACAGTTTCAGCACCTGCAGCTCATGTTGGCAGAGACTGATCCCCAGTTGGCAGATGTGGTGAGGAAACGGTTTCCTGACTACGGCACAGATCAGTGTTGAGCACTCATCCTGACTCTCACCACTGCTTTTTATAGTGGACTTTATTTCCTCTCCAAAGATCCTGCTCAGACTCAGACTATTTGCATTTCCACTGGAAAGACTCAGATGTCACACCATCACTATTGTGAACCAGTCTGGAGTGGACTAAATACTGTAAAAGTGAAGTTGGGTTTGTGTTAGTTTTTACTTGATTTTAGAAGGCTATTTTTGTATTAATTAAATAATGTTTTTTTTATTGAAAAAACAAAGTGCTTGTAATTTTTGACTCACATATTATCATAGCTGGATGCACAGGCCTCATCCAAACGGAACTGCCTGGAAAGGTGCTTCACATTTTCAACCTAGGGAAACAACACAGAATGATAAAAATCAAAAGCTGTCATCGGACTACCTATGCAGTGGAATATGATTGCAAAGCAGTCTATTGGCATCCAAATCCATCAATGCAATGTAAAATGTATTTTTAAATATTGTATATTGTATATATATACATATATACTCCTTTTGGTATAATTATTTTGAGCTCCCACTTTGTTTGGTTTTTATAGAAGAATCACATAAGGCTTCACTGTAACATTTTTAACTAAAAGCTTTGCAGATTTATTTATTTAGGGTCTTTATTTCTCCTCATTGCAACGTTTTTTTTATTAATCCATTGCTTTTTATATATATACAAACATGTATTTTTAAAATACACATTGCTGTAAATGAAATTGCATTCAGTGTGTATTGAGTCACCTTTTCAAGCATATGAGTAATGGTGCTAATGCTGATGACAACATCAAGTGTTTTCCAGAGGGTGACAGTCACTCGCTAAGGACAATAAAATTAGATGAAAGGCTTGAGCCTGGCAACAATGAACTCATTTGGTTTCCAAATGCTCCATTTCACCCACTCATGGAGAAGAGCAGGACAGCCTGCGCATTTCCAGCAAGCTTACGAAGGCTCTGTGAATATAGCAGCTTTTTAATTAAAGCTTGGATTGATATGTAGAACACTCTTTCTAATGGAAATCCCGAGATGGTCAGAGTGTACACGAGACAGAGATCACCCTATGGGAAAAAAACTGTCTTTTCAGTCCTCCTATCTTGAGACACGCTCTGAACCTTGACTAGACTCGTGATGCACATAGGTGGCCAGTGCCTTGATCTGCGAGTCATGTTCTGTTTGTGTTGTAAATTGCTAGAATGATGTAGATGTAATCATGCTTGGCCTTTCAAGATTGCTTGTGGCCAGTGACTTGCACTTTACTGGCTGCTCCTGTCTTCAGGCCTCGCTCACAGGCGCATCATGTCATAGAGATCAGGGTGAAGCCCAGATGTTTCCTGCTGCCCTGCCAAACTTCATTGTCAGTCTGCCAGGCTTCACAGCAGCTTGATATGATCTGACTCCATGAACCTAACGCAGGAGGCGGTTCCCCGTGTGGCCGGTGCTTTATACACATCAGTGACGCCGAGGCATGTCAGGCCTGTCTGATGCTGATGCTGGATGTCATTTATTTCCTTTTCTGTTTACCTCTGCCCACAAAACTAACTTGCTCTTCTTTTAAATGACCTGACATTTTGCCTTAGAGTGAAATGTGCTCTATTTTTGTCCCATTTGTGTTAAAAATAATATTTTCAAAGTCCTTATGTAACCCAGAATGAATTTAACACTTAATGAATGGACTTGTAACAATCTAAGGTCAATTTTTGATCTAAACAGCTTTTCTTCAAGTATTTTCTGTGGTTATGTCAGTGAAGGGAATGACTCATGATGTAAGGCATTTGTCATGTTTTCCTTGGAATTTATCAGAATAATTTTTGTCAGACCTTGACACTTAAACTGATCCCTCTTGGGTGACAAAAATAACAAATCGTCAGGGCTGCACTATCTGAATTTAGCCCTCCTGAGTGTGTAAAACAGCCCTGACACTAGAGTAGTACCTGTTGCTGGGGCAAGCCAGAGGGATAATGAAGGGATGAAGAATGCGTGCGTGTGCAGCATCACGTTCCCCCTCCTTTGATTCCAAGGCCTGGCCTATTCACAACCACCTGGTCAAGGCGTGTTAATAAAGACACATGATGTTGTTGGGTGCAATCAAAGCCCCCTTCAGCTCATTTCCTGAGTTCGCCGGGCTTTCTATCTCTTGTCAACAGAATCACAATGAAACTTTCCCCTCCTGGATCCCCGAATATCAAAGACTGTGACGTTTCCTCTGCCTCGCAAAAAGTGATTTGATGACGTTGGCGTTTGCATTTGCCTTAACTGTCGATTCTGCTTCTTCAATTACTTTATCTGTTTGAATATTTCCTGTGACCAATCAGACAACAAGGACTCCACACAGCCCGTCACCTAGAATTATAAATAGAAAAAAAATAAAATAAATGTAATTAATTCATTTCTTAAATTAGGTAAGATTGAATAAAGTTAATCTTTAAAGAGATGCAGTGAAATAAAAGAGATGAAATGTAAAATAAATAAAAGAACGGAAATGCAGTTACACTATATGTTTTAAATTATCCCACATTCAACAAAAGAGTTAAACGTAACAAAGAGAAACCAATGGATCAAAATCACTGGAGAACAGGAAAGTGTTAATTTAGTTTTGAGAGTGTCTAGAGTTGGAGTTTGTTTAAAATCATCATGACACTATTTTTATCTGCTGTGCATAGCATTATAGCTGTAAGCGGATTTGTCCTGTTTTTCAGGTTCAGTGATCTGTGATTCAGGATGTAGCCTACTGTGTTTATATTCTTTAAAGATAAAGATATTTAAAAGCACTGAAATAGTCCACCCTACTGAAATACTATTGTGGTGATGATTTGTGTTTTTGTCTTTATAAGTCCGAAATCAAGTTGAGCAATAACGTTTATTCTTTCCCCGTTGTTGCCAAATACAATAATCCATCTTGTGTGTATTTAATTGATGGAAATGAAACATTTGCAGCTGCCTACTCTGTCTAAACACCAGTAGACTAAGTCTACTTAGTCTACTTAAGCCTTAGAGTCTAAGGGGCCAAAGTCATGGTGAAAAAGTTGATGAAATCTGAGTGTGTAGCTGTGATAACCATTATTATCATCATATATGATTTGATATAGTGCAAGCTGTGAATAGCAACAGTCCATGAATCGAACCCTGGGGGACCCCATATGCCTCTGCTCTGCTCAGATATCTGTAATGGTAACAACAGCACTGTACATCACGTTTTATTCAATAGATTTTGTTAGGGTAATTTTTTACTACGTTATTAGACATCGTCATTACATAATGAAATATTCTTTCTCCCTGTATTTGTTCCTCGTCAACCCAACCAGTGGAGCAACTGTGACCACTGTTATGAAGAGAAAACCTCTATCTGTAAAGTGCCTTGAGATAAATTCTGAATCGGTGGTATATAAATAAAATTTATCTGACTTGTGTCAGATGAAGGAATGTGTGGTAAAAAAGTTTTGTCTGAATGCATCCATGTTTTATTTTAGCCACACATCAACCACCTACATCATGTTAGATGTGATGGCATTATATTGCCTTGTTTAATTAATAAGAGACAACAAGCAAAATATGTGGTGGAGACATTTAATCTATACTAAGTAAAGGAGTAAAGGAATAAATTAGTTTTTCAAGAACTATTGTGGTTTTCATTGTCGCAGCACATGTGAAATTGGAAGACAGAATTATTTCAGTAAAATAAAGGCATGATACATATATGTCAAAACATGTTTTAAAAAAATTCTTGATAATCTACCATCAAATTCAAATGAACATGGTGTCTAATCAATACTCCAGTAACATTTCTATCATTAACCCCTTTTTCTTTTCTTTTTTTTGCATAATGTAAGATGTTTCTATTTTGAATGGGGCAGGTGTTTATGGGCTCAGCTCTATCCTGTCCTATCCTTGTGTACACTGACGCCTGTCACCAAGTGGCATATGTTGCTGTTTGTTCTGCATTGAAAGAATTGGAGCTAATTAAAGAGACGGAGTCCTGCCACAGGAAACGTACGTAAGCAGACCATTCACTGCTCTGATTAGTTAGTTGTTCAAACAAGGCTCAGGATCAGGCGAAAAAGTGCTCTGTGAAGACCTTGAATTTTCTGGAAATTCAAATAACACTGGGCAGAAGTGAAAAAGCTGCAAGAACATCCGACAGAAGCAGAGCCACTGTTTATACCAAACATTGGCCACATGTATTGACACACATATTCTGTTAATGTGCAAAACTAAAGAAAAGACATCAGTTTACTTGCAAATATTTAGCATAAGAGATACAGAATTGCTTCAAGCCTGAAGTTAAGAGTTAGGGTTTTCTGACAAACTGAGTTTTTGTACATGCGAGCATGCCAATGCATCTTTGAGCATCATCTATGTTTATGTGTATGTTTGTCTACTTTTATCTTACTAAACAATGTATTCCCTTTATTTAAAACATGTACAGTATTATGACTAACCTCTGTGGTGTGTTTTCTGTCATTTGTCCATGTGTTTAGATGTGCAACTGTAAAATTACCAAGTTGAAAATATTTGAACTCTTAACTATTCAATCACAGCAACAAGTGTGAATGCAATTACTTATTTCAGCCCTGACAGATGGCGTCTACTGAGGTGTTTTTGATTAACAAACTTAATCTCTATCAAAGGCACTGACATCTCACCACCTTGTGAGAGCGCAGTTACATTATTTACTGTAGTATTTTGGTGTAGTGTATCTTTCATGTGCCGTGTAACATGTGGTGCAGTTTAAACACATTGTAATACTCATGTTGGGCTGTTTCTTAGTGCCATGCGTGAGATTAGCTGGAGAGATCTCTCACAGCTTGATGCTCAGACACTGTGAGTAAATCCCTCTGATTGAAGTGAACAGAACTAGGCCAGAGTGGCCACGGCGCACGTCTCGCACGCTTGGACACATCTGTAACACAGCAGCATCCCCTCTTCACAAACCTCCAAAGAGCGATCGAGAAGTAAGAGGTTATGCGATGTTGTTTATTCCTGACAGGTTTCCTGTGAGCATTAAAAACAGTTTGACTGACAGATAATCAACAGCCTTTTGATGGCTGGCTTTCGTAAAAGTAGGTCATGTTTCATCTGAAGCTGCAGGAGATTGATAATAGTGTAACTATTTATTTGAGTTCAGATTATTTCACTGCGCACACACATTTACAGAAATATTCACACAGCATTTTCATCTTGTGCCTTTTCCAACATGTTTTCATTGAGTACCTGCCACACACGTTGTGTAATTTCATGTAGGTGAATATCTCTGTTGTAGATTAAGTATTAAGGCTGGAAATTACCTACGTTTTCTACCCGGAAAATGTTTATTAATGACTGACTGTTCCCTCATCCTTGAAGCTCATTATCCATAGATCACTATATCTACAGCTGGGTCACCAAGAGAGCGGACCACAATGAGCTGTCTTATTCATGGTGCACTCTCTGACCCTTGTCAGAGTACTCCTTACTGTCAAAGCACGTGTCAATTACCCTCTGAGTGGCAGAGATAGAATGAGCAACATCACGTTCTTCGGCAGAGTCAGAGTAGACTATTTAAACTAGATCGTTAAAATTATAAAATTAAAAGGATGAGGTAATGAAAAAATACAACATTACAGTAAGTGTAGTCATGATCACTGCCAAAAAAACATCAGATGGATAAAAACAATGCATGATTTGTAAACTGGATGCAGCATGAAATCTAATGAGCCTCAGAATATGACGTTAAATGAAGGAGATCTGATCCAGGAGCTGTCAAGAAACGAAAAGATTAAAGACATGGCCGGAGTAACAGCATAAAAGTGATGCTGTGAAAATGTATTATAAGTAGATTTGGATGTGCTTGATCCTACTCTGTAGGAGCCCACATCAGTGTCTGGGCTTCATGAAAGGAACAGTTCATTACTGAATACTGAACAAAGACATGGTCGTACCATTCTCTAGGCTTTGTCCTTTTCCTGCTTTTTCTTTTCTCTGAATAAAGAAGAAAGCCTCAATACCTATTCCAGGATAAAGAAATCAAGCTTTTTCTGTGTATTAGTCATAGAGTTAACATGTCTATAAGGTCCACAATGTGCTTTGTTTTGCTTGAGGCAGCAGCAGCCTGGTTAACTACTTGTGACGTTCACTGACGTGTGCTGGGTAAAAGGACGGCTACGGAAAAACACCAGATTTGTTTTTCCCTGTCCAAGCTTTTTATAGCCATAAATAACAAAAAAAAACAACCCTAAATTTAAAAAAAAAAGTATTTTAAAATAGCCTGGAACAGACAATATGGAATAGCTACATTATGTTTTATTACATGTCAGAATAAAAGCATGCTGTTGTTATTGTTTTTTTTTGCTTTTTGTTTAATTTTAAATAAATCAAACAAATAATGTGTAGCAGAGAGGCTTAAAGGCTGCAGCTATGATGCTCTCAAGCTGGTAGGTACCTCGAGCTACCCATCCATCAAAACCATTATATAACTGTGAGCTTTACTGTCAGACGCTGTTCTCAGTGCTGCCAAAGAAAGAGATGATTAGCTAAAGTTAAACTAGAAAGAGCAAAAACTTTCTTCAGAGATAAAGCAGCTAAAGCCAGATGTTTCATTTACTTTTATAAAAAAGATTTCATCATTAGTTAGCAATTTTGAACTATTTTGATTTTCTTTTTAAAAAACATGAGTATTATTGTTACTCTGTTCTCGCCTGTCATCAATTTTTTAAATGGTTTTATGCTTCTTTTATTTGTTAAGGATTTTCTGCTCTATTACAGTAGCAACCAAACAATTAAAATGTTATCATTATCATTTAAAATAGAATATAGATAATATAATATATAACATACAAAAATGTGTAGTTTCCCAAAGTGGAGGTAACTTCAGCTTGCTTGATTTATCTTGTAAATGATCAAATGTACCAATTTCAATTTACAATTGTAAAGAAAATAGAAGTGAAATATCACATTCTAACTTCACTAACAAAATATGTTTGTCATTTTAGTTTGAGGTAAAAAAAACAACAACAAACAAAAAAAAAAACCCAACAACAACGATTAATCAAAGTTGTTGATTCAATTGTTTTCTTGTTTTTTATTGCTGCCAAATCATTTTTATTTTGACCCAATGAAGCTGTTTCTGCTGTAATTTCTATTTAAATGGCATTCACTGCTGACTTTTTCTGCAGCCCAGCCTGGGTAGGAAATATAATTCATTTGCTGTTGATTTACTAAATGTGCCACTGCTACCAGCTCTGAGGATAAAAGGAAACAATGGGGGTGAACTGTGTTTTGTTGCTCAGGCAATATACAGTATACAGTATTTGTTTGTGCATCAGAGCAGAAATGGTTGCTTTATATAGGTGGAGATAATAAGGAGCTTAAGCTAACAGCCAGGTAAACATGGTCACTGATCTGATCTTGACGGGGGTGGGTGGAGGGGGGGTCCAGTCGCTGTAAACTTTATGAGCAATACACAGTGATACATGTGGTCACTAGGCAGGAGAACACAGATTCCTCAGTCAATATCAACGCTGCCAGATGCGCTTTAATGGACCACACAGAGCACCAGAACAGGCAGGCGCCTTTACAATTAGTGTTGCATTGGTCCTTTAAGTCAATCTCTTTTTCTTTACCACACTAAAACATGGCCGGATAATTAAAGCTTGACCTTCCTACTGCTCTGCCTAACGCAATATCTGAGAACAGATCTGGGTTCAGTCCCTGAGAGGAGGAAGTTCCCTTCACTGCTTCCTCGGTTGTGTAAAGCATCTGTCCATGTCACGAGTGACACAGGCCAAGACCACCTGATACAAACAGCATGTGCATCAGCCACATGTATTGTAGACTATCACTGCATTCGAGCTGTGTGGAGCTAAAGGTAATGGCTAACACACACAGACATCTCACCTTTCCCTTATTGTGAGGTGACTACAGATTAGAGAACAGTGGTGTTATCTGTCTAAAGTAATGAGGTCTCTAAGGTTCAACGCTCTCTCACCTTGATTCTGCTTTGCAGAGGCCTCTGATGCCTTTTCCATTGATTGTCCTGATCTTATTAAAAGGCTCATGGTGTTAAAGAAAGGAAAACACGCAGATTATTTCTGTTATGCACGAGAGCCCAGAGGTGCTTACAGTGCAAAGGGATGGATTTTAGAAAGGGGGGCATGTTTGGATCACTGTACAATGAAGGCGAGGGGGCTATGCCTGAATCCTCTTAAACCTTGACCTAAGGTGTCAACAAACAAGAAGAATTAAGTGCTTGTACTAACATGAGGAGGTCTGAGTCCAAGGTGAACTCTCGGGTCTACATCCAACATCCAAACTCAGCTCAATTTATACCAATATCAATACACAGTTCACATAAGTTTCACAAGTTTTATCGATAAAATGTTTGCAGATAGAAAAATAATTCTCCCTCATATCTTTTACTGAAAAATGCCGTACTTAGGATTTTCTCACACATATTAAAGTGTTTTATGATATTGATATTTTAATCATTTTGTTTAATTCTCAGTAAAATCAGACTTTGTGATTGATCTCATTGACGCTGTTTCGGGCCCTCGAGGTGAAAAAAAAAAAAAAAGATACAATTTTCCCTAATGACGTGAGCGCTGCTGCTCTTTTTCCATTTGCTGCTGTGGGGGAGATTATTGCCCCCCTCCTTTGTCTCACTGTGGTTAAATAGCAAAGCGCGCAGCTCCCCGGGGGTAGACAGCCAACTTTGCATAGCGGAAATTATTCAAATAAACCACCTGCAAGAGCTGCATAAAAAAGGCAAAAAACCAGAGCAGCACTTTAACATGTACTCGAACAAAATCGAGGGACCACGAAGAGGGAGATCGTTTGACTCCATGAACATTGGCTTCGAAGAAAAACTGCTCAACAATGAGGTAAGAATTTTACTAAAAGGAAAAAATAAGTAGTTTTGATTATTTTTGAGGAGACATCCTCAACAGCCATGTCTTCTCTTGTTCTTAATGCTTTGTCCTGCAAGTGATCAGAGAGTTGCATTTAAACCCCCGAGGTGCACATGGTTTAATTGTGAGTGATATTTCAAGACCACTTTTTTTTTTGACAGTGGTTGAGCATCTCGGTCCGGTCTTCTAATGAATAAGCCTTCACTTTGTCGTCAGCGCAGATTAATTTAAGCCGTTTTGTTGTTAGTGTAATTTAGATACGTCAACGAGTTAAGAGGGTTAAAGTTGGATATCTCCAAATTTCATGTCAGGAAATAATCATTGTTGCTCAATCTGAACACCCTCCAGTGATTTCCATAGGAGAGGACAGAAGAGATAAAAGATAAACCGATCAACCTGTAGAGTCCGTGAAGCCTCGAAGCCTCCATTGAGCACGATGACAGGAGACAAGCTCCTCTGAGGACAAAGTAGACCTTTAGAGCGACAGACTCTATAGATCCATCACAAGGCTACATAAATACATGTTTAGGGCTTTTGTGGTGAGGACATGCAACAAATGCTGACTACACACTTGAAAAATAAAAGTGCAACAAATAGGAAACTACGAAATCTGATTGATTGATTAAATGCTGTGAAATAGCTACACAACTTTTTATCCAAAACACATGGGAAGCTGCAAGAAAGTGGGAAACAAAATCTACTCGATCACATTTTGCAGCCTAAAAGCTGCGCACTGCAGTGATTAACTCCGTCTAATGTCTGCTAAGATCTCGACATGCAGGCAGCTAATAATAGGCTTCCCTGCTGTCTAAATGAGATTGCAGTAAGGCGATTCCTTGAGACAGAGACAAGTTCATCTTCGTTAAACCGAGACGCAAAGAGTTGACCCCGGCGAACGTCCTGATCCAGTCTCCATGCACTAATGCTTTCAGGGATACTACCGACAAGGACCCACCGAAAGCTGGTCTTCCGCGCGGTTTACACAATGCTGGAGGGGCGAAATGTGGTAGGAAGTAACTGAACTGCATTTGAGTGATGCTTTAGCTACTCCCACTCCACCGGTCACTTCTACCCATTTTAGACTGTGTAGATTTTACGTTTTTAAAGCAAAACTGCAGCCTGGTGGAGTTGCGCATGGCAGGAAATCAGATGAATGCTACAACTGCAGTGAAGTAGAAAACGTTGCAGTCGGTGAAAAGCTTAGTTTGTCTTCGCTGTTTGCGTGTTATAGTCCAACCTCTAGCTATAGTCTGATGTAGGATTAAATGAATTTTCCCCTGGCGTGTGCAGCGCGCACATGACAGCGTCAACGTGAGAGCGCTGTCCAACGTGCTGAAATAAGACATGCGGGCTGGTGGTCACTAATCTCAACCCTGTCTGCATATCCGCTGCATTACTTTGTTTGTCTGCATGTTTATAAGGAAACAGCCCATGGTGACTTCATTACTCCAACAGGCTGCCACGGGTGGATCTTTTCTGTGACTCTTTCCCCTTCTGCTCACTACTTGTTGGGGGCGATGCATGTTCATAGAGGCTATGATACATCTTCATAAGATTTTTGCATGGCCAGATGATTAGAAGTGTGCATTCACGTAATTACATGTCCTAAGGAAGCCATGCTTCAGTTGAGGGGGAAATGCATTGTGTGAGCTCAATCAAATTAAACAAATCGCCTAACTTTGCAGTTTTAAAAAATGTATACATTTTCGATGTTGAAGGGTTATTGGAACTTTGCAGCAGAGATGTGTTTTCCAACTGGTGCCACATTTCTAAAATGAGTTAAATTTTTTAATGAATTAATTAATTTAGGGTCTGATATCAAAACCGGATTCTTGATAAACTTCCTCTAGTGAAATAAAAATAATCACATGATTCAAGGGAGTTGATGAAAGTTGGTTATCTCATTTTTGCCATCAGAGGAGAGCTACTGTTGGTTGTTGTTTGATTGATGTGCTATTACACAAATTAAAGTGTATCTCTTTAATTACTATTTTCAGATAAACAAATCGACCTTCACAAAAATTGAGGAAAACACTGAAAAGAAGAATACATCAGAGAAAGGAAGAGCAACAATCATCTTCTCTCTCAAGAATGAAGTGGGAGGACTTGTAAAAGCACTCAAACTCTTCCAAGTATGCACGCATGCAACGCTTACATCATCTTTCTATTATGTTGATATGTGAAGTTCATTTACAGATGATGACAAAAAATATTCTCATTGTTTCTTGCAGGAAAACCATGTCAACCTTGTGCACATAGAGTCCAGAAAATCCAAAAGACGCAACTCTGAATTTGAGATATTCGTGGACTGCGACAGCAACCACGAACAACTGAATGAAATCATCCAGCTGCTTCGGAAGCACGTGAACGTGGTGGACATGGAGCCTCCAGATAACTCCTGTCTACAGGAGGAAGGTAGGAAATGAACAAAATGCTGAAAATATACTGAATCTGAATAAACCTGATTAACAGAAAGTAACTATATTTCTTCTACTTTTTCCTCTTCTCCTCCTGTCAGAAATGTACAATGTTCCTTGGTTCCCAAAGAAAATTTCAGACTTGGACAAGTGTGCCAACCGCGTCCTGATGTACGGCTCTGACTTGGATGCTGACCATCCGGTATGTACAGGTGCAAATAAAACTGTAGCTATTGAATGCAGAATCTTTTAATATGATGCACTCATATTTAATTTTATGCTCTCTCTATCAGGGTTTCAAGGACAATGTCTACCGGAAAAGGAGAAAGTACTTTGCAGATCTTGCTATGGCCTACAAGCAGTAAGTTTTTTTTGTAAATTTGTATGATTCTTTTGGTAATGTGTGAAGTTTTTATGTGATACTGAGAGAAATGTGTTGTCTTGTTCTAGCGGGGATCCTGTCCCTCGTATTGAGTTCACAGAGGAGGAAGTGAAGACCTGGGGTGTTGTGTACAGGGAGCTCAACAAGTTGTACCCCACACACGCTTGTCGCGAGTACTTGAAGAACCTGCCTCTGCTGTCCAAATACTGTGAATGTCGGGAGGACAACATCCCTCAGCTGGAAGATGTCTCACGCTTCCTCAGGGGTAGGTTGTAATATCTTAAATGAAACATGCCTCTTGTTTTAAATGCAAAAATGGAAACTAATTTTCTTTGTAGATGTAAAAACTCACATAAGTGTTTCGAACATCTTATCTTCTCAGAACGTACTGGATTTACCATAAGGCCTGTGGCGGGTTATCTGTCCCCACGTGACTTCCTTGCTGGCTTGGCCTTCCGTGTTTTCCACTGTACCCAGTATGTGCGGCACAGTTCTGACCCCTTATACACTCCAGAGCCGTGAGTAATACAGAGTACTACATGTATACTGTATATAAAACTGGAATTAATGCTCAAGCGCTCATATCAGGCCATTGGATCTAATATTCTGTGGTCTCTTATTTTAGGGACACATGCCATGAGCTGCTGGGTCATGTCCCGCTGCTGGCAGAGCCCAGCTTCGCCCAGTTCTCTCAGGAGATTGGTCTCGCTTCACTCGGGGCTTCTGACGATTCAGTTCAGAAACTGGCCACAGTGAGTGACACTTGCTCAGGCAAACTTCATCAAATCAAATCCAGTAAATCCAGAATAAGTGGAAATGACTGCTTGTGTTTCATCTGTTTCTCTGTTACAGTGCTATTTCTTCACTGTGGAGTTTGGCCTATGCAAACAAGAAGGGCAGCTCCGAGCATACGGAGCAGGACTGCTGTCATCTATCAGCGAGCTCAAGGTAAATATGTTTGAACAGTGCGTGTGACATCCTCTCTTTCTCTGTTGTGTTAAATCTATGGGGAAGACAACTGATGTAGAAACTGTGTTATTGCTCTTATAGAATATTAATATTCAGACTCATTTGTATGTGATATTACCAAGCTGTGAACCTGTGATTACATAATATATAAACGTTTTCTCTTACAGCATGCTCTCTCTGGTAATGCAAGGATAATGCCTTTTGACCCCAAAGTTACATCCAAACAAGAATGCATCATCACAACATTTCAGGATGTCTACTTTGTGTCCGACAGCTTTGAGGAGGCCAAAGTAAAGATGAGGTGAGCGCAACATGTCTAACATGTCTATAATGTTATACCGGCTTGCACAGATCTATAAACATTACTCTTTGATTAAATATCTAATATACATTATTTAGTAATTATACTATGCTCATTTTAGGGAGTTTGCCAAGACCATCAAGCGTCCCTTCACAGTCCGATACAACCCTTACACCCAGAGTGTGGATGTGCTAAAAGACACTCCCAGCATCAACAGCGTCGTGGAGGAGCTTCGACACGAGCTTGACATTGTCGGTGACGCCCTCAACCGGCTGAACAAGCAGCTGGGTGTCTGACCGCCCACGCTGCAGTTGAAGTCAACCACCTTACAGTCCATCAACGCTTGCTGTGTCACCCCCAGCACTGCTATAGAGATACTGCTTGTGTATTGCCCCTCGTCAGTACAATGAATGTGTGCACTGCTTTTTGGCCAATGCTCTGTTGTCCCCACTGCATGGTGTACACGGCATACAGTTTACAGAGATGCATTAGGTCGTTTAAACACTGATATACATTGCACAAACCCAAAGAGCTGCTTTACCTGAGACACTGTTTTGCTTCAGTTGTACTTGGCTGAATTGGTTTCTGTATTGCAAACAGTTAATGTGCTTTCATGGTGAGTTTGTATCCTTTTAAAACCATCCCCTGCTGTTACAAACACAAATATGGTTTCCTTCCTCCTATTGTCAACTCTGCTGTTGTACATGACTATGTGAATTTTTTTTTGTAATATTTCATTCTTCTTTACATTTAATCTTCTCACTTCAGTAATATGTATAAAAATGTACTTTGTTTGTATTCTTTTGGTGTATGTATCATTCTCCTTTTATGTGCTGTTGAGGGAAATTATGAAAGTGAAACCCGGTGTTGTCAGAATATTATGACACTATGACAGATTTGGCCCATGCACCCTGACCTATTTTATTTTACAGTGATGATTTTGAATATGTCCTCCTGAGGTGAATATACCTGTAATACTCCTTAAAATCAAAACATTATTTTTCTACTGTAAAGAAATATAGATATTATTAGTAGACTATGTATCAAACTATTGAAAAAAATAAACAAAAATGTTCATTGTGTCTTCACAGCATGACAGTGGTTTATTACCTGTTGTTGTATCACTTTGTGGCGTCATCATGGTGGTAATTTGGAGGCTGGATGCTCAGACTGATCCTGTTTATGATACCAGAGATGGAAAATTATATTAGCAAAAACCTTGAAAACAATGATAATAATAATGTTAAGGTTGGCCCCCTTGATTTTAGGGCCATAACAATCTATTGCATTTCTAATACAGATTGAAACAGAAATGATGAATAACAGTCTCTCAAAGTTGGACAACATACTCTTAAGACCTTGACCGATGGTGTAAGTGAGTAACATCTATAGCTGCTTCATGAACACTGAGACTGCTTCTGTGAATTTACATGGGATGTCTGCCATCCTAGAGAGTTTTAGAGGACATACAGAAAATGTTATTTCCCAATCAAAGGTCCACTGTGTTCAACTTCTATAATGCTGCCACTCAGTCTTTCTGTCCAGTCTAAAAAAACAACAACCAAAACACACATTATCTGATCAACAAATTATTTTACCCACAGCTGCTAGTAAGCAGGTAAGTTAGGCTAACTGTTAACAATTAGCCTAGCTAAAACTAATGCAGTCTAAATAAATCATACCATCAGAAAAGTCATGAACATCAACATAAAATTGTAAGTATGTTACATTGTGGTCATTTTTAAGGCTGTAATTTATGGCCATGTTGAACTGTCTTGAATTAGCCTACAACTGTAAGTTAGCCTACAACATTTGCAACTAAAAGTAGCTACGTTATCAATTTTTCTTGAAAACTTAGGCCTATGTATCTCTGTTTAGGCGACTACTAAAACTAGCAGGCTACTTTAATGGTTGGTGATGGTTACTGGACGGTAATACAGATTTTGGACAAACAAAGAAAAAGTTACCGAGTGCTCACAGGTGAGGGGTAAGTTAGACTCCAGACAATTTGTTCAGGTGCTCATGAAGTTGAGAAGTCCAAAGGCACTCCGACTGAGCCAAGGAATTCTTTAAAAAGCCTTTATTTTATTTAGGGCATATCCCTATTAAAATATATGAGACACAGATTTTGGACAATTCTCCAGCACCAAGGCACTTTGCTTCCAAATAATTTAATTAGGCTAATTCATCAAAGGGGAATGAGCAAATCCAAGAGAGTAAAGGCCATGTTGCTTCACGACAGTGTCGTAAATCAGACTGAACACACAGGCAGCTTGTTGGTACTCCATGGAAACCAAGTCGCAGCTGGAGTTTAGTTTGCTCTCCTGGGTAAGTTAGTTTTCTCTAATTAAAGTGTCTTTAAAGTGTCTTCACGCAGAAGTTATGTGTGTGTCCGGTCGTGTGGTTTAACGGTTTTAAATACTTACCATTAGTAGAGTTGCACTTTTCTTGGCAGCATTACTGTATCACTTTTGCTAACGTTAGCTCACCAACCGAGAAACAAAAAGAAACGGCTGATGAAACCGGATGAAACCCCCGGTTAACGGTTAAAAACTGTCCGTTAACGGTACAGCACGTGTACCTCTGTGTCGTGCAGTCAGTAACTATAGTAACTAGTGTCGTTGCTGTTGTCAGGGAGCAAACAGCTACGGACAACTGGGACAGGGACATGTGGAGGACCAGGCAGCGCCGCGGCTCTCCGACACGGCGGCTCTGCAGAGCAGCAGGGCGGTCCGGAGAGTGAGCGGCGGCGGGGGTCACTCCGTGTTTGTCACCGGTAGGTTTTTAGTTTGTTGTCTGAAACGGTTAACGGATCTGCTCCTTTTATATAATAGTATACAGTCTGAGCGGTGTCCACCTGTTACAAGACGTGTCTCTACAGCTTTATACAATATATGGTCCCACACAGCCATGGGTCACTTGCCCCCCCTACTGGCCTGATGAGATAAATGTTGATAATATTACAGTCAATGGTGCGTGGTGCTTTTATTAGTGCATTTACTCTACAATCTCTCTGTGATTCTGCAGTTTCATGTTTATAATACAAAGTATGATAATCAACATTAGCCCAACCCGTAATGTACAAATTATTGCATCAATCCAATGAAATTAATTTGATAAAACAATTGAGGTTATTCTGAAATGGGACTTTTTTTTTTTTTTTTACAGTAGGCTAAGTACTTTTACTACTGGTTCTTCAAATGTATTTCGATGCTTCTTTTTTCCTTTTACCAAAGTAAAACCACTGAAGGCGAGCCATTACTTGTAACTGTATTACAACAGTATGAAATTGCTGCTTTTAAATTTCATAGTACTTTTAACCACATTGCGTTGTGAACTGTTAGCTACTAGTTTTATTTCTGTGTACTGCCAGCCTATCACACATAGGATTTAATTAAATCAATTGATTGCAGTCATTTTAAACATGTAATTGTGACAATGCCAGATTAATTAAAAGCATTTTATTTACTCAAGGGAGTGCCTTTGAGTTTTTCTTTGCTTTTCAAATCAATTGTTTGTTTAGATATATTAAGTTTGGAGTCGGTGTTTAGGCTGTACTCTTTGAACAACCTTTTTTTCCTCTAAATCTTTCAGCTCTCTCTTATTTAACTTTTTTTTTTAGTTATCTGAATTGCCAATGTAATTTGTGCACTCTGTGTGTCTCTGTGTGTGTCATAGTACACAATTCACTTTTTTTATGGTGGATTTTGTTTCTGACAGAAAATGGACAGGTCTTTGTGTGTGGGCAGAACAACAGAGGCCAGCTGGGTCTTGGCCACAACACAGACATCTTAACTCTTCAACTCTGCTGCAGCCTAAAGCAAGCAGTCACAACTGTGGCCTGTGGTTGGGATTTTTCTCTTCTTGTCACTGGTGAGCACCACTTCAGTCTAGGGAATGATACGCTGTTTGTCATGCACACAGGTTTTGGAAGGGTTTTCCATTTTTGTAAGTTCAAGCATTTCCCCTTAGGCAGTGATGATGTATGTGACAGGGCATTGTTATTTTATCTTGCAGGCATCATCTGGATGTTACTGAAGCCAAAAAAAATGAACAGGGCATATGTACTGTCTGTATATACATGCAGTACTAACTGCACACAAAAAATATATATAAGTAAAGGGTAGTTGTGCAATCGCATGTGAACATAGGGTAAAGTAGCGCTAGCTGATACTGTAGATGTATAGAAGAACACAAACCACATTGCATTAAAAGGCAGTCAATGAAAATAGAAGCAGTCCCCACAGACTTATGCCAAGTTCATGCCATATGAAAGTTACTGTAATAACCAGTCTCTGACTTATAAATACTATTTATATCAACACACTGTTTGTAATTACAGCTTTTTGTTGTAATTACCCAAAATCCATAACAGAGTTATGGAAGAGAGGGACAAATGTCTGTAACTACATTCCACCCACACAAAAGTGAAATATTTCAGTGTGTTTTATTTAAGATACTTCTGTTATTTTTGTATCATACGGACAGATTGTGGTCAAGTACTGGCATGTGGCTCCAATGCATTTGGACAGCTGGGTGTTGGACCGACAGTCACGCACTCTGCAGATTTACTGTTAGTTGAGGTGAGTACATAGCAGGTGTTCTTTTACTTACTTTTAACACACTTTGGAAATCCCATAGTGCTTGTCATACTTAAATGCAATAAATCATTAGTGTTCAGCTTCTAATCATGATCAGTTTGATCATTTTCTTTAAAGCAGATGACATTGTGCTGTTCGTTCTCAGTATCTGAAGGATCCGGTGGTGAGTGTAGCAGCAGGGCTTAGACACTCGCTCGCTGTTACAGGTAAGTTAGTGCTGAAAACCGCTCAGTAAGTTTTCATTTGACAGTCGACAGATTCTAATTTTCTGTATGGCCTTCAGATACAGGCTGTGTTTATCAGTGGGGAACCGGTCTTCTCAGTCTTGCTAAAAGAGCACTTAGTCCACACCCGATCCCATCACACCTCTGCTCTAAGGTGCCCTGTGTGGTACCAGGTAAGTGGAACTGCACCGAGAGAGAGATACAGTAAATAAAATCAAGTTTCAGGCTTTGAGTGAAAGATATTTGTTCTCATGTTGCAGGTCTGGAACAGAAAACATCACACCTGGTCGCTGCAGGCTCAGCACATTGTGTGTGCGTCAAAGGTATGACACCAGTATATATGACAGCTGTTGACACCTGTGTTCATTTGGTTTATTTAGTATAATTATGAGCCACAGAGTTGGACGTGGAACTGTTTGTGGGCTCCAAATTTTCCCATTAGCAAAAAGACCTTTGTGTTTTATTTAGCAACAGTAATAATAATGTTAACAAAAACGATAACAAACCTCGAAGAAGTCCAGTTGCTTTTTTACTACAACCCCACAAGGATAACAAACCTCATTTTTGTAGCACTTTTCACACAAGAAATGCAGCTTGAAATACTGGAGATTGTGGATACAAGCATTCATGCACGTTATATACACCAGAGACTACATGATGTCCTTTACAAGTTTTCATTCATTTGTGGAAGTGTATTAAGTCACTAGATTGCAAACCGTAATGAGCAGAACAAACATACCAGTAATTTAATTTAAAAGCAGATTTCATGCTTCTCTTCCTTATGGGGCATTTATACTTTAACGTTGTAGTGAGTTGCCCTCCACTTCACGTTCAGACATCATTATGGCAGGGCTTCCTTCTGTCTTGTAATTACTTGACCAGTACCACTCAATTACTGCTCTGTGCTTCTGCTGCTGCGTCTGCTGGATGAAAAGTAATGTTTCTCCTGTCTTGTGTGCTGAAGATGGTGATTTGTTTCTGTGGGGGAGCAACAAGCATGGCCAGCTGACCACCACACAGCCCTTCCTGTCCTCTCCAACTCCTCTGAACCGCTGCTTACTGGATGGCGAGAAAGTCATACATGTGTCGAGCGGCTGGACACACATTGTTGCTCAAACAGGTGAAACATAATAACATTTGATTTACATGTTACATCTATGATACTCTCCAGTTTTAATGGGATTTGCAGCACAATCAGACCTCTCTGTTTTCTTCATATTTTGTCATGTTTCAGGCCTATGCTAAACTAATTTAAAGTAATTTTCCCCTCATCAACCTATACTCAATATCCCATGATAACAAAACATAAACAGACTTATGTTTTGCAAATGTATTCCAATGAAAAACTGAAATATCAAGTTGATCTGAATATTTCAGACCCTTTATGATGATACTCTAGATAATCTTCAAGATGTTGATTAAAGTCAAGTCATGGTCACTCATATCTTACAATGCATACTGGAGCAGAAACCAAGGCATGGGGAGGAAGTACCTGCCTGCAGAGCTCAGAGACAGAGACCAGGTTGTGTTTAAACAGGGGCCAGTGCCGTCCATAATTCTTAAATGGAGGAAGTGTGGAACAACCAGGGGCCCGTTGTTCGAAACCTAGACAAGGGATTAACCCGGGATATGTTGGTTATCCTGGCCTAATTTAGCCTCAAGTCGGTTGTTCGAAAGCTGGATACCTTTATCCTGGTCAAGTTACTATGGTGATTTATTCTCTGCAGCTAGCCTGCTCCAGACCAGGCTAACAGCCAGGCTAAGTTGATTCTGTTGTCTTTATCTGTGAAGTCAGCAGTCACTCTGATCAGAAATCAACGTGTTTCATACAGTTATTCCATGTTCTTATGTTCATATTGGCCTGATTTCTAAACAAACTAAATACATTTACAATAATCAAAAAACATGAAACATTTACAATATTTATTAGGTTATTTTTCTTTTCTTTTTTTTATAATTAGGCCTAGTGCTTCTCACACTGAATCTTTGCATCTGCCAGCGCTGCCTGCTTATTCATCTTGCAGGGCTACAGATGTCTGACGGTTTGTGAAATCTGTAAAACACATTCGCACAGAATTGTGCACACTGTTCTTCAGTCAATACTCACTATTTTATTATCTGTGACCCATCTATGATATTTTCTATGACCACTAGTATTACATGGCTTCTCATAAAAAGCAATGGAGCAAAAATAGCAATAGATTTATTTTTATTTTTATAAAATATGTTACAAAATACATTATATTGGCCTAAATATTGGTTGAGGGAAGAAAACGAGAATAAAATTGTTCCAAATAATCTATAGGCTACACCTCATTTGAACATTGTTATCTGCAATTTATTGAAGCACCAGACTGCATAATGTTCTTATATTTAATAAATTTTCACCTCTTACACTTTTGGCCACTTGTATTTGTGCTGCATGAACTTTACTTTAGATGATAAGAGATTTGTGCAGTGTATCAACTTCCACTGCTCATCATTAAGGCAAAGTGCACAGCCGTTAATTTGTGAAAGGAACTTAAATTGTGATTAGAATTTTGGATTAGGCTACTTCCACATTCAATCAGTCCACAGTTGTCCGCTGCACTCTCTCTGAGCTTTATGAAAGCGGTGGTGCTTTTTTTTTTTTTTTTTTCTAAGAGGTGTGTCACCTTACGTCAAGATCCGCTGTTGATTGGAGGAAAGTGGCCACACCTGTCCTCTCATCAGTGAATCTGTGATCAATGTCTGTGGTCTACTGACGAGAGAATAAGTTACACCTGGCTTGACAAAGCCGCCCCTCCTCAGCCTGGCTCGGCGTTCCAACAACCAATTAAGCCAGGATGGACTTAGGAGACTTTGTCCAACCTGGCTTTTCCACTTATCCTGGATATCTTTATTCTACTTTCGAACAACAGGTCCCAGGACTCTTCGTGTCTACCAGGCTAAACTAGATTTGGTTGGAAAAGCCATGGTACAGTAACAGAGGTAATCAACCCAGTAGTCACTCCGGATAAGCTCCAGAGATGTTGTGTAGAGATTGGAGACACTTCCAGGACAAACATCACTACAGCTCCACCAATCTGGACTTGCAGCCTCTCATCAGAAAGAGACATGTGAAAACCTTCCTGGAGTTTGTAAAAAAAAAAACATCTAAAGGACTCTCAGACTGTGAAAAACAAAATGTCCTAGCCTGACCTGACTTGAACTCAATCCAAAAATCTCTGTAGTGACCTGAAAAAAGTCCAACCTGACAAAACTTGACAGGATCTGCAGGAATTACAGGAAATCCCCCAAACCAGGTGGGGAAATTTCAAAGGAGGTTAAATCGAAAGCAACTGGACTTAGTTCATGTACGCAGCTGACCAGGCTGGGACTCACCAGTCCCAGCCTGGTCAGCTGCGTACATGAACTGATGAAGCCTCTTGGATGAGAGGTGAAACGTCTTCCTAGACAAATAACTAAGTCCAGTTGCTTTCGATTTAACCTCCTTTGAAATACTATGACCTGGACAAATGAGAATATGCACCGGCCAGGTGGGGAAAGTTTGTCATGTCACACGCAAGAAGACTTAAGCCTGTAATTTCTGCCAAATGGGCTTCAACAAAGTCCTGAGTGAAGGGTCTGAATATGTTTGGTGATTTTAGTTTTTCCTTTGTAATATTTGCAAACATTTCTATTGAGTGTCAATTGACAAGGGGAAAAAAAATCAATGACCGAACAAAATGAGAAAAAAAAGGTCTGAAAAAAAGTGAAAAAAGCCGTCTGAATGCAGTTGGCATGTCTTAACAAGGCCATCATTCATTTCAGAGAGCAGAAGAGTGTTCACATGGGGCAGAGGTTGTTATGGACAGCTGGGCCGAAACACATCAGTCAAACAGAACCCAGAACAGCAGTCGGCCGGTCCTTCAGCAGAAGGTGGACACCAGGAGGTTTGCCTCCCTGCAGAGGTTAAAGCCCTACATGGAGCAACTCAGGTAAGACGTCTCAGTGTTTGGAACTTCTGCAAACTGAACAAACCAGAGGGTAACCACAAATAACAATCACATGTTCATTACTGTAGATTCAGATTTATCATTGATGATTTACTCAACTTTGTTTTCTGTCTAACAAAAATGTCTGTTTGAATCCAGCGGGGGGCAGCAGACAACCACTATCAGAACAGGTTGTTGATGATGTTTAGCATGAGGTGAAACATAGTGCCACTGAATGAGGGCCTGGCCCACAGAGAGTAGGATCTCACTACACAATATATAGCCTGTAAAGCACACACACGCACACACGCACAGCCATTATCTTCCACTTGGGAAAGAACCACTTACATTTAGTGAAGGCAGAGGTCTCCTCTCCCATGAGGGCAATTATGTGTGAGCATCACGGGATAGCAGCAGTTAACCTGCAGTCTAAATGGCAGCTTTATGGTAGGAGATTGTTGCCAGTAAAGTGGATCTCGTGGACGGACAAGGGCAAGCTTTGGATCACAGCTCCACTGCGCGTAGATCATTGCAGCAGCACTGGCCGATGTCAAGGTGTAGTCACCCTATGTGTGTAAAGCTAAAGGCAAGATGGATTAGCTGAGTGGACGATGAATCTCTCAACACATGATCCCATGTTAGCCCTGACACTGTCCATACACACCCACAGAGTCAATATTTAGTGAATTCACATTATTATGAGGCCATTGAACATTACTGGAGTGACAAATCATGATCTGTCAGTCGCTCAGGAATCACTGGGTGTGTTTGTTGCCTCAGCTGTTTGCTTTATGAAAAGCTTCAAAGCACCCTTGTTTTACCAACTAGGCCAAGTAAACACACATATGTCTATGTTTATTTTATACAACTTTTATTCTGAGTTGAGGATGAGCATTTCCCTTCAGTTCCTGTTACGGCTGTGGCGAAGGCTAGAGAATATGGGAAATTATCATTGTAAAATATTTTGATTCCCTGAGGCAGGCCAGCAGTACACTTTAGCTTTTATGAATGAGCTGGAATTTATATTACATATGTCTCCTCTGCTTTCTGATATTGCATTGTGGCGTAATTTTGTATGAAGCATCTAATGTATTTACAGTGAAATCACCAGTAATGTCATGTGTTGTGTCCACTCATGTTGGATGAATAAAAGCTAGATGACTTCATCTTGACACAGGAAATTTTATTTCATTTTTAATTTTTTAGAGCAGGTTTGGTTACAAAGTATCTCAATATCCATGTTGGCATAACAAGTCCTGGATATTGCAGTCCTAAAGTTGTCTGTCTGTTTTAACATGCATTTCAAGCATTTTTTTTTTATTTCTTTTTTTTTACAGATCGCATGTGGATCTGAACACAACCTTGCCATTGTGGGTGAGTGTTTTTCCATTGTCTTAGCTTTTCTTCTCACTTTGCTTGGATAAAGTTTCTTCTTTGTATAATAAACAGCCATATCTGCCAATATGTTTGCCGACGAAACATGTTGGAGGAAAATAAATAAGCATAAACATCAGACAACATGGTACAGAACTGCACTGGAAAAGTACACCAAGGAAGAGAGGAAGCAGAAATAATTTAAACTTGTTTGTTTCAGTAAGTGCATGTGGCTTTTAAGGGACGTCATATCTGATCTGACCTGGCTCCTGCTCTGACTACATAAAAGAAATAGGGAACACACAGAGATCAGTCTAAACTATTTCACTCTGTTCTCTAAAACAAAGAACTGGTAAGGGAGACTTTTAATATATTACAGTTCAACGTCAGTGTGAAATATTAATCCTTCTGGTAGTGCTGCAGAGGGTTTCTGAGGTCAGCCCATTGCTCTGTGGCCTTTGCATTAGGAGGTTCTTTACAGCATAAATACATGGGTATCACTGACAGAAGCAATTACCCGAACAGTAAATTGAGCTGAATTAGCCACATGCACAATTACAGACATGTTTTTCCAGTGGGCTGTTTAGAGAACAATCTCCTTTTATCCACATAAGAACAGAACACAGACACTGCAATCACACGCATCCCTGGAAGAATACTAAACAAACACAGACATATCTGAGTGTTTGTGATTCCTCATCAGACTAACAAAGAGATTAAATTTGCTTTATTCTCTCTAGGCTTGCCAAATAAGTTTCCCGGCTTTCCTACTGTGGTGAACTAACACTGTAAAACATTTTGAGAGTAAAATCTTTTCCATTAAATTTTTAACACTGACCCAGTTTTTTACATCAGCATGAATAAAAATAACGCAGATGAACACTGAAATACAAGCACATGGTTCCATTAGAGAGTCAACGCCAGACATTGCTGGTTTTTCTACAAGCAAATAGCCATTCGCTTTTCATGTTCTGACCAATTTAACCAATTAACTGGACATGCCATTATAATTTTAGTTGATACATCATCCGTCCATCATAATGACAGTTCTTACAACGTGCTCCTCTGTGCTTTCAGAAGTTCAGTTATTTGATGAGAAGGCGGGCCCAGTACAGGGAGAACTCATGTGAACCTCCAGCACCTCGCTCCTCTGCCATGCTCTCCCCCTTTTTCTCCTCCTGTCTGGAGCGTGGTGGCAGGAGCGATGAAATAGCAAAACAGGATTTGAAGCAGAGACCTGAGTGCTGCTATTTCTGGTGCTGAAGTAGGTCAGGCAGAAAGGAACGGAGAGCATTGCATGCTGCTTATGATATCTGTTGCCTGTTCAGCCCTTGCTCATTTGCACCTGAGGAAGTTCTCCTCATGTATGAAACTCATCGGCGGTGGTCAGAGGTGGGAGAAAGGCCAAAGACGCTGTGGGCACAGCTCATCCAATCTGAGGAAAGATTTTTGTTAATGTGAACATTATGAACTTCTCGGGACTGTTGAAGGACAAACACCTTAGATCAGATCCTTTTTTAACTTGCTCTCAAAAGTATCATGCTTTAAAATGCACCTGCTGCAGATGTGCTGCTTAGTTAGGTGTGAAAATATAAATGTGACAGGATTTGTTTACAAGGAAATGGCTTTAGGTTTGAGTGTCTTGATTTTCATCATTTTGTTGTGCAGGATATTGCACAGGCACTTTGTTGCCATGGAAACACTGATGTGCTGTACTCCAGTCAGTGAGTCCATGAATTAAGCACAGCACCAAAATAACGCTTTCTTTCCCCAATGAACAAAATGTTTGAACGGATTAAGTTCACTAAATGTGAACCAGAGTGTTGAATAACTAATCTTAGTCAAAGATGGAGACAGATACAGTCCAGTTATAAATACGTGCAGTTTCTTAAAGACAAGGCTACGTGTGTGTGTGTGTGTGTCCGTAATGCATAAACCATATCTAGCAGAGTGTCACATAAGGTGCTGGCACGATATCCTGCTCTGTTAACTGGAAAAAGCATGGGCCCCTGTCGGCAAATCCAAATCTTTGGTGCTCCTGAATTTCAAAGACGAACCAAAAGACAAAGAGACCGTTTGACGAACTAAATGAAACAAATGGCATGAAAGACGCACACACACAACTGCAGGATGGGGAAAGCTTGAAGATGTGTTACCCTTGAGAAAGCAAGCTCGCTTCTGTTGCCATGGCAATGGAGCCTATTAGGTAACTATGTTGCCATGGCACGTGTCTCCTCGGTGATGCAGACCTGACCACACCCACCAACAAGCTCACCAGTAGTGAACGACGAGGGGAGGGGAGGGGTAGGAGGAGGGGGGGCGGGGGTGTTAACTGGCTTTGTGTCAAGGATGGGAACGGAGACTGTGTGTGTGTGTGTGTGTGTGTGTGTGTGTTTGTGCATGCGTGTTTGTGTCTGTGTTGTTTTTTCTCACAGCTTTCTTGTGTTTTTCCTTCAGGCTGCTAATTTTAGCCTGCCTCACACAGTGCTGCAGTCCTGTCTCTCTGCTCCCAGCTCCACTGACCCATGACCCCTCTCCTTTTCAGGGGGCTGTCTCCTTTCCTGGGGCTGGAACGAACATGGGATGTGTGGAGACGGTTCACAGACCGACGTCTTTCAGCCTCAGCCCATATCTGGTCTCAGACCTCTTCTCATTGGCTGCGGAGCTGGACACTCTATGGCAGTGTGCGCCGTGGCAACTGGCTCGTGATAGAAACTCTGCACCGACTCCAGCAGGAACGTTCGTTCAGCATATGACCAGAGATGAGACAAACACTGACTTTACAAATTTTAACATTTCTGAGTGATTTAGTGGCTTTGCAGGTTATTTGAAGTCTCTTTGAATATACAGTGACTTTCACCTGCCGACGGCTACCTGAGCTGTTTGAGCAGGTCAGAATTGCAGTCGTCATAAATGCTGTCGTGTGGTTGGACACACGTTGAGTTATGTTTGGTGTGGACAGAGGTCATAATTTCTCTGGCCAGCCCGTCACTTTGATGGACATAACTGGGGGGCGTTGGCTTTGCAGGAAATGGCCATGCCTATGGCCTTTGGTCCACCTGCCATGTTTGTCTTCCTCAATGTAGCCGTTATGGGTCGTGTGAGGGATGGGCCAGACTGTTGCTATAGCTCCATCTTCCCATGTCAGAGGTTTTATTGCTGTGATCCTGAGTGTCAGGAGGCAGTCAATCTGTGCAAAATCTCATGATTTACCTCTTGCACATACAGGACAGTGTTTTTTTTTTCTTTGCTAACTGTCCATCACTTATTTATCTTCTTGCCAGTCTGTGTGATATTCTTTGACACTATGTCTGTCTTATTTGCACCACTTTCATGCTGTATCCTTCATTAATCCCTCTTGGGAGACGCTCACCCGCTGCATTTGACCCAACCTACATATTTATAAGCTGTGGGCGACCGCAGTGCAGCACCCGGGGACCAGCTGCAGGTCTGAGGCAGTGCTTTGGTCAAGGGCGATGGCAGGACTCGGGTTGGGGGTGATTTTCTCTTTAACTTTATTATTTTAAAAGTATTTGTTTTATCATAAATTATGGAAATTAAGACCATCTGTGTCACTGAAATTATGCATTGATAAAAGTTAAATTAAAAGTGCTTTTACCTGGATTACTTTGAAAAAATAAAGCAACACTCGCTGAAAAAATGATCAGTTCTGTGTTTTTTTATTTATTACTATTTATTGTACAAGCCTCAACTGTATTGGTCAAAAAGACACAAAAAACCCCTAAACAACAAACCAATCAAAACGATCACTGAACACCTTGAGATAACTAACCACAAAATGCACGGTGTTCAAAACACACACTCTGAAGTCTCAGTAAACGGCACACAACAGTTGCCTCTTAGTTGCGTTGTTGATTCCATTTATGATAACAGCTGTTATATTATTATATATAGATATAGTATATATATTTATTTCATCTGACAATGATCAGCACACTGTCCCACTGTCCCCCCATTTGTGCTCAGCTCTACCGGTAGATCCAGACTGCACACAGATCTCAGTAGGTTGTTGGCAGTGTGTTTGCAGTTGTTTGGTAAAAAGTTGGTCCCTTTCCACTAACTTTTCTACACAAACAATGAATCTATACTTTGTACCTGATGACTATTTTATAGGTCTTCTCACTCTTGCTTTTATAAGCTGATCCATACGGGGGTCCTTACTGTGTCCCTTGCTTTTTGAGTCTGAACTGGTGCTTGTATTTAATGGCTGGTGACTGATGGCTAATTCAAATAAAGTGTACATTAGGTCGTTGTGTTGGTTAAGCTATAGTCCTGAATGGTAAGAAGAACTTGCATAACAGAGGCACTTGTCCAGTATGAGGCATATGATGTTTTGGCATCGCTTAGTATCAGATACTAATTCACCAATTTGCATGCGTGCAGAAAAAGAATAATAATCCAATTCTACATGATTGTCAATTAAAACATAAGACAAAATAATTATCAGTATGTATATATGAAGATATATCAACATTCAGTTAATGTTGAATATTTATTATTCAAGTTTGAGTGACATTAAACGATTTACCAAATTTTAACAGCACACTTGGCCATTTTAATGCCTCATTAATACAAGGTAAGAGTGGTGTTTTTTTTTTTCTTTTCTTTTTTTTTTTTCAAAGTATGATCTTTTATCATTTTTTTGTGGATGTTATCTCTTTGATGCCTGAAAACATATCAAAAGAATGTTAAAAGTTCACTGGTGCAAAACAGTGCAAAAAGTCTACAAAGATGTGACCATGACAGTGCAAAGTTAACGATTTTGTTTCCCATTGTTTAGTCCGGCTGACATGACAAGTGACAGGTTTTTGCTGGGGGGTGGGGGGGGCAGAAAGAGGTGGGTGGATTTAAATCGGAGCAACATTTTTTTTTCTATCAACAGAAGAAGCACACAAATAGTTGATGATCACTCAAAAACATTGGTACACACAACTTCAGCACACATAAAAGCGTATTTACAGCACTGGCACACACCAAAAATAGGCACACAAATTACAACACAGTAACCAGTCACAGATACTGAGCTACATAAGGCTTGACAACAAAACTTCCTCAGTGCTACATCTATGCTGAGTTTGTGATGTACAGGTTGTCACTGTCACACCCATTTAAAAATACTAAGTAATACACACAACAATGCTACAGGACTATCAGGTGGGTGATGGGCCGTTATGGGTCATACACATAGTGGTTGGTACACCATGGTTCATAACACAAACTGACTCTGTTGGTTGTCTGCTCCGGTGCTGTCGCTGGGTCTCTATAAACATATAAAAAAACAATAACAAAAATAAATTATTACACAAATTATGTATAATGGTGGAAATGATGGCGGTGATGGATACCTCTGAGGTGCGGGGAGAGGTGAGGGATGACACTAGCTTGGAGAGTAAAGAAAATGTGCTCCGTTAGTTCCTCATGGTAAACAAGAGGTTTACCATGTATTTCCCATGCTTAGCCAAGGCATCAGACAACGATGTACTGTCTGTGTACAGAGGTTGGACTCTGAGTCGGTTAATAAACATGCCCGAGATCATGCTGCGTTTTACGGGTTGATGTACAGTAGTTCAGTCACTGTCATGCGTTTGTATACTTTGTGTCATGCTGCTCACAGTCACCTCGTTTTTTTATGCTCTCTTTGACCTGAACATTGGCAGGAAGAGGGTCAAACAGCAGCTGAAAGCACTAGCCTCAAGCTAGTACGAAAGGAAAGTTGTATGTATGCATAGTGCTGTTGAATAAAAACGGAGTCTAAACACTCATTGTGTATAAAATTTATTTCATGCAAGGACTTATATTTACATATTTTTTTTATTTGAATACCTTTCTGTTGCATAAATGTAAAATACATGCGTTTACCTTTCCCCAAGTAGACCCACATCCCATACCGTGTCGCATTGGAATTTTTTTTTTTCACTTGAATTGCATGAGCATATAATTCACCTGCATCTCTTCACATCAAATCTTCACAAGGTTTTTTTTTTTTCTTTTTAAATATATAACGTCCATTAATTACCACAAGAGACATGAAGAAGAAGAAGAAACAAAATTAGATGAGTTGCTATACTTATATCTTCTTCTAGAAATTAAAATTTCTAATTGGTCAACATCATATTTGTTAAAGTGCCCTGAAAAAATTGTGCATAATTATTGGGACAGTATCAATACATGTAACAGTAACAGTATTGATGTTTTAAATCAATAGACAAACATAGTGCAGGAGTCATCCTGACATCTCTTGTTGATCATAACTTCATACTGTATATTGGCTCTGTAGAGTTGCCTGGTCCCTTTTAATATTTTGTGCTTTATGATACAAAAATGTTCTTGAGTTCAGGAATATTAAGTCCGTATTTTTGTGTGTGTGTGTGTTTTTTTTTTCTTCTTTTTTTGCTCGAAATTGTGAATCTCACTAAAGGCTAAATTCTAGTATGCATTGTATGGTGCAAAAGTAATAACCATTTGGGCATTGTATTATGAGTAAGGGTACGAGGGTGCAAAAGATACAAGGTGCACCTTGCAAATAAAGCTTTCATTACACTGTTATGAGCATGGTATAAAGTAGGTTGATGCTACACTGGGAGCACTTCTGTAATATCATGTCAATTAATTACTCACTTTTACTTTGCCTCACCAGGTACGAAGGCACCGTTGTTTAATAATTCATGAGTCTTGCCTTAATTTAGGCATCACAGCAGTCAGTGAAAATGCTGCAGACTGTCGATACTGTTTAAAAACTCATACTACCTGTAAATATAGCTGTATAAAAACTATTTATGCTCATAACAGCATTGGTTGGCTTTATGACAGATTGTTCAAGTTCAATCACACTATTTTAGTTGGAGGCCCCAGTCAAATAAAAACAAGAAAATAAATATACTGTATGAATTTGGGGAAAGGCAAAGAATGGCAGCTACATAAAAATCTCTGCTATGACTGAGTCTCTTGTAAAGCTGTCTCAAAATGCATAAAAAATGACATAGCTTTAGAAGCTTTTGAAAGAAAACGTTTTTGTTTTTTGTTGTTTTTTTACAGTTAGCTTCTTGTTGAACATAATTTCTCATGCAGTTCATGCAAATGAACAAACAGTTTTAGTTCTTTTGACATTAGACGTATTCATCACTAGTATCATAGCAATTGTCATCATCTCCATATTGCATTGGACATCATGAACATGTTGAAATATTTTTGAATGGCCACTCAGATAACATTAAGCCTTTTCTGCACTTTCAGAAGGATAACGTCTCTACTTTGCAACGTACAAAGCACTTAAGAGGAGTTCCCTTAACAGCCGGCAATGGTACCTTTTAGATATGTTTAAAAGCCATGTATTGTTAATGTCCAGCATATTAGCAGGGGTTACATCTTATGAAAATTTCTTTCACAAAATTGTAAAAAGCAGATGAGATAAAAGTTACTGGCAAAAGAGTATGCGAGATCAAAAGCAACAGAGCAACAGGCAATGATTTAAACACAGGGAGAAAGTGGGGTTAGCCTGTGGTAGAAGTAAAACAGTGCTTTGTCTGCAACTTAAGTGACCCATGCAGAGTGGCATGTGCCAATGTTTTCTAGTCGAGGATATGATGACACACCCAAGGAGAACACTTGGGAAGAGTATTAGCACAGTTAAGATACAGTTTTCCAGAAAAAGAAAGAAATCAAAATGAAAAAAGCAGGAGCGAAGGCAAGTGTAAAAGCAAAATCTGACAGGAAGGATAAGAAGGAGGAGTGTGGACTGGCCTTCCAATGGCATTGTGTCTGCTACTCAACCATGCTACATAATGGATGGGATGGGAGAATGTGAGTGCTGCATTAGACAGGGTGGGCTGCAGGGCAGGGCGGACACTGAGGACACTCCAGAGGCATCCCCGCTCATGCCAGACATGCTGTTAAGGCTCCAAGGCTTTTCATAACCTTCAGTTGAAAAACAGAGAACGTTCTGAGTACACTGCAGCACTAAAATCCATGACAAATTGTTTTGGTGTTCCTCACTGGTAATACTACACCTGTTGCTTTCTTGTTTTTGTCTCCAAAGAAACAGGTCAACACAGACTTGAGACAGATTATTATTCTCCATGCATTGAGTGCATCAGGAGTACAACAGCATGCACCGGGTGGTACTGGAATGGTTCGGAGTATAACACTATAAAAGACTTGGAAAAGGTAGGCACCTCAGGCAGGGAATGTATTTCAGCTACAGGTAGAATTTCAGACTGTTGATGTGCTGGCTGCACATACAGCTAGAGACTAACTGGGCTCTCTTAGGAATGTTTTGAACTTTGATATCAAATCTGAATGAAAGTAATCAGTAAACTGAAACCTGGTATTAAAGTATAAAAATCAGTGAGCTTGAATTTGGCTCTTAGTGATATTAATATTTAACATTAGCCTTCCTCCATTTGTGTTGTGCTCCTTCACCATACTGATAGCACCCATCAGCAAGACACTTCATGCACCATTATGGTTCAAGAGCAATGTACTCATAAGTCAGGATCCCACATGGTATTTATCATTAAAACACACATATACATACATGATACACGCATAGCACAAATACTTTCTTAGGCATGTAAGACAACACATTCTAGATCATATAAATCTCGAAAATAGCTTTCTTACTGGTAAATAAATAGGGGGTATAACAGTATGCATGGTATCAAAAAATATATTATGTAGATGTGGACAATTATTATTGACATTTGTGGTGATTGTGCTTGGCCTTAACAGATGTTCTTATGACTTGGACTATATACAATTCCCAATGGGATGATTGAGGAGAAGCAGCTGCTGTGAAAGTGTGTGAAGGTTGTAATAAGAGGTTTTGTAGTTTTGTGTGTGTGTGTGACTGTGTAAGTGTGTGTGTCAGTGTAAAACTGAGGTGTAACACTCAGCAAAGAGGAATAAAGGAAGCGTATCCTGTCTACGGTCTACACGGTGTCAGTGTCTTACGGGGGCCTGTGATTGGCTGTTACTGTACGTACCCCTCCTCACTCTGCCCCCTGTGTGGTTGGGGCGTTCAGCGGTGGTGACCAGGAAGCAGGGCCGCTCTCTCTCACTAGGGCTGAAGATTTCCTCTGGAGATATGGCCTGGTCTATATGAGGACAATCCTCGTTGGCCAGAGCTGCGTTAGCTGCCTCACCGTTCAGCTTGGAATCTTATAAGAAGACAGTAAAGAAGAAGGAAAGAAAAACACACAGGAAAAAAAAATCTGGTTTCATATACCAGCTCAGTAATGCGTTCTTTAATATATCTGCCAGTGTTACGCTCCACAACCTGTAGGGATTAACCCGTGTAACAACACTGTATGTATAAGTGCTCTCTAATATTTCCCTTGTTCCATGTTTTTGAATACAAACTGTACCAAAGGTCAATAAATGCCTTTACACTAATGCAACCAAAGTAATTCTGGGGGAATCGAGTAGTTAAAACATCCGTTTTCATGCCATCATGATTACAAATACTTGGACACAGCTTCTCCGCCTTAAAGAGGGGAGGACTGAATCGCTGCATTAATAGGTGTAAAATCAATAGCAAGATCACTCACAGACTTCCTCATCTCTCTATTCGTCTATTCAGAGGAAAAGCTTTTCATTACATATGCATTGATTATTTTCTGTGGGAAATCATCAGCGTATTGAGGTGTGGGAACAGACGAAGAGTAGCGATGTGTTTGTTTTGTGAAGATGTAGAGGTGAGAGAGAGAATATACGACGAGTATGTCATCTTAGTTTCTTACCTTGAAACTTTATCTCAAAAACGTCGTGGGGGGTGATGGGGCTCTGTTGCGGGGAGCTGATCATGCTCGTCTTGCAGAAGTCAGGAGAACCGGGTTGCGGAGCTCGAGGGATGTGCCTGTTCTTTTTCTTTGGTAGTTTCTGTTTTGCCATGGCCAGCGAGTAATACATTCCAAAGTTGTTGACAATCACAGGGACGGGCATGGCGATGGTCAGCACACCAGCCAGGGCGCACAGGGCTCCCACCAGCATACCGGAGGTCGTCTGAGGGTACATGTCTCCGTAGCCGAGGGTCGTCATGGTCACCACAGCCCACCAGAATCCGATCGGGATGTTCTTGAAGTGCGTGTGCTCACTGGCTCGAGGGTCGTTGGGGTTAGCTCCAATCCGTTCAGCGTAGTAGATCATAGTGGCGAAGATGAGGACACCGAGAGCGAGGAAGATGATGAGGAGGAGGAACTCGTTGGTGCTGGCCCGCAACGTGTGGCCCAGCACCCTCAGCCCCACAAAGTGACGCGTCAGCTTGAAGATACGCAGGATACGCACGAAGCGGACCACTCTCAGGAAACCCAGGACGTCCTTAGCTGCCTTGGAGGAGAGCCCGCTGAGCCCCACCTCCAGGTAGAAGGGCAGGATGGCCACAAAGTCGATGATGTTCAGGGCGTTCCGTATGAAGTCAAATTTATTAGGGCAGAAAGTTATTCGCATTAGAAATTCAAAAGTGAACCACACCACGCAAACGCCCTCGATGTAGGTGAGGTAGGCCGCGGTCTCCGTCTCCTGGTAAGTGTGCGGCACCGTGACGTTGTCCACCAGCTCCAGATAAGTGCGGTTGATGATGGGGTTGAAGGCCTCGTGGGTCTCCAGACAGAAGGTGGTGATGGACACCAGAATAAAGAAGAGCGAGGCCAGAGCCACCCACTGAGCAGCAAACATGAACAGGGTGCAGGAGAAGAAATAGAGAGGAAGGGGAGAAGGGGGGAGAAGGACAGAGAGGAGAATGAGCACAGTAAGACATGCAAGGTGATTGAGCTCAACACGAGCTGCTGCCATTCTTAGCTCAACATAATGCAATTCAATCTGAGACAGTGGCAACTGGTTCGACAGTGACAGTGGCACTGATGCTCTCTCTCACTACCCGCCCTCCACCCCTACCTCCACCCACCCTGCTCTCGGTGTATCTTGATTCACACGTGTCATTGTAAAAGGGACAATCAATGCGCAATCTCCAGTCTTCCTTCCCCTTCCCTCTGCCTCTATCTCAAGGTCACGCCACTTTCATGGGTGTGCCTCATGCAGAACCACAAAGAGCCACCAACAGCAGCAGCAGTGGTCGAGCCATTAGTGTCAACCCCCGTGACTAAATTTAGCTGTGGGCTCTTCCCCCTCAGTGGCATCGGTACAGTAGGTCTTCCCTACACAAGGTCATCCTGTGCAGATGATCAGCTCTTGGGAATCGTAGTGAGTCGAGAGGCTCGCTGAGCTGACAACACACTTTTGTGAGAAACCTATATTTCCCCTAATGGCAAATGAGTACAAACGGGTACTTTAGCCTTCATCATGTTTCGATTGGATGATCACATTTCATCACATTTAGGTTACGATATTTCTGATGCATACTATGGTTGTAACAGATACAGTCCTCTCTCCTTGGTATCGATTGCAGCTCTGTCCTCATGTTATCGTCCTCTGATCATACTCTACTGGTTTACGGTATGTGTCAGCACTCATGTAATTTACTGCAGCTTGAATGGATAAAAAGGCAGCTATATCTTCAATGGATCATCAACAGATCAGAGCCGGTGAACAGAGAAGCTAGACAGGAAGAGTAGATATTTACTTAATCATCCACTGAGTCACAAAAGTTGGATCAATAGATGCACGTATACTTCTCAGACTAATGCATAGCATTGTTAAGTAGCTGGGAGGAGTAATGAATGGCATCATGGATGAGCAAGGTTGGAGTGGGGCATGTCTGGGCAAGAGGAAGTCGTATATATTCCACTGAGCAAAGGAAACTCAACATCTTAGTCAGTTGTGTCCATTCACAGTGTGTCAGAAAGGCAGGCATGCAGCATGAGACGGAAAACAGGCCCTCATCATAATATCTCATCACTGGCAATTCATCGCATTGTACTGAGGAAATCACTGCTGCTTATGAATGTCTGCTTCCCATCTATGACAGTATGATACTACAGAGAGAAACTGTGTATTAGCAGTGACTACTACAGCACACTGACAACATACTGACAACCGCTATGTGGATCTAAGAACTTAGTTTCTTGGGTCGCTGCGGTTCACACTCTGAAATATAGCATTTCAATGGCTGTGTGAGTTTTTGATTTCACTTTAAATTCAGTAGGCTACATAATGTTTACCCTGAGTGTGGTCAAGGGGGAAACTTGACATTTTATCACGATACAAACTTACTTTTAAAATGTAGCTCAGTCAAACTAACAGTGTTCAACCTGTGCTGACACAGTCTAAGAGAGATTTTAGTACGTGGTGCTGTTTTATCAGATTGCATAATGTTGTTTTGTCCACCCCCTCTACAGTATGTACTGTGCAAAATAACAAGTGCACCTTAGACTACAATCCAATCCAACACAACTGCAAGCAATAACTATCTTACCAGATAACACAGAGATGAGTCAACCTCACCAGCTTAACTTTAGTGGACACCTGCTCCTGAACCTTCAGGGGCCCGAAAGTTCACACGGTGCACATTTATAAATAACTTCATCTTTAACTAAATCATCATTAATAAAAGGCTGACCGCTCATTGGGGTTGTCCCAGTGGCTTCATTTGGCCCCGCCTGCACCTTACAGTTGCTGTCTCAACAAAAATGTTTATATTGTCATCTTGATTGAGTCAAGAAACTGTAAATAATATGCAACAATTTTGATATTTAACGCATTGTTTTAAGCAGAAATATTTCTAAATTAGATTTCTGTGGCTTCTGAACTGAGAACTGTTGCTGGTTTTCTCTTATCAAGTCCTTTATGACTGTAAGCTGTATCTCTTTGAGATACGAGCTGTTGTTTGGACAAAACAAGCTCTTTTATATATGTCAACTTGTACATTTTGGCCTGATTTATTGTGCAGTTAATCCAGAGAATAATCACATAATGAAGATTACACTGAGTTTCAGCTCTAGCTGGCGCTCATGTTCTTTTTTTCCTGCTGTTGTGCATGAATTAGCAAGAGACATGACAAATCTCCATCACCCCCACAGCCTGCACCCGCCAGTCTTATAAACCCTCGTTCTAATAAGCCACTTTCATGTCGACCGCTGATGCACTGGCTCGTTCAGCCCCCTGAGCATCCCACCCCTCAAACTGTTAAACAAATGCTGCATCTCATCAGACTGCCTCTTAAATTATGTGTCTTTGTGACAGCCAGGAACAGTGTGGCCTGAATGTAGGGTGACAAGCAAAGATTGTTTGCTCCTTATAGGCTAATTCTCACTGTTGCTGGCAAACCACAGACCTACAGTGTTATGCAGTGGCAAGGGTTTTCCACTAATGCATCCACAGAGAATAGAGTCTGTAATTAACTCTGGGGCTCAGTTCTAATTAATCTTCTTGCCAGACTTGGTGGAGCTCTGTCAATCTTTGCTCTGCTTTTTTGTCAAATGTAGGACACATCTGAGGAGCTTTCTGTGATGTAAAAAATCTTCTGCATTCAAAAGGCAAAACTGTCTGAACTGTGTGGATCTTTTGGTTAAACCACTCCCCCAAATGCTGTAAGAGTGCGAACATGTCAATACAGTTTACACTTGTTGGATGGGGCCTGATGACTAATTACACCAATCAGGCTGCCACAGCTGTTAAAGCAGTGTGCGGTGCTGCGGTCTTTGTCGGGGGGCAGTGGTCAAAAAACAGAAGGTGTAAAGTCAGTTCATTGTCATCAATGAGAGGCATCGCGCCCAGATGGAAAAGTGCCCGTGACAAAGACCAAAAATGTCACCTCGAACAGCAACCCAATTTTCTGTCTGGAGGTCTGCCACTAAAACTCTGGTGGTGCCAAAGATCTGGTTTCCTAGTGTGTAGCTGACCTATTTTAACCAAAGAGCCGGCCAGCTCAGGGATCCCTGTGTCCTGGAAATATCAATCCAAAGGACCTGTGAGAGTCAGACTGAGCCTCTTTATGTTCCTCTGTGAGGTAGAGGAGGTTGGTGGGAAATGATTTGCATGCAAATGGTTTTGACACATGAAGTCTTATGCTGATTTTTGCTCTTCCTCCCTCTCAGCACAGTCACATCCTTGCTGTGGAAACCCCAGGGAGCATAATTTCAAGGTCATCAAAAGCCTCTCTAAAGCCTTCCACATCCACCAGTCTTCCTTTCACCATCAAAGGACAGAGGTAAACAAATTCACAACTGTGCTTTTCAGCTTCAAACAAATGAAACATTTAAGAGTTTTATTTTAGCTCACAAAAACTCATTAAGGAGTTTTCCAAATCTGAAGTGGAGAGGGAAGAACAAAGCTATACTCACCCTTGCATATTTAGAGGAGTAAGGGTCCTCAAACAGGGCCCAAACACGTCTCTGCCACCGGCTCCACTGGCTCCCACTCCTGGCGTCATGCGTGTCAGCCTGCGCCAGCCTCCTTGTCATTTCATCCACCTCATCCGCATCCCCATGCTCCTGCTCCGGCTCAGCATCCTCGCTCCCCATGTCTAACAGGCCCCCCCCGCCGAAACTATCAAGGGCCTCTTCTGCCTCCCGGTGTTGGCGATAGGTCATCCAGCAGCATGGCTCCACGTCTGTCTCATCGATGCCCCAGAAGGCCAGTTCTTCCTCATAGAGGGGCCCGCAGACATCAGCCGGGCAGTGCAGCTTACCTGTCCTGTAGTAATTAAGGATATGTGCAAACACGCCGGGGTGGCGGTCGAAGAAAAATTCCTCGATCTTGGCATCATAGTCAAAGTGGTTGGGTGCATCAGGCTCGGCCAGCCAGGACAAGCGGGTGCCAGGTAGGGTGCGCAGGGTGCTGCGGTATGTCTGATGTCTGATCCCTCCCACGTTTATCACAATGCGATCCTTGTCGTCGCTCAGGCCCATTGCGTCCCTTAGGCATTTCTCCAATAAGTTCCCTTCATCTCGGGTAAGTCAAGGCGCACCGTGCAACTATATGCACAGCAGTGATTAAACTGAGGGAAACAATTACATAAGAAAAAGCAGCGCGCACAGCAACCTGTCGTTTCTCACCAACTATGAAAAGAAATCAGGAGTGCTTTGACACGCACCAAGCTACATTCCCTCTAAAGCACTGTTATTTCTACACGCACCTGCCATGCAACCGGAGGATCATAAACGCTCAGACTCACTGGAGGGTAGTATAGAATCGAAATCCAAAAATGATCGCAACCAATGGCATCACATTGAGAATGGACGTCACATATGGTCTGTAAATCCAAGATGTCGAGATAAAAGGACAAACGCCGGCAGAATAGATCCAGCTCATTTGACTCCCCAGGTCGCGGTAATTGATCAGATGAGTCCTGAGCGGCTTTGTGACTTTCACAGCAAGGTGACTGCGGTGGTGGTGCTGAGCGGACAGCGCCTGTCCGGCAGCTCCTGGTGCATGGAGAGACTCGGCGCTGCTGCTGCTGCTGCTGCTGCTTCAGTCCCTCCTCTGTTGCTGCCTACAGACTCACCTCCTTCACACCGACGCTTTGCCCGCTCCCTCTCCCTCTCTCTCTTTCTCTCTGCGTTTCACCGACACCCAGCCACGATACACGCAGGTCTTTGTCTCAGCTCAGAGACGCCAAGCTCCCCTGCGCACAGACTTTCCTCCTTTTCATTCATGCATGGTGAGAGAAGAGAATATCCACTACGTGCGGGAGAGATAATGTTGTTCCCTGCGCTGCGTGATTCAATAAAGAAAATCAGAGATGAGAGGGCGACAAACCTCCTCAAACACAATCACATAATAAAATACGCCCAAACTGCCTGTTATTCACACGGTGCCCAGCTCCTCTCTCACATCACATGGAGCATGCCCAGTGGAGGAACCTGCATTTATTACAAGGCGCTGTCAGGCTTCTCCTCCAATTAAGGCTGTTGAAATTGTCATCGCTGCCCAATTTCCCCTTTCCCCCTCACTTAACGTCGTCGCTGGCCGGGTTACGGTCGCTCAGCGGACGGATGGATCAGTCACAGGGGACTCATCGTGTTCACGCACAGCTGGCGGGAGAAGGTGTGACCCTGGAGCCATGCACGCGCAGATCCGCCCATGCGATCAAACAGACTCTAACCAGACAGCTTCCTATACGATTTCATGATTTATGTGTGTCAGAAAGTGAGACAGTAATAATAACACCGATGAACGTTTGTATCTATCGCTGCTCGCACAGAGGAGATACTTTGAATCCAACGGGAGAATTTCTTTTGTTTTGTTTTTCTTTTTTTGTTGCGCAACTTAATGCGCGGCACTTGATCTGTGTAATAATTACCCGACAGGGCCTGTAGACGCGTTGAAGGCGCCAGCAGAGGGCGCCATCGCTCACTGGAAATTCAAAACTTTTTGGTTATTTTATTTTGCCAGTTGACGTTTAATTATCGTCGGATTTCAGATTGAGTAAAAGCAGACTGAGTTATTTACTAATAATCTGTTTAATTCACTAATTAATGCTGCAAATGGAGCGCATCACTATGTTTCAACACCATGACACAAAATTTTCTCATGGGAAAAAGAGGAATACATCCTCTTTCTTTCTTTCTTTCTTTCTCACACTCGTTGGCTCTTCGCTATTGCAGATGGAGAGCTGGTCTCTTCCCTCAGCCTCCTCTCCTCCTTGGTGGGCAGGTCTCCGTCTCGGTTTTCACTCCTGATTACAAAGGAGGAGTGTCCAGCTCTGAAACGCTTTTACCCCGCCTGGCTTGAATAGACGGAGTCCTCTGGCAGAGACCGTGAGATCCCGGACAGTAGCCTGACTCCACACAGTGTTTGATTGGGCAAAAAGGACGAGCTGATTAAAAAAGACACCCAGGAAACATGGCTGTGGCGGGCTGCACAAGATGCATTAAATATATGTTATTCTTCTTTAATTTTATTTTCTGGGTGAGTTGAACACATTTTATTTATTTATGATTACAGATTTTGTCTGAGTAATACAGGCCTCTACTGCTTCCTAACTTTTTCTCCTCTAAAAATAACATCTGCTGCTTACTGCTTACATTTACACATCTGTGTGGCTCTGTGCTTTCAATTTATAAATAAGTCTTGAAGGAGAAGCACAGGGTTTCCTGCCCTGCTGTGCTCATTATGCAGCTCTGCTCTCTTTTTGGAGAGGAGAGTGGCATCAGCACAGCACAAAACCTCAGCCAGTCACAGCTAAAAATGCTCTTATTTTCTGCATGGCCAGGCCAGAGAGGGAGAGGGTTAGCTCTCTGGGCTCGGTGCATGGGCATCTGACTGTGATGGGACTTCTTTTTTAATGTTTCACATGTCTCACATAAGCTGTGCTTCAGATTCATTATCTCTCTGAATATGCTGCTCATGCTTATATTTTAAACATGAACTGCAGATCTCTGCAGATGTTTTAGAGGGGAAACTGAAGAAAGGAGTGAGGCTCTCCCCTAATTAAAAACCAATAACAGGAGAGATTGAACAGAGTTTCTGGGGGAGGGGCGAGCCGTTTCCCTCTGAAATTACTTTGTTCCCACTACCTGGTCACCAAGTTACAGCAACTGCTACTTTTGAGCTCAGGAAACAGCACATCTGATGGGGCAGTTATTTAAATTCCATTCCCGCAAGCTGAGCTCTCCTCAAGTTCATTTTTTTTTTCTAAAATGTTATCTCAGAAGTGACTTACCATAGTAGTCCAGTGGCCTAATGTACCATATCTTTCTACTTTTACTCTTCATTACATCACACCAGACTTTCTGCCAAAGTGTCTTCCTCTTCGTGGCCTTCCACCGTCGGAGCTGAGTACTTGTTTGTGAATTTCCATGCGTTTTGCCTTCACAGAACATCCTTTTTCTTTCTTTTAAAAAAAAAAATGAGTACAGAGTCATCATATCCTCCACCCGCTAGTTTGATTGAGTGTTTCCTCTGTTGGTTTTGCTGCTGTAGCTACCTGTCATTGTGAAAAGTCTGAGCCCTCTCTTCCTCATGTTGCTATTTTTCATGTCGAGTTTTGGTTTCCTGTTTCTTGGAGAACAATAGAGTGCACTCTTGATATAAACATTGACAAAAGAAAAAAGCTGTCTGCATGTTACTACTAATCTGTGCTGGGTGTGATCCTCCCGTAGTTATGCTCTATCAGCTTTTGTGTGGTAAAACTTTTATCAGGATATATCTGCTTTGGAGAGATTGAGGGAGATGAAGTTGAAAAATAAAGTTGTTGAGTCGGCTTTAAACAATGCTGTGAGGACATGGTCGGTGCCATAGGTCACTGGGGTGTCAGGATATCCTCCCATCCTCTCTTAAAGGACAGCGGACAGTTCAGTGCCTCGTGGCACAGCTGGACACACAGGGCAAGAGACATTAGTAGACAGGTTTGGACACTGATTTGATCTAAGGAGTGTTGGACTTCGAGCCATCCCAGATGTCACACCACTGCGTCGGCATCATATGAAAAACCAAGTTGATGAGTCTTTTTAAATTGTCTTAAAAATTGATAACTACAAGTTTGTTGTAATATTCATGCCAACGTTTCTTGACTATCAGACATCTTGAATGGCTCTGATCCTTCTCAATGTTTCATCAAAGTAAGAAACATGAAAGAGAATCATCAAAACCTTTTTCTCTCTGGGACAGCTGGCCGGAGGAGTGATCTTAGGAGTGGCCCTGTGGCTCCGCCATGACAGTCAAACCAGCAACCTCCTCATACTTCAGTTTGAAGGCCATCAAGCACCGAGCACTTTCTACATCAGTGAGTATACATGTTTAACACCAGAGCTTCCTCGTCACACAGTGTTTAAACACCATAGAAAAGAAGTTGTTTGTGGGTTAACATAATTTTTATTAAACAAAAAAAGGAGAGATTTACAACATTTTTAAGTGGATATTTTTATCATTTCATTTATTTTCAAGGTTTCACAAGGTTTCTGCATGTCCACTGAGTTTATTTCAGTTTGGGGATACAAAGTGAAGACAAATGTGAATGCATTTATGGGGCTGCGTGTCATTCCCCCTATCTCTGCCTCCCCATTTCCTGTCTCTCTCAACTAACCTGTCAAGTAAAGGCAAAAAGGCCCCCAAAATATAGGCTACTGAAAAAAAAAGAAATTCATGCAATTATTTTATAGTAGTGCAACAAGTGTTGTAGTACTGCTAAGTCTAATTTCCTTATGTTGTGTAGATTAACTAATTTTTCCACCTCCTTAGTCACCATCTTGTCTTCCCACCAGTGATTCTTCCTGAGCTACTTCTTAGTGTTTCAGTCCTCATACCTTGTTTTCCACATTACAGGAAGCTCACAGTTAACACAGCAGTGTAAGTTCACTGATTCACGAAAATACATATCCATCACCATCAGCAGGGACCGTGTGAGTAATGCACATAAATAGTAAGAGCAGTGTGACCTCTCTGGAGAAGACAGGAAACAGGACCTACGTACATCCGCAGCATGACTTAGTAGTAGCACAGCCAGTAGTACTAGATGAGTTCTTAGTCAGATGTTTGGAAACTTCACAGAGTCCCAGGCTTGAGGTTCTTTGAAGAGAGAACAGATGCTTCAGACAGATGTTTAGACACATGTGGGCTCTGAGTAAACTATACCCGTCGGTGAGCGTGGTGCAGAAATAAAGCCATCATGGGCCTTCTGTCACTCACCCTTTAAATTATTTGGTCTACAGGAATTTTGTGTGAATGTACTGTATGTTCTCTGTATACGAAAGTCTCATAGGTTCAACCGAATCAAGAGTGTGTGTCTCACTAGAGTCATAAATCACCATCATGTCCACTTCACTGCCCTCAGCAGTACAGGGATTGGCACCAAAACCTACAATACATGATATGTTTGAAACATTTCAAAGGTCCATCGTTTCAGTTTGTTGTGGTGGTGAACTTTAGTGAGCCCATTAATTTAGCCTTGGGCTTCTGCTGCTCTCCCATACTTACTCCTCAGTAAATATACGGCGCAAAGGCAGGCCGGTGCTTTTTATAGAGGAGAGGCACACTCGTGATTTTAAAGGCAGGGCGGCAAGAGAGGCCCACCCAAGCGAGATCAAGGGAATGTTTCTTTTTTTTTTTTCTCCCTCACTTGAACATACGCCCTTGCATAATTCAAATAACCTTGTACATGTGCACATTACCACTCAAATTAGAGTTTGGAGTGGATGTTTTTAGCATGCTGGCACACCAAAGTGGTATTTATGTAAGGCTGGAAATACACAGACTCCTACCTCTTAACCAGGCTCTGAAATCATTACTGGTGACAGTTGTCAGTCGTCTGGTGCTTCAGCCTCTCATGCTGTTGGAGATACAGTGCGGGTGAAACATTTTGTTACACAAGTATGGTTGCCTATATTTCTGTTGCTTTACACAGTAAGTATTAACACATGTAGTGGCAGCATACACATCCCCCCCAAAAAAACTAACTGCTGGTGCTGGACAAAGACACGAGTACAAAAATCAACACACATACTGTACATGTGGTGATCAACTTGCACCCTGAGCAGTGCCTGGTGTGCAGACTTCATTTTTATGTCTGCATTGTTTCATTACTTAAGAGATACACTGTGTAAAGGCTGCGAAGGAAGGCACAATTAATGTTAATATGACATTTTACGTGTAAACAACGGTAAAGTGAAACCTGCTCCATTAATATTCAAACCAAAATGTCAAAATGGGAAATTTGCAAAACCTCCCATGAGAAAATGACAAAATACTGATGGATTTCAAAGTTTATTTATTTATTGTAACTCTGTTTGTTGTATTCAGTACTCAGTATGTTGTATTCTGTGATAAAGCTGTTTACCAAAGTTCAGCCCAAAGACAAACACTGGGGCTCCAGTAGCTCTGCCTCATTGTGGATAAATGAGAGTGCTGCTTTCTGCTGCCACTCTCATGCCGACATTTCAGCTGCTGTCAGTGGTTACAACAAACGCCGGCTGCTTTCAGCACGAACACATCTATTTCGTGCTCTTCCTTTGCAGCAGAACTTCAACCACTTTCATCCCTGCACTTCACTGGTTTAACTAACACTGATTCAGCCAGGAGATGCTAGCCTTCCCTTGTTTAGCTTAACATAAAGACTGCAAAAGGGGGTCAACAGAAGCCCCCAGACCCCTCTACAGGGGTTTAGTTTGTCTAATGAGAAACTACATGAAACATTATTATTATCATTATTATTATGGAAAAGCCAACTATTTCACATAGCCTCTATCAAGATAGAGAATGACTGCACAGTTTCTTGAATAGCCGTCATGTTAGATATCAAGGCTACAGTGTCTGTCACCTTTAACAAAATGACAGTCACTCATTTATCGTTATCTCATCAACTATCCACAGACATATGGGTTCACCTGAGTTTAAGCTCCAACAGTGTGGACATGGCTTTACAGCCCCCAACCCCCCCCCCCCCCCCCCCCTTTTTTTTTATGAATGAGAAGAAAGTGAGAAGTCCAAGTGGGGCTTTTAGCTGGTGTACACCTCCTTTTTTTGCCCCTCTGGAGATTACAGAGGGAGACAAGAAATAAATGAACTTCCCTGGTGGTATAAAATTGCCTGTCTCCCTTAAAGTCTCAATAGCCTTCAAACCTCAAAGGGTGTTGTCATAGTAATGGAAGGCAGTGGAAGTAATGCCTGCTTTGCCGCATTGCCGGGTTACTGGCCCTGTAGCCCCCGTTTCTCACTACAACAAAAACATCAAGTCCTGAAAGAGAGAGGCGGACAGGGAGGGTGTATTAAAGGAGGAGGTGTTGAGCTGAGCTGGGGAAAGTGTAAATGCAGGAAGAGTCGTGCGTGATCCATGATGCAGGCTGCAGTGTGCGGATGCAGAAGAGTCACAGTCTCTTACCGTCTGTCCTTTGCAGACCGCACTGTCATCTTACATTAAAGGCTGCATGGGATTTGTTTGCGTGTGTTTAAGAATAGAAAACCAAGAAACAGACTGGTCCCAGACCGTCACACTAAAAGCAGTGGTGGGAGACGTATTCAGCAAACTACCACTACACTGTCTTATTTTACTTCTTTATTTTATCGTGTTGTTCCCTTCTAAAGGATGACAAGATACATCTGAGGGGTCATATATTTATTTGATAATGCAAAAACCTGGTCTGAAAAATACCAACTAACTATAGCTGTCACATAAATCTCGGGCAGTAAATAGTATTTCCCTTTGGATTTCTCTTTGAAATGTAGATGATATAATGATGTCACCTGGATGAAGTGACATCATTATCCTATTATATCCTATTATATTTATATATGTGGAAGCTGAGCCACCTATCAGTATATCCTGTAATTCTTTTTCCTGTAATCACTGGTGAACCTAAAATATCTCATTTACAGGAATTTGTATTTTGGCCTCCTTGTATGGGCTGTGTGTGTACATGCTCAAAAGGCATGTATATAAATAGACTAAACCTGAAGTGGCCTGTTATTTCCTGTTTTTGCTGCCATAGGGATATCTCAAAAGATCTTCCAGATCAAATTAAATTTCAAAGAAACAAGCATGTTATGTGTGCCAAGGCAAAGTTTTTAGTTCATTTGCAGGTTAAGATTTGAGATCAGATACAAAGGCTCAATGTATTACATAAGAGGTATTTTTGTAACAAGAAATAAATTACAGGTAGTTAAACATCTCATCTTAACACATCCTATGTCAGTAAACGATACAATAGCATACGAAGAGCTATCATACGCAATGAGTACTATTACTTTTAATACCACAATTATTGTGATAATACATAGATTTATATTTTAAAAGCAGGGAAGACACATTTAGGGCAGGCTGCAACACGTTGGTGTCACATAACAATACCTTTTATAATCTATGAATGACTGTCCCCCTTGTCCTCTAAATCAACTACGGTGTCCAGCACCGTTTTCTCTTAAACAAGTATAAAACACAACCTGAGCTGTAACTGGAGCTTCACTGCTATTCACCTGCTCTAGTGTCTGTTGTGTTGCACACGTCTATTTGCCATTAAACATAATTTGAAACCGTATTTTTCTCATCATTATGGATCATAATGACTAAAAATGGATTTTTATGGTAAATGCATTGTCGGACCTCTAAAATAAATAGTCTTCCCTTTATGGCAGTTTAATCACACACATGTATTTGTGTCTGAGTGTGTTCACATGGTTCCTGGGGAAGGATAATGCTTAAGGTCAGAGGTCAGCCCAGAGGCAGGTTTGTGGGGGGTGGGGGTGTCTGGAAGGCATTTCCTGGCCTGGCCACTGCACAGCGTCCGCTCCTCCTCCCCCCGCCGTGGAGCGAGAGCTGTTCATCCCCAGAACGTCAATAATGTCATGTCATCCTTCAGGGAAGGCGAGGGAAACATCCAGGAAGTCCATTATCAAACAATGTATAGATCAATAAATGGGCAGCGGGCTCACACTGCTCTGACACTGCTGCCCCCTAGTGGCACATAGGACGCAATGCTGACACGACAGTCTCTTAAGTTTCTTGCTGTGTGTGTTTACAGGTGTGTACATACTGATAGCTGTTGGAGCCGTGATGATGCTCGTTGGCTTCCTCGGATGTTACGGTGCCATTCAGGAATCTCAGTGTCTGCTGGGGACGGTGAGCGTCTCAATTTATTTTTTTTTGCAGCTCTTGTGTCTGTGAACTTTATCAAACAGGAACTCTGTCTATAATTTGAATTTAAATAATTATTTCAACACATGAGAGGATTTGATTTTGAGAATCAAATCATTTTTCTTCTTTTCTTTCTTTAGTTCTTCTTCTTTTTGGTGATCCTGTTTGCCTGTGAAGTTGCTGCAGCAATCTGGGGTTTCATGAACAGGGACACGGTAAGTGATGCGCACACACAGCTCGGTGAAGTCCTGTTCACTCCAGTGAACCAGGTCTGTCTGATTGTCTTTAAAACAACCTGTGCAACTCTCCACTGTCCACAGATTTCCAAAGAGCTGATCAACTTCTACGACTCTGCGTACATCAAGGCTCTGGATGTCTCTGGGTCTCCTAGTAAAGACGCTGCCATCAAGGTCTTGGATGTGTTCCACAATACGGTACGTCATGACGAAAAATCTTCATTTGGCTGTGATGTGGCATTAACAACAATAGTTGTTTTATTATGTCTAAATGATAAAACATGTCAGTCATAATTTTTTGTTGAGTTTGAGATTGACCTCTTGTCTCTGTCCTTGGTCTTCTTCAGCTCGACTGCTGTGGTAAAGGAGATGACAGCGCACTCTTTATGCAAGTTGCCACCACCTTGTGTCCAAGAAAGTCTGCAGAGGACTTTCTTCAATCTCAGGTACAAATTTGATGTAAAATGTATAATTAACAGTTGATTCCATTCATCCATACATCCTTGCACATATCCATGTGCCACTAATTCACCAGTGTGTTAATAGTGGGTAATGGGAAGGAAAATTATTAGATTATAATATAGGACAATTGTTTATTATATATTATACAATATGTAATACAATATTAGATTTCACATTGATATAGCTTTGTACCTTCATGTCAAGTACTTAGCACATATTCTCATCCAGTAACTTTATTTTACTCTGCTAGGTTAAAATTGACTCAGTTTGGGTCGGTGCAAAAGACAAAAAGTTAGACTTCTACCTTGAAGCTGTCACATGTTTGTTTTCTGTTTTCCAAAACAATGTGTATACAGTATGAGACTCTGAACTATAACAGCATATTTAGTTTGCTCAGAAACCCTTACAGTGATGTGAACAAATAACACAAATGTTACTTGGTTGAGGTTTATTACCAATGGGTTCTGCTTGGTGTTGTACCATTTTGATCCAAATGGCTGATCCCAGCAATAAAGACACCCTCCCTTTAGTATTTGATCACAAATGAGACCATTAATTATCCAGAGATGTGTGGTCATCACAACCTCTTGTTGTGACAGCAGATCCATGTGATGTAACTAAGTGTCTTTACTCTGCCTCCGTCTCCTCTCAGAGCTGTCACGTTAAATTGGTGGAGCTGTTCTCTGAGAAGCTCTACCTGATTGGTCTGGCCGCCTTGGTGGTTGCCGTCATCATGGTGAGTGTCAGATTGAAAATGTAGGCGCATATTTCATGCAGCGGTGATGTGAGAAGGCTCACGACAGCTTCTCTGAAACTCCTGCTTTTATCAGCTGTGACGAGGACCAGGGACATATCGCATTAAACCGCTCTGTCCTTTCTCCCACTTAGATCTTTGAGATGATCTTCACCATGGTGCTCTGCTGTGGGATTCGTAACAGCCCTGGAGTGTACTAGGAGTGCAGCCAACAAGCGTATAATGGAATTATTTTATTATGTGTTTCCATGCATCAGCTCCTCTTCCTTTTGATTATAACACAACGAGATGGATATCTCTCCTTTTATTTTAGATTAGAAACTATAAATTGTGTTTGATATTGCTAATCTATCACCACTCACTTGTTTTAAGCAGTAATTTAGCTTCTATCTGTCAGATGGTCTTTATTTATCATACAATGCTTCAAACAAATCTTTTATATTTACAGTATATATGTGAAATATTTCTCTTAAGTCATTGAACCTAATGCTGTTTTTATGGATGTATAAATTGTATATATCTACTGTATACTTGTCACAATGTTAATACCACTTAGGAGAGTCCATGTTCATTCCTTTGCTAATTGTATTAGTGCCCAATGAACCATCTCATGCCTTAAATAATATCAGAACAGTTAGCTTTTATTACATAACTTGTTTTAACAATGCTAATAAATTATGTCACCTCTCTTGTACCATTGATTACCTACCTTGTTTTTTCTCATGACCCATTAAAATGAGATTGTGTCATAGGTTTGGCGCCTGTTTTATGAGAGAAAAGCAAATAATAGAAGAGTTTGTTAAATAATAGAGGGGAAGATTCTGGAAAATAAACACTCTGTGGATCAAAATATTTCTTATCAGGACAATCATCTTCACCCCACTGTCTTTATCTGGTGATTCCTTGTAAGAGGTTGCAGCCCCCAGTTTGGAGACCACTGTGCTACATAGATGGCCCAAGGAAATATCCAACCCTTCCGCAGTTTCATGCATCGATTCAAGTCCAGTCATAATAATCCACGTCCTCAAGTAGAATATCTCACTTCTTATCAGTGACGTTCTTCACCAGGACATTCGGTGTTTGTCTGTAAAACATAAACTGACTTTGTCCTCAGTTTGCAGTGAGCTGCCTGATCATGTCTCAGCTTCTCTCTCCAAACCTGTTCACTGAGCCGCCCTGCTGTAGTTTCCTTGTCTAACCACAGGGGGGCAGTATGATATCAACGCCTCCACTTGACTAATCAGCACAATCTTTCCCACAGCAACATGGCTGAGTACACGAGAATCTGAACTCACCTGTCTTTCTGGCACTGTGGTTGCAGACACACCCAGAGCAGATGTGTCTGCTCTGCCAACAGGTTTAGCTGCTCATCAGACTTTATTCATCATGTCACATGGGGTGAAGCTTTACGCCCATCCAGGGGGACACTTCAACTGAATCAACGCCTCTTCAAGAGGTTACAGTAAAAACTGAACATTAAAAGATTTGTGAAGGCAAGATGTATTGCAGGATTGTGGGATTAGACAGAAATAGTTTGAGCTCAGTGTACCGAGCAGATATGAGTTAACATTTTCAGAAAAGACCACCTTATTAGGTGTAATCCTCTAGAATCTGTCTATTCAAGGGTGAATAGATTGGGTACAATATATTTATAGTTACATGACTTTATTCATATGTCATGGAGAGATAAGAGGGAACCGCTGATGAGGGGCTTTCACACAGTATTTCCTTTTATGTCTGAAGACATTTGATTTCAACTTTGAATTCATATGTTTTCAGCAAAAAGAAAAATCTGAAAATGTTTACAATATGTAACTTAACAGTATTATAACTGTAGCTCTGACATTTTTATATTTGTGTCTAGAGGTAGAGGAAAACATTGAATGTTCTAAGATAACATTTTGAGACATATCAATAAAGATTTGTAAATTTTAAAGTCATGGTTTCTTTTTTCATATACAATAATTTGGGCTACAGTCGTGTAGGTTTAGACTTTGTTAAACTTATAAAATGAAGTATTCTGCCTTTAGATGAGTTTGAGTTCTTTTTAAAAACAGTCTAAAAGTTGCTAAAATCATAATAATCATAATAATAAATTCATACCAACTGTGCAACAATTAATTAGTTTATTAGTCATCCTGGTTTCATTCCAGCTTATTCTGTCTATCATAATGATTATTATGATTAAGTCCTAATATATAAATATGTATTTGGTCAAGAAACATCTGAATTCTTCAGTAAACAGTCTTATCTAGACTGTGGTGTGCTGCGCTCCTGTCTGGCGGAGCCCCCTCTTCCTGTCGTGCGGCCTGCACAGAGCCCCAACCTCAACCACAACCTGAAAGCAAATCCCTGCAATCAAAAGTCTTTGAGAGTGGAGGTGGAGATAGCAGCATTTTAATGCCAACAAAATGTTCAGTGATGACATATGGGTGTAATCAACAGTTATCTGTCACATGTGGGTGCCACACATGAATCAGCGCTAAAACTCAGCAAACAAATAAGCAAGGTAATTAAATCCACATACACCCAAACAGTTTAAAACAAAATACAAAGAATATGTTTTCTTGGGATACACGGATGAAGAGGGGAGGGTGGCAGACAAGAGGTGTTAACACGAGGGTATCTATGATTATCTTCAACTTTTAATGTTTAGTGTTACTTTTCTGTCGATGTTATATTTTGTTAGTGTTTGGTTATATCATCTTTTTCCTTTCTATCGATGCAGTTGGATAAATAAATGTGGTATAGCCTAATGTATATTATTATTATTATTATTATTATTATTTGAGTTATTTAAAGAAGTACAATTAGGGAAATACTAAAATACTAACATACAAGTAATTGTGCAGGGAGAAGGGGTGGGACTAGATAGGCTTAGACTTCTTCCCATTCCTTTTTGAACACGTGTTGAGCTTTTTTGTTGTTGTTTTAATCATTTTTTTCTCATGTTCAAAAGACTTTTTTTTTTTTTACAATCAAAATGAATCAATCAAGCTCCAAACACCTTCATACCCACCGGCCTCAACCACAATTTTATATGTTGGCATCAGTCACAGTTGTTTATCTTGTAACTAGTGAACTAACAGTGTTGAGGTCTTTACCTCCGTGCTCTGTTTGGTATCCTGGAGACACAAGGCAACATTTGACAGCTCTAAAATATATTTCACATGGTTTCATCAGTTTAATTTATTTTTTTTTATAAACAGGATTTTGAAGTGATGGTGATGATTTAACAGTCTGGGATTGAATTAATGAGTTGGACTTAACTCTTTGTTAAACATAAGCAATACAGCCATACAGGATAATGTCTTTACATATTGCTTAGGTATAATATATGTATATTACAATATGTGTGTATGTGTGTGTTTGTTTGATAGTTTGTATCTATGTACTGTGTGTGTGTTTGTTTGATAGTTTGTATCTATGTACTGTATACAGGTAAAAGCCAGTGAATTAGAATATTTTGAAAAACTTGATTTATTTCAGTAATTGCATTCAAAAGGTGTAACTTGTACATTATATTTATTCATTGCACACAGACTGATGCATTCAAATGTTTATTTCATTTAATTTTGATGATTTGAAGTGGCAACAAATGAAAATCCAAAATTCCGTGTGTCACAAAATTAGAATATTACTTAAGGCTAATACAAAAAAGGGATTTTTAGAAATGTTGGCCAACTGAAAAGTATGAAAATGAAAAATATGAGCATGTACAATACTCAATACTTGGTTGGAGCTCCTTTTGCCTCAATTACTGCGTTAATGCGGCGTGGCATGGAGTCGATGAGTTTCTGGCACTGCTCAGGTATTATGAGAGCCCAGGTTGCTCTGATAGTGGCCTTCAACTCTTCTGCGTTTTTGGGTCTGGCATTCTGCATCTTCCTTTTCACAATACCCCACAGATTTTCTATGGGGCTAAGGTCAGGGGAGTTGGCTGGCCAATTTAGAACAGAAATACCATGGTCCGTAAACCAGGCACGGGTAGATTTTGCGCTGTGTGCAGGCGCCAAGTCCTGTTGGAACTTGAAATCTCCATCTCCATAGAGCAGGTCAGCAGCAGGAAGCATGAAGTGCTCTAAAACTTGCTGGTATACGGCTGCGTTGACCCTGGATCTCAGGAAACAGAGTGGACCGACACCAGCAGATGACATGGCACCCCAAACCATCACTGGTGGTGGAAACTTTACACTTTACTTTACACTTTACACTTTCCTGAGATCCAGGGTCAACGCAGCCGTATACCAGCAAGTTTTAGAGCACTTCATGCTTCCTGCTGCTGACCTGCTCTATGGAGATGGAGATTTCAAGTTCCAACAGGACTTGGCGCCTGCACACAGCGCAAAATCTACCCGTGCCTGGTTTACGGACCATGGTATTTCTGTTCTAAATTGGCCAGCCAACTCCCCTGACCTTAGCCCCATAGAAAATCTGTGGGGTATTGTGAAAAGGAAGATGCAGAATGCCAGACCCAAAAACGCAGAAGAGTTGAAGGCCACTATCAGAGCAACCTGGGCTCTCATAACACCTGAGCAGTGCCAGAAACTCATCGACTCCATGCCACGCCGCATTAACGCAGTAATTGAGGCAAAAGGAGCTCCAACCAAGTATTGAGTATTGTACATGCTCATATTTTTCATTTTCATACTTTTCAGTTGGCCAACATTTCTAAAAATCCCTTTTTTGTATTAGCCTTAAGTAATATTCTAATTTTGTGACACACGGAATTTTGGATTTTCATTTGTTGCCACTTCAAATCATCAAAATTAAATGAAATAAACATTTGAATGCATCAGTCTGTGTGCAATGAATAAATATAATGTACAAGTTACACCTTTTGAATGCAATTACTGAAATAAATCAAGTTTTTCAAAATATTCTAATTCACTGGCTTTTACCTGTATATGTCTATATGTTTTGGTGATAGTGTGATGTAGTTGAGTCTTGACGCAGAAGACAACGAGTGGAACAACTTTCTCTCTCTGTCATCCCTTTCTCTGACGCACACACGCAGACGCTGCTCTGACTCAATAACGTTTGGGTTGATTTCTGTCACTCACTTCTCCTGAACTGGGCTGGGAATCCAGAAAAACAGCTGCTCGGGTATTTTATTTAGTTGAGCAAGTGACTCATCAGCGACACGTTGCAACATCCCAACAGAAATCAGCCTCAGCATTCACAGAATCACATTCAAGCAATTCAGCATTCAATAATTAAAATTATGTGTTGTGTAAACTACCTCACTTCTCAGGAAGGCTTTCAACCTCAAGCAACAAATAAACAAAAGAAAAAAAATGTATTTGTCATCTACTCTGTCACAGTAACTAAGTCGGCCCCCTCTCTTTTGCATCACACCCTCTAGTGTCATAGTCATTGACTCATCTCTTCTGTTTTGGGTCTGGCCCAAGATTAACTTCTATGCATAGGAGAGAGGTAATATTTGGGGCGGTGACTTAATACTGTATATCTTTTAGTACTTTCTAATATCTTACAGATCAGGTCACCTGGTTGCAGAAGCAGGTTCGCCACTTCAGAGAGAGCAGAACATCCCCAATCAACTCAGCCTCAATGGTTATGGTAAGTCAAAATCTATCTAAGATATTTATCACAGACTAACATAATTTATTGCTGTATGTAAAATTTATTTCACTGAGAATTTTTGTTGTCATCTGAAACACATCGTGCACCTCTTTGTTCTCACTGAAATGTGCAAAAGCTGTGATTGATTGTTCCTTCTCACAAATACGCTGAGACACTGAAGCTGTCCTCATTACAAACTGAGAAGCGGGCTCACATTTCCATAGATCTACAGTATTATTGCATCTGGATCAGTGTAACTCTATTCACTGTGATCACTCAAAAATCCTCTCTCCTTGTCTGATTCAATTACCTGAGATTCATGTCTTGATTTTCCTCTCGGATGCATTTAAACAGAGCAAGGCTGTCAAGACTTCAGGGGACAAATCAATACAAGGCCATGATTGTAACTCTTTGACCCATTTAGTTAAAGACGTTTATTGCATTCCAACTGTGATTTATTTGAACCTAGTAGTCTGTATTCAACCAGGTAGCAACCACAGACATGCACCAGGTAACATCTGGCAACTCCCACACTTTCTGTTTTGACTACAATGACTCACAGTTGCTAAGCTCAAAAACCAGATAAAACTAAGGTGTGGCCCTGATTTGAAAGAGACACACCTTCAACAGTCTCCCATTCACACTCACACTCACACTCAGTCCGATTCACTTTTAGATTTCACTTAATATCAAACCATCTGGTGAAGGAAGGGTCTTCTCTGCTGGGTACCTAAATATAAAGTTAACAGAGTGTAACAATGAGAGGATACGAAAACGACATATTCATATTTTGATAATAAAACAGAAAGGTTTTTTGTCATGACACAGATTTTAGCTGTTTAGCAGTTTATGGTTGCCTTTCACGACCCATCCATTCATTAGCTACGACCATTTCCATCCAGGGTCACAGGGGGGTGGAGCCAATCCCAGCCCCGAAGCTGACAGGCCGAGGGCAGGGTTCACGTGGACAGGTCGCTAGTCTCTCACACCCCCTCACACACTCATGTTCACACCTACTACGGCCTCTTCAGAGTCACCACTTAGCCTAATGGGCAGGTCATCAGGGTGGGAGGACGCCAGAGGGAGGAAATGCAAACTCTACACAGAGTTACAGTCATGGCCATTACCACCATGCCGCCCTTCCCAAAAGTGTATTTGTTCTTTCTGCGTATTGCACTGTTGCGGTTACAGACTCTCTCCACTTCCTTAATTTGTTTGCCAAAAAAAAGAGGCAGAACACAACATAAAGAAAGTTAAAGTCAAATGAATTTTACTCATAATGTTATTATTTGTCCCTCAAAATGTCTATATTGTAGTAATATCGTTATTGTGAATTCTTATGGTTACTATAATTGTGAAAAATCGATATGATGACAACCCTATGAGATATCTTATCATTACAATGTATTTTATCATTACAATTACAAAAAAAGATGTAGAAATTATCTAATATACAACATATTTTGTATATATTTAGATGTGCTTCTACAAGTCTACAGAACTTGAGCAGAATAGGTGTTATAGGTGTTAAGTGGGTGCTCAAACAAACTACAGGTAGTGAAAATGTCATTTGAACCTTGACCTTAGCTAAATGTTGAAGTGACATCATCCACTTGTCCACCACATCCGGTGGGTTAAAACTAACGCAGCACACGGCAGAATCTCTCGAGTCAACACAAACTTCAGTACGTGTTCAGTGTTCAGTGTGTCACAGAGGCGTTGATTCGGCTTGATGGTAACTTTTGAATGACCAGTGTTGCTGCCCTCGGCTACATCATCATGTGTCAGATTATTGTGTGATTAACTCACTGTGTAGCGAGTCATAGAGGAAACATAACGTACACATGCTTATTTAGTTTTAGATTGTTTAGATCTAATACTTCACTCACCTATATCACTGGACTGAAAATTACACAATATGTCACATATGCTAGGTATTTCTACGACACTGGATGATGTGATGTCTATGAATTAGAGCTTTATGTCAAATCTCAGACAAAAAACTTCAACCTCATCACATTCAGTCCAATTATTGATTTGAGTATGATTCTATTGACTATGGCTGTTTCACAGGGGTGAATGATTGACAGCTGGTTAGACTGGTTTGTTTACACTGCCACTTTCTCTTCAACCCTGACATGAGGTGGCTCGACAATGTGAACAGAAGCCATTGTAACTGTATAGCTGGGACTGATTAAAAACACTTAGCACCTGGAAAGTGATATAACAAAAGGAATTTATTTTGTAAAGGTCTCAGATAACATAGGTGCATGTAATCTCCAAGCAGCGTAGCAGACTGCACAGACCCTTCACTTGAGTCAAAGTAGTAGAAATACTTCAATATGATATATTCCTGCTCTGAAAATATTTTTCAAGTAAAAGTTAGACAGCTTTACAAGTGAAATCAAAGCAACAAAAGTGTTGTAAAAAAAATAGAGAAAGATACTGATCAAAGCTGTCACTCAGTGGCATTAAACCAGTTATGGAAAGTATCTAAGTACATTTGCTGTACTGTTTTTAAGTACAATGATAAGGTAGGCTACTTGTAGTTTACTTGAGTAACTCCATGTCACAGTACTTTATACGTGACTTTGTACTTCTACTCCACAACAACTTAAAGGGAAACATTTTTTTTATTTTACATCACAGCTCAACATATGATCAGTTTATAAAACATACAACATCACAAATCTTTATATATGAAGCTACAGTTAGGTTGTGTTAAAAAAGGTCACTACACACAACCACTACTAGCCTACTACTACTACTACTAATAATAATAATAATAGGCTAATAATGACAATAATTTTGTATTCTATTCTATTGGCGCTGCCGTGACACAATAATAACCTGCAAGGGATTAATTAAGTACTATTCTAATCTATTCTATTCTAATAATCATTAACCATCATTATTATAATCCTTATAGTCTTATAAAGAAAGATAATGCAAATTATAATGATCACAAATGTGATACATTTAACATTTGTATTGAATACTTGAGAGTATGTTTGTAGGCTATACTTTATACTTTTGAATCTCTGTATCCAGTATAGTGTTACATTTACATTTACATTTACATGTGCATACATTTAGTTCCTGTAGTCATGGAGTAAATGGAAAACAAAACAGACAAAAACAAAAACTCCAACAGCCAATCGCAGCTCGATACGCCAATGAGAGGACGCTGTGAGAAACCAGAGTGAGTCAGTGATCTAGCTGAGCTCACCTGTGAGTCAGGTGGTCTCGGCTGGCTGAAGCCCCGCCCCCTCTGCCGCTGCACTGCTCCGCGCGCCTCGCTCCCGTCGCGCTCCTCTCCAAACACTTTCAGCTGCCACGACGCAAACAGCTCGTTTTCAGTCCGGACGCTTTGCTTTTCTCTCACCCAGCGTCTCGCCTTTAAACTTTTTCCACCATGAGTGCCGTGGTCTCAGAGACCGTGTTCTGTTCCGCCTTACAGCCCAACAGCTCGGTCACCACCTACGGCCTCCCGTCTGAGGTCCTGCTGGGGAACGGAGGCTCCGTGTCGGACGAGGTGTCCAGAGCGCGGCGCGTCCAGCAGCAGGTCCAGATGAGGCTGGCCGAGAAGTCCACGCTGCCGCGGCAGAATGGATCGACCTCACAATACGCCATGTCAGGTAAACATCTAACCCTAACACCTCACCAGAGAGTCTCCGGACTGACTGACTGACTGACTGACTGACTGACTGACTTTGTCCTCCGCTTTGTGACATTACTGAGCGCTCCGGGCTGGCCTGAGTTCAGCCTGGACGAGTGGGGGATTTAAAGGTAGAAACTCACCGCGCAGGTGCAGCTGCAGGTGCCATTGTGTGACAACAACAGTGCTGAGCTTGTGGCCAAATACAGGTTTTCTCCTATATATGAGGAACTGGAGCTGTTCTCAGACCAGTGTGACCTTGTTCCCTCTGGACATGCTCCAGATAAGTGATAAGATGAGATTATTCTTCTTTCTTTTTTTTTAAAACTTGATTGTTGAGCTTTGAATGTCCATGATCCTTTTTATCTTTTCAAAAATTGTTTCCTCTTTTTGAGTCACACCAAATATAATCAAATTTAGGATAAAATGAGTAACAATAATTATACATCTCTACTGTATTCTGTAAAATTTAAATTCAAGTGATGGGAAAAGTGAGTTGGGGGAAAAAACAAAACAGATGCTGAATCCAGTTTCAAGAGAGTTGGAGGATAAATTAATTTTCTGATGAATTACCTGACGTAACCGTAAGGAGTGACTGTCTCCTGTTGTTTATGTTGCTCGAACCAAGTTTCGTCACAGTGATTCAGATTAAGTGGAGATACTTTTGCTCGCAAGTTCAAGCTTGTTTATGCGTCAATACAGCTCCTGTGTGTGTGTGTGTGTGTGTGTGTGTGTGTGTGTGTGTGTGTGTGTGTGTGTGTGTGTGTGTGTGTGTGTGTGTGTGTGTGTGTGTGTGTGCGTGTGTGTGTGTGTTGCTTGTCCTTGCTGCATTCCTTTGTATTTGTCTGTCATCAGGGAATTTGTCCATTCAGCTGCTCTGCTGGTCCGCAGCAGATGAACCTGAGCCGTAGCCTCATGCAGGGATGATCTTACAGTGCTGTGTACCTGCATGAGAGAGAAAGGGTTAATGTGTAACAGGCCCAAACAAGTGGGGCTTTCATGGACTTCCCGATAGCAGACGAAGGTGAAAGCCTCCCTCTGAGGGGTTGGGTTTCAGATCTTTACGCAGCTTTAAGTGCGAGGGCTCAGTAGATACCTGGGAGCCGCCTGCGAGCTCTGTGAGAACCAGCTGTTGACGTGTCTGTTCAGAGACGTCACCTTGTAAAAGGGTGCCTGTCTGTGTTGCCTTGGCACAGTGACAGAGTGGAGATGAGACTGGTGAGTCTCCCACAGGCGGAAGTTAAGGTTTCACACAGCTGATCGTTTTGATGTGGTTTAAAGGCCATACGAGTGTCAAATGTATGGGCCTCCTTACGGACACGGGCTTCTTTTGAATTGCTTTAAAAAATGTTGACTAAAACCTGTGCACCTGCTGGCGCTGCCCGATGTGTAAGGACATTCCTTTGTGTCCCATAATTCACCGTGTCAAACCAAATGACAGGGAGCAGGAGCCCAGAGAGAAGGCCTCGGACGGTCAGACACTATGACCTCTACATTCTGCAATGTGTGGAGCCAGAAAAATATTTTCTCTTTCTTTTTCTTTTCTAGTTTATGTTTTTCCCTGGGGCATCAACACTACCTGCCCGGACAGACAAACGAACTGTACGTTTTGTTTTTTATGGCTGGAATGTCGAAGGGCATGTGACAGTGGGTCACTGTCTGTTTTTACTTGTCAAACTCTGCAGTCGAACATTTGCACGCTGTATGAAAAACTAGAATCCCTCTGTTATCTCTGCCCGTCCTTTGCCCTGGGCTTAGCTGGGAGGAGAGCACACAGCCATAAAACACTGTCATGTAACATCTCTACTCTTTGAAAACGGGTTCAATAAACAGAGAATATTTCAAAATGACAGGGAATGCGTCCATTTCAGTGGTCGGCTCTGTGGCTGTGGAGAAGTTTATTGTGAATGCATAAGTCTCCGCAAATGAGCAAAACACCCACAGGATTTTTGCGAGTGACGCCTCTTCCTCCTCTTCTTCTTCTTCTTCCTCCTCTGTATCTCAATGCTGCTGCAATGGCACATTAGTGACAGTGACTAATTAGAATTCATAGGTGGACAAGCCTCGGCAGAAAGTGAGAGTGAAAAAAAAAAATGTGTATGGCTTCATGATCAAAGTTCATCTCAGAAGAGATGGCATGGGAGGGAAAATGTCAAGAGGTTCCTACCTGGAGGACTTTTCAGGGTGTGTTTCCTGTGCGCTGTAAAGGCTGTGGCTCTCAGGTGTGTCGGGCGTTGCCGTGGTTGCTGGCGCGAGGCCAGGTGATGTGTCAGTCACTCGGCTCTGTACCGACTGGTTTGGTGTGTGTGTGTGTGTGTGTGTGTGTGTGTGTGTGTGTGTGTGTGTGTGTGTGTGTGTGTGTGTGTGTGTGTGTGTGTGTGTGTGTGTGTGTGTGTGTGTGTGTGTGTGTGTGTGTGTGTGTGTGTGTGTGTGTGTGTGTGTGTGTGTGTGTGTGCTCTGAACGACAAATGAAGCATGTCTGCAAACCCTCGCCTCTGCGTACAAGTTTGAAAATGTTGCTCCTCACATCATTTTGTAATTTCCCTCCCTGTTGGTTCAGGATGTTAATGATCCTGCACCTAAAGATCAAAACTACATTTTGTTTTCACTCATTTGTGACTAAATACATGAAGAAACTAATGAGGTCCCATCAGCCTTAAATGCACTTTGTATTTAGTGCTGATTAGCAAATGTTGTCGCACTAACACTAAACTCACTTATGTGTAGGAACATGAATTGAAGCAGTCTCACAGAGACGCCAGCCCGTTGGCCCGTGTGTGATGTTTGTCTGTGTTTCTGCTTCATTCCTGGAACGAAAGATGAATTCACTTAAAGTAAATGACAGTTTGAACACTTAATTTATTGCACTTGGGGCTATGTGGCTAAGACACCAGGTTTCAGTTGACCCAGATAGCGGAGTCGACGCGCTGCCGCTCAGAGCTATGGGTGTAGTGTTTTTTTACTGGAAACCATCAATCACACTCACCTTTCAATTCACTCTCATCTGTAACCAAAACATTGAGACGCTCGCCGTGCTGTCCCATACCAGCTGATGTGTTTGTGTGCCAGATGTGAGCAGACATCTGACTGGTCAGGTCCCTCTGTCCTGTGCAACAGGAAACCTGCTATTCACACTGAATGCCATTCATGCAGATCATTGTTGTATATTCAATGTTGCTTGCTCTTTTTTGTTAACCTGTCATTTTTTCCATGCTTTGAGCAGGTCTTGTTCTCAAAACATTAGTCTCAGTTATATTCAAGTGATCTTATTTATATGTCAATAAGTGACATAAGGGTGCAGTGACACCAACAAAGATGAGGGCTGACTTGCTATATCATTTATGTTTGTGGCAGAGCTTAAAAATCAAACAAACACAATTAAAAGTGTTCATGTAGTTGAGGATAAAACAAAAATTGACATCGCTGATCAGTGAAAACCGAAAGGAATTTGTCACATTTTCCATCCGGTTCGACGTATTAGTTGTCGTTTCAGAAACCCAAGTCAGCAGCTGAGTCGAGCTGAGTTTAGAGAGTTCAGAATGAAGGAATTTGGGAACTCCTTGCTTGCAAAAAAACAGCAGATATGTAGTAAGAGCTCTGACGCTGTCATTTCAGCAGAAGTGCAAACAGAACAGGAGGTGAGCGTCACTGAACACAACACGCAGATGCGTGGGAACATATTTCAAGCACAACAAGACAGCTTCTGGTCATCTTAAATAAATGTTTCTGTTGAATGCACCTTCTCTTTTTGTGACTAATAGTGTTGAACTGGAAGAGTCAGGGAACTTTGGGAAGAGCTTTGGGAAGAGCTAACGGTGTGGTACTCGGCCTTTGTGTTAATGAAGCTGACGTCTGCAGCTTTACACGACAGAAACATTCAACCGCCTACCAGTTTTGAATGTGATTTTACAGATTTTATAGTTCACTGTATGTTTGACAAGTGGTCCCAAGCTGCTTTACCATTTTTATATTTATTTCTATTTATTTATAAAGACATTTAAATGTATGAAATAGATGGTTTGACAAAGTTTTAGTCTTAAATGTGATATCAAATGTAGTAATAATATGTTTCTTCGTTGTGTCTTCTCTGTTTCAGACTACGGTGGTTCTTCAGGAATGAAATATCAAACCTATAACCCAAGTTTCAGCTCTAAGTCGTCCTACATGTACACAGGCTCTAGAACAATGGTGAGTATGACGGGATTATCTCGCTGTTACAAAAATATATTTGCACACATCAGGGAAACATCATCGTTGACCTCCTGCCGGTGTCACACTGGGTCATCCAGGACTCAGCATGTGTGGTATTTCACAGTAGGCTGTCATAAGATCAGCTCAGGGTTTTCAAGTCCACCCTCTAGATTCCAGGAGGATGCAGTCTTTCTGTTTGACACTGTAAATGTCTGCCTGACGTGTCATGTCCTATATTAATCCCTCCACTCCTAAATGAGTTTCATTTTTCTGTGAGAAATGACAAACCTGAGGCCATGACCTTTGTTTTCCGATCAAATTTAGAAATCTTTGTTACTGACTCACTACAAATCCACTCATACATACTGTTGGCAACTCAACGAGCAACTCCTACACATTTACATGTGAGTGTAACAGTTACTTTTCTCTCCTTGCGTAGGGTCCACGTGTAACCCAGAGCTCAGGCTACAGCTGCCGGTCTGCGGCCCCAGACCTGAGCCAGTACAACAGGATCAGTGTCGGAGGCGGCGGTATAAGTGGCGGCAGTATGAGTGGCGGCGGTATGAGTGTCGGCGGTATGAGTGGCGGGGGTGTAAGTGTCGGCGGTGTAAGTGTCGGCGGTGTAAGTGGCGGCGGTGGCGGTTTCTACAGAGAAGACATGCGCATGTCCAACTTCCAAGGCGGCCGACAGCAGAGCCGAGTCGACCCAGAGACCCTCTCTGTGCACTCGATGCGGATTCAGCCGGCGGCTGTGAATCCATGGATGGTTGACGGCAGCGATGCCGGCAGCATGATGTCCGACCGGGACGCCACTTACACTCGCCAGTATTCTCACAGCGCAGTCAACGGCTACACCAGCAGCCAGATGAAGCAAGGAGGAGGCTCCATGACCTGTACGTACCCCATGCGTCGCTCCCTCAGCGGCACTCTGTCCCGCACCGGAGGGATGGGAGGAGGAGAGGCAGAGATGGTCCAACAGCAGCACTCCTTTAAAGGCCCAGCGCACCGCACCATCAGCAGGATTACAAACCGCAACAACCGCATGAGCATGGGCTCCATGACTGGGGGCACCTTCGGCAGAGCAGGCGACGTGGTAGACAGGGGCTTCATAAGCTCCGGGGTATCCTCTGGTTCCCAAGGTAACCTCATAATGCAGCGCCCGGGCACCCTGTCCCGTGCCGTGTCAATCAAAAGCATGCAGAGTGTCGGCAGGGGCATGGACATCTACACACAGAACGAGATGGGAATGAGCATGGGCAACCTCAGCGGGTAAGAAGCTCCTCACCTGCTCCTCCGTTGTTTCTTCTACACTCACAATGACCAGGTTCTCATACTGTTATCGACTGATCTTCAGTGTATATTTACTATGTTCACCCTGCCATCAGATCCCCCAAAAAGTCCAAAATCACATCCTGCCATCAGATATTGAGCCTTGAATCCCCCGAGCCTCCTTAAAATACTAAAAACATTTTCATGGGCCACACTATTGCACAGAGTCCCACTTCCTGTTCACCACTGTGTGAACACAAATACTTAGTAGTACATGTCAATCTGCTGCTGAAAACAGGTTTGAACAAAAGCTTTAGTACTTTAGTTTGGTTGCTAATGTTATAGGGATTTATTACACCCTTTTTTCCAAAGAAACTTGATATGTATGAGTATTTTTTAAAGGTAATGTCAGTATATAAATGAGTGGTTTTAGGGTTAGAGCCAGTGTAGGTATAGTATGTTGAGAGAATATCTAATGCAGTGTTGACCAAGGATTCATACCAGGCTTATCCTTCAATTAGTTTGTAACACTCAATCATAGAGATGACAGCTCCACTCATTCTGGCGATTCAGTCTGTTGTATTGTACTTGAATGTCAGTCACAGTCAGTGGACTTGAATGCACCAGTACGGCCGTGTCACAGCTCCCATGCTTCACCCAGGAGGCTTTAGGAGAGGGGAGTGTGTGATATGAACAGAGTGTTTCCTAAGAGCTGAGGATTGGGAGGTGGCTTCATAAGTGGCAGGACTGGTTTTGGGTGTGGCAGCTTAGTTTCAGTCCTCACATTTCACACAGTTCGTGGTTAGCCAAGTGGATCTATAGACCACTGTGTGATTTGGAATAAACTCAACAAACTGAATTTCTCGGAAGAAACAAATCATCAATGAATAATAATTACTGCTCATAACTGAAGCTACTTTGTTACTCTTCATTCAAACATCCAAAACACATATTTTTGTGCTGCCATACATGACATGACAGTGTCAGGGTAATGACATAATTACATGTTTTATATTATGTGCTTGAATTTGTTAATTTGCTCCTCTTTGGTAGGATCAACTCCTTGGATATGGTCACAGCCGTGCAAAACCTGAGAGAGTCCGACCATGATCTGCAGGTCCTGGGTGCCGCCTACATTCAACATGAGTGTTACAATGACAGTGATGCCAAAAATGAGGTACGTCAATCAGATTTAATTTAAGCCTCAGTCTTTTCTGTCTGCCGTCCCCAACGAGCAACTAGGTCATGAGAATACTGTAGTTTTCTCCCGGTGTGCTGCTGTTGATTTACATGTTGCTTAATTTTTATCATCCGGACTCTGCCCTGTGTAGGTGACAAATGGCTGACAGACAAACAGACGGGATTAAAACTCTTATCTGCTGTGACTAATGCTTTTAGCTTGTTCGGCTTGTTAAGGATGCAGCCAGTTATGAGCTGATTTAGAGTAGTTGTGCAATGAATCGTTTGTAGGGGTGGGAGAAAAAATTGATTCACATAAGTATTGTGATATTTTTTTGACGATTTTTAAATTGAATTTTTTTTTAAATATATATATATAGTGTGCAATGTGCATTTGTTCGCCTTTTTTTTTTTTTTTTTACATACAGAGAGTCCAGGTTTTGAAGAAGGATTTAAGTTCACTTTATAATGGAGTATGTTAATTTATAGGCTCCTACAGTATTTGTGTACAGATAAATGTTAAAATGTAGCAGTTTATCTCAGTCTATATCTCATTTTGTCAGAAAGGTTTCAGAAGCCTGACTAAAAATCGAGAAAATCGGCAATATCGTAGAATCGCAATTTAAATCGAATCGGCATCCAAAAAATCGTAGAAGAATCGAATCGGGAGAAAAGCATAACGTCCCAGCCCTAATCGTTAGAGTAGTCCCAACTGTTTGGGAAATATTTATTTACTTTTCTACTGAGAGTTAGATGATGAAGTTGGTACAGTATTAGTCTAAGTATGAATGTACAGCCAGCAGCTGCTTGGCTCAGCCTACAGCAGCTTAGAGACCTCAAACAGGGGAACAGTAATTCATTAAATGTAGAATCTCAATCATATGGAATATTTACTGTACAGACATGAGAATGATTGTGAATCTTTAACACTTACCAAGAAACTTCATAAACATTCTTCTCCTCAGGCCCTTTAATGTGTCAGATATTTGGCAACTCTGCGAGTTGTATTAAAGAAAAGTTGTAACAGCAATGTACCATGGATCCAATCCAGAGGTATAGGATTAAATTGAAACTCATTTTAATAAAATCTTTAAAGGGACAACGAGGAGTTTTGGAAAAGCGAAGCGTTTTCACGCTACATTTATGAGCCTCCGCGCGCACCGTAAAATTCTTTTGACCGGCGCAAGACGGACTCATGTTTTCATTCATCAAGAATTAAAGTCAGAGGTTCAAAGAGGTTCAGTTACTGTCGTAGTTCCGACCATAAACGGCAATTCAGCTGCGTTATTCTCATGACTCGTTGCGAAACCGAAAGTAAAAAACGCTGGTCGGCTCGACCAGCATCTCCGCCACCACTAATAATAACAAAATAACGATAGAGACAGAACGATATATTTATCGAAAATGGGCCCATTAACAAGTGTGGGTAGCGGAGATTCATCCACATTGACGTGAGACTTTTTTATAACCGAATAGAAACTCCTCGTTGTCCCTTTAAGTTAGAATAATTTGAAAGGTCTTGTTATCACACACAAAAATTACATATAGGCACTTTAATTTATGTTTATTTATTTATGTTTTATGTCCGTGTTTCATGTAAGAAAATACAATACAAAAAGAGCACAAATCTAAGCGGAAATATGTTTATTTTTCTCTATAAGGTGCGTCGCTTGAAAGGCATCGGCGAGCTGGTGAGGCTGTTCAACAGTGAGAATCAGGAAGTGCAGCGTTATGCCACCGGCGCCACACGCAATCTCATCTATGAGAACATGGACAACAAAGTCGCTCTGATCGAGGAGGGCGGCATCCCGCAGCTGGTGGAGGCGCTCAGGGAGACGGACGATGAGCTTCACAAGAACATCACAGGTGGGAAAAGACCCAGATCGTGGCAATAAAACAACAAGCAACATGACACAACAAGCTGATGACGACAAATCGTTGGTGGTTTTGGACTCATGCCCTATGCAGAAACTAATGCAAATTAACTAGCGCTTGGATATGATATGACCTTGGCAGTGGTGTCGTCGATACTGTAACTTTTTTAACTTTGTGTTCCTCACACGCAGGCGAATATAAGGCTGTAGAATCCAAATTGTCAGTATTTACTGTAGCTAAGTTATAGTTTGAGTTATGAATTAGGCTATGTAACGTCTTCTACTAAAGAAAGTATGTTCCGAGCATGTGGAGCGACTGTGTACACAAGGTGCAGGAGGCGGAGCTGCTGTCTTTCTATGGGGTGTGTGAAGATGGGGGCATGAGGGAGTGTGAGGGAGATGTCTGAGCCTGTGGACCAACATTGTATCTGCCACTCCCTTTTATGAGTGAAGGCCTTGTCAGTGTTTCCTTTGAGCTCTTAACACCTTGATTTGTACTGGCTGGAACACGGAGAGACTGTCACGTCACGTGTCCAGCAAGAAACAATGGGAAAGAGGCGCTTAGTAACACACAGAGTGACCCTACAATTACTTTTACTTACTTATGCTGACCTTTATGTTTCACCTACAGGCTTTGAAGTGATTTGTAGGTGATAGTGATTTACAGTTTATCTTTATCTTTTTATGAGTGGTTTAAAGTAGTTAAGATAAGATAATAAGAAAATTAGTTATTAATTAGTTATTTATTAATACCGCTGTCATGATTATCTGAACTTAAAAAAAGAGTAACCCTAGATCGCCAAACTCTGTTTTTAAATGGAGGTTAAAGAGGTGAAGTTAAAATGTTACAAAAAAACACAGCAGTGTTGAAAATTAGAGGAATAAATGTTGGTTTTGCTGACTTGTCCCTGGTGTGTCTGTGTGTGTGTGCAGGTATCCTGTGGAACCTCTCATCCAAAGACAATCTGAAGGAGAAAATGGCCAGGGAGACGCTGCCTGAGCTGACTGAGAAGATCCTCATCCCCCTGTCGGGTGGTGGAGACTCTCTGGATGTCAATCTGTCCGCCTCTGAGGCCGACATCTTCTACAACACCACAGGATGCCTCAGGTGAGCTTCCTCTGTCTGCGTCTCACACCTGTAGCTGCTTTGTGCTACTTCAACAGTTTCTATTTCCTTCCATTCTCTTCTGTGCGGCCACATTTGCATTTGGTTATTTTGTTCCGACAGGACGCTCCCTGTACAGCCAACGGCTTTTTTTCCCTTCTTTTTCTTCTTCTTCTTTTAACCACACCCATCGTTCAAACACCAGCACAACTCCAGCCTCTGGTTGTTTGGTTCTGCGTGTGTGCACTGGAGTGTTTTGTTGTTGTTGTTGTTGTTGTTGTTGTGTATCTCAAATTGAATCACAGTTTTAAAAATATTTGCAGTAACATCATCATAACACCATATCTATTATATCTGTGTCAAGTCAAAGCTTTAATTGTAAAGCACAGTGCCAGAGGTGGAAACACCCTCAGGACAAATTTTACTGCATCTCCGTTTGTACTGTGTGGTTAAACTAATAAACTGAAGTAACTCTCTGGATGTCTCACCTCTGTGCACACAGGAATCTGAGCTCTGTGAATGAAAAGACCCGTCAGCAGATGAGAGAAACTCACGGACTGGTGGACTCCTTGGTGGGCTACGTCAAAGCCTCCCTTGAAGACAACAAGTCAGAAGACAAGGTGAGACGAGAAAAGATTTTAAGCCTAATTTGAAACAGCTTCTTCTCAACCTGAGTCTTACTATTACTGTGTGCTTCAACCTGTGTGTGTGTTTATTCCTAGGGGGTGGAAAACGCAGTGTGTGTCCTGAGGAACCTCTCCTACCAGCTGTACACTGAGATGCCGCCATCTGCTATGCTGCGTCTGGAAGGACCAACCAGAGCTCAGGACTCTGGGAAGGGTGACGCCATTGGCTGCTTTACACATCAGAGCAGGAAAGCCAAAAGTGTAAGTGCATGTTAGATTTATCCATCAGCTGGGGCGGTGCGTGGCGCAGTGGTTAAAGCGGCCGCCCCATGTAGAGGCTACAGTCCTCTGCATGTCATTCCCCCTCTCCCTGCCTCCCCCTTTCCTGTCTATCTATACTGTGTACTATCAAATAAAAAGGCAAAAACACAAAAAAAAAATACTTAAAAAAAAAAAAGATTTATCCATTTATCCATCAGCAGGTGTTTGTGTGCATGGACAACGGTATTAATCTCAACTCTGTCTTCTTGTGCGCTCCTCTCCCCTGACAGAGCAAGAACCAGGATCTAAGCACTTTCACGGAGGTTGCTCGGGTGCCAAAGGGCACCGAGTGGCTGTGGCACCCTCAGATAGTTGGAATCTACAACCGCGTGCTGCAACAGTGTGAGATCAACTCCACCACGCGCGAGGCGGCAGCCGGAGCTCTGCAGAACATCACAGCTGGAGACAAGAGGGTGAGGAGCATATTCATCGGTTCTACTGCAAAAGCTTTTTTAAATGCGGTGATCTCAGTCTCTCATTCATGAGTTGTTTCTTCCTCTGGTCCCTGCAGTGGGCGTCGGTGCTGAGCCGAGTGGCTCTGGAGCAGGAGCGCATGCTGCCGGTGCTGCTGGACCTCCTACGTACCAACAGTGACCTGGAGCTGCGCTCCCTCACAGGCTTCCTCCGAAATCTGTCCCGCCATGCCAGGGATAAGGGTGACATGGGTAAGTCCGTCATTTATCCTTCCACATAAAAATGTAGATCCCTCTGAGTTACAGGTTAGTTATGTGAGCATCTCTATAATCTGTGGTTGTTTTTTTTTATTTTTTATTTTTTGGCGTTTTTGCCTTTATTCGATAGCACAGTGAGATAGACAGGAAAGGGGGAGGCAGAGAGAGGGGGAACGACATGCAGGAAATGCGGGACTCGAACCGGGGACGCCTGCGTTGAGGACTGTAGCCTCTACATGGGGCGGCCGCCTTAACCACTGCGCCACGCACCGCCCCTAATCTGTGGTTGTTGTACTACATTTGAGATAAACTCTGTCTTGGTGCATTGTGAGATTTCACACCAGTGTTGAAGTCACATGTGATTTGTCCATTTTAAATATTTTGATTCCCTTCCCTTTCTTTTGTTAGGAAGTAAATATAAGACATGATCATTTGAAACTGAAAGGCAGCTGGATACCTAATTGTGAAATTAAACCACTGCCATTTACTTGATGTCTAATATATATATATTTTTTTACTGGATTAATTATATCAGATAAGTCAAGTAAAAATATGAACACTAAAAATGTACCCTGGGATACCAAAGATTATATAATCAGTCATTTGTTTGTCTATAATATTTTAACATTTATCATTAAATCAAGATTTGAATCTTTGAAAATATTGCTAAGGGTTATTTAAGAAGTAAAGCAAACAGCACATCTGTCCTAGATTTAGTGTTGACTATTTTAAACCAGTGAGAAGCACAGAAAATCAAATCAAGAGAAAATCTCTTGAAAATTAACCAAACTGTTCAAACTTTGTCAAGAGACGTTTGTGTTAATAGTGCATAGTCTGATATTATATAGCCAATTGTGAAAACTTTACTGGACCTTTCAAACATGTAATGCTAACAACACATTTTATTATTATTATTATTCAGCAACGAAGGTGGTGAACAACCTGGTGAGCAAGCTGCCTGAAGATGGAAATCAGAAGTTGCCTTCCAGCGAGGTGGTGGTCAACATCTGTGGTATTTTCAATAACCTGGTGACCGGCAGCTCATTGGCTGCCAGAGACATCGCCTTCTTCGACGGCCTGAGCAAACTGTTCGCCATCAAGAACTCAGGAGGCAGCAGGTTAGTAAAACACACTGTACTACTACATATGCCGTGATGGAGACATTTGATACTGAATGCTACACAGACTGGTGCAGCCTCTCCTCTGACATGATGTCATTTGTACCAAGTGTTAACCTTGGGTGAATCTTTCTTTTTTTTTCTAGCTCTGGAAGGATGAAAGCATCCAAAGCAGCAGCAACAGTTCTCAGCAACATGTTCCAGTACAAGAAACTGCACAAACAGTACAAAGAGGTAAGAGACTGTAGACTAAGCAGGGAGGCATTAGTGATCACAATACAGGCAGAAAATCAAAGGGGAAACATGATCAACATGTTCATGAATTTATTTAGCAACATTTTTTAATAATAATTCCTTTGGTTTAGAACAAAACACTTCCTCAGAAGCCAGGATCTATAGGCTACTGCCATTCACAGATCGGTAGAGGAACTTAGTTTGCTCTCTGACATGCCACCAAGGAGCTGTTTAACGGCTCTAAGGTTTAAGTCAGGTTTAGGTTTGGGTTAGCCGCAGGTAAAGGAGGGAGTGCATTTTGTCGATGAGGGCTTAACAAAGACGCAAGTGTAAGTATGCGTTTGTGAGACATGATATTCCGCCTGTGGGTGGCACATGTCCAAAACTCATATATCTTTGGCGGCTCACACCGTTACTCTCTCAACACATTCACACAGACAGATACACACCCATGTAGGCAGGTCCACTTCTAGGTAGGTTTACTGCCTCGTGCAGATCAAAACCTGCCCCTCCCATGGGCGCGGTGCTCGGCTTATTTCCTAATGGACAAGTCACAACAGAACAAAAAAATGCGTTAATGCCCATCTGGATAGCACTTAACAATCAGGTACCTACACAGGATCGGCAGTATACAAAAATGACCTGCTGATAGGAGGCTTTTGTGACATTTAATAATAATTACTGCATTGTTTGCTCAGATGTTACGCAAGGTCAAACTTGAACCTTGAGCGAGCTGTTGCTCACAGATACACATATCTCTGTGGTGTCCAGCATTTTTTTTTTTACAATTTCATAATGTTTCTGTGTTTCTTGTCCATTCAATGTCATAACACTTTCTCTTTTTCTCCTTTACTTTACAGAAAGGGTATACGAAACAGGACTTTGCAGATTTGACTCTCTAAAAACACAAGTAAAAGTTCACTTCCAAAACAGCCATCAGTCTTGCATAGTCTGGAAGAATTTTTTTCAGGTATGCAGGAATAAATAAAACATAAACATAGGCACCGTCTTTATCTGCCATACTTTGTGATAAGAACATGAACACGCAAGTGACGGAGGATCTTCATGAAAAAAGGACAACCTGCATATTTTAAAACTTGATGGACATCAGTACTGTGCACAAAAATGTGGATCCCGTGTGATGGACTATTGGTGGACTCTGATACAAATGTACGCACCTTAAACCCTTTACCTGCTTTGTTTGAACTGTCTTGAGTGTTTTGTGTGGAATCAGGGATTTATATTCTGTCAGAGCAACATGTTTCCAGATCGAACCACAGCTGTTTGTGGTTCTACAGTTTTGTTAATGGACCATATGATGGACACTTGTGCCTTATCTTCTTGCTGTAGCTACTACCTACATGACTTTATTTGTAAATATTGCTTTCATACAAATCAATGTAATGTTTTATACTGTTATGTATATATATATACTGTACTTTGTTTTGTTTTGTAGTATTCGGATAGATGAATATGTGTTTTATATATGAGTTAAGATTATAACATAGCTGTAACTGAATGTAAAACCAGAAGAGATATTAGTAATACAGAAATCTGGATGTTGATGGATTTGATTTTAAAAATCTGGGGATAAGATTGTACCTTTTCAAATTTGACTTTTGTATTTAGCTCTTTTTAAAGTCACAAAATCTGTCTTTGCATACAAAATGTTGATGTGTCCTTTGTAATCACTTTGTCAAGCAGAACTCATCAAGTCTGTCTTTTCTTTAACATGTTATTACTGTATTACTGCCGTTTGTCTAATGTTATAAATAATGTGTGTGAATGAGGGGTGAAAGAATACGGTCCTAACTTTGTTTTCAGACCAACTGCAATATTTGTTTAGTATTTGAGACCAACTGTAAAAACACCGTTCGGCGAGTGACCTGATTGAATAGAACTCCTTGACATTGGATGGTTGATTGGTTAAATCTCTTAGTGCAACTTCTTTTTGTATTCAATGTTCAATTAAAAATGAAACCTTCTTATTATATCAATTACTAGTCTGTGGCATGAACAGTAACTGTGTGTTTGAATGTGGGTGTAAATAAGCACTGCCTTTTCATTTTAATTTGCTATTGTGTTGTATGCAGGCAGATGTACCGTCTGGATAATTTTCAACCAATAAAGAGACAGATGCCAAATTTAAATGTCATTTTGTGAGTATTTCTCACGTGTGTGTGTGTGCTTCACCATTGTTGTTGTGTAACACTAAGGCAGTGAAATGCTAGCCACTCCCTGTTTACATATTTGCTCTTGCTCAGACAGGAACATTACAGACCTTCTGTGCTGCACCCTTATTTAGCCTCTTATTTCACTGCAGGTACAGTAATGATTACTGACGGAGGACAGGGGTCATCGGCCCTACACAAAGTGCCAGTTTTATTAGCTTGAATGCTATATGTGGCTATCAGACTCAGTTTACAGTTTGCTCTTTGTTCACGGTCATGCTGTTTCAGATGATCCCAGTGCAAATACGTTTAAAGGTTTAAATAGTAACTTTTTGTAAGTTGTTCATAAGTTGCTCATAAGTGAAGTATGATTGAAACTGCAACATGGCCAAATGTAATATACAAATCCATAAAATGATAAAAGTAAGAGTCACAATGTACCATTATAAATGAAGCACTGGTGCCATGGCAATAGACAGACATAATAACATTGTCAGACATATACGTATATGGTTGTTTGGCACTGACCCAACAAAATCATATGGACATATTTTTTTGTAGTTTATTCCATGAAAATGAAATGCAAAATGCACCATTTCAATTCAAATTGTCGCTGATGTCATGATCAGAATATCTATTGCAAACATAAGAAAACACGTCAAAAGTGTTTGTTTCTTATCATTCGAACCTTGTTCAAATCTGAATGCAGGACTCGTGACACAGACGTTCTCTCAGTCTTTCCAAACATCTGTGCTTCTGTTACGTAACAAACTGCTTCTTTCATATTATCTGACATTACACCGCCCTCTGCTGGTGTGTGACAAAGACATCATGGGATCTGAGATCAACATTTTCACAGTACATACATTAAGTAACTACTTCCTCTAATTGACACAAAAAAATATTTTACAATTTCCCTTAAAATATATTATAGAATAGTACAAAATACAATAAAAATCAATAATTGGTTTCTGCTGAATGGAAATAGTAAAAGTTAACATTTTGATTTGAACAACATATTATAAGGAAGATATAATAATTTAGCTCCTTGATCCACATAAATATAAATCCATGCAGCTGGGGATCTATGTATGTATGTGTGTCGTTTTAAGAGTTCAGTGGGTCAAATGTCCCCTTCAGTGACCAGGCAGTAGAAGTCAGAGCGGGCTCCGTAGTTGCGTGATCCCAAGTCGGACACGTCAATGTCCGAGGCTTTGGGTTCAACAGCAGCAGCAGCAGCTATGGGAGCAGCAGGAAGGACAGGGGCTGTACAGGCCAGAGCTTTGTACACAGGGAGGCGAAGCCCTGAAAGAGAAAGAGGAAAGGTGGAACAAATGTTCGTAAGGGTTGTTATTGTTATTCAGTCTTACATCAGTCTAGCATCTATCCTCACGTAAAACCAGCTGTTGTTTTCATGTTTAATTAGGGATCTCTCACGGTGGTCATGGGTCAATTTTGTTATTTTTGGACTGAGACATCATTTCCAGCCTTTGTGTCAAGGTAAGATAACCATCTTTTGGATGTAGCTTCGTCGGTGTGTTATCGATCTACTCATCCAACACTTTGCAACAACGGAAATAAGTGAATTTCCTAAAATTCAGAACTGTCTAATGTGTGTGCTTGGATACAAAAAAACATCAACATTCAGACAGGTTCAGATGTACGAGTTAATTGTGATATTATTACCTGTAATTGAAGTTTAGTGTCTTTAGTTGAATCTAAATCTATTTTTGTTCGTTTAGAAGTCAGGCACATTAGGGTTTAATTACACTTTGCAAGTGAGTTTTATGTGTGGTAATTTTGGCATTTTATATATGAAAATGTTTCATGTATTTATCTTAAAGTAAACAATGAATCTCACATTAGTGCGTGACATTAGTACAGACCCTAAAAGTCAGCGACCGTTGCTCTTACCCAAATCTCCAGCAGGGTCGGTGTCTGAGCGGCAGTCCAGGTAGTCAGGTTCAAGGGTCAGCATGGGGTCTTTGTCATCTTGCAGCATAGTCTGTGGGTCCCCTCCGTGCTCAGAGTGGAAGATGACCCTGCGAGGCATCGCTAAGGCCAGCTCCTTCCAGAAGACTGAGGAGGGAGTCTGAACACAAACACACAGCGCCCAACACAGTGTCAGAGTCATCAGACTGAAGCATTGATCATACTGTAAACAGCCTTGCTTGCTTTTTATCATATTGCAGTATAAAGTACTGCATATACACATGCACACATCTCTGTTTTATTATAGATATCTAATTCATTGGACATTTCTATAATGAGTAATAATAACTGTCATTGCATAATTTGTTCTTGCCACTTTATCAGCAAGTCAGAAATTCTTTTCCCCGGCTCCTTGGATATAATTTTCACCATTATATATAAACTGATGTTGGCTGTGATCAAGTGATATTTAGTTGTAGTGTGTCCATAAAGTGTTTTGTTTGAGGAATAGATATGGTAGTGGCTCTTACCACAGAGTTGTGTCTCCAGTTGAGTATAGTGAGGCTTTGCTGGTTCTCACTGAGCTGCTGCTTGATCTCAGGCCTCATGCGTTTGGACTGACCCTCCAGCGTGATGAGGATGGGCTGCCGACTTATCTCCAACAAGTGCAGAAGGCCCTGCCTGAAGACAACCACACACACACAGTGTATCACAAAAGCACTGCAGGATATGACAGCAACACTGACCTCAAGTGGCACATTGTTATGATAACACTTCTGTTTTTACTCTGCTTTGTACAGCCTGTAATTTGGTCAGTGTTGTTTCAGTTTCAGTGAGTCTGTGTGAGTCTGACCTGAAGTTACTGCAGCACCAGTCCTGCTCCAGGTAAGCGTGAGACAGCACCACGATGAGACGCCGAGAGCGACTCATGTTCATCAGCAGCTCTGCAGAAGGTTCTGGAGACACATTTAGCATTGTGTTAACTCACTGGTTTATAATTGATCCCAAGTAACACACAGCTCTTATGTACAGTAGTATCTCCTTGTGAATTGCACATGCAGAACAATGTTTCAATGTGAGAAGGTGAACTTGCCTCCACCAGGTAGGATGTCATTGTCATTGAGATGCACCTTGTACCCATTTTTATTTTCCAGGTGAGGTTTAAGAATGAAGTTGACAAACTTCCTGTCATAGTCATTGCTCACGTAGGAGATGTAGGCATCATATAATTTCCCATCTGTAAACACAGAGAGACACAAACATACCATTGGCTTTACTGCTGCATTCATACGCATGTTTATTGCCACATACACTGCTGTAGCATACTCACCATTGAGTTCATAGTCTCCATAGGAGTTCCTATACCAGAGTTTGATGTTCAGGTGGCACCTGGAGTACACGAGAGCGGCCGCGCCCAGGAAGAGGAGGAGAACGGCTGCTGCGATGACAGCGGCTGTGTGGCTGGGACTGTCTGAGCACACACAAAGAAATGATAAATAAGCATAAAATAATCATAATCTACCAATAGATGTCTTCTGTGACTAGGGGTGTGCCTGTACAACTGCAAAGAAAGTGTGCAGCTCCTTACAGCCACACACCTTCTATGCATAATTAATTCACAGATGAATAATTAAGATGACTTCATACTGTGACTCACAAGGATTTTGACCCTTTTCACCGGTGCTGGGCCCGGCTCTAGTCTCTGCTTTAAGATAATAACACAGACTGGATCTGTGTGTGTGGTGGTTTCAGATGATTCTCGGTGTGGATACAGGACAGATTGTGTCCTGTCTGCTTTGTTACTGTAGGTTTGTGTGTGTGTCTTTGTTAAAATTGTACAAGATGCAGGACAACACATGTTAAATCCGATGCTTTTTCTTACTTGAAATCTGCAGGCTGAAATCGGATGAAACATTCCTCACTGTGCAGCTGTAGAGCCCAAAATCCTCCTTGTCCCTGAGTGTAATCACCAACAGACTGCTCACAATCAGCCGGCCGACAGCAGGAGACCTACAGTAGTGAGCAGGACAGAAAAAGCTCAATCTCACCTTCACTCCCAAATACAGTACTTGCATTAATGCATGAGCATGACGATGGAAATCGACTGTTTTAAAAGCTTGACGTCACCATGAGGAGGTATTCTGCATGTTAAGTGTCAGGTTGGAGAGGGGTTGGCTGCCTTGGCTCCACTGCAGCGTGGTGTCACATTGCTGCTCATCTGGGTCCCAGAGGAGGAGAGCCGTGCAGTTCAGCTTCACGGAGGATCCCACTTCGCTCCACAGTGTGTTCGGAGTCGGACCTCCGTTAGGTTGAAATTCTGGGGGCTTCGAGCACTGAGACTCTGTGTAACGACATACCACAGTTATCTGAAGGAGCTGCAGACAATAGAGGCCTTCATGCGCAGTTGCCCGGGTCAGACTATGACTGCTGCTGGAGGGCACGCTGAAACAAAATGCCTCCTTGCAGGTGAAGCCAGGCTGTTCAACTAGCCCCTTCACTCTGCACAGGAACTGTAATTCTACTGCAGGGGCAAATAATAGCCCATGACTTGAGCCACACAATTACAGTATCGGGTTTTGAGTGACTTCACTGCACTTACACTATTACAGTTTACTATAAATAGCACTTACCTTTAACTATGAGGCGCACAGTGAATGAGACTGTGCTGTTGCCTTGTTGCATACAGGTGTAGTTGCCTTGGTCTTCTGCACTGAGGGTGGTAAACTCCAGGAATGCCTTGCCCTCCTGATTGTGGATCTGCTGACAGTCTTTCTGCCAGGTCACTGGGGACTGAAGAGGCTCTAGAAGAGGGCAGTTCAGCTGATATGGAGGCCCCTGTGGATCCACGTAGAGCACCTGCTCCTTGAACCTGCTCTCATCCACACAAGGCTGAGCTATAAACAGAGACAGCAGAGTTTTCACAATTTATCTCTTTATTCAACAATGCAACCTCTTCTGTCCAAAGCTTTTTGTTTTTTGATGCCTCAACTCATTAAACTGAGGACACATAACAGGGGCTGACGCTTCCCAAGTCTTAAATATACAATATAAACCAAATTTTGTGTAGGTCTCTTGAATCATTTTAATGTAAGTGAACCAGGGACTGTTGTGGCACTGGAAACAGATGGATCTAATAGAAACTGCATTTTTAAATGGTTAACACTCAGTCTTAGTAAGGACAGTAGGCTACTGGGGCAGATTATCTTCTTTGTTATGCGACCAAATACAAGTTCAGTAGTGCAAATTGTGAGTGGCTTTGCTTCCATTTGAGAAAACACTTTGCATACTTGTGGATGTTTCAGTTTGCATACACTAGTGCGGCTACAGAAGAAAGTGTGTTTAACTTAAGTGCTGCCTCTGGCAAAGACTGAGTCTCTACTGGAGCATGAAGGTGATCGTGTTTGCTCTTTCACCCTCACTGACTCTGAGAAAATGCTGACTTTGACTGAAAAAAAAACAAGCACTTAATCTTCCCCTCTGTTTGAGGACATGGTCAATGCAGACAGCAGAGTCCTGCCCATTGATCCCCTGTCAGGACAGAATTAAAACACATCAACCAGAGACAACTGTCCCGTTTCATCTGGACCTGTTCGTCAAGATTTCAGCGCATGCGCCGACGGTAAACCCATGAGCAACCTGCAGGACTTGCTCTCTCTGGTTCCTCCTTGACCCCACAGTTGCTTTATTTGTTTGTTTTAACAGTTTCAGACAAACTGACACACATCCGGGTCCATAGTCCGGACCTGGTCCTCCTGTTGCCAAGCAGCATCATGTGACACTGTGACGGACACTCACTGACCCATCGAGCCAAACTATCCAGCATCTACTAACTTTGACTGTGATAGCCTACTTGTCTTTTAAAAGGACAAGTGCGACAAAATATTAAAGTGAACGACATGAACATAAACAAACTAACGCAGGTTCAGTCCAGTAAAGTGTCATTAGTTACCAGCGGTGAGGAAAGTCTTGTCCCATGATGACCCGGTGCACAGCAGTATGAGAGCGGCTACAATCAGAGCCATGAGCCGCAGGTGTCCTTGTCCTCCGTCCTCAGGTGAGAAATGAGCCGATAAACAGTCCGTGTCCTATATCTAACTACATAACTGACCCAAACTCTACCTGCTAGTTTGTTACAGTTTAGTTACATTGTGTGGAGCCGCGGATCTGACTACGCGGACGTCAGCCTGCAGCCTGTTGAACTGCACCTGGACAGACCTGAAACTCAGCCTCCTATTGGCTCCTGTGGTCACGTGATGTTTGCAGGCGCTTTCACCTGCGTTGCAGTGAAACTTACCTTGTTATTTACAAATTAGTTAGTGCAAAAATATTTTATATGGGATAGGTGAGGATTTTTCATTTGTGCTACTTTAATAAATTAACAAAACTACATGTCTAATTTCATTTTGTGTGTATTGTAAAAGAAACTGAAATGGCCATCAACATTAAATAGCCTACCAGTTATGAATCACAACTTCAATAAGACATCAATTCTCTCTGTTTCAGGGTGTGTGACTCTGTAATCAACAGTGGCGAGCAAAGCATGATGTTTCCTGTTCCCTGCAATGTGGACTGAAGGTGTTCAGCCATGTTGAAGGATAAACAAGCACACGAAAAGTGTTGTGATGCCATTGGTAGCTACAGTATGTTGTCATCAGTGTCTGTGATAACATCATTGACTATGTGGCGTCAACATGACTCTGATCCCATCAGTAACATCACAGAATCAACAGGTGATTTTCTTGTAAACCTAACACTTGATGTTGTCATTCACAACTCCTTACATTGCTACTGTAGAGCCTGTGTTTGTTCAAAATAAAGTATACTGTCATATCCATTCAACCTCAGAAATGCCATTTTTAAGTTTAAATGTGTTGCCTTGGATTGCTAGAAATGCCTTTCACTTCATTAGGTCTGGTCTGGTGCTTAATTGTCCCAGTTCATCCAACCCCACAGTGGATTTTGAATCATCTCAAAGTGTAATACCTCCAGCCCAGACATAATGCCAGAAAAACCAGACATCTCAGATTTCTGTAGGCTGAACACAGTTTACAGACTTGAACTATTTCGGTAATCAATCTCAGCAAAGGGAACTGAGAGAGCCCTGTGAAATATCAAGACACTTGCTGCTATACTCGCAGATTTCCAGTAGGAAGTCCAGTAGATTAAGATAAATCCTAAAACATTCACAGCTCAGAGAGATGCTTTCTGCCCTTGCTCAAGCAGGACCTGAAGCTTTATCATCCATGGTTCATGAAATTGTTGCAGCTCATTTCAATATGACCAGAGCAGGAATTGCCACATTACCACATCTGTTTACTATATCCAAGGTCAAGAAATAATTGCAGCATTTTTTTAACAGGGTTCAAGTAATAATCAGAAGAAGAATATCAGCTTTTTTTCCAGGACCACACCCTTTATTGCAGCACTATTTTCCAGGATAATATAAAGTATTGCAGCGCTTTTTACCAGGATAAGATCAAGTATTGAATCATCATTTGCCAGGGCAACATCAAAGCCACTACTACAGTACATGCAGTTGTGTGGTTCATACTGTAATGCTCTTTGTACTATACACTTTCATAAACGGGCTATAGCCAACCCTCCCTCAGAAGAATGGCACTTGTTTCTCTCCAAGCCCACACAAGAAACACTGCTGGCTTGTCCATCTCCACAGCAAGAACTGCTGCCAATGCTGCCTGCGCCAAAGAAGATGCTAAATAACAAAAAGGTTTGTGGGCAAAACATTATCATCTATTGCTACTGCACATGACACCTTTGCTTGTTCTCTTTGTGTAAAAGGGTTTGATCCAGTTTCTTCCCACTCTTCCTTAAAATGAAAAAACAAAAACAACATTTGAGTGATGATTCACTTGTATATTTTTTAAGATAAGTCAGTGCAAAAATTGACATTAATACCGGATCAGTCATTCAGCATTTCATTTTCATTCTGCATTTCAAGTCTATTAATCAACCCCTCCACGTCTTTCCTGTTCAGGGACATCAGAGATCAGATGAGATCAATGCCTACATGGTCTACTCTTTGTTTCCTGGGCACCTTGGCCCTGTTGCCTGGCAACATTGTCTCCACCGAGACGACCGACAAGATTGGACAATTGTGGATGCGTAATGTGGGTGCAAGGCCACACCACTCACTCAGCATCATGGTTGTTGAAAGGATAGGAGAATTTTCATCCTGACTATAGGCAGCCTATAATTTTTCCACCATCTGCGACAAGTGGTGTCGTCATTAAAGATTATGACTTGTATGTAAAGCAACAGTAAACATATAATTTACCATTAAAACCATGTGTTACAACTTACAATTCCTTGACCAAAGTTCGAGCGGTATTTGTGGAATTATGTTGTCTTTCAGCTGCCCACATAATGGGCTTTTCCACAAATATAATAATATTGAAATACTGTACCCTGCTGTTTCTTCAACACAAAAGCACTTGGTTCGAGCACAGATCTGTTAAGGCTGTAACTTGGCAAATTCAAAATATCAGCTATGACTATGGCACATTTTCACTGACAAATTTTAATTTAAAAGACATTTCATGAGGAGAAACATTTCCTCTTTCATATACTTATATAAAATTATTTTATACTCTGAAACATTCTTGCGTCTGAAAAGACACCATCAGATTCTGCAATAATCAGACATCTGCATTAATGCAATAATCATAATCACAGCGATTTTTACAATATAAGGCAACATCATAACACACAATCAGTACTGTTTTTGAAGAGGCAGTATAAATTATCTTTAGGCTTTCAATAAAAACACTCACTTACAACTCACAAGTATAGAGATCCACCAGAAATGCTGTATTCTTAAAATAGAATAAGAATAATCTTATGAGTTTCTGTACATGTGTTCTGTCCAAGAAAAGTTCGTCTGTCCTCGAAGTCCAACTTCATGGAGTCCAGATTGGCAGCACTTACCATCTGACTGTAAACAACAAACAAGAGCAAGAGGCCTCGGTCTGAACTCTTCATTGAGATGATTAATGGCTTTAAAGTCGACTCAACACTGTGATAGCCCACACCCTTTAAAAGGCAACACTGGGTTCATGTTCTTAGGGAAAATGTGTCCCATTGAAGTGCCTGAAGGTTGTCATGGTTCAAATGAGCTGCAAGAAACAAAAGCAAGGATGGATTAGCATTTCTGTAGAGCAACCGAAGACCCAAGACTTTTAACACAATCGTAAAGTAAACAAATTATCGGTGCTCCAAACTACCACAGTGTATTATTTACTTTGGCTGTAAGTGCAAGCACTCCTTTGCTTTTATTTAGAAGCTGTCATGCATGGAGAGGAAGGAAAGCAACAACAGAGAGCTGAGGTGACAAACAGGAAAATGTAGAGTGAAACTAGAATAGGAACAATTGTTTTCACAGCACACAGTTTGACTTGTTAAACATAGGTGTGTCTAATAATAGCACCAGATTGTGGTGTGGCGTGGCATTGCAGTTGTTCATGAAATTGAGTCATCTTTGATGTTTCACTTGAGATCTTCTTGGTATGAACCCAGAGCTCTCTTGTTTCATTAAATCTGTAAACCTAAACTAAATGGGGATGGCCGCGGTAACTAAAAACATGGCAACTTGGTTGTGATTGGATGAATTTATTGGTCACATTACGGGTGATACCAGATCAAACTAAAGGTCAGTACTGGTTTATATGGGTGAATTTGTAGTTAGGGCATGACGACTATGTTAAAAATGTATTATGACATATAATAAACAAAATGACAAGAGGAACACTAAGTTATGTTTTAATGATATTTTTAGAACTAATAATTAAGATTGTAAGTATTTTCAGCAGCCAGCTGCCACACCGGTCCAACAACATACTATCTGACACTCACCTGAGTTCCTCCTTGAGTCTTTTGAGTTTATCAAAGAGTCTGTCATTCTTGACTTGTATGGGAGCGCTCGGTACAAACCAGGCTGCGATGAACTTGAAAAAAACAACAACATGCTGCAAGCAGAGAGTTAAATGTTAGGAATGTAGGCTCTCCTTCCATCTGTGAAAATATGTTTTCATTAGAGATAAGACTCAGATTTTTTTTATAGCCCAGCTCACTGTTTTGACATTTCAAAACTTAAGTCTGACCTGTTGAGTTTTAAATAAGACAAAGAAGGGTTTTGGTGTTGTGTCAGGTGTTGTAGAAATCTCTGCTTTGTCTATGCGCCAGATGACTTACCTCAAAGAGGATGACAAATGCAAAGCGTACAGCTAATATTAGCCAAAACTGTGGGGTAAGGCTGTAGTCTTCATTGCTCCTGTAGTCTTTATAGCTGTGAGGAGGAACAGAGCAGAGAGCTGATGTTATCTCCCTTATCGGTGGCTGTTTTCAACATCTACGCACAATGGGTGATTGTGAGGACTGTGAGGATCAGCTGCCGTGACGATAAACCATTTTCATTCAGGAACACTCTCGTTGTTGATTAGTTGATTATTAGACTTGGCGCTGAGGGCTCCACTCTGGAAGCTCCCTGGATTTGACGAGCGCATGCTTTGCCGCTCCAGGGAGCGCAATACACAACCCCCTGGAGTGGACTCGAAGCAACTGAGAGGACATGGGAGCCATTTTAGACTCTGAGACACTGAGAAGGTGGAAGCTGGGGGGGCGGAGGCAAGCTTTGACAGCAGCAGCAGCTTCGTGAATGCAACAGTGTTGAGGGGGGGATGAGAGTGACAGCCTAGATTTAAATAGGCCGCCTATTGTGCTAGAATGAATGTGATTGGATGGAGACTAATTGGCTGGCCGTCAGCTGGGGCTTATGACTTCTGTGTCCTGCATTAATTTGCACAAAGCTTCATTTTATGAAAACCTTATAGCACTTTTATCAGTCCTCACAGAATCAGTGATATGCTGCCAGGATAATGACAGATCAACAGCCAGTAATACTAGTTGGTGAGAAGAGTCACTGGTTTCAAATCTGTTGTTAGTTGTAAATGATATGTTTTGAACTTGGTTCCTTGTGACATATATCTCAGAGCAGTGTCAGCGAAATGACTCTTACGCTATAAAGGACACGTATGATTAAAAAAGCACAAACCTGCAGTAAGTTGCATTAATACCACCAGGAATCATCATCTGGTCAGCTGAAAACTCGTTGTATATGTTCTGATCATCCATTTGTGCAATGGAGAGAGTATTGTTGATGTAGCCAACCATGCAGCTTGGAAAAGACAAAGACAGAAACAAGAATTAATTTAAAGACAGTGTTGCACACAACACAGACAAACAATAATACACCTCTAGAAGAGTGCACGTCCTCACTCCATATCTTTCATTGTGCCGTTGACGCTGGCACACGGGCCGTAGTAGTACCGGTACACCAGTCGAGGGATGAAGTCTGAGGACACGCCAATGACCAGCCCGTTTGTGATGACAGCTAAGACACCGATAGCCTCCAACACGTCTATCCACACACCTGCAGGAAAAGCAACAATATGAACGGTGAAAGAATGAATGTAAAAAAAACTAAGAAACAGGTTGTTGAAAACATGGCAGAATTTCAAAATCTATCAGGTCATACGATTCAACTTAATTAAAAAAATATTTGGCATGAGTATAAATAATGGGAAATGTGAAACAATTTAAAGTACAAAGAGAGAGTTGTGCCCCTTGAATTAAATCACACGTGTGACATTCAGAGTCTCTCCCTTCTACATGCTTTATAGTAACTTGAGACTTGGTACTGGTAAGAGAAACTACTTCACACGGAGCTTAGTTCACAAAGCTCTAAAAATGAGCCACAAAATGGAGCTCAGTTATAATAACACACACACACACACACACACACACACACACACACACACACACACACACACACACACACACACACACACACACACACACACACACACACACACACACACATATACTAACACTAAATCAAAGGGTCAAATCATGGGATGGATTTCTTGATTATGTATTATGCTGCAATATTATATGAATGGTGAGACTTGTCAATTAACAGTTACGATACTTATATTTAGTTCATCAGCGATCCTCACCAATATCATTGGTTTTCTTGGGAACCAATCTGCGCTCCAGAGTGACCATCTTTATGGCATCCAATCGAATCTCTATTACATTATTAATGAGGGCTAACAGAGGCGCGAGAGGAAATGCTGCCACAAATATGGTGGTAAAGCTGAACTGAATCACTGTGGAGAGAACAAAGAGAAATATTATTAGCCCAAACTAACTGACTATTGTTGTTTTTTAAGCCTCCTGCGGAGTTTGTACCCATTTCGAGGAACTCATTGAACAAGCTGAAGGAGTCAACGTCATTGAGGTGGAAGTTGTTGAGCCAGTCTCGAAGCTTGCAGTTGTCACACAGTTCAGCTCCGTGTTTGGCCTCTGATTCCTCTTTCAGATAACAGTGGGCACATTTCCTCTGTAGTTTATGGGTTTTTCTCTTTTTCACCCACCTGCTGAACCATCTGATAAAAACAAGAGACGGTGTTCACTGGTCTGGAATCCAGTGTCAGAAAGTGTTTGCTACTTTGGACACGTACGTTTTATAATCTTAAAATTAGTTTTATACTCACGGGCCGGTGAACTCAAAGACATTGTTGATGGTTTGCTTGAGCACCATTATAATTGCCATTTGAATGAACAAGTCTGTGAGACATCCACTGGGGTGACACTGTACAAAAAAGTGAGGTGTTTGGAATAAAATCTTTATTTAAAAAAACAATCAAATCCGATGCAATATTTTCATGTGCCAAAATGAAAATGCAACATAAAACTTTATGAGATATGTGTACTCACCTCTTCAAGCCTCCATTTCCCTGCAATCCGTACGTAACCACCAGGATGACCATTTATCCTGAGGGAAGTTACACAAAAAAGCCATTATTAGTGTGTTACTGTTGTGCTCAGCATGAACATGTTCTTATACACTGTATTTAACCACTAAAATAAACTCTAATGCTGAACTATCAGCCAAGTCCTTACCTGCCCAGAAAAAAGGCCACGTAGAAGAGCGAGGAAAAATAGGTGAAGAACTGGAAGGTGAACATCTTGACGGTGAAACTTTTCTCTGTGGCAGCAAAGGATCTTGTTTCCTCTAGTGATGACAAACCTCATGTCAGTGTTTGTCTGTTTACATCTAATCCACCATGTAGTGCATGAAATACTAAGATTAGCCTAGATGTGTAGAAATATATTGTTCATTTTTGTAAGTTCTTCAGTCAGTTTGAATTAATTCCACCTAATAAAGCGCTGATATGTAATAAAGGCGCATTCAATAACCATAATGAGATCATACTAATTAGACTCTGATATCAGGTATGTGGCCACAGTCCGGTGATTCTCCTGTCATAACAAGTCAAAATATCTGATTTGAAGGAAACAATATGCCATGTACCACAACCAAATGGCATATACATGTAACAACATGGCACAGGTAAATCCTACATGACGATACCATAAGTCTAAATATCAACACATAGCATATATGTTTTCAGTCTCACCCTCAGACCCTCTTTCCACATTTCTATTGTCGTCACCCCTGCCCTGCCCCTATACATGACCTCAGTGTGTTTCCCTCCTCTGATATCACCTGAGCTATGACACGTCTTTACAGCGGCTCTTATATGGTGGCCCAGTTACAATGTTCAGGCTAAGACCTGAACTCTGCCCATGAGCAGTTCCTTCATACTGCGTCATAAAGACACAGTTGTTCCTGCTTTGTGCATCTAGACTGACGTTACCTAAAGAAATAAATGTCATAGGGTGACCCTGTAACAGCAGCTTTGGGCCACTGAACAGAGGGCAGCTTTTAGTATCTACAGTATTAGCCAGTTCATTCATTTTGGGAAGTTGCCGTAGTGCTCTAAACACCACTTACCTGCCTGACAAGTGTTACTCACTATTCTAATAACGGCTTATTTTACATTCCTGAAACATGATGTGTTGTTAAAACAAAATGATAGCTTCACATCACAGGATGTCTGAGAGCTAATGTTCAAATCAAATGTTTAACAGCATCCATTTAAAATGTGGAAAACAACAGGAAACATGAACACACCTATTTCACAAAGCTTCATGGCAACAATCCTGTTAACCTGCAAAGACAGAGACGAGGTCAGAGTCAAAGAGAAGAATATCAGAGCAAAGACCAACATACACATCTGAAGTCATGTGTACCCGTGTCATGACAGTGATGATGATGTAATGGAAGACGGCCCCGAGCATCATCGCTCCACTGGTGGAGTGGCTATGCAGGAACGCAGATGACGAGTTCGCCAAGAGCACTGCGGAAATCACCCTGAACACCACCAAGGCGTGTGTCAGGCCAATGATCACCAACAACTGTGGAAACACAGACACACTCATTGGAACCAATATACTTCTGATGGCTCTCATTGTATTTACATGAAACCTGAACCACAGCAGCATCCACCTCAATCTTGTTTCAACCAAAGTTATAAGGTTATTTTAACCCTATAAAGCTAATAAAAGTTCTGATACCATACAAGTGTTTTAAATATGTGAAAAGTGGCAAAACAACAAGTTACCTACCATGGCTGTGACACAGATCAAGACCAAAGTGCTGCGCAGGTAGGAGTGCTTATGTATCTTGGGTTCACACTTGACATTGTTCACAATTTCCAAGATCAGTTCTTCCTACGATTGATATTAAAAGAAAAAAACATACAGCCATGAATTCAACTGTGAAGGCTGACCTGGTGGCTGACATTGAATATAATGTGTAATATTGTTCGTACCTCCTCCTCACACCAGTCAGACACCTTCCATTCACACACATAGGAAGCCCGATGTCTCTTCCAAAACTCCAAAAACAGTGTTGCTGTGAAAAACAGGGACTTTCACTAAGTAACAAGGTCAAATGTATTATTTGGTAAAAAAAAAAAAAAAAGAAACAAACAAAAATGAATACAGCAATAACACATGTATGTGTATTCGTCCTCCATTTGGTATGTTATATTCTAAATAAGTATGGAAAATATTGGAAACATATCTCTGTATTTTGGGGTGTTTGGTGGATGTTTGGCGTTATTTCTTTCACTGAATGTAAGAAGACATCACATCATAAGAAAACGTTAAAAACAAACAAACAAAAACTGCAACTATTTTGAAATTTTCAAAAAAAGATTTTAAGATGGCAATGCCATGTTGAGGTGGTGGAAGGATTTTGTGTCCTATAACCCTGGGAGCCGTGTTGGTAGGATGTCCAAAAGTAGACTGTTCCTAGGAGCCAGACTACTGACAATTGCTAAAACCCTGTAGCAACCAAAAACGTAATAACGGCCAATAACGTAATAACAGCCAATAATGTAATAATTTTGGCCATTTTAAATGTAATAAAGCCAATGATGTAATAACATGCCAATAATGTAATAAAACTTTTGAGCCAATAACGTAATAACATTTTGCCAATAATGTAATGATTTATTACATTATTGGCTGGTAATAACTGGTGTCGATAATGTAATAATACATAAATATGACTGCAGTTCTTGGAAATAAAAGGGTTTTTTGCAGTTTTTGTGCAGTTTGCTAATCAAAAATAGGTATAGTGGATGACATAGTGGTCATATTTATTCATCCAAGATATGTACTATCTTTCACCTCTCTCTCTCTCTCTCTTCTACCATGCTTAATGATATGTTTGCAAACGGAAGAAGTAAGCATTGTAGGCTATCAACAACCTCCAAAACATAACCAAACTTGTGTAGTTTTTAATTTTCAAACATGAAAATCAAAGTTAGACGTATGAAACCTGCAGAGATTTCATTTTAGATCTCCAACAGCTGGTTTCAGTAGTGATCTATTTGTTGATTGGTGCTGCAAAAGAAAACATTTCTTTGAGAAAGAGATTTCTGAATGTGTAAAATTGTGCTGCCACTTCATTTGGAACTTCAGTTGGGTGTTCTGGAGATAACGCTAACCATCAAGTTGGACAAATGATGGCTATATATGTTAATTAAAACATATGCAAACATATCATTAAGCATGGTAGAAGTGAGAGAGAGAGAGAGAGAGAGAGAGAGAGAGAGAGAGAGAGAGAGAGAGAGAGAGAGAGAGGTGAAAGATAGTACATCTTGGATGAATAAATATGACGACTATGTCATCCACTATACCTATTTTTGATTAGCAAACTGCACAAAACTGCCTTTTATTTCCAAGAACTGCAGTCATATTTATGTATTATTACATTATCGGCACCAGTTATTACATTGTCAAAGGTTTTTTTTAATACTAGGCCAATAACGTAATAACCAGCCAATAATGTAATAACTTATTACATTATTGGCAAAATGTTATTACGTTATTGGCTCAAAAGTTTTATTACATTATTGGCTTTATTACATTTAAAATGGCCAAAATTATTACGTTATTGGCTGTTATTACGTTATTGGCCGTTATTACGTTTTGAATGAGGATGTATGAGTGAGGGTAATGGATGGATCTGGAGCCCCCTCCTGGAGCCAGACCTGGTAGTGGAGCCTGCCTGTGACCAGGTTTTGAAACTCTTATCTGAAGCAAGTGGTTCTTTGTTAATGGGCCTCTGTATTAGTCATAGTAAACACCATGTTCAAACATAACATGCCTTATAAGTCAAAAGGGCTGTAGCCTCAGCAGTTGCAGAAGCAACAGCAAGGCTGGAGAGGGAGTTTGGGGAGATTGTGGAAGACTTTTTTTTGTTTTCAAACACAAATGCAGTGATTTCCTGCTTAGCTTGCTCCCACCACAACACAACCACAGATAATTGGAAGAAAATGGATGATGAATGGACTGCGTTGAGCACTCCAGCTAAATGTGCTGTACTCCTCCCTCCTACTCCTGCTCTGCTAATAACCTTTGCCTGAGCAGACCATTATTCAAAGCAAATTCTTTGTCTCTGCAAGACTGGTGAACATAGGTTTGAAAAGAGACTGTAAACTTTCAAAAATTCACCAAACACAGAGGGTAAAAGCTGAAGAACAAAGTGACTGATATATATGTTCTTATAGATGACTAGACCACCCCCATCGCCAGATGGCCTGTGCTGATTAAGATGTGAGTAGCCAGGACAAGTAGGTTTCCTCAGTGATGTGGCATCTCCTTGGCAGTATGTGTCTTAGTGAATAAAAAAACATCCAGGCAGTTGGACAAAATATATGCAGGCAGATAAATAAAAGGCTTGATTGTAGATTGTAAATTGTCCTGTATAGCAAAAAACGTTCAGGCGAATAAACAACAGTATTGGAAAGAGTTAGATTTTACAGTTATCTTTATCAAATTTGATTTTGACGGCTGTGATAAATCTACCTATCAGACCTATCTGTCTTTGGTAAGGATGTGAATATTGAAAATAAGCCAGAATTTTGACAGGAGAGTAAGTGGCGTGTAATACAGGTACACAAAACTCACCCCACACTGCCATGAACATTGCAAAGAACACCGTGCCGTTATTGTCAAACAGCAGGTTCACCTGTAGGAAGACAGAACCTTTAATTAGCATCGACACACAAGTACATCATTCTGCAGTATAGTAGCGCTGATGTACCTTGGCATATGTGCAGGTGTCGGAGAGCTGCCAAACTTTGCACCCATTGTCACAAAGTGGACACATCACTGTGCCAGACTCACAAACCTCCTTTCTAAAATACAGTGAACACTTTGGTTATTACAGCGTAAATCAATAATAACTACAAAATCTATAAGTAAACCTTCCCAAAATGATCAGCAATAAAACTCTATAATAACACAGACATTGTGGAGTTGTCGATAAACTCACATGAGGGGTGAAGTGTTAAAGAAAGCAAGGCCATAGAGGAAGACAATCAAACCAATGCCAGCAGGAGGGATGAGCAGGAATGTGTACCAGCCCAACCACAGGTAGTACAAGGCCACCTTCTCCCCAAAGTAATTCCTGTCACACACACAAACACACACACTTTATAGACAATGTATATGAAGATAGTAACATATATACTGTAGTATATAGATACTGTATAGATCTATTTTATGATGCATTGTCTGGCATCCCTGATGTTTAGTACACGTCATGCTGGTTTGCATCTGGCAACCAACTAAGTTGCAGGAAATAGGTCTCAATCTCTCATTCCTGAGTTACAGCACTGAATAACATCCAGAAAGGTTTTTAGAGAACATTATGATGACACAATGATTTTCACCTTTGACCTTTTGGATAAAAACTATCATTGCTTTGTTTTATCACAACAGACATTTGAGTTAAATTTTTGACTTGACCTTCTTATCTCATCAGTTTGTTCTGAGAATGAGATGAGACCAGCCCTTACTGTGGCCAGCTGGGAGACACTTGGCACTTTTTAAAGCACGTCTTAAAACTCATTTGTTTAAACTGGCTTTTAATATTGATTAACTTTTACCTTTTGATATGTATTTTATTGTTGTGTTTTCTTGTTTTGTTTTTTCCATGCCATTTGTCACCTGAAATGTTATTTCTTTTCTGTAAAGCACTTTGATCATCTGTCCGATGTTGTAAGGTGCTATATAAATAAACTTTATTATTATTATTATTATTTAACAATGTATGTTTATAATAATACATAACAAGTCTGCAAATTTTGAATTTTACAACATAAATAGCATTCATTTTATTTCATGACAGTGGGTTGTGTTCTGGTTTTCTATAATAATGCAGATAAAGCCTGGACGTTTTTTATGTCTTGACTGTTATATGTTGTAATAATCGTAATATGTTTCTAACAAACTGACTTAAATGGCTGCATACAGTATATTGTTTTTTTTTTTATTATTATGGGATCGTGCCAGTTTGAACTGTGTCCTGCTGTTTGCTCTGAATTTTACTGAATCAAAGACAACAACAGCTCTGATCATTACCGGCATTAAGCACTGTACAACATTTTAAATGACGAGTTCGAACAATGGCTGCATGATGTGTGGGGGGGTTTGCTGAACATTGCCTTGTTGATCCTTGAACCTACTCCTGAGTAAGATGACATGGAAAACAATAAAGCTGCTACAGTATATCTGCAATTGTATACAAAGCAAAATAATGAATAGGCTGTTGTCCAAACCTGACAGCAGTTATGGGTTGCCCTTGGAGACAGGCTGTCCATCGTGCCCAGTTCTCCTTCAGCTCTCTCTGTTTCTTTTTCTGAAAGCAGGAAAAACAAGGAAAACGTCAACAAGAAGAGCTTTATGCAAACAGGTTCACACAACGTACAGTGATATTGAAAAGAGAAGCTTGATAGTGATATCTGTCTCAAATTGTCACCCATAATGTTATAAAGTAGACAAAGACAGAGTCACATGTACAATGGGTAGATGTGTGTAAAGTATGTACAGTAGCAATGTAGTGTACAGTATACGCACACACACACATATGCCCACTTCCTCCCAACATCGAATGATTCACTATTATCATGACCTGCATATGATCTGAGCAAACAGATATTTTTTGGCAGGAATGCATTGTTTCGTAATTGCCGCTGCCAAGTTTCACTTTGCAATTTTAGAAGCTCTTCAAAATACTTATGTAGGCTATCAAATGAAAAGCAGAGATATATCAACAAATAACAATGTCACTATCTTTAGCGTAAGACTGTGTGTGTCTCCATGGAGAACACAATGAGTGTTTATTTATACACTATCAAAGGCAAACTTCTAGAAAACCACAGCGCCCTGGTAATCAGATAATCAGATATGGTGACACCATTACATGAAAGTTTGAGATAATACATTGAGGGTATACAAATAAAAGTCTGTGAGGAGAAAAACCTCATTTGATTGTTACCTCATGTAAGCAGAACTTTGCCTCAAAAACATTCATCTTCACGAGATCCCGAAGACCCTCTGGGAAGATTTACAAGTAAGAGAAACATTGTGAGAAATTTGGGAGCCTGAATGACAGTGAGCGACTTTTAAATAACTCCTCACCTCCTGAATGGATCGGGGTGTGATTCAGGATGAAGTGGACGATCCTTATCCTGAAATTAGGACATGTATCACATGTTTAAAAAGTTTGACTTGTGGAAAGTGAAAGAAAAAGCATGCAGTAGCTGTACATACTGCACGCATGCATTTGAGGTGTCATTACATGTGACACAAAGGAGACATTGCACAACTATACGTACAGTCATATGAGACAAACAAACATGGCCACATGGTTTACCGGGTGCTGAGCGGCATACTGCTCTGATCCGAGCTCCAGTTGCAAGCATCAGACACTTTGAGCAGATACCTGTACTTCTCAAAAATTTCTTTTGGTGCTTGAATCCCATAGAAGATGAGATCATCGTCTACGATTTTCTAACAGGAGTGAAAAAAGACAAGATGAGGAAATAAATCTTGGGACCTTTACAACAGTACAGATACTGTTTATCTTATTATCAGAGACTTACTGTTACTCTTATGTTCTTCTTTTTCAATTCTTCAATGTATTCGTTTTGCTTCCTGAAAGCGTCTCTCTCCTGGTTCTCCTTAGTTTTGGCAACCAGGACATAGTCATATGACAGTGGAGTGTGCTGTTTAATAAAGATCAGATGCCAAAGTCATGCTTTCAGACATTTGATGGATCAGCTTTCATGGATGAAGTGGTCAGTCAGTGTGTCTTACCACAGGAGGAAGTGATGTCTGTTCATTCCCATTCTCTCTTACCACTCCCATTAATTCCAGTAATTCAATACTGGGCTATATAACAAAATAAGAAATACATCAACAAACTTAGAGAGAGAGATTACAGTAGTACCCTTATAAAAGGTGCACATCGTGAATACATGTTATAGTTCTAGATTAATACAGACGATGACGGCGATGTAAAAGAGTTTATCGTGAGAGAAATTGGAATAGGGTTACGTTGGTATGCGATACTGAGTATGTGGGGGGGAAAAAAGGCTGAAAGGTCATGATCTACAAAAGAATCCAGTCCAACTATAACATGGGGGTGTGTCAATGAATGCCACTGAGCTGACAGAAACCCTGTAGTGATCTTGACTCACTCTAGAGAACAGTGGCTCATCTAACCTGACTGAACAGCATGGCATGTTGATATGAGCAGTTACAGTCATGCCAACACTAAATAAGGCTATTACAGCCTAACAGTCTGCACATTGTTACAAGTAGGTGCAACACAGTGAAGGTGTGGCAGGTTAAAAACAAAAACAATATGAGAGCAATAAGGGAGGCCCAGTCATTTCACCCAATCCTGATTCAAATAAACATCCATGTAGTACAGGTATAATAAGAGTGAGTCTTGTATTGGTCTCTATTGGAGCTATTCAGGCAAAGACTGTGAGGATTGTCATTTCATGTTGAAAACAGCAGGCCAGTGGCACCATAACAACAAACACAGCTCCATTGTCAATCGATATAACCTCTGTATATGGGTACACATGAATAAGATCACCTACCTGCCTCCTGTGGACGGGCATGATGTGTTGGTGCTGAATGCAGTTGCGACAGAAAAAAATAAGTCAATAAATTAATAAGGAGAAAAAAAAAATCTTAAGTCACCATTCACTGATCCCAGAGCCGTTCGCCCAGCTCATCGATACGCCAAACTATAAAATGACATGAGGACTGTGGAGCAGGCACTCGGTAACTTCCGTACTTCCTCCAGGAACAAGCGTGTTGTCGTTGCACTGGAGGAGGAATGTAAAAGCGACTCTACCTGTTGCTGCTGCTGCTGTCACAGCTCAACAACCAACACCTTTTCTCTCTCTCTCTCTTTTTTGTCCTCTCGCTCAGTATTTATCAGCGATGCAGTCATCAAATCAAGCAAATAATACAGGTCCTCTGTGTGTTTCAGCAGCTGCATTCAAGCACACGCGTCCACGAGATGGTTTAGTCAGGTGCAAAGGAATGGCAATGCTCCTGCTACCTCCTCCTCGCTGATGCTAAACGCCTTCGATCCGCCGCTAGATGGCGGCAGACACACTCACACTGATTTAATCACTGCACTGATTCTTCCCACACATATTCACACAGCAGGCAGCACTGAGTGTGACATTTGATTTAAAAAAAAAGAGAGAGAGAGAGAAATCACTTCAACACTTTGAGTCATTCAATTACAATTTGAAAGGAACTCGAGGCCCCTAATGGATGAGCTGGTTCATTACTATTCACAGCAGAATATTAAGTAAGCAAGGCGAGCATGGAAATAAAGACATTACCAAATAATTCCCATTCAGGTTCAATATTCACCCTGACATCCATCAGAAATATTAGGTTTAGAATTAAAGCTATTATAGCACCACAAACAAAACTAATATTCTATCGAAACATGTTCAAAATAAACTCACCTGTCTGGCTGTCTCAGATGTTCTGTGCTGGAGGATCGGCTTATTGATAGTGAAAACAAATGTATCTCTCCTCTGTGAACTTAAGCGACTAAGACGCTGCCTCAGCAGTTTTACTGTCTATTGTGGGTTCCCTTTTTTTGGTAACCAACAAGTTCACAGGAAGCATCGAACTGAAAGTCCTAAATGAATAGGGTAATGCAGGAGAATGAAAATAAAATAGTTTTACAATATGGTAAATACTCAGTGGTGGAGATAAAGTTTAGTTTTAAGGTAGGAAACTTATATAGCTGATTTCCAACTTACTTTTTTTTAATCCAGTACACAACAAAACACATGATCAACCTATAAAAAACACAATGACTTATTAAACTGTCCAGTAATATAAAACTATTACTACTACACAAAAATCTGCTTTACAAGTAATGTAACATACTGTAGCTAGATAAATGATCTATCACTCTTTGAAAGGGTCGGTCTACATACTTGTATTTTTAATATTGTATTTTGTATCTTGAAAATGTAAGTCTTAAAGGCAGGACTTTTACTTCTGAAGTCATTCTTTTGGTGGTGTGTAAAGATCGTTCATGGTTTAAAACTATAATTCTTTCATATATCCATTTTAAACTGTAGGCTACTTGGAATGGGAGGCCTCTCTATACAGAAGCTACTGTATACCTAATCTTTCTGTGAACTTATTTAATTTTATCTTACACATGAACTCCATTATAGAGTCCAGAACCTTTTTCTGTTTCTCGTCCTTTCTCTTTTGCAGTAAAAGAAGAAAAACTAACATCTCGAGGGGGTGGCCCACCATGCCCTGTTATTAAATCTGATTTTTACCATTAGTCCTGGAAACCTTGAAAAGAAGTGCACACCCAGGAGGACCCACATGTCAAGAAAGAGAGGCAAACCAATGTTGAAGAAAAAGTGGTCGCAAAAATAAGCGGCTATATTTCTGTACTCAGCCACACCCCACAGAGGAGGATAAGATAATTACACCAGTACAGGACTGTGTAAACCACTTGAAGGGTGACAGAGGGGGCCACTGCTACTAAATTTGACCAGACTGGAAGTACAGAGTAGAGAGATGGCTGGGAGGGGCAGGGGAAAGCTGCTGATAGACCCTTTCCTGGATTGCCTGTCATAGACGAACAGACATACAAACGTGTGAATGAGTGGGAAGCGAAATCTAAACATAAAGTTTCTTAAATCAAAACACTACATTAAACATCCGAGTGACTGGTGAAAGATACAGTAGAGTCCACGGTCTACAGTATAGCCTATGAGCACAGACTAGCTTGAATATCATGGTTTTTCATTTACTGAAGACCTTTTACAATTATAACTTATGAGCAGTCACTCTCCAATTATATTGAGAGTGAATGTCTCTCTTATACCATCTAAACATTGGCTGGACAGGTTTCTTGTGGGACTCTTGATGTAAGGACAGTTTTGTGTGAGTTAAAAGGCCAGTGTGGTTGGTTGTGAAGAAGCTCCCACTCGAGACATTTGCCAAACAAATAGCCTGCCTAAGCAAATGACTGAGGGAACATTGTGACGGGGCATCAAATCCAAGAAATCTAAATCATTGATGTCTGTCTGTGTTCCATTTCTATACCTTCAATGGCTCGTATGCTGGTTATAACTATATATGGTAGTTTGGTTTCTCAGTAGTTTCAGTATAGTCGACATGTTTTCATTTCATATTTTTTCAACTACTGGTACAACTGTCCTATAAGGTATGATTGCCAGGTTGTGGAAAATGAACCGAATAGGTTCTTCTTTTCTTTTTTTCTTGTTAAAACCTTTTTTTACAGTCTATGGTTAAAACAGACTGAGAAACCCACTACCTTAGCGACTCTCTAAACTTCCCTGTTGAGACAAAAGTAAGCCTTTGATGAATTTATATTCCACTTGGAAGATTTTCCAAAACCTGGCATCCATAGCTGATATTTTAACAACAGCTGATTCAACGACCTTTACAATAACAACCGTGCCTGACCTCAGAAGTGTTAGCCGACTGTTAAACTGCCGGTGTGACCATGTGTCACCATCAGTGTTGGGGAAGATATACTTTGCAAGCGTAGCTTGTAAAACTAGGCTACATGTAGTTCAGTAGTTTGAGCAAATTCTACCCCTGGAGAAATGTAGTTTGTAAAACTACAGCTAAAAAAAAGTAGCTTTAACTGTTTATACTCATTTAACTCAGCGTTAAATAAATCAACATGGTGTAGCTTATAAGAAAATATACTCTCAACAGTTTTATTTTTATTTTTTAAAGAAAAAAAGCTAACAATTTTGGTCAACATAGGGTAATATAAAGAGAAAACGAAAATCCCACCCCAATACCCACTTGTAAATCAGTCACAAAAAAAGTAATAAAAAATACAAAGAGGTAGAGATCGGTGTGCCTTGAACAACAATCCATCACAGGAACTTCAGAGGCACTTTAGGCACTAGCACTAGATGCCATGATTCATGCCTTTTTTCCAAAGAGAGTTCTGGAACACAATAATGGTAAAATAAAATGTATTAAAAAATCATGTTATTGGCCAGAATTGTAGTTTGTAAATTGAGTAGCCTAGTTAAACTACAAAAAATTACCCAAAAAGTAGTTGAAATTGACGCAGCATAAAACATGAATGGACGGTAATTTAACTATCAGCAAGTTACAGCAAATACTGTAGTTCAACTAGCCTACATGTAAACGTCTCCCCAACACTGGTGGTCACCTTGGCAACGCCTCTGGTAAGTCTCCTCAACACTGGTCACCATGGCAACAACATTTTTCAGGGACATTCCGAACTCCCTCGAAGATGGAGAGACAATTTACATTGAAGGTATCAATATAGAAGTACAACTTTCAACACCTAACACAGCTGCGTCTCCTGTTAAACTCCCTTTCTGTAAGTATGATACCCAACTACAAACATATTAGTTTATTTTACTTATCTTAATTTAATGAATTCCATCGTATGAAGTTATCCTCCAACGTGTCTCTAAGCTAACGTTAGCTAACACAGTGTTAAGTGTTGGTCAATGTGACGTATTTGGTCTGTCCGTCAGTTTGTGTTGGTTCAGTTTTAAATGACCTGTAAATATTCAGGCTCAGTAGCGGTTCACGTCTACCGGAGAGTCTATTGGTCTGTGGCGTGAAACCACTCCCCTCCTGAACGTCCCTCTGCTGCTGAGGTGATGCAGCAGCAGTCAGTCGGTCGGTGGTCGGTGGGTGAAAGTCAGGCTGCCTGCACCGAGGACCGAGGCGTCTCTGGAGAGGACGACTTGTGCGGGCAAAACAACTCTTAGTTCAGGCGGGACAGACGTCGCCTTAACCCCGGATTTCGGTGGTGTCGACGAGGACCAGCGGCCACGGTTTGGCCACACGGGGCTCTCAACATGCATCGGATAACGGGCAGAGCTGGTGGGGACAGTCTGATTGAGATGAGCCCCACTGAGTCTTTGAACGGTGAGTAGCTAAACTAAACGCTGCGACTCCCTGGAAATGCTATGAAGTTGTGTTGGGCGTTGGTGGTGCTGGGATACCAGCCTTCTGGGTGATCAATTAAGATTGACAGGCTCTATGGCCTTGAGAAATACACTAGTGTCAACTTTTGTGCAATATTTAGTAGTATTTACTACTTAAATAGTACTCTTAATCAACATAATATCATTATTTTAAAGGAATATTCTGCACACATATCTTACATAACATGAAACTTTATAACAACCTTAACAACACATCATAACCATCAACTTTTCTCACTTGACAACATTTGTAAGTAGACAAGACAGACAATCAGATTTCTCTGTTATGTGTTGTCATGCCTTTGCTTTGCTGGCAACAATTATTAACATCAACAACACCTAAACCGTTGATATTAAAGCTACTTTAAATAACACAACTCACTCATTTCAAGATTCCACGTTGCAATTTCCCCCACCCCAACTAGGTCAGAGCCAGACTCTCTTTTCGTGGAATGAGTGGTGACTTACAGCCACCCAGCCTCTGACAGCTGGCCTGCTTACTGGAAACACTCCTGTCATTTACAGGCAGCCACTGTCCGCCAGAACAAACCTCAGTTTTTTTTCTGGCCCTGGCTAAATTCGAAGTCTACACAATTACTTAGGCTGTGGATTGTGTTTTAAGCCATGTATGGTGTTGAGGAAAGGAGCATGAATCACCTTGGATGCTCTCCAGCAGCCCTTATGGGTATGAATCAATGTTTAAAGAGAAGTGTTTCATCTGTAACATAGAGAGAATCATATTATATAGCAGTCCAGCTGTGTGAGTGTAAAAGTACTGTTACCTAGATGTTGTAGTTTACGGTGTGTTAAGAGAACAATAGAAGCTTTGTTTTCCACAAATCACATTCACAGAGCACTAAATGACATTAATACCTAAAATCTCTGTCTAGCTTTTATGACCTATCATAACTTAATATGCAGTATTCCTATCCCACAATATGGAAACATAGAACCCTTCAGTCTGTAATAATTATGCATCGTATTTATACATATTGTCAGATGTCCATATTTTCAGACAACACATAGAGAGTTAAAATTAATCAAACCGTTTGTGTGTGTATGCATGTGCCTGAAAATTGAAAGTAGTAACACAATGGAGGGTTGTTTTTTCACAGTTAATGTCACACCAGAAACTAGTGGCTACTGAATTTACTTTCACATCCTTGCAAGGTGGCAGTGGTAACACCCAGAATAAAAGGTGGCTCAAAATGTATTAATAGCTTGGAGATCATATCACTGTTATTTCATTAAACCAGCTGTTAAGGAATACAGCAGGATTTTCTATGTACTACAGATGAGATGTAAAATAACTTAAAAGGATATAGGCTATACAAGGGTTTAGTCTGCTGCCTTGCTGTGGTAATAAAAAAAAGAGATAGAAGCAGGCTTGTGGCATTTCCACTGTGATCAGCTGCTCTCTCTAGAACAATGCCTTAACTGTGGAGGCTGCTTAGGTGGGAAAAGACTTGTGGCATAGTTGTGTGGCTAAACAGAGAGCTCCAGTACTCTGTCCAACTGGGCAGAAATCTGCACAACTGTTTGAGAGGCATATGCATGAAAGAAATGAACTTTACAGTTTAGTACTAATTGTCAGGAATTAAGAGTCTTCTTTAAATAACACATCCTGGAATAATTCAAAAGATCTTGGTAACATTAAGCGGACTGTGTCTGCAAATGGCAGCAGCATGGTCAATTTTCATATTCTAAACATAATTGAATTTCTTTGATTGTTACTGTTCGACACTATCAAGAGCTCAGTCATTCATGTTCAGTTATGCAGTTAAATTCAACAAAATAAAAAGCATGTTTGCAGTGGGGAAAGTTACATCACAGGTTGTACTGTATTCCATTTCTGGACAAGAACTTATTTGATGAATAGTTTTCATTTCACTTTTGTTTTGGTTTTGAACCACTACGTTCTACTTTGCTGACTTGGTGTGTGTATATAATAATGTGGAGAAAGAGAAGGTTTATATATTACAAGGTTCGAATGCTTGTTTCAGGCCAATGTAGGCACATTCTCTGTGTTGAGTCCAGACTAAATATAACCTCAGAGAGACTATCAATTAAGACTGTTGTTTTTCTACTTAAAAGCACAGACACACTGGCTGAAACTTGGCTTTGTGTTATTTTTTCAGTAAAGTCATCATGTCAACATACTTTACTGCATTACTGCCTTTACGTCTGCTCTTCTATTTGTTTATGTAAATGTCTTAGAATCTATTGTACTTTGGAGGGTTGTACTGTAATTGCATGTGAAGGGCAATGACTAGTATGCAAACGCAGAGCTTTATCATGGTTAAAACCTTGTTTCATCCCTGCTGCTTTCATTGTCAAACACATATAGGGGATTTACAATTTTCTTGTAGTTGCTCCTGTAGTGGTGGTGGAATTGCAGCAACATGGCTGTGTGTATTCTTTCACAGTGATCCTGTTAGGTCATGCTGTCTGGCCTTGTGGGGAGCACCACCACAAAATGCTGTACAAATATAGACCACAACATTGGCTGTCGGTCAGCGCTCCTCTCAGCACAGGCAGCTGTTCCTGCGTTTGAAACCGAACTTGACTGCTACCAACTCTACTGTTTGAGATTCACCTATGCTACATGATAATCATATTTTACCACAATTAACATTTGTAATTCTGACTTTCTCCTTTTGTTACTGTCTTGCAGATGACGTTAATGGCTACCACGTCTCAACCAGCACAGGATCCCTCCAGGGACAATCAGCGGTAAACACTGTAAACTCGTCACATGTTCATATTCACACAGCACTTTTTTCTTTACAGACATTCCTGAAAAGCAACTTATTTTGCCTCAGTGGTGGATGGATAGTGGGTGGGAGGGAACACCCTGTGCCTCAGAATAGTCTGCACATTTTTAGATGACTTGAGTATATAGCAGATGTTTAAATAGGTGAAGCTACTGTATGTTCTTCCTCCTGTGCAAATGTTTCCTAAATGCTGAACTCACGAGGACAGATGCAGAAAAGATCTGTTTATCAGATTGATATCGTTACTTCCGACTTAGCCCCTGTAAACATTATATCAGGAAGTTCATTGTGTACATGTAAAGATTTCCTTCCTTCTGTCATTAGAATTGAATAGTGATTTCTTATTGTGAACCCATCCAGTGCACCCCACAACCACTAGTCTCAGTTTTAAATTCATATAGTGCTTTACAACCTGCAAATGTCATGAGAGAGCCAGATGCAATCCTAATGCTTCTGTTTATTCTCACCCTCCCACGCTGTACCTAAAGTTTCCTTTTACGCCCGATGTGTGTATAGAGACCTGTGAGTCTCTCAGCGGCAGCATGGCCTCCCTGGCCCCCTCCGACCACAGCGACAGTCCACGGTTAGAGGCTCAGACCTTAGAACAAATCAATTCTTTGACTGGGGTAAGACACCAGTTGAGGAAAGCAGATGCATGCTGCTGTGTCAGTGTCCTCGTGTTTGTGCCATCTCACGACGTCCTCAAGACCTGATTGTGACTGTGCCTGACCTATAATATTTACTGATTTTCTGAGTGCTGTGAAGTGTTTTTAGCATTATCTGTAAGGATTTGTAAAAGTAATGCAAGTGTGGAGTGACGTTTTAATCACATGTGTAAGGCTGCTGCCCCAGTCTTAGCTCTGTGCTGTTGAATTTCTCGTGTTGTTAGGTTTTCCCTCACTCTCCCCTCGGTTCCTCCACAGCTCTCGAGAAAGCGGGCTCTATTCCTGAAGTTTCGTTCCAGGGTATGGCATGGTAAAACAGACTTGTGATGTGATGCAACTCTATGCATATGTTTGCCTGCCAGCCTTTATTTCATTCTTCAAGAATGGCTTCTCAGTGTTGAGTTTCTCCTGCAGCATTATCTATTAAGAGGCTTAAGCTTGGACATTGGAGTTAAAATCAATACAAAGTGCAGTTGAGAGCTGATAGTGGCTTCTGGAGAGCATGTTGTTTTCTGCAAAGGGTAATGGAAATATCCTGGCATGAGCTATAATGTTGTCGCGTTATAAGAGTTCATTAAAAATGGAAAAGGCCCTTTCACTTGCTTTGTTCTCACCTGTGATAATCGTCTGCTCCACTGAAGAGAAAGCAACAGTCTGGTGGTGTTACAGCGTCATTAGAAAGTTCACACTTGCACACACACTGTATTCTGTATTTGTTGTTTGCCTGGCTGTTTTTCTATGTGCTCTTATGTGTAAGTAAGTGTGTGTGTGTGCCTGTACACAGTACACAGTCTATACTGTAATCAGGACCCTGCCCTGTGCTCATGACAGGACTGAACCCTGCCGTGGCTAACCACATACTGTACAGTAGGCATCTTCGCCCCAAAATGTGGCCATTTTAATGAAAAGTTGTATCACTACAGCTTTTAACAGCTGCTAATCTTTAAGGAATACTAAAAAACTTGCAATCAGCCTTGTGATCTGGTTCCCTCACCATAAGGCTGTGATTTAGCTGAGTGGAAGAAGACATCAAGGAGTTTTTTAGGGGAGGCGGCTCCTGCACATCTATAAATTGTCTCTGTGATCAAGAATGAAAACAGTAGCGGATTGTATGACCCTCCTCCTGGAAGACAGTAACAAATTAAAGGGAAATCCAACGTACCATGTCTTTGCAAGATGTCATGCCACCCTGTGCAGCCAAAGCTTTTATTACTCCTTGGGACTGATTCAGCAAGTCTCTGGAACTCCTCTGGTGGGATGGAAAGTGGTACTCCATCATTCTGTGTTTTGATGACAGTGGTAGAGAGCGCTGTTTAACACGTTTGTTCAAACTTTCCTGTAAGTTGGTTTGAGATGTGGTTACTTTGCAGGCCGTAGCATGTGATTGACATCATTTCACACTTGTCAAACCATTCAGTGACCCCTCACTCTAAGGGGACAGTTTGACCCATAACCTGTCAGTAAAATGGTGCCCACAGCAGAACAGAGCCACCAGATCCCCCTCACTGTAGGGGTCAAGCATTTAGAGCTGTACTCTTCTCTCACCACATATGCATCCACCCTCTTGTTGAGAGTGAAGTGAGATATGACCCCTCTAACTATATCACCTTTTTTCAAAATATCTGCAAACTAATTCCTGTTTGAATTGAGGGGGTTGTGCACTGCAACACAGTCTGATGTGATTAGTTGGTGATGTCCTGCATTGACAGTGACATTCCCAGTCACTTTAGAGGGTCTCACTCCTGTATGACAGTCATGGTCTTAATATATGCACTGTCGATTTTGGACCATCAGTTATTTACTGACATCTCCCCCAAAGATATAAATTATCTAAATGTGGATGTCAGTTTAGTCACTGTTCCTATTAAGCTAGTCAGGTGCACGGTCTTTGTGACTTTAGCTCGTGCTCTCGTGCTAACCCTCTTTCAGACACCTCTTGATCACAAATCCTTAAAATTAACTCATAATAATCAAGAGTGTTTTTTATCCATGGGTGGGTTTGAACTGATGACTTGTACTATGCAATGCATCTCTGTAGAAGCATGTAACTTGAACAATATTTTTCCATGTGTATTTTTAGAGTGTTGTTAAACCAAATTTTTTTTTTTTTTTGGAAAGATAGGAGTGTTCAGTTTTCTTTTTCAGCTCTGGAGAAAAGCACAAAATCTCCTCGGCATTTAGAGCAAATTTGAGGATTGCAATGATTTATTGCAGCACAGTAAACCCATATTGGAGTGATACTGTAACTACCATTTACTTAGAGAAAAAGAGACATTACATTCGAACATTTAACTACATGTAGCACTAACATCAGATTGCACTGGGGAAACATAGAGACAACTACACAGGAGGCCTATTCTCTAAAAAAACACAAAAACACACACATTATTATTATTATAGTATATTACCACGCAATTTAGCAGCGAAACATCAAAGTCAATAGTGCCCAGTTTAATAAGAATGACATGTTCAAACCCCCCAAAATAAATGCCTTGAAAGTAATATTTTAAGGAATCCCCACCCTGAAACTAGAAACCTACTTATGTTACACATGTTCTACATTCACCCTCCTTAATTAAGATGTATTGCTAAACACCCAGTGGTTAGGAGTTACTTGGTAAATGTATAGTACTCTGTGGCCTCTACTGGCTTAACTTAGCAGCGGCAGGTCCCAGCAGATGCACTGATTCCATACAGCAGATCTGTAATTACAGTAAATTAGAGAGTTTCTGCAGGGACATCCCAGTTATAGAAAACTCCCAACCTGCCATGGTCAGCACGGTTCAATCTAAACTGGGAGGTAATGTAGACCAGTCCTTAGAACATGCATATCTTTGCCTAAGCAAACCTTTAAAAACCTTGAACACGTAGATACAAATGTTTTTAGTAGTTTGTACAAAAGGAACTAGACTGCGAAACATAGCTGAGACAGGCACGTTTGTACATTGTACACTATTGTGGAAAGGTCTTCAGGTTGTTTAATTGATTTGTTTCAAAAAGTCAAGTCAGACGGGACAAATCATTGGTTTTCTGTGGTTCATCCACATCAGTTTTATCAGACCAGATCAGGTCATTTGGCTTTTCAGCTGAGGTTTTACTGGTTATCTGAAATATTGAACGACCTATTTCAGGCACTGTTTCTTTTACTCTTCTGATGGTTACAGCACAGTGATGTCATCTCCCCCTTCCTGACGCTGTCCTCTTATTACATTAGCCAGCTTTGCAGCTGGCAGCAGCTATGCTGCCACCATGTTGATGTCATCTCTTGGAGTCTCTTCCATTTTTCTCCTGTTGTACCTCCTCCGGTCTCTTATCTAAATGTCTGGCCGAGTGAGGGCTTGTCCTGGGAGAGGAAGGAGTGGACTGGCTGGAGCTCCTCTGTCTGGGGGATCGGTGGAGTGAGAGAAGCAGTGCTTTAAGGGCTGGACTGTGTTCCCTTGAGAGAGGCAATTTTGCTCAGGCAGCCGGCCTTTTCCGTTGATGCATCTAACCAAAGGGAGTGGGCCATGGAGGTAAAGTGCTCTTCCTTTCCTCCCTACCCCCACGGCACTGGGTGGACAGACGGGAAAACACTGTCAGAACTACTGCACAACAGCCATACAGTACATGTGGCTGAGTCGGATGTTGCCAGTTTTGTTGCACTTAATGTGTGAGTTCTTTGACTTGCCAGCAGTCCTGTGTAGGTAGCTACTGTAGTGATGTGTGGTGATGATGACAGTCGTACATGATACATGTTTATTTTTAGCTCTCCCAACAGCTGAAGCAGCACTGAAAGAAGACAGCCATGCCTTCCTTTTCTCCCTTAAAGCATTCCTCCTGTGCAGCTCATTTCTCCTCGGCCCTGTGGCTGCTACAGAGACTGCCACTGCAGGGCTAGCATTAGCTGCCACACATGCTTGGGATTTCTTCTAGCTACCAACACAAGTGGTGTCAGCCCCTATGGATCCCAGTATTTACAAAAAAAAACAAAGGGAAATGAAGTGCAAACATGATTGAGCATTAAGCCTTATGTGTTTTCTCATCATTCTCTTATTATTTTGTAGAGAATGATGTTTATGAATGTACAGTCCTCTCTTCATATATTTTGTTATAGCCCGAGGCTTTGTTTAAGAAGTCAGAGAATCTGATGTTAAAGCATTCATTGGATTCTGGATGTGTTTCTCATTATCTATTTTATTCTGTTAAACTATACAGGGTCCTTTAAAAGCATATTGTTATCTTGTCTCACAAATCCCATGACATGACTATCATGAACAATCTTAGCCACAGCAGCCAGCCTGCCACCTTTCATTTAGCATATTATTTGTGTCTGGAGTGAAAATATGATAATCATGATTTTAGTTTTGTTGTTGTTGTGTGTGATGTGGTGTGGAGGCCTTGTGTTTGGGGTTTTGCTGTTTACTACCGATACGTCGTACAGTAGTTTGACTGTGTGGTCTGCTGTGGTGACTGCATCCTGTACCAGTGTATATCTGAAATGCTTTGATCTATGTCCTGTCTCATTATAGATTGACAAACAACAACACAGTAAAGACTCTGTGTTCTTCCGTGATGGAGTGCGCAGGATTGATTTTGTTCTGTCCTATGTTGACGATAAAGATGGTGAGAGAAAACAGGTAAGAAACAACTTCCATGTGAGTACCTGTTTGCACTGCCACGATTAATCTACTGTACTAATTGACACAGCATAGGCTAACTGTAAATATATATCCACCTTGGTTTTACACATTAAACTTCAAGAGCATGTTTATAATCTCAGTTTTTCAGTGTTGATGTATTTCCAACTAAGATGAATAACAGAGGATATTATTCATTGCCAGAACTAAATATCTTTAAATCTTAATATATTTAATGAAAGAACAACTAATATATCCTTTCCATAACATTAACTGAAAGAACTTCTTTTAGGGTATCCTCAGAGTTCCCAGTCGGTGTCAGCAGCATACCTTAAATACCACAACACTGATAAAGCCAGATAAACTGTTGTTCTCAGCATCGAACAGTAATACTCTCAAGGAATTTCCTGAGAAGGTCACTTGTATATTGAAATAGATTCACATCCCCCTTTTCTTTAGTGAATCATCTTGAAGTGTTTCCCTTTTTTCTTTGATCACTCTTGTTGTAACGAGTCTCTTTATCAGGAGTGGAGTGCTGAAAGACTTTGTGTTTGATACCTAGCTGTTAGCCTTCACATTTAAGTGTTACCACTCCTAGGGTATGCAGCTTTTCGTCACAGCCGACTCACATTTTACCCACAGCGGTGTCACTGAGTCAACACTCAGACCTCTGGCCTGGTCAGAAACTCGCTCATTCTTTCCACTGTATGAGGAAGGCCAAACGGGAGGCCACTTCCTGACTGTGTATATTATACGTGTGTTGTAATATGTGGCAGTTCATTTCTGCGCTAACAAGCTCTAACACGGTGTCGCTTTCTCTATCAATTTTTAAAAATTAAAACAAATTGTTCAAATTCGGACATTTCATTTCAGAATTGTACTTATATTTACTGTATGTCTCATAATAAACACATGTGTTGTTTTATATTTATAATAGATTTTGTTATAGTTGTATTAAAAAAAATCAAATTAATGAATATACATTGTTTGTTTACTTCTAAAGGAGAGGAGGAAGATGTATGAAGCCAACCTGGTGAAAGTTGGTCTGGAGCTGGAGACAGAAGACAAATCGGTTAGAGCCCCTGGATTGTGATTCTGATTATGTCTAAGCATGTAAAAGCCTGTGAAAACACGCTGTGTGCCTACATCATATCTCATGTCTATGTTCTTGATTTGATTTCTATGCTATTTACTCATTAGCTTGTGAAATACTCACTGATTACCAAATTAGTAATGTTTTTTTAATCATTATCCCTGTACTTATTATACTGTGACACTTATTTTACCGTTGTCATCATCAGGAGTCAGACGATGGAAAGACTTACTTTGTGAAGATCCACGCTCCGTGGGAAGTGCTGGCCACCTATGCAGACGTACTGAAGATTAAAGTTCCTTTCAAGGCCAACGACATCCCAGACAACAGCGAGATGCCCATGAACTGGCTGTCCACCCCCTTTCGTCTGCCGGAGCACATCATGCACCCTGAGCCAGACTATTTCACAGCTCCTTTCAACAAGAGCAAGTCTGACTTCTTCCTTATCGACAACAAGGACACATTCTTCCCTCCTTCCACCCGCAACAGGATAGTAAGGATGCTGACCCTGACTTTATTTTTGTTTTTGTGACCATGTCTCCTATCATTCAAGACTAATGTGGCTAGAGATACTAAAGTATGCTCTGGTACTGTTTGCAGGCCTAAAGAAATATTATTAAGATCCAGAAATTTAGTAGGTCATGTCTATTTTGAAGAATAAGCACTACTGTTCTGTTTGTCTCTCTGCCCAGGTCTACTATATCCTGTCCCGCTGTTCGTACTTCCATGATGAATGTGGAGACAAAGATAAGAAGGGTATCAAGAGGTTACTCAACAATGGCACCTACACTGCTGCCTTCCCCCTGCATGATGTGAGTCTCTTTTGGTGAACTTTTAGCCTGTTTTTTATCACTGGAAAAAAGACATGTGTCTCAAATGCAATGTGCACTCATTGATTTCAAGTTGTAACATCCTGTTGGAGGCAGCGTTGGATGTTGCAAGAATAAATAAAGCAATGAATGTGTTAGTGAACTGCGTTCTTCTGTGTGTGCAGTGCAGATACTGGAAAAGGTCAAACGATGCTAACTGCGAAAGTGATCGGTACAGTCTGTACAAAAACTGGGCCAGATTCCCTTATTTCTTCAAGGAGCAGCCGCTCAACCTTATAAGGCAAGACCTGAAAATAGTTGTCATATTTTCTCTGTATTTACTCAACATTAGTCTAGTAGCAGGGGGATTAACGGGAAGATTTGGGGTTTCTTTCCCCTTCAACAGGAAGTATTATGGAGAGAAGATAGGTATTTACTTTGCCTGGCTGGGTTTCTACACCGAAATGTTGCTGTTTGCTGCAGTAGTAGGGACGATGTGTTTTGTCTATGGATTCCTCACCTACGATGACAACCAGTGGAGGTGAGTTTTACCCAGAATAGCCCATTTCCTCATTGCATCATAAGCTATTATTTGTATCTCTCGTGTCATCCTTCATTTTGTTGAAATCTCCCAACAGTAAAGAAATATGCAGCGAGCAAGTTGGTGGCAACATTGTCATGTGCCCGCTGTGCGACAAGAAATGTGGCTACTGGAAACTCAATTCAACGTGCAACTCCTCATGGGTGAGACATCTCAACTCTGTGACTAAGTTGTTTTTGTTCATGATTCATGTGGCATTTTAAGGACGATTGGAACTACAGTACTGTACATGTCGACAAATTAATCTTTCCTTCTTCTCACTATTTCTTAAACATGTTCTTCTTTCAGCAATCACACTTATTTGACAATGTGGGAACAGTGTTTTTTGCCATATTCATGGGAATCTGGGGTGAGTAAAAATGTCTGCTCTTTGAATTTTGTATTTTCTAACCCAGTGCACCACCTAGTGGGAAACTGGTGATCTAACCACTGTTGCCTGCTCTGTATTTAAAGGGCCAGTTTATCCAATGACAAAAGAAAAACACATTTTCACACTTCTCACTTTAACTTTTGGTTTTATACAGTGGCTGATGTTTTGTGACCTGACACGTCTGCTACCACACCAACATAAAAGCCTTGAACCAAAAAAATTACATCATAATACACTATAAATGATAATTATCATCATTCTGAATATTTTCTCTGCTACATGTGGAGTAATGGGTTACATTTCTCCTCAGTGACGCTGTTCCTGGAGTTCTGGAAGAGGCGGCAGGCCCGTCTCGAGTATGAGTGGGACCTGGTCGACTTTGAGGAGGAGCAACAGCAGCTGCAGCTTCGGCCTGAGTATGAGACCAAGTGCACCAACCGCAAGCTGAACCGCATCACTCAGGTGTTTGTGTGCTCATGACAAACTAATACACTGTATGATACTGTTGCAATGTACAGCTCTACATTTGTGTAGCCTCCACAAGGCTTCATCAGACAGATATTCTGTATGTTAACAATGTTGGGATGATTACAGACTAGAGTATCTGTTGTCTTTATTGGATGCAGGTTGTAAACACTGAGTTTCTTGCAGTCATTCATTAGGCCAGTTCCTGCGCTAAAAAGCTGGTTTCAGTAACAACTCTTTGATTAAAAACATCTGGTCATTTACAGTAAATTGCCAGTGAATAGGTGGTGACAGTGGCAGACACAGACTTGAAATGAATAGAAACGGAGTGCTGTAATTCTCTATGAACACATCCACCCCGTCTTTAGGAAGCGGAGTGGGTTCTTGAGAGGACTGCTACAGATCTAATGGGGAAATTGTTTCTGTGCTGGGCCACTGTGCTCCTCTGGGTAAGGGTGGCACTTTATGTGTCGAATGCCGGTGTTGGTGAGGGAGAGGTTTTGGTGTGATGTCATTTGTGTGGATAACAGAGATTTCTGGAAAGACCCGGAGGCACGAGTGTCCTTGGCTACTGCATTATTAGTTGTCTTGAAAGAGATTTTTGCAAAAGCATGGCTCCACCAGGAGACCACCAGGTGACAGAATTGAACCCAGGCTAAAACGTTTACACACAAAGACTCTGATTGGGAAAACTAGCTCTGTCTTCATCTGAGGCTGGTGATGATTAAAGGAACCTGGCCTTTTAGAGCTGTCTTTTCAGGATATAACACATGGTTACTGACTCTTGTGTCCACGCTTTGCTTGCCTATGATGTAGGAAATGGAGCCATACTTACCTATAACAAGCAAGTGTGCACGCATGTGTCTATCTGGAGCCACCGTCCTGTTCTGGGTGAGCATAGTATCTTGGTACACTTGATTAGCTAAAGTAACTTTCCTCTTCTAGCTGTTTTCCACCTTGTGTGATGTGTCTTTTTTCATCATACTGTCCATCATCATCGTAATGGACAGTATCATGTGACGAGGGCCAGTATGTGTAAAACTTTAAAGAAATTGAGCTTCCTTAAATGATGTAATTTAATCTAATCTCTAATCAATTGTGACCCATTTAAGAGCAAAGTTTTACACACACTACCATTGATTAGTTTTGTGTTTTCTTGTTGCCTGTGAGTAAGCTATGGGAATTTTGAGACAGGTGTCTTTTCATGGCACATGCATGCACACTTTAAGCCTGACAGTTACTCCTAACACTTATCTTGGCCTTAATTCAGCATGTCTATACTTATATATACAGTATATGTGTGTGTGTGTTTGGTGTGATATTCTCATACCTTTGTCTTGTGACTTGCTGTGCCTTGTAGTTGTCTTTCATTGTGTCACTGTTGTCTCTGTCCTGAAGATGTCATTGATCATTGCCTGCATCATTGGGGTGATAGCGTACCGCCTGGCGGTATATGCAGCCTTCGCCAGCATCATGAAGGACAGTCCAACCTCAAACCTGCAGGTGGTTGGCCCCTACATCACACCACAACTGGCCACCTCTGTCACCGCCTCCTGTATCAACTTTGTCATCATCATGATCCTCAATCTCATGTATGAGAGAGTGGCCATTTGGATCACTGATATGGGTGAGGGCCAGAGTGACAGAACGTATCCCCAGTTATTGTTTCTGTCTTTATGTGTCCATACATCAGTGCACATCAACATTGTCCCTAAAGCTGTGAAAACATGTTCTCTCTTTGTTCGTGTATTTACAACCTATCTTTTATTATCTTTTAACATGTGACAGAAATCCCAAAGACTCACCTGGAGTATGAGAACAAACTGACGGTGAAGATGTTCCTCTTCCAGTTTGTCAACTACTACTCCTCCTGCTTCTATGTGGCTTTCTTCAAGGGCAAGTTTGTCGGCCATCCTGGAGAATACACTTACATGTTTGGCAAGTGGACTAAACTGAGGAATGAAGAGGTACCACTAAAACTACATTAAGTTGTACATTATTAGCATTGGTAATTCAGCTTGAGCGAAATTCGAGTTACGCAATGTCTGACCTCCTTTATATCAATTTTCCTACATTCAGTGTGACCCCGGTGGCTGTCTGATTGAGCTGACCACCCAGCTGGTCATAGTGATGACTGGTAAACAGGTGTGGGGCAACATCCAAGAGGCTCTGGTCCCGTGAGTACTCAGACTTAATGTAGTTTATAGCCATTGTTAATATTTTAGTACAGCTTTATTGTTTCTGTCAGAGAATGTGACACGTTGCCTCAAAGTGCTCCACCAACCCTCTGTGTCCCTCAGGTGGCTGATGAACTGGTGGGGCAGCAGAAAGGCACGAAACCACCCAGAGAGTCTGTACAGCCGCTGGGAGCAGGACCACGACCTACAGGGCTTTGGACAACTGGGCCTTTTCTATGAGTACCTGGAAATGGGTAAACATCCAGCACGCAGTCTAAACATTACACTCAGGGTGTGACTTAGAGAAACACTTGACAACTATATCTGCAATTCAGACAACCAGAGTGGAGTCAAATCACTGCTAAGTCTATACCTTGAGCTCAACCAAGACAAAAATGAATAGTAAGCTCAGCTGTTTAAATACTAATCTGAGCTGTGTAGTTTAGTATATTCTTGGGAGAAAATTCTACTTCAGTAAAAAGAGATAGACAGACAGACAGACAGACAGACAGACAGACAGACAGACAGACAGACAGACAGACAGATGCAGTGTGGCCTGTGGTCCAGCAGAGGGTGCTGTTTATGTCAGACTCTCTCTCACTAACCTCTCTCCTCTCTTTGTCCCAGTGATCCAGTTTGGTTTCATCACACTTTTTGTCGCCTCCTTCCCCCTGGCTCCGCTACTGGCACTTATCAACAACGTCATTGAGGTTAGAGTGGACGCCTGGAAGCTCACCACTCAGTTCAGGCGTCCTGTGGCAGCCAAGGCCCACAGTATCGGAGCGTGGGAGGAAATCCTCAGTGGGATCGCCGTCCTCTCTGTTGTCACAAATGTGCGTGTTGGATTACATTATTTGCGTGATGTGCGTCTGCTCATGATCTACCCACTTTTATTTGTAATCTTCCTCACTATTTTCTTTCCCTGCTCTCCAGGCATTCATTGTGGCCTTCACCTCAGATATGATCCCTCGGCTGGTGTACATGTATGCCTACCAGCCAGGGAGTGAGATGAATATGAAAGGCTACATAAACAACAGCCTGTCAGTGTTTAATATCTCTCAGATCGATCCGGACAACCGCCCTGAGGACGGGGAGAATCCCTTTTGGTTCAACAGCTCCATCACTACCTGCAGGTGAGTGTTTGTGTTGGTTGTAGAGCTCTTTTATGTGAGAAAAATAGAGACAGTGGGGGGCGGGGGCGGGTGGATGACGATTATTTCTGGAGAATCTCCCCTTTCTGAGTGATAAAAACATTACATTGGTTAGTTAGTTGATAAAATGTGAGCTTTAGCTAAGAATTTCACCGTAGTGAAGATTCAAAAATACAACACAGCTGTAGCAAACTTTATTATTCTGTGGAAACCAGCATAGTTTTGTGACAAACGGGATTTCATACTCTGCTTTTGACATGAAACCTGAATCCTGAGTCTGCAGATCATTTACAGCTCTTGTGTTCTTTCTTTGTAGATATCGTGATTACCGCTACCCGCCTGGCCATGAGAAGGAGTACTCCCACACTATGCAATTCTGGCATATTTTGGCTGCCAAGCTGGCTTTCATCATTATCATGGAGGTAAAACTAGAAGCACCAACATTTACTGACCACTTGAACCGAGTCTCAGATCCTGACATTGACCTGTACTTAATCGTGACATTATAATAATAGCAAACACTTATCGTTTTTTTTTTTTTTTTTACACGTTTTTAATATATGATTGAAATACTTCTGCAGCTTTGAGTTTTAAAGTAAATATCCAACATTCACCTGTTGTGCTCTTTCCTCCACAGCACGTCGTGTTCTGTGTCAAGTTCTTCGTAGCCTGGATGATCCCAGATGTTCCCTCTGATGTAAGGGCTCGAGTAAAGAGAGAGCGCTACCTGGTCCAGGAGTATCTCCATAACTACGAAGTGGAGAAGCTGAAGATCCAGCTCAGCCAAAACAGCAATGACTGTACCTGCACACCCATGATCTACCCGTCTTTACCCCATCATGAGGTGCTGTCAGAGTGTCTCTAGCCCAGAGAGCCGCCGGCCAATCAGCTGGACATAACATCCCGCTTACGTATTATGATACTGACCATGTCTTTGCTGTAGTGCCTGAGTTGTTTGTGCAAGAGACACACACACAGACAACTTTCATTAAAGAGCTAGAGGCTTCCTTAATTCACAACCATCCTTCCTCTTCTAATCTGCTGATAGTGGAAGTGCACAGAGGTGAAAGACCCAATTCTCCACGCATGTTAAGACTCAAGGCACTTGAAGTTACTTGTCTTTCTCATATGTATGGCTTTTCACTCTCTATGGCGTCATTATAGTGCTGAGGATAATCAAAAGTTGCTGTAAGGAAAGAAAGCGGAAATCTTACACACTGTGTCGAAACCAGACAATTTTTGTCTGTTTTTTTCTTTCAAGACTATTTATTTAAGTGCCACCATTATTAACCAAAGACTGGATGCCTTAATGTATCACAAAGTTATCACTGATGTTCCTGTGTCTGCCAGTAGAGCAACAATATTTTTTTTTTTGGAGATTAGATCTTTCTTGTTTTCAGTTTTGAACATTTTGTTGTTTATATGAATATGACCAGTTCTGCTGTCATCTGTTTCTGTGAGTTTATTTTTACCGCAACAAATGAGAGCTTTGTCTGTTTGACAGCATTGAGGTCGTGGCACCGATGTAACACACATTTACCAAATTATTTTCCTCGCTTCGCCGGCTGTCCAGAGGGCTGATCCCATTTCGTCATTTTGTTATGATCTCATAACAGTTGCTCCAGGACAAAACCTGACATGCGAATTAGGTGTACATGAAGAGAAATCGCTGCTGCTGCCACTACTGTGAGTTAAGGGCAGAGTTTGTCCTGCGATGGCCAGTTGTTGAGCAGCCCCGGCAGCAGCAGCTGGTGTGTGTTGACCATTGACTTGTTCCTGGAGATGGGAAGTGAGACTGAGGAGATCACTTTTTAATGCGCTTCTGTTTACCAACACATTGGCGCTAATGAAAGCCTGCCCCCATCTACTCAACTATGTTTGCTCCGTTACACAAAGCACATCAGCCATCAGCCTACTGTAGTTCTTGTGTTTCTGGTTTCCTCAGCTGTGTCTGTGTGGAGAAAGAAAGATACACATTCTTTTTTTGTTTTTAATTTTGCACAAAGCACTTAATGAAACCTGACTACAGAAGATATAAACATGTCAGTCTATTTGTTGTCCTGAAACTTACTTATTCATAATCAGTGTTTTCAAGCAGCAACGTGTGATAACCATAGAGGTTCCTGGTTCTGGTTTTATTTATACTGAGCTTAACAGCCAAAACAAAGAAAGATGTAGCTTTTTGTTTATATTGCGAAGTTTCATGTTTTATTGAAATGCACACATTGAGATAAGTGAGAAGTATTGAAGCATTTGAGTTTTATGTAAAATAGGCAATTGGTTGTGCTTCGAACTCAGGCAACTAAATCCTATGTTGGTTTGAGATGTGTGTAGATGTGACCACTTTAGCTGAGAGAAATGTTGGACTGTTCCACTTTGCCTTTTTCATGGCCGGCGCTTAACTAATCTGATGCCTGTTGATGCCTTAATATACAATACAATTACTAATTACTTTGTTTTTATGTATTTTATTTCTTTGTGCATCTCAAAAGAAATGTAATTGTACATCAAGTAACTTTTTTTCCCCTTTTTATCTTCTTTTGTTATACTTAGTAATATTTTATTTTATACTGTTACCATTCATGAAAAAGGTGAACCTGTTTACTGTAAGTTACAATTTCATGTTCTTGTTTATTTTCCTCTGTTATTTTTTCTAATTGTCCTGTATTCAAATGTGTAATGCAACAAAGACAATGCTCCAAAATAAATGTACCAGTTCAACTTGAGCAGTTGTTGGATGTTATTTGGATCTGAAATCTGAAATCCTGCGCTGAGGACATTGAAGTTGCTGCTCACATAACAGATGGCCTGAGAGAACACTGATAGCTATGCAGTGTTTGTTCACACTGGTGGGTGTGTTTTACACCAAAATATGCTGGCATGGTTGCTGCACTTGGCACACTGCTAAGCCTCAGTAACAAAGACATGGGAAACATTCAAGTTCAGGTAGGTTGTCAAGGTTCACTGTGATTTTATCTATCAGACAAAAATAGATTATATGGAACAGAAATGGTTTCTCGCAGCAAAGCATAGTTTAGGTTTAGTATTTTCTTCTATAATGTGTAATATAACTTGTGACCCACGTATATATGGAGATAGGTTAAGTGAAGCTTAGTTTGCATCAGAAGTCTTTGCCTGTCACAACTCCTGCTGAACTTCTGTGCCCATGACCATCATCCAGCCTCCAGAGGAAGCTCTCTGCGCCCCGGACATGCATCGTGGGTTACCGGTGGTCCAGCACCTTGTGATGCCCTCCTTCTTCTTGGTGGTGCTGATCCTCGGGCTGCCCCTCAACCTGCTCTCCCTGTGGGTCTACACCCACCGCCTGCGCCGCTGGACCCGCAGCACGGTGTTCCTCTTCAACCTGACCCTGGCCGACACCGCCTGGCTGCTGGCCCTGCCCTTCCTCGTCCACTACCACCTGGCCGGGCTCTCCTGGAGGCTGGGCCAGCCGCTCTGCGTGGCCGTCAGGCTGCTCTACCACAACTACTTCTACCTCAGCATCTTCTTCGTCACCTGCGTCAGCGTGGACCGCTACCTGGCCATCGTGCACCCGCTGCGCTCCCTGGTGCTGCTGGGCCGCAGGAGGACGAGCCTGCTGTGCGTGGCGGTGTGGGCGGCCACGCTGGTGCTCAGCGTCCCTGTGGCTCGGATGACCGTGGTGCAGACTTGCCCTGGGAGCAACCGCACCGTCTGCACCCTGTATGTGCTCCTGAGGGACACCGGGCAGAGCCTCCCCTACTCCCTCTTCTGCTCCATCACCGCCTTCCTCCTCCCGCTGCTCTCCATCTGCTACTGCGGCCTCCGCAGCGTCAGCGAGCTGCGCCGCCGCTCGGACCCGCGCAACAAGCGGCGGCGGCTGCGCAGGGCGCTGAGCGCTGCGCTGGTCCTCTTCGCCTTGTTTTATCTGCCCTACCACCTGAGCCGCAACGCTGCCGTCGTGATGCGGGCGGTCTACCCGGACGACCCCGCCTCCTGGGGGGGCCCGGACCTGACCTTCACCCTGGAGATGTCTCTGTGCAGCCTCATCACCTGCGTCAACCCTCTGTTCAGCTGCTTCATCGGCCGCCAGTTCAGAGAGGAGTTCCGCTTCACTTTCACAGCCCTGCTCTCCCACTGCCCGGGCACACAGGTGGCCTCTGTCATCTCCAAGAGGACCCGGATGACGGTGATGAGGAGGAGGAGGGGGAGGCCGGGGATGTCCACTGTTGCACCCGTGTGCGCATCATCGACCGCACCTGCATCCGCACGACCTGTGGAAAATGTAAATTAACATGATCAGCTATAGAAAACCTTCATGTTCTCTGTTTAATAATCTGCTTCCTCTAGTTTACTGAATCAGATAAAAAATCATCTGTAACAATGTTGTCTAGTGTATTTTATCTCATCTCATCTCAGTTGGTTTGATCTCAACTTCCTTCACAACACTGCCTCTGCGTGGCTGACTGCGCATCCACTACTCCACAGCAGCAACTCTGACTTCCTTTTGAATGTCTGAAATCACAACTTGTTAAATTAAGCAAAAAATAAAGCTTTATTTTATGTAGCCTACTTTTTATTTTATTTCATGTGTTCCAGATGTTGTAAATGTCTATTCCCCAGAAGTAACCGGATGTGGAGGGGTGGGGTTGGGTGGTGTAGGGTGGGGGGTTCATTGCTTTGTGCCCGCTGCAGCAAGTGATTTATGGGCGGTCGGAGCTCATCCTTAAAATAATTTTCAACTCGGCTCGATGAGAGTGAAGGAGAGGGGTCAGGCTGTAGACAGTCGTCGCCGTTAACTGGCTTTTTGATCGGTAATTGAATGAGAGGAGAGGAAGAGGAGAGGAGAGAGGGGAGGGAGAGGAGGGAGGAGCTGCTGACAGGTAGACGAGCTGTGCGCTGTCCGCGGTGCTGAAGCCTCCTCCGGCTGCAGCCTCACCGCCACGGAGATCCTCACCTCAGATAAAGAGCCCGGAGCTCCGCTAACCTGCACCGGCTGAAGGCTTCTCCACGTCTCCGACCTCGACTCCTGTCAGAATCTGAACGATTGAATCCACTTTTATTTTTTTATTTCTATTTTTTTTTAACCCTCAGTTTGTCTGTTTGCTATCGCTGGCTGGATCTTAAGATGGCACTGCATGGATTAACATTGCGCAAGGCAGAAGCGGACTTATTTGACTGCTGTTTTGTGACTGTGGAAGCAGCTCTCTCAGACTGAGCGTCTTTCTCCATTTTTCTGGCTCATCTTTTTTAGGACATCGATACTTTTGTCTGTTAAAAAGAAAGACACGCATTATATCTGGATTAATATCTCAACAATATGCGCATTAATACTGCACTTCCATTTGTTATAGTATTGTAGATTTTTATTTTAATTAAAAGAAAAATAATATATGGATATGGAGCCAGGCAAGGAGAAACCTCTCCCTACCTCTAAAGAGGGGATAAAGCAACTCGCAGGAAAGGCCCTCGGGGGTCTGTACAGGTAAGAAGAAATCAGCATTTATGTCTTTTAACCACAGAGTGGGATGTGTCAGAAATTAAACAGAAAAATATCCAGATGATAACATCGCACAGTATAGGCCTGAAAAAATGTGCTTTCAAATGTGCTCATTCTTGAATTAAAATGAAATCACAAGGGGGAATCTGGTGTTTCTGAGCTGGATCGCGGACAGGATGCTGGAAGCGGAGTCGTGTGGCCCGAATATTTAAGGATCAGATATTTCCCTGGAGGACGATCCCCTCCACCAGCAGCTGTGGGTGTTTTTTAATAATTAATGAAACAGAGCGAGTCGTGACACAAGGTCGGAGGATATCTATTACCTTATGTATCCATCTGTATTAATTCAAGATCGATGGACTTCATAGCAATAGACTCCCTATATTTTTTATGGTGTCTAAATGATGCCTGATGACTGACTGCAAAGCAAACACAACCTCGTTTTAAAATCACAGCAGGGGGGGAGGTTGGCTGCAGAGGAACTGTGTTTAATATGAATAAAAAATTGAATTGCTTTAATTCATATTAGATGTGTGAATGAAGACGATCAGTTTTGTTTAATATTAAAGCAGAAAATCAGAAAACACGAAGCATTTTCCATAGCTACACATATTTTAGGTGATGGTGAGTTTTTTGGTTGATTTTTTTGGTGGTAAAATGCCTCTCAGCTGTTGAACTTGATTGTGAGGTGCAGCACAGGAACGTGACTCAAAGCTGTGACTGGAGGAAGAAGAAAAGAAAAATCTGTGGGTTTGATTTGAGCTGTAGCAGGCCTGATAGTGAGGCCTTCACATTTCAATGTTAGGCTTTTAAATGAATCACAGTTATTGTTATCATTATTTCAAAATGAAGAAACCCCGAGTGTGAGCCAGATCAAAAATACCAACACCTCACTGATGAGAGTGAAACAGTTTTTTTCTTTTTTGAAAGAAGCAAAATTAACTACAAACAACGGTGATGCTGATGTTGCTGCAATGCGGTATCAAGGTCATTTTCCCTTCGTTTGCCAACCAGCGTTTTCTTATCCAGACACAGAGAAGTGGAGAGAGAGAGAGAGAATGAATGAAATGAAATAAAACGGTGCAGGCTTTAAAGGGCCTGTGCCAAAGGAAAAGAGCAAAAATGAAGATTTAAGGCCTGTCGATGTAAAGATGGAACTCGTTTTTCTATGATGAAGCTTCAAAACGCCTTAAGGATGTAATGTGTGAATACATTTAGAAATAGATTTATTCCTGGTGCTGTTTTGCAGAAAATCAACGAGATCTCTCATTAGCTATAGTTTCCACTTGGTGCCTCCTCTTTTTAAACCTGCCTGCATGTTTCAATTCAGAGACTATAATAAACCTTTAAAAAGAAAAAAGGAGCATGCAAAAATATGTAGTAACGAGCGTCTAATCGGCTTGTGGTGCAGGAAGCTTGAGAAGAAGCAGCAAACAGGTGAAGCCATCGAGCTGACGGAGGATGGGAGACCCAGGGAGGACCAGGAGCGGAAGGCGCCGCTGTGTGACTGCACATGCTTCGGGGCCCCGCGCAGATACATGATCGCCATGCTGAGCGGTCTCGGCTTCTGCATCTCCTTCGGTATCCGGTGTAACTTGGGTGTGGCCATCGTCAGCATGGTCAATAACCACACGATCCATCAAGACGGCAAGATCATCGTCTTAGAGGTGCTTGTAAACCCCGCCCCCTCACGTTTGATAGGAGATGAGGGCCAGAGCCCCTTAGATTGAAAACCTGCACAGCCCCAGTCTATAACTGAAGTTTAGAAATAAGTGTGAGATGTTTGATTTGTAATTTTCATTCATAATTTTCCTGAAAATTGGTTGTTGTTGGGTTTTTTTTCTTGACCGATCCCCTTAATATTAACATATCAAATTAAAATGTATTTCACATTTGGAAAAGAGGCTTCATGCACATTCTTTTTTTTGGGCCCCAAAAAGGAATTAAATGTGTCCTTATTTTTTCCATTTTCTATTTTTTTTTTCTGTGTCTGAAAGAAAGCGAAATTCAACTGGGACCCAGAGACTGTAGGGATGATCCATGGCTCCTTCTTCTGGGGCTACATCGTTACTCAGATTCCAGGAGGGTACATCTCCTCAAGACTGGCTGCAAACAGGTGCAAAAAAAAGACTTCTTTTTTCTCTTTTTCTTTCATTTTTTCCAGAAAATAAACGAGGAACAAATACAGCAGGAGGGGTGAGATGAGGAAATGGTTTCTAAATATTTGTTCCCCCTGTGGCGGAGGTGTCCCTGTTGAAATCTAAAAAAAAAAAAAAAAAAAAAAAAAATGGAAATGTGGGTGTAGCCTAATATTTGCGCTGGCCGGTCACATGGATGAAGAAAGGAGTGTGACCTCCCGGCAGATAAAGTGGGGATTTGGCTGATGCCCGCCAGGCGTGCCTCCTCATGTTAATGAGCTCCCACGGGACGACCACGTCTAATCCTTTATATTCAGAGGCATGGCAACCACACCAGCCAAAGCCCCGTGTGCAATGTGCCTCTGAGTAATGATTGTAGTATGATTTCAACAGCACAGACTGCATGTAGCACTAGAGCACCTCACCAGCAACTGATTAGTCAGCTACTATTAGAGAGAATGAGGGAAAAAAAAAAAAAAAAAAAACGATTACAAGAAAAGTCCAATTTAGAAAAGCATGAGACACTGCAGGAGGAGACAGGCTACAGTAGGATGAGGTCACAGTCTGTGTACATTAACAGTGTAGGGTTGGTAGAGAGCATCTCTCTACCAAGGGAAATGGAGCCTAAATAAGATGCAAGATGAAGAGCTTCATCATGCCAAGTCAGCTGAGCCCACTGACGCCTTCTGCTGCAAACACCTCCTGTCTTCACTCCCCTGGAAACTGAATAACTGCCTGTTGTGTGTGTGTGGCATCCAATTAGCAGTGCTTTATCCTCCTCCTCAGTGTTTATTATTTCCACTGTGTAGTAAAGAATTATAAAATGTACTGTAATGCTCTGTAATGTTTAAATATCTATGACATATTTGAATCTGATACATATTGCTGCAATTTTATGCAATGATTTTGTTTCGATAACATTTTGACAAATAATCCCAACACACTGTTCACCCAGAGTTTTTGGGGCTGCCATCGTGCTGACATCCACCCTGAACATGTTCATTCCCTCCGCTGCCCGGACGCACTATGGATGTGTCATCTTTGTGAGGATATTACAAGGGTTGGTGGAGGTACTGTTGCATTGTTTGCCCATCAGATCTTGACCTTTTAAAAGACTCAAAAATGATGCCTCATTATCAAGCCTCGAGCTGAACTCAAGACCTAATGAAATTGTCCGGACATTCAATATTTAACCACGTTTTACAGAAACCCTTCTGTCTATACTGAACATCTCGGCTTTCTACTTGAATTTGCTCTGGGAAAAAAAGGAGCCTATTATATTATACTGCACACAATTGCCAGATTAGTCTGCAAACAGCAAACAACATGAAACCCTGAATAGCAGGGACTTTGAATATTGGTTTACCTGACCGAAACAGCATCATGTTCGCATAGAAACAAATGGAACAAAAGGTATAAAACCCACTTGATACAGGCAGCTACCACAGCTCAAAACAAAGGACATGATTTCAGAGAGAGATGCTATTATGGGACTGAAGGTCATCCTCTTTTGTTAGTTTCTTTAGCTGCGTACTGTCTTTTCAATAGCAGCTCATGACCATCAGAAGTGGAGCGAGTCGCCGGTGCTCAGCAAGCGTCAACTTATTACTGCAAATTAAACATTAGCATTTCAGGGTGTCTCCCACTGCAAGCCCCAGCAATTTGTGTCTATCAATAGTTGATTGTATGCCACTTAGTGTGTAATGAAGATTTAATGGGAGCAATTCAGTTTTCTTTTCTCCTTCCATGAAGTGAATTTGCACCGACTCACACCTAACCCATTAGTCTCTATTAGAAAGGTCAGGCCCGATGCATATCAGTTTGTTTGTTATTAACTACAATTTGTCTTGTGCGTCTTTGGCAAATAAGGAACAGACTACGTCAACCAAGTGGAATAGCTTCACATTATATAAATTGCTATTGAGTAAAAGTGAGAAAATTGATATGGATTTCATTGATGAATTTAGAGAATAAAATGACTTGTGCAGTTATATGACAATTATCAGACATGAATCGAGGAAAAATATGTTGAAGTTACGTGTTCAGATATTATTCAGATAATCTGATCAGATCAGAGAGTGACTGTGATTTCATTTGTCATCACACAGGGAGTGACTTACCCAGCCTGCCATGGGATCTGGAGTAAATGGGCTCCGCCGCTGGAGAGGAGTCGTCTGGCTACCATCTCCTTCTGTGGTACAAAGTCACACACACACACATATATACTGTATAGTTGTGTTTCTGTGGAAATGTCAGAGCGGCTCATAAGTGATACAGAGATTTTATCATAACAAAATTGCACACACAGAAATTATGGTTTCCAATGACAAAATATTTCTCCTAAAATGTGTGTAAATGTGTAGTGAACACGCTGCGACTCTGAGTCAGCAGCCAGGATCACATTCTGCCTGGTCATGATATTGTGTCTTGTTCAGGGTCCTATGCTGGAGCAGTGATAGCCATGCCTCTGGCTGGGATCCTGGTCCAGTACACAGGATGGTCCTCTGTCTTCTATGTGTACGGTGAGTGTCCTCTTCATAAGTAATTTTAGTAGTATTTGTATATATCTTTATTCTATTCTTTTATATAGTATGTGTATTTATCGTATACGGTATGCATATTTCCTTTTTGTATATATGCGTATCTTTTGCACTAGAATATTTTAATTCATTCTATTTTATTTTATTTTATTTTCTTATTCTATTCTATTTTTGGTACTTTTATGTTTGCACCTGACACCAAGACAAGTTCCTCGTGCTGTAAACTGACCTTTACTGCTCTTGGCAATAAAACAGTTCTGATTCTTATCTGATTCTGATAAACACCTTGATTGGACTACAAAATCTTTATACGGTTTATTTAAATAATAAAAAAATGTATCCACTATTATTTTAAATGAGATTCAATCAGCCTGACATGTTTGATTCTTGACTGCATTGCTCTAATGGTGTGCTCAGGATCCTTTGGGATTGTTTGGTACCTGTTCTGGGTCTTAACGTCCTATGAGAGCCCAGCGGAGCACCCGACCATCACCGACGAGGAGCGGCGTTACATCGAGGAGAGCATCGGCGAAAGCGCCCAGCTGATGGGCGCCATGGAAGTGAGTTTTCCGTCTGCATCATGTTATCTGTGACACAACAACGCCAATTACTGCACGTCCAGCTGATCATCTGTTTGTTTTGAACAGAAATTCGGGACCCCCTGGAGGAAATTCTTCTCCTCAATGCCTGTCTATGCAATCATCGTGGCCAACTTCTGTAGGAGCTGGACTTTTTATCTGCTCCTCATCAGCCAGCCTGCGTACTTTGAAGAGGTGTTTGGCTTTGAAATCAGCAAGGTAAATAAACCACTGATAATTCCTGGGGTGAGCCCCCAAAATATCTTTGAACGCATGTGATAATGAACTGAGAATTTCCCAGGTATTTTTAATTAAATAATGACAGAGCAGATTGCTATTTATAGGGTTCTTAATATTCTGAAAAACAAGTACTGTATAACAATATTGTTGAAACATTCAGTGTATATTTTACAGTTTTAGTGTAAAGTAATGTATGTATATTTGTATGTTTTAATTCTAGATCTTGACAAAAATATTATTTTGTTTGTTGCAGACAAATACACTGTTGGCCATAAAGTTGGAATACTTTTTTTTTTTTTTTTTTTTACTTCTCCTCATGAAATGATTTTGACAATGTGATTTATTCTTGATAGATCAAGTGTTTGGCTTCTCAAAACTGGTAAATGGGATTCAGTATCTAATCATTGCACCTGGTCAAAGGTGGTTACAGATGTGTATAAACAGGAATAAAGAGAGGAATGTGTCTGAAAACAAAATTATTCCAACTTTATGGCCAACAGTGTATTAGTATAAACCTACAACGATAAGCCGGTGCATATTCTCATTTGTCCAGGTCATAGTATTTCAAAGGAGGTTAAATCGAAAGCAACTGGACTTAGTTATTTGTCTAGGAAGACGTTTCACCTCTCATCCAAGAGGCTTCATCAGATGAAGCCTCTTGGATGAGAGGTGAAACGTGAGAGGTGAAACGTCTTCCTAGACAAATAACTAAGTCCAGTTGCTTTCGATTTAACCTCCTTTGAAATACTATGACCTGGACAAATGAGAATATGCACCGGCTTATTGCAGAACAATTTGGGGTGGCTACCCTTAGAATGGTGCGGGAAGATGAAGCCTCTTGGATGAGAGGTGAAACGTCTTCCTAGACAAATAACTAAGTCCAGTTGCTTTCGATTTAACCTCCTTTGAAAAACTACAACGATAAGTTTATGTGGGTTTGAGTGGTAGGAAACCTCCCAGAACAAACCAGTGCAGCACAATTATGGACATCGTAATTCTTCTTGTGTGTGTTCTTGCTTTGTTACAGGTGTGAATGCAAAGTCACCAAGAAATTATATTTATATGTAGCTAAACTGCAACTGTATATTGGAAAAAACAGATCAAAGTTTTCTCTTGAGATATTGAGGATGTGTTGTCACCTGTGCAGATGCTGCATTATTGAAGTTTTGTGTAGTCATGGTCAGGTCTTCAGGGTAGGGACAGATTGCGATGAAAACTGTGGATGTGAGCCTGGTTCCTGGTCTTGTCTTCTTTGTACGACATAATCCAGCCCATCCTCCTCTAGCCACCAGTTCTAAACAGAGACATGGTTGGTTCTTGTGGATCACACCGTCAGCAATGTTTCAACAAATCCACAGTTGTTTTAGTTCATTGATAAGAGCAAAAAGTGGTTAAGAGTGTGATCTCTGTAGTTGCGTGCACAGTCGATGACAATGTAAAGCCACTTAGGCTCAAGTGTGTGCAAACCGTCGGTTTAGAGCTGGTGAACCATGGACCCTTCTGTTGTTCTCAGTTGTGACATTGAACCTAACATGATATTGATTGATGAACATTTGACAGCCTGCAAAGCCTAGTGCAGAGAGATACAGCTGAATTATACAGAATATGGTCCCATCTAAAATGAAATGAAGAACTACAGTTTAAATGAAATGTCTGCTTAAATTTATGAAATTACTGAAAAATCGGTTTCAGATGAATGGGATTATATCAACATATTATATTATTATTATTATTGTTATTATTATTACCATTATCATTATTATTAATGACAAAGATTGTTGTTTTTCATAAAACAACAATCTTTGGAGATTATGTGTAATTTTACAATGAATCGCTGTAGAAAGTCTGGTTGGGTTAGGTTACTCTGGTGAGTGCTCGTGTCCTCCTAACGACAGGGTCCAGACAATCTTACGAATGCCACAGCGTTTGCCCTGCTGTGAGAGTTCGAAGCATGAATCAAGCTGCTTTGGCAGCTGTGATTCAGCCTCAGGATGAGCCTGTGGCTGCGCTGTGATTACTGCAGGTGAAATATTGCTCTCATGTGACAGTGGAGTCAGAGGTAGAATTGCAGACAAAGATTTGTCCTGAGACGGAGAGGCCACTTGTTGTGACAAGTGTCTGATCGTTCCTCAGGTTGGAATCGTGTCGGCTCTCCCTCACTTGGTCATGACCATCATCGTGCCCTTAGGAGGACAGTTAGCGGATTACTGGCGGACCCACAACATCATGTCCACCACTACGGTCCGGAAAATCATGAACTGTGGAGGTGAGGCTTCAACAATCGGGTCTTTGTTATTATCATGATAATCTATAAATATCTATCATCAGTGAGTCAGCTAACTTGTTCTGCTGTTTTCAGGGTTTGGGATGGAGGCCACTCTCTTATTAGTGGTTGGTTATTCTCACAGTAAGGGGGTGGCCATCTCTTTCCTAATTCTGGCCGTGGGATTTAGTGGATTTGCAATATCAGGTGAGTCTTACATCACTGTATTCAAACTCAAACTCTGCCCTGCCTCTGTTTAAATGAACACCAAACTCTGATTATTCACTCTGTTTGCTCTAGGTTTCAATGTCAACCACTTGGACATCGCTCCTCGCTATGCCAGCATCCTCATGGGCATATCCAACGGAGTGGGTACCCTGTCAGGAATGGTCTGTCCTCTAATAGTGGGAGCAATGACAAAGAACAAGGTGAGTCATTTCTATTCATGCAGTGGTGTGAATATTAGTGCAGAGTCAGGCTGAGATAGCATTTATAGTCCCTGAAATCAGGGTTTAGAGTTCAAGTATGCTCATTAATGCTAAATATCGGGTATTAAATGTGCAATAATCAAAAGAGAGTTAGCAAGAAATAATATTGTCAGGAATCAATATTAATCCTAAAAGTTTAGTCTGCTTCATCAAGTCTATTGTAGGTGTGGTTTGATCAGATCTGATTGATAGGGACCTGTCTTTAGATTTTAATCCAGATGTTTCCAATTGCTCTGACACAAACACAAATCATGATCATTTATGTAAGAAAAAAAGACAAAAAAAACAACCTTCAAGCTTTATCAGAAAATGTTGTTTCTCATGTCTGGCCCCACTGGCTTTAAATAAGAAACCTCACCCTCCTCTGTCCTTAGACCCGTGAAGAGTGGCAGTACGTCTTCCTCATTGCCTCCCTCGTGCACTATGGGGGTGTGGTGTTTTATGGGATCTTTGCGTCCGGGGAGAAGCAGCCATGGGCCGACCCAGAAGAGACCAGCGATGAGAAGTGCGGCTTCATCGATGAGGACGAGCTGGCCGAGGAGACGGGCGACATCACCCAGAGCTACGGCGCCATGGGCGGCCCGGCTAAGAGCTACGGGGCCACGGCACAGCTCAACGGAGGCTGGGTGCAGGACTGGGATAAGACAGAGGAGTATGTACAGGAGCCGGCGGGAAAGATGTACGCTGAGCGCGGCTACTCTTAAAACCAGACAGACAGCTGTGGTGAGTCTGTTTCCAGAAAGAGACTTCCCATCACAGATTGCACAAAAAAACATTATATTAGATATTTAAACCCATTCCGTGTATTACTAGTTTCAAAAAGCCAATGTAAAGAAATAGCTAATGGCAATGCAGAACAATCCATATTAGATTCTCACATGTCTCCCACCACATGTACCTACTGTAGAGCTTCACTATACAGATAGCGGTCGCAAAGAAAACTGCAGGCCTATGTTGTACTTCTTAGACACCCAAACCTCATCAATCTACTTGAACAACATGAGCCAGATGACACTGCAGTTGACCATCATATAGGATCTTTCTCTGAAACACCACTCTGATTGCACTGAAACTATAAGTATTCTAAAAACAAGGATCTATTCTGTTTCTCAAATGTGTTTTATGTACTGTATATACCTGTATACTGTTTCTGTGAGACTATTGTGGATTTTGGGTCGTTGATCTGTGTGAACATTACTATAAAAGGCCATATTTTTCATGGACAGTACCTTTTCAGGGAGATGTCTGCTTGCAAAAAAGGTCTTCTTCTTCTCGAGCGAGGCCTATAATACACTATAAGACAAAAATAGCGTGAGTGAAGTTGAACTGTAGAAGTTTTAGTGTGTGTTTGTTGCATGAATTTGCTCAGATCAATGTTACAGATGCAGCCGCCTCACAGTCACCGATAGTCCCCATTCAGCCTCCTGCTTTGTTCTTAGATAAGTGTCTTCTGCCATTATGACTAATAAAATGAACTTTAATAATCAGGTTCTGGCCGTGACGTGAGACAAATCAAAAAGAGTTTTGAAGGCGATTGCTCAGAAGACATTGTTTATTGATGTTTGGTGTGCCCTGCAATAAATTCTGTGTACCAGCCGCCACCCATCACATTCTGTTTTGTAACGTAACACTGGCTTGCTGTATCTAACTGTAATTGTTTTGGAGTCATGTGATGATCAACACTAAGGTGTGTGTTTTACTAAATTACTAGTGTCTGGAGAATCCAGCTTTAGTGCTCATGATGCAGGACATGTTGTTGCATTTTGACAGCGGGGAATGCAATACTGTATATGAACAACCAGGTTTTGTGCTCTCTTGGTGTTTCTTGGTTGTTCTCATCGTCACCAAAACGTACTTTATTGACACTTTGATATTGTCACGTTTGAGTGGACCACATGAATTAATAGATGGCTCTTCCACCTGACTTTATTTGCTCTTTGAACACTTTTCTTTGTTTGCTGTATGGAATCTGCAAGGATGTTTAAAATATATGAATATTTAAGAATGTTTAAGATGACCAAAAGATGCTATTACGGCTTTGTGCCTGAAATTTATGTAAAACAGATAAATGTGATTTTATGGCTTCTAATATTGTGTTTAATGAAGAGGTATGTTGATGTCAAAAAGGTGTTATAAAAAAATTACTCATATCATTTTATAAAAAAGAAAAACAACCAAAAGTCATGTTTTTGTCATTCTTAGTCGTTGTTGTGTATTGATGGGATTTACTGAGCTGCTGCAAGAGGAAATATTTTCTCCAGCCATTCAATGGGAGGGTTAGACGTCCCCAGAGACTGGGCGCAGACTACCTGACCAGTTACACACCTTCTCCAATCAGTGTCGCGCCTCTCCTCTCGTTCCCATGTTTCTCATTAGTGAATCAATGACGGTGGTCTCTGGAGTCCAGGGGAGAGTATTGGACACCGCAGCATGGTAATTGCTAAAAAGGAGGAGGAACAGGGATGTTAATGCTATTACAGGAGCTTACATCCCTACAAACCATCTTCGAAAAGAGTCCTGACTTTAATATGCAGCGTAAAATCGGCTGCTGAGGTGCCATGTAGGTGCAGACAAAATGTGACGAGCCCATTAAATCTCCCAGCAGCATCTCACACCTCTCTGACTTCAGCGGGAGAAAGAAAGTATCAGAGGCTCAACACTAAAAAGAAACACACTGTGAGAAAGTAAGGTGTGTAATATGCTGTATTATATGTGCGACACACGCTGTTTTTCCTGTATGTCCTCCCCTTTTTTCTTTTTTTACACATCTCAGGTCAGCAGTGTTATGTGCAACACGTTCAATTACTGACCCAGCTCCTGCATTAAATCCAATCAAGGGACAAATCAATACTGTTTAAATCCACAGAGCACTGCAGTTTTAAAACAAAGCTGCTCCTGGTGAAAGTTTAAATTCAGAATTAATGTTGGTGACAAGGAGGTCGAGGCCATCTTCATAGTCATCACTGTATTTTTTAGTTATTTGTTTTCCATACTTGCTTGAAGCAATAATGATCATAGAGTTTTTACACATAAGAAATCAAATCTCAGCCGACTGAGTGCAGCAAATTTACACGTTAATCAAATACCTGCATTGTTATCAATATTACCAATAACCATTATCAATGAACGCAAAGGGTCAATGTTTTTTTTTATTGTATGAAAGCAAAGAAGCAAGAAATAAGAAAGCTCTAATAAAATTGACAGTGAAACAGACTGTGACAGAGACAAACAAAGGAATAGTGTAGTGTTGTGTAGTATATACACTGCAATATGAAAACTGCACAATGAAATATTAAGCATTATAGAAATATGAATATACATATTTTATATATTGATCTAGATCTCATACATGCAGAAGGTACTGCATGTCAGTTTGTACCAGAGATACAATGATTTGTTGAATAATTGATCAGTCAATTGTAAATTTATCAGCAACATTTTATTTAGACTAAGTTGTTAAAAATACAAATGTGATTATTTCAGAGGCTGAATCACAAGTGATAGTAAACCACGTTTTAGGCCACTGACTCATTGTTGGACATAACAAGCCGTTTGACTCAGACACTGCAGTTTGAGCTTTTGGAGATTATCATCATTTAATAGATATTTTATACAAACCAATGGGAAAAAGAAGTGTTTGAGAAAATCCACCAGATTCATCAGTACTGATAACACTCATTAGTTAGAGCCCATTTAGTTGTAGTGTGTCCACAGTTAAATGTGAGAAGTCAGAGGGGTGGAGAGTGACCAAGAAATGTGATCTTACTTCCTGTGGTGCCTCTCTGCTGCTCTGCAGTGTGTCCAGCACATGACAAAGTGCAGTCCATCACTGAGCTGGTGAATAATTCAGGAAAACATGGCGCCCCTCTCTGCAACGGTGAAGGGCTCGATGGTGTGTGAGACTCTGCATACATCAGACACCCTAAATCCTCCTGTATCTCCTCGCCTCTGCAGGTGGGAAACAGACAAAGAATGTCAATTTTCTAATGTGCGAGTCCGTCATCATCAGTCTGATCAGCTGCCTCTGACTGTGCAGGGTGGTTATATGCATATAAAACAAAAACAAAAAACTCTGCAGCCTTTTGCAAATGAACTTCCATCTCACCTGAGAGGAGTTGATTGACAGGTATGAAACACGTGGGGGCAGCAGCAGCAGCAGCAGGAGGAGGAGGAGTGGTGTCAGGTCTACAGTGGTCTTGTACTGTCTTGACTGACGCTCCCATCACAGGAAGCAGCTCCATGTCTGAAACACTTCCAGCAGCAGCAGTGGCAGCGATTACAATAAATCTCAGCCTCTCCTCCGATTATCTGCCCGGCTGAGAGGTTGAAACCATTAACGATCTCCTGCTGCCTGCTCTCCTCGCTCGCTGCACATGTTAATTTGACAGAAAACACAACGGTGTCAGCGGCCACGTGGAACATGTTTTCTCACGCCTAACCAGCCAGAGTGGTCATGGCTGTTGCACCGGTGACACGCCTGTTAAGATGCACATTAATCTGGACCAAATCTGATGTCAACATTTGGTTCATAGGTGGACATCCTCCCTGAACCTGTCAGTTATCTCTAGGCCCCCTCCTTCAATTTTTTTTTCCTATAGAGGCTTAGTCATTGTGATATTGTTGGTGCTTGTTTTGGGGTTTTTGTTTTTATTTCCGGTTGTGTAATCGTGGGTGTGAGTGAAGGGGGGGACTGAGTAGTTGTCAGTCTGTGGGGCAGGTGCAGTGTGGCTCCTGGGGGACTGTAATGGGATGAGGCACAGCCAGAATGAGTGTTTGATGACGGGGTTGCACTCCTCCCCCGGGACTCTGCCCTGCATGCAATTATCCTCCCGGTTCCTTCTCTCCCTTCTCCTCTGCAGCCCAGACTGTACACATCACTCTCTCCTCCCTCTGCCAGAACACCCTCTCGCTCACGACCCAGAAATCAACTCCCTCACACGCCCAAACGTCCAGTAATTACAACCCAAAATCTCAAGTAATTACTCTTTTATGACACCCTCCAGCGTGACATTACGCTACCTCAGGGCAATCAAATTTACACTCACCTCCCTCTCCCTGCTTCGCTAATTGCTTTATTAATGGAGAGCTTGCTGCCTCTAATCAGTTTATCTCACATGAAATGACATGTTATATGTCTCTGCTGTCCACCCACTGAATCAGATATTTTAGTCTGAATCTCTCAGAAAGCTCATGTATTTGCAATGAGTTTATGCTTATTATGCTCAGTATAAACACAGGGGGGAAAAAAACCTCTTCCTTTTTGTGAAATGCAAATGACGTCCACTGAAAAACATTTCCATCTTTCTTGGCTCCAAACAGCAACAAGAAATATGTGCTGCCATTAGTTTTTATCTGTGCTGGAAAATTTATTGGCACCAAACTTAGTTTTCATTCCACCCACAGTAACATTTTCAAACCTGCCATCTCCAGAGTGAGAATTGTATCTTCCCCGATCATCAGACGAAGGAGATTTTGCTAAATCCTCGACTGTTTTTCCTCCACTGAGCTGGTTTTCCTAAGGTTGCGCGTGAGGTAATCTATCACAGGTCCTTCCAGCTCCCCTCCCCCATATCACATTATGTTGACAGCTTCATAGCCTCCTCTCTACAGCACGCTCGTGTAGTATCACATACAGACAAAGGATGAGAGGCTGATAAGATTTCACGCGATACTCTCAGAGTCAGCCCCAGGCAGATTAAATCCTAATAGAATAAACAGATGATAAGAAAAAAATATTTGATCCACATGCCTTTTTTGCCACCATGCGAATGTAAACTGACATTTTTATGACTATATAATATATAAAGCGTACAGTAATCTTTCTTTCTGGGCTGCATCTAATTACTTCCATGATCAATAAGAATGCATTGTTCTGCCAAATAATCAATTAATTGTTTGGGCTATGTAACATCCTGGAGCCAAGGTGATGTCATCAAGTGTCTTGTTTTGTTAACGATTTAAGATAATTGATTTAATGTTAAAATGAAGAAAAGCAGCAAGAATCATGTTTTTTCTTCAAGGATTCATCAACAGTGATCGTCCCAGTTCTAGTTTTTGTTGTTTTTAGTTGTACCCACATGTAGTCGCCTGCTGTCCTCCCTCTCCTCTTGTCCCAAAATACAGAAGTGTCTCTGCAGCCTCAGCACCTCACCAGCTCGTCTGACTGTGCAGTTTTTTTTTAATGGGATGTCAGGCCACGAGGACGACGCGTAGATCTTCCATCTCCATCTTCACAGGCTGCGCCCACACTTGATAATACTCTGTAAAAACATTACACACATTAAAGCCATCTCTTCCTCACGGCGTCGCTGCGACACAAACCAAATTAAATTAGGCTGCCTGTTCCTCGGTGCGTGCCCGGTATCGCCGGCTGCTGATCATCAGCATCCTCTGGAGTGGGACACAGGTGTTCAGAGGGGCCCTCCTGCCTCTGTGATCCGTCACCCAAGGCCAGACAGGGGCCAGGCTGGATCGGCTTAGGCACGTGCCGAGGGAGGGCTCTACCTCCCCCCCTCCACCCTCCACCCTCCACCCCGCCCCTCAGAGGACTCCCTATTCACACCACCAGATGGGGGCTGGATCTGAGTTTTAATGAATGCTATCCTTCATTACCCTTTAGGAGCCGCAGAACAGCAGTCGCCCTCAGCACGTCTCACTGCAGTTTGTTACCTGGTGAGACAACAGCGCACTGGACATAAAGAAAACAAGAGGGTGAGATACAAGAGCAGGAAATACAGTATACACTTCAGTCATACAAATCTACCGCTTCTTTTCTTGCAGGAGGCGTTTTATTGAACAAAAAAGGGCTCGCGCACATCCAGAAATGGAGGCGTTTTATTCCCACAAACACTTTGCAATGCAGCCTGTAATTTACTAGTGCCTCACATCTGAATGGGCTGGTTTATATTAAGGAGCTGTGTCGACCTCCTGCTGTTTTGAAGTGACACAATAACACCAACCTGTAATTTCACATGGAGGTTAAGAGCAGGGGGCAGGACTGACAACAATAGCGTTTCCTTTTTGTTTCATCAGCAGTCACACATGTGGGTATTTATCCTATAAAATCATTTCTAGAATATGTTTTCAGTAAACAGCTGTAGCACTAAACTGTAGTATGCTGCTTGTCTTTTAATCTTCTCATTTGGAGTCTGACACCGCAGCCGCTCACTCGCTCTGCTGCCACTTAAGTGTGAGGCTGTGAAGATGAAGCGAGAAAGACAAAATTAAAATATAAAAAAAAAACTGTCAGTGTTCAATCCCAAATGCCAAATGTGCTGCTTGGTTGGATATTCTCATTAGTTTGTTTAATAAAACCATAAAAATGTCTCTGTATTAGTTCCTAAATACAAAAAAACAGCAGTCTTGATTACCCCACTGGCTCATTTCTGACCCACATGAAACACAATGAATTAGCATGCATCTATAACATGGGAGCAGGTGAGATCCGCTCAATCACAGTTGGTTTCCATCCAGCCCGATGCATATGTTCTTCATTGGATGGAAATAAATTGGTTGTGTACACGCTGCCCCTGACTCAGTGACCCTTGTCTGTCTCTACGTGAATTGCTTTTGCGGTGTGTTAAACGAGCCGTGGCCGTGTTGGTGTTTCCCTCCACGCGGCGGCCGGGGCTCTAATCCGCTGTCTGCCACAGTTATGTCACACACACCAGCTATTGTGGAGGGGTTTGATTGAAGACGCCAGATCTGACTAATTGATCCCTCGCCGCAAAGGTGCTGCTGGGACGCACGGGCCAGGGCTGAGATGTGTGAATTGGCAGGCTAGTCACATGACAGGCAGCGAGCCAATAAAGATTTTTAGATTCATACCGAGTGCAGCTTTGTTGTGATTGTGAAGAGCCGATACTGACAGATGGAGCGTGTGAAAAACTGAAAATGATTTTAGGTGTGTACAAATAGAGAAGGGAAAATTGGATTAGACAGTGCCTTTGCTTATCGCCATTTTCTCGCCTGTTGTCCATTAAAACGTTGTATTAAACTAATCTCTCTCTCTCTGCACATCTGCACACTGAGGAAAGAAATAATAAAAGATTTTTCAAAACAGCATCATCACTATGATTATTTGGTAGTAAGGTGAAATCTGTGACACTGAATGCAGCCTCTTCTTTCCAGAAACCAATTTAGAAAATGTGAACTATTTCACTGCCTGACAATTATGTGCTGTTTAATTCAGTCAGGTCGTGAGTTGCGGCTGATTACAAGGCAGCGCGAGATGCTGCCATCTGTCCAAACACTGTCAAACAACAACTTCAATTATCACCAGGCAGGCACACAGCTAAAATTTAACAACAGTGTTTATACTATACTGTGAGAATCAGGTGTATTGTATCTCCAGACCATCAGATGCAAAAAAAAAAAAGGGAGTATTTGAAAAACCTGAAGTAGTTTTTTCAAAGCCAATACATGTGTTAATGATGTGTAAGTCTGACTACGATTATATTTCACATTGTGGAAAAAAATGCATCATATGAATAATGCATAAGGAGTCAGAACAGAAACTGGACAACGTTGGAAAGTTGTGTGTTTTTCATGTATATTTTGTGTAACACAGGGACAGGTATGCTGATATGACACCTGAGTCTTTGGACAATTGGCAAAATCAGATCATAGACAAAACAATGCTAAATACGCAGTAGTCAAACACTTCATCAACATATAAATAGATATATATACACGTGTCAATCTTTCCATAAGACTGATGGTCACCGGTTTAATGCCGACAGCAGGTCTCCCCACACACTCAGACCTCTGACATCAAAGTCTCCATCAGAAATCTTCAAAGCGTTCAGCTCCGTCTCCATATCAGCCCTCACAGAGGGACAAGTCTCAAACAAGGCCTGAAAGTGCTCAGTCAGTTTTTGGAAGGACACCGAGACGTTTGTGCCGGTTTGAACCCACTCACCCTCAGTTAAACTGTACTCCATATCAGAGGCCCACTTCTTCAGTACAGCACAATATGCATCTCTAAATTTCAGGCATTTTTTGGCCAGGTCCATAAGAAGTGCAGTAGGCAGCGCAGAACACATGTGCTTCAGGATGTTGCGTTTCTGTAGCCAGTCCATGAGAAAATCCTGCAAAGCACTTTGTGTTGCTGAGTTTCCCGTTGTCAGCAGAGCAGCAGCGATGACCACACAGAAATGTTCAGCTGCTCCTTCACATCCCTGGAGGACAGAGTCTAAAAACTGCTCCGTCCTGCTGCAGGCCTCGGTGCTTTGGCTCATCAAAGTGGCCAGTCTTTCCATCAGCATCCCCCCCTGCACCTCAGCATCAGCACCAACACCGGGCTGCAGCTCTGTGACAGGTTTCAGGACTTTACATGCAGATTTGCACTGGATGATGCTGCTGCAGAGGCCGGTAACATCCTGATACTCACTGTGCTCGGTGTCTGCAGCAGCAGCCTTGGAGTCAAAGAGTCTCCTCATGATGGAGCTGGGCAGCTGGGGGTTGTTCAGCAGCCCGACGAGCAGGAGGTGTTGACACCGGGACAGGTCCAGGAAGGAGACCTCCGTGTATCCAGGGAGGGCAGCGCGCAAACTCTCATTTGTGAGCTGTATCTGCTTCTCCATGAGCCCCCTCACCGCGGGGTTACTGTGAAACCTGGAGCACAGGTGCTCACAGTAGCGGGCCCAGTGAAAGGCTCTGGTCAGAGTCTGGTCGTCCCAGCGCTGCACCGCCGCGCTGAGCGCCGCCGCGGCCAGCAGCTCCACGGTGCTGCCGAGGCTCCGCAGCGCCGCCTCCATGTGGCGCTCTCCTCTCCGCGTTCACAGCTCAGCCCCGAGAGCCGAGGACAGACACTGTGGAGGACAGACACAGCGCGGAGGGTCAACCCGACACACCCACAGACTACCAGCCACCCGGGAGACTGACATTTCTGACTTTATGGAGCTGGCGGGTTAGTTAGTTAGCTGCATGCTAGTTAGCAAGTCACGTCAACAAGCTGCTGTTGCTAAGGGAACCGAGACCTCCCGAGGCGAAGCTGAACCAGCGAACCGCCGGAGTTACACAAAGAGTTGGATATATGACACACGTGTAAAGTGACACTTGTCAGAAAAGTGCATGTCTATTGTTGTGAAGTCCACTCACTTGTTGTTTTCTTGTTGTTGTTTTCTGTCCTCGTGCTCTCTCTCTCTCTCCCGCCAGCCGTTTGTGCAGCTCGTCACACTGCGCGTGCGTCCAGAGCGTCGCCTGCTATTCTCCTTCAAAATAAAAGCTTAATGTCCGGGCACCAGAAATGAGAAGGTAAATAAACTCAGTAGACACATATTTGAACACACGCCCATTTCTTGTTTGAATTATCTACAATATATGGACAACACAGCAGTGCAGCATATGTCTAACTTGCATGATTGTAAAGAGCAAAATGACTCCTGCATTTACTGTGAAATCAGCAATGCAGCATTTATGTAGGCTATTGGTGATTTTCTACATCAAGGTGTTTATGAATAACTCAGCATTTATCTGCAAATGGTCTAAGTCAAAATTGTTACTCACAATAAAAGTAACAAGGTATTTTGATCAATTTACATAGCTAGAGAAAAGAAAGTAATTCATTAAATCACAATTAATTGAATTTCCCGGACTAACCTGCTGAATTCCACCTAGATATGTCATACTGAGGTAACACAAAGAGCAGAGAAGAGGGAGGCACTGCCAGCAGGATCAAACTTCCCTCCCATCAGCAGCAGCAGCAGCGTGCTGTGAGTGTATGTCTGTGTGCGGTCAGATCCTTGTGCAAATGCGCAGTGAGGAAGACCTCTCCGCTCCACATTGGCTCAGTGTTTTGGAGCCTAACCTGTAGGTCGATGCACCGCTGTGAAAAGCATGAAAAGGGGGATCCAGCAGTTCAGAGGACGAGTGAGAGGAAGGTGCGCACCAGCGAGCTGAACCCTCAGGGTGAGCACAGATCTGAAGTTTTTTTGTGGACTCATGAAAGAGATTTTCGCTGCTTTCCTTCTGCCAAATGAAAACCAGACTTTTGAATCTCTTTATGCATATTCTGTTTTAGATTTGGGGCTGTAACTTGTGGCCTGTCAGAAGAATACTATTTGTAGTTTGTCTAAAACTTTGTGCTTCTTGACAATTAATAGAAAGATGTTAGTTTGTGTTTTTGCTGCCAGTGTTTCTCAAATTTAAATCCAGGTATCTTTAATTGAACAGACTCTGACATATTTTCTTCAGCTGCAGCTCTGAGTCATTTTATTGGTTTTAATTAGTGTCTGCTCAGCAGGATTTCAGTCATAACTCATCAGGCATCCTCCCTTGATCTTATTTCCAGAGTGGTGAAATGTCTGTTGTGGTTGTCTTTTTATTTGTGACAGTTGTAAAGGAGGAGACAGCTTTAAAACTTATTGTAGTTGTAAATAAAATGTGCCGCCCATGGTTTTAATAGGGCCTTGCAACACAGTCCAAAACCAAGTTGAATTCAGACATATCAACAAATGGGAGTGTCAAGTTTTACAGAAATATGTGTGAATCACATTCTTTGAATGTTGTTTGTTGATGAGACAGAAGTTTGAAACACAGGGGTCTTCAAATGATGACCTGAGGCAGTGATTAAAAAAGTGCTTTATGCCATCTGAGGATTTATAACACCTCGTGTAAGCACTAAAAACCACAGGAACACAGCGAAACTATAGATGTGTAAACAAACCTTGTGGTGTTTATATATGTTTTCTTGTGTGACATCATACGGAAGAATATTTAGCTTTTTATTGACATTTTCAGCTGGAGGGATTGTATGACTGCTCATAACATCTGATACCTGGATGCAACACCCACTCATAACTCACACAGCAGTATAAACATGCTGAGTTCCCCTGTTTAAATGGACAAATCAGCCTCCATATCAGCTTACTGTTGTGGAGGAGAAAGGCATGAAGAGCGGCGAGGCTCGGGAGGACAGAGCCTCTCTTGTTTTTTCTAATTGATGTGATTCAGCAGTCAAAATTCCCATCCATATGCCTTTCCTGGAGCAATCTGCAGCCGACTGTGGCGTGATATGACGGCTTTTCTGAAGTCATGAGGCCTCTCTCACTGAGAAAACTATGTTATATCCCTGTATATTTGAATATCTCTGAGGCGTAAAGGTTATTTGTTTCTGATTCTAATCCAAGCTCAAAAGTCAGATTCTGAACCTGATTATGAAAACAGTATGAAGAGATGAAGCAGCAAGTTCTGCAGATGGCACATGCAGCACAAAGCCTGGTGGTGCTGGCTGTGTTTTTGGTCTGAAGTTGAAGAGGTCAGGCTACAGTGTGGTGAGAGGAAACAGGTATGTTAAATAACAGCCGGTTGTTTCTCTAAGGACTTTTTCCTGGGAAAATGTTGGGGAAACCCAGACGGATGTTTAGTCACGGTCCTGCCGAGAAGAATACAATCTTTGAACACAGATTTACTATTACACCAAGAAAAACAATCAAGTCCCTGGAACTGAGTCAGCTCAGCACAAAATAACGAGGGACTATATGTAAAATATATTTTCAAACAAAGAATGAAAAGACGAGACATTACATCTTTGCCATGCTAGAGTAGTATTTTGTTGTCACAGATGTAAACCATGTGTACCCATGATTTCAGCTTTACAGTAATGCATTGTTTGAATTATATGTTAAGCTTAAGAAATCATTTTTTCAACCTCTTAAGGAGTAGGCTGCTTCAGTTTATCTGAAAAATACATTGTCACAAACATGGTTTTCATTACACACTCATGATGTTAAAAATATACAGTGTATAAAAAACAATGAGTGAGAGATACATTGTTAGAATAATGGGAACAAAAATTGTGTGCCATCAACAGTTACCCATGTTTTCACTGACACAGCAGTGAGTGGGCTTATGTGACTAGATTTTGTACTGTGAGACATGAGGATTTGTCCCACTGCCCTTGTTCTGTCTGTCCGCCTGCACCACAGTTGACATGTGAATGTAGCACCTGTGTGTGAGTGCTGAGCTCCACCAGTTTAGTGTGTGTGCACAACCAGGAGCTCATGTCTCCAGGAAGATAAGACGACCTTGGTCGGACATCAAGGTCCTGATGTCCAGTGTTGCACCACTGTGTGATTTGGTTACAGCCAACTCCGGTGGGACCTTGAAATGTTACACAGCTTTAAAGGTCAGATTCCTCGCATTGTGCTGCACTCCCTCGGCATTTAAAGGAAATCTTCAGCCATCACACACTGTGAACTAATTGTTCATTGCGGCTTTGCTTCCTTGTTTACATAAGCTCTTCTTTTAATTTGCATTAAATGTCCTGATGCCATTTGCCTAGCACTGGGGGAATTTAAGGTCTTCTTATGTCTGTCCAAGGTGGAGATCATATTGTTTTGATATAAGGAATACATTTAATCCACACTTTTTGTTTCCTTAATCTGACATAAGCACAGAATTTCAAACATGGGGATGGGCGCATTGGAATCAGTTTGTTATCTATGTTTTCAAATCTGAAAAGTTAGGGCTATATCCTGGTGCATTATACATTAAAAAAAAAAAGTCTTTGCCCACTTTAAACTACTTTCCTCTCCTTGTTTCTAAAAATAAACTTGCTTGATTAGATGACCACAGCAGCCTCTGAAGTAGTGCAGGCCTTGACTAAAAACAAAAGCTCCTCAGTATCCCTGTGATGCTACTACCCAGCCTTGAATTTTTCACCTCTCTCTTCATCACACAGTCTGTCCATACCTGGGTTTACTTTGGAGACACAGAAATCACAGCAGCCGTGTTTTAAAACAGTGAATATAAACTGCTGAGCTGTTGGTGTGTGTTGTTCCTCTGCTCAGGTCTCACATCTGCTGCCCAGTTATTTTTTTTTCAATCACTCGCTTGTCTCAGCAGCAGATCCATTAATGGACTGAAATGTGAACGATTTTCACATAAAAGCTTGTGCAAGTTGGCATAAAGTAGCAGGGTACTGGAAAAGACTGTGAGAAATGTCTCATATCATGACTCCAGCTTACAAGCATTAAATAGCTGTTAAATATTGCTCTTGATTATTGATGGCAGTTGCCGTCTCCTCCACCAGGTCGTAATTCAAGGCCTGCTGCAGTGTCGCCTGCACTGGATTGATTTGGACTGTATCATTGTCTGTATCATAGATGGCAGAGTCATCTGAAGGAGCTCTTTGTTTGCGTCTGGTGTTTGTTGAATAAGAGTGCTACTGTATGAGCCTGGCTGCGTGGTATAAAAGGTTTCTCTTGTCCAGTGGAGAGGCAGACAGGAACTGGGCTGTCAGGATCTATGAGAACGTCTCATGTTAGGTGGACTGTAAACCACACTAGGATCAGGCCAAGAGGACAAAGGGACTCAGATCTCTCCTCTCTTCATCTTATCCTTCTCTGCTCTTTGAAAAATATTTAGCCTAAATGTCAGCTGGAATTGAAGAATATATTTGTATAGTACTGTATATAGTAGCATTTTCTTTTAGATTTTAAAATGCATTCTCTTGCAAGTCCTGCATTTAAAAGAAACAGCACAGAGGTACTGTTAGGTAAATGTCCTTAAAGTCTTCAAAGTAAAAGTACTAACTGTGAAGTAAAATGACTAATGTCAATGCTATTTAATTTAGATGTAATTATCTCATCAGACATGATATTCGTGTATCATTATCCCTCATGTATCACGTGGAAGCAGCTGGGGTTTAGCTGATTTACTGTGTAGTTTGATTTGCAACATCACATTCACAGTTTGTACAGTTCATCAATCAATCAACCAATCATAGGTTCTGCATATTATTTATAAGTAAAACATCTGTTGCATTCATTGGTTCTAAGACCAAATCATATACACTATCTTACATAATACATACTATATTTGAATAGTACTCCAATAACATAAGCACAAAATTCGCACAACTACAAAATCTGGCCCAAACAAAGTTTCAAGGAGTTGAATCAATACCTCTACACTGTTTTACTGATATAAACGTACATGCATGAATGTCTAGGGTTCCCTTTTGTTCAGTTTAAAGGTTTTACATGACGATTGACTCTTCTCAGGCTGTCCATAGGGAACCATGTGCAGCTCCCTGAGCCCCAAACAGCCCAGTGGGCCCGGCCTCACAGACATGCAGCAGTACCACCAGTGGCTGGCCAGCCGGCATGAAGCCAGCCTGCTGCCCATGAAGGAGGACCTGGCCCTGTGGCTCACTAATATTCTTGGTAAGCAACACTGCAGCACATAAAACCAACACCAGTCTTATTGTGTTTCTGAGGATGTGTCAGCATCAGGTATGTGGTAGGTTATGAAACCCAATCAATCCAACACATTAAGTTCAATTTGAAGAAATTCACAAATGCACATTTAAACAAACAGTCATACAATAACTCCTTATTCCAGAAAAATGAAGGATTGTGCAGGTTGTCGCTGATTTATTCAGATCATTCTCTCAGAAACTGCTTGGCTTTGAAAGGTCTTGTGAATATCCTTACCTTGAGCAGTAACTGAACTGGTATTGCTGATGTTAACACCTCTGCAGAGGACTGGAATCAATCTGAATCTCATTACAAACTATTTTAAAGCAGCAGAGTGTGTGAACCTGTTTCCATGTTTACACACCCACTCCCATAGATTTGGCATAATTGAATAATGGGGATCATTACAGTGCCCAAGTAATGCTCAGCCCGTGGAGGAGATTAAGCAGTGGAGCGAGCATCAGCAGAAGCTTTGTGCAAGGTTTCTGCTGTGTAATAAATCTACATGAAGCAGTTTGCCAGTCTGACCTGGATTTAGTGACTCCAGTTTAACACAAATCAACTAGTAGGCATGTTTTAAGAAAGTTATGTTTCAGGTAAACACACGATAGACTGAGGTTCCCACCTTGGAGGCAGGTCGTCCACAGAGAGTCTCAAGATGGATCATAAGACGATTTCTAATGAGGTCAAGAGGGAGCAAACAAATTCTGTTACACGAAATGATATTTACTTCACATACTTTTCTTAAGTCTTTGATTATATTATGTTGTATACTGTTCAAAGATGTTTTTTAGTCAAACTACTTTCGATAACACTGAAAATGTGAATATCCAACTCAACATAGTGTAGTTTTACCTCTTCTGGAAGACAATACGATCCAACTAAAAAAAAAAAAATCCCTCTGTGACTGAACAACTTGAAACTGGTGGAGTCCAGTCATGATGGAGGTACCAAGTCGAAATGTCCTCATATTAACAGGTTAACACAAAAGTTCAAAAGAAAAAAGGTTGCCACTCCCTGCTCTCAAAGATACCGATTGTGGCACCACAGACCCGCCAGTGTCAATACAAAAATGTTCCTGTTAGCAAAACACAAATTGTTGGAATTTCTTCAGCAGAGTAGTCGACAGTGTAGGAATTAAGAAATCTCTTAGAGGTACAGTAAACTGTGTGTTCGTAAGCATTTTCAGGTCTGTAAGGAGAGGAAGTTGGCTACCTCATTATTTGAGGTTTTTCTGTAAAATTTACTTTTTGAACTATGCATGGCTACATTTAATATGGTTTGAAATTTTCCACCTAATAACTGAGAGTTATTGGAAATCCTGCAGACTTTATACGGTCAAACTGACATTTGTCAAACGGACTCGAAGCCAATTAAGTTCCTGAAACTGACTCCTGCCTTTGTGTGAGCAACTTAAAACAACTTCAGTATCTTCTTTTTTTTCCCCCTACCTCTGGCGCTCTGTGTGTTTGCACTGGAACCAGCTAAGCCAGAAACCTCTGGTCTGATGTGGTGAGGGATCAAGGATATAAAGGCTTCAGAAGCACAAGCACCGGTGTGTCACCAGTAAACACAAAGTATTGAACCAGTTTGATGGTTTAAGCCTTTCTCGGTACCTTTTAAGTCTTTTCATGCAGAGCAGGGTTTACAGCTCCAGGTGGGCGGAGTGGTGTGGCATAAGGATGAGTCCGCTGATTGAGTGGGAGGTGGATGCTCGGTTATACTGATGAGTCATATTGTTGTCGAGAAGGGAGGCTGGTTCGAGAAACCGAGCGATTTATAGGCCTGAGTATGTGAGTTAAAATATTTCCCTGAGAGCCCTCTGGAATATATTTTCCTCAAACAGTGAGGAGTGAGGGAGAGAATGAGAGTATAAGACAGGAGCTCACTGAGTGTTTCTCAAGATTTCAATCTCTCTTTTCTGGGCTCATTTACAACATTTGGAACTCATTAAACATCGAACCCCCAGACCCCTCCTCCTATAAGAAACAGAAAAGGGATAAAAAAAAAAAAAAATTCTCTCCAGTTTCTTTCCACAGACACCCCCCTGCCACCACCTCCTATTTCACAATGATCTAACTAAGAAAGAATGGTCCTCTGGAAATCAGTCAACTGGACACCACATGTTGATCACCAATCCATCTCTGCAACTGTGCAGGGCAATGAAGAATTACTGTGCACAATCAGATGCTACCTTTTCATATATAGTTGTCACAGCCACCCTGTGGTGTTTTCCCAGAAAATCCCCCCAGATTCCCCCCAAATTATGTTGTAAAATTTTGAACATTTGGCCTCTGCAGAGCTGCATAAACCCCGGGAGTGCAAGCCAAGCCCAATCAGCCAAGCAGTTTCTGAGAGTCAACAACACTAGCATCAGGTTCAGCCCCAACTGGGAACGGATTGGAGATTATATTTTATTTTCCTTCTACAGCATATATTTTAAATGAGCAGTTTTATAGTGAATATATGGTGCTGGACTCTGCTTTCTTTATGTGTCCCCTGGTCAGGTCTGGAAATCACCGCCGAGAGCTTCATGGATCGCTTAGACAATGGTTTCCTGTTGTGCCAGCTGGCTGAGACGCTACAGGAGAAGTTCAAGCAAAGTAATGGAGACCTGTCTGCCATTAGCAACAGCAAGGTACAGAGAAACTTGAGGATTACAGTAGTCTGGCATGATAACAGATACAGTGAAAACACTAATCTGGGAGCCAAATCTTGGCTGAAAGTGTTCCTAAACTAACTCTCCGCTTGAATGATTTGACAGAAAATTGTTTCTGAGAGCGAAAACATCAGTCTGGCGGGATTGAAAGATTGGATCAGACTGACTGACAATCACTTTAGTCTCAGCTATTTTAACAACTCTCCCGCTTGATTATAAAAGATGTAAAATCCAGACATAAGAAACTTTTTTGTGAATGTTGTTAACTCAAATCCATATTTAGAATCATATTCTACTGGCATGTAAAGTAACCCTTTAGATCCTGTGTTGTTGTTGTATAATTCATGGCTCAAAGGCAACAGTATTGAAGTTTTATTGACTATCACTGAGAAAGAAAACAGCTGCACCCAAGGTTTCAGATCAATATGAACTATACTCATCTCAAATAAACGTCAATATCGTAACCTCTGGATGGCAATACATGACACTGAGAACTTAAAAATGATAAATAGCATTAGTTTTCCACAGTGAGTCTCACATCTTGCCCGTTGATTGGTCTTGTCAGCTCAGACTATGAATCCCTACTTCGCAAGGGCCTCCACGATTTCAGAAAGCAGTGCACAGAGGTGGGGTGGGGGATGGGGGATGGGGGCCAGCAGCATTCAGCAGGGCAGAAATGAGAAAGTGAGGCTGGCAAGGACACATTAACTGATGGGGCCCCACATCCCCTGTGAGAATTGGCAGAACTAGTCATGAGTCTTGAGTGAAGGTTTATGGAATTGAAAAGATTAAAGGATAACGTAATGTGGTTATCGGTAATTTAACTCAGGCAATCACTGCAAATGTATATTTTACAACAAACGGGTAGAAATCCTTTGACTGTGTCAGCTTCAGAGGTCTACATCCTATCACTGAACAATGAAAGGAACAAGATTAAAACATTTTCACATATATTTATACGGTTTAATGTTTTCAACTCTAAAGCATGGCTTTAGGAGAAAAAAAAAAGTCTTAATCTCTGACTAATGTGACAAAGTCATTATCTTGCAAACATCTGTTTCATTATTTCAGTCTCTGCAGTTACTATACTGTAGGTATAACTCACTGAGCTGACTCTTGCTCAGTGGGATCATACTGTATGTGTGATTAGTTCATGTTTCTGTTCAGACACAGAGGAAAAGTTATCTGGCCTTTAGTGAAAGTTGTTGATGTTTTCACTGAGGCATTACGGCGCTGATGACGGTGGGTCTCCTGATCTCAGTGTGAGTGCAGCAGCACAGATGTGAGGAAATACTTAAGGTCAATGACCGTGGGACGACAGAGGAGCTACTGAAATAGAGGAGCCTATTGATCATGGAGACTGATAGAGAGCAGAGGAGCAAAGAGACAGATCAGGCAAATTTAAAATCCAACAAAGCCACATTATGATGTTTTATACAGTGAGCATGATTTATTGCTGTTTGTCCATGTTATCACTCTGTGGACTCACATTGAGTGCTTTCACTTTAATGAGCTATGAAAGATTAATAATACTCTTCATGCCTGATACACTGTACTCTTCGCTAACTATTGTCAGGTTTACAATACATAATATTAAACAACTGTTGCATTGTCATGGTCCTTTATGGCTGTAGCTGTTTTTTTATTTTTATTTAACCTTTATTTAACCAGGCCAAGTTCTTATTTACAATGATGGCCTGACAAGAGGCATAGCTTCTTGAGGGGAAGGGGCAAGAGGGCTGTAAAGGAGAAAAGATTGGTTAAAGGACAATAGCAAATAGGCACAACTATACAGACCTTCAGCAAGAACAAGAACATAAAAAGAGATTTTTACAAACATTACAGGATTATTTAGAGAGCCTAAAGTTGAGAGAGCATAAAAAGAACAGGGTTATTAGTAAGGATTATTTACAACACAGAAACACCAAAAGACAGAGTTAGTTCCAGTAATTAAAGAGAAAGTCCATCTGTGTTGAAGTCTCATTATAAACTGATGTGGTGTGTGGAGTGGGATTAAATGATTACAGTAGAGGCAAATGATGAATCACACTGTGTAGATGCTGTTTCCTGCTCATCTCCCCATGTGTTGACATCACTCAATCAAGATGAATGAAGACAAGAAGACTTGTCAAAGCTCAAAACAAGCAAAGACAACATCAAACATCTCATGAAAATCTAGCATTGCTCCATAGAGAGGTCATAAAATCCACTTGATAAAACCTGCATGTGCAGCTGTGAGGTTGGAAGTGTTGAGAATATGCTGGATGATACATAAATTATAACATTTTGTTCAATTATGTGATTTTCAGGCATAGTACTTCCTCATTAGGGTCCGGGCAGCGCAGCTGCCAGGACACTATTGTATTCCTAGGAATTCTTCTTCTTCTTCTTCTTCCAAGGAAGTCATACTTCCCATGGGTGAAAACTCACCAAACTTCACAGAAACATCCGACCCCATGCCAGATTCACTCAACTCCAAGGACATGTGCCCCCCCCTCCTAGGGGGGGCACAATAAGCGTTTAAATTTAAAAACTTTAAAAATTCCTACCAAACCAACGGTAGATGCTACAGTGTTGAAACTTCACCACAATGTAGCCTCAATACTGCTGAAACTTTTGTCCACTTAAACTTATTACAAATTATTAAGTCCATCACTCTGTTTTTTTCAATAACTGTAAAACCTTTAAAATGTATCTCCTCCCACAATTTTTGCTCAATTGACACCAAACTTGCTACAGAGCATCTCCAGACTGTCCTTCACAAAACTTGTTTCTCAGATTTTTGATTAAGCAAAAATTGAGCCTACAGTGCATGAAAACGTTTGACTGTAAACAGTACTATAAACTTATACCATCAAATTCTTGATAAATACATTTTCAATCTTCCTGAAAAAAAAAGACAATATTCTGGAGTCATGGTTGATGAAGTTTGGCAAATATCAGAATTTTACCTCAAAAACTGAATTTTCTAGAACATTTTGAATTCTGCTCTCATCGGAACAACTGCAGTCAATGTGAGAGTGGAATTTATAAACATCATATTTTCTCTTATGAAGCAAAACACTTATCATTAAAAACAAATCACCAACATTTCCATGCTGTCAAGATGCAATTTATGTATTATCAGATTTTTGTTTAGATGACTGAATTTCTGAAATTTTGACCATTTCATCACAACAGCTGCCCGGGCACTGGCTCACCTGAGTGGATAAATGAAGCTACACAGCAGGTCTCACTACCAGCCAATTAGCTCAGCGAGTTAGGAGCTGGTTCTTGGTGTCAGAGATTGTGAGTTCGAGACCCAGCAAGGGTGATGATGATGATCATGACAGATCAAAATGTCACATGTCCTCAAGCTGTTTTGCTGTCTAAATGCAATTTATGTATTAACAGATTTTTGTTAAGATAATAGAATTTCTGACTTTTCGAAATCTGCCTTGACAACAGCTGCCCGGGCATTGACTCCCTGAGTGGATAAATGAAGCTACACAGCAGGTCTCACCACCAGCCAATTAGCTCAGCGAGTTAGGAGCTGGTTCTTGGTGTCAGAGGCTGTGAGTTCGAGACCCAGCAAGGGCGATGATGACAGATCAAAATGTCAGTTGTCCTCAACACGAAATACAAGACAATTGTCCTAATGGTGGCATCACAGCAAGCCTCTAAATTTAAAAATCCAAATAGCTTGGGCTGGACCATGTGCGAAGGCTCCTAACATCTTAGACTCATAGTAGATGTTTGACAAATACATATCATTATTTTACCTCAAAAACTGATTTTTCTTTTTACAGTGGTTTCAAATCTGCCTACACGACAGTGAATGGCTTACTCAATTTGTGAAGCCACTGTTGAATGCCACTTGCCAATTAGCTCAGTGCGATAGACAACGGTCTTTGGTTCCTGAGGTTGTGGGTTCAATCCTCAGCTGATGCAAATTGAACATTATAAGGTCAACTGTCTTGTCTTCCTATTCTCCTGTTTGTTGCTCAGAATTGCCTAAATTTGCCCCAAAGTAGCCCGGACCCGACCCATCGCTGCGCAGCAGCTATAATTCTCATAATTATTTCCCGTCCATTTAAACCTAATGTCTTCCAAAAGTTCTTTACCCCCTGCGTGATTATTACACACATAAAGGTGCAGATATAATTCAGTAAGGCACCCCCGAAATAATAACATGTCATTTTGGTTGTTAGATCAAACCACACTGCCAATGTGGTTGAGAGTATTTCACCAGGAATGCAAAGTAATTCAACAACAGAAAGGATCCCAAAAAAAAAAAAAAAAAAAGTCAAAAGGAGAGCCTGGAAAGAAAAGAAAAATACCCACAAAAGCCTGCATATTTCCAGCATGAGCTCATTGCACCTTTCTCATAGCACAGACGCACATATCCTGTATAAAACCACAGGAAGGCGCATAAATCTCTCCGAACAGACCGTGTGGGGGCTGAGACCCATAAGCATGTCATTTGATCCCAAATCATAGAAGGCCTGGTAAAGTAGCCCTGGTTTTCTTAGCCGCCATCTCCCATATTGATCTCTATGAAAAAAAAAAAGGTCCTTGATCCTGATGTGAAACCGGAGACTCAACAGATGGAGAAGAAATCTGTGTAGATAAAGAGTGTGTGCCTCTGTATTTTGATGGAAACTCTGGGGGTTGGGGTGGACAAGTCACCCTGGAGGACCTTTGTTTTCTTTTTGTCAAAGACAAAGTGAGAGCTCATGTTCATTTCAGAGTCTATTCATATAGGGCAGACACCCCGTCTTTGGCTCTTTTCTGAGCAGTGTACATGAGGATACCTACTGACCTTTATGTCTGCAGCAGCGTATTCCCCATCGGAGGATACCATGTCGGCAGAGCGCCCCCTCCGGCTCTTTCTTCGCACGGGACAACACAGCTAACTTCCTGGCCTGGTGTCGTGAAGTTGGAGTTGGGGAAACGTGTCTATTTGAGTCAGAGGATCTAGGTGAGTCTAATAAACTCTAATAAACCAGAATGTAGGACAAACAGGATCCAGTATTGTACCTCTGGCTGTCACTGCGTGGCCACTGCCAAGGCACCAGACTCAGATTACTGTTTCCTGTGAATGGCCTGATTGTGCAGGTAGATATCACACAGGTTGAACTGTTTCCCTCTCTGTGGTTCAGAGGACTCACATCTCCAGGCTCTGCTTCAGCTCCTTTTGACCACACAAAGCTCACAAGGACAGCAGTCAGCTGGGAGCACTGTTACCTGACGACAAGGACGTGCACATCTTTAATACTGCGCCCATGCACGAAACGTCTGGGGTAAAACAAAGGGAGCAGAGACAGGAGGGTGTGAGTTAGTAGGAAAAGTAGGGCAACACTATGCAAATGTTTTCCTCAGCTCATAACAGAGGCATTTTGCTCTCTTTCTCATTCATGCTCCCAGTATATTATCTCTCTCTCTCTCTCTCTCTCTCTCTCTCTCTCTCTCTCTCTCTCTCTCTCTCTCTCTCTCTCTCTCTCTCTTTCCCTCTCTCTAAGCTATTACAAGGATTTCTTGCATGTTATTTCAGTGAAATAAGTGCATAGTTAAGATGCGTGTGAGGGGACAATCAGATGTACCGTATGTGACCCTGCCTATGACAGAAATACCTAAACTATTCATACACATTCCTGTAATTTCTGATTAATGACTGCTTGACCATGGTGAAGCAATGTAAACTATGCAAATCATTTCAGGCCTAGTCACTGTACACACACAGTAAGTTCTCAGCACTGCTACTTCAGATGCAGCAGACAAGTAATTTTCTTTCTTTTTTTTATTTTTTACATAAGATGTTGTGGAAGCACTTCAGGAAACAATAAGAGCTGACATCTGTCTTCTCTCTCTTTCTCTCCCTCTCTTCCTTCTTCCCTTTCTTTTTATGGATGGATTTATCAGTTCAGCAGTAGATGTAACAACACCAGGTTTGCTATCATGCAGTGGATATTTTTGTTTTGAATGCATGTTGTGGTGTGTCACATGTATCATTCATCTTGTACCCCCCACTCCCACTGTCATATAGTCAAGTCAGTGAAGGTAAAAGAAACACCTCAAGTCTTTGTTCACGTCCCAGTAGTTTTTCACTTGGTATAAACAGGACTGCAGAGGAGAGGAACATTTGAATGCATGAAGTTCATGAGCTTGTTTCTTTCAGCATCTTACCATTGTCATTTCCATCACACGATTTCCATCTCACTCTCATTCATTGCCTTGTCACAGATACCATACAACGTCATACTGTAAAAACCCAATAGTGACACCATATCTCTTCCTGCAGTTCTTCACAAACAACCACGAGAGGTGTGCCTCTGTCTTTTAGAGCTGGGTCGGATAGCATCACGGTACAGTCATTTCGTATAATTTATCTTGATTTAGTTCAGATTTGATCATTTATACTATTTCCCAGGAAACATCTTTGGATTATTTTGTCTTCTTTTCTCAATTCAATACTAATGGAATGACTTGATAGGTATAACGTGGAGCCTCCTGGGCTTATAAAACTGGAGAAAGAAATCGAACAAGAAGAGAAAGCGCCTCTACCTCCTCCGTTACCTCCTCTGTCTCCAGCTCAGCAACTCCCTCCATCTCCTGCGTCATCTCCTGCCCCATCTCCTTCTCCATCCTCGACTCCTCCCAAAGTGACTTCCAGCAAGAAAAGCACCGGGAAGCTGTTGGATGATGCTGTAAGTCTGACTTATTTCTGGTTTAGTTTTTATATCGGAGGAGAAAAATCTGTAACTAGTTCATCTTTGTGTTTGTTACAGGTAAGACATATCGCTGATGATCCGCCCTGCAGGTGTCCAAATAAGTTCTGCGTGGAGAGGCAGTCACAGGGGCGCTATCGTGTTGGGGAGAAGATGCTCTTTATCCGAGTGAGTACATTATAACATCGCCCAATCATGTGGCTTTGTGTTTAGCACCAGCTCTCAGCATGCGACTTGGTTTTTGTACATAGTTGGGAACATATTCAAATACAAATAAAACTAAAGAATACCACAGTGGAAAATACTGGATTAAAATGGTTTAAAATGTTTATCACAGGGAAAAGAAGAACACTATTAGAAGTTTAATGTTTTCTGAAGAATGGTCTCCTTGTTTAACACAAAACCATTTTATTAGTTACAGAGGTTAAAGAGAGGTTGCGTTTGTATTTATTTACACAGTTAAATAGAAAATGAATTACAATAAAGACCCATCAAAGAGTCATTTTTACAGTCAAAACATGTGCGGGCAAAAGGTCAAAAGACAAAAGGCGTGTGGTTTCATCAAAGGAGTATCAGACATCTTCATCACAACATCATACTTCAGCAGCGTGACAACTACAGTCGACATTCATGATCTCATCTCCGCAAACAGAATCAAAATATTGTTTGAAGTCGAAAAGCGTATTTTTATAAGAACCTCTAGGGAGTTTACAAAATTAAAGAGATGAATTCCACTATTTAAAAATGTGAATTGTGCATTTTAAGTTTTTGGAAATGCAGACTGAAACTGATGAATGTTCTGGTTTCACAATTATGAGTGGGGTTTACTGTAGTGAAATAATCAATCACCATTGAGCTCTTACATTAAATACTCATAAGTGGTAAATGAATGTATTTATTCATCACACATTTATTTAGTTTTATTGTTGTAGTTTTAACTCTACCTCAAACAGACACGGCACAACATTATAAATGGTAAACTAAATGCATTTATACAGATTTTCTAGTCTTAACATCCGTTAAGTACTTTACACTGTTGCATTCACTCATTCATACGCACACATTCATACAGCGCTTCAACCTACAAATTGAGGTTGTTGTTTTTTTTTGACAGTACATAGATTCAGACACAAATGTAATGTTGGGGGCAATTTTGTGTTCAATATCTTCCACATGTGGACTTTAGGACCTGGGGATTGAACCACTGTCTGATAAGTAGACAACCTGCTCTACCTCCTGAGGCACCCACAGTGGAGCCTAATACTGTAATTAATAATGCATCTCTGACATGGACATGATTAATGAGCTGGCTACTTTTGGCACTTTTTGACCAATAGGCCTACCGCTGTCCCCTGTTGACAATGTCCACCTTTGATTTTAGTACTTAAACATTATATTATTTTTCTAATTTTTAAAACATGTGACAGCAAATGCATCATAACTGTAGCCAGATAAAATAATCATATTTGAAAAGTAAAAAATGTAAAGTCTAACAAAATGGAAATGATCAAAAAGGGTAAAATAAACTGTATGATAAGATGTACAGTACTTCCACTGTGAATCTGTTTAAAATGTTGAATGAGTGAAAATATGTGGAAGTTAGTTGTGGAGAATTACTCTAATTGCTGTGCAGAATTAATAGATGTTGCAGCAGAGCACCGGGATGATAATAACAAGGTCTCACACTACAGTGCAAACTCCTCTCCATTCACACACCATATGGCAGTGTGTTGATTCTTGGCTGGCGTCGGGATGAAAGTCATCCATTGTGTCTGAAGAGCCCGCCTTCGCTGCGAGGTCTCATTTTCCTGGTAATGGTATTCTGACAATGTCCGTCTTCAGCCAAGCATAATGTGGCTATAAAAAGAAAATAAAAGCCCCACATTTCCATATGATCTGATGACCAAGGTATTACTCTGAAAATATTTTACTAAGCTTACTACCGCCAACACTGGCTGCAAACTGCTAATTATATCCCATACAGTAATCACACTGAATCTCTCAGCCCAGGGTATGTTACCTGACTTTGGAGTGGAGGAATAAAATGGTTGTGGAGAAAGATAAATGGAGGCTAACGCAGATTAGAGAAGTAGCATTGCTTCCCTTGAGATCTTGGTTACTTGGCAACCCACAACCAAGATTCACACCTCTAACAATGTGATTCATGCTGACGATATGTTTAGGATGTGCAGACGTGCAAAAGAGAGGTTACTCTTGGATGTCCTCTGCTGTCAGCACATTATATTGCAACTGCTGCTGTTTTACTGTATCACAACCAAATCACATCTCAATCATTTCAAGGTCTGAACAAAGCTGTTATGAATTAGTGACACGTGTGAGACTCAATTTGCAACAAAAAAGTATTTTCTGATAGAATGAGCACGGTAAACAGAGTCAATGTGAATATTTATCATTACGTATTTTCAATAGCTAAATCTTTCTTTATTGTGTTGCTGAGTAACCAAGGCCAAATGGCGAGACAGTGTCTGTACAGTGTGTAGTGTGTGTACAATATCACAAACTGGCTTCAAAAGGTTTAAAAAAGTAACAAAACCCTAAACTCTCCTCCCTAAACCCAGCAGAGAGGGAAGACATGACAGACATGAACAGAATTAACAATATATAAAGACACCAAACCTACCACGCTGCCTTTGTGCAATACACAGTTCCAGTGTGTGAGATTGATCAAACCAAGACTAGCGTTAAACCTCTATCCCTCTGTCTCTGTGCCAGCACTCGTCATGGAAAAAGATTCCTTAATTAAAATTCCTCCGATTATTTTACCCCCCAGCAGCTGTTCCCACTGAAAAGGCATGAATGCACCAAGGCCAGTCCCTGTCTTTATGCAGCTGCGGAGCGAGGACAACAGTGGCATGCAGCACACATAAGTCTCTACTTCACAATAATCTGTACAGCCTGAGAGGCTGACCCTCTCCGCTCCTGCAATAAATGAGGTGGTTGTAGCTGCAACGGGGGAGCAGCACTAACGCTGCAGTGTCTGTGAGACGTGCTGCTGTCCCGGCTCAGCCCCCGGGCCTCTGCCCTTCTCTGGGCTGCTGAGGGGAGACTCAGCTCCAGTGAGGGTCTCCTCCCAGAGCAGCATGATTGAAACCGCTCTGCATCACACAGATCCATTAAATCCACAGTCACAAAGCCTGAAGGCCCGGTGCCGGTGATTGGAAGTGCTGCCCTGCCACTGCCCCCTAGATTGATTCTTTTAAGAGGCTTATAAATGTTGCATGTTATGGTGCTGGAGGGCAGGAAGCCTCATACCTGGCCACACTGAGGTGACAATCCCATGAGGTAGTTTACCCTTTTTATCATTATGATTTAGTTTGGTGTTTGTCTGAACCCTTCTTGTTGTGATTGTGTCTTTAAAAATAAATGAAGCGCCACAGAAATCTGTTTCTGAGGAAGCCATTCAGTAAACAAGCTTGTTTTAGTGGAAGTGTAATGATGCCTTAATGAGGTAGGGGGTGATAAGGCTCCATAGTGAGGCCTGACATGTTTTATGTGTGCGGCCTCTGGGGAATGCAAGTGTCTCAGCATCCAATATACCAGAGCCTTTTATTTCTGCTTCTCTTTATTATAAAGGCCAATGTTGCCATGGTAGCCAACCTTGAGAATGTGCCCTGATGTGGCAGGTGGCGTCATTTTGAAGCAAATGCAGCAGATTTAACAGTGAATAAAAAAAATGCATTTAATTTATTGGTTAAACAGAGTGCATCAGTTTTAGATTTGAGACTTTTTTGTTGTGAAGTATCCATTAGCTGTGCTGGTGGTAGCCACGTCTACAGCGATGGCAGTGTTTGTAACTGTCCCGGCTGAAATATCTCCTTAACTACAATAATTTTTCATGGAGACATTATCCCCCACACGAATCCTCCTGCCTTTGCTGATGATTGACTGTTCCTGCAGCACACCAGGAGGTTGGCATATTTCCCTCCCAATCAAAAATATATCTGATGGTTTGAGATTACACACGAGTTGTAATGACTTTGGCGATCCCCCCGACGTTTTCTCTAGCACCACCATGACAACTACTGAACTGAATTGCCATATAAATTTGCTTCATTCAATATCAATATTCATGTCCCTCTCAGGGCAAACCTTAATAACTGCCCTTAACTTTTCCTCTCACGCCACCATCAGGTCAAAACTTGAATGTGTTCACTACAAAACCGAAGACACTCTAGACTTGGCTGTATTTGTGTTTAGTTAACATGCCTTTAAATATTATACCTGCTTAGCATTAGCATCTTGTTTGTTATGTAATTCCATGAATGAAACATTGAGATGTATCTATCAGTCTTGTGTCAGTCAATAGGCTGCTCAACAAGGCATTAGTCTGATGGGAGATGGAGAAAGCCTCCCCTCTAGGGACATCATCCAGTCTGAGGCCTCCTCATCAGTCAGCAAGCTCTGACATTAAAGCTGTGCTCGACTGTCCATTCATCTCCAACCCAGAGCCTCAATCAGGGAAATGACATTCGTCCTATAGAAAGGAGAGCTCAGCAGCAAGCATGTAAAGCTCTCCTTTGAAGCGAAGCCATAATCCTGTTTCTCTCTGCAGATGCTGCACAACAGGCACGTGATGGTGCGAGTTGGTGGAGGTTGGGAGACCTTTGAGAGCTACCTGCTGAAACACGACCCATGCCGCATGCTCCAAATCTCCCGGGTGGAGGGCAAGACGTCCCCTGTCGGCAGCAAGCCCCCCGCCATCAAGGATCTCACCCCTGACAGCTACCTGGTAGTGGCAGCTAACTACCGTGGCAAAAAGTGAGACTGAGAAGTGCCATTAACAAAAGGACATAATGGACATGGCTATCTAACATATGCCTGTGTTTATGAGGAATGTGACTACAGCTACAGACACAACATCATTCATGGAAACTCATTTGTGTAATACTGTAGTGATGCTTGGTTTTGTTTTCTTGGACAAAGAGAATTCAATCAGATGGATGTTTACGATCACGTCATTAGGCCCTTACTATTGGCTGTGGTTGTGTTTTATCTAATTTTGCAGAACTGCAAAACTGCAGCATTAATGCGATGTGTTAATACATTATGATGAATTATCTGGGTACAGTTGATGCTGTACCTTGTACTTGTATTTTAAGCAATATACAGATTTTCACTTTTAGTGAGTGGAATATTTTCAGTTTCCTGTACCATGGTTCCTAGAGCTTAAGCCAAGTTAAATTTAAGACTTTTTAAGACTTTTTTAAAGCCTCTTGAAATGAAATTTAAGACCGACTTCACAATAAACACAAATGCAGAAAAACCCCCCACATCAATTACATAGGGTTAGGGACAATTTTACCCACTTCCAAGGTAAAGTGACTGCTACATGAACATTGGATTGTGTCTCTTTCCAGCTGTCCTTTCAAAATAAATGCATAAAAAGTCCGGAAAAAAAAAACACTGACTCGGGAGCTGGTGGCGGTGAGAAATTTAGCGGCCACTAACTTCTCTATGTCGGAATGTTACCAATTCTTTTGAGTTTTGAGACTAATTACAATCATAAAATCCCACTTACCAAGTGTTCACATTTTTAAGACCTTTGAAAAATTGATTTAAGACATTTTAATGCCAATTAAGGCCTTGTTTTTAGATTAATGAATTCAATGCCTTTTAAGACTTTTTAAGGATCCGTAAGAACCCTGTGTACGTGTTGGAGGTTTCAAGACCTTCGGGAGGCCTGTAGTCCTTGGCAACATGGAGGGTATTCCTCGATTTGTTGACAGATATTTGACTTTTTGATTTTTTCTCCTTTCTTTCATTGCTTGTTTGTTCTGTTTTCATGGATTCATTGTCATTTGGCCAATATTGCTGTCCTAAATTCCTCAAGTTTCAAGTTGAGCTGTAATTGTGGCAGTTTGGTAGAGGTGAAGGCCCTACCACCCACATTGGTGTTCAACAAATAACAAATATTTACACAGTCCACTGTATAGTATTCTTTAAAAAAAGAAAAGAAAAACACATCTCTGCTAGAAACCAAACATTGTTCAGAAAATACTGTATATTGGCTTTTATTTTATATAATGTATTCCTCAACAGGCTAACACAATGATGCTTTTTACATTATTAGAATTTTTGAAAAATTATTCATTATTAGTATAGCTATTGTATTATATCATTTCTATTGTAAGAACAGGGACAATCACCTAGACAAGATGCAGTGTTTTGCAAAATATAGTTAAATAGAATCTGATTGATAATAACACTAGCCACACTCATCTGGTTCTTCGCTCCTTTGATTTGTTACATGATACTGACCTCTAGAGGCAGTGCAATCATTGAAATTCACAATTCACAACATCATCTTTTAATGTGCTAATATCTCCAAAGTCCTTGTTGGAAAATTAAAATGGCACTGATCTGAGATCATTGGCTATGCAGTGTAACCCACTGGCTTATACGCTCGGCAAATGCTTCCAGTTTCTGTTTGTTTTTTGTTTGTTGGTTGGTTTTGTAAAATCTCAATAAATACTTAAAACTTGAATGTTCAAAACATTATATATTTTTTGTCTGATATCCAATCCAAAGCACCTAATGGCTCTTTATCTTTCTTTTGCCATAGGTTATACTTAAAGAAACACACTAAGACACCAAATGGATAACGTGTTACTTGAAGTGGTCAGCGGACTATGATTATGTTTTACGGTTTATATAATATTCAACTAAATGTAAATATTACCAAGCATAAATCTCAAATGTAGAGTTTTGTCTATTTTTATTACTGATCATTTTAACTGAATCAAAGCCTTATGTGATTGACAAGCGAAAACCACACAAGTGTAGCAGAAACCAGATTTATTGTAGCAAATAACATTGGCTTTCTACAAAATGGCGAGAGCACCGGAAGCATTTAAGGATCAAGTGAAAGCTGTAAGAAATGCACTCAATTAAGCAAGTCAAAGTAAAAAAAAATCACAACATACACAATTCACTTAGTCTTTCCTTCACTTTCCTCACATCTCCATCGTAGTTGACATGAATCTCTCCCAACAGAAAATTGTAAGCAAGCCCATTTGCTGTTTACCAAATACTGACAAACTGTGTGCATGTAGATGTCTAACATTAGCTTCTGTTTGTCATATGGCAATCCATAAACAGATTTCATTTCTCACTTAAATAAAGCAGGCAATATATTAGTGATTTGCATACATTATAATTCAATACAACAAACTGAAATTGTGCAGAAGAAAAAACAAAAAAAGGCTCTAAAGGAGCAATAACAAAGTCCAATGCAAAGTACAAGAACCCATACTCATGGCCATTAAAGGGTCATTAAAGGGACTGATTGGAGAATGCAATGTTGTAGATTATAGCTCTAACCTGTAGTGGGTGCACATTTTGGAGTATGTGGTTGATGGCATCATATAACAGTCCCCAAATCACCTTGCACCAAGGAAAGGCCTAAACAAAATGTGGAAGAGTGATTTTACACTAAACTTATAATTTATTTCCTCATCAACACAAAAGTACTCCAGAGATGGTCAGAGGGAATTACAGGTTCTGTAACTTCAAACAAGTTATAGCACTGTCTGCAATAGCCTTTGTTTTGCCAACAAATGGAGGCCCCAACAAGGTGAAAGAGTGTTAACTTATTATATTATTATTATTATTATTACTGTACACTAATACTACAGTAAGCACACTTAGAATTCATCGTAAACATAAACTGTTTTGTGAAATGCATCATTTGCATAATGGATTTTTGGAAAAGTCATGGTAAAAGTCATGTGGCCATTAACGGATGTAGAGTGAATATGAACCCGAACAAGAAAAGTGCAGTGATGGAGCTTATGTTATTAGTGTGGTGCAGACAGCTCATCTTAATATGACAAGTCACCGGAGATACAACTTGACTTTATAATTATATTGTTTTATTTTTATCTAATGCGAGCCACAGTAAGACTCTGTCATTCGAACCGTCAAATGACACTAATGCAGTACTTGTATGTGCTTGTGCATTACCCCTTGACTTGTCCAAATTTCCAGGCTTTTGGAACTTGGCAACAAGCTTTTGTTGTGTCTGAAATCACTTCATAACACCATAAAATAGGCAAAAAAAAAAAAAAGGTGGAACAATGGACAGCAGTTCAGACATCTTTGAAGTCAACTTGCAGCAATTCTTCATGTTTTTGGGACTTCAGAGTCAGGACTTCAGGTTTAATAATCTGGGTTTTCATCCTACCTGCCACTACAGGAAAAAAAAACACAACATTACAATGTTGTCCAGTTTCAAGAAAGAAAAAAGCCCTCTTGGCAGCTCTACCTCTACATCCTCTAATGCTGAGCTGAGTTCAGACGACTAGACGCTCATGACTCACAAACTAAAAGTCGTGTTTTGAGATGGGCCAGGCTGGGACTAGCTGGTTAACATTGAAACTTCACACGAGGGAAAGAAGTGGAAATTTACATTGACTCCACCGGACACAGCTCTTGACAGGTAAAAGCATGAAATTTGATGCAGATCTTCCAATACTTCTTCTACACTGGTAGGTGAATACATGTTAATGCTAATTATGGCTATGTAGTAATCATAAAAACCTATGTCATCACAACACCCTGAGATATCAGCTATCATTTCCAATGTTTTTAAGTGAAAAATCCATGTGTAAAAGTGAAACTGATAGATATAAACCTGTGCTGCTTATTGGATATGTGACTGTTGATTCAATGTGTCTGCACATTAAAGTGCACTGCAGTTCAGTCTTGGCATTTAAGTTGTTTTAGAAATCATACAGCCTGAGTGTAAACACAGAACTAACCTTTAGCCCGCCACCACCAGACACAGAGCTAGTCATTGTCTGTTTCTCCGTCTCTTCTTGTTTTTTCCTTTTCCTTTCGACAGCTTCTGGATTTTTAACACCCCTGTATGCTGTCTGAAAAACAAGAGTGGATTATGAACAAGTGTGAAAAGGAAACTGTGTTTATTTCTAGTATATATATCTTTAGACTAGACCTCTATACAAGGAGTCTTAAGGAGTCCTAAGAACATGCATGTGTTTCAAAAGCATTTTTGTAATAAATCATATTACCATGTCCATGACCATTTCAGAAAGCTCAAGGCGTGTTCAGTCCACTAGCAAAAAGGCATTCAACTGCCAAATAAGGTAATTCAGCTGCTTTAAACAGTGCGGTACAGTTAATGTGATTGTGGATTAGGACTCAAGAGGTTTCATTTGTGGTAGTAAAAGTGTGTGAGCTGACAGGGTGCCAGTTCAAAGAGGAAAACTGTGATTTGTAGCAGAAAGACGTGGCACAGTCAAAGTACTAAATCCAAAAAAATTCACCTGATTAAGAAGGGGAATGATTCTGGTCCATGTCTACTTACCTTGACAGAACTTTAGCATGTCTCTTATGGTTGTGCAAGTGGGTTTTCTGTACAATAAAACATTACTCACCACACTGTCAAGTGCATCTACCTTGAATGGAGTGTATGTATTTCATATAAGATTATGATGTTATAACTTACTGTACCCAGTAACCAGCCTACTGTGTACATCTAGCTATAAATAATGCAGTCTGAAACCACAACAATAAATCAAATCCCTTCTTTGTAAAGGTCACAAAGCTCAGTAATTGATTAATCTGTTGGAGAAGTGTATAACCTACTGCCATAAATCAAGCCTTAATGATGTTAAGATTTATTACCGCCCTAGTTTTTAGCTGTGTAAACAAACTGGCAAACATACCAAGTACTTACAACTTACCTCTTTTTGTCTCTTTTCAGCGGCCTCGGCTAGCTGCCGTCTCCTTATGTCCTGTTAAAACAGAGAAAACTTAAGCCAACATCGCAGGCAGACCTATCCCTACGTTGGGCCTGGAGCATGTTTGTCATGCCAGTGTGTACAGTTTACGCCTCCTAAAACATTACCAAGTAGGGCCTCCTGCACTGATGACTAGTCAAATTCATGTGGTTTCAAACAACGTGCGTCGTTTTATGGTTTATACACTGGTAACCAAGCGAGACATGATGATGATTAGTCAAGTGTCACAGCTGGTGTTGTGTTAAAAAGCTGTAGTACACGATTAACTCACGGGATCAGGAGTCACAACCACGTCGTCCGCCGCTCCGCCAAGGCACGGTAAGCACATCCCCATACTGGTGGTCGTTGTTGTTGTTCCAGGCAGAATAAAAAGAAGGCAACGTTGAAAAAATAAATTATCAGTCACCACTGTTTTTAGCCTAAATGGCTACGTTTCAAAAACACCTGGCTGGTTTAAGTTAAGGCCAAAGCAGCGGCAGCCTCTACACCCAGCTGCTGGTGTCGGCTCGTCTGACATCACGTTACCGTTAACTAGCTAACGGTTAGCATCCTGGTAGCCGCGGCAACGTTAGCATCCCGGCTAACGGCTCGTAACTGCTGCTAACGCCACTACGAAGCCAGTCTCTGCTACAAGCCGCCAACTAACAGCAGTGTCTCCTCGCACCTCTTGTTTAATCGCAACGGCATTTGGAAAACAGCCAGTTTGACGGTGAGTGAGACGCCCAGAGCCAAATGTTTTTCCTTCTGAGTTTGTTTTGGTCCTGGTTCAGCAGCCTGACAGGCAGCTCCGCTCTGCCGGGCTGTGTTCAGCGGCGCCGGGCTAGTAGCGTCAAACACCGCTGTCTGTTTCTTCTGGCTCGCTCTGGACGGAGAAGCAAACTGCCCTGTCAGCAGCGACGTCATCGCTACAAGGCTGCGGCTGCTTTTTAGTTAATCACCCGTAAACAGCGCTCTGACTCACACCGCCGTGCAAAAATGCGTGAATTGTGCTCTTTGTTCGTGTTTGGTGATTGTGAACATAACTCCGTGTGACCGCGGTGGTGACACCCTCTGGTTGCTGCTGGTCAAACAGCGCCACCTTGTCGCGGAGAGACGAAACCAACACAATAATTACCATATTAACCATATTGAATGTTACGCTGGTATTTATGTAGCCTATGATATCATTTTAAATAATTAGTTTCTACGCTGTATTTCTCTTTGTTTCTTTGGTTTTCAGTGTTAATACACATCGCATATTTCTTAGCCTACATCACAGCTCCAATATGTGGAACAACAAGGTAATCAATCACTTAATTAAACCAGGATGCTTCTCTCACATTTTCACATTGATCAGTCTCTCATCCTCACCAGTCCTTAGCTGGACCTGTTCGACTGAAAACCTGATAAAAGACTAGGCTACAATCAAATTTTGGTGGCATTTCAGAGATAGTGTGACCAAAATCCGGGGCCAAGAGTTTATGACTTTGATTCTTCATCTTTTGTAGGCTATTGACTGAATTGGCTTTATTCTTCACCTTCGGTATTGACTGAATTGGCAGTGGGCCTCAAAGAAACACATTACAAAACTGGGATTTGTCACAGATTAGGATTCAGGTCTTAATATGAACTGAGTTGTTTTTGCACCTTGGGAGCAGCAGCCTTAGACCAGCAACCTTGGACCATCATTTTCCTTCTACCTGTTTCACGAGCAATTGTTTTGCAGTGATGATGTTTATCCCAAAAGACAGACTGTCTTCTTTCCACCAAATGTCTGATTTGGTTTATCTTTTTAAAGATTATGGATGAATAATATCATAACAGAAAGGCTCCAAACCCTCATGTGTTTTGTTTACGACTGATTTTTTATCACCTAAATTTTATTAGGCTAAACATAACAGTGAGATAACACCTGAAATAGTCAAGGCAAAATGTCTGCAGCCTATAATTTTACATGAGGGCAAATGACTAGAGGGACCTTATGATGATGCTAATCATTTGTCAGTATGATAGCCTATATGAATTTTTATGTGTTAAGAGTATTGAGTGAGAAAGCGGAGATCCCGACTAACCAAACATTTGTGTCACTTACATAGGTCAAATGTTAGTTGCCTACATGTAAAACTTACCCTTAAGAGAGTGGCTTTTCTCTTGTTAAAGTTTTCTGTCAATCACATAAGCCAATGAGAAAGCCCTGCTTTGTAAAGTGAATGATCATATCAGTTCCGTCCAATCAATACTCTACTATCCGTAGCCTTGGAGTTAAAGGAGCCAGCCAGCAACATTTTAAACTCCACCCATCCATCCTCGCTGCACTGCCCAGGCTGTTTCACAGCTCAAAGGTATAGGCTACTGCACTGTGGAAATGGATGGTCCATGAGGCTGCACAGCTTCTGCAGTTGTAAAAGTTGTCATTCAGAAAAATATGGAGGGGGGATTTACACTGGCACAAGTACATGCAATGGAAGTCAACGTCTCACAGGCTCTTGGCATCTCCTCAGGTAGGTTTAACTCACCTCTGAAGGAGGCACAAGGGATGTTGGCTATAAAACTAAATTGATATCTGAATTTGATTTTTTTTTAACTAACCAGATACATAGGATTAATAGTGTGTTCTTTCTTATTATGTGTTTTTACTGACAAACCTTGAGTAAAAGTATGCACGTGTTTACCAGCTGGACATCATATGTTATTTAAAAACTGTGGCAAACCACTATACCATATAGCGATGAGTACAGATGAATTCAGCAAATATAAAACATGCTGTTAATCTATTTGATACAAACTGATCCTGTAGGACTGATTTATTCATGAACTGGGAAGTTAGTGACGGGACATTAGCCAATGATAGTTTTCTAAGAAGAGCGCACATGGAGGCTGCCTTCATCTCAATTTTCATAAATGAGAAATAGATTGGGTGGTCATTTCTGTAGGCTGCATTAAATAGAACAATAATTATGCAGACCACATTATGTGTCTTTCTGTCATAAGATGTTCTTTTTTTTATGTCTGACATGTTTGCACAGCACTCAGGAAAGCTCAGTGTAATCTTGTGGTGAAACATCCATGGTCAGCCAGTCTGGAGAGAGGAGAGCGTGACTATTTTCTAGGGAAATATCCAGTTTAATGAGCTATCCAATGCATGAATGCTGTGGCTTTTATTAGTTATTCTAAATCATCATTGCCCCAGGCAAAGATGAAAATGGCAAAACTCTTGGCTATATGTCGTGATAGCTAATGGGACAGTGTTTTCATCTGTGTTGAGCCATGTGGATAATGGTCAGTGGTGTGCAGAGACTCTGACTCTGAGGGGGTCGTGGGGGCAAACTGTGACGTGGTGGCTCTGCTGGAAGCTGGGTGAAGTGTTTGCCAATATAAATCATCAAGCATTTGACACTCCCTGTCTGTGTGCCCCCTCATCTAATAATAGAAAAAAAAAAATCATCAGCCTTGCATGTGAGGCAAGTTGCAAAATATTTATATCATTACTGTCTGGTGGTAATGGCAGATAATGAAAAATATTAAAACTGTAATATAAAAGTTTGTATTAGCTGCTGACTTCTTTCAAAAATGTATGTCATAGATCACCTTTTTTATGTGTATAAACCCAGGGGCGTAGCACCAAATTCTGGGCCCTATACACTCCTAATGTCAGTGGGCCCCTATCAGTTGTTTTCTAGGTAAATTTATACAAAGCCCCCGATGCGCGTTTCCGTTGGGGGCAGTTTTTCGACACAATACTGGCTTTGCATTTACCTTGAAAACAACTCCGTTTCGTAACGTTCCATTATTATCTCATAGCATGGTGAATGTGCAGGTCACAACTTGTCCACCAGAGTGTTTTGGAGTTGTTGGATTGTGTATTTGATGAGTTTGATGAGGGAAACCAAGAAATCCCATTAGCCTCTGGTAGCTGAACAGCTCGTATCTCTTCCCTGCCGATCTAAAAACAGCTTGCACTGCCCTACTCCTAAAACTATAGGGATTATGGCATTGGGCCAATTTGCAAAAATGTTGAAATATCCCTTTAACAGTTGCTTCCCCTAATCTAATTCTGCCTTCTTTCTTTTTCTTTCCGCTCCTCCTTTTTCTGATATCCCGATTTATGTTTTTTGGGCTGCATTGATGACAGCTAGCCTCCAGGTCATTCAATCTGGGCTCACTGATGTCGCACCCGTCGCTGGCCGCTGTTTTTGGGCAGACTACACCATTTTGCACCTCCAAGAGGGGGACCCCCTGTGACAGAGTCCATTCTGTTATCAATATATTTGAAATTAATTTACGACACTAATTAATTGGAGGGCCCAATTCATTAGAGATAAAAACATCACACAAAAAAATAATGATTTCAGGATTTTCATGGGCCCTCTCCCTACTCGGGCCGTGGGTAGTCAGGTCCCCTTTTCCCTCCACGCCCGTATAAACCTGAACTCTCTCTGGGGTTTGAAGAATTCAAGTCCAGAAGAATCTGCTTCACTCAACTCAAAGTCAAGTTCCCAATAGTCATATTTTTTCTAATTTAAAACAAAGTTTTTCCAACCATGCTCACTGTTTAACACAGTGTTTACAAACTGTTTTTTTTTCTGAATGCAGGCCATCATCACATTTGCACACAATGGAAAATATGGGGTGTTATAGTTTTATGGAAACATTATGTTCCCTTAACTGATCAATGCTGACTAATCAGAGCTCTTGAAGAGACATAAGCACGAGCCAGGTTGGAGTATCCATCATATAATGGAAATACTGCTGTGCAAATTGCCTCCGGGCTCTTTAGCTTATAGGTATTACAGATACAGTATAAACACTGATGCCACTTTTATTCACTTAACAAGTTGCTGGGGAGGATGTCTGCACTCCAACTAAATTAAATTAGTTTTATCAGTTGCTGACATTTCCATGTTATAAAGTGTTTGTGCACACACGCTTATTATGTTATGCAGTGCCCTAAGCTTATCAATAAGCCCCAAGATGTGTTTGTGACATTTATTGCAAAGCAGTAATTTAGTCATAATAATAGTATTTACCAGACCACCTGGATGCGTATGTTATGATAAACTATACCTGATTATCCCTTCATACTTAAGTGTGAAGTGGAAATAAGTGACCTGTAGCTTTTGAGATGTATCTGTTTAAATAAATAATATGCCAGGAAGTTTACACAGGAAGTACGGGGTCATCAATCGATCTACCTAATGTCTCCTTACTTTTGAAATTTTCAAGACAGTGTATTAACCCACTTAGACTAAACAACTGTAATGGACAAAGTACATATTGGAAAGTGACCAGTTGTCCAGCTCTCTTGTGACCTGCAGCAGCAGTTTTCCTCTTAGTCTTATTAATTTGATCTTCCCTTCCTGTGCAGAAATCTCTATCTTTGCCGGTGAGGCACCACTGGGAAATGGCAAATTGCACTATTCCCTTAAATCTACTCAGACTCCTGCATTTTCAACACTATTACACTGCCCTCCACTATTGCAGCCCTCTTATAAAAAGCCCTGCAGTAGCAATTATCACCGCTGTCACGTGCAAAACTATGTATATTTAATATTTACCATTTCAGTAACATACTATACATACCAGCATATCTGGCAGCCATGTGTTGTTTTCCTGTTGGCCTCATGGAGAAGAGATGCTGAAGGGAGATGTCGCTATTGAACTTGTAGAGACTCATTTCTGAGATGCAAAGTACGTCTGAATGTTGGTGAGTCATACTGTTTGGACTCTGAGTGCATCCCCACGGCTCTTCCTGTTGGTTTTAATGAAGCTGAATGCACACACGAGGGAGAGAGCACACATCGGCACACACTGAATGGATATCTCTGACAGCAGATCTTATTTTCCCATTGTAAACAAATTAAAATGCATTATTGTATGCTAATTTGGTTGACCTTAGCAGTGAACTGTTTAGGATTCAGAATGGTCGCCCCTCGACATTATGTAATAATAAGGCATTATCACTACAAAATAAAGGCTCAGTGGCTATATGCAAAAAGGGTCAACATGAATTCATAATGTGCATCTATCCATTTTTAGTCTAACTGTGCTTATTATTCTCTCTCTAAACGTAATACAGTGTGTTATGGTAGTTTGTCATGTGTGCAGAAGGATTTAGGAAAGAACAGTTTATTAGCACAGTTCTGAACATGAATTCACATCCTAAATGCACAGTTGAAAAGAATAACATTACACAATAATGCAGGCCTTTATATTTAGACCTTTTTTGTACATTGGGTCAGTGAAGTCTTTATGCCAACTTTTATTATTTTCCTTTTGCTAAAAAGAAAAAGAAAATATTTCACAGTTATTCTTTCAAACAAAACATAGTAACAAAGTCAGAAAAATGTTTAATCTGGAAATCATCTATGCCCAAACAGTGTAAGTTAAAACTTGTTTTACTGGTTTTAATTGACAGTCTAACCTGATCATGTGAGTTACACAGCTGGTTTTATTGAGAGGCCCTTTTCGCTCCCCATTAGTGTCGAGTGTCAGAGGGTAAAAGGAATTTAAAAGAATTGTTAAAAATGTATGAGCATAGCAACATGAGAGGGACAAGTCGGGAGCTGCACCACTGTGATCACCTGCTAACTCTACTGATCCGATCACACAAGCTATTACATTCTGCCACCAATGACTTAAGCAGATACAGTAATAATGGTCCGTGGTTGACGAATAACACAATTCTGACTGTCCGGGTGTCACATACTGATAAAAAATTATATTTTTTAAGAATATATATGTAAATGTTGTTCCTCTGACAAGATATAGTACAATAATACCAAAGTTGTTGGTGGTGTATTAAGATTTCTACTCAGAATTTTGATCCAAACATCAAAAATGTCATACGGTGTGACTGTCCGGCATATGTGTGACCTTAATAATAAGAGCATATTTCCAAATAAATTATAAATATTTGATAGTTGTACAATGCATATAAAATAATGAGTTGTTTTTAAAGCCCACAGAAAGATTTGATGTCTGTGCATAATGTCCAAACAAGTTTTGACCAAATACATTTTGTCCGCAAAATGGGCGTCATACGGTGTGACACTATTTTGTATATTTTGAATGGGCAATAATTTGGACATCTTAATGATAAAGAGGACCACACTCAACCAGGAAGTTACAGTAACATCTCTGGAGTGGTATGCCAGGTCAAGAGATGAGTTCTGCCTTTTAGATTTTTATTTAAAAAGCAATATATCTGACATAATCAATAGTGGTCAATGTTTTGTGTCTTATGGTGTGACATTATTTGCATGAAAAATAACTATTTTTCACAAATATTACTTATTAATGCTTAAAAAGTATTGCTGCCATGTGGTGAATAACATGATAACTATAGGCTAGCTGTTTTTAGTTGGCTAATATATTAACTTAACTGAGCAGAATGTCATGTGGTGTGACACTTTGTCATAACGGTGTGACAGTTTTTCTAAGTCACACCATATGACATATCTGTCACACCATATGACATTCACTTTATTTTGCATTAATATTAATATAAATAAATATACAAAACACACAAATTTAAGAAGTTTGATGTTAGATTTTTTTTTATCTATACAAATAATATTTCACATTCCAATTTTATATTTCATGTAACCATATTTTACCATTTGCCATGCTGTGCATATTAACAGATCCTATTTAAAAATAAATTTAAGGAGACTGGTGAAATGACATGTGGAAAGGATCGTCTCTGTCAGGAGTCGAAGTGGCAATCAGGGCTTCAGTCGTATGCCAACATGGGACATATTGTCTAACGACTTGACCACTGAGCACCCCCGACTGGGAAATAATGTTAAATGTTTGATGTTTTTTTCAAAACTTTGTTGATAATTTTTTGTCCTAATGTAGAAATGTTAACATTTCATCATAAAATATTCACATTAACTCATAAGTAGATTTTAAATGCTAATTCATGCTGAGTACATAGTGTAATGTAATGTGTCTATATTGGACCATGGTTTTGTGGATGATGTTATTGTTCTATGACTTTAGTTCAGCAATTGGAATTCCCGTGTAACCTGTGCCCAAAATCAGTTTTTTATTACAAGATATGTCCTCAATTGTTTTTGTTTGAATGTCAAATACATAAAATACACTTTTTTGCATTTTTGGTGCAATTTGTCATGTGGTGTGACACTCATGTCATTTGGTGTGACGCTCACAATTGTGACAAGAAAACAGCTTTGTTAGTGATAAATTGTGAAAATATCCATAGACCACAAGGAAAATAGAACTACCAAGAGTCTCAAGCATTGTGTTAGAATTATTACAAGGTTTAACAGAATTATTCTAAAATATCTTGAAAGATTGAGGAGCGATGTCATCCTTTGTATGATAATTTTGAAAAATAATCCAAAATATAATACATTTTCACAAGGAAATGTTAAATATCAAATCAGTCATGATTAAAATGTACGATGCAGTCAGTTAGAAAAGAAAAAAGTACCCCATTTTCATTTTATATAACATAGCTTTCATGTCACACCGTATGACAATTTAAGGCACTGATACAGCAAATTGATGAAAAAATGCTAATTTTGATGCAAAATCTTCAAGAACACATATATATGTGTAAAGTTAAGAGTCACGACAACACAAAAAAGTAATTTTCAGGGATAATATTTGAAGTTTTAAAAAAAATATTTTTTTCGGCTTATATGTCAACCACCCGATAAGGCACCCTTCAAGATCAAAGCAACAATAATAATAGTTTAGGAACACACTCTGATTGCTGTGTTTTGTGTGTGATTTGCAGGATCATGTCGACAGGACAACTGCATGTTTGTGCCCCTGCTGGACAGTCAGGCCTCCAGCTCCTCTGGAGGAGACAGGCATGCTGCTATCAATCGTACCATCAGCCACTCAGCGTCGTGGAGCTCCTCGCTCACCAACAGCCTCCACTCTGGGGTCACGGAGCCAGACCAACTCTCCGGTGAGTTTGCCAACAACAAATAAGGACGTGTCTTACCCGTTGTGCATCTTGCTGCTTATTCTATCATTGATAGATAGTTCATGAGGTTGTTGACCATTGGCGTCTTCGTGCTGTGGGCCACTGGACACCGGATGCACTCAGCAGGTCAACAGCACAACAATGATCGGCTGTGTTTACACTGTCTGCACCTTGCTCTGATCTTAGAGCAGCTTAATTAGCAGATCTTTGGCTGCTAAGCCTCAGCGCTGCCAGAGGTAGTAACTTAGCAGAATGTCTTGATGTGAGATGTTACAGTCACTCAGGAGCCTCTTGAGTGAGAGTAAGTGGGGATTTCTCTGATTATTTGAACAGCATGCAAACACAGAGATGTGATGAATTTTCATTCGTAACATTTATGTTTTTGAGTGGAATATTTAATTGCTAATTTAAGTGTCACCTTTAATAAACCTATTGATTATTTTTATTATATACTGTAAGCTCTGACTACTTGGTGATATCATATCTTTTAACTGTAAAAATGATTGCTTTGCTTTAGATGCTTTAGATGATGATGATGATGATGATGTGACAGTTGGCTGGTGCTCTATGTGAGAAACAATCTGTGGTTCTGTATTTACATGCATAGGCTGAAGTGAATAATGCAAAAACCCATTGTGGTTTGGAATGAAAGCTGACAGCTCTGTTAGTCATCTTTTAAACCACAGGGTGGCAGTATTTTATTTATCTAAAAGCCTGCTCCCTCTGCAGCCTGTCATCTGACCTACATCTCTAAACTAACTGGCAGGAATGGAAGAGATGAAATTTTAAATGGCAATGACCCTATAAAAAGTTGCTTATTTATTTATTCATTGGCCCAGCGGAAGAAATGCATTTGCCTGGTGGTGCAGTGACATGCTATATGGGTTGTCACACACAGCTCTTGCCACCAGTGCTTAATAAACATCAGAACAGTGGGAGGAGGAGAGGCGTGCTGAGCTGCAAGAAAACAGATGGTATTTGCATCTATGACAGATGCCAGACTACTCCACAGAATACCAGCACAGAGAGTGAGAGAAAAGTGGGACCACAGACCAAACTGCAGCCTGTGTTAAAGACTGACCACATCACAGCAGCAGTTCACATAGAAACAACATGAAGAATATGCCCCCCCTCCACACACACACACTCAGGGGGATCGGATGCTGATTGGAGGTCCACTGGTCTGCGGCTCAGTGTGGCTGACATTGAGATAAGACCACTGACCTTGCAGATACGCCACAATAAGATTGAGGCAAAGTGATGGAGACAATATTGTGTGGTTTGTCTTTATAATCTTACAATGCAGGTTTTACTGTCACATAAATTGACTGTGATCAATAATTCCTCTGTTTCAATTTTTCATTTCATGTGTAGAAGCTGTAAAAAAATAAATTAAAAAAAACCCTGTTTTATACTATCTTATTATTAATTGTTTTTATTTTATTTTATTTTAAATAAACTAAATGTATTTTTAATATAGCCCCATTAGAAAACACTTAACTTCAGTACAACGTCTTTAAATTTTTACCAAATGCTCCATCAAAAATGCCCTCAGTTTTAGTACGAGGCTATCAAATTATACTGCAGTCATTTTAACCATCCTGCTCAGTTTTCATGGCTGATATTGTATTTTCCCTCTGAGAAGGGATCCCCTCCCTCAGCAGCAGCAGCAGCAGCAGCAGTGTGTCTGCACAGCTGATCTGTGAGCCCTGTAGTTGTAAGCTATAGTATTGATTGTTTAGAGTTTTTCTCACACCTCTCAGTCGTAAATGTCTGCCAAAGCAAACTCTTCAGCCTAAAAAAAGAAGAAAAAGAAAGTCAGCTGGTCCATATTCCTTTTTATTTTGGTCAATTGTTCTTAGACTAAATAAGTTACAATGAAGTCTGACAGTGACAACACATTGTCATCTGTGATTTATGTTGAGCATTACACGCTGGTCGGTGAGTTTAGCCACTCTGATGGTCTTTGTGCATGTGGAATCCTATCTGACTTTCCTGCAGTAATACATCACAGTCTGTCTCAAAAGGCTGTCCTATATTTAGACTGACTTCTCTGTCAGTGAAGTATCATTTCATGTGACAATATGAAGATCCCAACAGTATTATCATGCCTTAATTTTGAAATAATGGTGGCCCTAAATGAAATGACTATGGATAGGCCAATTAAAGGTGTGATATTTGCATTTGCCTCTTTGTTTGCACTGCACCGATATTTCACTCATCCTGTAGCCTATCTTTCTTTTTTTTTTGTACCTATCGTCCTCACATTATGATCCCTGAGGATCCACGCAGCTTTCAGCTAAAACAGAATGATTGATGATCGAATCGATACACGTCCTTGTCAGTCCATTTGAGATCTGCTGCCCCTGGTAATTTCCCGCAGCTTATTTGGAGTCAGTAAATCAGGACGGAGGAGGAGGAGGGGGCGTGTCCATCTCAGGACCTCCCCTACCGCCCGTCACCATGACAACAGCCGTGGATGATGGTGGTGGTTTGTGGTGGTGGTGGATGGGGAGAGCGGGGTGGGTTGAGGAGGGGAGGGGGGAGAGGAGGGGAGGCTGAGCATGCGGAGCTGAGACAGGTGTTGCTGAGGGTTTGCGCAGCGCCTGTGAGATCGCCTCGGCAGCATGGGAGCAGAGTCGACACCTACGCCTCCTCTCCATAGTTTCTCATCCCGCAATTTTGCTCTTCGTAATACGGAATTTGTTGATCAGCGCTGGAAACCAACTGAACGTCGCAATGGTGCACCACTCGGGCTCCATCCAGTCCTTCAAGCAGCAGAAAGGTTGGTCGCTGGTGTGACAGATATTTATTTGAGCGTGATGTACGCGCCGTGACTTTTCCCTCCTAGTTGAATAGTTTTGCGGTGTGAAATGTTACTCAGAGGCGTCGGACTCTGTACTTAGCTGTGAGAGTGACGCAGAGTTGGAGGTCTTCTTGCTCGAGCCTCCCCCTGGGGATGAAGCCTGTTTCTCCACCGTTTTGATATTTTACCCACTTCTTGGTGTTATAGGCTACACTGTTTGTGAAGGAGTTAGGCTACAGAGGTCAGATGTGTCAGAGTAACACTTCACATATGAGTGAGCTGATCAGAGCACCAAGCAGTTCAAAGCACATTTGTGTGATGATGCTGTGGATGGTTGCAGTTATGATGCTGTGCAGGGAGAAAAATATGACCTTTCCACATTATTCCAGCAATGCAGATGTTTCTTTTTTTAATTTTAGAGATTTTAGCTGCACTCACAGTCGTGTCTGAATGTCATTCAAATATTCACAGCCTGAATAAACAGTGACAACATTGTATACTGGGGAAATAACTGTTCCACACAAATCCGTTCAGGAGCCTGCAGAATAGTTTATGCTGAAAGTAGAGCCGCTCTTGTGTCACACACACTTGTCACGAATAGCTGCACTCAGACTTTGTGGTTTTGAAAGTAATACAAAAAAAAAAAAAGATTTGAGTCTGCTAAAAGTTGATGTAGTGCAGTGACATGGAAAATACATTTCCACTCAGCAGGTTATTGACGAAGCAATATGAGACACCAGGCTCCAGCTCATGGGAGAGGACATTTGGTATTTTTGCATTCAAAAATAACTTAACATGGATCATATAACAGAATGTACAGTGAAAGGAAGATATGTAATTGGTCTCCACACAATGGAGTACATTCCTTCAAATCTATACATAAATGACTATCAAGTCATTGATCTGTTGATCTGCACCCTCCTTTTCAGCTGGATTATAGCCCTACTCATCCACCAGTATTGATTTGAAGGCTCTTTGGGAACAGGAGCGGTTCCTTAACACTTTCAGTTAATTACACATGAGCTGGCTGTCTAAATTTAGATAAATGGTGAGGAAAGTTCTTGTTTTCATGCTGACGCGGCCTCATAAATGAGACCTCTTAGCGTTTATGCACCTGGCTGAGGAGGAGGTAAGGGTCTATCCCCTGGCGTGTGATGAGAGGATGCTGAGCTGGGCAGTTAGAAATCTCATGAGTGAGGGATGCCCTGCTGAAGAGGGTGTTAGCTTATCTGCTCCAGCTCCCTTCGCTGGCTTTGAGTGTGAAAACAGCAGATATTACAGAGTGGGAAAAAAAAGAGTAGAATATTTACACTGACACGAGAAGTGTATTTCTTCAATCTTTCATCCTCCACCATGACCCACATGCACCCTGTAGACTGTACAACCTGGGTTAGAGCTTGTTTGTCCTTTTATAATACAAATAGACCTTTGTTTTTTTATTATAGTTATCATTTTGTTTTATGAATGATGTTCCATGCAGCGATGCGGCAAGAGAAAACCATGTCTTATTTCATTATATATCACAAAGAGAGCCACTTCCTGGCGTGAGTCCAACCAGCAGGACGCATGTAGCACAGGATGGTATCAGATTTATGTAAAAATCTGGCTACAGGCTTGAGGGCCCACTCAATATGTCAGTGACTGCTAAGTGCACCATTAAATTGAAGGCAAACGGGGTAAATGTTGGCGCACAAACTCTTGCTAAGCAAAAATTCACAGGCTGCACTTTCACCAACAGTCATCAACACTATATGAGAGCATAAAACGCCTCAGGCTGATAATGCTTGCTCACCATTGGAAAAGCTGGACAGAGCTGTGTTGTGTTTGAGGTGGAAATATTTCTTAGTGTAGCCAGGAGACTAAGCTGTAACTGCTTTATAGTCGATCAATAAAATCTGGAAATTGATTCTAAAATCAACAGCACACCGATATAAATCAGTCTCTCAGTTCGCCTTAAGAAGTTCGCAGCTGAGCTATAGGTTAGAAGACAGTTTTGGTCGAAGACAGACACATTCATTACAAAAGTGAGCCATATGTTGGTCCAACTTATTGACAAACTAAACACTCAGTATCTGACATTAAGTGTTTGCTTTCAGCTCATCAAGATGTTAACCACTTCCTTGTTCACACTGCAATCAATGAGCTAATTAGTCCAAGTCAAATAAAATATAATAGTGAACTGACTGATTTTGTGTGTTGGACTGTTGATCAGAGAATTGAGGTCACCTTGTGCTGCTGGATATTGAGACGGCATTTTCCCTTCTTTTTAAAAAAATATTTTATAGAGCAAACAATTAATCAATGGAGAAAGTAATTATCAGATTAATTGTTAATGTCAATATTTTGTAATTACAGTGTATCATTAACATTGTTTCTAGCGCAACAAACTTCTCTTAAAGGTACTTAGCAATCAATATTAGATATACTGTACAGTAAGGCAATACCCTGCTTTTCCTTATGGAAATTGTTTGTTGACTATATTATGTTTATGGATTGTCCCCTTTTTAACTTTGTATGTGCGTGTGTGTGTGTGCATGTGCAAACCTTTTGGTTGCACAGTCCTAAGCAGGCCACCTGTCCTCTTATGCAAGCAGACAGATGGTTTTATAGATCCAGACAATAAATTCAGGACAGATTTGGGGAGACGACATACAAACGGTGATTTAAACAGGCTACTGAAGACTATTAGGCAAACATTTGTTTTGTGTAACACGGCTTGTAAAAATTGCTTTTTGTCAAATTACCAGACAAACGGTTTGAAACAAAGAGGCTGTTTTGTCCTGCATTTGCAGCGTTAACACTTTGATGGTCTTTAAATAGTCGGCGGCTGTTTTGTTGCTAGGTTATAAGAACATTACAGGCAGACGTTTGGCTGCAGTGAAGTTCCTGTATGGTTTTTAATCACATAATGGTGGCATTATGGAACTAAAATGGTCTTCTGTGAACTTCATGCTTGATTTTGTTTACTGAGGACAGTGCAGTCCCCTGACGAGGTGTGTACCCATGGACACAACAGCAGCTTTGCAGAAAATCCTGTGACGTAGTCATCACAAGCAATCAGAGGGCATAAGAAGATAGTGTGACATTAAAAGAGGGGGGAAATATAGAGATTGAGAGAGAAGGAAGATGTTTAATCTGCTCAAATGATGCAGCCCAGAGGTTGTGCCAGGATTGTATAACTGGCCCCAGACAGTTTATACTGTGAGTAAAAAGTGCCATCTGCTCTGAGGTGTGTCCACTGTCGGACTGATGTGCTGAGCTGCACGTGACAGATAGATGACAAAGGACATTGACGTTATTAGGCTAACTGCAAGCATCAGGGTTAATTATAATTATTGAATAAATTCAAATTAAAGAGTGTTCAGAATCTATGTCAACCCCAAATGTGAATGTATAACACAATAAATGTGGGTTTCTGTACACATACTATATATGTGTGCATTATTATTAGGCAACTAAATCACAAAAATATTTTTTTTCTCCAACTGTTTGTTAATAATTTTTCAGAGAATATATAATATAATTGCCATGACTCTGTTCTTTCTCTGATCGTTTTAAGCCACAAGCAGCAAACACAGCCTTCCTTAACTGTTAACATGCTCTCAGGAAGAGGTGCCAGTCATCATTCGGTCATCGTTGAAGCCTCTGTTTGCTAGTCAAGCTGTGAAACACATGGATGCATGTAATGAAGCATTATTCTAAAAACAAAAACACTATGACATCCTCCTATACCACTGCCTGAAAGTATCTTCCACAGCCTGGCAGCAGGTTTGGGGTTGCGAGTAACCCCCCTAGACATTGCTGATGCCTGACTGGAAGTGGAGCCTTGTGTCCATTAGAGATCAAGCCATAGGCTAATCCATCTGGTCCAGCGAGAGTCACTTTCATTCCATCCCTCCAAATAACTTTAACAAATCTGTCCTCTGGTATTTCTTCCAATCTTGACTCTACAACTTGTGAATCCTACCCAGTGGTGCTTGTGGGTCAGTAGTCTTTACCCTGGCCAAGTCTCTAAGCACCTGACAACTTTGTACTTCTGTTCACTCCATAGGATCTGCAGTTCTGTGATATCCCATTTAATTCTCCTCACATCTCTTATGGTTAATTTAGCTCCTTTTCTTCCCCATGCATTTTTGTGACCCTTAAACAAAACCATTGTAGGCCTATTTGTTACTGATAACGTACAAGTAAAATACTAAATTTAGCAATAATTTATTTAAACTTTTTTAGTATAATGTATTTTTAACTTCACTTGTTTTTTTGTATGCTGTTTAGCCTCTTGTCACTCCTATAAATTCTGTAATATTCGCCTTTCCAAGGCGTACCCAAAGTAAATTGAATGCTGTTCTTGAACTGTTTGGAGAATATGGATGGGCTTGGTCTCTTTTGAAAGGTATCACTCTGAAGTTTTTCCCCCAAACTGAAATAATCACTATAAGTGCTACTATCATTGAGTAATCTAAGTGGGAGCACACTGAATTAGAATGTTTTTATTCTCGCCTGAATTTTTTTGTTGCAATCAGATGCCTGAAGATGAGTGTGGCTGAGAATTTTAGCTGGAAAACACAATGGGACTACAGCATGAAGCCTTACCTGGCCCCAGTTCAAATTTGATAACAATCCTGCTAAAAATGAGTATTTTACACATGTTTTTCTAAGTGTATATCTAGGCGTTTTCCTAAAGTTGCCATTGAGAAACAATACATGCGCCAAAGTGCAGCTTTTGCAAAGTTACGCATGAAAATGGCAGTGCTGCCTTTTCCCAGGGACCGTGAATGCAGCACATCGTTCGTTTCGTAATCTCATTGGCTATTCAATGCTACAGTTGCCATGGGGGTCGGTTCCTCGTGGCTGAAGCCATTCAGAGCTGTCGGGGGGGATGTTCCTCACGAGACACAGCCACTCATTCGCTATTGCAGGCGGCAGCCGGGGACAGGGAGCTTGTGATTGGTCGAGTGAGCTGTCAATCGAAAGGTCAGAGGGCAGCGCCATTTTGAAAAGTGAAATAAACATTGTTTTCATGTAAGCGCCGGACTATGAGGAGAAATAAACGGATTTACTGGATATACAATGCGTAATTTCATAAGATGCAGCAGCGGGATGAGGTTATCTACCGGTACAACCGTGTGTTTTGGACTAAATACTTTACTGGATTGGATTTACTGGACTTTCTGAATGTAACGACACCAAGTTTGTGGGGAAACCCTGTGATCCTGAGCCTGCCCTGACACAAATCGTGAGTTATATCGGCTTTTTACGAACTTTGTTAGCATGTTTATAGTCTGATTCGAGTGTTGCTGTGATGATTATATTTAGGAATGGTCGGCATATCTTTAATCACAAGAGTTTTAGCTTTCCAACGATATGTGGCATGACTATTTCAAGTGACTGGTGACATCCTCTATGACACCTCCCTGATTAAAACCCCCCCCGGGGGCCCGCCGGCGGGCCGTCGGATTGACAAGGGGTTAGGGGCCAAAAGTTCTAATCATAACCAATGCAAATCAGTCAAAACTGGTGTTTGAAAACCAGCACCTGTTCACTGTAGATGCTTCACACTAATTTCAAATCAAGTCAGTGATCTGGTTTCTCAGTGGGCAATACGGCAACATTTTTTTTTTTTTTAAGTATATTTTTGGGGCTTTTTATTGCCTTTAATTGATAGCACAGTCAAGAGAGAGACAGGAAATGGGGAGGCAGAGAGGGGGAAAGACATGCAGGAAAGGGCTGCCCAATGCGGATTCGAACCGAGATCTGGTTTCTCAGTGGGCAATACCGAGGCCGCCTGCAGTGACGAACATGGGACAGCAACCGCAACTGTTTTTGATCACTTCCGCACAGTGTCAGTGTCAATTTCTAGACATTTTGAAGCTATGAATAGTGAATGTAAGTGATTTTATAATAATATAAAAGACTGTATATATTATATATATACAGTACATATGTCTCTCTTTCTCTCTCTCTCTCTCTCTCTCTCTCTCTCTCTCTCTCTCTCTCTCTCTCTCTCTCTATATATATATATATATATATATATATATATATATATATATATATATATATATATATATATATATATATATATATATATATATATATATATGTGTGTAAATATATATGTTTACATTTTCAAAATTCAAAGTATTTAAATGAGTGCCCTATAAAGGGTTAAGCTGTAATGTCATTATAGTTGATTTGGTCAATAAGACAATAATCTATATCACATTTGAATAATAACCATAATATCCCATGAATGGATGAGTAACCATTGATTACTTATACAAGTTATTTGTACTTGACTGAATTAATTATAAAATCATTCAAGAGACTTCACATTTGTTATTCCACTTACACATCCTGAAATCCTGAAACAAAAACTGTTTGGCAGCTGGAGGACGTAATGCTTTTATTTTGATGGCACAATTTTTATTTGTCTTATTTTCTTTTGTCACTTTTCTACAAACGATGTAGATCTTTTTTGACATTACCACTGCACATACATGCACAAGTGACAGATCTTCATATTTTGAACGTAGCCTTATACTGGATATTACATTCCTTCATCCAACATTTAAGGAAGAAGAGACTTGTTTTTCCCTGCTGTAAAGAATTTATTTATTTTTATATGCTTGATGCAATCTTAAAATAACAGTGCGGCAGTTATTATAAACCAAAAAACTGATATGATGCTGAATATATACATTTTCTGTTTCAACCAGTCAAGTTAAATTTTCCAGCTGTGAACAGCAAATACACTGAGGAGCTTAAATGTTACTACTTTATGTTTTATTTTCACACTTCTTGCAAGAATTGCATTGAAAATGCAAAAATATTCAGTGAAATCCAAACCTAGATCATCATTTGGTACTCACGGTTGCCCTTGGTCAGCTAGAACTGTCTGTGTGTTTTGAGTACTAACTATGCTGCTTAAGATAAGAGCTGAATATTCAAGGGCTGATAATGATACCAGTGTAAATCCTAAGTCTATGTGTCCTTTGATATGGTGCCAGGCGGAGGATGAAACACTCTCTAATTGCTCTCTGGGAACGTTTCTGTAGGGGACGTTTGCCTCAGTCCTGTTTCCACGTGATCACTTTTTAAATACCCGCCGCAGCGTTGGGTCCTGCTTTTTGTGAGCGTGTGTGTGTCATGTATTTACTTATTTTGCCCCAGTGTGGTAAAGCAGGGATCCCCTGACACGTGTTCCTGTGAGGGGGAAAACAGTGATGATGTGAGTTGTGATTAAAAAAAAAATCCTGATACAGAATGTTCCCCAGTTGTGATGCTGATGCTGGGGGGAACATGGATGAATAATTAAAGATATAGAATAAGGAAACCAAGGCATGATGGGAAACAGCCCACTGACCTGAATTCTCTGTTTGGTACTTTGTGCAACATCCTTGGAGATAATGTGATAATGGATGCTGCTCAGGTCTCTCACAATGATCATTGCAAAATCGTGACTTAAAGCTAAAGAGATGTGTGTTTGTACACATGTTGGACAGCCTCCCCTAATTTTCTCAGTATTGTTTTTGCTTCTCCTGCAATCTGACAGATTAATATTGATCATAAAATCCTTGACGTTTTTCAAATTAAATTCCTCCAGCTGGCTCAGAGTAGATTGGCTGCAGATGCACAGAGGAATAGCGCTGTGGCACTGCCAGCGATATGCTCACTCTAATGACAGAGACAATCAAGAGGAGCAAAGCGAAACCGATAAACACGACCAACATTTCAGATTTTTATGTTTGTCACAAACATTTGTAGAGAGTTACACAGTACAAACTGTACAAGGTAAACAATGGGGTATTGTATATGAAATATCATGCCCACACACATGCACAGACCAAAAGAAATCCTTTTAATCTCACATCACAAGACTGTCATGGACACGCTGAACAGGAGGGATCCAAATCCCGGATCAGGACCTTCCCTGAAGCTGGTCCAGCTTCCCCTCGGCTCAGCCTGAGTGGGTGTTTGTGAGAGCGCACACAGGATGATTGTCAAGGTCCTGTGTCGTGCTGATACGGAGATAAATTCAGAGATGTGTTTTTTTTACCCCCGTATCACCTCACTGCGATCGTCCAGTCCGTAGGCCTCTATCTTTTTTATTCACCGCTCTTCTGTCGTCACTTCGTCCCACCTCCATGTGCAGGACTCAGACACTCAGCTACAGCCCACAGACTCCCATGCACATGCACGTACGGTCCATGCACACACACATACACACAGGATTAACTTCCTCCCGATAAACCAGTTTTAGCCAGCACACAGCGAGATTAAACACAGGATTTCACATTAGATGAACCCTTTATATATTTATATAGACTTACACAATGCACTGCCTTCAGAGTGTGCTGCTAGTGGGACAGAGTTCGCAGTCTGCCGCCCTGAGAAAATGAAGCCAAAGCTTTGAACTGGGCACTGATTGTCAGATAACAATATTACATCCCTAATATCCACAGAAACTCGGAGATTTGACCAGTGAATTTTATTTTCCATCTACACGTGCTCTGAAATTTCCATGGAAGCAATTTCACACAACAGCAGCCCCGTCCAATTTGTGGATCTATTTTAAACTTTAAGGGTCCTTCGGGACCACCGAGCCTCCCCACTATGGACCCATTAGTTCTCTCTGTACTCTGATGTATCATCTCAGACATGTTGAGCCTTGCCAATGTCTGTTGGGATTACCTAAACCGCCTGGAGTCCAGTTAACGCACCTTTTGGCTACACATATCTGGCTTCTACACTGTAATCCTTGTTTGTGTATCGGCGTAATGGAGACAGAAGAGGCAGGGTCTTCTACCTGGACAGTTAGATGAAGTAAGGATGCATCCACTCTTCCAGTCGATCCACAGAGACTGGGAGATGATGGCACTTTAGGCTCCTGGCCTCTTGAGTGGCTCACCACTCACACCATTTTACAGTCCAGTCATAAAGCATGTCGTTGCTGCATTTGTTGCTGAGAGAAACAAAACCTTCTGCTCACTGGACCAAAAAAGTCTTTGCTTTCTAAAATGTCACTGCAGATGTAATTGGTACAATATGACTCTTTACAGAACAATAGCTGAACAACCTACAGCTCAATTGTGATTTAAAATATTGAGTTTAATGGAACTGGAGTATGAAAAAGATATGATGAGCTTGTGTACCCTGTAGAAATAGTTGAAGTTCTGCACTGGGAAATCAGTCAATCATCAGCCTGAAGGCAAGATAACTTTCCGACATGAACAAATAGATTCATTTGCAGTCTACTCATGCCTCGTTTTGCACTGAGAAGTTTTGATTTCATGTTTAAAATTTGAAATGATGAATTTGAAACTGTTTTTGAAAATAATTTTCCTCAGCTGAGTGAAATTTCCATCTGGAGCGGCACCGCTTCCATTCATTTCATATCTGAGGGGCTGCACAAGAAATCAGCAGCCTGATTGCTGCTTCCCGTGGGTCCTCATCTTTAACTGGCTCCATTCTCATCCACCAGCACTGGGAAATCCCACTGAGAGCCGTGTCATGAGAATGAGCTAGTGCACGGCCCTCAGGGTGCAGAGTGAATTATCAAGGCATCTGAACGTTTCAGGAAGGTCGCTGAGAGAGTTCCTCACCGGAGGTAAAAGCAAGTCACATTCTCATTTCAGTGGAGTGAGCGCCTTCGTTTCATGAATAAATTTCGTCGCTGAAACAGCTGCCTGCTGTGAAGGTCGAGTACAATGTCCCGACTCCATTGGTGGACATTCATTATTGTTATTAACCTCTGACTTTCTCTTTACAATTCATCATTTCATTTACAATTTATTGGCCGCAAACACTAATTCAACCATCTTGTCAGCCCAACTATCACTGCACTCTTCCTCTTTAACAGCTGGAATAACCCTGAAAAATGACCTCTACTGTTAAACAATATCATGCCAATGGGAAAGCTGCCGTGTGTAGCAGGCGGCACATTTCTGCATTGTTACCCCATGTCTTTGCTGAACCAGTTGCAGGATTGACGGGCATAGAGTGTGCATGTTCAGTTTTGTGGTGCAGCATCACGAGGCTTGTCTTGAGATATTGACCTGTGTGATTTGATGGAGGGGGAGTGCTGATGGTTTTAATGCACTCTATGAAGGACAGACATTATCAGCACCACTGTAGCCCATAAAGAGATGGACTCAGCTGATGGCTGAAGTGGTTTCTCCCCCCCCTTTTTTTCCACTTTATTTCAGACAGTGCACTAGATCTGTAAAGTACTATAGATAGGTTTTCTTGCATCTCACTTTTTTTTCTCCCTTTTGGATTTTGTGTGCTTTTGTCATTAGACAAGTATGCAGGGCAGTGATGTTTGTCTGTCGTTATATTCTTGAAGATAAGATATGATATAGATAAGAAACATGTGACAAACAAAATAACAAAATGAAACAATCAAAGGAAGCATTTTACATTACTACTACTCTGTTCTTCCTACAACCTTAATATTAAGATGAAGTATGTGTGTGTCTGTCTCTGTCTCCGAAAGTGTCTCTGACGAATCTATGTTTTCATTTGTCAAGTGTGTATGCATGGAGAAATTAAATGTAAAAAGTTTCCACTCTTCCTCTATCCCTCTCATCCTCAGGCATGCACACCAGCATCAGCGAGATCCTGAAGGAAAAGAGCCTGAAGCCGTCTCGCCGCAGCCTGCCCTGCCTGGCCCAGAGTCAGACTCATCCAGTCAACCTCAACCACTTCCTGTCCGTGCCTCTGAGCCCGGAGCCCAAACCAGAAGTCGATGGTCTGACTCAGAGCATCAGCACCTCCTGCAGCCTCCTCCCCCCACAGACAGGTCAGTCCCCTGAGAGGAGCGTACAGACCTTTTCCTAAAAACCCACCAGTGGATGTGACACTCAAGTCATCAGAGAGTGACACCGCTGATGTGCTGATTTCAAAGTTAAGCTTAGGTTAGGTATCTGTGATCTAACAAAGTACAAAGGCTTCATGAAAACAAGGATTTTTATAGCACTGAACATAACAAGACGCAGCTTTGTATGCATCCATGTGATCATTTCAGTGCGTTGATTCAGATCATGTGTTTCTAGTACAGTTATATTTCTTTCTATATATTTGTTTTTGTAGGAACAGAGTTGGTTTCTTCTCAGTGTTCATCAGGCTGGTGACATTTAAAGTGTGTGCATGATACATTTGTGCAGATTGCGTCAACGCTGCGGGAGAATGTAGAAAACAGTCACGTGTGTCTGGTGCACTTTCACAGGGGGTGAGATAGTGCAGGAATAGGCTGCTGGAAGGAAAACAATGCATCATTGTATGGACTGGTAAAATATGAAAATTGCCTGTTGTGGTGAGGAATATTATTTAGTCTTAATAATACATTCAGAGGCCATTGACAGTCAAAAACAAGCACCACTTCAGCATGTTGGTATTTTCCTGACCTTGAAATGTCCTTGGCTCAACCCACTGGTATTATGATGCTGAGCACAGTGGTCGAAGACGTGGGAGGAGAAATGGGAGGTACATGCAGATGAGCCAGCGCAAGGTGAGCTGTTGCTATTTTGGTGAGAGCGGTCTCTCTTTGACGATGTGCTGAGAATAGACATCCAGGGAGCAGGTTTGGGGTGTAGACAGGAGGAGAGAGCGAAAACAGAATAAGCAGCAGAGGTTGAGAGACAAGGACATCGCCAGCTTCCCACCTGTGGACAGTGACAGATGTTTTCACCACAGTAAAGCTGGATGAAACACATGTTGATGATTTACAATGTCAATTTAATTGGAGTCAACAGCAGTCAGTAACTGCACATGATGTGATTTATGCACAAAAAAACAAGAGATGATCGTCAAACAATTCAATAAAATGACTTTATTGTTGTATTTATGGTATTGTCTGACGATCATCATCATCATCATCACCATCGTCATCGTCAAACAATACAATATAATGATTTTATTGTTTATTTATTGTATTGTTTGATGATCATCTCTGAGCATCTCTGAGCTGCACCTTAAACTGAGAAGACACTGGTTGATTAAAGGAGCTATATGTTAGTTTTCGCTATTGCTTCAATTGGCATTTATTTTAGTAGCATTAAACTTTGTCTATTGAAGTCAGCATACTAACCAGTTCATCCAATAGTGAATCACTGTAGTCTCCAGTAGTGCTGCTTAGAGTCTCCTGGCAAGAAACCACATTTGATGACAAGGAAAGCTTATGTATGGCATATTCAATATCTAATTAGGCCGACTCTATTGACAAAAAGTCCTTGTTACAACATAACAAGCTATTCATTCATTCACGTCACATAGACTCTGACTTCAGTCTCTTTTTCTAACTCCAGTATACAGTATTTCCCACACTGATGTAATATAGAAGGTAACTACCCTCACAGTTAAATGTTGGAGGCCTCCAAAAGACTGTATAGTTTGTTTAGCTCCGCTTTTTAATGTCTAATATCAGTTCGTATCAGTTCGTTTATTCTATTTTGTTTTTTTTCCTCCGGGCTGCATGATTTCTCTCTTTAATTTCATTTGTTTATTCTTCATATGTGTATCTTTGGGAATACAGCATGAAACAGAATGAATTCAGTCTGTGCTTTTGGATTCTTGTCAGCACCCCATGTTGCCCAGTCATTTTTCTGCACAGTTAAATCCAAATGGGCTGTCTTGGCTTTCAGTGTGAAGGCAATTCATAACAGAAAATGAAGAAGAAAGACAACATCATGGCAATCAGTTTTTCAGCTCCTTGTTGTTGTGGTGGTTGTGGTGTAATGGGTATTTTCCTCTACTTTATTACTCTACATAAATCAATAGCAAGCAGCATATTGCTATACCATTTCACTATTCTTTAGCGATAGAGTGAGTGCGTTGTTATCACAGTTGTGGTCTTTAAATGAATAGAAGATAAAACAGTGTTCTCTACAACCCCACATGGGATCAGGGAGGATGATGATTAAATTAAAACCAAAGAAATGCAGAAAAAATTGTCACATCTTGTGATTTTGCATAAAGACTAAATTCTTTCCTCACTTTCATGCTTCAATAACAAGCTAATGCACCACGACACATTGTTAGCCAGAGACTCTAATCTGATTAAAATGATGATTTAAGTGAAGTGCTTTAGAGTGAGTCTTTTTTTTTTGTTCATTCCTAAATCAGTCTTTTTTCTTTTCCCCTAAAACAATTTTGTATGTGTTTCAAAATATAAAACTTGTGTAAGGAAAAGAAGGTGATGACAGATAAGATAAATATTCAAAACACTGAGCTTCAGGGCTGTTAGAAAATGACTCTGCTTTGTTTACCGTGCCTCAACGTGTGGGTTTAACCACATGTTAATTTGTTTGTGCGCATCAGTGGGATGAGTTAAGACTTGGGAAGGAAGGAAACACGATTGGCGTTGTCTCAACATCGCTGCAAGGATCTGTTTAATTGCATCAAGGTGTTGCGCTCAAGATGGTTCCCACGTTTAAATATCTTTGTCTTTTTTTTTTTTTTTAGCTCAGATCTAATTTCAATGTTTGCAGATTAAGGAACATATGGACTAACAAAAAAAGACTTAGGCAGATGAGATACAATATTTAGTTCCTCAGCAGTTCAATAACCGTCTCATTGATTGTGCTGTGTCTGGGTGCAGCAGAGGATGGCAAGGATCATTTTATGGAGGAGTCGGAGGTGACGACGTGTGAGACGAGGGCGGACGAGTCATTTCTGCTACAGAAACCTGCCACTCGGGCTAAATTAGAGGCCCGCACAAACTCACTTCAGGTACTGTGTTCCCAGTCATCCACAGCTACTGCCATCAATCTTCACACTGTTGCACTGCTGTTGTTTTGTCACTGAACAAAGTCAGCAGCTCCGTGTCTGGCATTGTTTGCCACAGGGGAAGAATCCAGCTGCTTCCTCTGGACTCTTTTTCCGAGATGGGAAGAAGCGTATTGATTACATCCTGGTTTACAAGAAGTCCAGTCCACAGGTGGAGAAGAGGTGCACGTTTGAGAAGAATTTGCGTGCTGAGGGTCTGATGCTGGAGAAAGAGGTACAGAAAGAGTCATATCTGTTGAACCGAAGTTAAAGCAGTTGATAGTCAAAAGAAATGGGAACATAATGTAAAATCTACTACTGACTAATAATATTTACACTTCTCACATCTGTATTTCTTTTTGAACTCCAAAGCCCTCCCTGACGAACAACGACATCATGTTTGTGAAGATCCATGCTCCTTGGGATACACTTTGCAAATACGCAGAGCAGATGAACATCCGGATGCCTTGCAGGTAGCTGTGCAGAAAAAGACCTGAATCTGTAACTCTGCCACACGAAGGTCATTTTCTTTCTGTCATTTTCTCTAACTCATCTTTTTTTCTTTTTAAGGAAGAGATGTTACTTTAAAGACTGGAGGAGCAAAACCTTGGGCAGGTCAGTAGATTTAAGGTACTGGATAGTTTATTTCTGTTGCTGTGTCGACACAGAAAGCAGATTGCTTCAGTGTCCCTGCTGAATTTCATGGGCTGCACAGCGGCGAAGCTTAAGCACAAGTGTGAGCTGTGTTTTAAGAATGAAGTTCACCTCAGTGCAAGAGAGAAAGTTTGACTCAGACTCATGTAGTGACTGTTAATGAGCCCAGAATAAATCTGTCTATATCACCACTGGCTGTGTTTAGTATTTACAACGTCTAGGATTCAAATTTTAAATTAAACTGTTCACAGTGTGGCCGCAGCAGAAAATGAAATGTTTGTTAGGGAAGGTTTGCATTAATCAGCGATTAAATGCAGCACTTTATTTTGCCAGGGTTTGCAAATGCAAGCATTGTTGCTAAAATAAACGTGTAATTAAACTTTCCAACCTCTAGAAAAGGCACAGCCCTGGCATAGTATTTCTATGAAATACTTGTAATTTTTCAGTCTAACAACTGGAGCTGCACCAGCTTATTAGCATACTATTTTTAGAGAGATGCACTTGCACTTTGATGTGATGTTCAAGTGTTGTCAAAGCTCCTCACAAGACTCCAAATATTCAATCTCTTCATCTCAATGCAAACAGCAACAGCGCAACAGCAGCTGCTTCTGGTCCACACACCATCCAATGGTTTAAAGTGCTTAAAACACTTAAATAATGACAATTAAACATGAGTTCAACTTTTTGGATCAAAGTTATTTTTATATTACATGTGGTTTTGCATACAGGGACAGGAAAATGTGATGTCATGTATTTTAATGCACCAATTAGGATTTAGCAGCATTTGAATCCAAATGATGACAGGAGTGTTTTTATGACACTTGTCCACTAATAATCAAAGAATATGAAAGTACGCCATAGAGCTGAGTTTAGTTGAGTATTGTATTCACTCAGAATCCAACTATGTTTACATTTTTTCTAGTCATCAATTCTAATACTGTAGTGAAATTTTTTCAAGCTGATGTTCATAAATCTCAGCACACGGCCATTCACGCAACAACCACCAACCATTACGTCTAAAACAAAGATGACAGGTTTATGTTGGAGCTTTGAATGAGCCCTTGTAAAGCCCTGAATATGCAGTAGTGAAGTGAAGTGTGTTATTACTGCCGGTTTTTATCCATTAAACTGCAAACACGGTGTGACTTATGTTGCTTTCAACCTCTGGCTTCGTTCTGAACAGAGCTCATCTACATAGTCAGTCGGGAAAGGTGCAACCTGACAGACTAACTATAATTAATGTGCTCATTTTAGCGTTTATGATACTTCACATTGGCAACTGATGTCAAAAAATATTAAAAAGACAAATGAACAAATTATTAGTACTCATATGTTGAACTCAATTTATAGCAGAGATGCAGGCAACAATTTTGAAGGTTTATTATTTCACATTTACATAATTTGTTCGTATTAGTGGTCACACATGCACATACCGACACACACAGAGCAACGGACAAACATCACTCGCCCACTGGGAACAAAGTAATTTTAAATCTTGAGAGTGATCCTAGTCACTGTGAGGAATGAGGATCATTATCTGTTCCTCCAAGCTGCTGCAGTCTTTCACTAAGCTGTTGTTCTTCTAAGAAAAATCTACTGGAGGAGTAAATAAGCTTTTATGTGTGTACTAATGGTCTTTCACTAACTCGTGACTCCGTGAAGCTGAACAAATGGGCCGTGTGCAGGTGGTGACAGCCCGCTGCTCTGATATCATTACTTTCTATACAGTACCTGTCCTCTTAACACCAACATTCATAAAAGCTGTGTTCTCCACTCAGTATCCCCATTTATATTCATTCAATCCATATCAGAGCAGCAGACTCACGCATTAGTCAAAGACCTCTCCAGCAAATCTGGAGTGAAAAATCACCAAGCCGATTGATTTTCAGCCACACGAGCAGGCACGGTGACAGACTGTGGGTCGGTCCAACACTTCGGTCCAGACTGAGATTTCTCAAAAAGCCTTGGATATATAGCCTGAACATTTTGTACAGACAGGCTTGATACCCTCAGGATGATGACTTGTTGTAACTTTGGTCATCCTTTAACTTACCATGTAGCACCATCCTCACATCCAGTATGCTGGTTTATGTTCAAATACCTGCAAATTAATTCCTGTACATTTCCATCCACCTCAGCTTTTACACATGTTTAATTTTAGCGTATATGCTAAGGTATGATTGTGATCATGGTAAACACCTGCCTGTTAGCTTTTGCTCCAGCTGTTAAACACACTCCTAGAGCTGCTACAGTAATAGGGTGCCACCCATATGCAAAGGTAATATATGCACAGACATTTCATTTTATATGTATAATATAAAAACTAATATGTTATAGTCATTTATGAAACCTTTACATTTTCAATATTTGCATATATGTTTAGCCAATACAATTATGTATGTTTTTTATATATGTATTTTATACAGTGGCTGCCACAAGTCTGAGACCACATTCACAGAATGTGAAGACAGACATGTTTGAAAATGAACAATTACTTGATATTTATCAAATATATATATATTCATGTATATGAGTAAAAAATGTGCTTGTATGAGTTCATTACTGTCATGAATATATCTGGTCACACATACCAAACATGTACATCATTTCTGTACAGGCAGGCTCTTGTTTCTGTTTAATGAGTTAATTTTGCATAAAACTAGGAACTTATTGCATGTCTGGTCTACATACAGTACAGTATCATGTCTGTAATATGAAAAACTAGAATTATCTTTTGAGTTTGATTCAGCAATCTGTTATCCAGGATCTCTGACTCCCTGCTTGAATGAGTCATAAGCAAAGTGAAAATAGAAAATGGTTGTGATTGTGTGTGTAAACATGTCAGGATGAGGTGGTGCGAGCCTGCAAGGTTGTCAGGGTTACATTAAGGAGACAGGTCCGTTAGAGCCACAGTTCCACACCAAAGAAAACAATCTCCATGTCAATCTGAGCCATTAATGCTGTTCAGTATTGTTCAGTACTGTTTAATACTGTTTCCCTGCTCAGCAGATTTCACATGAGATGTCGTCAGTTAAAAAGCTGGCTTCCTAGAAATCCCATGAAGCTTGACAAAGAGGCCTTGCCCGACCTGGAGGAAACCGACTGCTACACAGCCCCCTTCAGCAGAGCACGCATGCATCAGTAAGTAGGACATGTGCATGTTCTGGCGTACATGCACGTCACCATATAAACTCACACTCATGATCAAAGTGTCACATAATAGCAGTGTCTGTATCAGTAGTGTTAGTCTGAAATTTATCCTGCTCCGTGGCCCCAGTTTCTCTCTGATCCTTCACATCCAGTCATGTCCTGAGCCCTCGATGTTGAATTTGGAAACCAGGAGATGAAATTTGCATCATGAAGTCTTGTACATTTGAAAGCTCTGAGCATATGAACTCAGAAGCCAGAACAAGTTGGCCATGAATAAGACATTGAAATACAGCAGCAGATGTCCATGAATTGATTTGATTTCACATCCATTCCTCCCTGTTTTTATTTTTTATATTTTTTATCTTCCGAGCATTTGTTTGATGAAAGGCATCCTCTAATCTCATTTGGCAGTGAATCATTTCCACTTTTTCTTTTGCTTGTCAGCTTAAACGTTTTTTGGGGGGAATTAATGATGTTGCAATAAACAAAAACTTTACAGCACATATTGAGCTTTAATGGGCATGCCGTCGTTGATGGCTCAGCCTTCATTACGGATTTTGACTGGATGATATAGATGCACTCTTACGTGATGAATATCTACAGGAGTGCATATTGTTATTTTCCTCCCAGCTTCACTATCAACAACAGAGGGACCTTCTTCTCCAATTCCACCAGGAGCAGAATAGTCCATCATGTCTTGCAGCGCACCAAGTACGAGGACGGAAAGTCAAAGATGGGTAAGATGCTGCATTTGTTTCTTTCTCCTCTGGCTTGTCACATACTGAACTGTGTTTGAAGCATCCCATGCTCAGTTACTTATACTCGCCACTGAGCTAAGGGACCAAGATTAATATCTTGTCCAGATGCACACAATAGGAAGGCATCATCCAGTGTGCAGCAAACCAAACAACTCCAGGCTGTAACTGAACCCACTGGGAAACAGGCTCAATAGGAATCACCCACAGGGAGAAAACCTCCAAGTCAACAATCTACCTATCAGATAAAACAACTGACTCTAATATTATAGCCAGTGAGAAGAATACAATTTCATCAAATGTGTATGATGGAGTGATATAACATATTTGATTTAGTTGATTTTGATATATCTGCAGTGAGTATGACATGTATCTAGCAATGACAGTTAAAAAACATAGCTTCAAGATCTGTGGCACTATTTTTATTTTATTTTATGTAGGACCAAATAACTTCTGAACAGACAGAAAATGGTTTTTACATTTATTTGATTACTGGAAAAATTCAGCAACAGCTTTTCACATGAATACACGTTGTGAATGATCCTTCAGGAATTGTAGTTGTTCAGTACAAATTTCTATCCAATTCAGTGAGAAATAAGTGACTGGTGAAATTATAAAATTTAGCTCAGAGGGCCACAATTTATACATTTATAACTAATAATTGGAGTAAAGTCACTTTCTTTAGAGAGAATCCATCACATGAACTGGTAAATGTTTTAATCCTGGCTGAGTTGGGAGCCACATGTTAATTTGTGGTGTTATTGTTTCTAATAAAAACCATCAGGAGCCTCAGACTTTGCTGGTAATTTGACTTGAGAGTGTGGTAGTGGAGGGAATTATGCTTTTGTTTGCTGTTTTGCTGTGGGATGATTAAAATGTGGGCTGCTGCTGAGCTGCTGCTCTTGTCCCACTTGTGGCTGATCCCTCCTCTCCTTCTGGCTGTTTGTTATTTTAGTAGCGGCAGTTGCGAAGCTGTCCGTCGACTCCCACTCCACTGTCTTGTCTGACTGCTGCCGACATGTTTCACTGATTAAAGTTTGGCCTTGAGGGGCTGGAAACAGATTTAACGTTAATATTTTAATGCTGGTGACCTCTCTAGTTTTCAATAAATAAGATCAGCTCTGTCACAACAGTGGAAAATCCTTCTTAAATCTGCCCTTCCTGCTCCTGCTCTCACTATCTACAGTTTCAGCCAGGGGAGGACAATACGAATGATCGCACTATTGCGCTATTAGAATAACATTTCATTCATTTCCCACGGCCATGTTGGACACTATTCGGTCAGTTTACTGTGATTGGAACAATATGTTACAACCTGCATCAATGATGGGATGGATACCGAGTGCTTATGGTTCAGCAGAAACGCAAAAGGTTGTTTTGAAGTGCTTGCAGCTATTTGAAAACTAATCTGAGTGTTTTAAGCCTCTAATGAAGCTCAGCGAAAGTTCAGACTATCTCTCTGAGCATGCTCAGTCACCAACTAATTTTCCCGCTACACTTTTACTCTCATCACTTTATTTCATCCAATCAATCTGCCACCTTCTCTCTTTCACCTATCACTTTCACCGACTTAAATTGATCATGATGATATAAACAGAAAATAATTAACCACATGCATTCAAAAGCTTTTGCACTTAGAGACTAGAATTAATAATCATCAGTGTATCTGAAGAAAATGGATGAATTGATGTTTTGATGGTTTCATGATTTAGTTAGAATTTGTTTACTACCTAAAATCCTGAGTTACATTTTACAATTACATTAAGAGAAACACAGAATGTTTTTGCATTTATCATTTAATATGTCCGTTCATACTCCAATACCACATCCACCACCACATCATCTATGTTTCTCCCTTTATATCCATTGGTATCCCAAATAATTACTGATCCATTCCCAGACTGTGTGTTGTGGTTAAAAGTATTTGAATCCCCTGTTAATGAACAACATATTACAATAACATTATCAGTGAATGTTAATCAGAAGTAAGATTATACCATAGCTTTTTTAATACTATCACATCACTTTTTTAACAGCATTTGACTTTGTAGATCATGAACTACTGTTACAAAATCACCACTCAAAGCCTAGACCCGGCTAATTTTCAATTTAAAATAAAATGTATAAATATACACAATAAAATTCACAAAGTTCATCCTTTAAAACAAATCACATTTTAAAGGTATTTATAGGTCTAAAACTATCACCTTAGGAAAATTAATTAGTAAAATGACTCCATGGTTTCATCTCCCGTGGTGAACATTCGTCTGATAGTTGCAACACATTTTCATGACTCACACACGTGTATTAAAAACACAGAGGTGAATTACTCTCTCACATAAGACAAATCAATACTTTCAGAAGCAGTGGTGCAAATTAGTGATCAAGTGTGAGTTTACTGTGGCAGCACATTTGAACCGTAGGCTGTATAGTTATAGGCTCTGCTCCATAAATCTTGAAATTGTAATTTAAAATCACCACCTTACCTTAGGGTAACTTGTATCGGTGAAATATTGTATGATTCAGTCAGTGAAGCTTCATCTCACAGGTGGTAATCTCCTCCGAGCTTTGTTGAAATGTCTTCTCTCACTGACTTGTACACCGGTTCACAGCACTGTCAGCAACATTACACAGTCATCATCAACAAATAGTTTGCACAGTTGCAGCTGAGTTCATCTGTGAATCTGTGAGCTCAGTAGCTGTTATATTTTCATCCAGAAAACATACAGCCAGCAGATATCAGAGATCTCAGAGACATGTCCCAGCAAGTTGCAAAGGGATAAATAAATGGTAGAAATGGAGAACTGGGTCAAGTGTTGATTATTATTAAATTAGATTATTATTATACTTTGGTTAAATATTATTTATGCTACTACATAGCTTTACATTATTGTTTTTGTTTACATGGTTATCAAGTATATGATAAGCCTAACAGCTGTTTCCTAAAGTCTGACTGGACGTTATGGGTGTCAGATGCAAGCTTCACATCCATTGATCTGTGTACTAAGCCGATCTACTTCCCCGGGTCTAAGCGCCAACGTTTATTTTGTGCACAACAATATTAATCTTTTATTCTTATTAGTCTGTCCTGATTGAAATGTGCTTGTGCAGCTTGCCTGTTGCATAATGGAGTAAATTGTTGTGCCTGTGGAAGAGCAGATTTAAATGGATCTCTCACTGGACCCCTCTCTCTATTATGCCTGGTGCTGAATTTTTTATGTGGTGTCTTTGTGCTGTTCTAGCTGTTATCTGTACATCCTATGACATATGCTTTATTATTTATGTAGGTATCAACCGGCTCTTGGGCAACAACACATATGAGGCTGCATTTCCTCCTCATGAGGTAAGACAGCTTTTGTTTTTACAGAAGAGATTCACAGATGGTCAAACTGTGAAGTTCCTCCTGTAATGTTGTTTCCCTTCCTCTTCGTCTCATCAGGGTGGATACAAGAGCAGACATCCTATCAAGACACACGGTGCCCAGAATCACAGGCACCTTCTCTATGAGCGCTGGGCTCGCTGGGGCATCTGGTACAAATACCAGCCTCTGGACCTCATCAGGTAATGAGCTTTGAGGCAGATGACACAGCGCCATGAGCTGCGTTTGGTCATTTATCTGAGCTCCGGTGCCCTGGGTTACGAAACTCATCTTGTCTCTGATCATATTGATGTGTGGTTTAAATAGAACAGAAGTAACCCAGTTATTTGTCTTGTTGCGTAATTATTAAGTTATACCAGTTTCTGATGACCGGGCTTGTTTATCACTGTCTCCTACATCACAGTACGTCTGATATGTCTAAACAGATGGAGCTGTTGTGACAGCCGAGGATGAACTCACTTCAATCTTTTCCATTTTACATCTTACACCAAGTGAAGAAGTAAAGTAAAAAGAAATAGTTTGACATTTTGGGAAATACATTCACTCTCTTGCCTAAATTTAGATAAGAAGATGAATACGACCCTCATATTGGAAAGAGAGCTGCATCTTATGGGCAATAAGCTTAGCTTAGCATGAAGACTGGAAGCGGGTGCATGCAGTTACATCGCATAGCCTAAGTAGATTTTATGTTTCTGGCTATGTCAGGATTAAACAACTGAGACATGTGTAAATTGGAAAGTTGTAGAGGTGCTAGTGGACACATTTGTTTTACTTTGGACAGACTTAGACTTTACTCATGCTTGAAGACTAGCTTCATGCTAAGATAAGCAATTTTCCTTAAGCTAAAACTCAGCTCTGAAAGCACAGAAATGGGAGCAGCAACAATCTCCTCATTTAACTCTCACAAGAAAGCAAGTCAGCCTGTTTCTCAAAAACGATGAAGGTGTTTGTAATTAAAACTCACACTCTGGTACAGATGTATCTATTTCTATCACTGCGTGGAGATGATGTTGCAAATCAACAGGCAGAACTGTGCCATGGCATTATTGGATTTGTGTTATCACATATGTTTTTGCATCAATCTGATGATGTAGGCTACTATGTTAGAACTTTCTGGTATTTAATTAACTGTATTTGACAAAAACAAACGTTCCCATCCAGCTATTTTGTGTGGAAATGATCACTCACTTGAGTTGTTTGGGAAATGTACTCTCACATCAACATACTGTATGGTAATGGTAACAGAATTATATTTACATATATTATGATTAAAAAAAAAGTTTATTCCATAGAAACTTACAGCATATGAGGAACAAAAAGAACCATCCAAGGGATATTGTCCTACACATGTAAATACACTGGGGGAAGTTGTGTTGGCACCGGGCTGCTTTTCTGGAAGTGTCGTGCGCAAGGGCACCTTAACATCTGTGGTTTGGGAAACAGATGCAGTTATTGATTAACGTCCACGGCTGTTGTGTGACTTTTCAACCCAGGTGTCTCCCTGCCCACTGGGCCACCACCACAACTATCACACAGACAGTACACTATCCACAACCACAACTGCACCTTAAATGAACACAGCCAGGTTATTTGTAATTTTCTCTTTTCCAGGCGCTACTTTGGTGAGAAAATCGGCCTTTATTTTGCGTGGCTGGGCTGGTACACCGGCATGTTGATCCCTGCTGCCCTGGTTGGCGTTTTTGTCTTCCTCTACGGTCTCTTCACTATGGACTCCAGCCAAGTCAGGTCAGTTCAGATCAGTCCAGTTCACACAACCCACAAAACCATCTTGGATGCTCTTCATACTCTGTTGCCATAGAGTCCACACGTGTAAATCAATTTAAAACATGTATAGTTTTGACTTTCTGTCTTTCTTTCATTGTCTCACCAGCAAAGAGATATGTGAAGCCAACACTACCATCATGTGTCCCATGTGTGAGGACACCTGTGACCCGTGGACGCTGAGTGACAGTTGTGTCTACGCAAAGGTCAGTGCAGTTCTCACCTTCATCACAGTCATTTCGGCAGGTTAGAGTTTACAACTGTTTTAAGTTTAAAGTTAGCTCCTCCTGACCCCACAAAGAAGAGAGTTGTCAAGTTGCCACTCAAATTTAAGTGTATGTTGATTTCATTTTCACATTGAAGGAACTGAAAATTATCTGAGATTCAGGTTCTGTTGAAGCTATTTAAACAAAAATCAGTTTTAAGGGTTATGTTTGACATCTTTGGAAATACTATGCCCTTATTATCCAGACTTAAATGAGAAGATCAACACCCCTCTCTTATATGTCTCTTTTATATGATGTGACAGCAGCAGCTTGTTAACATAGCTTAGCTAGGGCAGACTGCTGGTTGTCACCTCACATTTACCCGACAGACATGTGAATGGTATCACTCATTTGAGTCTCTTGAGGAGAGCAATTATATTGTTTTCTAAAATGTCAACTATTCCTTTAACAAATGTCAATTTAAATCCCTAACTCAAGGATAATAAAGTGTATATTGTCACAAAGCCACAGACCTTGACATTGAGACTGTCAATATATCAAGGACACTGTTTATGTTTCATGGGTAAATCTCTGATTTCAGGAAGCCCTCCTCTTCTTTTCACAGCAGACCCTCATGTGCTTGTGTTTCTAGGTGACCCATCTGTTTGACAATGGCGGCACCGTGTTCTTTGCCATCTTCATGGCTATCTGGGGTAGGTGGAGTCTGTTTTTGTTTGTCCACTCTCCCCATTTGGAGAACTCTTGTATTACAACTGTGTGCTCTCGGCTTGATAGAAACCCTGCTGGAATACAATCTATTTATACAATAGTGTCAGTGCTCATACTTTCACTCTCCACTCAACTCCTCCAAACACATTAAGCTTTTCGACAGAGAATTCAATATATGAAAACTCTGCAGTGCAAATACAGGACATCATCTCCGTGTTATATATTTGTCTGACAATGAATCACGGTCAGGTTTCTCTGACTGCCCTTACACTTGCAGTGCTGTTCTGATGTAATTAGTCAGATAATTAAACATTTCTCCAGAGGGAGATGGTATCATTTGGCTGTCAGGGTTGTGGAATTGCACCGCGATAGCCATATATTGCAGCAATGGTGCTCAGCTATAATATCTTTGTAATGTAGAGTGTGAATGTTGCTGTGCATCATCTGGCTCAGATCCATTTATCTGCCATTGTGGTAAATAATCACCTGGGCTCAGAGGAAACACTTGGCACATTGTGTTCTGTGTTTGGGCTAAATAAAGGCCAAGGGGAGGCGGAGAGCCGAGGGAGGTCAGGCCAGCCTGACTGACTGAGGTCTGTTGCTCTGAGTCCTGCATGAAGGCTTTTGGCAATGTGGACCAAAGTAGCAGCAGTGCACTGCTGAGTGAGTACACTCCAGGTCTAGTGTCTGAGCGAGTATGTGCAAGATAGAAATGAAAAATTGGTTAGCCCAAGGGACCAAATGTAAGCATCTGAATAGTCTGCTTCTCTCTTTCTTTTAACAAAAGTGGGTCAAGTTATATTAAACTTCAACATTTTTAACAGCGGTTAAAGTGGCTCCGACTGAGGATTCTTGTTCTGGTGCTTTTTAAGGACGCAATCCCTCTGTGTCTCTTTATCATCAGAGTTTTGTTTTGCTATAAACGTAGCTACAAACAAAAACATCTAGGCCTGCTAGTAAGGATTATTTTCTTAATCTTTCACTCAAAAAAGCCCCCCCCAAAAAAATACCCATCACAATTGCTAAAAGCCTATGTCAGGTCACAGGACTTCTTGTTGTCTCAAAATTTGAAAAAAAATAAATAAATATTATTCAGTTTACTGTGAAATGTGGTAAAGAAAAGCAGCCAAATCTTGTAACAGCAGCTTTACCTTGGACGTGTTGATTAATTGACTAATTGATTATTCCCCTAAGCTTGACTTATGCTGCTGTAATATGTTCAGATGTCATGGTCTTATTCGTCATAATGGACAAATGAGAGCTGTGTGAAAGCTGCACAGCATTCATCAAATCCTCATGTCAGGTTTCATTAGAAGTCCGTCCCTCTGCTACAGTTTTACACGTGTATTTTACAGTATGTGTTTCTAATGAAAACTGACTAATGAGCTGAATCAGTACTACAGTGTTACAGTGAACTGTCCATCATAGATCACGCATGACTGCGCTCCACTTTTCCACTGTCTCCCAACTCCATTTGTGCCTGTCTTTTGTACTAATGACAATTCTTCCACATTTACTCTGAAAAGTGCATGGCAGGAAGCTTTTAAGAAACCCTTGTTTTCTGGTGTCATGAATCAGTGATGCACCCGAATACATGAAAAATCTCAACAGAAAAGATTATGTGCATAATGTCTTCTCTGCCGACAATAGAGTCCTCCAGACTGAGCTCTACCCACAGAGACTTAACATTTGAAAGTCTTTCGAGATCGAATGGATCTCGTCTGACAAAGATGTGATTTGGGGGTGAATCACTGAGCGAGCAAAGCCCATTTTCTGGTGCCACTTTTTCTTAAATTCACCGCAAAGCGAAGCTGTGTGTGAACTAATGGCCGCAATCATTTAGCATAATGGGCCATGCACGTCACTGCAGCCTGTGTTTCGCAGCGTCTCCATAGTGAATTGCCCATATGATTATCAATCTTACTGTGTCTCACATATCAAACGTAACCAATAATACTCCTGATAATAATCCTGATCCCCTCTGCAGCCACAGTATTCCTGGAGTTCTGGAAAAGGAGGCGGGCAGAGCTGACTTATGACTGGGATCTCATTGATTGGGAGGAGGAAGAGGTATGTCAGCAATATCCTCAAATAGATCAGATATCGTTTGATGATCTCGTGATTGCACCATGTGTTCGCACCGTACTTTCATCTTCTAAATTTATACTTACATGACACTAAAAGAGGAATTATTGCTGCACTGTGGAGACACAGCTACAGTTCAATAGTTCATGCTGTGATATGTGTTGCTAATCAGGAGGAGCTGAGGCCCCAGTTCGAGGCCAAATACTCCAGGATGGAGAGAGTCAACCCCATCTCTGGCAAGCCTGAGCCTTTCCAGCCCTTCTCAGACAAACTCAGTCGGCTCATGGTGTCTGTGTCCGGAATATTCTTCATGGTAAATCCTTTGATCTTTGAATAATCTGCCCTTTTGGGATTCAGGTTTAAAATGAGCTCACCGATATACTGTGTTTGCCTTTGGAGCAGTGGGATGTGCATGTAGTGGTGTAACATCTCCCCCTGCTGGACGAAGAGTGTATTTAGAGGAAATGTTGGATTTAGTCTTTGTAACGGCCTCATTGTGGATGTTTACCGTTTCCAAATGAATGATGATTTTTGTGTTTATCTGAATAGTTATTTATTGTTTATTGTAGGTTTTTTTTCTTTTTTGTACACAATTCTTCATGAAAAGATAAAACAAAACCTCCTCATCCCAAACAGAAACAGAAAAGTGTTCTTCTGTCTCAAAGGAGAAAAAAAAAACCCTCATTCCTCATCCACTCTTCTCTGTTTCCCTCTCTCCATCGTCTCTGCTCAGATTTCCCTCGTTCTGACAGCCGTGTTCGCTGTGGTGGTTTTCCGTCTCATTGTGATGGAGAAGTTCGCTTCCTTCAACTGGAAGTTTGTGAAGAAGAACTGGCAGTTTGCCACCTCTGGCACCGGAGTCTGCATCAACTTTATGATCATCATGTCTCTCAACGTGGTGGGTGTCTGGACAAGCATCATCTGGCACATTTAAATGTTTCATGAAACATTTATTTACAACTTTGTTCCAGGAGCTGTGATATTCACAGCCTGAAAGATTTTGTTTTTGTTTTTTGTAGTTGGTTTGCTTTGTTCGGTATTTCCCTCTGTTTCTCATTTCTCCCTCGAACCCTTTTCCTGTTTATGCTAATAAGTACTATTATCTCGTCAGGTGTATGAAAAGGTAGCCTATCTGCTGACTAATTTAGGTGAGCATTGTCCACATGCTGCAAGCATTTACACCTCAATTATCTCTCACTTCCCAGATGGTGGAATATCACTTATTTTCTCCCCATGTCCACCCCACAACTCCCTCTGTTTCCTCCCGCTGTAGAGCACCCACGGACCGAGTCTGAGTGGGAGAACAGCTTTGCTCTCAAGATGTTCCTGTTCCAGTTTGTAAATTTGAACAGCTCCACATTTTACATCGCTTTCTTTCTTGGAAGGTAGGCTGGCTGCCATTAGACCCTACAGTTCCTGTTTACAGTGAATATAATGAGTGACTGTGCAAAGATGTTTTCTTTCAAACTCCCATGTCATGACTCCTGCCAAGTCTCCCTCCCCTTTCCCCTCCTCACTGTATGGTTACAAAATACTGCACTGGCTAGAAATGGGACTAAGCTGTGGTTTATCAAACATAATGGCAGCTTTAAGTGTCTTTTTTTCCCCCTCCTCTTCTTTTTTCTCTGATTTAATTTTGCAGCTAATGTTGCCAATCTCACTCTGTTCAGGTTTGCTGGCAGGCCTGGAAAATACAATAAACTCTTTAATCGATGGAGGCTGGAGGAGGTGAGTGCAATTAGGCGTCACCCTAAGTGGGTGATTATTCCAGGATATATTTAGAGTTTTCAAGTAATTCACCTTTTTAATGATCCATCTGTATGTTACTATGTGAACAATTAATCTCCCCCATGATTACTGAGATTTTCAATTCAAATGATCCAAAAAAAAAAAAAGAAGAAAGAAAAAAACTGAACCGGATGAAGTGTGTCCCAGGATTCACCCGCAGCTTTGAATTATCAGGCATGAAATATGGATGTCACAGTTTTTTATTTATTTATTTGTTTATTTTCTCAGTGTCACCCAAGCGGTTGTTTGATTGATCTGTGCCTGCAAATGGGAGTCATCATGTTCTTCAAACAGATCTGGAATAACTTCATGGAGCTCGGTTATCCGTAAGTAGTATGTTATTATGATCATGTGCCTTACAAATGTCATATTTAATCCTATTTAATGCTGCAGATTCACGTGATTGGCATTTTACACACCTTATGTAATGTCTGTAGTTTTTGTCCTTGAGGCCATTAACATATGAAAAGGCTTTTCTCCTGCGGAAACACATCAAATCCTCTTGTGCGAGGTTTAGTGAAAGGGCTCCTGCAGCACTCGATACATTGTCAGAAGTAATTGCTTTGAGTTGACAGTTCGCTACTTGCCATGTTCTCAGTCTGCTGCAGAACTGGTGGTCTCGTAGAAAGATAAAGAAAGGAGGTGGGATAGGGCAGAACATGGAGAACAAAGCCCAGCTTCCACAGTGGGACAAAGACTGGACTCTGCAGCCGATGAACGCTCATGGACTGGTGGATGAGTACCTTGAAATGGGTAAAACATTTCAGTCCTTTGAAGTGTTAGATTTGACTTTGTCTGGAGATGGAAGGAATTCATGCAAATTGTGGCCATTAGTCAATATTTAACGCTGCTTTTGCCAGTGTTGAGACAGAGATCCTGTGAAGCTCATCCAAACGCTTCTTTCCTCTGTAGTTCTCCAGTTTGGCTTCACCACCATCTTCGTAGCGGCGTTCCCGCTGGCTCCTCTCCTGGCTCTGCTCAACAACATCATTGAGATTCGTCTCGACGCCTACAAGTTTGTCACTCAGTGGAGGAGGCCGATGCCTGCCCGGGCCACTGACATAGGTCAGTGCGATCTCTGACTGTCCTCGCACTTCACTTCCTCAGTGTCTCTCACACAGAAGTTCCTATTTTTGGATCTGAGCCCCTTTTTCTCAACAGTTAAAATTTTGTGGGGACCAAATATTTTCCATATATGGCTGAAGGCTTCTTGTGGCAAGTTGCCCTGTAATTAAAGAAAGAATTCACCCTGAAACATTTAGAAATGCCTCGGCTGTAATGAACGCATTATGTGTCAGTGACACAGAATCAAAGAGCAAAGCTCCTGTGTAGGCTTAAGCTGACATTTACCGAGGCAAATCTAACGCAGGAAAGGCAGATAGAAGATGTTTCTCCACTGACAGTGGCTTTAATAGACTTAATTGCAGCGCCACCAAAGGAACATGTTGTATTTTAAGTAACAAATTATTCAGTGGCATACCTGCACGTCTATTGGAAACAGTTCTGTCCTCGCATCTTCTCTGGAAGCCTTTGAATCTCACTCTTGTTTATTATTAATGGAAAGTGAGTATATCAAGACTTCATGAAAAAAGGGATGAAAAACATATGATCCTCCTTTTCGGTTATGATTTATTAATTTCTCACCTTGACACACAGATCACTGTATAGATATAAGTGGTTTTCTTTGTGCTGGAAACAATATTGAAAAACATAAATTCTCCTCTGTTTTTGCTGTCAGGTATCTGGCATGGGATTCTCGAGGGTATCGGCGTGCTGGCAGTCATCACCAATGCCTTTGTCATTGCCATCACCTCAGACTACATCCCCCGCTTTGTTTACGCCTTCAAATACGGCCCCTGCATGGACAAGTCCCACCACCACGGGGACGAGTAAGCGCTCAGAATAATGTGTGAAGCAGCGAATATATCTGGCAGAGCAGCTTCTGTTTTGGTCTGATAGCGTCTCCTTCTCCGTCTCAGGTGCTTGCAAGGGTACATGAACAGCAGCCTGTCTGTGTTTGACATGAGCGAGCTGAAGAACAGCAGCCAGCCCAGATACTGCAGGTACAGAGACTACAGAGCACCGCCCTGGAGCTCCGTGCCGTACGAATTCACCCTGCAGTTTTGGCACGTCCTGGCTGCCAGGCTGGCCTTTATCATCGTCTTTGAGGTCTGTCAGCACTCTCTCTTTCTTTCTTTTTTGTCTGTTTACCAGCAAGACACACAGCTAAAATTAAATCCCCTCATGTCTGCTCAAGTCTGTCTAACTGCAGATTTACTTTTTGCCGAATTTATTCTTTTTTTTTAACATTTATTAATTTAGGTGTTATCACCATTAAATGAAAACCTTGCAAGTACAGTTTAGGTGATTTTATACTTTAAAGGGGATGGAAATTAGTCATTTGGCTACAATCCCACATGTTTCCATGTCAATGTTCATTAAAAGAATAAATAAATCTGAAATAGTTCAACATTTTGGCAAATTCATCTAAAAAAAAAAAACACACACACTATGAAAAGTTGAGTTTCCATTCTGAAGAAGAAAAACTGTCATAATCTGCACATATAAAGCATTATCAGCCTTACACAGCTCTTTATCTTGGTCCACACTGTGTTTACCTGCACTGCTCTATCAATTATGCAGCAAATGCTGGAGACAGTTTGTTAGTTCTGTGGAAGGTAACTCATCAATTATTAATCCTTTCCGCAGCACCTGGTGTTTGGCATCAAGTCCTTCATAGCGTACCTCATTCCGGACATGCCGAAGGACCTTTGCGATCGCATGAGGAGGGAAAAGTACCTGATGCAGGAGATGATGTACGAAGCAGAACTGGAGCACCTGCAGAAGGAGAGAAAGAAGAACGGACGGCGTTATCACCACGAGTGGCCTTAGCTTAACAACCCCTACGTCTCCACCACACGCCGCACAGCCCTCACCTCACAGGCACAACCTCCCCCAGCCTGCTTGTTTGTGTCTCTTAGCTTTTAGAGTCTAGCTTCACTCAGCTGATTCTGTACACCAAAGACACCCCTCTTCAGTGACCAGATCCAGATCCCCAAACCTGTTTGGCCCTCGGCCCTGACCCCACCCTCGCCATCTGCTCCACGTCCACTGTTGGCGCTGCTCTTGGTTTCTGGCTCCGACCCACCTCCACCTCCACCTCCACCCCCCACCCCGACTTGGCTTCATCCGGCAGGTTGCCCCGGGGTCTGTGCTGTGTCATGGCTTCACTGGGAAGACCTGTGTAATTGTAATGTTTACTATGCAGATCAAGGGCTGCAGATCACCACTGTTCACTTTCTGGCATCCATCCTGCACTCCTCTCTGTGTGGCAGCTAGCACTTCGCTTTGACTCTCCAGTCCGGTGCGGCCAGCCAGCAGCATGGCCGCCTACTTCTCCATGAGCGTCAGCAGAGAGCTACTGCGGCGCTCAGCGTTCTTCTTGTTGCAAAAGTGTTTCTGGTGATGTGGCTACCAAACAAAACAGACACTGTTCTTTGCAAAGCGACTGTAAATTGCCCTTGAAGCATGCTGATTAATATTTGCTGCCGTTGCATAAACTGCAAAGAAAAACAGAAAAACAAAAGCACTCATCCTTGATGCTGTTACCGTCCATTCAGTACATTCGACAAAGAACTCCATGAAGTCGTATAAAGTGCATGGTGATATTGTTTTGTACCTTTTGATAGATCGAGTCCTTGTCTTGATGCCTGGTTCATATGTGTCTGTACTCAGTGTGAGCTGTGTGCTAATCTCTGTCTGTGCAACTGCTGAGCTTGACTGTCTTGAGTTGAGGAAATGTGAACTTTGTGCAATTAGATTGTGCCTACGGTTGTGCGCACCACAATTGTGTCACCAACATCACGTGTGCCTGTTTGTGCTGCACGTGCTTTTTTCAAGTGCAAGAAAAATTCTCTCTCCTTGTTCTGTTGTCTGATCTGCTGTAAACTCTCTGAACCCTGCTGTGAGGATTTGTGTCGGATGGGAGTCGCACCACGGTACCTACTCGGGTCTCCGCTAATGGCTCTGAAACGCACCGACTCCCATCATGAGCAACGTATACACTCGCATGCAGGAGCTACAAATCTGCTCTTCCGTCCTGCGCTCGCAGCCTGTTTTTCATTTGCTGTTGGAAACCCTGAAGCGTGGTTGAAACTTGGATCACTTAGGCATACCTGTGGCTTAGAGGTTCAGTTTGCAAAGAACATCCATCCACTGTTGTTCCCTCACAAGGCCCACCGACATACTTCACTTCCAGTCTTTTATTAAGCACACGGTCAGATGCGGTTTCAACTGATCTCTGGCCTTTATCGATGGGAGACTGAGAAATTGGATTTTGTTAAATGCGGAGTCGTGACACTGCCTTTTACTGTGGGGAGTTCTGATGTCATGGATTCGAGCGGCGTGTTTTTTTGCCCAGCGAGAACTCAGGAACACAGGCAGTGTGAGCGACACATCTATCTGTGAGGCTGAGTCAGAATCATAATCATTTCCTGCATCATTCATGTTGAGATGGAAACTTATGGAGTATGTGAAGTGAAGCGTTAATGATCGAGCTAAATTTGGGAGGCGATGGAAACTTATATACACGAGCCCAAACCTTGACCCAGCACAGATCATGTTGATCATGTGGTGGTGAAATAGATCATAAATGATGGTTAAGATATGCAGAGAATCACTGAGGGTTATACTAATGTAACGTCTGAAGGTAAAGAATATCACTACCCTGAATGCACCACACAACACTGAGAAACGTATTCCCTCATTTTACAAGAGTTGTACATTATTTGGATTTGTTCATTTGATTATTTTGCAGTTCTATGTATATACATTTTATGATGTACGTAATGTTTTTATACTATTTATTTTGTGTTACCAGTATGAGTCTGAGTTCACCTGTATTCACCCTCAGATAGACAAAGTAACGTCCACATTTCTCAGGTGTCCTCTGAATGTTTGCAGATGATCAACTTTTTACCATATTTTCTAAGATGCAATCAAAGTTATCCTGCTTTTTTAAATATATATTTTTGCACTGCAGTGCATTGCATGACTATAATGCACACTCACAATTTAGAGCATGATTGATTTTCTTTTAGCCCAATCCCAGTGAGTTTATTGGAGCAGAGTGGAAATCATGGAATATAATCATAAAGTTATAAATGGAGATTTATGATGCAGGTTGTTGGCTAAAAACATAATGATGCTTTCAGGTCATCGTGTGCAACCCAGACGTTCATTATCATTTCATTCACAAGAGAGAGATACTTGTTTTTAAATCTTCCAATGTTAGCGGAAACTACTCCAGGTTTTCAGAATATCTTCCCTGCTATGTGAACATTGAAAATCTATGCATGTTGTTATCCTCGAGTGCTACATTTCCTTTGAACAGATGCAGATGTAAATGTACTGGTACATTTGTACTGTAGAGTATGCATGACCTAACACCTGCTTTGAGCAGTGCGAACTTCTGTAAAGTTGTTAACGGCGTCTTAAACATATCACCTCCCTTTTTCAGTGTTAATTATTTTCTGGAGGTTGGGATAAGACATATGTTTCTCGATGTGGCAGAATTTTATACCGTAAGAGTATTTTCTACACCAGACTCCAGACTGAGTCATACAATCTGTCCAGGTCTGAATACCAAGAAGAGTCTGATAAAAACAAAACGCAGACCTGTTTTGTTTGAGCATTCAGCTGGGAGTTAGAATTATGTTTACCCTCTGAGAGCTGAAGTGTCTAACCTATGAATGGGGGTAACTCTATGAATAACAACATGACCTTGGATGTTTGACTTGCCCAGCTACTAATCGTCTCTTTCTTGTTATCTCCTCCTCTCTAAGAGCATTAGCTCACCTTCTCACTAATACAAATGCTGCACAGTGGTGGAAAGGTGTGTCTCATGCCTTCTGCTGTTGGCAATAGCACAATATGGGTACTGAATAATAAGTAATAATGGCATGACCTTGCACATCTCAGAAAACATAGCAGTCGTGAGGGGATTAAGCTTTCTGTTGTATGCTATGCCTCCTAATAGGATTGTGCTTGAGCAAGTGACGTACTTGACGTGGAAGCACAGCGATGCTAGACCATAGATTTACCTGTACATTAGGATGGTATCATGAAGTGAAGTGTATCAATAACATTGTTTACTTCGTTCCTGTTTACATGTAAAAAAGAAAAGAAAAAAAAACATACCGAGATGTATAAAAATAGTATAACATAAACCAATTTGGATATCACTCTTTTCTGTAATAAATCATGGATTGTATCTTTTAAATCAAACCTGGTCTCTTCGTTTTTGTTCCTGTTACAGTGTAAAAATGGTGAACAAGCAGCCTCAGGACCTCGCTGATATCATCATCATGAGTTTAATCTGCTTATGGAACAAACCAGAGCACAGCAAAGTGCAGAGATTGTTTTCTTTTTTTCCCCTCCTCACTATTATCACAAACCACAAATCTTCTTGCCAGAGAGTCTTCACATAACATATTGTTAAAGAGATTGTGTTTCAATGACGAACCAACTATTTGAGTTTTGTAGGATTTTCCCACTACGTTATGACTGTTTACTGCCACCGCTCCTCAGCCCTCGTCTCAACTGCTTTTCCGCTCATGTCATGTCGGTTTGCACCAGGCTTCATTTTCTTACTGTGAAATCTAAACACTCCATAAGAAACGGTTTGTTTTGAGCTCTAATGACAGATGCTTAATACTTTTATTATTTCCAGCATTCTGTCGTACTGTTGGACGCCCACACCCAGATATTTCCTTTCACCTCTTTGACCCGCAGACGTTCCTCAGTGGCTTAAAGCACAGTGGTTTCACAGCAGGGCAGAAAGCGATCTATTCCCCTTTATCTTGTGGTGCTGCCACTGCATATAAAGGATGGTGGGTGTTATGTGGCATTGGAAAGCTTTTAATGGAATATTAAAGAAGACGTATTCATAGGCCAAACAAAAAAAGAGGACGGGAGAAGGAGAAATGTTTCTTTACTCAAATAAAAGCGGTAAAACAACAATATCTAAACACTCCCTGAAGTAAAAGTTCCTTCATTCAAAATCTGTCTTCAGTTAAGGTACATTGCTATCGGCAAAATGCATACAAAGCAATCTACACACTATACTGTATATAATTTCTCTGTCTGACAACATAATTTTACCTCTTTATGGGAAATTTAGAGGGTGGAAAAGCCAACAACCCACAGAAACATGGCAGGAACCCACAGCGACACACTGATTTCTCTGTTCGGGTTCAGCAGACAGGACTGCAGAACAGTTTTACCATCCTCGCTCCGCCATCAGTCAATCATGGCTAGGAAGTAATGATACACACCTGTTTTTACTATCATTGATTGAGCAGATGATCTTAGCCAACCACACACACAAACACACTCAATCTAGTGTTAATGTTAGGCGGCAGTGTGTGGTGAAAAAGGATGGAAAACGCCTTTTTCCAACAAAAAAGAAAAGGAAAAAGAAAGATGCTCTGGTTTCAGCTGGTTTAATGTTTTTGTATGAGGCACCGAGGTGAAACCTGTGGCTCTGTCCACCAATAAAACAGCAACCACATCATTCACATGTTGCGACGAGCAGTTTTCCAAAGCCGACACAACCCCTGCCTGGCCTCATATATCAGAGGTCTTAACCACTCTCCCTCTCGTGCAGCCAGCCTGCAGACATTAGTTGCTGCTCTCTCCAAGGACCTCCAGGTGACTGATGTTAATGCAGCACAGATTTACAGTAGGGGTTAGGAAGGTAATCATAGACCCAATGAGACTGTAGCCACAAATCCAACGGTGCTGAGGTGCAAACATGACAAGGAGCCAAGGATGACCAGCAGGGGCCAAAGGAGGCAGCACTGACACCCACAAATCATCGGATCACTCGGAGAACCAGAGACTGTCTCTAGCATTGCACCACACGGTCTTTACTATCCTATAAAGGGCATTCAGTGGGATTTCTCATATAAAATAACTGTTTGTGTAGACAAAATGAGTTTCATAAAAACACTTTCCACTGATTTAATTAGTAGTTATTTTTCAACCAAGGATAGCGCTGTCAGTTCGTTGGTTGAAAACGTTTCAACAAATATTCAGCCGACTGTCATAATGTTTCTTTACAGACATTCATGGTCCCCAGTTGAGTCCTGTTGATTTATGATGCAGATCTGCTTTTTCTCTACATAAACACTATTCCTGCTGAACGTCAGCATGTAAGCATCATAATTGTGACTGAGCATGTTTGCTTGCTGACATTATTTAACCCACAACACCACTGACTGTGCAGATCGATCTATCTATCTATCTATCTATCTATCTATCTATCTATCTATCTATCTATCTATCTATCTATCTATCTATCTATCTATCTATCTATCTATCTATCTATCTATCTATCTATCACGTGTGAAATTAATATGTTGGAAAGCTTGAATACGTACAGTTGGTGAAGATAGCAGCACAGCAGGCATGAAAGAGGAGTGAGATCCCGATATGACACGTGGGTGACAGCAGTGACACATGAGTTGACCCGAGTAAAGCATCCTGCCCTGAGACGCTGCAGTCTCAAATTACTTTACAGCTGGAGATGGACAAGAGAGGTGACACCTGAACTCAGGGTCAGTTTGATTCATTCTGCACGTTCAATATGAAAACTTTGATAAACATACCTATTTTTCCTCTATATGCGGCCTATCTATCCAGATGCCTGCTCCCTGATCCAACATTTAGCATAATTGTACTCACACTATAAAATGTGACATGATCCTGCTTGTTTGTGGCCTGCAGCACGTACAGTATTAATATCGAAATGAAATGGTCTGTTGTCCTGATGATGAATAATTAATAGGTGGTGCGTGGTCATCAGTATCCTCAGTTTAAACGATGAATTGTGTGGAGATTCAGTGAAAACTACAATGAGAGAAAAGCCTCGGAGCATCGGGATCTGATGAGACAGGGAACTGGAAATCATTAGTTAAACAGCAACAAAAATTTCTTGCGATGTCAAAATACTTGCTCGGGGGCTGAAAAGGTTGCACAAAGGTTGCACGCACGGGAAGAAGACATCATGAGAACACACAACGTAATGATGAGCTTAGACAAGAGGCTGAACAATAGAAGTAATTGTTTTACCAAACACTATATTTTCTGGGCTGGGCTGACTAAAACAAACCATGGATGTGTTGAGGCGTCCGGAGAACGGTGTTAGAGCTGAGGGCAGAGGTCATCGTCTACACTGTTCACTTTGATAACACTGACAGAGGCATTATGGGAATTTCCAGTTTGTTACCTTCAGTGGTTTGATTCCTGTGGATTTAATGCTTGGATTTTCTTCAAGATGTTTAACATTATTTTAAACAGTGTTTAAAAGCACTGAATTAGCTATAGTCCTATATGTCTTGCAGTATTGCATTACAGTCTGTTTGGTCTCTAATGTGGAATATTTAGGTTATTCCCCCCAAATCACTGAATTTCTTCATAAATGCACTTTTAATTGCATTGCCTCTCTGTCAGAAATTACTTAAGTATTTGGTAGGCTATATTTTCCAGAGGAATGTGCAGTGTAGCTACATAGGTCCTGCCTAGATATGTTTTAACCAGCCTAAAATATTCTCCACTCTACTCTAATAATTTTTTAACATCGTTTTTCCAATAATAAATAAAAAGAATAATCTTTTTATATGTGGGGAGATAATGGGAGATAATCATGTCTAGCTATGGTCACCGGAAGTAGGCTACATCTACACTCACTTCCGCGTTGAGGTATCGCGGTCAAACCGCAGGCCCCGCCCACCACCGCTGCTGCTGGCGACAGGTGATACAGGTGATACAGCTGCGTGTACCAAGATGTTTAGCAGTGGAGACAGGAAGAAAGTCGGCCACATGTTTGAGCCTCAGTCACACCCAGACTCAGGAGTCGGTTTAGGAGAGAGGAGTTTGTTGTTGTGACGAAAATCAGCGACTGAAGGACTCATCAGAAAGGTGAGGTAGCTGTTTGTTTATGCTGTTTGTTAGCTTGTATGTGGCAGAGGCTAGCAAAGTCAGAGGCTAGCTGACACAATAAAACTGTTAGCATCCTTTCTTTCTTTCTTTCTTTCTTTCTTTCTTTCTTTCTTTCTTTCTTTCTTTCTTTCTTTCTTTCTTTCTTTCTTTCTCTAGCAGTGGTTGACACAGTGTTAGCGGTTGTGCTAATGCAAACTGTGGCTCTCTGTACTGACAAGGTTTCAGGTTTATTTTGTCTGGTTGACAGGATTCATTTCATTCCTTATGTGTGACATATGAAACCTTGAATTTCTATTTATCTATCTATTTTTATGAGACCGGCGTCACTGCGTCTCCAAGGTGTAAATACACAGTCATGGCGTTGACTGCTGATTTGACTTGTATCATAGAAACATGGTGAAAGGTTGAAAATGTAGCTGTTGATTAACTTTATGGACATGTTTTTTTTTGTAATGAAGGGCTACATGAATTAACCCAGATTCACTGCTGATAAGTGGCCAAAACCTCTCGCATGAAATTTATTAGACCTAAATAATTCCTCTGGTTGTGATGAGCAGGAGGTCATTGAGATTCACTGTGAGTCAGCCTCCCACGCTGCCTGCAGGCGCTGAACCCTCTTGCTCCCTCAGATCAGCACTGAGAGGAAACCTATCACCACAATCTGAAAGGCATCTGTCCAAACTACAGCCCTCAGTCCTCCGCACGCACACACAGACACACACACACGCACACTGCCAGTGTACAGTAGAGGATCAACAAGAACATCCCTCGCAACTCCACTAAATTATATTTGTTGTTGCATCTGTTGCTACATCTGCCTTCACACAGCTTTGCCTTGCAGTAACCCGCTCTGCCTTGGTCAGTTTACTCTATCAGTGTTTATGTTGAGAGACACTGTATTTATTCAGGTGTGAGACTTATGAAGGAACGGACAAAGACTGCTTGCTGGGAAACCTCAAACTGGCTTTGCTTGTAATTGTTCATTCAACAGTGCAACAGTAGTTTTCAAACAAACAACTTTTTTTTTCTTCCTAAAAGACTCTTCTCTGACAATCCACCGTTATGAGTAAATAGAAAACACATGCATTTACTTGGTTTACCACTGTCGCTCTGAAGTACAATTGTTAAATATTTCCATAGCTTCATACTGAATGTTACAACTGTACTATTGTGCTACGCTACAGATGCCATGACACGGACTTTTTGTTTTTGTGTGCTGACCCGTTGAAGACACTTTCAAAATCTTCCATGAGCGTGTGTTGAGTTATGAAAGTGTCAAGTGTGTTGACAGAAAGACTCAAAATAGTTTAACTTCGTCAGCAGAGAGAAAAACAGCTTCTGCATTATAACGGTTTTGTTCAATAAAACTGAAAAAAAAACGTTTTTTAACCTGAAATGATCAATTAATCTGTGAAAGACGTTTTTCACAGTGACAAACTCTACAGATCCTCGCAGCTCTCAGGGCGTTTTAACGTCTTTCAGCTTCATTGTTTTGGTTCAGTCTGACAGCTGTCTTAGACACAAGCTCTAATAATCAGTCAGTGTTGCCTCTATGTCTGCTCCCAAACAGGAGACGGACGAAAGTAGCAACTAGTGAATATAGAGGGGCATATTTTCATACTGGGCCTAATATCTTTCAGGAGTTGATTGATTCGAGGACAACTGGACTTGATTTAAAATTCTTGTTATAACTTTTCTTTCTGTGTTTTGATTCTCTGATCTCAGCTCATGTTTTTTAATATATCTTTGACTGCCAACTTGAACTCTCCTGGTTTTGTTTACCCCTGCTGCAGACTGCACCCCTCCACTTGATAAAGTAAACCCTGCTTTGATCCCCTTACTCACAATCGAACGAAGTGAGGGCAGGAACATAAACAGCAACTCCAGCAGACACTATGCATTTACAATTTGTCCATCTTTTGGCAAATAAGCATGTCTGTCATAGGCTATATTATTATTTTCTATATAAAAACAATATATGGCATGCAGTTTCTTATCCCCACTGTCTTCTTCAGCAACAAAACCTCAAACCTCCTGCAGATATAGGATATGGATGGATGGATCATCAAACAAAACTTGCAGTTTCCAGCTCCGTGTTTACAGCCTGCCATATGTTTCCAGTTTGGGTGAGCGCTGACATGCTGAGAGCCGTATCTCGGACCACCTAGTGATGATGTAGTTATCCGAGGCAGGATGTGCAGCGGAGGGGCTCATATCCCAGGAGACCCTCCGTCAGTGTAGTAATGTAATCACCTGACTGAAGTCTTCACCGTGAGCTCTAACTACACTACCCCAACTCTCAGTCTGGGAATGCAATCGCGCTGCATCCATTATACTGTGCTGCTGTAACAGTCACTGGATCTGCAGCTCCATATACAAACCTCCTATAGAGCCGGCCTCTGCTTTGACAGCATGTAGCCTACAGTCTTTGGAAAGATTTGTGGGAAACGAAAATAATCAATTCAGTCTTTTTTTTCCTTCTTTGACAGTGAAAATGTTGACACATTCTGGAAATGTTTATTAGTCTAATAGTTTTATTTCACCATTAGGAATTTTTTTCTGGATTAGTCAGACCTGTAGACCTGACAAGTGTTAGACAGGCAGAGATTATTTATTTGATTATTGCTACAGGTCTTATGTAGAAATCAGTTTGTGTGTGTGTGTGTGAGAGAGAGGGGGGGGGGGGGGGGGGGGGGGCTAAAGTCACAGACAAACACAACTCATTGGAATAAAACAGCCTCAACTGCAATAGTATTGGTAATAGTCAATAACCAATGCCAATGTATATAACCTTTATAGGCCTATAAATGATATCGGCTTATAATAGATGGGCCTAGTGTGCCAGTATAAACTTTATTTTATTGTTCCTTGTTGACTGTTGTTGGCTGTGCACTGCCCCAGTGTAGCTGGGGCCCGGGGGCCACCGGGGGGCCACCGGGGCCCCTGTCTGCTCGAGCAGGCGGGTCTGTGCCTTTTAGGTGCTGACGGGGATGTGTAACATGAGTCGGGATGAAAACTGCGCGCTGGATCGCGGCTGCCAGAACAGATGCCGGCCGTCCCAGGGAGAGAGAGGAGGTGCATGATGGATCCCGTCCCGCTGCTGCTGCTGCTCAGCATCGTCGCATCGTCGCTGCCGGCGGCCTCGGCGGTCTACGACGGGCCCCTACAGCCCGAGATCTCCAACGGCACCTTCCACCACTTCTTCGTCCCGGACGGGGACTACGACGAGACCGAGGACCCGGAGCAGTGCCAGATGCTGTTTAAGTTCTCGGACGTGTCCCCGTGCGCGGCCAACGAGGAGCGCGACGCCGTGGTGCGCGAGGACTACGTCATCGCCAAGCTGCAGGCGGAGGACGCGGCGCGGCTGCTGGAGGGCATCGGCCGCACCGTGGCCCACGACCTGGACGGAGAGGACAGCTACGGCAAGTTCCTGACGCGGGAGGTGTCTCAGATCAGCGAGGCGTTCTCCAGCGTGGACAAGTCTCTGGTGGAGCTGGAGGTGAAGTTCAAACAGAGCCAGGACACGGAGCTGAGAGAGGAGCAGCAGCTGAACGGCTCCGTGGTGAAGCAAGTGGGCGACATCCGCGACGCGCTGAGGGGAACCACGGACATCTCTCTGGGACTGAAAGATAGACACGAGCTGCTCGCGCTCATTATCCGCAGTCACGGCACCAGACTGAGCCGCCTCAAGACCGAGTATCTTAACTTTGGCTCGTAACGGGGATAAGGCAGCTTCATGATTGTGTGTGTGAAACTGTGTGCGTGTGTGTTTGGTTTGTGAGAGACAGATAGCTAGAGAGGACCCTCCAGTTCAACAAACAACTGGAAAGTATACACCGTGGCTTATGAATACCCTTCCCAAGTATTTAAATATCTCTGACCTTGTGGTTATTCCCATTTCCTTGGATCTTGTGCCATTTAAGGGAGCTCGAACTAAAACATCAACACATTCCTCTGAGTCAGGGGGGAAAAAGGAAATGTGAACATAAATTATGTCTGCCAGGAACCCTCTGTGCCACTTCTGAGGAAGAGTTTTATTCACTATAAGTAGGTTATAAAAATAATAGCTGGATCTGTTCCCTTCTGGATCAATAAACTGGCCAGCCCTCTGTGTGTATGGTTTAAAGATGTTTACAATTTTAAGGTTATCATGACTAAGCAAATAAATACTTAATTTTCATCACATGTTCCAACTTTGCCCCTTTTTTTTTGCTTTCAAGCTAATTTTTCCTTTCGTGTGAAATTCATGTTTTTGTCCCGAGGTGTGTAGCCTTCAACAGTCGCACAACGTTGTGATGTAAACACCACCTCCATCCTTTGAAGCTTGAGGTTTGCATAAACACAAAAGCTTTTGAAATCTGAACGTTTGATCTAGAGCAGCAGAGAGCGACCCTCCTCCTCTGTCATGTCTTTATACCACAATGTCTGTTTTTTTTGTCGCTGCAAGTGGCGGATTTTACCGTCCCCTTAAGTTGCCCTGGTTAATTGGCGTCTGAAGTCTGTCAGTGGCCTCCCACTTCCATCTGGAAATCATCTCCTCAAGTATGAAATATGTTTGTCCGAAGGCCAACGTCATTATCATCTATTCTTTTGTTTGAGTTTTGCGGTTGATATGAAATGTTTTTTGTATTTTTCCAAAAAATAGATGTATAAAAAGGTGCAGAGCTTGTTAAAATCTCTGTCCAAACGCTCTGGTGTGGTGTTGACATAGATCACTTCATTTCAGACAAAGTGTTTATGGGAGGAAAGTAGTTTTGAATTCCTGAAAGACATTAACTTTGTCCTCCGGGATCTCTCACACACAATGATCTACTGGTATTTGCAGAGCCTTTAGGCTATTTTAATACTTAGAATACCTTTGTCATCATTTGTTTATTTTCTGCCTTTTACTAGTGTTCGTCTTCTAACCAACGCCTGCGTCAGCCACAAAGTAACTGCCATCAGCATGCCAGCTTTTTACAGAGATAATGTCTCTGCAGATGTGAGTGAGCCAGATGGGCGGCCATGGGCGCAACTGGGTGTGATTTCCTCTGTCTGGTTTTCCTCACAGTCCAGCTTCCCCTGGAGGACCCCTTTTTAAAAACAGCTCTCTGTAGCTCGGCAGAGCGTCGAGCTGCGGGAGCTCCATGTGCAGGGAAACCCTATATGTCTGTATGGCTCTCAGTTTCCAGGGGCACTGCACAGGGCCCAGAAGATCTGATTAAAAGATTTGGTTGAATTTTCCACTGTGTAAATAAAGGTAGAGCGAGGCACGAAGGCACAGAGGCTCCCAACAACCCACCCATCATACTTAATTTTTGTCTTTTTTGGCCTAAATCATTAATCCCACCTTTTAGAAAAATATTTTCTCTTTAGATTAGTTTCACGTCCCTGATGCTTTGCGGCAGGAAGCGGTGAGCGTTGAGCCTGCTGCTCGAAGAACGCCTTCTCCTCTGACATTTATTAAGGACAAACAAAGAGAGGTCAGGAATGCAGACCACAGTTGACCTGAGAACAGAGTGATCCTTCTCCGTGCAGAGCACAAAGCCCCAAAACCACATGCTGCTGTTGGGTTATTATTAGAAAGATGAGAGTGATTTGGAAACTACTGGTCCTACCATAATCACCTCTGCAGGGCATGCTAACGACTACCACCTATCAGCACTACTGACAACTTGACCCTCCTTCAGCTTCATCTACCAATGAAACTGTTTATATTTCACAGTCCTTGTTTTGGGAAAAGACATGAGGCTGCTCTTTGTTCACACTTTAATGAGAACAGCATGAGCCTGACAAAATCATTTTAACCGCTTTATCCTGGGGCTTTTCAGGAGGATTCCCAGTCTTCATCAGTGGGGCCAACATCCTCTGATGAAGACCATGAGATGAGCTCGAGAGCTTTAGAAAAAGCATGCGAGTGGAGCTTGAGTTAAGTCAATTTGCAGAATTTAGAATAAATCTTTCAAAAATGTTTCTGATAGAACAAAAGATAATCAGTCTGACAGTGAGATACAATGGCTGAGAAGTGTCCGTAATAGTAGAAACAACGTACGGCAGTTGAGAAAGACAGTTTATAAAAGTAAAGGAACTCAATTCGAAAAATATACGAAATACATATTTGAATCTACTGAAACTCCCCCAAATAACTCATTATCCAGAATCCAGAGTGACTCCTTTAAGAATAATGTATTGGCTATATAAAGCTAGATTATATATAGATTTAAAGTAATTTCTTTGGGTATTTTTGCCTTTTTATTTGACAGGAAGTTGTGGAGAGATACTGGGGGGATGAGATGCAGTGAAGACAGTTGGGAATCAATCCGGCAATAACTTCTTTATGGACGTGCTCTTAACCACTCAACCACCAGGCACTCCTGCTGGATTATAATTGTTAATAAATCTATCATTATACATCATAATGTATCCATTGATTACATATTATAACAATAATTTGACAGAGAGCAGTGGAAAATATGTGCTTAATAACTTTCCGTGAGCGCTCAGTCTGCATTCACTCAGATTCTGCACTCATGTTAACCTCAGTGTTCAGCGCTGGCCACTCACTTTTCCAGGGGTAATTACGTAGCTACTTTTTAGTTCACCACATCTCTCTCCTGCAGTGTCGGGTTTAAATTCAAAACATACTCTGACATCATGAAATTAGACGTGTTGTACAATAACTCGACGAGTAATTAATGCCGTGAGCACATAATATAGGACGTGTAGGATTTTCTGCTCATTAAACTCGTGCTGCAGGTCGTCTGTTACCAGAGAGAGTTCAGTTCAATGCAACAACAATGCAACACTGTGAGAGAACCCAATGGGTTTTTAATGAATTTGACCGTTTAACTGCACTCGAGAATTACTTCTTCCCTTCTGCAGATTGTTCAGCTCGAGAGGCGAGAGTGGATTACTGCTGCTCTGAAACAAAATAACGGTCAAAGCTGCTCATCTCCCATCCTGTCTGAAAGAGCAGATGATCTTATATTCTGAGTTTACAATATTCTGCTTACCATTTATTACATCATGACCTTATAATTGCTCCAGTGGTCAGCGCGGTTTAGCAAGAAGGGTTTCATTCAAGGCTGCAGCTGTGTATAATAACAGCTCGAGGAAGATATTCAGTATAATCTGAGTAAAGCAACAGTGAAGAGAAGATGCTGAGGAGCAGAGGAACCTCAGGAAACGAGTGAAGCCAGCGTTTGAATCAGATGTCAGAAAGGTTTTCATTTCTCATAAGAGTTGTGGGAAAGTAATTCCAGCTCCCAGAGGCTGCTCCGTCAATGGAAAACAGTTTATTAGATCAATCACAGAAGAAGTGTAAAATTTGTTCAGTTGTCAGTGTGTTTCTGTTTGTGAAGGATGCCATCCAAGAGTTTTTGATGTCATTATCTGGGTTTCCTTTTTTCACGGATCGGTTATGTTTATAAAGGATATTGTATTGCACTGTAACGCACAGCAAACAGTTAATTCACTTTTTTCTGTCCTGTTTTATTTGGATTTTTTTTTTTTTTGTCCAGTTTTGGTCACTGACTCAAGCTTTGGCCTCCTACATTTTCACATTTAAAGGTTCAGTGGCTGCATTTAACAGTCGCCTATAACACCGACAGCTCTGCTGCTTTAAAAGCGGAGCAGTAAAGGTTTTGACCCCATTAGCAGCCTCTCCGCCTGCTGACATACCAATAAACTCATGTCATAACGCAAGAGGAAGGACAACCACAAAGACATTTATACAGTGTCTGCTAAGTGTGTTACACAGGAAACTGTTCAGTTTTGCATGGCTGTTTTATTTCTCAAAAATATTTTGATGGGGGTAAGACCTCAAGAACAACAAAACATTTCCCTCAAACACAGTTTGGTCTTGATGCTCATATTTTTCCTTGGATAAACACAGATGCATCTGCATACATACAATTTTTTAAAAAGTACATGTACATATCTTGTTTTGAATGGGTACATAATGATACACAGTTGCCCTTTTGAAATGTGACAGTACACATCCATAGATTGATCGTCAATATAGATTTCAAAGTTGTGCTATGGGTTTTCTGCCAGTGTTTCTTTTTCTCTTTTTTTCTTCTCAAACTAGCAGATTTTACAGGAAGAAAATTTGTATAACTATTCTCTTCTTGAAGAGCAAGCAATAACACTGAACAGTTCATTCATAAAGAGGGACAGAAAAAAGCACCAGAGGAACTGAAATCATCTTCAGTCAAACGTCACCTCTTTTTTCATTTTCATGTGAACCAGAGCCAGTGTCCTGTGCTTTCTCTGTGCCGAGCCGTGTGAAGGCTCTCTCTGCTCTGAGTCCCTGGGTGAAACTGTCTCTGGAACAGGGCTCATCACTGTTTCAGGATGAGACAGGTGTCTGTTAGATGTGCGGCAGCCTGTCAGACACAGCCGTTCTCCTGCCTGGGCTTGTGCACCACGGGGCTGTGTGGAGGGTACAGGGAAGGGGCGAGCGTGCACAGGAAACCAGCCAGCAACGTAAGGCCCAGTCCACCCCATGCACAAAACATGGACCAACCATAACCGTGACTGATGTCCTCGGGTATGCCAAACATGTAGCGAGGATAGCGGGACAGTTCAAAGTTGATCCCGGCCACACATGTGCAGAGGGAGATTATGCAGCATGTCCCTGCCAAAACACAGAGAGAGAGGAAGAGGGAGAGAGCGGGGAAGAGAAAAGCCAGCAGTCAAACATCACAGCAACCCAATTTCATCTCCTCTGATGCATCATTTCACCAGCTTTTTCATTGATAAAGACTTTACTGCCCCTCTGTGGCGATTCAGGGTAGCGCTCTTTATGTAAAGTACATCTCACCTCCCATGAGGAAGAGAAGTCCAGCGACGTACTGCATCAGATCATGCTCCTTACAGCAGCCCAGCACTCCTATGATCCAGCCGAACAGGATGATGGAGATGGCCATGCCTATGAAGCTGGCCGTCATCCTCTGCAGGTCTGCAAAGCGGCACACAGCACAAGTGACAGTGATGGTTGGAGGGGGGTGAAGCCAAGTTTCTCTGTATTAATTCATCAGATTTTGATAAAGGCGATGGTGATGGTGATGGGGAGGGGGACTCACGGAGCGCGTGCCACTCATCCTGCCTTATTGTCTTCGTCAGATTGATTGGCAGATTTCTGGGGAGCACTGATGATGAGTAGTAGTATTTTATTGGTGTGCAGCGCGGAACCAATCCTGTGGATGTAAACAACGCAAAGAGGGTGTCACATAAGCACCGAGATCAGATGAAGAGGATATCACAAGGCTCTCTGCTGCCACCCCCACCCCCCTCCCAAAAACAGCACCTACCCCCTCCCCACCCCCCCCACCCCGTCCACCACCACCCACCCATCCACCCACACCATGTAGAGTAGCTTATTGTACGCATCTTGAGGCTTCTGTTACTACAGCTTGCCCCTTTGTGCTGGGAAATAACACCGCGCGTCGATCGTATTGTAACTGTACTCCGCGGTGTGCTGCGTAGGCCTTGAGGGTCTGTGCGCAGCATCAGCACCTTGGATAGCGCATTCGCGCACAAAGTATTTACAGACAGCGCCTCGCACAACAACACAAATGTCAAAAATAAACACATCATAACACAATTAGGACAATTTCCCCTCACAAAAAAATTTTCCCCAAACCTTTAAAGATCAAATCCTCTGTCTCCAAGTCAAAGCCCTCTCGGTGGCACTTTCTCCACAGTCCGGTGACGGTGGAGTTGAATTGCCGACTGCAGAGGGACTCCATGGCCGGGGCAGGAGGCAAGAAGTGCCGCTTGGCCCGCAGCAGCAGCATTTGGCCGCTGACACCGGAGCCCGTCCTCTCCACGGTCTGCTCCTTCGGCAGCATGCGGAGCGGGAGGTTGTTGTTGGAGATGTAGATGTAGCCGGGGTCGGGGTTTCTTTTGTTTGAATAATTCTTGCAGCGTTCCCGGTGCCTCCTCGCGTCGGTCTCGTACCAGTTGTCGGTGCTGATCGCGACTGCTATGAGCCCCAAAGCGCAAAAAGCCAGAAAGAGACCTGCCACGGTTAAAGTCCTCATAGCAGCCATGTTCCATGCGTATCTCGCCTCGGTGCCGTGTTAATTCCACGGGACAGCAGGACCCCGCTCCTGGCTGCTGCTGCTGCTGCTGCTGCTGCTGCTGTTGTCAGTGTCTGACGTGGGGAGGAAATTCAGCAATACGAGGGAATCTGAAAGGCAGATAAACCCCCAAAGCCCTCATTTCTTTGATTTGTCACCCATCGCTGAAAAGAGCCAAATTCCGAGGCAGAGGATAAATAAATTTGGGCCTCGATGAGCTATTTTGGATGTCTCCTCTCTGCCTCTGAACTCAGTCTAGCCTAGATACTGGCCAGTCCAACATTTCTCTTCCAGTAGATGGAGACAGAGTAAATATTTGAGAGCACAACAAGCCCCAGGCCTGCTGCTCTCACCGTGCTGTATAGATTTGGATCTGTAGGGAAAGATTGCCAAAGTTTGACAGCTTAAGTACTAACAGAGGAAGTAAACTCCCTCGGTTTTTTTCTTCTTTTTTTCTAAATAGACCATGTCCTGTATCAACACAGCTGATGGGCTCTTAAGTGTTTAGTTCTGAAAGACAAACCAGACTAAACTTCACTATAAAAGTCTTGATCCGCTCCTTGTGGTGTGCAGGAAACGGTTTCATCACATCCACCAGATTGCCTCTGGTAACTTTCCATCCCAACAGGGTCAAGCTAAAGCGTGATACTGTTTTGACTCATGTGAAGAGGCGCCTGTGTCACCACAACCCAAACTGCATCATGTAGGATTTAAGTGTTGGCTCCATGTGCAGGATGTACTGTATGACCAAAGCAGATCTATGGGTTATATTCCACATACACAACAAAAGAACTAAGTTACAGGGGCTGTGGCTCCAGACATTTGTTTTCGCTGGTTTCATTCTCATGCTCAAAACTTCCTCAATTGAAACCATAATGCCAAACTAAAAGAGGAACAAGCCCAATTCCAAACTTCACTTTTGGTTTCGGCTCCTGTGTGCAGCAACTCTTAAAAAAATTCCTACATGAATAAATCATACAGGGAATTTGGTTGTGATTGATTTTAAGAAAACAAGTATCATATTTACCTGCACCTACATAATGTTCACGAAAGCCTGATCTCTCTATTTGTCGATGCCATGTTGGATTACATAACAAGAACATGTTAGTTTGGTCTGAGCTGAGGAGAGGGGAAGTTGAAACATTCAGGGGAGCACCACAGAATATGTGAGATAACAAATTATGTCTAATAGTGTGACTTCTCTCTCAAATGTTTTTCACATGGTGTAGGCCTAGACATGTCTCAAAGTGCCACACAAAGTGGACACTAATACAATTCCCATATGGTTTGGTGAAGAATAGCTTTCAAACAGTTCCTATTACATTTTTTTCTGGACCACAATGAAAAAAAGTATAGAAGCAGATTAGATACATGCTAATTGTATGTAATCTACCCTTTAATTGTCCAACTGAACCTGTTACATGTGAGAAATGGGTGTAAGTATGACTGGCTCATGTGCTTGACACTTCGCCATCAGGAAGTAGCTGATCATACGAATTTGATAATTGGATGAAGGCGGACTATAGGTCCAACTTATTTCTCACTTTCAGTTCCCATTTGTTGGCTGAAGTCTGTGCTCAGCAACATTGCGTGTTTGTCAGTGAAGCAATTAGACAAAGTTGACAATCATCTCCAGCTTCAAGAACTAAGACTCTCATGCTGCCTTGTTTACATGATGGACGCCTATGTCATCTCACCTGTAAGTGCTGCTGCTTTATTGTTTCATCTTTGACTTTTCGCTGAACAAAGAGAATGTCAGTCCCTCGTCACATGGCGCAACAGTGGCAGTTATCACTTCTGTGTGTTGCTTTGGCGGTTTTAACTCTTGAATGAGATGAAGTTAATGTGCCTTTTGTATAAGTCTATTGATTCATGTCATTTATTGATAAACGACACAAATAGAAGACAAGGAGGACTTGTTTTTGCATTTTAAGCTATCTGTAATGAAATGCATGTTTACTTTCTCTGTGGAAATTGGGAGTAAACCCACCCTTATTATGAACCTACTGTATATGTGACTATGGTGACCTGGCCTGATACACGATTTATTTATAATATTGTAAGTCTTTTTATTTTTCTGTCTTTATGTTCTATCAAAATTGTGTTCTATCAAGTGTACGTTCTACTTTCTCAAAGACAAAATATATTTTTTCCCTTCTAAGGCCTCAGAGGATGTTATTCCAAATGAGCCAGAGACTTATCGACCCCCTGCAGAGCTGTACCCATACCTCACTAATGTAGGGGAGATTTATGAAGGTGAGAAAACTTCTTTTAACTGTTTTTAAAAGACGAAGAACCAGTTATCAGCACAAGGCTGAGAGCTTGAACTTCCGGCTCTTTTCAGACCACAGATGGACCTTCCACTCCGAGCGTGTCCCGCCGGCAGACTTTGAGAATTCACCAGTGAATCACCTGACGGAGCTTCAGGCTGTGTCTCCTCAGCAGCTCATACAGCCGTACCGATACAGTGAGTCCCTGCCCCTTCACCTGGACCCTCCACTTGCACCTCTCTCCGTGTCCCCACAAGTAAGTTCACATGTAGAGGTTAATAATGGCACCGGCATCTCCACATGCTATTTAATATATTAGTATGCATACATGGATAATGAGTGTGTATAATTATTGTGACCACTCCAGAGCAGGAGAACAGTCCTTATATAATGCAAGATCAGTATATTTGCAATTGTACAGCACTATGGTCGACTGAGGTTGTTTTAAATTCTGCTTTATACTGTAAATACATTGTGACTTGACTATTATAGTATACAGTATATCAGTATATAGTATACAATTATTAGCACTGATGAAAAATGTGTATATCAAGTATTTCTAATTTTAAGTCAGATTACTCACTATTTTTCCCCCTGAGAGGAAACATTTACTGGTTGCAGTCAAATCTCTACACGTGTCAAAACCTAAAGCATAAATTTAAGGGTTTTGTTTATTATTTCAATTCTATTTAGATACAGTGGTACTAATTTAGGCCTTTTTTTCTATTTTAAAATGAAAATTATAAAGCTAGTTGATTCCATTTCATTTCATTTGAAATTAAAATCAAAACCAGGGCAGCCACAAATGATTATTTATGTAACTGTAAAAAGTACAACACAAGTGATAATGTAGTGACTTGACAGGATGACATTGCAAAAAAAAAAAACGAAGAAGAATAAAACAGTTTGTGAGATCCCTTCAGTACTTTAAAGGTCAGCCCTCTCATGCCTCACGCTCTGTAGTCGCTTGGTAGCAGTGATGCTTTCCAAAACAAATGGAAAAAAAGATTGACTGAGCCTTACTATTTTGCTAGACATATATAACAGGAGGCAAAATATAAAGCAATTTTCATGCAGAACCTCACACGTGATCTTTAAAGGTGGATATTTGAAATAAATGTTAAGTAATCTTAGCCAATCTTAAATATTGGTCCACAGCATTGCAACAGAAAAACAATAGCAAAACAAATGCAACTTTCTTCCTCTTCCTCAAAACAGAGTCTACATAATGATGATTGTTTAGTTCAGACGAATTATCTTTTGAAAACAATATCTAAATACGAGTTGCATCATTGGTCATAGATAGAGCAGAATTTATACTGTAAAGGGAACTGTCCTTTGCTGTCTGGTACATCATTAAAAACTATAACTTGTTCAGGTGGATGCTCAAGCAGCTTAAGACAATGAAAGTCAAGTAAAATTCACAATAGCTAAAACCAAAGAATTTTGGCATTTTTTTCCTTAAATTACACAATTACTATCATTCTGCTGATTAACTGATTAATCAGCTAATCATTTCAGCACCAACACTAATATAAAAACATGTTTGGATGTACATGCTCCAGCAGTGAATAGTTAAAAAATGAACAGTGTGTATTTTTGTCTCATCTTCACAAGCACAGTACATGATGTGGACAGTTGGGGATATTTTCACAGAAATGTCATCTGCACCACGTGGTTGTGCTGAGCTTTGAATTCTATTTTGGCAGAGCTACTTCCCCTTTTACACAATGACGGTGTTTAAACAAAAATGTCCAACAGTGAGTGATTGCAAAACATAAGAGCTGCAGCTCTGTCCCGTCTCTGTGTAATCTTGAACCGTGACACAATTTAAATGTCTCCTGTAGATCCCGTACTACACCCAGTCCCTGTGCTACTCGTACCAGCCCTCTGTCTCGCCTGGCCATTATTACTCTGAGGAGGAACAGAGAGAAATCAGCCCCCCACTTGAAGTATCGGAAGGGGAAGATGAATTTGACGACCACAACCACTCCTCCTTCAGGAAAGACATTAGTGAGTATTTCCTTTGCAACGTTTCTTCTGACATCCCAGCATACAGAAAGTCACATTGCAGCCTGGAAAAAGTGCCAAATACACAAAATAGTTTTAATCAGTCTCATGTTTTTCCATCCCAGGCAACAAGAAGAAAATCCGCCTGTACCAGTTCCTCCTGGACTTGCTAAAAAATGGTGACATGAGTGACAGTATCTGGTGGGTGGACCAGGACAAGGGCATCTTCCAGTTCTCCACAAAACACAAAGAGGCTCTGGCCAGCCACTGGGGCATTCAGAAAGGAAACCGCAAAAAAATGACCTACCAAAAAATGGCTCGTGCGCTGAGGAACTATGGTAAAACTGGAGAGATTAAAAAAGTGAAGAAGAAGCTAACCTACCAGTTCAGTGAGGAAGTGCTGAGGAACCTCTATTTACGTCAGTATTCTCACTGATGAGGGAACAAACGCTGTCTGTCATGCTAAAATCACTAAAGTTGCCAAGATTCATTTTGCCTGTACATTTGCAATTTGACTTAGTTTTTCTACCAAGTTTTCTCACTTATTTATTTGTAGTGCCATTGCACTTCCTCTATAACGTTTGCTAATTTCCTTAATTACTCAAATGATGTCACTTTGTACAAGGATGTACAAAGCAATGATTTAACATCAGGGACAGCTATGAAAAAAAAATAATAATTATAGCTGCTGCGCAGCGATGGGTCGGGTCCGGGCTACTTTTGGGCAAATTCAGGCAATTCTGAGCAACAAACAGGAGAATAGGAAGACAGGACAGTTGACCTTATAATGTTCAATTTGCATCAGTTGAGGATTGAACCCACAACCTCGGGAACCAAAGACCGTTGTCTATCGCACTGAGCTAATTGACAAGTGGCAGATCAACAGTGGCTTCACAAATTGAGTAAGCCATTCACTGTCGTGTAGGCAGATTTGAAACCACAGTAAAAAGAAAAATCAGTTTTTGAGGTAAAATAATGATATTTGTCAAACATCTACTATGAGTCTAAGATGTTAGGAGCCTTCGCGCATGGACCAGTCCAAGCTATTTTTTTTTTTTTTAATTTAGAGGCTTGCTGTGATGCCACCATTAGGACAATTGTCTTGTGTTTCATATTGAGGTCAACTGACATTTTGATCTGTTATCATCACCATCACCCTTGCTGGGTCTCGAACTCACAACCTCTGACACCAAGAACCAGCTCCTAACTCGCTGAGCTAAGTGGCTGGTAGTGAGACCTGCTGTGTAGCTTCATTTATCCACTCAGGGAGTCAGTGCCCAGGCAGCTGTTGTCAAGGCAGATTTCAGAAAGTCAGAAATTCTATTATCTAAACAAAAATCTGTTAATACATAAATTGCATTTAGACAGCAAAACAGCTTAAGGACATGGGACATTTTGATCCGTCATCATCATCATCATCATCATCATCATCATCACCCTTGCTGGGTCTCGAACTCACAATCTCTGACACCAAGAACCAGCTCCTAACTCACTGAGCTAATTGGCTGGTAGTGAGACCTGCTGTGTAGCTTCATTTATCCACTCAGGTGAGCCAGTGCCCGGGCAGCTGTTGTGATGAAATGGTCAAAATGTCAATAATTCAGTCATCTAAACAAAAATCTGATAATACATAAATTGCATCTTGACAGCATGGAAATGTTGGTGATTTGTTTTTAATGATAAGTGTTTTGCTTCATAAGAGAAAATATGATGTTTATAAATTCCACTCTCACATTGACTGCAGTTGTTCCCATGAGAGCAGAATTCAAAATGTTCTCAAAAATTCAGTTTTTGAGTTAAAATTCTGATATTTGCCAAACTTCATCAACCATGACTCCAGAATATTGTCATTTTTTTTCAGGAAGATTGAAAATGTATTTATCAAGAATTTGATGGTATATGTTTACAGTAGTGTTTACAGTCAAACGTTTTCATGCACTGTAGGCTCAATTTTTGCTTAATCAAAAATCCGAGAAACAAGTTTTGTGGAGGACAGTCTGGAGATGCTCTGTAGCAAGTTTGGTGTCAATTGAGCAAAAATTGTGGGAGGAGATACATTTTAAAAGTTTTACAGTTATTGAAAAAAACAGAGTGATGGACTTCATAATTTGTAATAAGTTTAAGTGGACAAAAGTTTCAGCAGTATTGAGGCTACATTGTGGTGAAGTTTCAACACTGTAGCATCTACCGTTGGTTTGGTAGGAATTTTTAAAGTTTTTAAATTGAAACGCTTATTGTGCCCCCCCTAGGAGGGGGGGGCACATGTCCTTGGAGTTGAGTGAATCTGGCATGGGACTGAACCTTTGTGCAAAGTTTGGTGAGTTTTCGCCCATGGGAAGTATGACTTCCTTGGAAGAAGAAAGAAAGAAAGAAGAAGAAGAAGAAGAATTCCTAGGAATACAATAGTGTCCTGTCAGCTGCGCTGCCCGGACCCTAATAATTTAAAAAAAAATGCACAATTCAAATATTCATATATGAACTTTTTGTCATGAATGTGTGTAAATAAATGTTATGTTGTATTCTTTTGTTAAAAACTGAGTCCTATTTCAAATTTAACGGCAGTATGGCAATAAATTAATATCTCTCTTTTTTTTTTAGTCCTATTCGACAAAAATAGTAAGATTACAAGGCAGACACAGACAGAAGTACAACAATCAACCAAGACAGACAAAATAGCATTGATGCATTCAGCTGATCAATAAAAATAAAGGAGTTTCAAGATATTGCCCAGCTCTGCAAATTAACACAACTACAAAGAAACTGGAGTCATGCGCAGTATTCATTGCTCAGTCACTTGAACTGCTATTACAAACAGATGTGGAGTGAATCTGTATATGAAACGATGTATCCATGGAGGCCTGGAAGGAAAATAGACTGCAGATACACATCAAGGCCATCATCCACACAGCGGGAGAGGAGAAACACAATATAATATCACAGATCACACCTGATGCAAAACCAGATATGAACAACTACAGCACAAACACTGAGGATGAAGATTGAAAGTGACAGATGCTATGAAAAAGACAGATAGCTGGATAGATATGCACACATGAAAAAACAGGTTCCTGTACAGACAGATAAATAGCCCCACCCACCGTCCTCGTACATTTTCATCTCTTTCCAGACACTGCAATTGTGCCATTTGTTTTTGTAGTTTTGTGTCTCTTTTTGGTCTTCTGTGTGCCTTTGTAGTTTTATGACTTTTGATGGGCGGTTCACAGCTTTTTGGGATCGGTTTGATCTGTGTGTGATCATTTTGTGTCTTTTAACTGAGCCTTTTAACTTTCAAACAACAAATTCTTACAGGCACTTCATACAGAGGGTCTGGACCTGGGTCCATTGATCATGACACACCCCATTTGACTGGACTTGAACCTGAGACTAAAGAACATTTGAAACTGTTTTCAACTGACAGACGGACTGATCCTATTTTTGAAACAGCCATTTTAATAGAGGTTTCCAGACTGATGGAAAGGTTTCCCACTAGTGGCTAATTCTGAAATAGCAGATGAAGTAGTCATTAGTTATGTTCACCCAATAGTCTGTGTCTACTGTATGTTTTTTAAACATTCAGTTTAGGCTACCTCACAAAATCCTGTATTGGCTTATTCAAAATAAGAAAAATACCTCAGTGTGACGGTGGAAAAATGTTACTCGGAGCCTTTTAGAATTTTCAACCAGGTGTTTCCCTGAAGGATGAGTAATCAGGCTTGTTTACATAGATTTTTTAAAAAACTTTTTAAAATGTCATTTGGGCACAGCAAGTTTACCACATCATCAACTGTACTGAACATACACAGATGATAATAGGCCTGTAGAAATAGAACAGCTAAATAGCAGAAATAAAAGAATAAATCACAGATCAAGATAATCACACAAGACTAGCTGCATTTAAGATTTTACATGGGAACATGACATTTTTTAATTTGCTTGAATTTATGTGGAGATAAATCTTCTTGACAGACACTTCACTTGGTTAAAAAAAATGAATAAAAATAAAATCTAAAAAATAAATAAATAAATAAAATCACTTTTGAATTTGAGATGAGCTCTACTTTTTTGTTTCAAAGTCAAAGTTTTTTGAAGTCATACCAAACACTCCGACTCAAGTACAGTGGTGTCCCACCCATAGGTCCCACCCACAGTCTATGGTCCCACCCTACTTACTGTGTGACCGAGATGAAGAAGAAAGAAAAAGGAAAGAACAAAAACTATAATACATCCATACAAGTTTCTCCAAAAACAGGAAATAAATACTGTTACTTCCTTGCTGGCTTGGGTAAAAAAACAAAACATTTTTTTCTAATTTATTCTCCATTTTATTTGTTTTTTGTTCCACAAGAATAAGGCCCGCCCCCGTGTGACGTCAGCTGAACCAGCCAATCGGAGCGCGGACGTTGTTTCGTTGCAAAATTCAAACGCAGTCGAGGCGACTAACGAACCGTCAGCTGGACAACCGTCGACAAGTCGCGTCCTCCTCAAAGAAAACCATTTGGGGGAGAAAGTGTAGCTGTCCGCGGTGGTAACATGAGAGTGAGGTTAGTACTTAACAGTTTAATTAACCGGTTAATAATTAACCTTAATGGGTTAACGGTGTTATTTACATCAGGCTGCGGACGTGTTTCCTGATTAGCCAGTTGGTTTCAAATAAAGCTAACGCACACAGCTCGTTGCGTGCGCGGGGCGGATTAGCCGTCTGTGCCTGCGACAATGAGCCATACTGAACGGTAACTTAATTTAGTGTTTGTTGTTGTTAATGTAATGTTTCTGGCAAGGTTGTGTTATTTAACTTTATAGTTGAGTCCATAACTTACATAACGTTACCACAGCATCGGCAGCTAGCTGATGTTAGCAGCACTGGGCTAACTTAACAACAGACCTGCTGCCCGCTCGTAAAAACCCTCGTCACCGTCATTGCCGGACTGGTTTCACTGGTGAAAAGTGGTTGAACCACTCACCCAAACCCTTGTTTTGTCTTCCAGTGAGGTCCACGCGGCAGAGTCGGTTGCCTACCTGAACAGAGCCCTGGTCAGGCTGCAGGATATCTGGGAAGAGATCGGGATCCCTGAGGAGCAGCGCTTACAGAGAACCAACGATGTCCACAAGCACATTAAAGTGAGACCCCCAACAGTTTAAACTAACAAAGTCTTTGTGGTGACTTCACAGAACCTACATACCGACGACGCATATTTAATTTCCTCTGTTCTGCAGGGTTTACTGGACCTAATGATCGCGGAGGAGGAAGAGCTCAAGAAGAGACTGGTGAAAAGCATTGATTCCTGTCGCAAGGAGCTCAACACTTTATGCGCTGAACTCCAGCTGCCCCCCTTTGAGGTACAGTCTCTTTCCAGTAAATGTTTCTGTCTTTCCGCTGGGAAAATTGCTGACCCCTTGAGACTAACTCTGGATTTCTCTAAAGGAGGAGGATGGCTGCTCAATGTTGCAGATGGAGAAGAACACCCGCACCCGTCTGGAGGTGATGAAGGAGCACAAGAAGCAAAGAATGGAGGAGCTAAAAGGCCTCGTTGTCAAAGACAGCGAGCTGTGTGATATCATGTGCACCACGCCTTTTTGCATTGACCACGACTCCATCCCGTCTCTGAAGCAGCTTGAAGCATATCATGCCTACCTCGATGATTTGACCAAAGAGAAGGTTTTTACTAACCCTGTTTCCTTCTTCCGTCTTGATTACCGACTTAAAAATGGGCGTGCCATGTCTTACTTTGAACTGTCGTTATCAGGATCATCGTCACAATGAATTTGTGAGCATAAAGAAGGAGATTATTGTATGCATGGATGATCTGGAGCAGAGCCCAGAGACCAGTTTTGAGGTGGATTTGATGTGTGAAGACGAGGAGGCGTTTTGCCTGTCAAATGACAACATTGCTGCTCTTAAACTTCTTCTCAGTCAGGTAAACTATTTTCATCTAGATGTTTGGTAATTTGATGCCACGATTTAACATCCAAGAATCAGACATTGGATGATATTATAAGTGATAAGTGATGAATGATTTCTTTTCCAGTTACAAGAACGCAAGGCTGAGAATGAGCGCCACTGTTCAGATCTCCGCACTAAGATCCAGGAGCTGTGGGAAAGACTTCAGATCCCCCAGGAGGAGAGGGAAGCACTGTCAGAGCATATGGTCATGTCAAAGAAGAAAAACATTGAGGCAGTAAGAAATCATTTGATTTATGAATTCAAACAATGTAGTTTTTTGATAAAGCCCCACTAACACTTCCAAAGCAACTTGTAGTAATTCATATTTTGTGTCTCCAGCTCCAGGTTGAGGTGCAGCGTCTGCAGGTGCTGAAGATGCAGAGCATGAAGAGTGTCATCGAGGCTGTCAGAGCGGAGATCGCCCTTTTCTGGGAGAGATGCTTCTACAGCCAAGAACAGCAGCAGGCTTTTGTTCCTTATGTCGATGGTGAGTAGCTGTTGTTTAATCAGAAATCTGTTACACCGAACATGTGCAGGGAGTCAGTGCATGTTTTCTCACCACAGATGACTTCACCGAGGAGCTTCTCAACCTGCACGAGGACGAGGTCCGGACCCTGAAGAAGTACTACGAGGACCACAGGGAGCTCTTTGAGGGAGTCACAAAATGGCAGGGGAACTGGATATTGTTCATGGAGCTTGACGTGAGTGTTGTGCAAAATTAATGTACTGGGGAAGTGTTTGAAATGAACTTAGTGTGGTAACGTCTCTGGATCTGTGTGGTTCTCGTCTCAGAAAAAGGCGAACGACCCTTCAAGGTTCAACAACAGAGGTGGGAACCTTCTGAAAGAGGAGAAGCAGAGAACCGACCTGCAAAAAAGTCTGCCTAAGGTGAGGACATGTTTCAAACTGATTTATTTATTTTCTTGTATTGTTCAGTGTGTCTGTAAATACAAAAACAGAATTGCTATTGTTAGCTGTTTCTTAATTTTAAGAGAAGCTGAAAAGTATCAAAGGGGAAACTTGTCAAATTAGATTAATTGACAGTAAAACAAATGAGCTCCATATACCTGAAGAGTGGCAACAGCTGAGGCGCTGGGTGCATTACCAGCTTTGACCAGCAGATGGGGATATTAAAACATAAATTAACTTAGTTTGTAGTTGTGGGCATTTGGTTTTGATTGCTGTCTTCTGTTAACATGGCAACTGTGTTTTTTTCTCAGCTGGAAAAGACTCTGAAGACCCAAATTGATGCTTGGGAGCAGGAGCACAGCAAAGAGTTCCTGGTAAATGGACAGAAGTTTCTTGACTACGTACAGGAACAGTGGAGTGAGCACCACACTGAAAAGGAGAAGGAGAAACTGGAACGGGTGCGTCAACGCTTTACATACTACACCAAGTCTTAACATTTTCCTCTAGTGAGAGTGTTGTAAATGTGACCACATTGTTTTTCTTTGAAATAGCAAATGAAGAAGACGAAACAGACTCAGGAGGATATGTTGTACGGAACAGCAGTGAGAACGCCGTCCAAAAGGCGGGTAGCGGGGACTCCCACACCCGGAAAAGTGAGAAAGGTAAGAAGCTGCTGTGTTGTTTTGTCAGATTTTACTGTGTGACTTGAATGTGCAGCGACACTGCGTGAGTGACTAAAAAAGCTGACCGACCTCTCTCTGCCTGTGCTCACTCAGCTCAACGGCACCACGACCATCTCCACTCCCAACAGCTTTCTCAGTTCAGGCCTCAGTGGGACCATGTGCCAGTCATCAATCCAGAAACCGCCTCTGTCTGCCAGCAAGGTATCGCCTCCATTTTACTTTAACTTGTATATTGATGAGCTATCAGATCATGCCGGTCAGTTTGTCAATATGAGAGAATCTGTAAATTAAATTATATTAACCTAAAACATTGGAAAACTCTAGGAAAAGCTGGACATGTTAATCTTTCAGGGTTCCTACGCATGTATGGAAAGTATGAAAAAGTTTGGAATTTGATTTTATACATTTCCAGGTCTGGAAAAGTATGGAAAATGGAAACTATTGTATGGAAATATATTTATCTTAACATTTATCTGGGTTTGGTCTTATCTGAAGTTATTTGGGTTAATTATTTTGTATGTGCTATTATACCTAGCTACAATCTCCAGGAAATTACTATTGCTTTTTTTTTTTATATTATCCACATCTATTTACTCAAATATCACAAATAATTTGATTTTTTTTTACCGAGAAGTCTGGAAATTAGGGTCTGGAAAAAGTATGGAATCTGGACATTTCAAATGTGTAGGAACCCTGATCTTTGTTATGGCAGCTGTGCTGAAGTGTAAAAGTGTATGTGTTTCTGATGGGGTGTGTATTCTTTTTTCCACACCTCATGGGCATAGCCCAAAATTAGGATGAGTTTGCAAAAAAACACATCATCATTCTAGTTGGTCTTGTTGTAGGGTCTTGGCCTGCGAACCCCTGGACATGGAAAGACTCCACGTGCACTAGACCGAAACAAGGAAAACATCTCCCATCTTAGAAATACTCCAAGTGGCACACTAAGGTCTCAGGATACTCAAGATCACACCATCACCTTTAACTCTGTTGCTGGCTCCTATTCGGAATTTGCGGTAAATGCGGTTTTACATTTGTTTAGTCCTTACCCCAAAAAACCCCCCTAAATTAAAACAGAAAAGTTTCTCGGATAGTGATAGTATCATTCAGGTCCTTTGTATATTAATATCATTTAGCATCAAAATTGAGACTTGTACATGCAAAAAATGTGTAAAATTATTTTAAACTGGCATGTTTCTTATAGACACTATAGTTTTATATTTTACTCATAAGGGACCATGTAAGTTTTAAACTCAACAAATGATTGATATTCCGTATATAATTGATTTAAATTATGTTTTGAAGGCACACTAAAAAATGTAGCTAATTGGATGCAACTAAAAAGCAACCAGGAAAACCTTTGCCAAGGCGGCATAATGCACTGTATTTATTTAACTATAAAAATTGTATAGAAGCTCATCACATGCAACAAACTTCAGAGATGGATGATGCATAATACAGTGAAGACACATACCAGTTTCTTCTTACTCAGAGAAGTGCAGTAGATCAAGAGAAATTATACAAAAATAATTCACTGTAATTCCTCTGAATGATTCCTAACGTACAGAGACTCAATAATTTCCAGTTCATTGGGCCACAGTTTTTACCACCGTTAAACATTAACGAAACATTTTCCCCCAAATTGATATTATACAAACTATATTACATTTTGCTCAATCACATGCTGACACACTTCCTCCTTGTATATTATATTCTTTGACATGAGCACAGACACTCACTGTCCGTCTTTGTTCACAGAGAGACCTCACGAAGGCGTCTAAATCGAACGTGAAGTCAGGACTGCTGAACTCCACCGTCAGTCATCATCAGTGACTGTCAAGATGAGCTGCTCAGCCACCGGGAGTCATCCAGCTCAGCGGTAGTTTCGGGGGGTGTTTTTTTTTTTTTTTTTTTTCATAGTGGACAACAGGGAACTTTTATTGTAAACTTCTTCCAAAAAATGTAAATATTGATCTGTCGATTCTTTCTTCGTGTATTTTATTTCAGAGTTGCTGCTGGAGCAGTCTTCTCTGCTGTATGTTTTTTGTGGCAGTTAAATGATGTGTACCATGGCTTTTTTTTTTCTTTAGGGTTACTTTTTAAATCAAATGTTATAAACCACATCTAGAGCACTATATTAGTACTGTATCAGTTAGCCAGTGCACATTGATTGTCTTCCTCCAGCTGGAATGACAGCTAAATCTGTTCCTCAAAGCCTAAATGCTTTTTTAAAATCAAGCTGAAAATAAACGTTTTAAAAAAACGTTCATCCCTACTAAGTGTAACTATTTATTGTCCTGACTACTTACTTCACCATAACCTTTACTTATTTAGACCTAAATGTTTTCATCCTCGCTCCTATTATTGACTTGACCAGGTTGTTTGTGAGCTCTGGGACAAGTCAGAAGGCAGAATCTATCGGATAGTTAATGTTGATCACATGCTGTAGACGTGAATATAATCCTTTAAGAAGACAGTCTGTTTAAGCCATGCGTGTCATGAGTTCTTCGAGAGCCCTCTCACGGTGATTTTCATGAACAAGCAGCACTTCTTTGATTGCACTTTGCTGGAAGCCCATCTCATTAAACTGAGTCAGGAGGCGCAGGAACTCAGCAGCCTAAAATAAAAGTACAAACACGTTAATGGACATGATGATGGTTGACCAAAGGAGGGGGTGTAGCTGTTGTTCTGCTTTAGTGTCTCATTCACCTTGCTCTCGCAGTTCTGAAACATCTCCAAGGCCTCCTCTACCTGTGCTTCGTCATATCCCAGTTCACACAGACGGTCACTGGCAACCAGGTACTTCAGTATCTGTTGATAAAAAGACAAGTAGTGACAAGATTGTCTCACTGGTGCTGAACAAAGCACACAATTAGTTTCCATGGTAAATTGTAACAAAATACCTTCACATTACTTAAAAATCCCAAGAAGCTGTTGTAATTACATAAATACGACTGGGTTGCCAGGTTGTGAGTCCACATTTAAACAAACCACATTGATATTGTTGTAGTTTGTCTCCCACCTTTCTTTATCTTTTCAGTCAATGGACAGAAAAGACCACTCCCTTTGACTGTTGGAACTGAAGCATTTATCACTGACAGACTTCTTTAGATGCACATGATGTGGCTCATTGTGCATGTTCTTGTTTTACAATTAGCCATCTGCTTTAATGCATTCTCCTATTTACTAAATTGTCACTCAGGTACCAATGTTTTCTTTTTAAATAAATATATAAGTAACAGTAGCAATGTTACAATGAAGAATGACTTGATCACAAGTCCTACAGTTAACATTTTACTCAAGTACAGATTTTTGACATCAAAATATATTTATATTTATATAAACCTTGAACTTGTTGGCATGTAATAGTTTTTATTCAATGTAAGCAACATTCTTAGCATTTTTTATTCAATCTCAGTTGCAGCTGGTGAAGGTGGGGGTACATTATTGAGCTGAATAATAAATGCAATGGAATAAACGTAGGGTACATTATTTGATGAATGTAGCAGAAATGAAGTATTAAGCAGCCCAAAACAGAAATACACAAGAAAAGATATTTGATCAAAAGCACTTAGTTACTTTCCCCACTGATAATGAAGGTTTATAAATCATTTAATAGGTATTGATGAACATCTATCTAAAACCTGAACCCAAGAGGTCCCTACCTTCTCCGGGCTGCTGTAGCCGGTCTTCTGCAGCGCCAGGATGGCTGTGCGTAAAGTGTAGCCGTTCTCTGTGACGGTCTCCAGCAGCTCCCTCTCCTCCTGGCTGAGCGCTGACATCAACTCTGCTGCTGAGTCAAAGAAAACCCCCCTCGAGCCACCGGTCCTCGGGGCCTGGCGGTGACGAGGGAAGGACAGAGAAGCCTTGTGAGTTATGAAAGATAAGTTAAGATAAAAGTGATCAATGTGTGGATATTCAACATTGAGACACAAACACTAGGGAAACTCAACCTTCTGTCTGCGGTTTTTGACAGCAGGCCCGGCGGAGGAGGGTCTCTGCTGCAGCAGTCTGGGTGGGGAAGCAGCAGCAGCAGCAGCAGGTGGGCTGTGGCTGTTCAGAGAGTACCTCCTCCCCACTGACCCCTGTTGGCGCTGTCGCTTCTTGCTGTTCTTGTGCCCGTGGAGGAGGGGGCTGGCCTGCTGTGGCCTGTGCTGCTCCGCTGCTCGCAGAGGTTGTTTGCAGTCCTGGAGGGAGGCGGTGCCTCTGTGGCCTCGGAGGCTCTGAGGTGAGTCAGGTTTACAGGTGGTGGATGGACCAAAGTGTATGTCTTTGAATCTGGAGACGGGGTCTTTGGGAGCAGCACTCCTGGGCCGATCTCTGCTCTTGACGGGGCGACGTGCATCTTCAGTGGAGGAGCCTTCGTTGTCCTCGAAGTACCCGTCCTCATCTTCTGAATCAGACTCGAGGAACCTGACAGTGCGATGGCGTAGCCTGTTGGTGTCTGCAGAGTTCAGACTGTGGCTGCGGGGCCGAGGGCTCGGGGACCCTGGGCTGCTGTTCTTCAGACTGCTCCTGCGGCCCGCAGGCTGGGGGCTGCTGAACATCAGCCAGTAAGGGGGACAGGACGGGACCAGGTTGGCTGGCTGCTGCCCAAATACAATGTACTTCTCCATGTCGAATCCATACTGCAGAGAAACACAAACCAAACATGTTTTTCAACTGCACAATAATCAGTCAAAAATGTCTTCAGTGGAAAAACACCATAAAAATAAAGGAATGATTGGATGGTTTTATCACAAAATAATGCAACCTCAAAATACTTGTCAACCTTTCTAGTATGTTGACTGTTCAACATGCTCATAAATCACTCATGACAACAATTAACCAAAGACTGACATGCAGATTGTTTTTTGAGAAAGTGTTCTGAATTATGTCTAATCTTACACAGTGAAAAGCTTTTACAATATTTACAATATGAACACATTAAAATGAGCACAGAAAATACTGATTTCTCCTATGTAACATAATTAGTAAATACCTTGATTTAATCTAAAAGCCATGACTGAACACTGCTGATGAAAGTCATTAAAAACAGAAAACATGTGACTCTTCACTCGGATGTTCCACCTGAGTTTCTTCCAGTGTCTGCTGGCAGTTTGGTATGGTGATATCTGGAGCCTCCACCATCTCCACCTCCTCCTGCAGGGGACCGAGTAGGGTCTGCAGCGGCACATCCTCCATGGGGTTCATCGTCAGGAGAAATAGCCTGCGTCAGGGGAACCACAGAGTCACTGAGGTTTTCAGCTAAAAACCAACCAAATGATTACTGTGTTCCTGTCATGTCTTACCTGTGTCTGGTGTTTTGTCTGTGGCCCACGGCGCTCTGGAGCTTTCTCAGGTTGCGTGAGGTAGAGGATTGACCAACTGACATCATGCATAATCATGCACAATAAACCTCTTCATCTCTAAGCCTCTTGACATCATCATCGTCTGAGGAGTTGTTTACCAATAATACCCCCAGGCACATGTTGTTCTACCTGAGCAGGTACAGCACAAACAATGCACAACTCAAAAATATATTATAGTATATAAATATCTAACAGAATAATACTAAACAAAAGTTTAAAATGTCAGAATAAAACTCATTGAATTAATGTTTAATTTTTATGTTTTACATTTAAAACCTGTGCATTTGCAATTTAAGATACGATTGTCATAAGATTTTATTATTTATAATCCATTTGTTTTATAATTATTTTTACACATGTCTAGTCGCAGCTTCCTCGTCCTCGGTTCAGACTGTCTGACTCTTTCATGTGGACATGCAGGAGGATTAGGGGACTGCTGAGGTATTGGGAAACCAAGATACTTTCCAGAGATTAGCCGATTACATAAAGGTGAGAGTGGAAACATTGTAGCACAACAATGTGATGTCACTCATTCATGTCCCGTTTCACCACTGACTTCACATCAGGTGGAGACGTGTTTAACGGTTAAAAACAAAACATAGGATTTTGTACAGAGATAAACATTTTATTTATATATTTTAAACAATCACAATAAATTTAGGAGTCACAAAGTTGTGGTGGGGGAAGGGAAGGGTTAAAGTTCTGTAACAGACCTTGGAAAACAAAAAGCAAGCATCGAAACCTGACGGAGAGAAAAGGAAACTTAAAGCAGAAGGAGAACAGATCTAGTTTAATCTCATTTTGTAGCACAAACAGCATGTTAAAGAGTACAGCAGCGTGGTGCTTCAGAGAGCATTTAGGTAGAGGCTTTATTACAGACGTGATGTGAATTGTGGTACCATTTAGTAACAGGGTATTGCGTCACTACAGGTGAGGCGGTTCTCCAACGCTGGGGCACATATAAAGAAAGTAAAAATACTTGCTGCTGTGAGAGGTGTTTGACAACGCAGGTTCAGAGTGGCAGGCAGCTAACTGAGAGAGAAATGATCTATCTGATACGGAAAACGGGAAATACGGTGTGAATATCTGGTTGAAGGGTGTATTTCAGTCGTGAGTCCAGGATAACTAACTATTACAAAACAAAAGGGATATTTCACTGGCACTAAAGTTTCTAAGATAACCTGCTAACCCTGCTATGTGAAACAGCTTTCTGGTGTAGTCCTGTGAAAACATAGGTCTGTAAGTTAACACGTATACATTCCCTACAGGGTGGGCTAGTAGAGGAAGCAAACACTGAAAAATAACCATTCTGGCTGTTTAAAAGGTCACCATTATGTGTCACCTGCTGTGTTTAGTGTGCTGGTGCTTTAACACTTTACAATATGTTCTCCTAATTAGAGGTCATGTCATACAAACTGCTTACAAATGCTACCTAAGCAGTGTAGCTCAACATTTACAGCCTGATTTCACTGTGAGCACCATTATTACAATGGTGGTAAAGAAGAAAACATCAAAATATTGATGTGCTCATGGAATATTATGCCCTTATGATATAAGGCATTACTGGACATGGTAACATTACATCTACACTTTCTCGCACCCCACGTTGTCAAGTGTACAGTATGATCCCATAGTTCCCATTTGCTTCCCTTGCCATTACAGCCCATCACCACAGAAAGAGAAAACGAATAACTAGCTACACATCCTTTCATTAATAAAATTGCATTATCTTTATATAGATAAAATGTTAACAATCCCCAGAGATTGAAATATTTTATAAAGATCCATCGTGTGAGTGCACCACTAGATAATTAACGTCTGATGCACAGGACAAAAGGTTGTTACACTCTCTCAACTTGTTCATCATTAAAACACTCCTCACTGAGAACCAGCAGCGTTCGTTACCTACTTCAACGTTCCACAGCTTGTTTGTCAGGGGCTATAATAATACCCAGAGTTGGTATCCGAGGGCTCATAGTAATCTAATTATTTCAGACATTTCATTGTCTTTAGCTGAAATGAGTGACATGTGGTTCAGTTGTTAGCAGCATCCGCCTGTCGGGGCCAGTTCTCCTCCTCAATGCCCGAGTCGTACTCCTCCTCCGCCGACTCCTTGGCTGGAGTCCTGAAATTCAAATGGAAACCCCAGTTCAGGTTTCAGACCTCAGAGACCTCAGAGACCTCAGAGACCTCAGCACGCTGACATGACACAAACATGTGGACCCCTCCTGTGAGCCCAGAGATACTGACCTGACGTATCTGGGTTGGGATTTCCCTTGGACAACATCTTTGTCCAGCTCAACAGCCATGATGTCAGAGTGTGGTACCTCAAACATGGGCTCCAGAAGGAGTTTTTCCTGTTGAAGGGAAGATGTTTGGTTATTGTGTGACACTAACATACAAAGCTACAAAAAAAAAAAGGAGCGCCGTGTGGCACATTGGATTGAGCAGAGGCTACAGTCCTCGCTGCAGTCAGTCTGGCATCGGGCGGCCCTTCACTGCATGTCATTCCCCCTCTCTCTGCCTCTCCATTTCCTGTCTCTCTCAACTATACTATCCAATAAAAGGCAAAAAAGCCCCAAAATATAATTTTAAAAAAAAAGAGTGATATCCTTAGTAATTTTGACATACCATGATGGATCTGAGTCCACGAGCTCCAGTTTTTCTCTCCAGGGCCATCCTGGCTATGGCTCTCAGGGCATCATTAGTCACATTGAGGTCACACTGGAAAAAAAAACACACACATTGCAGGTTCATTTCAATTCCACAAATACAGCTGTTCAGGAATAAATAAACAGATACCAGTGACAACTGTCTTGCCATTCAGGCATTTTCCTCTGGATCTTACAGAAGGAAAAAAGGGTTGCATTGCTGGGGTGTCGTTTCAAGTAACAGACACATTTTGTACTTTCTGTGCAAACTTTGATCCAGAGAAGTTTTGAACAGCCAGATTGAGTCTGAAGTTACAATAACCACTGCAATGTGTTTTTATAGTAATGCTGGAAAGTTATTAAAGGAGTAATCTACAAAGAATGTGATCTTGCAGGCATCTGACTGACAATGCATTGTACTAGGACATTATTTACTCTTTGTTGAAAGATGATCCAACATTTTTGTTTTTGGAGGCCTCTGTGCTGGAACTCCTTCTAGACTACACTAACACTAACACTGTAGCGTGACCACCACATTGCTAGAGCCCTTACTTTGTCCATGCTGAACAGAGCCTGGTACTGGGGCACTACAGCGTTGCGTGGTTCAGTCAAGATTCGGACTAGCGTTTCTTCATCCAAGCTGTGCAGAGGAACGACCACAGGGAGTCGACCAACGAACTCTGGGATCATTCCGAACTCGATCAGGTCTCTGGCCTCCACGTGCTTCAGCAGCCTGTCCTTCTCCTCGATCTCTGCCACCGTGTCCGTCTCGCCGCTGGTGTTGGCCAGGTCTGCTGCGGCCGCTGCACGCCGCCCTTTCCCCAGGTTGGAGGGAGTCCCAAAACCCAAATACTTAGAAACAACAAACATGAGGATCAGGTTAGGAGCAGGAATGACAGGAATCTTAGCTGGCTACATCTGAGCTGTGTTAAATTTACCTTTTCATTCTTTCTTCTGCTAATGATTCTGTCGAGTCCATTGAAGGCACCGGATGCAACAAACAGGATGTTTGTTGTGTCCACTTGCACCGTTTCTCCTCTCAGTTTCCTGGAGTTTTTCTCAGGAACATTGACGATAGTTCCCTCCAAGAGTTTAAGCAAACCCTGACAGGACGGAGAGAGTCAGTAACACTAGTCTAAGTCAATAGATACAAGAGTAAAGTCTGTGTTTTACATTTCACTTGCAACACTGTTAAAATACATTTGGATAGGTGTTTGATGTGTTGTGAAGACATGTCTGCACAAAGGTTATATTTAATGTAACTGACCTGCTGGACTCCCTCTCCACCGACATCTCTCAGCTGATGGATTCCAGGCACACTGCCAATCTTATCAACCTCGTCCAGAAACACAATACCTGTGAAGTAGAGGAGCAGGGCCACAGTGATGTAAGTTTGACTTCCTCCCATTTCACGAGTCAGACCCTGTGCTGATAAACAAGTGTGTGCCTAAAAACAGTCCACATTAAATCAATGTGTAAGACTTGCAAACATGGACTCCAGTGTGTTTATTAATTAATTAATTAATCTTGTATTGTTACTATCCTGTACTGTAAGTGGATGCAATGTTCATGGCTGGTCTCATAACTTCAATGTATGCCTTTTATTTACAACTGCCTCATTTGTTTTATCTGCCCACTCTATTTAACTTACACCTCAGTACAATTTTGTCACTTTCATTTTAATTCTAAGCACTGTGTGCTTGCAAATCTAATGTGAGAAATAACTGCAAACATGTAAGTGATCCACTTTTACCATCCTTGACTGGGTGTTGATGTTAGAAAATATGGCATGTTGAAGGAGTTCTGTGATATGTTTTTGCAATTAGTTAATAACTAAAACGTTTTGCAAGGGAAACGGTAGTGCTGTTAAACTTAGTCTGTCTACCCACCTTGCTGTGCTTTATCCACTGAGTAGTTGGCATCTTGCAGCAGTTTGGCAATGACTGACTCGATGTCCTCTCCGACATATCCAGCTTGAGTTAGTGTGGTGCAATCACAAATTGCAAAGGGAACATCCAGACAGCGAGCCAGCGTCTGTGCCAACAATGTTTTTCCTGCACAGATTTAGAGGAATCACGATCAAATTTCTTTTGGCAGATTCATACCGATACATAAAGCGCATATTTAGTGGCACAAATGATCTGGCGGGTATCAAAGTGAAATTTGACAACTGAGGACAATGTTGACACAACACCAACCTGAGCCAGTTGGGCCTAGAAGTATGATGTTACTCTTCTCCAGTTTAATGTCAGTGTGCGTCGAGTCCAGGACTTCCCCGCCTCTCTTCTCCTGAGGTGCCTGCTGACTTGCCTGCTGCTGCATGGACGCACCCAGGGCATTTCCATGAGGGCTGATCCCTGCGATCTGCAGCAGCTCTGCAACAACAAAAAGGCCACAGGGTTCACTTCATGCCTGGGAAACAGGAACCTGTCTAGGGCAGGTTCGACCTGCATACTGTATCACCATACAGTATACAGGCTCTACATACCGAAGCCCTACACACCAGAGGACTGCGGTGCTTTCAATTTAAAAACTGCTGTGCTATTTCAACACAACATTCATTCACTGATAGTATATGTGACAACCTGCGCATATTAATAGTTTCTATGTACAGGCTAAAAATATACCCGTCTGGTCCATGTCCGTGTGGAGTTACTAAGTGAGGAGGGCTGGACTGAACATAGCAAAAGTACAGATGTGAATGTAGGTCACTGGGCTATCTAATCTTAATGTGGGGTCAGTCAAAGATTAACCATTTTCATCTTAATGCTTTCATAACTCATCTGTACCTGCCAGAAATGGGAAATTAAACACATACTAATCAGCCACTGCTCCGGAGCTGGAGCTGCATTGCATCACCTACATGATCCTGGTTTATCATTTTATAATGAATTCTTCAGGTTGACCAAGACTATAAATAAGTTACAAGAAACATCGCTAAAAAAAGCAACACAACAACTGGAGTATCCACAGAGGTCTGTACAGTTTGGCATTTGTACAACTCGAAAAAATAAAAACAGAAAAAAGCTATAATGTGTTGTGACTTCTACAGTCACCACCGGCAGAGGTAACGTAACAGGGAGGAGGACCAGTCACTTACTTGTGAATCTGTATTCATCCTCTCGTCTTCTCATCTCTAGCTCTACAGGAAGAGGATGAAAGTACTCAAATCAATATTATTATTAATCATTACCATTATGACATTATCAACGCAATCCTGCAAAATCCTTTATGCAGTTATGTAATTATTGAACAAATGCCAAATAATACAGATTAGGATTACACACACAAACACACAAATAGTGTTTGTATAGATTTTTTAACAGCAAGTCTTCATACTGTAAACTTTTAAAATATACATTTAGATACACATTTTACTAATCTTTGTTGTCAGACAAAATCTTGCATATACTAAATCTCCTACAGTCTTCAGATTATGTTTTTACTTTCGGATATATTCCAGCATCCTCACAACCTCCTACAGCAGGAAATAATTCATTTATTTTATATAGATTTTTACTTTTCTTGTGTCTCTTTTGCCCCATGAATTATTCACATATTTAGCACTTAATTTTGGACTATTATAGGTCTCACTGAAACACAGGAGACACAGAAGATGAACATTTTCTCACACTACTTGATTTAATAAACACTCTTTCTTCGGGATCATTCGAGATTTTGATTTGTTTTGTTTTTTTCAGATGTGTGATTTTGGTTTTGAGAAATGAAACGTGACCAGAAGGATCTGTCTACACAGAACAGTTGATACTGACCACGAGGTGTAAGGGAGGGCTGTTTCTCCACCTCCACCTGCTGTCGACTCCCAGCAGGGATGTTGTTGTAGATGCGCTTGTAGTGATTGTATACTGCCACCGCTAACACCTTTTTTGCATAGGATTGGCCAACAACATACTTGTCGAGATAAGCAAATATCTGGAAAGAAGAATAGTTACCACATTAATGCAGTATTAGTAAGTATAATAACATCACTATTATAATAGAATAGGCATCACCTTCATGAAAGTCATTTAAAACTATATTTTAGCCACTTTGATTTCTTACCTTCTTGGGGGGAGGAGGTGGTTTCTGTGCAAATGCGAGTTTCACTGCCTCTGCAGCAGACTCAGGCTCTTTGTTTAGCCCCTTCTTAGAGTCTGTTTCAGACAGGACCACGAAAAAGTGATGGCATTTCTCGCATTTGACAAATCGTGTTGATGCTACAAAAGATAAACACACCACAGTCAGTGCTGAAACATTTCACAATCTATAACAGTGTAATGTGACAGGGATGCTCTCAGTATTATGAGTTCAAGAGTCCACTGATGTGTGCTTCTGTTGCAGAAAGACTGTTGTTGAACTCAAGGTAATTAACATACATAATGAAATGCTGGTATGATGTCCTCCATCTTGTACATTTTGTTCCTTTCATGAATGAATTATAACAATCACTGTGAGAGGGTATTTGATCACCATCAGATGATGATAGATTGCTGCTTTGTTCTATGATGAAGCCAAAAAAAGACTTCACAGATTGTCTGTGCATAAGCCGATTAAAAAAACAAAACACAAAGGCTACTGCTAGCCCCTTTATTGATCAATGTTCATATATTCACTTTACATCCACTTCCATCTCATCTCCTCTGACTGTACAACATATGATGACCACAAGTGGTCTCTTGACTGAGGTTTTTTTTTTCCCCCATTATAAAATTGTGCAAGTAAACAGAGTCTAAAAAAGTGGTGAGTGGTGTTACGCCACTGGGGGTATACAATGACTTTTCCTTGCTGAGTGGCTGCAGAGTGAACATGTACACTCGATGCATCACTGGTCAATAAATGACACAAACTGTGTCACAGTCTGGGAAGTTTCAAAAACAAACCAGTGCAGAAATGGCTAATCTGGCTGATTAAGAGTTTTCTTACGCCATCTGACAACCCAAACAACACTTCTGATTTGAGGCAAACAGCTGCTTAAAAACTTACACAACTGATGTAATAACACAAATCTGAAAATGCCAATGAGCAAACAACAAAAACCAACATCACTTGAACATGTTTATTTTGACAACTTAGGTAGATGAAGTGCACTATTATGGTACTGTGTATTTACACTACTGTGTTTATAATTCTTTCTGTCCACCCCTTAGGGTTTGTACTAGAGAGGAATGTTTACGTATGTGATGCTTTAAAGGCAAAAATATAACGATAAAAACAACAACAAATGTTTTAGCACAGAATCGTGAATGAAAATGATTATTTGCTCAGAAAATGTGCTACTGTATATTATGCCACTCTTTTCATTTTGTTTATTCAGTCAAAGAACAAACCATCAATTGAGTTTTTTCTCCTCTTCATCCATGTCATCCAACACTGTTAACCATATTTCTTTTCACAGTTATAATACTGATTTGTCAATGACACAGGGTCTTCATATTTTGCACAAGAACTGCGCTCATTCTCCGTCATCTACATTGAGGAACTAATATATTCATTTCTACCACCTCGGTACCACCTCATTGTTTCTAAAGGTTCTACATGCATAAATGCACCTAAAATGTACATCTAACCCTTTTTCTGACACACGGTTACCCAATACTTAGAAGTGTACTCACATACAAAGGTCTCTACATGTGTGCAGGGATCTCCACACTTTGGGCAGCGGAGTTGGTTTCCCCCCTTGCCTGATCCTCCAGAGCCAGAAAGTCTCTTCCCCTCACTGATGCTTTTCTGTGTAAACACGACTGCGTCAGCACATATTAAATTACGTTATTACCATCTCTTCCGCGTACAAAGTGGTGTGTGTTCTACAGTGGAAGAAGGCGACAAATAAGATTTACTTTCCAAGAATATTACCTTTCCACCGTCACTCCCGCTGTCCTTGGTGGTTCCATCTTTAGAGCCGTAACAGACAGCAGTCTCTGAAAATGACCTCACCCGTACCCGGGTGGGTAAGTGAGTTTCCCGAGACCCCTGACGGCTCAGAGAAAAGAACTGGATCCTGGAGCAGGAAAATCCTGTAACAACAACGTAACACAAAACATTCAAAAGTGTTTCCATTTGTCATGTAACTACAGATGAAGTGAGCAGGTGACTAACCAAATACTATAAAAATTAAAAAAAAAAGACATTTCTTAGCAGTCAATCATTTCATGCTTGTTTTTAGGAACATTGCAAAGCAAACTCACTGGGATGTGAGAAACTACAATACAATGCTCAATTTGCCAGTAGTATTCCCCTCAGAATCATGAAATTCACTTAATTCATCAATAAAATAACTGTTGCTTTCAGTCTTGTGTGTGTCATTGGGGAAGAGACTGTTATTTAGTTCACAACACAACAGATGAGTCATAAACCCAAGACAACTGCTCCTAATCAGTATCAGCTGAGTAAACTAAGATGCACCAACAGCAAAGGTTAATCATTATAGTAACATTATTTACAGTATTATACTACAAATATAGTTGGTATTACACATTTTGTATTTCCTATTAACTGTTATTAGTCCACTTTAAAGATTAAGTAACAAGACAAATGGTCTCTGGCAGGCTGAAATACAAACTTCAGTACAGTAGCTCAAAGAGTGACTTTCTAGTCTACTTATTTACATTTACTACAAACGTAATACTCATTCAACAAGTGCTGCAGGTTTTTCTACCTCTTCAGACTTCAGCCCATCTCCATGCACCTTGGAGGTAGGTGAGGCTGTCAAACCTCGCTACTGCTTCTACAGGTGGTTAATGTCACTAATTAGCCTAGCTGTGGCTACAAAACGCTATTTCATGTACCGAACTATTTTCAACTCAGGTGTTAACTCCTCAAAAAAACAAGGCACAAGTGTGATGCAACGCAATGCAAGGCTGCGTGATGCAACATTACCAACAAAGCTCTCTAAGTAACTTTTCCACCTGCTGTGTGAACACTGCAGGGCTGTCAAAACAAGCCGAGCTCTGGGTTAGCTGCTGGAGACCTACTTTAACCAACACACAATGTCATCATGCAGCTTTACCCAGCTGGCAGGTGGCGGAGAGCAGCAGCACGCCGTGTCCCGTCTTACCTCTGTGGGCTGTGTTCAGGATCAGCCTGGCAGCCGAGGTGCACGGGCAGGACATGGCTCTTCTTTCGGCTCAAAACCTTGAAAATGAACAAAAAGTTATTAACACGGTGTACAGAGAGAGAGAGAGGCAGAGGCAGTAGCAGGAGGAGGAGGAGGAGGAGGCTAAATTAGCTGCAGGCTAACAGACAGACAGCAGAGGCCGGTGAGGGTTAAAACATTTCATAACTTCTACGTCACTGTTAGCATTAGCAGCGAAAGCAGGTCAGTTAATTGAAGGTGCTCGCCGGTGCTGCCGCATATCACCGCTGAAATGTGTTTAATACACCTGAAACACACTGGGGGATTAGGCCCCATCACGGATAAAGCATCGCCTGCCATCTAACGACAGCAATAAACGTCAAATAACATCAACACAGCATGCTAGCTGCTAGGTTAGGTAAACAGGTGACGGTTAGCTCCTGGAGCTAGGCCCGGGCCAGCGGCGGCTCTGCCCGCTGCCCGTGGACCGGACACACCGCACTGGAGTCGGTGTCACACTGAGGTTGAACACGGACAGCTTTACCCAGCCCGTAGGCCACATATATATGAATTTATTCTAACATTACAGCGAGGTAACGTGTGATTAGCTTTGCTAGTTTTTTACTCACAGGGCACGATATAAAAAACCAGTCACGTCTTGACGCTGCCCCCTTCGGAAAACAAAACAAAACAAAAAACACAAAGTCACTGCGTCTTTTCGCTGTGGTGTTGTTGTTGTAGTTGGACAGGTCAGTGTGTCATACTAATGTTACAGTAGCTGTTGCATTAATTGGGTCGCGCTGGCTTCTTTAGGCCGCTGTTTCCCAGGTGGGACCCGACCCAAAGTGATGTAACGCCGAGGCTCGCTGTTATGAACGAGGTCGGTGGACCGCTAGCCTGTTAGCCGCTGCTCGGCTGCCCGATCAAACCAGTGTGAGCGGGTTAAAGTAGTATGGAGGCTCCGTCTGCGGCCGTGGCAGCGCACACCCACCCAGATAGGTTGAGATCTGCTAATCCACACGGAGAGCTAACACGGGGATGACATGGTGCGTTCACGGACCCTCGTACTGCCCACCGTTCACAACGATTATGCTAAACGTGTGCTGCGTTCGTGTACTCGTCGTACATTTCTAATAGTAGTAGTAGTAGTGGTTGTTGTTGTTGTTGTTGTGACAATAAAAACAATAACAGTAACAACCGTATACCACTTAAACACCAATTGAATCTGATTCAGAAACAAAAAAACAATCAGATTCAATTTTAAAAGAAACATTACGCTTTCTTATGTATGAGAGTATAAGAGTAGCAACACTATGCAGGTAAACCTCTCTGAATATTGAGCCGAGTCATGTGACTCTTATTTGTTAAGTGATAAAAAATTACAGTATCACAATTTAAGCAACTTGAATCTAGTGAAATTTAAACTATTTAGATTTCTGTGCTCAAACGTATTTTAAACTTATTTAAATCAGTTTTTTTGAATACCAAATTAGTACACCACCACCCCCTCCTGCTGCCATCTGAGTGTCATGTTTCCATAAAACAGAGACATAATAGATCATAGCCCATTCTCCAACAAATTACCTAAATCAATACTCAAACAGTTACACTTGGGCCTACTGTGGGTCTGGGCCTGTTTTGCTCAGTAGCCTACATAATCCCTCCTTGGCACGCTATTTTCTAGTTCATATTCAGACAAAAGTTTGCTCCTCTATCTCTTCATAAGATGAGCAAGCATTAGAGTGATGAACTCTTCATGTGAAGCCTCAAGGTGGAGCCATTGTCTGTACATCTACCCACACATTTGGGAGGGCATCATGTAGGCTACCACTTTCACCATGAATGTTCTGTTTAAACAATAAATATTGAGACGAATTTCGGTGAAGCACTTTGTCATGAAACTTTAATATGAACAGTCAACAGTCACACATTACTTTGCAAAAATCAATAGAAAACTGTTGCAGCTCTGTCAAACTCAAGGGAATGGTTTTCCACTGTGAAAATATGTCCAAAACTCACATTACATGTCGTGTTGGTCAAATCCAGCATTGTGATGTTTTGGTATCCACACACATGGTCAGCATTCAGTAATCTTGATTCTACTATTCCATCAAACATTAAATGTAAACAATAGGTATGCAGTGCAACATTGTATTTCTTCACCAGCAACTTCCTCCTGGATCACTGTGTTGTGAAAATAATGCAAACAACCTGATGTGTCAAGAAAAAAAAATGCTTATTTTACAAGGTGTGTGGTTATCTTTAGGTCAGTTTCAGTTTCACTTTGCAGGTTTTTACACTGCTGTTGTCCCACATATACAAAACCCTTCTGTTGGGATAGTATGACAGCATAGCCAAGATGCCATTAGCTGGCCTTAAATCAAAGCTCACATCAGATCGACTCTCCTTCTTCAAATCAAAGGAATATACCACCTTTCTGTCCTCGTCATCTGTTAAATATAATATCCCGCATACAATGAAAGCATTTCCTACGCCTGCTGTGGGGTAGGCAGTGTTAATGACAGACTCCACAGAAAATGTGTCCACATTGAGCTTTGCAACCATTAAAATATCAGTTGGATTTGATGCAAAAATGACCCAAAGTCCATTTTCATCCACAGCAAATTTGAAGTACGTCTTTGAGTTGCTGAAAAGATAATTTAATCGGTTATATCTGCTGTGGCCCATGGTCAGAGTGTCCATTCTCCGAGAACTCAGGTTTAGTCTGTAAAATTAAAAATTGATGACAGATAAGTGAGAAGAAAATAAAATAAATAATAGGACACGTTACATAATAGCAACATAAAACTTCAGTACAGCTGAGTTATGCAAAAGAATTGTTATATATGTTTAACACAAACACTTACTTCACAAGCCGGTTCGTTCCTGCATGGTGGAAGAAAAACGACCCCTTGTAAACAACATGGCCGCACCCCTGGTAGAACTTCCCAGTATCTACAGCTTTGTAGTTTCTGCTTTGAACAGCAGACATGTTCCCGTACTCATACAAAATTCGACCTGGGAAAGAAGTTAAGATGTTAAATAAACAATCATTCACAAAACTCTGTGTTATAGTTGCTGCATGAATCACCTGAAAAATGGTCAGCTATCCAGTATCGCCTGTCATCCAGCCACGACGCGTCTGACATCCAGGCTCCAAAAGTAGTGATCATGTTGGTGGCTCTCTCCGAACATTTAATAGATTTAATACTGCACTCTAAATGAATAAATGTATTATTGTAAAAGTCGATTCATTAGATGACAGATGGACAGATTGATAGATCGATAGATACATAGATAAAAACATAGATACACAGATAGATACAGATAGCTAGACTTTTCCTAACCAGATTTCTTCATTTTTTCATTGGCTGTCACATCTGTCTGGTGCGGATCTGAAGACTCTACAATAAACACAAGAAGGAAAAAAGAGCAATAATAATTTTCTAAAGGGTTTAAAAACATGGTGGGTGTTAAATTCTGTGTTTATTCTGTATCTTTTGTGCAAGGTAATCATATATCATATGGACATATTGTGAGTCTTATATAAATGTGTGTAAATCAATAACAAAATGTAATGTGGTACCCATGACAGTGTCTTGTCACATAGTGCAGCATCAGATACAAAAGACAAGGTTTTATGTCATTGTTACTTCTAAGTATAATTCAAGAGTCTTTCCTACCAGTTAATGATTCATTTGGTGCTCCTGTGGTGGTATTGAATAAGGTGCTACTGCCATCACTGACATCTTGAAGAAATGATACTGACTCTAGACGATAAAAAAAGTGATAGGATTAATATGTTTTTTTTCTCTAATCAAAGTTAGATGTGCCTCTTCATAATTGTTGTTTACCAGCTTCTGTTTTTGTGTCTGCAAATTTCTTAGAGTCAGAGGCATTCAAGAGACCACTGTTGTCATCTGGATGTAGTGTTAGTGATTCTGCAGAGAGAAAGGTACAGATATTAAATATCAATGTCAACAACACTCGGCAGCCTACTGTAATTTGCAGTGTTCACTCACCAGTATCTGTCCTTCTCTCGTTGCTGGATGAAGTTTCCTCATTGTCCTGAAATTCTAAAGAAACAATGGAAAATACATTAATTCACATTTTTTCATATAATACTGAAACTATGGGTACTGAGCCACCGTCTATTTGTTTTTTATATATATATAAATTATATATTGGCTTTTTTGCCTTTATTTGATAGCCATAGTAGAGATAGACAGGAAAGGGGGAAGCAGAGAGAGGGGGAATGACATGCAGGAAAGGTCTGCCCGGCGCGGGATTCAAACCAGGGACGCCTGCTTTGAGGACTGTAGCCTCTACATGGGGCAGCCGCCTTAACCACTGCGCCACGCACCGCCCCAGCCACAGTCTATTTGTGCGTAACGTGATTATACATCACAACAGTGGTGATGTACTTCACCATGGAATGAAAAGAACTTTCAAATTCACACGTGGAAGAGAATAATGAATTTTGAACATGAATATGAAATAGCTGGTACTGACTTCATGCATACATTTTACATCACATGACAGTTTCTCACCATTTGTCACAGGTGTTTTAATCATGGTTCTGGTGCCATTGAAGGCATCACTGATTTGATCTTCAGAAAGTGGACCTGTGGGTGAAATGAGACATTAAAGCTGACTTATTCTGATGGAGTTTTAGTGCAGCATGTAGCCTATATGCTATATGATACATGTATATGATATATATTACCAAAATACACAATTTCATTCCTATTAATAATTATCTTTTATCCTTTGTACTATTCTCTCCTTTGGTATCTTTTAAGGTGCCAGTTTTGTTGAAGAGTCAGTGGTGTGTCCACCTTTAATGTTGTCTTTAAAACCACAGCTGCTGCCTAATACCTGTTTGACAATGCACTAACCACAGCATAGCATCTTGTTAGATGTGTGGCATGTGGATGCTACGATAACTGGAAAGAAATACACAGTATTTTTTTTTTAAACAGGTGGAACTAAAAATGTATACTTTGAAACTTGACTTACCACCTTGCGTGGCTCTACTGCCATTGAGAGGATCGCTGCTTTGGTCCGTAGAAAGTAGATCTGTTGCATACAGTGAAATATTTTATATAACTATTCATGGATGGGTGATTGCATATGTAAACAATCACTCTCAAACTTATTTCCCACCTGTTAATATTTGTGTCCCTGTAATATTCTCTGTGTTGGAGTCATTCAAGGTGTTGTGCCTGTTGTCTTCAGTAGAAGAGTCAAAGTCTAGAAAATAAAAGATAGTGAGTGTAATCCAAAACAATATTTTGTACTTTGGATGGGATAATATTTTTTTTTTTTTTACTTTTACTCAAACATAAGATCTGAAGACTTTTATTTTACTTTGTGCTTTAATACTGGTCACATTCTTGTGTTCTTTACTAATATTAAGAGAAGGTATGGGATTCAATTTCCTCTGTTAATGTAGAAAAATTAAATTAAATAAAAGCTCCAATGATTGGTTACCAGCTTCTTTATCTATGTTCATATCTACATCCCTGTCTTCATGAGCTGAATGTGTTGGTGTTGATAACACTGGCAAGAAAGAAACAAAGAGGAGCTTCATTTGACATTAAGATTAAATCTGTGTACAAACTTTTTATGAATGATTCCCAGAATCTCCAGTTGGTGTTGACTGGATCCTCTGTGCTGGTTTCAGTCCAGGTGTCATGTCTGTCGTATGGACCAGCTGATACAAACTCTGAAGAAAATAAAACTGAATTAGGTCAATCACATCATCTTTATTTGTGTCCATCTGTGACACTAAACACACAGTCGACATCCAGCATGACAGTTTCTCACCACTTGTTGTTGTAGCATCAATGATATTTCCATCACTGTTGTCACTCAAGTCTATGTGAATTAGGTCTGTAGGGTTTAATCAGACATGACATTACTAACACTAATGGGGACTACAGATGAAAAATAGCCTCTTGGCTAATTCTGGCGCATTTACAGTAATGTTATTAATGTGCACTGTCCCTGTTTTCAAATAAACGTATTAATAATAATTATGTAGAACCTCTAACTGGGACACAAGAGACGAACATGAAACATTTTACAATTACAATTCAAAACACAGTATTTCTCACCTGTTGACACTTTTGCTGCCTCTGTGGTTTTTCCTGTGCTGGTGTCATTCAAGGTGTCGTCTGGATGAAATGATCCTGACTCTAGAGAATAAAACAGTTTAGCCTCTCTTTTTATATATTATATATATATATATATATAAAGCCAGATTTTTTCTCAGTTTAAATAAGAATCTCTTCTTTGCACAACTGAACTGAGATGACAATCTTGATAAGTGCTTACCAGCTTCCTTAACTATGTCCACAGCTACATCCCTGTCTTCATGAGCTGTATGTTTTGGTGTTGATAATACTGGAAAGAAAGAAAGAAAGAAAGAAAGAAAGAAAGAAAGAAAGAAAGAAAGAAAGAAAGAAAGAAAGAAAGAAAGAAAGAAAGAAAGAAAGAAAGAAAGAGCATCATGTGACTTTAGGATCAAATCTATGTGTACAAACATTTCATGAATGAGTTCCAGTATCTCCTACCTGGTATTGATCTGACTGGATCCTCTGTGCTGGTTTCAGTCCAGGTGTCATGACTGTTGTCTGGACCAGATGATACAAACTCTGAAAAAAATAATTGGGTCAATCACATCATGATACTGGCTGTATTTTACATTTTCTATATATTAAGAGGGAATATGAGGTGAAATCTCCTCTGTAAAGGCACTGAATATCCACTTGATAAAGGAAAAAATAAAACAAATAATTACTAACCTGCTTCTTTATTCATGTAAATGTCTGTATCCTGGTCTTCATGAGCTGAATGTGTTGGTGTTGGTAAAACTGGAAAGAAAGACAGAAAGAAGAGTATGATGTGATGTTACGATCATGTTGTTGAGTGTTTATGGATGACGTATAGATACTATAACTGGTAATAAACAATACAGTATTGTTTGATAGAAGAGAAAATGAAACTGTTTTATTTGAAACCTGGCTTACCACTTTGAATGATTATATCATTAATGGCCTCGCTGTCATTGAGAGGATCGCTGCTTTGGTCCATGGAAAGCGTTTCTGTTGCATAAAATTAAATATTATGTATAACTGTTCACCGATGGGTGAAATGAAGAGGGGGGATTTCTTACACACACATTCACTCTCAAAACGTATTTCTCACCTGTTAATATTTGTGTCCCTGTAATATTCTCTGTGTTGGAGTCATTCAAGGTGTTGTGCCTGTTGTCTTCAGTAGAAGAGTCAAAGTCTAGAAAATAAAAGACGTCGAATGTAATCAAAAACAATATTTTGTACTTTGGATGGGATAATACTTTTGTACTTTCAGTGAAGGATGATTTTGAATGCATTATTTTATTTTATGCTTTGATGCTGGTTATGTTCTTTTGTTCTTTTCTAATATCGAGAGAAGATAGGAGATTCAATTTCCTCTGTAAATGTAGAAAAATTCAACTTGAGTGAAAATAAAACAAAAGCTCAGGTAATTTGTTACCAGCTTCTTTATCTCTGTTCATATCTACATACCTCTGTTGATGAGCTGAATGTGTTGGTGTTGATAACAATGGCAAGAAGAAAAAAGAAAGAGGATCTTGATATGTCATTAAGATTAAATCTGTGTACAAACAGTTTATGAATGATTCCCAGAATCTCCAGTTGGGGCTGACTGGATCCTCTGTGCTGGTTTCAGTCCAGGTGTCATGTCTGTCGTATGGACCAGCTGATACAAACTCTGAAGAAAATAATTGGGTCAATCACATCATGATACTGGCTGTATTTTACATTTTCTATATATTAAGAGGAAATATGAGGTGAAATCTCCTCTGTAAAGGCACTGAATATCCACTTGATAAAGGAAAAAATAAACAAATAATTACTAACCTGCTTCTTTATTCATGTAAATGTCTGTATCCTGGTCTTCATGAGCTGAATGTGTTGGTGTTGGTAAAACTGGAAAGAAAGACAGAAAGAAGAGTATGATGTGATGTTACGATCATGTTGTTGGGTGTTTATGGATGACGTAAAGATACTATAACTGGTAATAAATTCACAGTATTGTGATAGAAGAGAAAATGAAACTGTTTTATTTGAAACCTGACTTACCACTTTGAACGATATCATCAATATTCTCTGTGTTGGAGTCATTCAAGGTGCTGTGCCCGTTGTCTTCAGTAGAAGAGTCAAAGTCTAGAAAATAAAAGACGTCGAATGTAATCAAAAACAATATTTTGTACTTTGGATGGGATAATACTTTTGTACTTTCAGTGAAGGATTGGTACTTTTACTCAAGCATAAGATATGAATACTTTTATTTTATTTTATGCTTTGATGCTGGTTATGTTCTTTTATTCTTTTCTAATATCGAGCGAAGATAGGAGATAAAATTTCCTCTGTAAATGTAGAAAAAATCAACTTGAGTGAAAATAAAACAAAAGCTCAGGTAATTGGTTACCAGCTTCTTTATCTATGTTCATATCTACATCCCTCTGTTGATGAGCTGAATGTGTTGGTGTTGGTGAAAAAAGAAAGAGGATCTTGATATGTCATTAAGATTAAATCTGTGTACAAACAGTTTATGAATGATTCCCAGAATCTCCAGTTGGGGCTGACTGGATCCTCTGTGCTGGTTTCAGTCCAGGTGTCATATCTGTCGTATGGACCAGCTGATACAAACTCTGAAGAAAATAAAACTGAATTAGGTCAATCACATCATCTTTATTTGTGTCCATCTGTGACACTAAACACACAGTCGACATCCAGCATGACAGTTTCTGGAATTCAGTCTATGGATGACGTATAGATACTATAAAACATGAAACATTTTACAATTACAATTCAAAACACAGTATTTCTCACCTGTTGACACTTTTGCTGCCTCTGTGGTTTTTCCTGTGCTGGTGTCATTCAAGGTGTCGTCTGGATGAAATGATCCTGAATCTAGAGAATAAAACAGTTTTGGGTTAATATGTTTGTAGATGTAAACATTTGCTACTTTTTACATTTTTAATCTCTCTTCCTATGAATTCAGTATAATATGAGATTAAATCTCCTGTGTAAAGCCAGTGAAATTCCACTTGAGTGACAAAAAAAGTGTTTGGTTACCAGCTTCTTTATTTATGTCCATATCTACATCCCTGTCTTCATGAGCTGAATGTGTTGGTACTGGTAAAATTGGCAAGAAAGACAAAAAGAAAGAGGAGCATCATATTATGTTAGGATCAAATCTATGTGTACAAACATTTCATGAATGAGTTCCAGTATCTCCTACCTGGTATTGATCTGAGTGGAGCCTCTGTGCTGGTTTCAGTCCAGGTGTCATGACTGTTGTCTGGACCAGATGATACAAACTCTGAAGAAAATAAAACCGAATTAGGTCAATCACATTGGGTAGTGTACGCTCACACACAACAGTCTGATTCCTCTCTGGTACTAAGGTAGATTGAGGATGTAATAAAACAAATGTGAAATTAAATCAATTCGCATCAGTGAAGCCGTCTGTCAGTAACATCCTCCGTCCATTTAATAACGCAGATACTTTATTTGTGTGTAAAAGATCAGCATGACAGTTTCTCACCACTTGTTGTTGTAGCATCAATGATATTTCCATCACTGTTGTCACTCAAGTCTACGTGAATTAGGTCTGTAGGGAGAAATGAGACATGACATTACTAACACTAATGGTGTTGTTATGTAGAACCTCTAACTGGGACACAAGAGACGAACATGAAACATTTTACAATTACAATTCAAAACACAGTATTTCTCACCTGTTGACAGTTTTGCTGCCTCTGTGGTTTTTCCTGTGCTGGTGTCATTCAAGGTGTCGTCTGGATGAAATGATCCTGACTCTAGAGAATAAAACAGTGTTGGGCTATTGTGTTTTTCTCATATAGTCAGACTTATGTTTGTCTTCAGTCTCTAATGCTCAAATGTTTTTTGTTGTTGTTTTTTACCAGGTCTTATCGTGGGGCCTAGAAGTTTCTCGGAGTCAGTAACGTCCAGGACATTTCTGGCCTCATCAGCTGGACGTGGTGTTGGTGATTCTGCAGAAAGAAATACAACATGAATCTTGAATAAGTGTTACAGATGTCACAACAACACAAAGAGGAACTAAAGGCTTAAGTCATAATGTCACATCATTGTTGTGCATTATGTAAATCTGGATTATTTCCTACCAGTCTTGTTCATAGTTGTCCTGTTGTTGTTTCCTGTGTGAGTTTCATTGAAGGACTCCCTGGCCAGGAGAAGGGCAGATGAATCTAGATAATGAAATGGAAAGTTAACCGTTGTGTTTTGTTAATGCTTAAAAATGACCAAAAGTCAAACACTCCCGCAGCTGTAAAAAAAATAGTGATTAACTGTTGAATGTATTCAGCCAGTACTTTGAGAAGGTGCTAGGACTTTGTTGGTTAAGATCTTTAAGAGCAGGGTGCTGTGTGACCTTCATGCTGGGAAATACAATTTCCAGAAACTGCGACCAACTGAATTAACTAAATAAACAAAGAGACAAAATAATACGATAATCAGACTATTAACACACTTGATTAAGAGAGATTTGATTAATTTTTTGGTGTGAAGGGCCTTAGAATATCAGTTTGTTTAAAATACTAACCATGACACAGTCTATGGCTGCAGTAACCCAGGGCAATAGGACTGAGGTGAAACTATTATTTAATATCATATTTTGATAAAATTGATTAAAGACTCCATGCTGTTCAAGAAAAGACAGTGGAGAGTGTGTCGTGGTCAGGACTCATCAGAGAAGCTTCTGGGGATCTTTCTGATCTCTTTATGACACCAACTTGAAAACCACATGGTGGCTCCAACGAGCCTGCGTTTTTATTCTCTCCCCTCTGGAGAGGTTTTTAGTGTAGCGTAGTGATTTCTTACCCATCAGCACGTTGGTTTCCTTAACACGTCCCCTGGTCTTGTTTCTCGCTTTATTTGGATAACAGGCAGGACAGGCTGGACCAGGTGGGCCAGGTGTGCCTGGTGGGCCTGGTGGACCCCGAGGACCAGGAGGGCCTTTGAATACAGACATAGTATAGCTACAGGTCAGAGTAAAGCTGGCATAGATGATAATAACAGAGCATTAGTGAACCGCAGATGCTGTGGTTTATTTATTTCTTCCCACAAGTGGATTAAAAATGTTAAATGAAACCATTTGCCTGTCAACGGGCCACAACAGGTCAGGTCTGTCCTAACAAGTATTTTGTTAAATTGGGTGAAATCTTTTCAGATTGAGAACAGTGGTTGTAGTCTGAGATGTGACGTCTCCTCCTCTTCCAACACTTTGGTCATATCAGGTTCAAGAGTGAGGTCGTCTCTCACCTTCACTGAGAATGTCGTTGCCGGTTTCACCTGTCACTCGCACAGACCCCGGGTCTCCTTTAGGTCCTGGTTCTCCAGGTGGCCCTGCAGTATATAGTGATTGGTTTAGTTAAAAAAATAAAAACCTAACAACAGAACAATCATGCGCTAATTATAGGACTGTGAAACTGTCTGCAGGCGATCACACATGAAAAACCTTTTCTAAATGAAAAATACAACCTGTGCTGATCTGTGATGACTTTGGAGAGGACAGAAATGTCCAGTTACTGAGGAACGGCAAAACACTTTGGACAAAGTTGAAAACAGTTTAAACTGCCACAAAATCTGGTGTAATTATGGTGTAATCATTCCAGCAAACAGCTCATTGGCAGCTATAAACAAAATGTCTTGTAAACAGCCAGTGGGGCGCTTCTGTTACGTGACCATAGTTTCACATTGGAGGACTGTTGCAAACAAATCACTGGCCGCTGTCTCAGAGTGGAGTCCTCTTTGTTGTCTGAGACACATTTGCACACATGGTTAATCTATATAGTGTGTTATTATTAGTGTATGAAAAACAATGAACAGTTCTCCCACCTTTTCTGCCTCGTTTGCCCTCCGGCCCTGGCACACCCCGTGGTCCTGGTGAACCAACTCTACCTGGCAAACCTAATGGGAAACAGTTCTTTGTTATGTGGCAACATATTCCGCAAAGTTTGAATAACTAATGCAGCAAATTAAAATGACTGATTTTACCTGGAGGTCCGGCTGGACCTGAAAAAGAAAACAGATATTATATCACACAAAGTGAGAACAGTAAGGCACGAGTTACAATAAACAGCACAGTGCTGGAGTGAATAATATCTGTGAGCTGCACCTGTTGGACAAAGTCCTTTGGAGTTTTTACACAGTTCCATGACAGATTTGACCTGAAATTATAGAAAACACAGAGAGACACTGTAAACTATAAGTGTTGAGTGTAAGAAAGCTGCAAATCTGTCCTGTAAAACTCAGGACACTTTTCAGTGTTACACAGTCTGGTCATTCGTCTCGTCACATGGAAACAAACATCACCTTTTATTTACATATAAAGATTACAGCTGTTATCTTCACATTATTCTTTTTGTTAGAGCTGATACAATTGGGTGACTGCAGGAATATTAACAATTTAAATGACTTGAATTGTTTATATGATTTTGTTGAAACAAAAATGACAAAAAGTAATCAATAGTTGACAAAGCAAACAGTTTTATCTTTTTGCTTCAGCTCTGAAAATCCAAAAAGCAAAGAAATCAGAAAATGATTGAAAAGAGAAGGTTGCAGTCCTACCCATTATTATTATTATTATTATTATTATTATTATTATTATTATTATTATTATTATTATTATTATTATTATTATTATTATTATTATTATTAAGTATAAAGTTACTGAGTGAGTGGAGTCCACACTGATCAGGTTAATAATAGCACTGCTGTTTTTTTTTTTCAGGTAAAATGTGGCGTTAATAATATACAGTAGCACCCTGTGAAGAAATGCCAGCTCCCAAAGGACGTGAGCAGAGTGGAGGGAGGAGCAGGCAACAGTCAAGCTCCATTACTCGAAGAATTTATCCAGGAAACACTCAGTGGAAAAACAGAGCCATTCCTGATCACTGCAACAGACTCCTGAATTCTTTGCATTACATGGACATGTTTCTTTTCTCTAAAGGGAAAAGTGAGCCAATGTTTCTATGTATTAAAGACAGAAAGAAACTTGTGATTCCTCCCTTGTTCTCTCTCATCACAGTAGGCTACTCACGTTTTCAAATGAGTGTGTGTGGGTGTGTATGAGCATGCAGTAGTATTCACAATCTGACAGAAAAGAGCCCATATTCATTGATGTTGGTGTCTTACAGGGACCATGGAGTATGACATCAGCATCAGCATATCCTTCTTCTCTTCACCAGTTGTTGGCTCTTCCTCCTGGTTCCTTCTGCTGCGGTGGAGCGTCTTCACCTCTGCAGCCTCTCCACGACGGTCCGTGGACGGGACGGCCGCCTGCAGCCTGCAGCTCTGTGACAGCTCCTGCATCTGGGCGTCTAGCCTGAACAGCTCCTGCGTCAGCTCTCTCTGCCGGACCAGCACAAACACCAAACCTGCAGAGCTCAGCAGCAGCAGCAGCACGCACATCCCCACCAGCAGCGCCCTCCACGCGTAAGAAACTCCACTTCCCTCCTTCATGCTCGTGCCTTGCTTCCCGCTGCTCTGCGATCCGAGCTCTGAAATTCACAAGCACATACAGCACATTTCTGAACACCTGCCAACAGATGAGACGTCACAGGGCAACTACGCTGGGGCAGTGGGAGAAGAATAAACATGTCAAAATCTGTCTGTAACTACAGTGGGAACCGCGTGATGGATTGCGCAACAACAAACATCTGGGAAACAGTTACAGTAAAATCTGAAGGGCTGCTTGATTTAGAAACAGCTAACGGCCATATTTCCAGAATGAAATACAATTCAGGCAGTGTGCTGCGTCTTGTCTGTCTAGCACTTCTTCCTCTCAATATTGTTACCAACCCATCCTACACAAATTACATGGAAGTGGAACAAATAAGTTGCGGACAGAAGGGGCATTCTTTGGACCTACAAAAGAGCTTTCAGAAGACTTTCAGTAAAAGGCTGCAAGTGTGTGTGCATGTGTCTGCGTGAATGTGTGTATTGAGAAATCCTGTTTATGAACGGGGCTTTGATTATTTCTGTTTCTATCTATCTAAATATACATTTCAAAAATACATCATCAATATTGCATACTTATGTTTCAACTTGTTTCGGTGTATAAGCACAATTTCTACAATTTGAGAGGAAAAAGAAAGTTCTCGTCAGTCTTGTTTAGTCTCGACTATGTTTTTCAGCCAATTTGAGATAAAAGCCCCCACCACCAAATGTGAGGCCAATATCTTGATCAACAACATACCAGCTATTCAGTGGTACTGAGCTTGAAGGACAGCTCATTGTAAGAGCACAGCCTCTGCATGAACACTGGTTCCCCTCTCAGGTTTTGCATCTATGATTTCATACATTGCAGAAATATGTAACGTGAAGAGATTTTTGACATGAAATTCTCAAGACTTTAGCCTTTAACATGATAAAGACATCAGTTTCTCATTCTCCTGTCCCCTCATTTGAACTGCTGAGTAAATCCCTGCTCCATTTGTCACAGGTCAGTCTGACCCAGCTAATTAATTTCCCCCCTGAAAAGACTCCTCGCTTGAATTGGACAGTGGGGTTTCTTTTTTCTTTTTCTTTTTTTGTAAAGAGCAAAATGTGAAGTAAGCCTATCTAAAAAAAGACAATGAAGAGTCCCACACATGAAAAGGTTTTTTTTAATTTATTTCTTATGGATAAAAAAAACTACTTTTTTTTTTTTGTTTCTTTTGAAGCTGCTTTGAGGTTTAGACGTGCACTGTTATCTGGCCTGTTCACCGTTCTGGTACTTGTAACCCAAAAGTGGTCATGTCTCCAAGCAACCAGTCAAGTGAAGGCTTAACTGAGGATTTATAAACGCTTGAATCACTGTGATTTATCTGGTTGGGGAATTGTGATCATCTTTAAAACCAGCAGATGAAGCCCTGTGAGTTGTTTTTCTCTTTCTTTTTGCACTGAAACTGCACGGTGGTAGAAGAAGACAAAGGACAGAGGAGAGGATTACTGATATTTAGATCATGTCTTGGTGAAGATTTAAGTGAATTTAGTTGAATTGGGATCAGAATTTGGTAAACTATAGTAGACTGTGGCATGTTAATGTGGAATTAAATCAGAAATTCAGTGTTCAAACTATCAAACTAGTATAAAGGATATAAGATTGTAATTACGCCACATCATTAAACTGATGTTGGACACAAACAGCTCATCTTAAAGCTTTGTGTGGGTGTATTTTGGCTGTAGCGCGTGCTAAGGCTTTGTTGCATACGAGCACTGAAGGACAGGAGCATTAGAAGAGATGAGAAGCTGGTACACACTGTGAGGTTGTTTTGCTGCGAGCTTGGTTTGTCTGCTGGTTAAAAAGCAGAGAGGTGCTGTGGGAACGGATTGGTCAAACTTTATCTGCAGTCCCACAGAAGACACGGTGAGACTGGTCAGCTGCGTGGGGATGCTGCCGCTGGACACACTCGCCATCGGACCCATGGTGGTTGACACTGTGTCTGAAGTCACAGCGCTTCTGCTGCTCCTTCTCCTGCTGCTGCTGCTCTTCACCACCTGGAGCCGAACCAACCGGGCACACATACCAGGTAACAGAGCTTTACTGACACGGTGCAGGTGAAGACAGATAAAAAATAACACAGGAAACAGGAAAAATATCTGTTTCTTATTCATTAAAAAACTGTTTCTTTGTAGATTCTTTAAATAGAATTAAAATGTAAAATAAATTCAGTAACAGTACCAGGGACAAACTATTTTCAGCCCAAATAACTGTCTGTTGGGGAAACCTGAAGCCTGATATTCTGCACACACAAAAGGCATCCTCATTTTTGGCAGCTGAGAAATACAGCATCTCAGACATCCCATCAACAGACTGGACGCTTGCTAACAACAGGAAATCATCATGTGTCATCACCTGTTTGTTTCTGCCAGGTCCTTCTTTCTTGGCAGGACTCGGTCCTATTCTCTCCTACAGCAGGTTCATCTGGACTGGGATTGGAACAGCGTGCAACTATTACAACAACAAATACGGCAGCATTGTGCGGGTGTGGATCAATGGAGAGGAAACCCTTATTCTGAGCAGGCAAGTTGTTTGTTTGTTTGTTTTTTTGTTTTAAATAAAACACTTTTCACTCACAGTTAATACAAAAAATGTGTCGCCAATGCCTTGCTTCACTTTCAGATCCTCAGTGGTGTATCATGTTTTGAGGAGTTCCCACTACACGGCCAGATTTGGGAGCACCAAAGGGCTGCAGTGTATTGGGATGGAGGGGAGGGGTATCATTTTCAACAGCAATGTCCCACTCTGGAAAAAAGTGAGGACATACTTCTCTAAAGGTGAGTTTCACAAGTTGACAAAAATAAATGAAATAAAAAAAGTGAAACTGGATGATGGTGGAAACGTGCTTCATGAAATCTGATTCTCTTGTTGCTTTGTGTTTTTGGCCGTCACAGCTCTGACGGGCCCCGGGCTCCAGAGGACGGAGACCATCTGTGTGAGCTCCACTGCCAAACACCTGGACGGCCTGCAGGAGATGACCGACTCCTCCGGACATGTGGACGCTCTCAATCTGCTGAGAGCCATCGTGGTGGACATCTCCAACAGGCTTTTCCTCAGGGTGCCGCTCAATGGTCAGCTGCACATTCACTGTCTGCGCATGTCTGTGTCTGTGCATTTCATATTTAAACTAATACTTCCCATTCTTGCGTTCCAGCCTGCAGCTCTTGACTATTTTCTGTTTTTTTTAACCAACTCAGAGAAGGACTTGCTGCTGAAAATCCACAAATACTTTGAGACCTGGCAAACAGTTCTAATAAAGCCTGATATATTCTTCAAGATCGGATGGCTGTACAACAAGCATAAGAAAGCAGCGTAAGATACACACACACACACACACACACTTGTAAAACAACATGCGGTTTGTCATTTCGTCAACCTCACTTTCGTGTTGTTTATTGTGCCGACAGCCTGGAGCTGCAGGATGAGATGGAGAGCCTTCTCCAGGTTAAAAGACAAATCATTAATGAAACAGAGAAGTTGGATGATGACCTTGACTTCGCCACAGAGCTCATCTTTGCACAGGTCAGTAGACACAAACCGTGTCACAGCGTTACGATATGGCTGTTGATGTATTTACCTCCATGTCTCTGTCTGTAAGAACCACGGCGAGCTCTCAGCTGACGACGTCCGGCAGTGCGTTCTGGAAATGGTGATCGCAGCACCGGACACGCTGTCCATCAGCCTCTTCTTCATGCTGATGCTGCTGAAGCAAAACCCGGACGTTGAGCTGAAGATAGTGGAGGAGATGAACACTGTCCGGGGTGAGTGCTGCATTAATCTCAGTTTCACTCGACAACACCTGAATTATGTAAAACTACTCCCTCAGTCCACGAATGCTGTGTTTTCACTTGCAGCTGAAAAGGGAAACATTTGTTATCAAAGCTTGAACATGTTGGAGAGTTTCATCAACGAGTCTCTGCGGTTTCATCCGGTGGTCGATTTCACCATGAGGAAAGCTCTGGAGGACGACAGCATCGAAGGCACTAAGATCAAGAAAGGAACCAACATCATTCTCAACATCGGTCTCATGCATAAGTCTGAATTTTTCCCCAAACCAAATGAGTTCAGCCTGATGAATTTTGACAAAACAGTAAGTCAGCTGATTAAACTGTGCAGCACTCTGTCTGCGGCTCTGCAAACACCTGGGTTCAGTCTTTACCTCCTCTGTTTGTTTGGCAGGTGCCCAGTCGTTTCTTCCAGCCCTTTGGCTGCGGGCCTCGCTCCTGCGTGGGCAAACACATCGCGATGGTGATGATGAAGGCCATCTTAGTCACTCTGTTGTCCCGGTACACAGTGTGTCCTCAGCAAGGCTGCACCATCAGCAGCATCAGGCAGACCAACAACCTGTCGCAGCAGCCGGTGGAGGACGAGCGCAGCCTGGCCATGCGCTTCATCCCCCGAGCCACACAACACAGTCACCTCTGAAACAAACAGTAGTGATGCCGAGGGTCGGGGTTAGGGTGAGTGTGTGTCACAGCAGCAGATGTCAACGTTGAAGCAAGTCTGAGGTTTAAGCCCTCGGAGCAGACGTGCAACAACTTATGAGAAACCACCGTCAACTTGGTTTCTGGGGTTGTTTGTTTTGTCAAGTCACAAAATAATTTCATGCCAGAAGCAACTTTAGCATGAGGAATTTCTAAGGAATATTTTTCATTTTGTAATATGTTAATAATAACAAAGTTTTAACGATGAATCATGTCACACTGATAGTTTACATACAAATATGTGTTTGCGCCATAAACAGTAGAGAGTTATTTGTAACAAATATAATTAAGGTAACAATATAATAGTGAGTAGAGCCAATACACATCATGTTAAAACTGAAGCACACACTTGTAATAAATCATTAGGTACATGTGCATTAATAAACCAGCCTTTTATTATCACTTATTTACTGTATTTCTCATTTCTCTGTAGTAGTGTTAGATCTAGATGTATTTTTTTTCCTTCTTCTTTAATTATTTCCTCTTGTGCATGCAAAGTTTGATTGTATTAAAGGTAAAACCAAATCAACAGGAACCTGGAACTTTCTGAATATTTGTCTTTGCCTCTCACACAGTCGGCACATTATAACCTATATTGAATGAACAATCATGGAGTCAAAGTGACGTTCATTTACATGTGTACAATTTATTCAGAAGTTAGCAGAATGTAGTGACAGGCACTCTAAGAAACAAAGATCTTCCTCTGTACCACAGGCACAAATCAAACACGCCCGCTTGGCATTAGAACATAAGGCGTTGGGTTAAAGTCGAGTTGAGAGAAACACTTTGTTAGCGTCACGCTACTTTGTTAGCGTCACTCTGTTGTTGAGAATAGGACACAAGCAAAAAAACAAAGTAAAGTAAACTTTCCCTTCAAATTAAATAAAACAGGTTGAGACATGCCACACAAACTAAAAACCAAATCTGGTGCAGTGCAATCAAAACAGTACATGAAGCACAATGGTTTTCTTTTTTTCTTTGAATGAAATTAATATAAAATACTTTCTGTAAGAATATAAATCCAATAAATACGTTTTCAATACTGCATTGATAGAAAAATATAATAATCAAAAACCACTAAAATCCACCTCTCACTGAAACGGACAAACCAGAAACATGAGTGCATAGACAAGTGAATGACACAGACAGAAGGCAGCATCTGCAAAACATCGGCACGATGATGAAGGGACCACACAGACATCGCAGATTGAGACCCTCGCCTCTATATTTAAGACAAAATATGCATCACAGATGTAAGAATGACGTGAAACTGCTGCAGTTGGAGGTTAATGTCAGCGTAGTGTCGGCTTTTAGACAAACAAGGACGAGACCATGATTTGCTGCGAGGAAACTTCAGAGGAACAGGTGTCCTCCTTGAACAGAAGCTCTCTGTTAATGTGAGTAACTTACTGACAGAGGTTTTTTTTAATTTCTCACACAATACTGGAAACAATGAATTGGGTAATTGTACAAGATAATTAATATCTTCCCTGTGTTTTTCCCCAAACAAGAAAAACCATCATTTAACCCACTCCTGGGATTGGTGTCATTCTGTCCATTTTACTCACTATTACTTCAGTCAGAATTAATGAGCATGAAAAGAACCAAAAGTTTAGTTAATAACGACACTAATCTAGGTGTAAAATTAAACCCAGTCTTTATGTTTTCGTCTTACTTTAATCTAAATGGGCTTCACTGTCACCTCACCATGCAGCACCCAGATCCGGGGCTGACAAAAAAAACTTTATCATGTTTCAGTCGCACCAACATAGTTGAATGACAACATAGTTTCACATCAATTCACAAACAATGTTTTAACTCTCTAAGTTTTCAAGTCATTTCAGAGCCCTGTTATCAGTTTAAGACATTAGTGTTATTGTGAAACACTGAACACCCACACAGAGTTAAACAGACAGTCTATTGGCCCTGAGGTTATTTTCAGCCAAGAGTTAATAATCCTGTTATATTATATTCTGATAATTTCACTGTTTAAAAAAAATATTGATTTTATTAATGTGTGAACATTAAAACCAGATCTTACTGAGTAAACCAATAGGGGAAGAGATAAATTATAGGATGTGAAATCTATAATATAAAGATGACAATGCACAACATCATCATGTGTCTCCTTGTGTTCTGCACTACAGCTCTGTGTACCTCCCTCTCCAGTGGCTGAGTGAGGGGCGGGTCGTCCTGTTGCTTCAGTGGTATCAGTGGAGGTGTTGCAGTTGCAGTCGGGGCTCAGTGCTCCTGTAAAGCTCTCTGACAGTGGTAGATGAGGCAGTCGGGCAGGTCGGGGACTGGAGAGCGCAGCCACGCAGCCAACACGCCCGCGTGCACACGGCAGTGCATCAGACACGGCTGATCCTGGAGCAGCCGACAAGCTAAAATACCCTCCATCCCTGTGGGGAAAGTGGTACAAGTTACTCACCAACAGCGTAAAATACATTAATATGTCTATCAATGTTTAATAGATTGTTCACTAACACTTAAAGACAAGTATTTATTCGTATTGTTTTAATATTTATTAATGTATTTAATAGGAATTCCACATTTAGTCTTGCCAGAATTTTTTTCTGTTTTGTCATGAACTGTATTTTCTGTCTTCTCTGCTGGTTGGCTGCTTGCATACAGCTATCCTTAAAATAAACTTGTATTGAATTAGTTTGAATTGCATTAAGCTTTTGAGTTGCAGCGTGGTGACAGATCCCTTCAGCTGGTATTTATTCTCTACCACCACGTTTGTTTTGCTTCAAATGTTTTTTAATGGTCCATGAAACCAAAATAACTGATTGATTAACATCATAAAAGTCATTAGAAAAGTACATGAGAATAGAATTTGAGTGCCAGAAACTAGTGATGTAGCACGTAAGTTGAAAAAGAAGAGAAGCTGTGGAAATGTTAGTAAGTCAACCTTGTGTTAAGATTAACCAGTTAAACTTCTGGGGACAAGGATGGTGAACACATCTCCTTGATAAATAAATCAGGCTTATCTAATGTGTAATATGTCAATACAATCACAAATGATCAAACATCTTGAGCATCAAGCATCATCTCCCACCTGATATTCTTATTATACCAGATCAACTGTGGCGTTCCAGTTGACAAGGCTGAGATCAATAAGACAACCGAGCAAACGTCTTCTCACCTATGATTTCCACAACATGAAGCTGCAGTTTCTGCTTCAGTACATCCAGCGTGGCGCTCAGAGGTTCCTGGGCGTCACTGATCAGTGTCAGATTCTGCTTCGTATCATGAGAGAAGGCCAGCCACATGGTGCCGTACTCCTCTGTGGACACCGTCAACGGCCTGCAGGGAAATGTGACATTAAATAACCGGTAAGTATGAATGGTTTCTCTCTGCGCAGCCACATTAAAGCAGAGAAATGAGTCACCTGATGAAGCTGGTTAGGGGGAGTTTGTATGAGAACTGCCCTTCCTGAGGCCCTTCAACAGCCAAATGGTACGATACTGTACCAAGGACTTCAACGTGAACTGAAGGCCTCTTCACAGTCAGGGCATACTGGTACACTGCTACACCGTGGCCTGTCAAATCCTCCACTGGACTGTCAGACACACAGGAAACCTGAAAATAACAATGTACTGTGATTTAAAAGTCTGATGGGAACTATAAGCCTTCATCTGTTACTTTCAGCTCAGTGCGTTACCTCTATCTGTTCTGAGTCAAGATCTAAAAGAACGTGTTCGATGGCAGAGTCAGAGGAATTGGAGATGAAAAGGACCAGCAGTAAGGAATCGTCTTTCTGCACGTGACAGGCAGACAGATCCAGGCTTCGGATGGTGCACAGGGGAGCGATGTCTGAGTGCCAGAGTTCAGACAGCTCCGCGGGCAGATGAGACATGAGACACAAGTCTTTAGGTCCGTCCGGGTCTTCATGCGCAGCAGGATCAGCAGCTACCAAATCATTATCCCCAATGAGAGAGGGCTCATTTCCCTTCATATCACTGTCAGTCAGCTCAGTTTCTGTATCACAGCGGCCGTTTGCAGCGGCGAGGCCCTGAGTCAGTTCAGAAGTCTGTTCAGGTGGGGAGACGACCTCCTCTGTGGTGATGTTGGAGTCCAGTAGGTTGTTGCACAGCAGGTTGTCCACGTTGCTCTGAGCAGTGGCGAGAGAGTCGGATATTTGTTCAGTGGCGCCCGGGGACGACCTCTGACCTTTGGCTTTTCTTCTGAATCTCTGGGGCGTCGGCTCTGGCTTTCCCATCTGTTAGAAAACAGTTAAAGTTGAGACAATACATTTACTGCAGCGCCTCGGTCACTAATTCACTACAAACTTATTATTTTGTCTTACAACAGAAACAGAAAAATATGTAAATGAGAAAAGTTTAATTATAAATTCAGCTGTATTGAAATATTGTCTGTGAGCACAGAGAGAAGGCAAAACAGATAAAGGTCCAACACCAGCTGCAACTATCTGTTTACAGCATCAGTTTTCAACTACGTCCACTCCTCAGTTTTGCACATTAATCTACACAGTCCAGTCATATAGCAGATTTTCATCTTATTTTATGAATTTTTGACAGCTGGGTTGTGTTAACACAATGAATTCATGTGATGTACAGTGTGCAGAGTCATTGCTTTTCTCTCCAACTCATATTGTTAAGGAAACCTATTAGATATGGCATTTTTTTCTCTCCACTCTGTGCAGCTCCACCTTGAACAGACAAGAGGAAACTCATACAGAACAGTTTGTGAGCTCACCAGACACACAGAGCTTTGGGAGCTGAGGCCGAAAAACAGAGAAGAAGCCAACTGCTGTTTTTCTTGTTCGGGCTCAGGGGTTGGTGTCGTCGTTGACGGAGTTTGGCTGTGTGAGCTGTCGGCGTCCGCCTGCTGGCCGGGTGAGCGCAGCGGACTGGGTACCTCCACCAGAGCGGCTTCCTCCACGGCTTCCCTCTGCACCAGGTAGCCCTCCTTCCCCCACACCCTCTTCACACCGTCCAGCTTCAGAGTTGTAGAACTGAAACGAAAATGGAGAACCAAGACGATTTGATTTGATTTGATTTGATTTATTAGGATCCCTTTTAGCTGATGCAGTACACATAGTATAGTAATAGTATCAGCTATTCTTCCTGGGGTCCACACAAAACACGATCAAAACATAAGATTTACAAACAAGAAATATCCACAAGAATATAATTTTTATCTATCGTGTCCACGTACCCTCCTTTGTGTGAGAGGTCGGCGCTGTCCCCTGAGAGACCAGAGCTCATTGACAACAGCGTGGGAGACTGTCTGTCTGTGATGCTGCAGGAGGACATGCTGATGGGCAGGGACAGGCCGTACGGCTCCAGGCTCAGGGCTGAGGCAGACCACAGAGTCAGGATCATTCATCATCATAACAAGTCAGTGCAAATGCTGCCAAATGTGTCAGAGTCTAAATGTTTTACATTGTTTTTTTACCTTTAGCCTGAGCGAGTTCCTCCTGCCGTTGATGAGGAGGCTTGTATGGAGCAGCGCCAGCGGCCAACGCCTCCGACACAAATCCATCCAGGAAAGAGAGAGAGGAATCCACCTGGGAACCAACAACACAATAATTACAGGTTTACGCGTCTCCTACAATTAGCGGGAAAACGGCACACAGAGACCGACGCTGCATAGCGTAGCTCTGAGGTAAACCCAACCCCTCAGACAAGCTAAAACAGCTACGATGATAACGGATGAAAGCATTATCTCTATTATTTTGGTAAACACTGTCATCTAATTGACTGTGTGTCATGGAGGGCAAGTGTGTGCAGGCGTCCTTTTCCCAGCCGTCAGAGAGCAGCACCAACAACAGTGACATAATCTACTGTGGCTTAAATGAGACAAATGAGAGTTAATTGTTTCCGATTGACATGTTTCTACATGAGTTAATATTCAAATGAATAGATTCATGTTATCGTCGCACACTTAAGCCCTTTTCACATACTGTAGGACACAGCGTGCAAATCACGGGCGGGTGACAGCAACGGCATCAGGAAGTGTTTCTTTTCCCCTATGCTTGTGTGGTGGATATGGATGTCCTATGTATGTATCTGCTAAATAAGCAGAAGAAAATCCCGTCATTATTTCTTCTGAGAAGGAGACGAGTAGCAGCAAACACAAAGAGAGGAAGGGAGCGGGTTCAGGAGATCCTCAGGACTCAATTGGGAGAGTTTCAACTCGTCCCAGTTTCCAGTTTCATGATGACCGCTGGTTGTAGATTCTACCAGGAAGCTGAGAGAGTCCGCCATATTGGACGCGCCGAAGTGTCCAATATGAGCCTGGCTCAACTTGAGCGCAGCGCACAAGAACAGCATACTCAAGCATAGAGTGCAAGGGCACGTTTCCGCTGCACAACACATACATAATGTATGGGAAGCTGAAGCCTTAGCCCCCCATGTACGTTACCTCCAGATGCTCCAGGCCGGTGTCTCGGAGCAGCACCCTGCACCGTAGTTCAGAGTCCTGGCTGAGGTACTGCAGCTCCTGAGCCCTCTGCCTCAGCACCGTGTCCATCGAGCTGCTGTACGTCTCAGAAACGTCCTGAGTGACAGAGGCACCTGCGCCGCCCTCACACAGTTTGGTCATCGCCATGAGGACCCAGCTCTTGGTTTCACTGCTGGTTTGTCTCATGTCCAACAGTTTTGCCAGCAGCCTCAGGATGACAGACGGTTCGAGGTCCTCCTTCAAATGAGAGTATTCACCGAGGACCTGAGCAAGACAGAGAGGAGACAGATAAAAGACGCAATGTCAGTTTGAATCAGCAACAGATTTTAAAGATGATGACCTCATAACTGCATTACTCTGTCCTCTACATGGCCACGTGTCAAACCTTTGCTGTTTGTGAACCCTTAGAAAAAGTAGTGTATACCTGTGACCATTGGTATCAGCTACATACGGTGGGGAAAATAAGTATTTGATCTCCTGCTGATTTTTGCTTTTATTTCATTTGATCAAATGTAAATTAATTTATAACATTTATATGATGATATTATTTCTGGATGTTTTGTTGATATTCTGTCTCTTTCTGTTAAAATAAACTTACCATAAAAACTAGAGACCATCCATTTCTTTGTGGGGGAGCAAACTTACAAAAATCAGTAGGGGAATCAAATACTTATCCACCTGTATATCTACTGGTGGTGGAAAAAGTCAAACCTTTTTAAATCACCATTAAAACAAATAATAATAATAATTTTGTGAAGCAGGAATTTGTTTTTGTGTGGATCCTGTTCTTCCAGACCCTCAGGTCTACTGTGTTACCTTTGACCCACAAGGATATCACACTGACTTTATGTTTTTGCAGGTTATACAAACTCATCTAACTGAACTGCAGACCTCCTCAGTCCCTGTGAGACTGAGATTGTTTCAACATCCAGACTCTAGCATGACTTTGATCTTCTGCATCTCTAAACTTTGAACTAATCTGCCAACGTATCTTTAGTGATATTGTTTCTCAATGGGCTTCCTTTTATTACCAGCAGTTATGCTTCCTGACACACATTAAATGTATGTACTTTCTTTTATGCCAGTCATTTTAAGGTACTTAATAGGATATGGTTCAAGCCAAATACCGCATTATTCCTCCCGTTCTTCTGGCTCAAGGTGCTTATTATGTAAATGTCACTCACCCAGCTGATGACTTGGAGGAAGCGTTGCGGCAGCTTGCCAGGCTCTCCTTGCAGCAGGGAAACATATGAATCCACCGCAAACAGCCTCAACTTCCTGTCCTCTTCCACACTGTCGAATCCTGGGCCATCAAACACAAATTAATCCTCAGGAATCAAATCAATATTAGTATCAAAATACTAAACTGAAATACCACAACCCTAGAATAAGCTGTGGTCATCTCACCCTCAGACAGCAGCTTAAGGAAACTGTTTGGGATGTCAGGCTGCATCACGTCTCCACCCACCGAAAACACCGTGTTCATGGTCTCAATGAACCATTCGTTGTCCGGTGCATACGTATAAAGTTTATAGGAAAATGCAGCGCAAAAAAGAGGAAATACAACAGCATATTATCAGAGGACTCTTCATCCAAAGACTAATTCAAAGGCTCTAACTTTACCAGAAGTTTTTGAATTGGGAAACTGAGAAATCCAGCTGGTCAGTGGACTAAATCACAGTCTACCACTGATAATCATTTAGCTCTTGAACAACCGGAGAGTTTTCAGGGGACTGAAACCCATTTTACCAGTCTTGTTTTGTGTGTGTCATTTTTGATTCCAGACCCAATAATCTATGCGTTTATCTTTGTCTTTCAAGACCCCAACAACTGCCCCTTTGAACTGTGTTTTAGTCCATCGAAAAGGTGCAACAGAGAGGCACAGTTATAAGAAGCATAATAATTTGTTATCAGAAAGGGTTGAAAAGTATTTAAGTTGAAAAACATATGAGATACAGTGGATGGGGATTAAAGTATGATTTGCTTCTTGGATCAGTAAAAACCTCTATTAAGCAGTGCAGTTTGTGAATGGCTGTTATGCCGTTATTCAGATCAGCACAGGTGTATGACAGGGTTTCCAGTTTTCCAGGTGCAACGGACCGCCACAGGTAAATGAGTGCACATTGTCACACATCGAAGGATATTTTTCTGCGAGTTCTGCCACCTTCCCCACCAGGTCAATGGTAGTGTATTCGTCCGTGCTGACGTGCAGGAATTCCAGCATCTTCTTCACAATGACCACAACGTTCTGGGCGTTGGTGATCCGAAAGAGCAACTCCAGCGTCTGAAAGGAGGAACGAGGAATGCACCAAATCCTGTCAACCTGCAAAGTCTGTGAGAACAAAATCCAAAACTACGTCACAATCTGCCTCACCTCGCGCTTGATGATGAGGTCTGGGTGGTCGAGACACTCTATGATGGTCATCTGATGTTGCAGGGCCAGTTTAGGATCCTGCTGAACCACATAGGTGAGGGCTTTCAAGCCTAAAATTACATCGAATATAGAGAGATTAGATGAAATCATGCAAAATCTTGAAGGCGATTTACATTCAGTCATGTTTTTCTGGATCTCACCTAGATATTTGAGATTTATCTTCGGTGACAGAACAAAGTTGCCGATGCACTTTGCAGCTTTCTCCAAAAGATCAGATTTGGGATGAATTGTGTAAATACATTTTACACATTCATATAATATTGCTGGAAACAAAGAGAGATGTATGTTAAGTGTCTAATGGGTCTAGTTAGAAGATAAAAAAAAAAAAAAAGAATTAGAGACATGAATTCTGAGATACCATAGGTGATGTTGTGATTCATCTCTGCTCTTCGTAAAGACTCGTCCAGGACTTCATACATGATCACACTCGTACTGTCGCCACAGAACAGACAAATTAAATCTATTTGTGAGTTCATTAACAGGGCACAAACACACAAAGGCAGAAAACATCCAGTTCATCCGGAGACAAGATAAGCAATCTTTTTTTTTTTTTTTTTTTTTACCTCTGGTCATTTTTTCCAAGTAGGGACAATATTCTAAGAAGCTGGATCTGAAGCCATGGAGCAGGGACACTGTGATAGTTGAAATCCATGGGTAACTTTCCTCCAACCACCTGCTTCAGGATGGCGACGAAACTCGCTGTTAAATCCTTGTAACCTTCTGGATTCTCCTGCAACAGAAACAAATGTCACAGTGGTGACTACCAGCAGCAACAACTGTAAGCACCTTTAAATCCAGGATAAAAACATTTCTCTTTTCATTTGCTTATGGCTGAGCTCTTTTTAAGAACTTTAAACTTTATCTATTTTCTTTTCTCTCTCTACCTTTTTGCTTTTAACTCTATGTTTAATGTTTAACTTTTTTAAAAAATTGTTTGTTTTTATTCTGATGCTGTTCTTTTTAAATGTTTTGTCTTTATGTAAAGCACATTGAGTTGCCTTGGTATGAAATGCCCATATAAATAAAGATGCGTTGCCTTGCCTAGAGTGTACCATAGTTGATCAAATCAAGATGGTTTTTTGTTAAGTTGATGCAGGAAAGTGAAGTCAAGATAAAACAATAAATAAAAACAAACACCTGGATTACCTGGATCATCTGTAAGTAAATGTGTAGTGAAGCTGTCATCACACCAGGATCCTTGTCACACAGAGCTTTGCGAAACTTGTTGTGGATGTGTTGAACTTGATTCGGTGCTATTAGGTAGAACTTGTACAGTGCCAGGACTGCTTTTCGTCGAATGATTTCCCTACAAATGTACCAAAAGAAAAACATTCATAACAACTCACAATATTCAAGCCAATCTAAATGTATCATTCTTCGTTTACCATATGAATAAACAGGTAACTAACTGAAGTGGAAAGACATTTCTTACTTTGGGTGATTGAGCTTCTCCTCCACCAGTGGAAGGATTGCAGGTATCATGTCTTTGGGGAACATTTGGCTGACAACAGTCAGAGCCATGCAGACTTCAATGAGATTTGTGCTCTGAAGATCCTAAAAACACAAAATACATCAACATCAACTTTATTCCCATAGAAGATGACTCAAGATGACCAATGCTGTAAAAACACAACACTCACCTTTAAAACAGTGTTCACAAGAAGAAGCAGCAGCTCGTGACTTTCGTTCAGAAACAAGGACACAGCAAGGTAACCTGCAAATCACATGGATAACTATAGAAAACTGTTTTTGCCTGTAGTCATGTAGGAAAATGCAGTGGAGCCGTTTCAGTTGAGTTTAAATACTCAAGACAGCAAACAGCTGTAAATCAGTGCAGATTCAGTGGGTAAGGAGGATTATGCAAAGCTTTTCAAATTATTACACAACAACATACCGACTCTCTTCTCCAGAACTGTGCCTTGCTGAGCAAGTTTGATGGCATGAATGTAGCTGAAGGAAGCTTCATAACCCAAGCTTTCACAGTAAATCGCTCTCACCATGAGCTCCTTCATCTGCCTCTGAATCAGATCATGCAACAAGGAGGAAGCAAACACATAATTGGTTTCAGGCATCACTGGAGTTATTTTTATAATCTGGTTCCTGGTGCATGAAATGAAACAAAAAAATGAAACAGGAAAATCAGAGGCAACCGTACCATGGAGGTGTTGGGGGAGGACACCTGCTCTTTGATAGATGCAAGTTCACGCTGAATGAGTTTCTCTTCTTCCTGAACAGGAGAGGCGTACAAGTGAAGACCATAAGAACAGAGGCATAAGGTAATACTCTGATTGTCCTCATTGATCATCATACTATGTCCGCCTATCGACATATCAGGATATTCCAGGCGTTAAAGGTAAGAAAGGTTTGAAGTAAAAGAGTCAGTGTACATAAAACAACGTATATCTTGATGGATCAAATGCTTGGGGAACAGATTTATAAAATTGTTTCATGGATAAGGGTTAAGCATTGCACCACAGGTACTTTAATGCACTGCTTTATGTTTCACATTTTAACTACTGATTTCATACAACCACTGACATTTATTACAGGTCATTTTTATGGGTGTCTGGGATATCTAACATTGTTCATTTTTGAAAGGAAATATAGAATATTTTCTTATTACTATAATTATAATCATTATTATTGCCTGTCGTCTGTTTCTTTATCACAAATTGAATGTCTGACTGTCTGCACCTTGACAAAGGTTGGTGGACAGTGAAGATAATCAAACCACTGTACATTACCTCTAAGCATTGTCTTCAGTAAGGTAACCACAGTATGTTTGTGGCACAGACTGGCTTCAATTCATTTCAGTGAGCATGAGCTAAATTTAATGCCTCAGTTTTGACATTGTTGTTGTAGCTGTAAACAGAGTTTGACTGCTGCGTTCTTGCTTTTGTGGGATTGATTGAAGGTTGGTTGATGAACAGCAGCAGGTTTTTTAAAGCTCCCAGTGTTGATTAAGTTGAAGTTAAGTATGTTAACAGCTTGCCTCAACGGCTTGAGTTTCTGAGCTTCTCACAAGCACTTGAACGCACCACCAAGGACATGCTGCTGCTGTCTGTGTGTATTTCACCTGAATTACCACATGGTATCAACACAGCAGGAACAGCAGTAAATCTAAAACCCTATCACTTTAATGTGAGGATACTCAGCATGTGGTAAAAACTGTAGTTTAAAGACGCAGCCACACCTTTTGATGAGTTAGCACAGTCATCTTAGCAAGCTAACGTTGTAACTGTTAGCATTAAAAAAACACTGACTGGGGGCTCGTGTTGTTTGACCCGAGCTGCAGCTTCAGAGGACACACTCACATGTTTGGACGTCAGCTCGGTGATTCCTCTGATGAGGTTTCCCAGTTTGGAGGTGGAGGAGAGTTTGGCAGCTCCAGGCTGAGAGTCCAGAGACAGCAGGCTGGGCAGAGCTGTCAGGGTCTTCTCCACCACGTCGCTCATTTTGACAGCGAAGAGCGGGTTTGGCAGCCGGCGTCTTTCTTCAAAACCACACTTGTTCAATCACCTACCCATCCCAGAGACTCCCTCCAACACACGGACGACAAACGCTGCCGGCTAAATACTTAAAAGGTTCACGAGAGGTAAAGTGTCAGCCTGCCAGTCGGCCATTGTTTTGATTCAGCAGACTAGCTGGTTGACGACGTCACTTCCGTTTCAATTTGGAAACTTTATTAGCAACCGTAAACAAAGACAATGTCTGCTGCAGAGTGACAGCCTAATATTAGTCTGGCAAGAAAAATATCCATAAACAAGAATAAAACGCTAAGACATAATAAAGAGTAATAACCACAATAATGACACACACGGTAATAATATTCAAAACTCATTTTAATATGTTGGTAATATTTTGATAAACAGGCCCTTGTATAACTGTACACTAAACTACAATAAAATAATTACAGTAAATGTGAAATTACAGCCATTGGAGAATTGCATGACAAGGAGTACATCATAGGACTTGAAATATATATATGTATATAAACATATATATGTATATATAGTGCTTGGATATCTAGTGAGGGGACCACAGGTTGAGGGTATCGCAGTGTCTGAATGTGCACATCAAACAGTAAGTGGCTGCCACAGCTGGAAACAAACAGAGATGAGAGGTAAACCTTAAGATCATAGGAATAGATGGAAAATAAAGATCATATATATATATATAGGTTTGCCTTCTGTAACTGTGCTTTCTTACAATAGAATAATCTTGACAGGTGATTTGCTGCCAAGAATTGAGAAGCCATAGACTTAAAAACATATGAATTCACTGTCTATTCCTGTCTTTTATGAACTACAAAACTGTATTTTTGGTCATGATATTTTATGTCAGTGCTCATTCATATGTTTTATTATTTTTCAATTACTGGAGACTAATACTGATTCATTTCAAACCAATCCATCCCAATCCCCAGTCCCCAATCCCCACTTCTATCCATCATTTCCCATTATTAATTTAGAGAGAAGCCACATATCCCCATCCTCCCTCTGTTCCTCTCTCTGTCTGCAGCATGACTAAATCTAAATGAGTGAAGCTGAGGCCTTCACATAAACCCCACTGCTTCTCCTGCAGATGCATTTTTTCTCCATGTGTCCCATTTTCTTTCTTCAACTGACTAGTTGTGCAAAAAAAAAAAAAAAATGTAATGTCCTTTATGTGGGCACATACAATACATCACTTTATTGTGTCACTTCTATCCTAGACTGATGCTAGTCACTACCAATTATATTTTCTGCAATATATATTTTACATTTTTAAATTTTAACCATGAGTACTTCTGTGCAATTTTCTTTCAACCATATTGTAATACAAGCGTGCCATTTGGTTTAATTACTGTCTGAAATATGTAAATCTACCCTGGCAATGAGACTGTAGTACATACAATGCTATTAATATGATTTATGTACAACCAAGACTGAGTCTCTATCTCTGTGATTGTACTCTAGCAAACAGAAACATCGGTGTGTCTTCAGCAAGTCTGTCTACCATTTAATCCTCTGTATCTTCATCTCTTAAGCCCAGATCTGGAAATAAAGAAACATCAGCCGTTGGTAAAACACATCACAACAAAGTTCATTTCAGACAGAAAAGTTGTGAAGCAACAGACATGTCATACCCGAAGAGTGTGGTCCCAGGAGCCTGTGCAAAACGCAGTCCCATCAGGAGAGACTCGCAGTGTACTGACACGGTTCTCATGTCCAAACAGAATAGAAACCCGCGTTCCTTTGAGAACATCCCAAACGTTTATGGTGTAGTCGTTGTAGCCGCCAAACAATAGCCGGCCTGCGAAAATAACACACACACACACACATCATGTAAAATCAATAACTTAAACATTAGAACTGGATTGTTAGGGACTTGTGTTGGATTTAATCTAATTGTGTAAAATGTGAAAATGTGTAAATATCTTACCACTAAGAGAGAAATCAACACTGGAGACCCCAAATATGATGCTCTCTTTGGAATAAATAGCCACTTCTCTGTCCGCCCTTAAGTCGTACAGGCGGCACTGTAACAAAAGTCAGAGTTTGATCTTCAAATAAATTAAAGCATATCACCAATAGCATGTTAAGTAAGTAACAGGAACCTCTCCAGTGCCAGATTAAAGGGATACTTTGATAATTTAGAAAATGCCATTAGCAGTATTACTCGGTGCTGGTAGGTGGATTTTCTGACATTTAGACAGAGCCATGTTAGCCTAAATAAACCAGTGAGCTGCAAACAGAGGCTTCATAATGATCCCACAAAATGTCATATAATTCAAGTAAATCATTTCTGAATACATACTGTAGCATCGTCTGAGCCAGATGCAAATGCATCTCCACTGGGATAGTATCTATGGAAAGAAAAAAATTAAAACAACCACAGTTAGAAACAAACTGTCCCCTACATGTTGGATCTGCATACAGACTGTTGGTAGTGTGAAAAAGCAAAACATGCAAAGAAAAAGCTTTCACTTGTAGGACTATAAACAAGAACAAATGCCATGAGAATAATTTCAAATAGGTTATAAACATGTAAAAATGTTACAGGACTCTAAAATCCCTGCATCTTTCCATGCTAATTGACAGAACCATTTAGAGGCAATCACTTACCGCACACTGTTTATGTCTGATTCATGTGTTTCAAAGGATTGAATACACTGTCCTGAACGCATGTCCCACACATTGGCCTTCTTATCACACCCCTGAAATCACATGAAATAATGTAGAGTATGATAAAATACTTTCAATAATTCAGTTAAGTTTAAAAAACAATAGTAACATGGAGCAATGAAGACGGAGGAACAGGCGTCCTCACCCCTGAAACAAACGTGTTTCCGGTCTCGGAGGGGGCCAGGTCCAAGCAGAGCACATCTGCTGCGTGTCCATGGAAACTCTGCAACAGCTGCCCACTTTCAACATCCCATAATGCACAAGTACCATCCCCGCTGGACGTCAGGATCTATAGCACATGGGGACAATGAGGGGTGAAAGAATAAGGGCTGTTCTGAAGTTTTGGAAAAGTTGATGTGAGCTAAGACGCAGCTATAAATGGACTGTCTGAATCGTCATGTGACCAGGACACTGCTTCTGCTGTGAATTATTAACGCAGCAGGAAGGATCCATTCTCTCTCATATGGGAGACAGTGATTTCTGATTAATAATGAGAGAAGGAGCCATGTTTAAACTGATGGTAAAACGTGGGTGTAACATGAAATGTGCAATTATGATTTTTGGAATATTTTACTGTGTTGCTTTTGTGTTTTTGTGAAAAAATATTTGTTCGTGTGGTGTGTATTGGGCAAGTCTCACCTGCATGTCAGAGTTGGTGAAACTACAGGCAGACAGATAGTTTGTGTGCATGGCCACTGACTTCTTCTTGGCAGCCAAGTTCTCATTCTTGTCCAGGGACAGAGGATACACAGAGCATTTGTTGTCCAGGCCCCTGTGACAGAAAACAACCCCAGTTCACCACAAAACAGAAAAACAAATGAATGATACACCACATCTAGACCATTGATGGTGGTTAAGACACTCACCCACAGGCTACGGCGCACCCAGATGGGGCATAGGCGCAGGCCATCACCCAGGTGCAAGGCATTGTCACAGCATGCTCCTAAAAAACATCAAAAAACAAAGCTGCATGAGCCGCACCAGGACGAGGGAGGGGGATGAATCAAACGCAGGCATAATGAGAGCAGCAACGCTTCAGGCTGTTGCACATCAGAGGTGGAATGATCGGTTCAAAATGAATGGGGGCCTTTTTTTTAGACATTTTTAGACAGGTTGGTGGTCCTGGTCTATATCAGTATTTTCGTTCTTAATCATAAAAAGGTGACACTTTTCACTATGATAAATAATGCATTAGATTTTCTGCATGATTATGGAAAGTGATATTCTCAATCATAGGCTTGTTAGGAGAATTTATTTTAACCTTGTTTAAGACGTTTTTGCTTTCACTGTGTCTTATTTCTGGTGCATCTCTTCATGTTTAAGATGGCTAACATTAACATTACATTTGACTGTAAATACTATGGAGTAATCGTTGGATTGGATTTAGTGTGGTTTCCAAACCAAAGAGTCCTACAGTAAATGTTGTGTATTAAATTTCATTTCAGTTTTCTAAAAAAGTGGTGGTTTATTTCTCCAGCTCTGCTCCTTTTCACATTTTTGGGGGGATATGCTAAACACTAATAACTATAATTTCAAATCAAGTCAGGACAACAGGACAATCTGAGAAGGAAAAAAAGACCCTAGTTGACCTGCTTACAACTTGTGTTCACACTATAAGGAATATAGACATACTAGTTGTTGACAGCTTGAGCTTGAGCTGTCAACAAAGTAGGTAACTTCTCAAGAGATGATGGTTGGTTCGGTGTAAGAGAGGATAAAACACTGGCTTGTAAAAAAGCTCATAAGAGAAAGGATCAAATGTGAAAATGTGATTTCGTAATAATAAAATATGGCATATTGATATAAGCATGTACCTTGTTGGTGGTGAAAGCATCCCATACAATCACTTTTCCATCCTGCGAAAAGATTAGAATAACAGCAATGTAAATTCAGCAAAACACCATACATGTAGATTATAGTTACAAACCGACTCTATAGTGAACTGTGAGGTATAGTAAATCAGCTGTAAAAGCATAAAGCTCGTGTGTGTGTGTGTGTGTGTGTGTGTGTGTGTGTGTGTGTGTGTGTGTGTGTGTGTGTGTGTGTGTGTGTGTGTGTGTGATACCTGTGAGGAGCTGACGATCCTCCTCTTGTCCTTACACCAGTCCATACACAGAACTTTGTTGCCATGTCCCTTCAGAGTTCTTCGGGTTTTCATGACAAACTGACCCAGTCCCTCCACCTTCTCTGCCACCTGATGTACTGCGCACACACACAAACACACATTCACACACACACAAACACAAATAATGTACATTACATTAAACCTTCTACTGTATACTCCCTGGATGATTATTGCTCTCAGCAATGAGGATTAAAGTACAGTATAGGCCTTTACTGAAAAAGTATTATTATCTGTCTTAAATTAAATACATACACTAGCCAACATATATTCTGTCCTTATCTTTCACCATTTTATCTATAATCTCTGCTATTTGCCTATTGCCGAGACATGATTGGACAAAACCACCACATAGAGGAAATTCGGATGGAGGCAGTGGACTGTAAAATCGGGAGGCAAACAAACATCCTGTCAAATGTGGGGTAACGTCAGGCCAGATCCGATCAACAATCACTTTCCGCAAAAATCACATCTCCCTGCGAAACATGCCATATTTTTCCCCTCACAGAAATACAGACGGCTTTTTTTTTCTTCTAATGATACATTTGCTGTTATTTGTCCCGTCACAGTGTAAACGCAGGGGTGAATCAAGGCCTCTCCATTTTCAGCGGCACTCACGCTCGACATCGTGCAGCTTCGCTCTTTCCTCCTCCAGCTTCGACTTCAGCGTCTCCGATTCCGTTTTGAGATGGGCCAGGGTCTCATTCAGCTGTACCTCCTGTGTCGCCATTTCAGGGATTAGAGGGGATCTCATATATTTCCTTTGTGCAGGCAGCGGTCGGCAGCGAAAGGGCTTAAAGCAGAGCTAACAGCTGATGCTGCTGTCATGACGTCAGAGGCAGAAGATGCTCCTCCAGTTTCCAGGGAGGAGGAGGGAGGAAGAGGAGGAGGAGGAGGAGGAGGAGGAGGAGGCTCCTGTATCCTGGTGATGCTGCTGCTCCACACGGGCTGCATCCACACCACTCCGCAGCTGAATAATACATTTTAATATAAATGCAACACACTTTTTCCATCACATCTGGCACCTTGTGTTTTCATAATATATATATAACATTTTATATATGTGTGTGTGTACTGTATATATTAAATTATTGAGCAAACGTGCTTACACATTGGAAAATATATTTATATGAAATGTGAGTGATTGATTGTATTACTGATTACACTGTCACATTTTAACAGGGCCAAAGGTGGACAATGAGATTTTGTTCACTTCATTCTTTCTGGGGAGATTTATTTTATTCATTTATTTAACTGGTGTAATAGGAGTTATGCATGGTGATATATAATTCCACAAAATTGTTTTGCATTTTTATTCTGTATTTATTTGCCTGACGGTGATAAGCTTCCCTCCTCGGCAGAACTTTAATTTGCCTGTGCACCCCTACGTTCCTTTTGGGGGGAACCCCATGTTTTGCCCTTGTCCCGCCTAAACTCTTCCACTTTCTTTATGCTCTGTGGGAGAGGTGACTGGTCTTTTTGTTCTGGGTTCTTTTATGTTTTATTGGGCCTTTATTTAATGTTTTGAATTAGGCCTATATAAATGGATTCATATGATGTCTATTTTTGTAGGGGTTTGGGTGGTGTCGAGGAGGATATTTTTTATATAGGCATATGTCTCCGTGATGTAAGCTACATTGTGTTAAGATAGCTCTCATGCTAAACTTCCTCTTTCTTTTTGCTCTGTCGGAGAGGGGTTCGGGTGGTGTCGAGGAGGATGTTTTTTTTATTATCAGTTTATGTCATCATCAGAATAAAGACACCTCGAGACAGCAGCGCTGTTTTTGTGTTTAGGGTGTCACGGGGGCCAACTCTGTCAACATGGGAATCAAACCCACAACCTTAAGGTCAAGACAGAGCTAATTAGACAGATACATGATCATCTCTCTGAGCAGTGATCACCTGTAATCACATCAAGTTACCTGTGAGGAGGGTGCGTGTGTGTGTGTTGGTGTGTGTGGTTGTGTTTCACAGACTCTTCATATAAATGTATTGGAGACAGGGGTCAGAGGTAGATAAACAGCAGAGATATCAGATGAGTCCCTGTCTCAGCTGTGGCTCTGACCTGAGGCTCAGAGGTTGCCATGGCAATTTGAGGTGGTTGTCATGACGATAGACGCACCCCAGGCTGAGGCAGACAGAAACATACACTACACCATCATAACACCATTGACAGTTATTTCATAGCCGTTAGCAAGTTAGCGTTAGCCCCGTGGCACTAAAAATAGATAATTACATGAAATCATGGAACACTCAGCTCATCAGGCAACACTTAGAAGAGATAATGATAGCTCATAACACACACATTGCTGAAACAGCATCTGATCAGAGCGCATTGTGTGATTTTTAGTCATTACGTTTTCAAACTTTCTTAAAACTAACGCAATGGCGAATTCAGAATTGAAACGAAAGCTGAAATCTCAGCTCAACAATCAGTTCTCACTCAACCACTCTAAGTTCACCACAGAGCTTGAGGCAGAGAGACAGAAGAACATTGCTCTCCAAGAAGTACTTGAGAAAAGAGCTTCATACCAAGACACCCTGAGAAATGCAGTCCACACCACCACACAGAAGGCCGAAGACCTGCAGAATGAGCTGAAGCAACTAAAGGAGGTTCAAGATGACAGGGTGATGGAGATCGACATGATCAAACAAAAAGCATCGCACAATTACCTGGCCCTGACAAAAGAGTTGACAGAGCGGAGTACTCAGCTCAGCAGTCAGCTCTCACTGAACTGTGAGCTGACCGCAGAGTTCAAGGCAGAGAGGAGGAAACACCAGCCTCCCCAAGAAGACACGGCCCCCACACCAGAGAGGTCAACATGGACAAGAGTCCGCCTCTCTCTGGGCCTGAGGAAACCACAGAGGTGGAAGAGGAGCAGGGAGGCCTCATCCAACGCCATCTGAACTGACTTTCTCTCCCACTATTTTTCTTCTCTTTTTTTCTTCTTTTCATCAACCTTCTATGTGTAAATTAAATGTTTGTGGGGTGTAGAGTGTAATTTGTGGCCAGGAGGAGCGTGGAAAGAGAAAAGTTTCAGACAACTTTAGAAAACTTCTCCCACTCTAGCCTGAACATTACACATAATGCACACACCCATTATAATCTCAACATTTCTCCAAAAATGATCATGGTCATTGAACAGTGATTGATCAAAAACTATAACTATAAAACTACTTTCCATCTGTTGTCCCTGGCCAGGTCTCAAAAAGGCCCCCTAAAATGAAAAAAAGGAAGAAAAATGTGTGGACAACAATATCCATCTATCTAAAAAAATGTTACATTACACTGAAAAAAAAGCATAATGGGTATTTACCACAATCATAGCATAGAATCTTTTAGAATCAGTATATATAAATGTGACTACTTTTAAGTCAACAAAATAACAAAGAAATAAAAAGAAAGAAAAAAGACTGTTTAATCACAGTAGTGTAAAGAAGGCCGTGAATTGTAATCTTTTGTAATAAAAATTAGGGTGATTATTTTCAGGATGGGTTAAACTGATTATCACAGTTTCCCACTGTTCAAACTTATGTTTTCAGACATCTTGTTCTGCCTGAGCAATTAAAAACCCAAAGATGTATAATATACTGGCATACAAAAGAGGGGAATTGATACTTGTGTACTAAAATAAATAATTTCAAAAATGAATTGTTTAAAAAAATGTGTTTATTTTTTTCTGATGGGGGAGTGCAGTAGGGAGGCATTTTAAACCTTGGCTAAAGCCCTATATAATTTAAATACATTGCATACACTGTTTATTATCAAAATTGTTAATATGTATACTATACAATAGTATGCAGCCATAGGCTATTGGACGACGACTCAGTCAAGTGTACTGAATGAAAGGTCAAACGCTGACTGGGTCAGATCCTGGTCAGAAAGCCCAGATGAAGACTGCTCGGGACCTGCAGCTGCTCCAGAGCCTGTGAGGACGGGCAGAAAGGAAACGTGACCTGGAAACGATAATCTGTGTCCAGCATCAGCTGCGTGCCACCTTCACGATCTTGTAGTAGTGACTGAAATAAGAGCAGGACATGTTACTAAGTGAAGTGAAAAAAAAGGCTCATGGCATTTAAATCTGAAAATCGACAGAGCTCACCTGAACTTTGCGGACAAATGATGACGTCACCCTTTTCTCAAAATCATCAATGGGTGTATATGAGTTCAAAATCTTGACAATCTATAAAAACAATACGTTTTGTTTTGATGATAGTGATGATGGAGTTTTTAATATCAAAATGTGTGTATGTTAGTGAACAGGTAGTACCTGAACAGGGTTGAGTTCAGTGCACGTCTCACTGATCTCCTTGGCGTCGTCATCTGTGGACTTGTTGACTTGCAGCAGCCAGGCGGCCTGGGACAGTGGCTTCAGGGTGTCGATGGCATTAGAGCTCTGCAGTTCCTTCTCCTTCAGCCACTCCTCCAGGTAACTGATGTTACACCTACAGGAACAAAGACACTATGAAACTGAACTTTTTTCTGTCTGTTATTGATATAACACAAAAAACAAAGCCAGACCTGATTTGCATTCCCTTCCTGCAGGAACACATATCTTTGCGTAGCATCATGTTGTTGAGGGTGGTCGCGCCCACCAAGAAGAACAGTTGTTTGACAACCTGTTTGATGAGGCCCTGCTCCATGCCATGCTGGGTCATGGTGGAGTGCAAAACACTGAGCTTCTGAATGATGGAGGAGATGGTGTAGGTCTCTAAGTCATCGTAGATGCTGTTGGAGCGTTTCCTGAAGCCCGTCGGCTTCATGCTAGAAATCCCCTGCAAACTCTCATGCTCCAACATACCAGGCACTGTAGGTCAAGACAGTAAAGAAGCACAATTGAAGATGATTATAAAGGTTAACCACTAACACAATCTGTACATGGTAATAATAGACTGTGGAAAATACCAATGGCAGGAGTGAGATCCTTTTCCATGATGCTGATAAACTGATGGTAGATGTGGATGGCCAGGTCGCTGAGAATCTGTCTGTGTTCTGACAAATCGAAGTTCTGCAAGCAGTTCTTTGTCTGACGGGGAGTATTTTGTCTCATGAACTCCTTTTGTGAACAGGCAGAAAAAGAAAAGAACATCAAATATGCCCTGCAACTGAGTATAAGAAAGTAAAAGCAAATGAAACAGAGGAAATCCCAACCTCCTCCCCACTGTACTGCTTCAGACAGTTGAGCAGCTGATACACGTTTGAGAGCCAGAAGGACAACAGCTCAAAGTCTTTGTGGTGACTCTGAAAAACAAAAATGGCAGATGTGTATTTTTTTTTATTCTTATTATAGTATAATATATAATAAAAGTTATATAACATTTCTTATCATTTAGAGATGTTACTTTTTATCTTATTAATGCAACTTGTTAAGTTTTTTTCAGATCAACAATATGTCAAAATCAAATAACAAGGGCAAACTAAACTGGTGTCATAATATTACACAACATTAGATATGGTCATGACTGATGTATAATAATAATTTATAATATTTACTTTTCACTTCATGCCGATAAGGTCTGATAGGTCTATAACTAATCTTACCATGATGACTTTTTTGACAGCATTTATGACTGAACTCATAAGAGACTTGAGTTTGGCTTCATCACTCAGGTAGTCAGCATGACGGATACACATGAAGAGGATGTAGGCAGGCAGACCTGGGATCAGGTTGACCACCACACCCCTGGGCTTCAGGTCTGTGGGCAGATTGTGACATGTTTGAAAGAGATATGTATTTAAATCGTATTATATTTGTCTGCTCATGTCTGATCAAACTCATAAAGGATCCAGTCTACACCAGCAATGGGAGAAAAGTGACAAATCACACTCGCAAAATTAATGTGACCACATAATACAGTATAATAAAAACTTAGATTACCCAGAACGATGTTTTGAATCAGCCTATGTTCGTCCTCTCTCTTGTACTCCAACATGCCGAGGAAATCTTTAGGAATCGCAGGCGCAGGCGTTTGCTTGGCTATGTGAGAAACAACAAGGTGAATACGATGTTTGATTCATTAGACCAGTGGTTCCCAACCTTTTTTGGCTCGTGACCCCATTTTGACATCACAAATTCCTGGCGACCCCGTTGTCAATCAAGATGTGTCAGCTCAGATATTTTTATATATGCTGCATTTTATTTGAACTTGATTTATATTCGAGAAAGTGAAAGTATCCACACAAGTTTCTGAACATCAAAGCCGGAAGCCGGTTTTGCTCTTCCGGTGGACTTGTATCTTTACGTTTCCATGGTTTCAGTAGTTGTCATAGTTGCAGTAAACGCATGGATCTATTAACGCTGGCTTTTAAGACACTGCATTAGACAATCAACAACTACAAACCACAACACTACCTTTCTGTGATGTCTCCAGGCTCTTAATGCGATTCTGAAGTTTCTTTATTAATCTGTCTTTCTGGTCGAGCTGCTCTTCAAAGTCCTAGAAGAAAACACAAAACTGTCCCCATTAAATTCAAGATATGCATTACCGCACTCATACTGTGGCCCTCAACCTTTCATATCTCCACATACCATGTTCTCAGCAGTCAACCGTGACGTCTCCTCTCTCAGTTTGCTCTTGGCTTCGCTCTGCATCAGTTGCAGTCTTTTCAAGTGATCAGTCTCCTCTTCCAGCTCCTCTACTTGGCCCAGCAGCTCCCTCTTCACCTCCTCCAGCTCTTCAGCTTTCTCCTCAAAGTGCCTGTAAAGCGGCAAAAATCAGACGGCCTCAGAGATGACGTCCCATCTTTAATCAAGAAACAGACTTCAGTCTGAGTGTATTACCTGCGCTGTGAGCTCTCCTCTTCAATTTTTATTTGAAGAATGTTGGTGATCTCCTCGGTTTTCTCTTTAGGTTGGAAAATAAAATAAAAAGAAGACGTAAAACACTGATCTAAAAAAAGAACATCTTTGGACAAAATGCACTCGGATCTACCTGCTAGCTCTTGGTTCTGCTCCTCTATATGGATCTCAAGCTCTTGTTTTTGTCTCTGAAGCTCTGAAACCTGCAGTTTCAGCTCTGGTATCATCTGTGGATACATTAAATCGAGGTCAGTATGATCATTGTACGCTCTGCACCTCACCTATGATAAGAAATCAAATGTGAATTCAGTCAATCATCCAGTAACGCACTGAATTCTCACTGCTCAGCCTGGACACTTCTTGGCGAATATCCTCGTTGACGCTACTTTTCTCCTGGAACAGGCTTTGCAGCTTGTTGTTCTCATTTTTAAGGTGGTCCACTTTCAACTGCAAGCCCTCCAGCTGGGTCTCATAGCTTTCCTTTTGCTCCCTCTGGTGGTTTTCCAGGATTCTGCCATCAGAGGAGGAGCCATGTTTAACAGGGTTGACTGCATGCAGTGTTGTATGTCACAACACTCACTAGATATTAAGTGAAAAGGCTGCAGAGGTTAACAGCAAAGACATATAGACCTGGTAGCTTTGTGCAGGCCTTCAAAGGCTGGCAGAAAATCTTCGAGCTCGTAAATCTTCTCAGGGTCATCTGGAGTTAGCCTTCAGAGAAACAGTGTGGGAGGTTACATTTCTAAATGAGGTGTAGAATAACGACATGAGTGAAAGGAAAAAACAAAAAATTCTTGATTACCCTAAAAGAACCTCCTCTTCAACAACACCGCCAACAAGTTGTCTGGTAATCTCGTTCATTTTAGCTGCAGAAAAGTATTCAGGGGGTTACTTCTCCTGTGTGCTATGACGATGTATCATATTTAAAGGGGCTGTCTGTACTGTCTGTACCTCTTGCTTGTTCCGACTGCTGCTTCATCTTTCGGTCCATGTTATTCCTCTGATTCTGCAGGTTGTTCAGATCTCTGCGTAGCTCAGGAATGGCCTTGACGTGTTTGGAGAGCTGGATGACTTGTTCCTGCAGGTCGGAGTTCACCTGACCTTCCTCCTCTATCTTCCTCTGCAGACTCACTCGCTCCTCTTTCAGTCTCTTGATCTCCTCTTTCAGAATCTGAACCTCCTTCTCATGGTCCTGTCTCTGGATCTCAATGTTGTTCTCTGCGATCCTGCCAAGAGTATGTAAGGTCATCACTAATGTGAATAATCAAACAAGCCCAAATTTGTAGTGGTTGAATGAAAAGAAAAAAAGATGGCACATTTTTGTGACGTACTTTCTGAGCCTCGCTTCATTTTCTTTCTCATCCAGAAGGTTCCTTTTTATTTGATCAAAGCTCTCTGCAAGTGTTTAAAACAGGTCATTAAAATGATTATTGCTCGTATTGTAGAAGAAGAAGCAAAGCCAGGAAACTTTACTCCTATTACCTTTGGTCTCTTTGGTGGAAGCTTTAAACTGTTTCTCCAGGTTCTGCTTTTCCTGGGTCAGTACTTCCATCTCCTTTTGAATCTGTTCAATTTTCTAGAGTGCGAGTGGAAATATTTGTTTATTTTTTTTAGAGGCTTACAATGTTTAAAGCAGCAAACAAAAAGCTGCTGAAACACAAACAACTGATTTGAATGTTTAGCAGGAACTTCAAGACTGACCAGAGAAGCATCCTCTTTCACTTTCTTCTCCCTCACTTCCAGAGTTGCCCTCTGGCTGCTTGACTTTTCCAGCTGTGCCTCCAGGCCCTGAAGTCTCTCCACACTTTGAGAGTGGGTGTTTGCCAAGCTGGTCAGTCTCTCTACCAACCCACAGTTCTCTTTACTCTGTAAATGGTTACAGGGAGTCATACACGTTATGTCTTCTGCATAAAACCCACAGGTAATATAACTTACTGTAAGTAGCATATTTACCTGCTCTTCAATCTTCTTTCTGAGCTGCTGCACTCTGTACGAAAGCTGAACGTTGATCACCAGCCGACGCATGGTCTGAAAGCGCCGGCGGGCCAGCCATGCTCTGGCGTACTTCTGAAGAACCAGGGCTTTGTGCTCTTTCATCATCTGATAGGTAACGAAGGGATGGCAGGGCATCAATCTCATGTGATGACATTTTGAATTTTCATCATGATAAATAATACGAATATTGAATCAATGATCAGTTTCTCACCTTCTTGTACCGTTTACGAGCTATCCAACCTCGTGTGAAGGCCTGGATGGTGACGGAGGCCAGACGGACCACCTGGTAGATCTGTCTCATGCGGTAACCTCTCCAGTGTCTCTGGATCACCAGCGCTGCCCAGCCCTGCTTCAGTGTTGCAGGATTCACCGTTTTCCTGGAGGTTTACAGCAAGCAGGTGTTTTATTTTTAACCTTCGTCTTGTGTTAGCTTTCTACTGCCATCTACTGTATGGTGTTCGGGTCAGTTTTGACCCGTGTTTTAAATCAGCTGTAAATACACTAAAAACATTTTTTTTCATCCAATCTGTTTTTCTTCTCTTGGTTACATTGTTGGGCTTCCTTATCCATGAAAATTTGGGATTTAATATTTTTTGGTGTGGGCCCCTGGACCTTTTTTGTCACTATACCCCTTGGCTTCAATTGAACCTTCCTCTTGTCAGCTTTATGCTACCATCTGGTGTTCGGGTCAGTTTTGACCCGAGTTTTAAATCAGCTGTAAAACACACTAAAACAACTATTTATCATCCCATTTGTTTCTCATCTCTTGGTTACATTGTTAGGATTCCTTATCTATGAAAAGTTTGGTTTTGCACTTATGATTTCAGTTTAACTGTCATTATTGGTCTTATCGTAATAACCAGGTCAAAGTTGACCCTAACACCACAAATGTCACAGTTTTAACCAGAGCATTTTAAAAATTTGTGAAAATTTTTTTTTTAGTTTAATTTTGTTTATCTGGTGACCCGAACACAAGAAGAAGGTTACATTTTATTTTTCATGTTTGAAATAAATAAATTCATTCATTCATTCATTCAAGTCAGAGTCCTAATTGGTATAACGGAGGATGCGTGACAACAATATTGTTTTTGATTGATTCTAACCGGATTGTCCGCTTCCCACGGATGTACTGTTGGAGGATGATGGCTGCCTCTCTCATCCGCAGGTACTTCCTCCTCTGGCTCCACCCGCGGACGTGTTTCTGGATGGTTACACAGGCTCCACGGAGTCTGTCCAGTCGCAGCTTCTCTAGATAAGCTACCTGACCGGCTCGAAAGAAGATCTTTGTGCGACCAAACTTGTACTGGTTGGGGTCCTGGAGATCAAGGACATGAGGTCAAAGTGATAAACAAAACATGTGGCGTGGAGTAATGCAGGACAATTGCGTGTTAAAAGGCGGAGTTCAAGGACACTGCTAACCTGAATCAACCTCTGCAGCACGTTCTTGCAGGTCTGTTTCTTGTCCGTGATGTCGGCCTCCTGATGTGACATCAGAATACTGTATCGACTGTAAAACTCTATGTATGTCCACCTGCAAGCAAAAAGCATGTTCACTATTAAAGGGATAGTTCGACATTTTGGCAAATTGGCCCATTGCCATAATCCCTATAGTTTTAGGAGTAGGTTTCGTTACCTTTAATTGTCGGTGCAAGCTATTTTTAGAACGGCGGAGCAGAGCCGCGAGCTGCTGAGAGCTACGCTACGGAGGCTCATGGGATTTCTTGGTTTTCCTCATCAAACTCATCAAATACACAATCCAACAACTCCAAAACTGCACATTCATCACGCTATGAGATAATAACGGAACGTTACAAGACAGAGTTGTTTTAGAGGTAAATTCATGCAAAACAGCTGATGCGTGTTCCTGTTGGGGGCAGTTTTTCGGCAAGCAGTCTCTGCATTTACCTCTAAAACAACTCCGTCTCATAACGTTCCGTTATTATCTCATAGCGTGGTGAATGTGCAGGTCACAACTTGTCCACGAGAGCGTTTTGGAGTTGTGGGATTGTGTATTTGATGAATTTGAGGAGGGAAACCAAGAAATCCCATTAGCCAGAATGTGATAATTTAGCTGATAGTGACAGAGTTAGATGTTGGAGAATCACCTGGATGGATAGCTTTGCGCGCTGATACGAATAGTTTCAAGGACTCCGCAGGCTCGCAGCTGCTGCACCACCCTCCTGGAGTCATATCTTAAAAAAACAAGCAAATGTTCACTTAAGCAGAAAAAATACTACTGTATGCAAATGATTCAGTGAATACTTCAAACAATGAGTGTGGAATATTTCAATCATTGCTCCATTAGTACTCACTCAAATGGGAGCTTTTCATCATTTGGCTTAATGCAGCGCACATAGTGCGGGGTGGTAGCATTCAGCGTTTCCATCAGCAAGGACAGGGAGCTGCGAAACTACATTTGGCAACAAAGTTCGTCAGAGAGAACAAATGCGAAATGGGAACTCAGCTGTATCATACACACTTTCAAATACAGGACTGGAGTGTCAATAATCTGCAGGGAGCAGTGAGAGAGTAAACATTTCACCTTATCTCCCACAGAGGTTCTCAGCTGTTTATTGGCTGGTTTCAGCCCCGGCCTGGCAGGCCTCACTTTGACACCTTTACCGGTCACAGTGTTTGGCTCCTCCTCTTGGAAAAAGTTGGCCAGAAAAGGAAGCTGATAACAGTTGAAATCAAGAGAGAGACTGTTAACACCCAGTGCTGCGTAGAACATTTTTACAGCATTTTGGTTTTGTGACCAAAGTGGTGTATTAAACGATTAAAAAGCAAAATTAAACAGGGGCTTTGATTACCTTACTGGTTCTCATAATATCTACCAGTTCTTCATAGAGAGTGTCTCTGTTCTTTTCAAGAAAACCTCTGCACTGATACTCAACCTGGAAAAGGAAATAGAATGACTTAGTTAAAAAGAAGCCTGCTATTAACAATTAATCCAAATCCATTAACTGTTAATAACTGTAAGAGTAATTTTAAAGTTCTACTATGCCCCTGATGGGTTTTCAAGGGTCGTCAGACTCCACCTTGTCGGCAAAGTGTTGTATCACAAAAGCCTCATTTGATAACCTGGGCTTCTCAAACAGAGGGCTGGTGTCCAGGTAGTTGTAGAGTTTCTGCAGCCAGCTTCTGTCGCTGCCCTGAGGAAACTGTGCAGTAAAGAGAAGCATAGAAGAGATGGAGATGTCAAGGAAAAATAAAACTACAGAGCAGAAGATTAAGTCCCAATCACGTCCGTTCAATCTTACCAAACACTCTTCATCCAACAAGTCGAGGATCCCCATCTTTGCTTCAATCAGGTCAATGACCGGCTGGTTGTCATAGAAATCTATGAGCGTCCATGGGATGTCCTCTTTCATGTACTCCTCCTGCTCCAGCTTGAACACATGCTGAAAATAAAAGAGGCACAGCAGCATAATCCTCAGAGATGATAAAGAGTTGCGTCCCAGTGTTCTGCATTGATTTTGGTTTGTGGCGTTGCATACCAAGTTAAACTGCTGCTGAAGCTTTTCATTTGCGTAGTTGATACAAAACTGTTCAAAGCTGTTGATGTCAAATGTTTCAAAGCTGAGGACACAGGACACCAAACAAATGTCAGAACAGTAGGAAAGGAGACATGAATGTACTGTATGAAAAAGCAGGAGGAAAATGTGTTGTTTTTGCATTACCCATAAATGTCCAGAACACCTATGAAAGCGTGTTGCTTTCCTGGGACCTGCAGTGCTGTATTTATCCTGTTAATAATACAGTCAAAGAGATGGGCATAGATCTGCTTGGCTAGGGCATCTCTGGCATTTACTGCCCGCTCCTTGGGCACCGGCTTCACCACCGTCTCAGCCACCAGAACGATCCTCCGATGGCACAGCCAACGCACCAACCCGTCTGCACTCACGCTCAGCAACTCACAGAAAACCTCCAGGTGCGGATCACTGAGCTGAAGGATATAAAAACAGAGTTTTGTCTTTAACCTGGTTAATGTTTGAACCTTCTAATCTTGCACACAAAAAAAGCAATTCAACGCTTCGGGAAGTTGTGACTCACGCTAACTGATGATCTGTCCTCTCCAGAGTTTCTGATCTCCACGTTCCCCAAATGCAGAATAGCTGCTAAAACTCTGAAGACATCAGCCTGAAAATCCTCCCTCAACCCTGGAGATAGAGAGAGAGGGGGAAGGGGGTTAAAGCTCAAACAAAGAGTTACATGAAAAGAAAGTCACTGCGCTCATCGCTCTTCTTACCCAGCAGTGAGAAAGTCCGGCGAGTCTCTTCCATGTCTTTCTTGTCATCTATACCTTCAATAGTGATGTCACCACCCATGCAGGTATACTGGAAGTTATCAGCACTCACTGCAGGTAAAAGGAATACATTGACTGAGTGCACTTGAAATATAATAATCTCCTCATTAATGTTTTTACAACTGTAAGATTTAAACATCTGTTCTAAGTGAATCCGATTGATCATCAATAAAAAAAGCAATAAAACAGTAAAAGCTCCATCTCAAACATGCTGCACCAGCGCTGAGTCCTGACACTCACACAGTCTTAGGTTCTTGAACTCTGGCAGGTGAGCACAGGAACACATCTGGTAGAAAATGTGGTAGTTTCGCTCGTTGTCTGCCTGGATAAGAGAGAAAATCATTATTATGAACGAGATATGAAAACATACCTATCAACAGCAACAGCATCCCCTATCTCACCTACCTGAAAAACGACTCTGGATTTCTCTAAGAGGTAGGTCCTCATGTTCGCTCCGATGATCCGGTACTTCCTATCAAAGCCGATTTCCGTGTATTTCCCAAATCGGCTGCTGTTATCATTCCTGGTGGTCTTTGCATTTCCTATTGCCTGAAACAAGAGCAAGAAAGATTTTATTAGTCATCTTATTTTGATACTTAAATTTGTATTAATATTTTTTGGACAAAAATAACAAAACATAACAACAGCACAGTACAATATAAAAGAAACATCAAAGCCAGTCACTTGACATACTCTAGAACGATACAACATGTAAGGATTTTGGACAGGGGTTTCTGCATTTATTAGTCATCTTAATATAAAAATGGGCTCAAACTAAGGGAAGCTTATATCTTTAGCGTAGTCACCGTGTTAAAACATTGCCAGTGTAGTGGAAAGAACCATACCTCTGTGATTGGATTGGATGCCAGGACTTTGTCTTCAACTCGAGTCTTGCTGCCAGATTTGCTTACAACAGCAAAGTACCTCATAGCATATCGGGCAGACACTGTTTTACCAGCTCCAGATTCCCCACTGACAATGATGGACTGGTTCTTGTGGTTTCTGAGCAAGAAAAAGGTGTGTGAATGCTATTACTAAAATGTATATTGTACTTCATGTGACTATTTGAAGTTTTATTTACCTTGCCATCTGTTTGTAAGCTTCCTCTGCCACTGCAAATATATGAGGGTCCATGTCTCCCATGTTCTGGCCTGAGTAGGCATGAATGATTGCATCTCCATAGATATGCAGCTGTTTGTAGGGATTTACAGCCACCAGTATAATACCTGAAAATGAGGAAACAACACAGGTTGAGGCAAAAGCACAAACGGCCAACAGCCTACACCTCAGGGCTTGGATATTTATTGTTCAGTGCAACTGTACCACAGTAGGTGTAGATGATCTTGGACTCCACAAATCGCACTCTGAGATTGTGTAGAACAGCGGGTTCATGGAGGTAGCTGAGAGCAGTGAGGTCGTTCTCCCCAACCAAGATGTCAGGGTTGCGAAGAGGAGGGAGTTGTGGTTTTGACGGGTCAACGGGGTAGTAGTGCTCCTTTCATGACGACAGGTTATGTAAAAGAGTCAGGTCAGCTGTCGTTTCTCACCATCATAAACTCAACATCATAAACTCACCGCGGCTGCATGTGATGGCTTTATTAGTCACATTGTACTTACTGTGCCATCTTCAAGAAGCAGTTCAAGAACATTATCCCCAAAATGAAAATCTCTCATGATCTCAGCTGATTTCCACACATCTTCTGGATCTGGGATCCACACCCTGTTGTACTGAGGGACGGGAAGTCAAGGGTAACAGGTTAATAAATACCTCACAAAAGAAATTACTTAAAAAAAAAAAAAAGTCAACATCATATGTAAGGAAGTGGCTATGTAAACATGAACACAAAACCATGAGGACCTTTTTTCCCTAAGTTTTAGTGGTATATCCTAATGTCTGTTATAAAATTATTAACATTTACATTAGAATAAGTTAGATAAAAGCAAACAGTTGAGCATTTAGGCTTTAAATTCCTATGGACAGAGCATACTCTACACCCCAACACCTCTCCTTAGCTGTAACAAAGTTCCCATATGTCTCAGTAAGTAGGCTACTGCAGGAAATGTTGAGTCGACTGTGATAACAGCTGGGACATTTTCTCTTACCTCGGTGTACAGCTCCAACACAGCCATGTCCATGCATTAGTCTACTGCTGAAATATTTCTCTGCTATGGTTTTGTTTATCACCTGTTCTACCACTCTGTCTGCCAGGTTACCAATGGATTTCCTCCTCACTCACACAACTATGCCTGGATCCCAGGCCGAAAGTTAAACACAGGTAAATCACTTTCCGGTTGTAAAATTTCAAAATAAATTTAAGTAAATAATCCAAAAACCTGTTTTTTAAGTTTTAAAATATACCCTATTCCTTGAGTATTATTAGTTTTATGTTGTTGCTCTAAATTACATCCACATAACTATTTATTTCCTGCCAATAAATAATTTGTGTATTACTTGTCTTACATGCATTAATTTAAATGGTAGGGTAAATCTCCATCACCATTATTTAAGTCGTGAAGGATAAGCCTAGGTATGTAAAACGTCACTGGAAGAAGGATTATAGTTGAACCATAATACTTTTTTTTTTTTAACCATAATACTTATTGTTAATTTTGCTTTTAACGAATTATAGGCTACTTTTTTATATATACTGTATATATATAATAATGAGTGATAAGTAATAATCACTAGGGGTCATGACAGTAGGCTACTTGTTTATTTTAAATGGGTCGCGAGCCAAAAGGTTGGGAAGCAGAACTGAAGGATAGTTAAACATGCAGAAGCTTTTATTGTGAAAGCCCCGTCACTCAGGTCCTCGGCGTGTCTCGTCTCTTCCTGGATGTCTTGTGCTTGTCGCTCACCTGCTGCGGACTTTGACTACAAGACCCCGCCCTCCCTCCCGTCTTGTGACAGTAGCTCGACAGAGTGGGTGTGTTCGTTTGACCAAGGACTCTGAAAACAAAAGAAACCGGATAGAGTCTCAGCCAGCTCACCATATGTGACCACATCCCAACCACTGCCCGCCACAAGTTGTTAAACAAAAACGATTTTTTTTTAGATTGAAAAGAGTAAATATTTCACCACCTTACACTAACTTGACCCACATAGTCATAAGTAAACACATTACCAGATACTTTGTGTGCACAACTGTGAAGGTAAGCCAGAAAGCATAAATATCAACACTTTTGATTTGATATATTGTGTATTTCACAATCCAGAGCAAGGATGAACACATGAAAAAAATTATAGGATGATTCATCAGCATCATGTTGTGAGTGTGTAAAGTGCAAATAAAACACAGGCAACAGTTACATGTACATGTTTAAATCCCAATGCAATCAGGGATCACCATCTTACTGTTCTCAGGCTTGATTGTTTTAAGTCTTTAGGACATCAAATCATGCTTCAGAATACCTTTATACAACAAAGTTTGTATCTGGCACTTCAAAAAAATAAGTATTGGTGTCAAGATACAAACCCGACTGTAAAAGAAAACCATTGAGCCTGATGGGAAAGAAACATCTCAAACCATCTTACTGAAAAGCCAGCCTTTAATGTGACCAGCAGCATTAACACTGCTTACATGTATATTTTAATTACTCTCTGTTCCTTCACGTTGTCCTGACATAAATACCATCACTTGAAGTTATGAGTTATAGAAATATGAAGAAACATTTAAGTTACAAATATAAAAACAGCTCTCCTGAATTGTATCTCAAGACATGTTCAACAGTTAAATATGTGTGTTTAGTTGAATGGTTACATTTTACAAGTCTTATGATTGTCCATTTCTTTCAAATGGTTCATCCCCTGAAATCTCTGAAATTCATGGTTACAAGTTGTGTGCTGTGAAATTTTGTGGTTATAGTAAAACAGAAGAGAAAAGCATACCCGTGAATTCACACCGTAGTATCAGCAAAACACTAGATGTGACAAGAGATGACATTTTAGGATATTTATGGTTCATACAGTTATTGCTCTTTGGCTATACAGTGCTGAAAAGTAAACAACCTATCCTTATTACTGCAATAACCAGAGAGACTGATTACTACGAAAGGTAGAAACTTTGGTGGAAGACAGTCTTAGTTGTTACATCCGGTAAACCGAACTCAGAGGTCACTGGTCTAGATGCGTGTGACGAAGCTCAGATTGAGGCTAGCAGGGATCTGGATGGTCTCCAGGGCGACAGAGGAGGACGTGAAGGGGAGGGTGATGGAGAAGATCTTCTTGGTGTCCATCATCAAAGCAGACGACTCAACTCTGTCTTTCAAAAAGTTCTGAAATATAAAATAAAAAAGACATGTGATAAATCAAGTCCATCGGTCTTAGCTACTGAACTGAGTGGGAACAGACAAATATCTTACTAAAACTTTCCAGCTACTCACTTGAATGGTTGCAATGAAAGTGGTTGATACTCGTTCTTCAAATTCGATCACTGGTGTGTACAGGTTCAAGATTTTTATGATCTGCCAAAAACACAAAACGTTATCAATAATCAACACTCACAACATATTTTGACTACACTTTTTGCAGACTGGACCTTTACTGATAACAGACCTGTGCTGAGTTGAGTGCTGAGCACATGGTGCAGATAGCTTGGGCGTCTGCCTCCGTCTTCTTCTTGATCTGCAGGAGCTGTGCAGCCTGGACCAGCGGCTCCAGAATCTCCTTGGCGCCACAGTCGGCCAGCTCCTTCTCCGCCAGCCACTCCTCCAACTGCCAGACATTGTACCTGAAGCCAGACACACACAAAGATAAAGTGAGGTCTAAGATGAAGCCCTATCTTTGCAAACTCCTGGGACCTCAAACATTTTGATAAAAGTGAAAGTGGTTCAGATTCTCACTTACAAAAATACAAAAAGCTAATTATTATCATCACACAGAGGCCCATTAATGACCTGACAGACAAACAACTGTATCTTTTCATGCAGGAACACATTGTTCTGGGTCAGTAAAGGCAGCAATAACAATGAATTGAAGACAAAGTGAAGTGAAAGTGAATTTCGAAAGTCACCTCAAAATATGTGTGTGGTTTTATGTGTGGTTTTATGTGTGATGTTGCTCTGTTGTTGCTCTACTGCTCACGGTTTCCAGGAAATCTAGTATGCATTTACATGTTCTATTTTGAATTATAGCACCCTCATTAGAGCAAACAACTCTTTAACTGTAGTTATGTATATGTGTACGAAGTGAAAAAAAAAGGAAAACTAATAATTCTGTAAAGAAGATCTATGGTATTTTAAAGTTTCAAATCTGATCTGTAATTACAGCATTTTCAACATGGAAGTCATATTAAACTTACCCGATTCTTACATATTTTGAATCAGACACAGCAATGACAGTTTTGGATCACCTGAAAAAGCTTGATTAAAACAAAAAACAACAATCTCCAATCTATATTCCCTATCCCCTCTAATTCAATTACATAAAATAAACTCTCTTGCCGTACCTGATCTGCAGGCCTTTACTCCAGGAGCACATGTCCTTCCGTAGCAGCAGGTGGTTTATGGTAACCGCACAGATGATGTAAAACAGCTGCTTTACCACTTGCTTTATAACCTCTGGGTCCATCCCATGCTGACTCATGGTGGTGTGGAAGAGCCCAAGACGCTGAATGAGGACTTCCACTGTAACAGCTCCCTCCTCTGGGAAACTGGTGCTTCTCTTCCTCAGGCCTGTCGGTTTGGACCCGAGTACTCCCTGGATGGTCTCATGCTCCAGCATGCTCGCCACTATGTACAACACAGACAATTAAACAAAACCAACACAATTTATATATTTCTATGTTTTGTTTTGATGATATAAAGTTTATGTTCTCACCTATGAGGGGCTGCAGGGTTTCCTCCATGCATTTGATGAGCTGACGATAGATCTGGATGGCCAGGTCACCAAAAACCTGCTCGTACTCTGACAGTCCGAAGTTGGTCAGGCACTGCTCATTCTGCTTCAGAGTGTTGTGCTTTGTGAAGTCCTACAATAGGCACAGGGTTTACAGACATCCAGGGTTATTTCAGGGACATGTCCAGCTGTAAACATGACTCTTACATCAAAACCATCTAAAGCTTACCTCATCTCCACTGTACTGGTTCATACAGTGCTTTAACCGGCATGTGTTGGCCAACCAGAAAGATACTACTTCAAAATCATTTCCTTTTCTCTGAAAAAACAAAACAAAACAAACAATCATCGTAAAAACGAGTTCAAGATAAAGACAAGTTCCATTATTTAAACATATAGTTTTATATAGTTATACACTGCACCTTAATGACCCCTTTGATGCAGAGGATGGTGGAGTTTAGCAGAGAACTGGCTCTCTCATCATCATTCACGCTGTCTGCATATCGTAAACACATGAAGAGGATGTAGGCTGGAAGCCCGGGAATCAAGCTGACTGCTACACCACGAGGCTTCAGATCTGACAACAACATCAGAACATTTTGATGACCAACGTCAGTAATAATAAAAGAAACCATAAGCATGTAATTCTGAAACTGTGAAGAAAATGATTCGATTGAACAGGTTTTACATACCTAGGATCAGATTCTTCACCAGGTGGCTCTCGTCGCCCTTATTGTACTCCAACATGCCCTGGTACTCTTTCTCTTTGCGGGTGATGTGAGCTCCTCTGGCAGGCGAGGTCATGGCGGCCGTATTGTTTTGCTGAGTGCTCGCTGAAAACAGGAAGGAAACATTATGGACAATGACAGGTTTGATGCGGTGCTAACTTCATCTGGAAAATACACGAACTGTCAGTGGCATGTCATTACCTTCAAGATCACCAACTTTTTTCATGTAAGCTTTCAGTTGCTTTTTCAACTTTCGAATGGTTTTTTCCTGTTTTTCCCGCTGCTCCATGAGTTCCTAAAATTATTCAAACAGATCAGTGTGAGGGAGAACAACATTTTCAGGTATGGTCTTCAAGTCTGATTTTTAAAACATCAGTTAACAGAGACATGTCCAAAATTGTTATTGGGCAGTAGAAACACTTAATAAGCATATTTACAACACTTTTTAATTACTCTGTGGATTTTCTACTTAATTCTTCATATGCCAGTCTTTGCTGATAAAAACAGCACTTTTACATTATTTGAAAAAGCTAACTAAAAGACAATAATCTTTAAAAAAGGAACAGATCCTGAGTCACCTAACTGTCTATTTATAAGGTATTCTGCAGAGTGGACCCACCAGGTTGTCATTTGTGAGTCGTGAAATCTCATGCTTCATGCACGCGTCAATTCGTGCATCTTCAGGTAGATGGAGGCTCTGAGCCAACAGCTTCTGCTGCTGCTCCTTTTCATTCTTTAACTTGTTCATGTCATCGAGCAGCTTCCTACACTTCTCATCATGGTCACGCTCCTGCTCTCGCATCTGCAGCTCCAGGAGCCTGGAGGACAGGAAGAGGAGAGAATAACACATGCATGAAAAAGCCTAAATGCACTGACTAACAGCAGAGTATGACTTGATTACCTGTTTGTCTCTTTCAAGCCTTCATAGGCCAGCCACAGCTCTCCATCTTCATTCAAAGTATGGATGTTAGGAGATCTGAGGAGGAGCATCAAGAAATTGAGAAGTTGACACATGTTCCAATATCATCCCAGTATCAAAGTATGATGGTAAAACACTTGACAGTATGACCTAGATTTATTAATCACTATATTACTTCATACTACTTTCAGTATTTCCCAGGATGGGTTTATGTAGAGATGGCCTTACCTGTCACCATCTTGGTGAAATGAGGGAATTTCACTGAGCTCTAATTTTACACTTCCTCCCAGTGCAGTGTCCTAGAGGCCAGTACAAATGTAATCAATCATTCATTATTAATGTCAGATGTAGATTTCGTTAATCAAAATACTGAATATTATTTTTTTTAAAGCAAACCAGAGTACTGTAATAACAAACGTAATTTACTCAGTCACCTTATGTTTAAGAGCTTCTTGGCGGACCATATGTGATCGGAGGAGCAGCACCTCCTCTTTTCGCATATCCAGCTCCTCGTTGGAGGAGCTGAGTTGATCTAGCAGTATGTCGTAGGGCAGAGTGCCGGGAGCAGGAGGCATCATTTCAGCATTCTCATTGGTCAGAGACTTTCGGAGCTCGTTTAGATCCTGCTTCAGCTTCTTGTTCTCAGACTCCAATTCTTGCCGCTGCATTAAGACATTTAGAGAGATATATATAAAAAATCAAAAGTCTACAAATAAGTTTTTGTCTCCATTCACCTTTCAGTTTTAACATAAAGATTAGTTGTTATAGCAGCCGTTCTCAGTAACAGTTATGGGGTGAAGGCTTATTTTTGGGATGTCAAAATAGATCTAGCTTGAATCCCAATACGTGATGCAATGAAGTCATACCTTCAGTGTTTCCAAATCCAGTTCTGTTCTTCCTACAGTTTTCTGCTCCTCCACCTCCTTTTTTGGAGAAACAATGTATACATATCATATCAACTATTGAACCACAATTATTATAATCAATATTGTAAAAGAACTATAGACAGTTAAAGAAAAACTGAATAAACCAAAAATATAACTGGTGTTTAAGTGCATACTTTTGCCTTTTCCTGTCGAGCTTCTTCCTTCTTATCCAGCTGCTCCCAGAGTGAATGTTTGTCCTGCTCCAGTTCCTTCACTTTTCTTTGGAGCTTCAGAAGGACAGACACATCCACCGCGGACTGGGTCTCATCCTAACATAACACAGCAAGCATTGACCGAGCATTGAGTCTCCACAACTTAACTAGAATGCTGCACTAATAGGATTATAACACAGTCAGGGCCAGAAAAATCTTCCCACAGCTGTTCCAAGCAATGAGTGTCCCTGTAAGTACACTGCAAATTTATCAACACAAATACAACATGCACATCAAGAATTCCATCTATTTTCCGTCGACTGATGCGGAGCACTAATAGATCCATCTTATCAGAAATCTAACTATTAAAGCAAGCATGTGAATACAAGGCATTGGGAAAATCTAACAGCCACGTAGCCACGTTTGCATTTTTTCTACAATCTGATTATAATCATTCTGATTGGAAATTCCAACTTCACTGTTTACATGGACGCGAAATAAAGTGATCTGATTGAAACGTGCGTGTACATGCATCAAGCAGTTAATCAGAATAAATTCACTCACAAATTTGCTCCTTCGCTCGCCCCTCTCCCCATGCTGACCTTCTCTCTCATATGTGCTTGTCGCCTATCCTCTGATCAAAATGGACCTGTCAAGTGCTGCAAACGTTTCTTTTGTTTCTGGTTTTCTCTTTAATTAAGCTGCATGCACAGCAGTTTATACTTCTCCTTCCATCTATGCGAGGGGGTTGCTCACATACAGTAACAACAACGGTTAATTTTGTGCCCCTTCCACCAGCAAAAACCAGGAGCCCTTGGACGAAGGTCAGGAGCATAGACTACTTCAATCAGATTAGCCCTTAACATGGATCTTGATCCGAAAATAGACCAGCATAAAACACCCACCTTGATCTAAAAGAAATTTCTTTCAGAACGAGGCCATTCAGAGTAAAATTTTCCAATCGACGTGTGTACATGACGCAGTTTTATTTGGATCAGCATTTATCCCTATTTTATTCCGATTAGTTGTGTCCATGTAAACATGGCTAGTGCTGTTGTTAACATTACAACATTACAACTTACAACAGTTGCTTAAGTCTGTAGATTAACGCTAATTTTTAAAAAACCATAATAAACATTTTTTCCACCATGAGAAGTTAAGAATTCCTTGTACTTGTCGGGGTTCATACGACACAGCTGCTGTTACTTGTCAATATATGAAAAATACAACTGGGTAGCACCCACCTCTAAAACTACATGAGGTAATTAGTTCATACTCACAAAGTGATACTATTATGTACTTTGTTGACAATTCTGCACCATGATATTGTGTGGTTTAGTACATTACCTCTGTTTGTACAGAGCTGTCTTCTCCGTCAGTAGAGCCCAAGCTCTGACTGAACTCAGATGAGTTACTGCTGTAGTTGGAGTCCGACCTCTTGTGACCAGGTTTGCTTGAACTCTGGTTAGGGGTCAAACAGCCAAAACAAAACATGTTAAAGATGAATTAGAATCTTGTATCATGATGTGAAACACTTTTTGAATGCAAGAAATGCCTTAGATCTGTTGTTTGTCAAAACATTTTGAAATCAACCTGTCATTTACATCTATAAATCAAGATGTATCAAATGACTGAAATCTATGAATGGAGTCAAAGTAAAGTTTCTCACGATGCCGAGATTCATCTGTTCTTTCAAGTCTTTATGCTGCTCCTCCAGATGCAGGTGTTCACTCAGAAGACTTTGGTAGCGAGAGCGTTCTTCACCCAAATTCTTCTCCAGCTGTTTTGTACTCTCAATGTTGGTTTTAATCTCTGAAACACAACAGTTTACTTTATTCATTATTTTCTGACTTTCGCTGTTATTGTTATCTGTGATGGTATAAGGTGAACTGCTAAGCACCTGTCAACTGTTTGGCTTGTTCAAGGATGAGGGTGTTCAGTTCATCTTTCTCGCTGTTCAGAAAGCTGTTCTTCGTGTTTAGTTCTTCTAACATCTGATTGTGAGAGAGAAAAAATCATGTGTGATCAGTCTAAATTCCCATTCATCATGGCTCTTCAAGTTCTTGCATTTCTTTAAGAGTTTTTATGACTTGCAGCCTACTATCATCCCACATAGGCCACCACAGATGATTTTGTAGGAGCCTAAGACCAAAATGGAAAACCAATTCATTCCTTCCATTGCTGAGAGATACTGAATGGACTGACCTCACTGCTTCTCCAACAATACTATGTGATAAATCCTACTTATTATCAGAAATTACTGTAGAAAGTCACGTGAAGCTGCCATACAGTTACATAGATGGACTCAGATGACCGTGTGGTAGGCCTACCTGTTGTGTGTGCTCCTTGTAGATCTTTGTCTGCTCCTCCAGTTCGTCTTTCTCTCTGCGGGTGTTCTCCAACTCGTGCTGAAGGAAGGTGAGCTGCTCCAGTAGAGAAGGAAATCTTTCTGCTTTGGCTCTGGCTTCCTGTTCTGATCTACGGAGGTTTTCAGTTTCTTTGCTCTGTCTCTCTCTCTCCATAGCCTTGGTCTTCTCCACAGCACTCAGCTTCTCACTGAGCCCTCTGTTTTCTTTTTGCTGCAGGCAAAGAAACACACACATGCTGTGCATGTGATATAACTCCCAATGACGCAATGTTGCTCTAGCTACATATTTAGTAATGGTTGTTTTTCGAGAATAAACAACTATCAACTTTCAAAACCAGACGTCCATATTGTCACAATAATCACCTGCTCATTTATCTTATGCTGCAACTGCAGAATCTTGTTCTCCATGCCGACGTTGAGCTTCTTGAAGTGCTCCACAGAGCGTGCCTCCACTTTCAGCTTCTTTAGTTCCTTCTTGGCCTTCATACGACGTACACAGCTCTGCAGCAGGACGATAGCTGCCATTGTGCGTCGGTAATGTTGTCTGGCCAGCCAGCCTCTCACCAGCTTCTGTATGACCACAGCCTTTTGCTCAAACACCAACTGTGGAAAAAGACAAATATATTATATCAAGTTTATAAATGACATGAAAAACCTGACTGGAAGGGTGTGTAAAACAAAAAAAAGTGATCTGTACATCCAGGGGGGTATGCACTCAACTTGATAGTAAGATATTTCTCCATAATGCATAAGTTATTGTCTGTATTATATCTGCTGCCAGATAATTTCACACTTTCAGACAAAAAAGTTCTAATGTGCCATGGTGAATTTATTATTGCAGTGTATGTGAATGACATCAGGGGACAGGAAGTAAATTAGTAAATTACAGTTGTTGCCTAACAATGCTGTGGTGTGCTGACATGTCAATGAGGTCAACAAATTCACTATGAACACTGTCAATGTCTATTCACATGACTTGATGACTAAGAGTCCTACACAACAATCAAGGCTTAGAACTCCAAAACAATCTTATGTGCTCAGTGTCCTGCTGCTAGAAACCTTTACTATCGCGACAATGTTAATACCGGAACCTGGCACACATGGACTTCCTTTGAGCAGGGAACTCTTCCTGTTATTCTTGGAGGCGCTTGTTAAATCCAGCTATGGTTATTGCAATAATCAACAATCTGTTCTGTTCCAATGTGGATTGAGTAGATGCCTTTAAAGCCCATTCAAAACACGAGACAACCTCAAAGATGCAGAGTGGGGAAATTAAAATCAAGCCCGATGTTGATATACCCTTCTGGAAATACAACTTTGTCTACAAAATCTTTCAGTAAATGAAACTAAAGGTCTCAAAAATGTTATCAAGATGGACAGTACCTTATAATAGTGCTGTCTAGCCATGTAGGCCCTCCAGAGACACTGGATGGTGATGGCTGCAGAGCGTTGCCTCTTGTAACGTCTCCTATTTACCCACATACGCACGTTCCGCTGAATGACGACAGCAGCTCTGGTTCTTCGGAGGAACTTAACATAACTGACATTAAAAAAAAAAAACATGTAAGAAATATGGCAGTGAAATTCCCAGTTTCCCTATACCTCTTATTCTGCCATTTAACATCTCCACTCACCAGCGTGCCTGGTGGCCCCGCACATGTCTCTGAATGGTGATGGAAGATTCCTTCATCCTCAGGTACTTCTTGCGGGCCAACCAGCAGCGGATCGTCTTCTGAATGCGGACACAAGCCATCCGCAGCTTGTCGGAGCGCAGCTTCTCCAGGTACGCCACCTGACCAGCCCTGAAGAAGATCTTGTTTTTGCCAAACTGATACTTATCTTGGTCCTTAAGACAAAAACAAAACATAGAGGCATTAGGCATAGACAATATGTCATATTTTAGAAAACTGTGGTTTATTTTTATCATTACATTGTGCAAATGCCTTTACACAATTCAGACACACCTCTATAAGCTTTTCCAAGACATTTCTGCATGTGTGCTTTCGATCAGAGAGAATATCCTTTTGCTTCATCAGGACCCGATAACGACTAAAGAATTCTTGATAGGTCCATCTGCAATGTTGATATAAATAAGACGAATTTCATATATCATTTTAGATCAAATTATAGCATATAATTATGTGTACAGCTGCACGTGGCCCTGTGTTGATCAGCTGTTGTTGCTACCTTGACGGGAATCCTGCTGCTGAGATACGGATCGTCTCAAGGACCCCACATGCCCGAAGCTGCTGCACTGCCCTCACAGGGTCCAACCTTTATAAAAAATAACATACATGTTCAGAAATTTGTGGACAACTTTTTGATCTGTGCTTCCTGCTGAAAAATGTACTAAAATGAAAACGGAAACTATCATCCTCACATGAATGGAGCTTTATTGTCATTTGGCTTGATGCAGCGTACGTAGTGAGGAGTCGTAGCGTTTAATGTGTCCATCAGCAAATGCAGCGACTGTCGAAACTGAGTAACAGAGCAAAACCACAACCACGATAAGCAAATATACATACATATGTTAACAATTCATGTTTTGACTTCATTAATTATTCATTATTGGTTGCTATTTATCCCTTTCAACAAAACTGTTATTAATCTTTCCAAAAGTTTTACATTATTGATATTGGATACTCTACCCATATGAGGAACTACCACCACCAAATGCAGCGTTTTCTTCTTGTTATGCTCTCACCTGGTGTCCCACAGTCTTCTTGTTATCCCTCTGACTCGGACCAGTCCTTCCACTGATGCCACTCGGTTTGTTAGTGGAACTTGTTGCTTTCTGATCATCCTCAAACAGCTTCAGTAGCAAGTCAAACTGAAAAGACCAATTTTTCAATACAAATACGTTATTGTACAGCAGAGGGCAGCGTTTTCCACCTAAGATTCAACAGTAGGCGTATTTCCTTTAATAGTTATGGTTGAACAATTCTAGGGTGTGTGCCTGGAGGCTTACAACACAAATATACTTAAGAGTTTAATTTGCATTTGGCTACATGACAGCTAAAGAGGTGGTGACATTAAATGACTTAAACTTGTGTGGGAACAACTGTTAAACTGTTTCACCTTGCTCTTTTTCAGAACATTTATCTGCTCCTCATTGACTGTGTCCTTGTTTTTCTCCAGGAAGCCTGCACACTGGTACTCCACCTAGGCACAAAGGACCAGGTCACAGAGTGTTCTTTGACGAAAAGGGTAAAGGTCACATTTATCATACAGGGTATGAAGATATTATTAGTCCCAGTTAAAAGGACAGGCAGAGAATTCTGACTTTTCAGACTAACTACATTTTCACACTTCACTGTTGGTTCTCTTTACAAGAAAACATTAGTAATCCATTCCTCCCTCCATTTTCCACACTGCTTGTTCTGTGCTAACAGGCATCTGGAGCCTGTCCCAACACACTGTGGAAACAAACCTGAACACTGGGAGGAAATCCATGCAGATACACGCAGAGCATGTAACCTCCACACAGATGTAATTCCACCTCAGCAATCAGCATGACACACAACTGTGGTTAACTGGGAAATTAGGTACCTTGTCTGCAAAGTGGTGGATGATGAAAGCTCGATTTGATAACCTGGGTTTGTCAAAGTGAGCGTTCTGCTTCAACAGGGTGTTGTATAGTTTCTGGGCCCATGTGTCATCCGAGCCTTTGGGCATCTGTGGAAAGAGGAAGAGCTGACACATTAGTTAGTCATCATGGCGTTACTCATAACCTCTAAACATAGTGTGGTGGACATTCCTCGAGTGGAAAGCAGCTGAATGTACCTTAAGTTAAAAAAAAAGGGAAAACTGGCATTTTACCCTGCATTCCTCATCCAGAAGGTCGAGGACACCCAGCTTGGCCTCGATGAGATTAATGCATGGCTGGTTGTCATAGAAGTCAATCAGCGTCCAAGGGATGGCCTCTTTCATGTACTCCTCTTGCTCCAGTTTGAAGACGTGCTGGAGGGCGAGACAGCTCAAAATGATTTATGTTCACATTTTGGCCTGAAAATGACATGTTCAGCAGGAAAAGACACATACCAGGTTGAACTGTTGTTGAAGCTTCTCATTTGCATAATTGATGCAAAACTGTTCAAAGCTGTTGACATCAAAAGTCTCAAACCTGGAGAAAAATCCATGTTTACATGAAAGCACGTCTGGTCATCAAGGGAAGATAAATTGAGAAACCACAAACCAGCAGGAGACCGCTTACCCGTAAATGTCCAGCACACCAATGAATGAGTGTTGTTTCTTTGTAGTTTTTAAGGCGTTATTGATACAGCCCACAGTCCAGCTAAAGAGCCTGGCGTAGATGTGTTTAGCCAGAGCATCTCGGCCATTGACCGCATTCATTTTGGGGACGGGCTTCACAAAGGTCTCTGTGGCTGTCTGGAGTTTCCTGTGACATAACCAGTGGGCCATTTCTTCACATGACACCCCCATCAGCTCACAAAACACCACCAGGTGGACATTATCTGGCTGAAAATACATCAACAATAATGATATTACGCAAGAAGAAATTCTACACACCCTTGATTCAACACTCGGACGTATGGATAACCAAACACATGGGGCAAAAATGCATAAGAATAAATTCATCAAAATTAAAAGGGTCAGGGTAATACTGGGCTCTCTCGTTCAATCCATGGGTGGTCAGTGTTTACCGAGATGCTGCTTCTGTCTGCTGATTGTTCTTTCACCTCCACATTGCTGAGGTGGAGAATGGCGGCCAGGATTTGGTAAATTTCCATTTGAACATTGTCACAGATTCCTGCAGTGAAACAGAACAATAAAATAACAAATTATAATCATTCAGGTCAGTTAATCTAGCAACAACGACATATGTGGATAGTATTGTCAATTCAACATGTGCTGAAAAAGCTAAATGAATTTAAGTTCAACTAACACTCACCTAACAGCGAGAAAGCCTTCCTGGTACTGCGCAGCTCTTTGGCATCATCCACTCCATCTATGACTGGGCTCTGACCTTGGTTGGTGCAGTGGAAGTCATCTGCACAACCTTCATTAATGGATAGAACATGATTAAATACAAAATATTGCACAAACACATGCTACCTGGTACAACTGCTATTGCAACTCTTTCTTTCTAAATCATGATAAATAAATATTCAGAGACTCACATACCTAACTTGAAGGGTTTGAACTCTGGTAAATGTGAAGAGGCACACAGCTGATAGAATATATGGTAGTTTCTTTCTGCATTGGCCTACAAAAAGGGTAAACACATGTAAACTTAAATGGCAATCTGTTTTAACTACGGATGAATACACGGAGAGTAAGTGCTTTGCAAAACTGCGATCATTACATTTTGTTATGAAAACAGTCACTTCTTTAACAAAATGTAAAATATTGCCATCTCTGTGAGTCGATGGCCAGGCAGACTAAACTGTGGGTTGTTTATGTAGTTTGTTTACATGCTGCTGAGATATACTTAGCAATGTATTAAATGTTTTAAATCAATTCACTGCATAGAAGACAGCGAGATGGGAACGGCCACTGTCAGACACTGAGGGCAGTCACCTAAGGACATGCATGTTAAATCCATATCAATGAAATTACCTGAAACACGACTCTTGACTTTTCCAGTAAGTAGGTTCTCATGTTAGCCCCAATTATACCATGCTTCTTGTCAAAGCCAATCTGAATGTACTTCCCAAAGCGACTGCTGTTGTCATTCCTTGTTGTCTTGGCATTCCCAAGGGCCTGCATGAAACATATACGTATATATATCAATAATCTTTATCAAGTTATGATTCTGTCCCATTTCCCTGCATTGGCAAATGTTACCTCCATGATGGGGCTGGAGGCGAGGACTCGCTCCTCAACATTGGCCTCACCAGAGGAGGAGCTTACTGTGGCAAAGTAACGCATGGCATACTTGGCAGAGACGGTTTTGCCGGCCCCGGACTCACCACTCACTATGATGGACTGGTTTCTTTCATCCCTGCATGGAAATGTGATACAGTTCAGACATGAACTCAAACAACTTTACCATGGAAAAAAGTGAATATTTGCTCAAACACTTAAAAATGTTAAGTGTCAAAACCTGGCCATGTATTTATACGCTTCCTCTGCCACTGCAAAAATATGGGGATCCATGTCCCCCATGTTCTGCCCTCTGTAGGCATTGATGATGTCAGCCTCGTAGATAGACAGAGCCTCGTAGGGATTGATGGCGACCAGGACAATTCCTGATTTCCACAAGGAGAACAATTATCAGTTAGACTCTACTCTGTTATACAGTTTAGTGTCTGCAGCTTTAAGAGCAGTAATCAGCATAATATACTGTAGATTATGTCAGATGAACAGTGAACAGAGCTCCAAAGTCTACAGTGACAGTGATAGTGTGAGTCAAAGGAGAACAGCTCATTACCACAGTACGTGTAAATCAGCTTGGAGTCGATAAAGCGCACTTTAAGGTTGTGTAGCACTGCTGGCTCATGGAGGTAGCTGAGAGATGTGAGATCATTTTCCCCTACCAGGATGTTGGGGTTTCTTAAAGGTGGCAGTTTGTTGGTTTTAGGGTCTATTTTATATTCCTCTTCCTAGAAATAGAAAAGAAGTTAGCTTTGTGTAGATACAATATTAGTCTGGACACCTTACGGTACTGTCATTTTGGAAAAACATACCAAGGGAGCATAACCAATGGAAAAGTAAAAACAAATGGCAACACACAAAAATATTACCTTCAGCTGTCCATCATGTAAAAAGGTATATCAACCACTGTGCTTGCCTTGTTCAAGTTCACTCATGATAATGCTTTGGCCTCATTTCCATAGCTGCTGTGCATGCCCAAACAAGACATCACAGCTGCGGGTAGCAACAGCACTGAGTTTATTAAACCACAGGTTCGTAGGCTACTCTTTCATGCAACAATCTACTTATTAAATAGGCTTTTTTTTAAATCTTAAAACTTCTACAAACAGAGGCACACAAAGTTTTTCTTGCCTGGGAAATCTATTTGCTTTTGCACATCAAAGCTGCCCACAGCATAGAGATTTATGAGGCTCCCATTGCCAGTGTTCTTGCAGAGAAATGTGGTCATGGCACAGAACATCACACACCCATTTCCACCTCAGTGCCTATTTGTATGTGTGTGTGTGTGTGTGTGTGTGTGTGTGTTATTTCCCAGCCTCACCGTGCCATCCTCCAGCTGCAGGGACAGCTTCAGGTCGCCAGCACTGTAATCTTTGATAAGCTCTGCTGACTTCCACACTTCTGCTGCATCTGGCAGCCATACACGGGCATACTGATGGACAGAGGGGGGGAAACCGGGTCAGAGCCGTTCAACCACTGCACTGTCTCACACACTGAAGCACAAAAACAGCAGCGGCATCATGTACCTAAGAAATATGGTATGCTAACTTGAAGTCACCAGACAGCGGTCATGCGTGTAATGTGGATGGATATGGAACATTTTTAAGTGGCAGACCCATAGAGGGGAAAACTAAAAAAAACAAAAAACAAAAAAAGTTTTAACAAACTCCAAAAGTTGTTCAGTGGACACCTGTGAGTAATTAGCGCCACTCTTAATGAATACAATTATCGATAAGGTAACCAAGTTACCGTTAGCTTCAGGAAACCGTTGAATGGACGAAGCACCCAGTCCAACAAAGTGAAGTAAATACACCTAGTTACCTTGGAGTAGAGCTCAGAGGCTGCCATGTCTCTGAAGTAGCCCCCCGAGCACCTTGACAAACTTTCTTCGCCTTTGGAGAGAAAAGGTGACACCACTCACGTAGTCCAAAAGTAGAGAGACATAACTCCTGTGAGCTGCTGCTGCTGCTGCTGCTGCTCTCCTCCACTCACGTCGCTCTGAGCCGGAGACACGACGCACTCAACCGCCGCTGCACAACCTACACGTCTCTCTCGTGCGTCTTGCGTGCCTCCCAGCGGCCAGAGAGGTGAGCCAGCCAGGGAGGAGAAGCAGGAGGTGAAGGACGGAGACCTCCTCCTCCTCCTCCTCCTCCACACCATACTGCATGTTAGTGTTAACATAATTTCACATTTGAGGTGTTTCAGTGCCATTACTGAGTTTTCACATTGCACTTTCACAGCATCCATTGGTCATTTCAACATTGGTTTTCCCTTTTCCCTTGCCGAGTCCTACTGTATTAAGAAGGCATCTTTGTATAATGAAAATTGTCAATTTTATTTTTGCAATACTTAATATTATCTACATATGAAATGGAAAAGTTGTTGCTAAATACTGTATGCTTCATTCTACTCTGTGCAATTCACTAAGCTGAGCAGGTCGACTGACACAAATCGACCATCATAAACTAATACGAATACTGTAAGTGCATTTAACTCTTTAAACATTTACACTCTGATAAAAGCTTTTGTGAACCAGTTATATGTGCATTAGTTTGATATTTTTGTGGCAATTTTAAGCTGTGAAATATTTTTCAACAGCATCAACACATCTCCACACACCTAATGGGGCTTTGGGCTCTCCTGTGCCCACTGGTGCTTTTACACAGTGTCAGTGGGGAAAAATGATGCCTTCCTCCATAGGTCACGTACCCTGCATGCAAGTATGAACAAATAGATAAATGTGGGTGAATACATTTGAAAAACACATATCAGCAAACGTACTCGCCTGAAGACATTTTGTATTAAAACTGAATTGTTTATACCTCAACCTACCCATAGATGAAGGCAGTTTTTTTTTCTTGTTAGAAATACATTTGCTTTTGCAAGGTTTTCAATGTTTGTAGTTTTGATGAGTGATAATGATGTAAAAAAAAAAAAAAAAAAAAAAGAGAGAGAAAAAAACCAAGGACACACTAAATTGATTAAGTGTACTTATAAGATATAATGCAAAACTATTTTATTTACAAAACAAATGGCACAGTGTGACTGCACAGTAAATGCACATGCACACTCCAGACATGTCAAGGGAGTTTCTTTTCATAAAATCCTAAGTGATTCCAGTCAAACAGTGACAGACATTTCAGGCAAGATTCACAACTAAGATTCTCACTGAGGGAGCAAATATTGCTCAAGAGGAACAACGGTTCATTACTTTTAAGGCCATTTTAGAGGTCAGGATGAAATGGAAACCAGCAGCAAGTCTTGGCAAACCAATAATCACTCAAATGAATTAAAATACAACTGGCTACAAAATGTGTGTGATCTAATCATCAGTACTTTGAAAGCACAGAATCAAATTGCTTCACAGGGAGAGGTGGCGACATGAACAAAATCAAGAATTAGCAAGAGAGAAAAACGGCATTACTTCACTTTTCACTATTCAAATAGACATGCCTCCAACATGAGCAGGTGAACACCCAAAATGAAAGGCATATCTGAAAATGATTCGTCTACTTCACACATACATCAACACAAACTTTGATAACATCTTCTCTCTGGTCATAACTCGTTAGTATTCTTGCCTCTGTAATTATCAGTGACATTTCTCCTTTGTGGTTACGACAACAGTCCCACTGCACAGGCTATTCAGCTGTTGTTAGACAGGCATTCGGGTGAAGGCATATATGATTAGAAGCGGAAAATAAGACAGCATTAACATCCATCCATATTTACGAGTGACATCATGTTCATAAATCAATCACGATTCAGTCTTTTAAGAGTTTGACAAACTTCTTCCACAACTACTTGGTTGGATTCAAGTCACTGACAACCCAGTGCCTGACAGTAGCCAATTGTTTCTCAAGTATTTGGCTTGGTACATTACTTGTTCTTGGAGAATACATACAAAGGTGAAAAACAAAACAGAAAAAGTAAACGGCAGGTAGATGTGAAGTGGGGTTTGGAATGGTAACAATACAGTAAACATAAAACCATCAGCCAGCCAGTTTGCTTGCCACAATTGAAGTTTTTCTTTGAGGCAGGTCCTGAGGTGTTGGGATGTGTCCCCCTGTGATCTCAGTCTTCTCCGCTGGGGCTGATGGTAACTGTTTATTCTTCATTTTTGCCTTGGCCATGTTGTAGTCACCAGAGTCGAAATACTTTTGCTGAACAAATAAGAAGACAAGGTGAGAATATTGCAAACATTGTTATTGTGTAAATGTGTACAAAGCTGAGTTTAGATGAAACACACCCCTTTATGAAGTCTTTTCCTGAAGAGGTCTGAGCCTCCAGGCTTGGCTCCGAGGTTAGGATACCTGGCCTTGAGTTTGGCCTCCTCTGCTTTCTCAGGGCTGATTACTTTGTCGTCCATCTCCTGTTGACAGCACAGAGTGCACGAATGGGAAATGATGCACATGCACTGATGCAAGCTGGTGCTTAAAAACCACTAACCCTTCCTCAAGACTACACATGGTAGCGCTTAGTGAAGCTGTAAAATATATGCATATAATATATATACACACATATGGCAGCAGCAGATGCAGCTTGTAAATCTGCGTATTATTTTTCATATATTCAGACGCCGCCATGAGGGAAACTCCCAACTGATGTTTGCACTAGCATTAATCTCACCATTTAACTTAGCACGTCGAGGTAAACGATGTTTGTTAGGCCATTACTTACTTTACACGTGCTCGTGGCAACTCAGCCGTTGGCCAAAAAAACAAAACAAAACAATAAAACAGCAGGACCTTTGCTAAGCTTTATCAACAAACGTTGGTGGCTAATTAGCTAATTACTCGTGGTCGCATCATATGTCATTAGCCGGGGGCAGCTAGTGGCTAACTAGCCTGATGCTAGCCCTGATGCTAGCTCAACAGATCGGACGTTGCTACGGCGCTGGATCATCTGGATCACACTCAGAAATACATAAAAACAACTCGTCGTAATAATTTACCTGCTGTTCTTCCGAAGTCCTCGTTTCCTCGACCTCCTCAGACATGTCTATGCCGAGTGTCTTTGTCTCTGCTCGTAAAACTGTGGATGTAGTCGTGTGACACAGCTCCTGTGCAGGATGAAAGAGCAGCAGCGACTGTCCGACAACAGGCCGGGGAATCGATGCCAGATTGAACCGTTGTGAGCGTCATATGACAGTCACGATCGTGCGTCAAGCGACAGACATTTCTATTTTACCTGGCCAAATCATGGATCTATTATACATCCATGGGACAAATACATAAAGTATACTATTTATTTGTACAGTCTAAGTAGTAAAACGTGGCACAAAAAAGAAAAAGAGAGAAGAAAAAAAGAAATTAGCTAGATTCTTGGGCAAAACAAGGCTATATGTGTAGACTTTTGGTCCATTTAAAAAAGACAAACAAATACACAATCTACTCGTTGCTCACATATTTGGGGTTATGGGTCATGTGCTATTTTTTGTAGGCTATATTTTATTAATATTGATTGAAGCATTTACTTGCTTTCTATCTTAAGACTCTCTTTGCATGATGGACACTGATCCACACTGAAACTTCATGAAAATAGAGACAAAATCGACTGTCTTAGAAATATGAACTTCCTATTGTATAATATAGACCCAGCATTTCCAAAACCTAAAAAAAAAAAGTAATAATAATGAATGCAGGAAATTAATAATAATTATAATAGAAGAAAAAAACTTCAGAAAGTTGAACTACACTGTAACATTGGGTTTATAAGATTTCTCAACAATTTTTCACATTACAGCTCCATATGTCTAGACAAAAGCTGTGGTGGAAAACACCCCAGAGAGCATATAACTTTATGCTTGAAAGCATCTAATCATTATAGTTTGTATAAGTTAATTAGCAGTATAAAACAGAAAAAATGTGTGATAAACAAGGTTTTTATTGTATCTTCAAATTTTGGGGTAAAAGCTTGTTGCCTGTTATGGATAAGTTAAAGCAGAAGTAAGCGATCCGGTCGTTTTGGCTAATGCTGCGTTCCAGGCAGGCTTTTGAAACCGTAAATTACAGCTTCAAGTCACAATTTACGATTTTGTAGCGCAACCCACTCGTGTTTTTCCGACCTGTTTTACCTGTGAAAGTCACTATAACGACCACTCGTAACTTCCGACCCGTGAACTCGTACCAGATCGAACTGGTATGACTTCACAGGTCGGAAAAACACGAGTTACAGGTTGCCTTGAACGCACCATAACAGTCCTCGTCCCTACGTCACCACATTCACGGCGTCCCTTGGCTGCACACACAGCCCTGCATGCCGTTCTCTCTCCTCATTGGATAAAAACTGTAGGATACGATGAATGTTTTCTCCTCGGCTCAGAGCAGAGCAGAGGGACTGAGAGACCCGTGTTTTGGTCCAAACAAAGTCTCTATGTAAGTGATTGCTGTCGGAAGATATAACTATTTAAGACTATCACAAATATATCACTTTCTTCTGCTTTAATATCAACCTTTCCTTTTGTCATTATCTTCTTTGCACACACTACCAGAGATTAAGAGATTATTTTTATTATTTGTCTTTTTTTTGATAAATCATATCTACCATTCATGTATGATATTTCCTTTTGTGTGTGTGTATGGTTGCAATTGTGTATAATATGTGCTGGCTAAATTGTTCACACAAAATGGTTGATGACATTGGTGTTGTATGACCGAAATAAACAACGATGTATGGGCATAATGTCACAAATGATGAACAGTAGAGCAATCAAAAAAAACTGTTTATTATGGGTTATCTTAACATTTTCTGTAATCTTTAATACATTTTCCTATATAACAGGACTAAATGATCAGTCCCAACTACCACATAGGGGAAAAATGGCAGGGAGTCATGGTAAATTGCTGCTGCTTTGGGCAGATCTTTGTTGCGTCAATATTTTCTGTCCTTTTATATCAGTTAAAACTGAGTGCATCACCGTATCCATCATCCGCCATTTGGAAATAACAAAAGTACAATATAATACAAGGTCAACTTGCTCCCCACCACGACACCAAAAGACCCCCCGGGGCCTCAGATTAATTATCCTCATCCCCCATGTCGACGTCCTCTTGTAGCTTCTGCACCATTTTGTCTTCCATTTTTTTGGCCTTTCCTGTTTAAAGATACAAGACAAAACAAAAAAAATCAAACAACACTGAAGTCACAATCACATCATTTTGTAGAATTTAACATTTGTATCCAATCTGATACTTTGATGCTGTTGTACATTGTTCACACCCTCAGGTGTGTATGTATTGAAATCAATGTCACCAAATGAAATATCTTGTAATAACAGGATCATTGTGTCTAGTTTGGCCAGCTGGTGATTCTGACAACCATTTACCTGCATGTGGCGCTTTGATAAGGTGAATATTTTTCTTCACTTCGCTGATGGCCTCTTCTTTCTCCAACTGTTTGCCCTTCTTTAATCTATAAAATCCAGACAAAATACAATTAAGTATAACAGTGAAAAAAAAGTTAAATAAAAAAAAGTACTTTACATGTAGCCAAAGCTGTAAAATGCAATCAATGAACTGTAAAAAAAAAAAAAAAATACTCAAACACAAATTGCTCACCTGTTCATGATAAATCTTGCCTGTCGTTTCTGTTTTATTTCCTCCACCCTCTTCATTGCTTCCACTGTAAAAGAAAAGTGACACATAAACATCCTGCTCAACTTCAAAGATTCATGTTTTACAAAAGATGCTTCGGAAAAGTACATTAATTGTTACCTGTCTTGTCCCAGAGCTGCCTGTTATATTTAACAGGTAAATTTCTGCGTTTCTCGAACTCCAAAGCGTTATCCTGGAAGGCAGTATACAGTGTGGATAAGTAACAGTAAAACAAAACAATGTCTCTGAGTGCAATGTCCTACAGACAGTCTGCTCACCACTGTCAGCTCCTTTCCTGATGCCTTTCTGAAAGCTTTGGTCCATCTTGTCTTTCTGGGGTTACGCTTCTTCTTGAAGTTCTTGTGGCACTTTGATCTGCAGAATCTGAATGACTACATTTATTTGAAAAGACAGACAGAAAAACAAACAATTAACTACAACAAAATGCAAAACTTTAAATGGATATAAACAAGTGGACCTGTGAATGGTTCTAGGTTGTGAACTCCAACATTGTACAATCACGAGTTATAAATTTGAATATTCAGCATTGCATCCGTTTAAACAGACTCCCTCTCTCCCTCTTTTTACACAGTTATTTATGTTGGCCTATAGCCCAGTACAGCTGGCAGGTCCACACAAACTGCAGTACATTGACACAAATACGGTAGTGTGTTTAATTTGGGGGTGTCATTGCAATGTCTCTCCACCAGAGAGCACTGAGATACTTTATTAAAGAAAACAAACTGTCAGCTCATATCCTGGTCAGAATTTTTCAACAAATTAGTTTAGAAGAAGTTATCAAAATCTCATGCTCATGCTAACAACTATTTATCAAACCAATCATTTTTTAAAAGCTACAAATTCAGTATGAGCCCCAAAAATCCAATAAAGATATAATATTTACTCCACTGCACATTTTGGAATACCACTTATTATCATAATTATTATTCTTGTTATTATTTCAAATTTGCCTAATTGTTACACATACTCATACACACATAATTAAATACAGTATAAATCAAGGGGGATTATAAAGGATGTTGTATTAAGTTTAATAAATAAACTACAATAACGAATAAAATAAAAGACATCAACATATGGTTTACAATCCAATATTAGTACCCTTGTGAAGTTTATGTTTTGCTTTTGATGTGGCCCTGTCAGCAGCAGCAGCAGCACACATACGCATATCTACTACTTTACTACAGGTAGCCTAATTTAGTTGAGCTATTTACTTGAACACATTACAGAATCCAAATATAGTATGAGTTTCCGAAGTAAAAGTATTTATTATACTAAATTACCAGTTTCAGACTGACATATCGATGGAGGATAATTACTGATGAACGACCGTGTCCAGTACTTCAGTGTACCATCCACAGTCTGTTTTCACATCGAGCCTTCAGGGGGCGAAATCACCTCATCCTTTAAAACCAAGGCCCTGATGGTTTATATACTTTATTTCTCATTGACCCCGTTGGTTTAACATCTCATGATTAAATTAACGCTACATGCCTCAATCTAACGCTGTATCATCGGGTTTGATCGCAGTTATTATCCGTGTGTCAGTTTTAAAAACCCCTGTCGACCCACGTGAGAGGCTCCAGCACGTTCTGTTAGCGTTAGCATGTTGCTAACGCACCGACTCAACGGCTCAAACAGCTCAAACAGCGGCTACAGACACAGAAACCGCCTCGGTGAGGGGACAAGACAGCGCCTTACCTTACAGTCGTTCCGGACAAACATCACCCCGTGCCCCGGGTACACCGGCCCGGAGCAGAAATAACATTTTTCGATGCGCATTTTCACAGCACAAGTGCTGCGGACGACGACCGACAACAACAAGACCGACCGACGGCCCCGCCCGCTCTTCTTCTGGGTCTCTGCTGCTGCGGCCGGAGGAGGAGCCGCGGAGGAGGTGCTGCCCCCTGCTGGACTCTGGCCTAGTGGTCACACCGTTTACAGGCTCTGACCAGACTGTAAAAAAAAAAAGCTAAAAAACTAAAAAAGCTTCATGATGTCCTGAAAATTCATAAGGAGGAGACCTTTAAAGTATTCAATAAACATGACACAATAAAAAAAAAGGAAAGGATTAGGAAACTATTATTTATAAACAAAGCAATAATCTGTGAAATCTAAATTGTCTACATTCTTCTTTATTTCTTTATTTGAATGAACCCATTTTCAAAAGTTTAATTTATTCCATGATGGCAAGACATTTTAAAAACACCAGTCTAAGGACTGCAGTGTACCGGCCGTACCGGCCCAATCACTGTTACTTCATCTTGTAGCCTACCACATGGATATTAACACTAATAAAAGTCGGTAATATATTTTTGTAAATATGGATTATAAATACCCTTTTGTAACTATGAATTTAATTCAAGAACACAAGTGCATATTTAGGTCATATGCGATCAAGCTGTTCAACCATTTGACTCCCAGGTCAGCTCTGGTCCTTATAGACTTCTTTAGTGCAGAAGTTTGAGATGATTGCAGACACACTGCCTGCGTGACTTTATTCTGTTGTGCTTTTTACCATGTCCAATGCAAATGCCTGCTGGTGGGCCAGTGCAGCATCTAGTGGCAGTGACGATATCTATAGCTAGAAGCTTTCGATTTGCAGGCTTAAACGGCTGAGAGCCACTGTTTTACACACAGCAGGTGACTTTATGAAGTCATGCCTCTGTTTCTGAGATGCTATTAATCTTTAACATCATCATAACAGAGGACATCCACAGTGTCATGTGAGAAACTGCACTTTACTCTTTTACAGAGGAGACTAACACCAGCACGTCCATCAGACAGAAAAAGGATAACACGGCTGCATTTAGAAGAAGTTATTCAAACACTTTCAGGTAATTATCAGACTCTATGACAGATTCTCAGCTGCATCTTCATAGTTTGTATGTATGTGGTTCTCTGTGCATATTGTACTATGAAGTTTAAAGGTTCTTTGTTTACAAATGCTGAAATACATATTTTCATATTGGCCTGTGTCTATGGTTTGCATATGCCTTCTATATGTTGGGTGTTGTTCTGTGTGAGCATGGCTTGTAAAACCATCAAGTGCACTTATTATTATCAGTCGTATCTTTTTACAGTATCATATGGTCACTTACTAAACTTAAAGCTATTGCCAGCTGAACAAGCTGAAATAACAAAATCTTACATACTGTCATATTATTAAATCTTAGCTACAATACAATAGTCTCCAACAGTCACTCTCAACAGACTCTTGCTATTTACTGCACTTCAACCATAAAAACTCATCTGACTCTTACTTCCTCCACAGGTTTAAAATGTCAACCAGGTGGTTAATTGTCACTGCTCTTCTGGCTGCCTCAGCGAATCCACAGAGAGCAGCCACTGGCCAGCGAGCTGTGACTGTTGCACCAACCTGCAGAGTCAAAGGTCATCCAGAGGAAGAGCTGACTTTAAACTGTGGAGACGGAGAGAGTGCAGGTCAGTAAGGAGGATCAACACAAACAGACAAGATATAACAATGCAAAGCAATTCAATGAAATAAACTCATGCACGTAATCCACACAGTATTAATAGTGCTGTACAAGCAGTCATGGAAAGTTTGGGTTTGCACTTTGACCAAAACCAACAGTGTGTTAGCCTATCTCTCGTTAATGTGAAAATGTAAATTAGGGGTGGGTAATGTGGGCAAAAACTACCATCAAATATCTAATGTAATTTTATATCACAGTAACAGCATACATCACAATACAGAAATGGTTCTATGAACAATAAATAATAAAAAAGAAGTAGTTAAAAACAACCAGATTGGATTTATTTATTAGGTTTATGGACAGTGTACACAGACACAGAATGTAAAGATACAAGATTTAGCAGAGAGCTAATTTCCATCTACGTAGTAGTTAGTTATTGTCTGCTGGTCAACATGTTCTTATCTTAGCTTAAGTTGGCTGAGATACCTCCTCATTTTGCCCATTTAAAAAAAAAAAAGGCTGAATGAAAATCATACAACATTAACATACTAAAGTGTATGCAAACGTTGCTAAAACATGAGTAAATATAGCTGCAATATGGGAACCAAGCAGCCTGATGCTGCTAGGGAAATGTGATGTCATCATGTCACAGTCATGGGAGTAAGCACTCACAGAAAGCAAAATATAGACAAATATAACTATATATATACTTAATATTAGTTTCTACCTGGCTGTTACACTGTCAGTATCTCACCTGTAACTCCTTCTTCTCATGTGTAGGTGTGGTCCAGTACTGGCACACGCCCTTTGGAGACCTCCAACCCTCTGGTTTCCACAGTAACCTGGACCCTGTGTTCATGCACCATGATGGGAGCCTGGTGGTCCCCAACAGCAGCGTCCTCCACAGCGGCCTGTACTACTGCCTCCTGCAGCACACAGAGGGAACTACACTGTGGTCGTACGAGCTCCACGTTGGTTTTAACAACCACAAGAACCAAGAACATGAACAAAGCAGCAGCTGTGGCCGCGTCAGGTTCAAGAGGGATGTTGGGCCAGAGAGGGCGGCGAGTGTTTCAGACGGCCACTTTGCAGGAGCGGTGGCAGCATCGGTGCTGCTGACGTTTGTGCTCGGCTTCAGTGCTGGAGCTTTGTGCAGAGCTCATGTTCTCAGGTGAGGGTCCTAGATTTGGTTCATACTGTACAGTTGCCAGTCCAATGTTGATAATGTTGCAAACCATCAAAAAAGAGAAAGAGCTGATCAGTGAGGACAGAAATGTTGGATGCACAAGTTTGGGAAAAGTATATTTTGTTGATTTTTGAAGTGAAAAGAAATAAACACAGCCCATGCAGAAAAAAGTAACAGTGAAGAAATGTAAATAATAGTTTACACCACATCATTTTCAATGGAGTTCTGAAAGATTTTTTCACATTCATTCATAAATGTGTGAACTGACAATCAGATTGATAACTGTAGTAAATCAACACATAAAACACCTTTCCTCTCTGTATTTCTAAGGGAAACAGATATTCATGTGTTAAAAATGTATAGCTAGGCCTAACCACACGAGTCAAGTCAGTCAATCTGTTTAAATGACCCAAACTATAAAGCAAATATCTTAAGACAGGAAATAGTATTTACAGATTCCCATCTCCTCTCAGGTGTTTCTGGGCGGTCACTAAAAGGGTACGATCACCACTGCAGCGACAACGCAAACGTGACACACCAGGCCACAGCTCTGGAGTCACCATGACAACCCTACCACCCATGTGTGACAACGAGGCCTTTGAGGTGGGACAGGTGCAGGACAACATGGAGGCGACAGTTTCATCAACAACCCCGTCTCCCCCAGCCAAGCCTCAGAGGAGCTTCAGGCACAAACGAGAGGAGCCTCAGGAAACCACCGCCTACCTGGAGGGATGTGACTACGTGAGAGAGGAAGAGAGACAGTTGGAGGAGGGGGATGGAGGAAGAAAGCTGGAGGAAAACAGTGAAGGTCGTGAGGGGGAGGTGGAGGAGGTGGAAGAAGAGAGAGAGTTCAGTCGTTTCTATCTAGTTGGAGAGGATGGAGAGAGTCGAAGTGAAACAGATGAGGACAAGTACAGTGAAGATGGAGAGGAGAAAGATGGAAGACAAAGCAGGGAACAGAGGGAGGAGGAGGAGGAAGATGATGAGGAGGAGAGTGCGAGCAGGGAGAGTGAGGACGAGGCAGGAGGTAGCAAGGAACAAGTGAAAGATGAGAAGGAGGAGGAAGGAAGGAAAGAGGAGACTGAAGGAGATGATGGAGAAAAGAGGGAGGATGACAGTTCTCAGCAGTCGGCCACAGAAACAGAAGAGGAGGAGACAGGCAGCGAAAGACAGGAGGACATGAAGGGAGGTGGAGGAGGAGAAGCAGGGGTCTGTCCACCTCGCCCGGCCCGTCGCAGCCGCGTCATTCGCCTGTATCAGTACGACGAGGACGGCCAGCGGTACTGCCACCTCCCAGACCCGGCTCGTGAAGATCCAGTTCCACCTCCGAGGCTGAAGCAGCGCTCTCTCTCTCTGACACGCCTCGGCGCCATCATGGCCGCCGCCTCGGCAGGGCCGCTGGACAAGGAGGAGGAAGGGGGAGAGGACAGAGAGGAGAGGCCACACTTCCACATGGAGATATAACACAAACACTGGTTAAAGGCCTTTTCCATCTTCAGCCACAGAGCTGAGGAACAAACAAGACACTGTTGACTTTAACCTTATCATGGGATTTGAATGACAGCAGCCTCTTTCAATTCTATACAATTCACAATCATGTAAGGGTTCAGAAATTCTTTGAGACTTAATAAAGACCTTTTTGATACCAGTATGGCTAACAGATGGATTATTTTTTAAATAGATAAATAAAAATGAAAAAATAAATCTTGAACAATACATTCCTTGGTTTTTAAATCTTTCCAATAAACATGTCAAGGATTGTTCATTTGCCCTCAAACGCAACACATACACACACATGCTGATAAACCCAATGAGAAACAGTCCAACACAAAATGTATTTTTCCATGAACAATTTTATTTTCTAATATTTGTGATCATCTTGAGAGTATCAAAAAAATCTGTTGCAACATTTCAGCACTTAAAATAATTTGTTCTGTTGCACACTTTGGATTAAAAGGTGTTTTGGTATTCAAAAGCAGAAATATCAGAAAACCATTAGCTTAAATAATAACAGTTACGTCTACAGGCTAAATCTACATTTGGCACCTGAGTTAAGTCAGCAAATATTAACTGCAGCTTTCACATGATCCTTTTACTTACTTACTTACCATGATGGCAAGACATTTTAATGCAATACACCGACAACTTTGAACATGAAACCTGTCTTATTAATTTAGGGAAAATGTCACATTAAAATTGGGAAATGTTTAACATCATGCTAAAAAAGACAATCTAAATCAAAATTTCCAATGTAGCCTACGAACCATTCAGGTGAAATCTCATGGTGATAAAAAACGGCAGAACAGTTTTTGACATCTCAAGCTTTTTTTCAAAAAGAAAAGTACTATGTAAAATGCCTTAGTAGCAACCAATTGTAAATCTATCACATTTAAATTCAAATAATGTAAATGAAAACCAAAGAAAATCACTAAATAACAGAGACTTAAAGTTTCTTTGGTTAGGATTATTTGTATTACAAAGATATAAAAATTGATTATGTTGCTCTTCACACATAGGGTTTCATTTATGATAGTCAGAATCCTTCATTGTCACACCTGGACAGGAAATATAATGGGGGAGATAAATGAATCTTGCCCCCGTACAGCAATATTGGTGAACGGTGACAGATGATAGAATAAGTATCATTATCATCATCATCATCATCTGTCACTAGCAGGACACACTGGATCTTTGGTCTTGCATAAATATTTTCCATCTCCATTATACCAAGGATCAACTGAATGAAAAGCCACACCCATCTGAGGAAGCAGACAACTCTTTGGATAATAGCACCGGCATCACCGCTGCGTTTAGCAATGGTCGAGAAGGCAAATGGAACACAAGCCGGGGAGACTTGTGCTAAAGCTTTCACCAGAATAAAGCATCAAGAAAATTTACACTGAGAAACCACCGTACTAAGGGAAATTTACATCATTTGGCAAGAACAATATTTTTTTGGCAAACGCACCTTCAATATACATCCTCTATATTTTTGGTTGCCTTATAATATCTTTTGTATTATCAAAAACTCTTTGGGAACAGTCTCTCTGTCTTTGGATCTCATTATCTATAGTATGCAAAGCCCTTTTGATATTAAGGCCATTTTAAAGCTTTGAGTTCAGTGCACTGAAAATGTCAAACAATATAGTATAAAGCTCAAATAGTTTGACAGTATCTAATGCACTTGTTGTTTCCACAGCATACACCATTCAAAGACAAACAATGTGAAACAAAAGCTCATTTAACCATGAACATAAATGAGGAAGAAGTTAAAAAAAGGAGCACCTCTAGATAATAACGCCCCAACAGAGGTAACAAGACATGGCAGTGAAATGTTTTCACCTTGTCCCCTGAGTCTGAGATAATACTGCACAATACATGGTGAAAAGGAGGTAGTAATGAACATAAAAGAACAGGACACTGAGGTAGGTAATCAGTCCAAAGGGCTCAACGACACCCTTCACTCCAGTGGAAAGTAATTAAATATAATGAAAATGTATCACAGTACATTTCTGACATTCTTTTTAACATTCATCATGGGTGAGCTTTGGTTTAGGACAGACGACGCCAAACACAGGCAAACAGGTAGAAAGTTGTAAAAAAAAAAAAAAGGAAATAAAGTTGTTATAACAAACATTCATACAAAATCCTGAGGTAGATCCGAAGCGAAAACACATCTCCTCTGTCGCAGCAGCTGCCTTCCCGATCCCTTGTGCCTCAGAAAATAACAATGAGGCTCAACTCAGGAAACAAACAAGGAAGAAGTGGAGTAGCTTCGGCTGCTGGAGAGCAGACAGACACGGGCCGGGTGATGTCAGGATCCGGCGGCTTGGGTCTTGTGCAGGGCAGGATGGGAGCTCTCCGAGGTGCAGCAGAGTCGGGAAGCATCGGGGGCGGAATGAGGGACAGGAGGACTCAACGTGTCCTCATTTTCCACTTTAAAAGACTGCTGCTGCTCAGCGGCACCGTCATCTGGCCCGAAGGACTCTGGTCTGGAGCTCCGGCTTGACGAAGGGTTGCTCATCTCTTCGTTGCTTTCTTCGTTGGAGTAGTGTCCAGAGTCTCCCGTCTCCTGGCTGCCCTCACTGGTGTGAGAGCTCTCCGAGTGAAATGGTCCATAGATGATCTCCCGTGAAGAAGGGGGCAGGGGCACTGAACCTAAATGCTCGTCATACCTCAGAACAGTTTTGCCAGGCTCATACAAACTGGCTCTCCTCTCCACCTGGGGAGATACAAAGAAATGAGAGATAGACATTACGATAAAAAAGAAATCGGATTGAAAAGGAAACCGATTGACTGAAATGTCACATCACTTACATCACTTTGGGCTGGATTCCTGATCTCCCTCTTGAAGACCAGCCACCTCTTGCTATGACTCTTGTTACTCACTGGACCGGCACTATTTATTACAATATTAGATCCACCCTAGAACACATTCAAAGAAAAGTTAAATGTGCAATCTTTAATACTTTCAAACATAAAACATGCACAACATTTGAAAGTATTTTTCAGAAACCATCAGTCATCAGAAACCCATTCACTCATACTGTACATATACGTATGTATATATTGCTTTGCTCACCTTGGCATCTAAAAAGTGGGATCTCATCATGGGTATCAGGGCCTCCACGTTCTCTGTGTGGTGGTCGTTGGGCAGGGCCACACCAACATGAGGACCCTCTACAGCTCCAACAACAGCAACGACTTTATGACTGGAGGATTTTCTATTAGTCATACAAAGATAATCATGGAAACAAATGTTAGAGAAATGTCATCATAGCTCAAGTTTTCTACTAATATTTATTTATTTCAAATGATTATAATCAGTACCTTGGTCTTCCCTTGCTGATGAGGATCAAGGCACACATAACAATACAGGCTAAGGCGATGCTCACACCAACAATGATCCCTGTCATTGACCTCTGGTCTATGTGGTACAGGCCATCAGAGTACACTGGAAGATAAACAACATGATTACACAGCTGCACAACAGACGTCAATAATATCAAACAAGAGACTGCTGTTCAACAAAAGATTATGTATAGGCTACTGCCCGACAGGTCAAAATGCACCAACTATGTATGTGGTTAAAACACCAGTATCTTATCATACTCTAAAATGTATAATTTACATGAAGTTGGCATTTAAATTTGTAACAAATAAAAAACTATTCCCAAACGTATGAACTCAAAATAATCAAACCTATGTTTATTGTCTGAGACAAGAAAACTGAGGGACGTAGACAACCTCACTGCTTCTGTAGTTACTGCTCTTTGCCTGTGTGGGGCAGTGTTGATGTGTCCAGTGCTTATAGTCAGCAGCACTGAACACAAAAAATACACTATCCTTTTATCACAAAAAACAAGGAACTCCTCCATATTACTATTAGATATGAAAGTACTCTTAAAATATATGTAAATGAACAAAAACTGACTGTTTCCATTTCTACTCTAACTTGAAATGTAAAGGTACAGTTAAACAGGAACCAGAAATTAGGGTTTGGGTTAAATTGATTAATTACACACAAACTTCTGTAAACTGTATTATGCCTATAGTGAACCACTTATTTGTTCATTAGTTAACAAGGTTAAGACATCTCACTGAACTAGGCCCTCTGGTGGTTTGTCTTCTACCACAGAGAAGCTGTGACTCACTCTTACTAATAATTATCAAGCCATACTAATACCAGAATCCCATATTTCTGCAAATGTACAACAAGATGCAACAAAATACAATTGTATCAACTGCTGATATTACTTAAAAGACTTTAATGAAGCCTAGGCCTTAGACGCTCTGTTTCACAAATCCACTTGATCTCACTATTAAATTGTAGAAAACTAACACCAGAGTTGTTGTTTTATTATTTCATGTAATAATAATAAATGAATCAAAGTCATGAGATGAGACACCTCTGTCATGCACACTTCAGTGATTAATGATGCCTACCTGCTGTGTCCGGGGAGCTGTCAGAGTGCCTGGGGTTCTTGCTGCGGTGGGAGTTTCCTCGCCTCAGCGCCAGCTCCACGATGTGAGAGAAGGGCCCGTCGCCGACCTGATTGGAGGCAGAGATCTTCACCAGGTAGACGTTCCCTGGCTCCAGCTTCTCCAGCAAGGCCATCGTGTGGCTTCCTGTAAAAGGCAGCAGAATCCGGACAGTGAGGATTCAAACTTCGGAAAGCTAATAGCTTAGCTAAAAAGCTCCCTTTGAAAGAAAAATGTGAAGATGCACAATGTGATACACAATGGTGAGGAAATGTACCTAGGTGGTTGGAGGTGAATGAAAAACAATCAAAAGTAAGATGTACCGAAGAGCTTCTGGACATCCAAATGTATACTTCTACTTATTTTAGATTATGCTAACTTTATTCAGATAATCCAGGGCACTACTCACCCTCCCTCTGCAACATTTGCCAGTGTCCAGCCATCCAGGCTTTCTGGGAAGCGTACAGGATGGTGTAGTGTGTCACCATCACATTGGGCTCTGTGGGTTCTCTCCAGGACACCAGAGCAGTGTCATCTTCAATCAGAGTTAGTCGCAGTCCGGCAGGAGGTTGGCTAGGTGCTGAACACAGAGAAGACACAATCATAATAAACATAATTTAGAGTGGCATGTGCTGAGAAATATGCAATGATCTGATGAGTCTGCAACACAAAGGAAATACTGGGATACACAGAAGGCAATAGCAATGTCTGATTTACTACCTGCTGGCAGGGTTCGGTGGTAAACAACAGAACTCCAGGGACTCGACATCTGGTCCACGTGGAGACGCACAACAAACTCATAGCGAGTGTTTGAATCCAAATTCTGCACAGTCACGCCCTGTTTGGTACTGTGAACAAAAAACATACTTATTATGAGCATTTGGCGAGGAATAATCCAGAGCTTTTACTTTATGAGATGTACAACTGTAGAATATGCTTTTGATAGTTTCTGTACAAACAACATGAATATTAAACGTTATCCACATATCTTTTGCAAACATGTAACATGCCAAGAATAAAATACTAAATCGATTTTGGTTCACAGCTTACGTCTGAATGTAGCGTATGGCAGAGGCATTGTGGGTTCCCACAGGTGTACAGCGGACTGTATAGCTAACAGTCTTTCCAGCGGAGAAAGCGGGACGGCTCCAACGCAGGGACACTGCAGATGAATTGTGGGCCAAGATGGTGACGTGATCTGGAGGTGGTGGGGCTGCAGTCGGTTGGTCTCTCGCCGCTGAATGATGCAAACAAAATGTATATTTTCATTTCAGAGGTTCGATATCAATTTCCATTGTAAGACTTTTGAAATAAAAAGAGAGCTATACTTACACACACATCCTGGAGTACTAATTGTCTGGTCTGTTTGATAACCATCTCCAGCTTGACTGAGAGCCAAAATCTTGACGTGATACTTTCTCCTCGGGTCTGGAAAACAAATAATCAACTGAAGGTTTCTCAAACTGACATTACAATAATTGCACAAAGCACCTTATTTCAAATGAAGACCCTGACAGCGACTACATAAAGTGGTTAATAAAAGCAAAACCTGTAAAATCACCATTAAAAGAGCAAAAGTAATAGCAAACAAATAGAGATTGTTTGATGCAGGGCAAAGAGAGACTTTGACAGTTAGCTGCAGGAGGGGAAGTTTGTAGGTCATAACTGGCCATCCCCCATGCTTGGCCAATACATGGTCTCCTGAGTCACAGCCACCTCTCATTTATCATAGGTTGTCATGTTTAAGGAGCATGAGAAAGATAAACCAGTCCCAAGGCACAGCAAGTATGGTGACATGATCAATAACAAACAAATTATACCTCTTATTCCTTCCTCTCTATGAAAGCTTATAAAGATATGAAAACTTTAAAACTCGGTTAGCACTAGTCTGTGCTTTAAACACAAAACAAACTAACTAACTTAACTTTGAGAGCGATGGGTGAGGTAAAAATGTGATTTTGTTTGTATTGAACAAATAAGTATGGACACAAGAAACTGTATCAAAAACTGGCTAAAAGACATCACAGACATCAATGAGGTCTAGTTGTTGGAAACTGTTTAAAGATACTGTTTTAAATTTACTGTTTTAACCTGAAAAACTGGAACTGTGCCCCCAGCTCCTAAATCAGGACATTTTAGGGAGTGTTAAGATTTGTTTTATGCCTCCAGTGTGAAAGGTCAGCGCATGGGTATTGACCAGTGAAGTCAGTGTGTCCAGGCCTGTTGTGGGGGCTGGGCCAGGGGCAGTGTTCAGCTGCTGAGATCCTAGGCCCATGGGACTGGGGAGGGCGGGTGGGGGGCGAATGGGGTCACCGGGTCAGGCCAAGATAGAACAGAAGGAATCTGGGAGCAGAACTGTGGGAGAAGAGCTGGGCCCCTTTTGTTTCCCCTTTCACATTCTTCCTACTGGCCTTGTGTTATAGCCTTCAACTTGGACCCAACATGGCTCCAACACAGAGGTTATATTGACAACCGTGATATCAAGGTATATGGAACCAATGACACTGGTCTGTGTGACTGACAATACTGAACTATCCTGAAATGTATTTCAAATTTTGAACAAATAACCACATAAACACTGCAGTTTAAAAGAGTTCTTAACAGTCTACCTGTTTGTAATTCAACTCTTTATTTGCTGTATTGACAGAGCTGCAGCCACATTATGCTTGAAAGCTCCTATCAGCCGAAATTATATAGTTTTTAATCAGTATGACCCTGGTTTATATTGCATATAGATTGCTGGGGGTTATTTACATGGACAGCACAGATGACCGGCTGGGGTAGGGACCTAATACAAGACTGCTGTCTCACGGCTAGAGGTCAGCGGCCTTGATCCAGCTCTGGCCAATCCCAGGGGTCTTTGTTTGTGTGCTCCAGTGTCCAGCTAAAGAGGGGGTAGTGACCAGAGCCTTACAGGGCAGGTCTGGCCCTGGATACAACACAATGGCCAGGGGTAATTATGCAAGCTGCAGGATGGGAATTGGTGGTGGCAGGGACATCTGGTTGCTGACCCCTAACCCTGGGAGCCAGATCTCACACAATATACTGCAGCCGGACTAGAGAGGACTGCTGGTTAGGCAAAAAGGTTTAGCCAGCCAGGACAGGGGATGAAGATGCAAATGCAGTATCCAACTGCCCACTAAATGAAAACTGGGCAGTGTCCAGAACAAACAATCTGTCATTATGTGGTCTCCACAGGAAAACAGAGGTCTAAATGGTAGAGATTCACTAAAACAGCCACCAAAACGACTTGTCAGCTCTAACAGCAACAGTGCATCACTCACCAAGGCCACTGATGGTGTAGGTATAAATCTTAGCCTGCAGCTGGATGTTGGGCTGCTCTGGTTGGCCTTCCTCATGGTAACACAGCCGGTAACCCTGGACAGTCACAGATTCTGGGGAGGTTTGCCAGCGTGCCACAATAGATGTGCAGTTCAGTGGCTCAAGTTGAAGAATAGGGGCTGAAGGCACTAAGAGGGGGGGTGGAAACAGCAGGCATAGGATCAATAAACACTCATATCTAGAATATATCTGAGCACAAAGACTAAACCCCTGAACAAAAACAAAAAAACACAACAGGATACTGGGTGCAGAAAAATGGTGGGTAGATGGAACATCACTTCATTGGGACATTGTTTTTTCAAAAGAGCCAGCTCCTATCTAGAATTTAAATATGAAATATGTAGTAGGCTTTGTCGCAACATTTACCAATTTACACATTAACCTTGAATCAAAAATGTGCAATGCTCATTGTGTTCAACATATATGTCAAAAAGTATGAGTTAACTTCTAAAAAGAAGTATTCAAGCTTTGGTTGACAAACAGTCTCCCCCAACACACCAGGCCATGAAAAGGGGCTATTCTTTCCCTCACATAGACGCCTGAGGCCCTCTCTTTATGACCCATGACTGAGGCCGCTCTAACATCACTGACAGCGAAGGGCAAAGGTTCCTGGGTAACCAACACAAAGACTGTGGGACAATGCTACAAGAGCAAAGTCTAGTCATAAGCCGGCCACTCTGCATGAGCTCTAGTGACCCTCTTGGTATTCTAAGAGCAGAAAAACACTGATGTGACAAAGGCGAAAGAACAGCCGCCAGCTACCACTCTGCCACTATGTGATTCTGTTACTCTATAACATGTACTTGGCTTTTATTTTCATAAAAGATCCCTAAATTCAAACCTGCAATAAAATGTTAGAAATGAGTTGAAACACTATAACCATGTGATGATATTGCACAGAGAAAAAAAAGCAAAAATACTTTTACAACACCAGCTGTCAAAACTTCATGACATCTCCATCTTAGCTATCTGCAGGTTTACCTTTGTTGCTGGAGGTCTTAGGTGTACGGTGCGAGGTCCATGCTGAAGGCTCACACCAGCCCACCCGGGTGCTTGCAGCCATACGGAGCAGATAGATGGTATCTGGCTGTAGGCTCTCAAGAAGATATTCTGTGCTATTCTGAGGTAGCTCCACAGAGGTGACAGTGTTGTCCGCAGCTGTACGGTAGGATAGTCTGTACGCGGACACCCGACCACGGCTCACTTTAGCCGGCAGTTGCTGCCAGCTCACCTGGATATCTGTCGAGCTGGAGCTGGTCAGAGTTAGCTCTGGGGTACGTAAAGGCACTATAGAAAAAAAAGGACATCACAGATATGCTTGATACTGATGTGGTGATGGATTTCTTTAGAATACAAACAGCTGGAAAAAGGTAGACTGTCATATTTCTAGAATACACAAGAAGACTGTGCTTACAACAGCATACCCATCCCCCTTATTTCCACTCAAAATGTGCTTTGAATACACACCACTTGCATGCATGTTAGCTTAACTACCAAAGTGATTTATTGCAAGGAATGCTGGGAGGCTCGATGCTCTGTGCTTACCATCCTCCAGGGTATGTTGACTGACTTGGTCCGACATACGACTGGCTCCCATTGGCATATAAGCCACGATGTAAAAACTGTAGTTTCGAGCCGGCTCAAGATCATCGATGATATAACTGGTCGTATCGTTTCCAATAACAACTTGGTATTCTTCGTTGTTTAGCCCTGATGTGCATCAAATCAGAAAGTGAAGGAAAAAGTTAAGATTATACAAAGAAGAAACTTGGCTGTCAAACATATACCTTGTAAACAGTGAGTGTTTAGAGAGGCTTGATGCTTGTAGTTTCTCAGTGTCACTCATCCTTTCTATAAACACGTGTAATGCTAGGCACAGCAACATAACGGTTTCCAGGCAAATTCAATTAAACATCTAAAAACCTGTTTACTACAAAAGCAGACTTGACTTAATGGAGTTATCTAACTGTCAATTCAATGCTTAAGATGAGTATCTCCTTACATTTCAAGTTTGCAAGACTGCAATGCTTTTAAAATGATACCCTGTCCCTTTAACTGCAAGCAGAAGCTGCAAGCTGGGGAGTGGACAATGGACTGGCTAAGCCTGTTGTTATTTCAGTGTAGTTGCCATTCTGGGTCCTCCTTGACCTCTGCTCTGTGCAGCGTCAACAGATGGCCTTCACCAAGGAAAGTTGGTCACATGTGAGAGAGTGAGATTGCTTATTGTTGCTGACTGTCATCTCACATCTCTTCACACCCTCATCATTCCAGATTTTTTTTAAAACCTCAACTGCAAATCTGAAACAAAAACAACAGTTTTTTTCCCTCTAGGCCTCACCTTCAGCCTTCATGTAGTGGATGGAGTAGGCAATGACTTTGTCTGCATTGTAGAGTGGTCTCTCCCAGGCCAGTAAGATAGCAGAGCTTGAGATGGTCTCAGCGTGGATATTTCTGGGTGCACTGGGTCTGTCCTCTGACATGACAACAATAAGGCGAGCCAAGGACAACACCGAACCCTGTTCACTCTCTGCCATGCACTGATAGATGGCATCATCCTCAGGGATGATCTGGGTGATCACCAGTTTACTGTGAACCAAAAGTAAAAACAGTAGAAATCAGTAAAAGAAAAAAATATCAAATCAAAGTTACTTCAGGACATTTCATCTTATTCAACTTAGGGAAGTTGATGTTGCCATTACAATACCTGTTATACATCTTAATCCTTCCATTTAAGTGAACCTCTTCTCCGTTCTTTAGCCAGCTGATGCGTGGTGCGGGCACTCCCTCTGCTTGGCACATAAACCTAGCAGTGCCTGCTCTTGGACGGGTTTGACTCTCAGGTCTCTCGACAATGGATGGTGGCTCTGAAACAGAGACATAGACGAAAGTAATGAAAACACAGTGTATTGCTGAGCATTTATTAACAGATATAACACTACCTGTGTCATATCTTGTAACGGTGTCATGGCAAACAGACACTGACTAATTCTATGAGTGTAAAAATGACTTCATATCTGCAAAAGCTGGAGTAGAAGATCTAGGCATGGACATGGTCTGAGGACTGATGTGCTGTAACTACTTCATAGTTTACACTACCTAGAACTGTGATGTTAGCTGCAGCAATTGTGTAGTTGCGCGTTCCCGGGGTGGTGGCCCTGCAGAGGTAGACTCCTGTGTGTTTGGCATTGACATCAGTGATGACCAGGTTCCCATTGCCCAGCACTTTGGCATTGTACACGTCAATGGGTTTACTGTCAGCACGGCTCCAGGAGATAATGGGCCAGGGGTTGCCTGTGGCCACGCACTCCAACACCACAGTTTGATGAACAGAAACTGTTACATTCTGAGGTCCAGCGATGATTCTGGGCCTCTGACGTGGTTTAGGACCTGCACCTTCACAAGACAAGGGAAATATTGAAAAAGCAATTCAGACTTTGTCTAAATAGAATAACAGTTTTACTTCCAGTATCGTGGTTTAATCAGATGTAATCTCCTTACCTTGGTTGACTGTCAGCATGGCTTCTCGACTTTTCAAACGGCTACCGATGTTAGTCGCCACACATCGATACTGTCCAGCATCTTCCAGCTGTACATTGTGAATCTGAAGGACTCCATTTGGCAAAACCGTAATTCTACAAACACAAAGATAACATTAGCTTATACTGAGACAGCTAGCAGAAGTTGACAACATAAAACCACTCATAGGCTGCAAATACATGTCAAAATCAAGTTGAATACATGTGGGCACCAGTACATGGGGTCTAAAACAACTCAAGGCGTGTCTGTAGGTACCTGTCTGTCTGTAGTGGTAATGTGCTTTGGTTGAGCTCCCAGGTGATGGTGGCAGGAGGGCTGGAGGTGACCGCACAGGAGAATCGGGCCACTGACCCCTCAGTCACCACCATAGGCACAGGGTGCAACAAAAACTCTGAGATACCTGTGGAAAAAATAAATTAGCGATCAAGAAGTGTCAGCAGCAGAAAATGCCATCTAAAGCCTTTCTTATTAACGCATTCAGCCATTAAAGGGTATTTGTTTCAGATAGATATTTAACCTGATTAGTTACACAAATGTATTTGTGACACTGACACACTAAATACAGCATTTTCTTCCACTTTTGTTAAAACATTATATATTATGCATGCAATACCTTGACTTTGATGGATGTTAACTGATTCTATGAAAGGAATTGATTTCTGTACGACACCATGATCTTGCTTTTGTGCAGATGAGCTATCAGGTCCCATACTGACCAGCTGGTCCAATCAATGGATCAATTGAAGAATGACACTGAATGATGCATTGTTATGGATAAAAACTAATCAATTCAGTTTGGATAAAAAGGGCCACAGGCAAGGAGAAGAAAATACATTCAACTATAAACAAAAATAAAGCTCTTTCTTGCAGAAGTCAGGGATGACACCACATAAAGGGAAAAATACTCCAATTTAGTCACTTGTCAAATCACATGTTTTATAGCTATATATGTATGTAAATGTCTTAACTTAAACTCTGATATGTCAACACCAGTTCAGTAGAACTATACTTGCCTTACACTACAGTAACCAAACAGCTGCTGTTTGCTGAGTCACACTCTGTTTATGAGGATTCAAAAGGTCTTTCAATAATCACCACAAAGAAGCAACCACCCCAATCTGCATCAATCTAAAGCACACTACGAGATGACCAGTGACCTTCATTCATTAAAGCGATAACTCTCTCCCTTCCCCCCTCACTCACAGGAAGGAAGTCAATACCATGTTAAAGAAAATCAATACCCTGTTCTCCCACTGAAACTCCACATTTAAATCCTGAGCTCTGGCTGATCCAAATTAAAGAGCAATCCTTTAATTTGAGACCTAATCTCATCAATATTACACAAATAAACTGGCAACCCTGCTTAAGTGGTGTGCAGTGTGGGGTTTAGCCCTCACCAGACTCCGACATGATGATCCTTTGTGGTTTATTTGTAAGGTGCACCTTGGAAATGGTAGTGTGTTTTGGTTTAGGCTTAGTACTTGACAGACAAAATATATTTATATCCTGTTTGGTTAGTATCGTCATGAAGTCTGGAATAATCCACCTATTGTATCTCTGAACATCCTTCCTGACTCGTGAGCACTGTGGAAAACCCTCAGTTCTTGGAAAGAAGTAAAAAAAAAACAACAACAACATGTTGTTTACTCTCATCTGGGACACAACAGTCTATTTTCACTCTTGCTGGGATCAGAGATGTAGATGGTGGGTGTGGCCTGCACAGACTGATCCACTAATTTGGTCACCTCTGTTGTATAGAACAAATCAATGTCTAGGTCAAACAGCACAAAGGTTTCTCTGAAGAGGTCAGAGTTCGCTTCAACCCCCTGTCCATTCAATTTTAACCCAAACTGGGCAGCAGATCGAAGTCAGTTTACCACTGGTCCACAAAAGAAGAAATTGTGTGTGAGTCTTATGTTTGTATGTTTATATCCTTACAAATGCTGAAATAATAAAACCTTATAACAGCAAAGCAAATTATGTATTTATTTTTGCAAACATGGTGAGAAATATATGACAGATACTGTGACCCGCTGTAAATCTAAGAGGTGCTGAAACTCGTGATGTAATCCTAGCAGTGCGAGGAAAACACTTCCTGGATGTAAACATGTTTTGAAGGGGCCGACACTATTTACTGGGGGAATATCAGGCCCTCTCATTCACATGACAAACTGGCCTTTCTTTTACAAAAGGGGCTCTGCTTGACAGGGCAACAGAGAGCCTGACACAGTGAAAGGGAGTGTGGGCTGGGAGGGGGAACAGCAGGGCGGCCCGGGCAGAGCAGGCCTGTGACATCACAAAGCCTTTCCCCACTGACCCATGACCCCGAGGACCTCTGGACAGAAGGGGAGCACAGAGGAGGCCCATCCTCCACTCCCCGCCTACAGCTGACCAAAAAACCTTTAACCCTTTCACTGACAAAGGCTAGTGGACACCAGGTCAAACTTGACTTTTTTTGAGGATTTTTATCTGTCCATCTTATAGAAAACCTTATCTTGCCTTTCAACAGTCATAACAAGACTGATAGAGAATTGGTGTATGAAAAAGCTGCTAAAATGTATCTCCCTGTTTGCATTTCAGTATTTATAAATCTCTTCTTGCGTGGCAGACGTATCTGGTTCTTCACCGTTTTGTTCTGTTAAGGGTTAACACACATTTCCTTAAACTCTCTAGTATCTAGTATCTTCAATGTCATTGTCAACATCAGTATATTTCACAAGGCCATGCTCGTTTCCATGACACCAGTCATGGTATATCCCTTCTAAGACCTGTGGAAAGTGACCATGGTGGATGAGGCCCAGTGAATAGACACAGCTGCCCTGACCACTGATATGTGGACAAACAAATGCCCTGGAAACCTAGCCTTTTCTTCTGGATCAGTCAGGGGCACTCCAAACAAAGGCTAAAAGGCAAATGGCCTTTCAGAGATTCCTCTGTGTAGCAGACCATTCAGCAATTACGGCCACAGTCTGCAGTGACAATGCAATCCTACTACTATGTTAGAGAGAGAAGGCTTATTTCTAAGTTTTTGCCAATGTTTCCTGAGCACTTGCATAGCCTACATGTTGAAGTTGTAGCTCTACTCAAAACAAGGAACAGATAGTGCAGTACGACTCTAAGCTGCGTATTTATGGAGTATTTATGAGCTTTTAGATTGACTGTCCATCTATCTTTAACTGTCTCTTAAAACGGTCCTTTAACAGGACTGACAGCTTTAAACTCAAGCATGGTGGAATCTGAACAACTTCCACTAACATGGAAAGCCAGACTTTAGAGGTTTTTACTCAGTAAAAAAAAGAGAGAGGGGTGAGGTACATCTGCTTCCCATCTCCAGGTTAATAACCCATGAACTTGCTATTCTTAAGCCTGCATGTTGACACCACAAAGTGGATATCACCAACAAGTCTAACCCTTTCCATCTTGCTCCCATCAGTGGAAAACAGGAAGAAAGTCCAAGTTAGCCCGGGAGAATCTGTTTTGTTTTGAGCTCCATACTTACTTGCGATAGTCAGACGTGATCTTTGGCTTAGGATAGCTCCATATTTGTTCTGGGAGAGGCACTGGTAGAATCCCTCATCTGAATCCTCCTTGGTATGCTTTATCTTTGGTATGTACAAGGAGCCGTTGGGCAGAAACTGTATGTGCTCACTTTCTGCCAAACGAACTCCATTCTTCAGCCACTTGATGGTGACTGGAGGCTGCCCATGAGCCTGACAGTCCAAGACAGCAGGGTCCTTTGGTAGCACAGTAACATCACTGGGCTCGGTGATGAAGGACAATTCGCTGAAACATAAAACACCTAGAGGAAAACAACAGGGACATTAGTAAGGAGTTGGGTATATGAGTAGTAGAGCATTAAAACAACAACAACTAGCCTATCGAGCCTGACAGACCATACATATTAAATAGGCTACAAAGGGGGTATAGAGGAAAACTGTTGTTGTAGCCTAAAAGATTTTAAAACAAACCATAAAGACAGATGTTACTGACACTGACACATTATGCATTGGCACTGACTATTAAAGAAACAGCAATTGTATGGCTAAGTCAATGTGTAATGAGTTAGTCTGAAGAGAGAGAGAAATAGAAATAGAAATAGAAAAGCCATAGCATTTATCCTCGGGAAACACTGATGTTTTTATATACATATATATATATATAGGCCTATATATTTGTAGCCATAAAGATAGACATGCAGATGTTGAGCATCCAAACCCACGTAACGTCACTGATAGAACAGAGGAGCAGACGACTCTTCGACAGTTCACAGATGAACTCTAATAACCTGTCTTTATCTCTTTACCTGCCCATAGGCTACTGTTGTCGACAAAGCTCAAATAATAATGATATTTTAACAAAGTAGACCTAGTTACAATATTAGTTTCGGTGGCTAACGTTATCTATAGGCAGCCAATGGTCCGTCCGTCCGCGGACCTCAAACCAGGTCAGCTCACCTACCGACAGACCAGCAACGGTCGCATCAGTAACAACAACAAACACAAGAAAAACAAGACACTTACTTGATAAAGGAAGAAACAAAACAAATAGTAGCCAGAGCTGGCAGGCTTTCATCTTAAACTTGGCCATTTATCACGACCGCTGTGTCATTTTCCTCCTCCACTGCCAACCGCAGCTCTCCTGCGCGCGTGCTATCCGTAGATCCCCAAAACCACTTCTGCCGGCTGCACGAGACCAGCGGCTCTACCGGGGGGAGCCGGGGACCCCCACCTCCCTGTGGCGCATGCGCTGACTGCACGGGACCAGTGTGTGTGTGTGTGTGTGTGTGTGTGTGTGTGTGTGTGTGTGTGTGTGTGTGTGTCAAAATGGGGTCCGGGGACCTCAGGGCCCCCCCGGGAGGAAGTTCTCACAGGATGCGGAACTGGGAAGTTTCCACAACACTTTGATTCATTACACCTAGAGAATGATGCAAACTAACTCCAGCAGCAGCTCCTCAGGTGTAACACACACAGACTCCACATCTGTCTGATAACCTTCACATTTTGTTCTTTGATATTATAACTGTGAACTTTTAGAAGTGTTCACTTGACTGCCTCTGGATTATATCTTGAATTTTGCCTCTCACACTTGACTGTTTGTGAAACTGCTGTATGTGACTGAGACAAATTATTATTTCCATTATCGATTATTGCTGATTGTTTTTGTGATGAAGTTTTGTGTATAAAACCTCTACATCTAGGCTCAACCAAAAGTTGAGCGACAAAAACACTTTGTTTCCATTCATACGACTATGAAAAGCAACACATCCTCTTATATCAAAGACTGGAATAAGAGAATAATTGACATTGCTTTACTATTTCTGCTTTAAAATTGAATGAAATGATGAAAGGAATAGAAAATTGCTTGATATCAAAGTTATATCTTATTTAGCTGATATTATCATTCATTAGGCTATCATTTGTTTATAATGTTTGACTACTGTTTTCCTCATCCAAATCTAAGGAGGAGGTTTCATTTATGATTTGTAAAGCCATCCTACGTAGATTAAAAAAAAAAAGATGTCTTGGACTTCATGAATGATAATGTCTAGATTTAACCAGCGTTTAGAGTTTTCAGTTCATGTAATCAAAACTAAAAGCTCAGATCAGTGCACAGACAACTTCCCTACAGTGATTTTCAAATGTCAAACTCATCCGTAATCGGCTACCAATTTCCCCTGTAGAGAGTTAGGTGAGTGAGATCTTCTCTGTTTATCAGATGTGTAAGACAACACAATAAGATGAACATAGTGAATTATCAGTTACTGAGAGCCACTGGTAATAAGGTCACATTGAGCAGCATCTGCTCCTACCACACAACCTGGTAATTATGAAGAGGTATTGATGGCTGCAAGTCAGCTGCCTAATGAATTCAGATATTGATCCAGCGACCGTGCCTTTTGACAATGACCCTCCCGTCTCCCAGCCCTCATTCAGCAGCAACACAATGGGCTCCAGCTGTGAGATCAGCCATGCTGCATCAGCACAACAACCATCCTCTGCTGCAGGTAAATGTAGTCATCACATTCAGACTGCATGGGAAATGTGTTGTGCCTTATAAAAGATAACTCTTATTCTCAACTGTATCAATTGTGTAGCGATTTTAAGGGATTACTGTCACAAACATGCACCTCCACACTTCAATATCCAATCAAATGAGGAGAGCAAAGTGTAATTATGTATTGATTAGAGCTAACTATTGATTTAATCATCTAAAGCCTCATAGTTATAATTCAACGTTCAAAACCAATGGTCAGCTAAATATCATCCTGTTATATGTTTACTCAATAGTTAAGATTTTGTAATCATTTCATTCATTATACCAAATTAAGGGAGAAATATGTGCATCTGCTTATGTGTATTTGCTTAATATGTATTTAAAATACATTTTCTTCAATGGGAAACATAATCATGTTGTTTATTTGTAATAGATTGTCAACTAGTTTACTCACAAATGCCTTGCTGTGTTTAAGTTGTTGATGTGTCCAGTGTTACCAGAACTTTTTCTTTTTCTTTTTTAAAGGTAATATTTTATTCCTGTGGTTAAAAAATCTTCTCTCACAAAATCTCCAGTGATGATTTTAGTTGTGAAAAACCTGACAGGCAGGATGTATGTGTGCCTAAAATAAACAGAGGATCAGTTATCTTTATTGCTGTCTATCTTTGCCTCTAGTTTCACAGTGTGTGGTTATTGATAAGTTGTATACAAACAGGAAACATGATCACGTATCCCGTGTGAAATCTGTCGACTCACATTGCCAAATGTTGTGGTGTGGAGGTCGAGGTGACACCGGGCTCCACATGGCTAAAGGTTGGGCTGTTTGGCCATGATCAATAGGGTTAAGGTCATTAACATGTTATGAATATCACGAGGCCCTGGGAAAGCCGAGCAGAGGAGCAACGAACTGGGCTGTGATTGGCTGGAGCGTGTCTCTAGGAGAGGCCACCCCCTGCTGACCCTAGAGGTCATTTGAAGAGCTGATGACCTCTAACCTCATGTCAGAAGGGTGATGGAGAGGATTCTCTTTTTCTTTTGCATATACTTGATTGGTAAAATATCAAAAACTCCCAGGTTTTAAGAAAAGTAAATAAATAGCAGTATTATGATAATGTCTGGAAAATTCAATACCATAATGTCATAATCCGTGCCATCCAATCAAAACTGTGTGTTTTTACTTGCAACATTTGTATTGGAGACAGATCGGTAACACTTTACAATAAGGGTCCCTTAATTAATGTTAGTTAGTACATTATTAAGCATGAATTAACTGTTTACAGATATATTAACAATCATTATGTATTTCCCATATTACTTAGGATTAGGAAACACATTAATTAATGTAGCCTATTAGTAAGCAGTTAATCAATGTTTACTACGCAAAGTTAGTTTATTAAGTAATAATAAAAGTTGAATAATGTAATTAGTTATCATTATGTATGCATTACTCAACACATTAGTTTATATATTAATGCTTAATAATGTACTAACTAACGTTAATGAAGGGACACTTACTGTAAAGTGTTTTGGACAGATCTTGGATTTTTCTCCTAAAAGTGACTGGTTATATTTTTACAGTATTGACAATGATACGTAATAAACTTTTCAGTTAATAAATTAACCTCTTCACCTTTTAATGTCTAATCTCCTATTATTAAACTACAATGACAATTAAGTCCTGCACGGTCACTTTCTGTCACTTTTTTATTTACTGCAATAAAATACAAAATCATCAGCACATAATCACACAAGAACATTCTTTAAAAAAGTTTATTGGCTTTTAAAACCACTTTAAAAATCTCACCAGTGAGTACTTTCCATTGAAAAAAGAAACAACGCGTTTGCAATATTAACAAGCTACTGTACATTAAGCAGTACACCAGACAACACCACAGAGGAGGGTTTTTTTTTCTACTGGTAGAAATGGACAAGATAGTCAAACAGAGTTGGTTCTGGGTCAGTCAAAGGTAAAGAATCAGTCACTGCTTGATGGAGCTCCTGTACACATAAAGAGGTGCATTTCCTTCACTCAAATTCAAATATCAGTGCCTTGTTGGTTAAAAAAAGAGAAAATGTTAAATTTCTTCACAAATGCATTTAACAAAATAAGAATATGTAAAATCGACAGAAAACAGTCAACATAACATATAGAACAACATTAACTTAGTAAACGGCACAACAAAAGTAATGTAATAAAACTAGCACTGCCAGTCTGGTTAACAGAACCTGCCCAAATCACAGAAGACAGTGGTTACCAAGAATACAAAGTACAACAGAAGTCATCACACATGCGTGCGTACAATCATTTATCAACATAATGAGCATGTAGGTTTTAAAAGGTTATTTAACTTTTTTTTCCCTCAATGCTTTATATTCTCATGTATGAGAATGAGTAAGAAATGTGTATCTCACTGAGATTAATGCACATTTTGCTACAAGACAATTAGTCATTTTCTGACAATTCAGTTAAATTTCCTTACTCATTTTGTCATAAAAAATGTTTTTTCTTTTTTTTTTGCGGGCATCCATCATTACATTTGTCCATAAAGATGTGGCAAAGCCATGTGTCGTAAAAATTTAGTGCAATAATGTGAACCTCCAAAGTTTGTTGAAACATGAGTAATATTTTTTTTCCAGTGTCTGCTGAAAGGCTTCGAGCACAATGTCTGTCACAGAGATGTTTGCAACCAGCTAACAGTATCACAACTTTTTTTTTTCTCAATATACCATGCTATTGATCCTGCTCAAAGCACACATCACTTCTGCAACCGCAGAGACCTATTATCTTTGAATAGAAAAAAATAAAATAAAATCAGCAAGCGAGACCAGACAGCATTACTTTTACGACACATTGAGCCAGAAATGTAACACACAACATACAGTATCTTGCCGACTATAGATTTGTTAAGCTTTTTTTTTCTTTTAAATGGCACATACTTAGCTAGAATAATGGCCATAATATAGTGTCTTGATACATCAAATCTCTATGTATCTATCCTATTTACAGATGGAGCTTAAACATGACTTATACAACATTGACAATAGCCAAAAACTCAAGCAAGCATCCTACTGTATCACATAGCCTACCTGGCTAGCAGTGATGGTTTCAACATGCTTTCAGGTCCATGATTACCTATAAAACATAGGACAGTGACCATTTCACAAATTTACATACTGTACATAAGATTTTATGCAACTTAACCCTTTTCCTCAAATGCAATAAAACTCTTTTTATATCTCCGAGGCTGCCCGCTTCCCGATGTTGTTAATGTTTACTAGGAGTGTCTCTATGTGTAATAATCTCTTATGTTATTCCAACAGATCATCTTTGGTATGGAAATAAGGCTGGATCTCCAAAAACATAATAATTTCTTTTCCTCTTGATCTCAAGATGACATCGAAACATACATGTCAGCCTTTAGCCTTTGATGCAAGTAAGCCTTCTCCATACCATTAATATTCTTATCCAAGCTGGGAGTATAGCATGCCAAAAAAACACAAATCTCATGACTGAAAGTGTGCCTGCCATGGTTCTCGTGAAATGACAGCGTATCAGATTCCTCGAAATCCATTTCTGATAAGTGCACACACAGTGTAGTCGTTAGCCTATACAATACGTGTCTATATTGTAACACTGCAAAACAAAAACGGAACAAGAAATAGTACTGAAAATATCACAGTAACAGCTGCCTTGATATGATGAAGCTCTGGATGGTTCTGAAGATATCTTAACATTATACTATATACAGTCTCTCTAAAGATGGCATAAGGCCTTGGACTTTGGGAATAAGGCAGCCAGTTGTTGATTCCTTTCAATGTAAAGTCCACAAAGAGGCCTGAATTCCCATCCTCTCCCTACTGATTTATCTACTCCCTTTATAAGATATTAAACAGTACAAGAAGTATAGGCTTTAAGAAAATTTCACTCTTGGACAATGCTCAGATGTGAATCAGTTTTCCACTGATTTGGTATATGATAAAGTATAAAGATTATGTCATAAATTCAGCACCTGGCAGCTCAAGATGCTACCCTTTTGAATATTCAGATATGGCAGGCAAATGTACTACAACTATTATGTGCATATACTACAATCCCAATATTGTTTCCATTTGGTTGAACTTGAACTGCACACACTGAAAATAGTATACAACAGCATACGTGTTTGTTTTTTGTTTTTGTTTTTTTTGGTGAAGTCTTTTGTGCCAAATTTCCTACCCATCTCACTTTCATGAAGTAATCATTAAATACAAATATTGCATTATTGACTGGTTATAACATGGAAGATTACATTTCTCTTAATGTTCATACCATACAAATCTGCTCTTGTAAGTGCATGCTGCCACCAAGTACTCACACCTTTCACTAGAAATGCTTTCGTTTCTGATTTTTCAGATGAGGGAGAAAAGTGGTTCAGTACTGAAAACTCTGGGTGACAAATGAAAAAGGAGAGAAGTAACGAAACGTCAGTAGGAGAGATTTTCTGGTAAGCCTGGCACTTTTAACAGAACGAATGGCAAAGTCCAGACAAATCCCAACAAACTATAGTTTAAAAACAGATATACTACATACGCACCAAACAAACAACAGAGAACAGAATTCAGAGTAAAAGATAACGTTAGCCCAGCATCTCTACTGTCGTAGGCTGGTCTTTGCTCTCTAGCCAGTCGAAACCAGAGTTCACAGTATCACTGCATATCTGCTGAAAAAGCGGGTCGTTCTTCAGTTCTTCCAGTGTTGAATCTTCATATTGTTCCTGCTGCTGATTGGGATCGAACAGCAGGTTGGTGTCCAACGTGTTAAGGTCAGTGATGCTACTGGACAGATCCGAGGTCAGTCTGATGTCGTTTGAGAAGTCGGACGCCACGGCGTTGAGCTCCGAGGCGACCTGACCCACCAACTGGGAGCTGGGGTTGAGCCCGTCGTCCCCCAGCAAGTCCTTGACAGTGTTGTTGAAGTCCAGCTGCTGCTGCTCGTCCTCCGCCTCCTGCTGCTGTGTGCTCTGGAGGAGGAGCTGCGGTTGTGTCTGCGCGGGGTTCTCCTGCGGCGGCGGCGGCTGTGGCGGCTGCGGCAGCTGCGGCAGCTGCGGCTGCTGGTCTTGCTCGGCGGGACCCGCTTGTGCTTGGCCGTCCCCGGTCGAGAAACTCACCTGCTCTCCGCCGCCAGCGGTGAGGTAGCCGTGCTGCTGCAGCTCGAAGGCGGCGGGGCCGGGGCTGACGGGCAGCTGCGTCGGGTGAGCGCCGCCGCCTCCGGCGAAACCGGGCGTGGTCTCCAGGATCTGCGTGAGGTTCATGCGGGCCGTGTAGTTGGAGGGGAGGTTGTTGATGCCCAGGCCGCGGACCGAGTCGTCCCCGTCGGCCTCCATCTTGCTGAGGAGAACGTTGGTGATCTTGGCGGTGTTGCTCTGGCCCTGCACGGGCAGCATCTCGCTCTGCATCATGATGCTGAGGGGGACGGACTGGCTGCGCTGCGCCATGCTGTGGACGGACGTCGCCGCCGCCTGGCTGTTGGACAGGATGCTCAGCACCTCCGAGGTGATGGGCGAGTTAAAGGGCGACACCGCGGCGGCGCGGGTGGTGGTGGCGGTGTTGGTGGTGGTGGTGGTGGTCGGAGGGCCCGTGTTGCCGCTGAAGTTCCTCTGGCGCACCGCGGGGCTGACGCTGCGGCAGCGGAAAGTCACGGATGCGGATGAAGTCGATGCTTTGTTGTCCAGCGGCGCGGGCACAGCGAAACTCTCCTGTTTGGTGGGAGTAGTTACACCTGTCGCCCCCTGCTGCTGCTGCTGTTGTTGCTGTGGTGTTTGTTGTTGTTGTTGTTGTTGTTGCTGCTGCTGCACTGGAGAAATAGGAGTCAAACGGCCAAAGTGAGCGCCGTCCTGTCTGGACTGGGCTTGAAATGCCTGGCCGGGAATTGCAAATGCGTGCGGTTTGCGAAACTGGTCGTCCACCAGGTCTTGGTAGCTGGGTAGAATCCCGATGCTGTGGTTGGACAGCGGGCCGGCGGCGGTGCTGTTGTAGCGGTTGTTGATCCACTCCAGTTTGGCCTTGTCGGGGTGCGTCGCCATGGGCCGCTGCATGGGCTTCACGGGGCTGCTGGACACGATGCTGGCGTCGTGGTAACCCGTGATGCTCGAGTTGATGGGAGTGAAAGCGAAGGGGTTCCTGCACTCGACCGGGCTGGGGGGGACGCTGCTGCTGCAGTTGGACAGCGGCGTGCTGATGGGCGTGTGGCGGCCCATGGCTCCGTCCACGGGGGTGATGGGCGCCATGCGGGAGCAGGGGCTCTCCCGCGTCAGGCTGTGGCCGATCGTCATTTCCGAAGTCGGGGTCGGGGTGGGCGTCGGGGTCGGGGTCGGGGTGGGGGTCTGGACGGGGGTGGTGCTGCTGTGCGCGGAGTGGTAGAAGGTGGCGCCGGCCTGGTGGGCGTTCAGGATGGAGCCCTGGCCGGCGGCGGACTGGCCCTGCAGCGACGCGTCCACGCAGCTGCTGAACAGACCCTTCAGCTTCATCTGCTCCTCCATCTGGACCAGCTCCTCCACGATGCTGTCCTGCGTCATGTCGTCGTCGTTGAACGGGAAGTAGTCCATGTTGGACTGCGAGCCGGCGAAGTCCACCATCTCCTGCGTGAGGGCGAGCTGGCCCGAGGCCTCGGGGGGCGGAGCGATGATGGAGAGTTGGTCGGAGGCGGCCTGTTTGTGCTCCGCCGGGATCTGCTGAGCGAACGCCTGCTTCCGGAGCTCGTCCAGCTGCCCCTCCTCCCATATTGTGCTCTTTAGGTCGCTCATCACCGAGGCTTCGTGTGCTCCTGAGTTGGCCGGTATGGCGCGAGGGTCGCCGCCGCCGCCGCCGGTGATCTGCCGCAGCAGTGCCCGATCCGACGGGTTGTTCCCGGCTCCCGCTCCGGTGCTGGTGTCGGTGCTGAGAGAACGGTCTTCGTGTTTCACCACCAAGACCTGGGGTTTGACAACAGTCTGGGAGCCCTGGGTGTGTGTGATGGGCGAGTCGGAGAGCGCGAGGATCTGCGTGGGCCCGATGGCCGCGTGTTTCACGGTCACTTTGCAGGGCGCGCTCTCCGGCCGGGCGGGCGTTCCCGGGCGGGGGATCCTCTTCGCTGCAGCGCTGACTCCAGGCTTTGGATTGTCGACTACGGTCAGTGGCTGCTGGGAGATGAACACCCTCTTCACGGGAATCACGTGAGCCTCCCCGCCCGGGCCCGTGCGCTTCCTGGGGCTTTTGGCGTCCAAGCAGGGATCCTTCGACGTCGGGGTAACAGCGGACATGTTGCTATTGGAGTTGTGATTATCAACAGTCAAATACAAAGTACTGTCGTGGCAGTTACTGTTATTGCCGTCCTGAGTCCCAGCTACAGTTATTGTCATGGGCGGGGACGTGGGGTCGCTCTTTATCCTCAGCCCCTTGTCCGGTCCCGGGGAACACTTGACCAGGAAGCTCGGCTCGCTGGCGGCCCTGAACTTGGCCACTCTCTCCTCTTTGACCCCGAGGGCGGTTTTCTCAGCGCCGGGGTTATTGTCGCTCCCGGCGTCGGACACCACTTTGGCGTCGATGGAGAGGGCGAAGGTGGAGGTCGGAGCGCCGGGTCGGAGCGCGGGGGACTGAGGTGCGGCCGAGCTCCCGCCGTGATGCGAGTGGTGGGAATCGTCCAGAGCGGCCGTGGTGTTGATGCCGGCCGAGGCGGGGCGCACGGTGGTGGTGGTGCTGCTGGGGGCCAGAGCGATCGCCGTCATCTTCACCACGTTGACCGAGCTCACGTGGGAGGCGGGCATCACAGTTTTTATGGGGCTGTTGGTGATGAGCAGGGTGGGCGGCGAGCGCAGCGTGATGGCACTGGTGGCGGAGGGCTTGGGCAGGATCTGGGCGTATCTTGTACCGTGTCTCGCCAGGCGGTCGCCCACGGGACTAGCGGAGATGTTCTGGGGGGTTTTGGGGGACTGCTTCAGAGACTGGGTGACCACTTGGAAATTGACAGGCAACACTTTCCCCTCGGCCGTCCCCACGGGGCTGGGCGAGGTCATCAACTGCCTGCTCCTCTGTACCTGCGAGAAAAACATGACAGTATCTTTGAGCGTATTTATCAATAACATACAGATGGGATCAAAGTATCATTGTTAAACTGTTCAAGTTCAGGGTTGGGGGGAGGGAGGGAAGTTGTTGAAAGACTTGAAAGATGTAACAAAATATTTTTGGACGAATGATGTACCAAGTTCAAAAATCAATAAAGATATGTGTTAAAAAAAAAATAATAATAATAATAATAAATAACATACAGATGCATCTCAATAAATTAGAATATAATAGGAAAGTCAATTTCTAGTAGTTCAAGTCAAATAGCCCCAACCAAGTATTGAGTGCATTTCAGTATTAAAAATGCTTTTTTAATTGTAATTTTTAAGTCTTCATTAAATGTAAGCCATAATCATTACAATTAAAAGAAATTAAATTACATAAAGACATGAAATGTTTCATTCTATGTGTAATGGATCTCTATACTGCATTAGTTTCACTTTTTGAATTCAATAAACTTTTCCATGATATTCTTATTTATTGAGATGCACCTGTATATGCACACAGTTATAGATAAAAAGATTCAGCTTCATACCGTAACTGGGCTGGGGACAGCTGCTACCACGATGCCTATGGTGGGCTGAGGGGAAAGCAGAGCAGGGCTGCCGCAGGGGATGGTGGGGCCGGGGGTACTGGCCTCCGCTCTCTTGACCTGGGCCTCGGTGGGCAGGGGCGAGTGGAGCTTCTGCTCCTGTTGCTTCTTCTGGATCTTTCGCTGCAGTTGCTGCTTTGCATCAACAGAGGGCGACGGCAGGGTCTTGACCTGGGGCTGGAAAGAGTTGGCCTCAGCTGTGGGCACAAACGCAGAGGCAGGAGTCGGTGTCTTCATTCCTGTCGAGAGAAATTCAAAGATCATGATTAGCAGCTTGCAGCCATATACTATACTGTAAACATCCAGAATATCAGGAATTATTTCCATTCATGAACCACAACGTAACTATTTATTTAAATTTCACTCTGATTTGTCAGCAGGACACTGAGCCAGGTATACAGTAGAGAGAGGGTTAATGTTGTGTATAGTGGGACTGAACTATGTAATTATTATTCTTTGATGGTGTGAAATTTCAAATTCCCATTAAAATCAAATTTTAACCGTGTGTCATGATGATAAAATAATGGCATAACTCTGCTGATGAAGCTCCTTTTGATTTTAGGCTAATTTCAATTTCTGTTGAATAGACTGCGTTACACTGAGATCTGACTGTTGAGAAAACATAAGGCCCCACTATCACGGTTAACTTAAGTATGTTAATGAATTTTTGAATTTTCCAAGAATTCATCATTTGCTTTTTTTTTTTTTTTTACAGCTTTCACATCTACAGTGAGATGGCGACATGTATGAGGCATAAACATTAATAAATAAAAATGAAGGTCCATCAACTTTTCTCCCAGGGCCTTTTGTTTATTCCTGTGAATAAGACTGTGGCAAACGTGAACAAACAATCATGTATCTTGCATTAACCCTCCTCATCTGTATGATGCACACAGGCAGCAGTATAATAAATGGATACAACAGATCAGAGGACGCATCTTTACCTGTGGGCGTTCCGGTCATAACAGTGAGTGCAGCCATGGACTTAGTACCGATGTAGTGGCTGTTGAGCAAGAAGCGGGCCAGGTCCTCAACGTTGTCGAACTGACGGCTCAGGACCTTTTGTGCCCACTCGCACACCAGACCGCAGGCGGCAGATCGCATCTCATCTTCAGCACTTGGTGACTGGCCGCTCGGCTCCATCAGCTCACACTACGGTCGGACAGATGCGAGTTGATGAAACATCAGACGAGTTTGAAAGTTTCACTGCATTTTTATTTTTTTTGTTTTAAAAAAACCAGTATGATGTAACTCACCCCATCGCCAGACTTCTGCAGATCCAGGTTGGGTAAAGACGGCATGTGAACAAAAGCTTTCTTCCTTAACCCGCTATAACAGTATGTGAGAAGGAGTTAAGGTTTCTAAACACACCGTGACTCTGGATGCACAGACAGTCACAATATGTCGGTGCTGTTGAGTCTGGACAAATCTAAAAACCGCCTGAGACTCTCTTCTGTCTGGTCTGTCCTCTGCCGGTCTCTGCATTAACAACAAAGAAGCTCTTTTGACAACAACTCTTAACATTAACCTTCGAGCTCTGTGACTCTGTGACTGCTGCTGCTGCTGCTGTGGCTACACACAGGAAACGACCTTTTGGCAGTAGTGAACACACAGCGGCAGCAGGTTTTTTAAAGATTGCATGTGGCACTGCTTTAATAAACAACAATCCTCTGGATCACAAGTATTACATCATCCTAAAATATATCAACAAAAACAAATGACCAACTTATATTGAGAATTGATTACTTTGTAAGAAATCTAATTTTTCACCGGGGTCTTGTTGACACCACCTACCTCATATTGTATATTATTGATAACATTTACAGTTTAAACAGATTTGTCCAAAACTGTTATTGGTTCGACTGTTCAGTTCATTTCTTGAGTAACTTTGATTTTTCCTATGTATGTAACAAAGAAAAATCTGTTATAAATACATATGAATGCCAATAAATACTTGGCTCAAAAAACAAACAAACAGATTTTTCCAGAATTGATCACTCCCTTTGATCCACTTTTTGGTCAAGAACGGCTGTGAACAGCTGAACTTTATAATCAGCAGTTTCTGCTTTACATGCCAATTTGATTTTATATATTTTTTTAAAAACAAGACAATAGGAGCCAGGAGTAATATGAGCCCTGATCCAGATCTGAGTGAGAGCACTATCAACAAAAAACATCAACCCAAACCCAAACCCCTAAAAAAAATAACACAACACAAACAGTGGGGGTCTTTCTGCCAACTGCTTCTTCAGAATGAAAGGATATTTGGATTTGCCCCTCATGCCCAGCCGACGCGCCTTCATATTAGGAAAGACATTCTTCATGATCTTCCCAAAGTCTGCTGCACTCAGTGGATTGTAGCCGAGATTGTCACAATAGCTCCTGTGAGAGAAGAAAATCCACCGTGAGGTTAAGAGGTAACCCCGCCCCCCTTCCCCACCACCCCCCCCTCCCCTCCTCCCCTGACCCACACTCACTTGTATTCATCGTAGACCTCTTGCTTTGGGAGGGAGGTCTCCGGGTGCTCTTCTAGGTGGTTCCGTATCCAGTTGAACGCATACATCTGTTGAGTGCGGCTTGATGACATGGAACTCTGATCACTACAATAGGTGCATAAGAGAGACAGGCGTGGTGAGGGGCGGCGTCCTCCACATGTACGCATCATTTCTTGTTAATACAGAAACTTCAATACCATAATCCAGGAGTGGAGGACCCCCTCTCATTCTCAGTCCAAATGGGCAGAATTTGGGGGTTGGGGTGATGAATAGATATGGGGAAACAAATGAAACACAGACAGCTAGGTATAGCAAAAATCTACATATATCAGTGGTTTGCATTATCATGATTGTCATGATTATAACCCCCGGCCCTCATCATGATTATCAATCATACAGCTGGAAAATTTGTGTTAATTTCGTACAAAGAAAAATATTTTTTTTAAAACACCAACATCCCCACCCACCCCCAAAAATGTCACAAGACAACAACAAAAGAGAAACCTATGTCTAGGAGCTATGAGCCTAAACTGTGTCTGTGTAGCAGCCAGTGGGTAGAGACTTGAAAGTTTGACAAGCAATGAGACAAGAGCACCAATAATGCAATGAGAGCCACAACGCAGCAGCCACGTGTGTGTGAGAGACAAAAAAATAAATAAATAAATAAATAAATAAAAGGGCAAAGCGCCAAGTGGAAAACTTAAATGTGTGTATCTGTGTGTGTGTGTGTGAGTGTCACTGTGACTTACCTTTTATCATTGCCACTGCTGGGACCAGAAGGCAACTTAAGGTAGAGGTAGAGTTTTTCGATGTCTGTAAACTTCTCAACATCTTGCTGCGAAAATGAAAATATCACAAAGGGAAAAACCCTCTCAAAGGACGATTCAGAGCAACTGTAGGTAGATCAGACTGGGACTGAACGTATAAATGCATGTTTCATGACGACCGACTGTTAAATAGAGAATGGAGTCAGAAGATGGCAGTGATTGAAAGGATCTGCGCCTTATTTCAGGGCCGTCGGAGAGGTTTAACTACACTCTGCTCAGGTTTGACAGTCACAGTCCTTGCTATTGATTCCAGCCCATCTGCTTGTCACTCGGTGTGTAAGAATGGCTTCGCCTTACCTGTTTCTTTTTATTTGTCTCTTTGTTGCTAGGGAAACGGACACTTGAATGAATGAGGAGAGGGGCTGCCAGCCAATGAGCAGTGAATGAAAATGCTATTTACTACACTTCATCCCTACAAGCACTGAGCGAATTAGCCGAGCCCTTCTCTGCTCACACGCTTTATTTCCTTCTTTTGGACCTTTTTACGTTCCTTTACAGGTTTTTTTTGTTGTTGTTGTTTTCCTACACACTTGCCATCTGCATGTACTGTATACTGGTAACCATGACAACCTGAGATGTTCGATTTCATTTGTATAATCTGATGATTTCCAACATGTTTGAATGTCTCAGAACTGAAAAACTTGATGTCAAAAATCTATAACATCAAACACCACAATGCAAACATCCCCCCACACATTAATATTAATACTGTTATCATAAAATCTAAAATGTGTTGTTCCTCTGCTCAGTCGATCTACACACCGACGCCTTTATGGAAAATTTCCTCCATGCATGTTAAAATGTTTTAAAATTTGAACCCTTTAGAAAGAGGGCATAAAATAATCTAGTTATTTTAATTTATCATTGGGTAATGTGGTGACATATAACATCAACTGTCAGAGATTTTACTTGTTGATATAAAAAGGTATCACTTATATAATATCTATGCAAATAGGATTTTTTTTTGCATCTATATAATGATATGTCATGATTTAGCAGGTGGTAAATAAAGCAAACACATTCAAATCTGATTGTATGAGCTGTATATGATTTAAACGCCAGTATGTGCACAAACCAATATAATAATGAAATAAAACCATGTTACCCACCCCTATTAGAGGTTTTTGATATTTTGTCCCCTCATCTTTACATTATGTACATGTACAGTGTTCTCCAGATGTGAGACACAGATGTGCTAAAAGCTGGATATTTATCTAAGGTCCAGTGGATTCAACCTGGCTGCTGAAATCTGCCAAACAACAGACAGACTTGTTGAAATTAAAATACCTACTCGTGTCAGTTTTTTTTTTTTTCTTTTTTTTTTACTGCTGACATAAAAATAGACAAAAGCTTTATCACAGCTTTGATTGTTGCTGAATACAAGGTGTGCAACACTTCAGCTCAGATGAATCCACAACAACATGCACATAATAGAAATCAGTTAGACTGATACTAAATAATTATAAACACATGCATGTAATGTACCTTTTTATATTTTGAAAAACTGATTGAACATGTATTTAATATATTGCACACTATAGTGCAGATTTTAATGTAATTATCTTATTTTGCATCATTTCAGTTTGTCAGTTGTGTATCGTAGGGACAAGTAAGTGACTTAATCAGGTTGTGAGCATGAAACACACATTTATATATTCTTATTTTATGATCCACTGATAAATAGTTGACTGTGTCTCTCTGACAAGGCGGTGGCAGAGTGCTGGGTAACAATTAAAGACGGTTTTAAAGTAGGACAGGTTGTTACAGATACTCACCAATATGCTGTCCACTTTTGATTGTACAGATTTACTGAAATGAGAAACAGAGACAAAAGCAGACTGTTGAATGCAAATGACATTTCAAACGACACTGACACATAAAGGATTCCTTGATATTTCTTAACCCTGTTGCCGTGTTCTTCTTTGATATGAGACAAGCCTTTACATAAACAGTCAGTCTGAAAACACTAGGGATGATAAGTTGTTTTTTGTTTTTTTATATCCAAAATTAAATGACACAACTCTATATGTTGAAAACCTCATCTATGGGAATGGCTAGTGGCTACGTCATCACATTCTAAAACATCACTTCCGTGTCCAATCGCAGGATATTCAGCATAGAAACAACAGGCAGAGCCGGGTCAAAAACACAGCGGGAGCTTTCATTTATGAATATCATGGCATAAAATGGCTTTGGAAAGTATTCAAACAAAATCAATACAACATCATAATAATTCTTCAGCACTTTGCTGAAGTCCCTTGAACAGTCATTACACCTTCAAGTCTTTTTCCTGGCACTTCCTCTCAAGGTCTCTCCACAGATGTTCATTGGGACGGTTTTGGCTGGGCCATTCAAGGACATGCAGAGACTTATCCCAGAGCCTCTCCTGCACTGTGTCGGCTGTATGCTTCGTATACAACGTAGTGTTTTTGATGTAGAGATGGTGTTAACCAACTGATCGCAGTTCCCACAGCCTACAGTAAGCCTGACCAGAACTGGGTGGACCCAAACTCTAGAAAAGTCTGACTGGCTTTTTACTTCCTCCATTACACAACGATGGAGCCATCTGCTCTCTGAGGAATACTCACAGCTTAAGATGTGGTTTCATACTCAGGTGGGTCTATGCTGTGTCATTACACAATCACTACGGGCTACATAGAGTTCCTTACACCTAACGACCTGGTTTTTGGTCTGACAAGCAAGAGAGGTGAGACCGTACGTTACACTCAACCTCTGTCCTCAGTAAATCTGTCGCAGGTCTGGATCCTGTCTGAAACCACTTTCTATTTTATTCAAGCTAAACATTTTTACGCAGCAGATGCCATGGAGCCCTCTAAGAAATTTCAGACACATAGTATCATCATCATCATATCATCATAGTGTTACACTGGTGTAATTGTCACATGTTTGGGACTGAAGCAGGAAATAGAGGACATGCCACGGACACTTATTCACTGACCTAAGCAGGAAAAAACATGTGAAGCTAAGAACATTAATAACAACTTTGTTCTTTTAAAATGTCCCAGTAATAGGTCAGTGGTCCAGCACGGTCAACAACACCAGGACCCTGAACTGAGGCGGTTCAATGGAATTCAGCCGTCATCATCTCTCACTTTATTTTTATACCTGCGACATGTCGAAATAACTGTGGGAAACTGGGGATTTTCCACAACCATGAAATTCATATTTAAATAGATCAAATATATATAGTGCTATACCTAATAACCATAATTACCCATCTTGATTTCAGTTAATGGTGATTTCAGACACAACCATGGAAAGATCTCAAACATAATCAAAGCGGGTTCATCAAATGATGCAGCTGAATCTCAGAGTACAGTCTGATTATTTATGTAGATGAGTCATGGTTAAATTTTTCTCAACACAAATCTGTAAAAAAAAAAAAAAAAAAAAAACTTAAAAAACACACAACACCCTACTCACAGAGTGGGATATTTTCTGCAGACTGGGGCTGTCTGAATTCTCTCCAAAGCCACTGCACACTGTGACAACTACATTTGATTGAGATGATAAACCGCACAGTGATCAGATCGATTTTCAATGAACTGATGAGCGATCAAAATGAAACTGTATGCAGATTAGTCAAGGCCACTGTGTGTAATACAGAAAAAACCGAATCACTCATCATCAGCTCATGATCTTGCGTTGTGACCATTATTGATCCTGTTAATACTATAAATATGATCAGCAGCTGGTTCCGTGGACAGCGGTGAGACGGAGGAGGAGCTGTGTGTGTGTGTGTGTGTGTGTGTGTGTGTGTGTTTGTGTGTGTGTGTGTGTGTGTGTGTGTGTGTGTCTGCTCTGACACCTGTCATCCTGAGCATCAGCACCACCGGTGGATCTGGTGTCATCTATAACATGGCCTCCCGTGGCTCCATACTAATGATCACAGCTACTACAGCTGCACCTACAACACCGACGCTAACGTGTTGTCGCTGCTGCTGCTGCTGCTGCTGCAGCTCTCAGGCTGCAGACAGCGCAGCAGCAGCAGCAGCAGCAGCAGCAGCAGCAGCACCCTTTGCTCGCTCACACCATGTTTCGGGTTAAATTATCCAACACGGGTTTTAGCACGGCAGCACTTGTGTTATTTTTTTTTATATATATAAATATATATTTGGGTCGGAGCCGCTTTGTGCAGCTCTCTGCCTCCCTGGCTGCCACTCACACACAAGCTAGATACGCTAATTACGGGGCTACGGCTAGCGAAAAGGGCAGTGGGGCTGCTCCAGCACCGTGTCCATCCTCTTACCAAATTGAATTCTTTATCTTGAACTGTAACGCGTTGGCCTCCGGCCCCTGCAGTCCCGGGACCAGCGCTGGAAGAGAGCCTAATCCCGAGGCAGGCTTCTGACCAGGTTGTTGTTGATCATCAGCCATCGCGATGGAGGGGTGGTGGGGGAGCTTTAACAAGTAGGCCTCATCCCCGGCTGTGCACTGCACCGGACCCACCGCTGCTGGAGCGGCTCAGGCAGCTAGGACAGCCCGCTGAATCCGCCGCGGAGCATGGCTACAAACGCTGTGATGGGACCCCGGCACGAAGGCAAAACAAAACCAGAGAGGAAAAAAAAACACCCGGGCATACAAAAGGCATTTCGAGGAGGTCTCTCTCTCTCCGCTGCCGCAAATAGCACGCCTGCAGCAGCCAGCAGCAGCTACAGACGAGCCGTCCGCGTCAAGTTACCCGCAGACTGCAGGGGAGAGGCCGGAAGTTCGGCGCGATTTCACCTTCAAAATAAAAGCACCGAGTCTCACCCGGTCAACTGGATGGATGGATGGATGGATGGATGGATGGATGCAGGGCCGTTGCTAGGAATTCTGGGCCCCCTGAAAGAACATTGAAGTGGGCCCCTGCCCCCTGACTTTTCCTCTCAGCTTTTTTCTTAGACTATGTATTATTTGATCATTTATTATCATGCATTTTTCTCCTAATCTTTGTTCTTGACAGTGCCTGATGCAATATAGCCAATTATTATTATTAGTTTGCAGGGAGCTACTATTGCTCTAGCATGGACTAAATCATTTTTATAAGAAAGTAGGGGGTTATTGCTTGGAAAATAAACCGTATTTCATTAATATTACATGTTTTGTGGCTTTGTTTTGATGCTGATGCAACATTTGTTTGAGTTTTAGTCAGGGTTATACGCAGAATAATTTAGTCAAAAAAGACTAGGATACTGGGGGTTGTTCGGGGCCCTGCTGTAATATGGGCCCCTAGAATTGTCATCACCCTTCTCCCCTATGCAACGGCCCTGGATGGATGGATGGATGGATGGATGGATGGATGGATGGATGGATGGATGGATGGATGGACAGACAGAGATGAAGGCCATTCTAATATCCCTACCTAACATATTTCCAATTGATGTAGAAGTTGATATGAGCAAGTGGGCATCTTCATGAGATAATCTTTTTTAGCACAGAATAGCCTGTTTTGTGTTTTCATAGGCCTACAGAGATTGATTGTAAAAATAAAAACATAAAATTAACACACATTTCATGTTCCATCAACTACACTGGACCCACATCAGGAAGATCATTATAGCATAAAGAAGAGGGAAGATTACAGTGAGTTAAGGTTTCATATGAGCACTTGACTACTGTTTTAAGTTTTCTTATCTATTTGTTAAGTGCCTTGAAATAGGCTAACTGTGTTGTGAATTGTTACTATAGATAAAATTGACTTGACCTTTAATGCACACTTGAAAAATCATGAACCTAGACACAGAGAAGCACAGTACACTTTGGGTCCAGACAAAACTTAGTATATTTATTACAATTTGTGATGATATTTCCAGTTGCAGTCTCACTGGTCAGATAAAACAGGCAAAGACAAGATGTGCATGTTTTTTTTGTTTTGTTTTTTTTAATAAAAAATAATCATAATCAACCGGTTTTGTTAACCAACCAGAATCAGTAAATTGTGCATGTTTATACAGACTTTTAATTTTAAAATCCTGACCGGGAGTTTAGTCTCTGGCTTGTGTCTAACTCGACACGGTGTGTGTGCTGTAGTTCCGCTGTGGGCCGCAGGGGGCGCTGTGCAGGAAGCTGGTTGAGCAGATAGTGACAATGACGGGTAAACAGCCGGGGTGATATCACTCCAACATGTAAACCCGTCATTTACCAGCGCGTGTATTGATCTCGATATTTGCCGATGCGCTCCCATCGACGATCATTTGATCGGAGTCTCGTGGAGGAAATGCACAAACACCAAACCACCACCAGACAGATTGTCTCCAGGTTTCTCTGTGCTCATCACACTGCTCACTATTTTTTCCCTTCGCCTGAAATGTGAGACAGTGTTGGCGTAAAAAATAACCTGAGGATGAACTGAAATGAGACAGTCTGTACAAATATAGGCGTCACTTATGTCGCAATGTTAAACCTGCCTTAAACGACAGTTAATTCACATAATGTGCCTTTAATTTGATCAAAATCACTGTGTTCGGCCAGCAAATAATCAACAGTGATCTATACATCCATGTTATGAGAGTGTAAACGTGAAAATACAGAATAATGAAGTCACCAGGTCAAGAAAAACAAGACCTAAATAAATTCTTTCATCATGACTTATTTTGTGCTGCCATCTGTTGATGGAAACAGGCAATGTCACTTGACTGATCCACTCACACCACAGTCATGAAACATAATGCAAGACAGCAATAGACTGAGACAGACGTGGGGAAAAGCATGTATGTGCATGTCTGACTGTGAGATAAGAATAACAGGATCATATAATAGAAATGTTGCTACACTGCGTCATGTTCTGCAGTTTGTTTGTATACCTACTTGTATTAAATGTCTCTCAGCACAGCGCGTCTCTGTTTTGTCAGAGCACAGACTCTGGTGATGGAGTCAGAGGCCCAGGTCAGACATCCAGGTGTAGAGACCTAATGCAGAGGCCTCATGCACAGTGGCACAATCTTCATCTTCATACACAATGAAGAAGAAGCCACACTCAACATTTGTGTTTTTCAATACTCCATGTTTTAGGACTGTTGTTTTACACGTCATGATGTCAGAAACTTTTCATAAACCAGCACACCAATACAATTTAATTTATGTGTGAATGGTTAGTTGTTATATTTTCAAAATATTGAAAGTAATTACACGTTACAGGAGGTAATGATATAGATGAAATGACAAATTTTTTAAAATGTAAAACAGAGAAGAAAAAAACAAAACAAAAGAAAAAAATCCATGATATCTGAAATAGATCGAAACTGCTTACTATGATCTTGGCTTTATTAAATAAACATCACCTGTATTCCTGCAATCTGTATTTAATGTCTAGAGTTTATAACATCCCCATTATATTTGTTATAGTCTCTGGTGCAAATCAGTCCATTAAAGTGTAGAGGCCTGAGTCTTTTCACTGGTCCAATGAAAGGCACTCCTATTGACTTTCCTATTTGGAGAAAAATGGCTTGTCAGTATAGTAGAAAACCCAAATTGTATTCATAAGAACATATTGTAATTTGCATTTGCACATATTTGCTGTCCAGAATAGTTCCATCCTGTAACACAGGGAGCTCCTGAACCTGAACCTGAACCTGAACCTGAACCTGAACCTGAACCTGAACCAGTGACAGTTGGGGCTATTTTACGATTGTACATCTGTGCAATTCTCATGAACACAATATTTATGAGTAACATCTTGAGGGGATTTCTTCAGATTGTTGACACAAACATTCACTTGGACTCAAGGTTGAAATTATCTGAGAGTGGTGGTCAAAGATCAAGGTCATAGCAACCTCAGAAATACAATTTTAGCCTTCTGAACACAAACCCTTCAAGGGAACTTCTTCAAATTTAGACTCTGTAATAAGCTGATTAGATTTAGGTGGGAAAAGGTCAAAGGTCAAGGTCAATGTGACTTCACAAAACACATTTTTGGGCTCTTGAATGTGATATCTCACCACTGCCTTGAGGCACAGACATTCACTCAAGGATGAACTGATTAGACTTTTGTGTCCAACATGTTTTTAGCCAAAACTCACCAGATTCACCCACAGGGTGGAACGCAGTTCACACCAAAGTCTGAGGTGATAACATGAATTTAACATATTCTGCTGTTAAGGCTTTAAATCAGGGAAATGTTGCATGTGCACAGGTTAATGAATCTTGTCGCTGAGACAGAAAATGGTCAAATTGTATGTTTGTATAATGGTCAGGCACCTGGGGAAGAAGTGTGTGACAAGAAACATACTTGATTTGGTTTCCCTTTAATCTTCCATAAACATTTGAAAAAACTTTTTTCCTCCATGAAGACCTACACTGAAAATATCCTGGAGTGGACAGTGCTGGCTGATTAACAAAAGGTTAAATCATGGGGGAAGTCATAAAAAAAGACAGAGATGATGTGCAGATATGAGGGAGCCATGTGAGGTGAGGTAATAGAATAGATATAGAAAAGATTATTAATATGACATATCTTATGTATGATATATTTGATATATGAACACCTCCCCTTTCCTTTGCTACAGAACATGGAGTGTCTTGTAGTTGAGCTTTGCACCCTCTGGTGTATGAAATTCAAATTAAACTTTTTATAAATCAAACTAAAGTCCAATAGAAATGACACTGGTGTTGCATTTACGCAGGACTGTTGAGCTCCTGTTACATATTTTTCAACAAGAAAACTGGACCAACTAAAGTTGCAGGATTATGTCATTAATTTAGTTGTTTTTTAAAACATTTATCAAATAATCGATTTCATTCTGATCAGACAGTGTACGTGTTTTATTTTTGTTGCTGCTGTGATTTGATGAAACTGCTTCAACATTCACATATTCCTGACAGTTTCTCCTTCTTTCCACAACGTATCACACACATCCATCAAACCCTGTCATTTGCTGACTTGTTAACAACACCGGAGGTGTGGAACGGTGACACTTCATCTAAATCTCAAGAAAATGTTGTTTCCTTGTTAGTCATTGTTTTCTCACTCTATTTTTGACCTTGGGTTGCTGGCTATTCTGGACTGATTTATTTTACTGTCAATCTTCTGTCACTTCTGATTTGGGCTGGAAGGTCTCATCTCAGCAGTCTTTGCCCTTGCTCATTCCTCCAAATGTTAAGATTTACACAACACTCCTCCTATAGTGGCTGCCATTTTTGTGGTCACCGCACTCGCACCCCACAATATCTCAGCGCAGTCTGTGTAGCTCTGAGACACATGTCGGCCTGTTGCTTCATTTTAACACAACATGCCTTTTTTGGAGGGCAAATGTCACATTATGCTGTGACATACATTTACATTTTTAAAAACAAGTAATTTAAGGGGATATTTTCCTACTTTCTACTATTTAAATATTTGAAATCATAAGACATATGTTAAAATAAATTATGTAAATGCGTAAAGGTAAAGCTGAAACCTTCCAGGTTGGATGATACGTCACAGCCAAACACTGTTTATATTTTTTCAGATTCTAATTTTATTCAATGAGACACCAATTAAAGTTAATAAAGAACATTTTGCTGTTTGAAATATGCATTAGTTTATGGCACATTTTAACATGTTTACTGCTCTAAACACCACTTACTGTATTTTGTTTGTTGTAGCATTTTGGTGTCATGATGTGTTGCATGAATATTGACCAGGTCAAAGACTAGACCGACAGTGACCTAAAAACCACCCGTCTTCTCCTCATAGGTGCTGCTGAATGTGGGACAGCGAGGTCACCGTGGTGCAGAGGTCGGTGAGTCTGGCTCTCACGTGCACCGTGCAGCCACAGCCGATTCAATCCTCTTACACCCCCCTCTCCCCTCAGCACTCAGGCCAGACTATAAGATCAGCTCACTGCGTCCAGGTTTTATCCTGAAGTAGTAGATCCTCAGGACAGAGTCACGCCAGCAGGTATCAAAGACCATGGTCAACCCTCTTACTCCTGCACACGTAGAGTATAGGCCTGTTTGCTTTGTGAGATGCACTCACTGGCATATCCTCAAAAGAATATTCCAGATTTAACATTTACAAACACATTATATTATTATATTACAGTGGCATCATATGGTTCATGTGCAGTATAAACCACATTAGTGTTATCTTATTACCGTATGTTGATGGTAACCTGCATTCAATCCAACAAATGTGTTTCTGATGGAACTAGGCAGGTAATGAAAGCTTTTTGCTTAGTCAATCAGTGCAATGACATGAAATAGTTTGATGATCTGTTAATACTGTATTTATCCATATTTTTCTTTTTTGGTTTTTCTTACAAAAATGCCCCGATTCATTGGTTGCATTTCATTGGATTAATTTGTTTTGGCATATTTGAATATTTATTTTGTTTTGTTATTTTCTTTTTGGGGGGAGACAAAAATAGTAAGTTGAATGCATCACACTGAGCTATGGGGATTTACAACTGACATTTTTCTTGTCATTGTCAGACATTTTAGCAACAAATAACCAAAAACAAAATAATCACAGCAAAAAAAAGAAAATAAAAAATATTTCTGTAAAAGCTAAACCTGAATATTAGGATGGGGTCATGTAACAATGTGACATAAGCCAAGAATCCACAGTCTCCCTGCACTAAGGAAGTCATTTTAGCCATTTTAGTCCCAAAATGCTGTTATCATATATGCCAATGAATGTCTGAATTTACCTTTGGTGTGTCAGCTAAGTACCAGGGTGAAATATGGGAGTCCCTGAATTTGACGTCATTTACACAACCTGTCCCGGGCCAGGATGTTATTGCAGATTTTATACAGAGTTTTTTTTTTTTCCTCCTTTTTCTTGGCGTCCTGTGGAAGAGCGGATGGGAAATTCTGATGTCATCAACCTTGGCACAGCGGGACAGAGGAGCATGCAGACCCTCAGGGTGCCACGATTGGTGCCCATGTATTTGTGCCCCGTAGATGGTGAAATAGATGGTGTGGTGCTGCCCGCCTGTGCTGCACCTGCGTCCCAGCATGCTGATTGATCAGTTTGGTCATGTGGAATGTCACCATCTGCTCCCCAGTCCCACTCACCCCTTCTTGTGTGAATGCCAATCACTGGCAGGAAGATAGTTATTTAAGCCATGTCAAATCAGGCGCATGACGATGAGGAATATGCCAACAACACTTGAAATGTGTGTTGAAGGCATAGTATGCACAACAGCATATTGCACACTAAAAGGACAACCATGACTTCGGACTGCAAAGGTTTTGTTTTTTCTTCTAACTGGTCAGCGATATCAATAAAGATTTTTTTTTTCCTTCCTGGAGTGTGATCTGATTTTGTGTAACTCACAAAATTATATATCCTGCAAAAATTGAATTTAATAACCGAGGACTGCAATGATGGCGTGATTGTGTTTTAATTTATTTGCATATAAAAGTCTTCATTTTATTTTGAGCGTAGTTCCTTATTTATTTCTCCTCCAGCCCCTTCAGTCGCTCTTTTTTGGCCTCTTAATGGCCAACAGCCTATCAGGGGGCCATCAGGAGTGACATTCTTCATTGTAGAGCGCCATAACCAATGACATTTCAACCATGGGAAAATAAAGATATGCAAATTTGAACTCATTAACATTTGCATTACCTGTTTGAATAATCGCACTCCTGACAAGACTGCAATTAACTAAGATTGATGCAAAGTTCAGGGTTAGGGGACTGTATATATTTGCTCTTGGATCATTTACCCAAGATATGTGTGTGTGCGTGTGTGTGTCTGTGTGTGTTATGCACGCTTAGTATCTCAGATAGGAGAACTGATCTCTGTCAGCAGAAAAGGTCATTCAGTAGCCACTGCTCTTCCTTGATTATTTATTAATATATATAGGCTACTACATATACATTCTGAATTTTAACGCCTCCTTATGGCTAATATCTTCATGATAACGGAAATCTTACTTTAATGAAAATATATAGTAAAGAGGGGAATGGTCCACAGACGTTCTGATGAAGATGATGAGACTGACCTCCTAACCCAGTTAATGGTAGCGTGGATAGTCAGGATTAGACTTTGACTTCAAGGAAACTCACCTTCACAGAGACTGAAACCAGTTGACAGTAATTAGTTTCTCTGCTTTAGTTGATCTCCTACTTACGGTCATGCTTGTCAAATACCCGTTTTCTAATTTAGAGATGAATGGTTTGCTCAACATGATCACGTCTTTTAACATAAAAGGCATTGTTTAAAAACAGTATGCGTATATTCATAAAGGTCTATTTAAGCTGCACTTACTGTGCATTAAAAGTCATAAACAAACATTTCTGAAAGGGTTAAATAGAGATAGATGCTATGGAGAGATTCCAGAGAGCCGTTAGTTTGGCAGCAGTACACCCAGTCCCCTGTGGCTTCAGTATAAACACTGGAGGGTTAGTAAGACAATGTGTTTAAGATAAACACTTTGCTGCTGTCTCAGTGGGAATTATTTGATTGGATTCTTGTGAGGTCTTTCTAGGACAAAGCGCCTTGCCAGGACGATGTGCCGCGCTGCAAGTCTGTGTGTCATGTCAGCTACAGTGTGTTTTTTCCTCTTATTCTTATGTGATGTACAGAGTTTTGTGCAAAGATACTGCAAGAAAACTGCTTGTACTGTTTATTCTGGCCGATGAAGTCCTTCAAAGAGAACAGCCAACTCTCCTTGAAGATGGTTTCTGAAGATAGCATCCAGAAATCAGAACCATAAGTTGCTCATTCACATGTGCGGTTGTGTAACTTTGAGTTTCAGCACCAGGGCAGCAGACAGTGGATGTTTTTTTATACCTGAAACAGGAAGTCTGACTGTTGTTGTTGATTAGAGGATCACCCAGACAGACTACTGTAAAAATAACATTTAACCCAGCCGTTGGACTTGCTTGCTACGCTACACGTGCACACAAACCAAGACTTGGTTCTATTTGTAAATGTGGGTCAGACAGGGGTGTGGTGTCTTCTGTTGACTGGAAACCTCTACCTGACTAACAGGAGTTAATCTTCATCGCGTCATCGCTGCTCCCTGGTCCTGAGGAGGCACCTCTGAACTCGCTTGCATGTGATGTTACACTTACAGAGGATATCACAGAGACAGGAGGACACCTGAATAACACAATGTATATAAGCCACATTGATAATAATGATGACTTTTTCCTTTTTGGATTGTTGTGATCATCCTTGTTTTCTCAGGCCTGGGTGGGGAATTCCCTGATTATTTCAAGTTTCTGTTATTTTCATGTTGCTATCCTGCACACACAGACTCCTCAGATGTCACCACAAACTTAACACTCATGTTTTAAAAGTGAATATTCACTGATAAAATAAAAAAAAAACAAAAAAAAAAGGGTGCTCATTATACTCAGGAGCAGGCGTGCACTACAATAATAGCATCAATCCTTGGCCACCCCTCTCTGCTGCGTAGAATGGTCCAGCCCTAATTTGCATAAGTTGTCTGCGGGTAGCTGCATGACCAGCAGGGGTAGGTTAGGGGAAGGAGTGCATGTGGACTATATACACATGAGTAGAGACACGGACGGACGAGCTGTGTGTGGACTGTATTTTGAGGCTGGAGTCTTGCGCTGAACCAGACAGAGTCATGTACTGTGCTCATCCTGCCTCTGGCAGCAACAACTCATTGATGTATTGCTACAACATGAAACCAGTGAGTACATTTTCTTCTGTGTATTTATCATTTATTTTCCAGAGAGGTTACTTGTCAGTGTGTTGAATGGTGAGGATGCTGTTGGATTTTGAGATGGTCTTCTCAGATGTTGTGTCTGTTTATGGTGACTTCCTCCATTCATCATTAGTTTCCAGCTTTATCTGTTTACAGAGGCTCCACAATGTGTTTCTCCAACAGATGTGATACAACGAAAGAAATGGTTTTACATGTGCAACCTTTACAAAAGTTAGAGACACTGTAATTTAACATCCTATCATCTGGATATACCTTTAGTGGGGCACAACAGAGTTGGTGGGGACGTTTCCTTCTCTGCACAGAACATTTGCAGGGATATAAGGTTGTTGTTTCTTCTGGCTTGTTTGCATGTGTGTGTGTTTCTGTGTGTGTGGGTCAGAGACACATGAAAAAAAAGAGCCTTGTGTTTTAAATGTGTCATGTCTGTAGTTTTTACTGAATGTGTCATTGTCAGTGTCACACTAAGCTGTGTATACGGTGTGAAGCTTACTCTTGTTTAGACTTCAGTGGCTGCAACTTAGCGTGGGGTTAATGCAAGAACTGCAACAGTCTGTTAAAGTGTTATGAGTATAGCTCAATCTTATATAAGCATAAATATCTTAGTGAGTTGGTCTTTTGATTTTTCTAATTTGTATATTTGGTTTCCCATTAACTGCATTTCAACCCACATCCGTCTTGGGAGTTTACATAAAAATTACATTTGTCATTCTTAATATTTACAAAGCACACACCACCCATAACCATTACCATTGCACAACACCCACATTAATGCAGCCCAGTTATTACACTCCCTCACTTGTGGTTTCATGTTGACAAACTCGTGTTAAAATGCACCGGTGAGACTCCTGCTTCCTGTTAGCTGAGCACCATGTAGTCAAGCCTAGCAGCAGAAAACATCTTGACATGAAGCAGATTGCTGCTTTTTCTATTTGATTTAACCCCGCTATGTTGGAGCAGTCCCTCCACCACTGCAGCCATTATCAAAGGCAGCTTTGATCTCTGTGAGACTAACCATATCCAGACATCGTGGATCACAGAGGCAGAAAATTGGTTGCATGTGGCTGGAGTTTGCCATGGTGGAGCACAGCATAGGCCCTAAATAGGGAGTTGATGTTTCACTCATCCAGCATCATAATGCTGTGTACATTTACAATGGAGGAAATAGTGTGGTCATTTCCTCCTTTTGTACAGTTGATAGGTGCTTTTAGACTGAAATAACTTGGGACGTTCAAGGACACATGTTCAAAATGATTCTTTCCAGCATATGCAGGGTGGTTATATTATTCCAATCTTCTCTTAGTTGTGGTTTTCATTTGTTGAAAAAAAAAAAAAAAGTCTCTTATCATTTGTGATGCCATGATTGATGGTTCCTAAATCAATGCTATGCTAAAAGAGGATGCCATGGTGACGGCCCCTCTCCAGTGGGGGCCAGAGAGGGCGTGCTGGGGCGGGGGTGTGACCATTATTAACGGGTCGCCTGCTATGCTGATGGTAAGGAGGACAATTGGCTTTATCCTCCGCCATATGCTGCCCATGGCGGCTCAGACGGGCCCAGTGTCGGCAGGGGCTCCTCTGTTTGGCCTAGCCCACAATCACCATGGGACTCATGCCAGCCAGGGTCATGGCTGCACGTATGTGTGTGTGTGTGTGTGCTTAAGTGTGTGTGTGTGTGTGCTTAAGTGTGTGTGTGTGTGTGTGTGTGTGTGTGTGTGTGTGTGTGCACTTGAGTGTGTGTGTGTGTGTGTGTGCGTGTGTCTTTGTGTGTGTGTGTGCAAGCCTGTGAGTGTGCTTGCATGAGCGTACTCAAGAGAGTCTTTAATAGCCTGCTTTACAGAACTTGTCGTCCGGGTAACTGACACCCCATTGATGCTGCGCAGGGAGGTTTATTTTCATTTCCTGGGGCACATCAAAGCAATCGAGGGAGGTGCAGGTGCAGCCCAGACCTCTTGGTGTGTTTGAGCGAGTGGGCATGTGTTGGTGTGTTTTGCGTGCATATGTGCACTTTGTAGCTCTGTGCTCCCAAGTAAAAGAAAAAAGAGAACACACGAGCTAAAGGTATTTTTAGTTTAATTCTTTGATCTGTTTGCTATTTACAATGTTTTGTTCTCCACAGGAGAGATAATTAAGGTGAGATGGTCCGAGAGCAAAGCAAAAGAAGGCCTGTAATTCAATTTTATTTGGGAGGGAATTGTATCCCAGTCTTGTGAAGCCAGTCGAACCTGATCATGATTAGGGCAGGGATTTCTCATGGTGAATGGTTCCTAAATCCGGATGAGGAGGTGCATGGATCTGCAGCTTATGGATTATCGCAATAGCTCTAAGTGTGCATCAGCTCTCTGCTTTGTTTTCATAATACTGTTGCTTCAGCCCGCGCTCATAGCACTCGCCTTTGTGTCAGTAAGATGGTTTTCAGTAATATAAACGCAGTAGAAAATTGGTGTTTGATTACACATGATTTTGGTTCAAAGTTGTTTTCCATCAAAGCCTTAAATACGTTCTTCTTTTTAGGTTTACGGGCAGTCTCCCTCTAATGACGACATCAACCAGAACTCATCCTCACATCCATCCAACAAGGGCCCCAGCAATGTGTTTGCAAGCACCTTCTTCGGTGAGCTCAGTCCGTCCAAAATGAACATGATCACCCATCAACAATAGTAGCACAATGCCAGTCTCTGTAATTACATTATTCTGCTCTGTCCAATGTCCATTTAAACACAGCACATCCCTTCACGAATACTGTATGAGTTCTCAGGGATCATCAAATAGCCATCAGGTTCAGGTTTAATCAGGCAACATTATCATGTGAGCTCACAATGATCTGTTGTTCATGCTCTGATTTCTAAATAGACAAGAGTAAAATGTTCCAGACGTGGGTCTTCTTTGTTATCCCTTTTTTTTTGTGTGTTTTTGTTTATTTTCTTATTCATCCATAAAGCCCTAAAATCCTGATCAGGAACGTCTGATCTCAGGACATAAGCAATAAATTTCCTTCAAACGAAACCGCAGAAAAAAACAACTGAGACCTTTATACCACTATGAAAATATAATAAACAAGAGAGTGTGTGGTCATGCCAATGGCTGTCAGGTACTTTGTGGTAAACTCTAAAATCAGCACACTAACATGCTAACAATGAATTTCAACCTGCCAATGTTTAGGAGACACAGCTAATGCTGCATAGAAAATTAGCATGCTAAAAATGGATAATTAGCGCTAAATACAAAGCAGAGCTGAGGCTGATGGAAATGTGAGTATGTTTACTGCTACAGTATTTTAGTAATAAAGAAGAGTATTGGACAATTTCAAGTGTTGACTTGATGCAACTGGAACAAAATGGAAGGAGATCAGAGGAAGTCATTATAATTATTCCCAAGGGAACATGAATATCTATCAAATATCATGGCAATTTGTCCAGTAGTTACAGTATAGCTCAGGCTACAGATAAAGTATTACAGTCTAGGGGGGAAAAATCCAACAACAAAAAACTTTGAGACAATAGCAAGAAAAAGGACAATTAGGATTAAATTTAAAGTAGCCAGAACCTTTAGCCTAACAAAAGAAAAAAGAGTTAAACAGATATTGTAACATAATTTACATTTATTCTGATTATTAAAACATTTCGGATTTCATTGAGATTAGATTTTATTAGGGAAAAAAAAAAACATTATACTGAACTGAACCAGCTTCAGTCACCCAACTTGGCGATGATAGGACTTCATTATGTCCACGGAGGCTGGCGTGGCGCTTCATGGAAGGACTGGCTGTTTGAGATGCTGTTCCAGTACAGGCCATAACATATCTTTATGCATTTTAGAGGGGACGAGCAATTCGCCCGACATCTGGAATGCTGTAAATGGGCTGAACCAGCAGGGCTATGAAGGTGCACTGGGAGCAGCCACAACCCACCAAACGCAGCTGGGGAGCTACAGCAGCCTGCAACCACATCACAGTAACCTGGTGAGATTTACCTCTAAGACCTTACATGTTGACAGCACGGTGGCGGCATCTTGACCCCCGGTGTATTTAACTGTCTGCTTGCTTGCTCGCTCTTCAGGACTACTCTCCACATTCAGTGATGGCTGTCGATATGAACAGGGGTCTCCCACCCATGTCCACTTTTCACCGCAACAATCCAGCACCACGCACTCCATCAATCAACACCTCAGAGAATTCAACAGGTGAGGAAATGTAGAGATAATCTTCACTTCTTATTTTTGCTCAGGTTTGACTGTTCTTTATTCTGATCCTTTATGATGTCTGTTTTTCTGCAGTCTCAGGGAGCCAGGGAAATGTATCAGGAGGGTCGCAGACCGGTGACACCTTGGGCAAAGCTCTGGCCTCTGTAAGTATGAACCACCTCAATCCTATTAGACCGACTCATCTATGCCCTGTTATGTTCGAACAGCCAGAGCAGAGCATAAGACCAAGTCCTGAGAGTCCCCGTGGTGTAATGCAAAAGGGAAATAGTTGTTCTTCCCTGCCAGAAACAGACTGTAGTGCATATTAACCACAGGCTACTTTTGTGCTGCTGGACTTTTTATTGGCTGCCGACTAGTAAAATGACCAGAATTGATGAGTTTAGTTCAGGTTACGAGCGTGCTCCAAAGGCTGTGGCAGCAGCTGTAAAAACCTTACGCAGAAATGACAAGTTGTGCTTTTAAAATGATCCATGTCCTGGTCCCACCCCTCCCCCCTCCTTCTAACTCTTTCTCTCCCTGTCTGCCGCCAGATTTATTCCCCTGATCACACCAGCAGCAGCTTCCCCTCCAGCTCGTCCACACCGGTGAGGTCTCCGTCTCCGCTGCCTCACACAGCTGAACCTGCAGGTAAACTGGAGTAACAGATGCAGCCATGGGTGCCGCTCAGAGTGAAAAATCATTTATTTTTATTTTGTATATCTCCAGCTCTTCATGCTCTATTTTGGTTGTTTTCTTCCTCCCAGGTACTACTAACATGTGGCCCCGGAGTTCAGTTCAGGCACCAGTCTCACCACATTATGAGTCTTCACTTATATCAATGGTAAACACCCTGGTTTAATATCCCCCCCCCTTGCTTATCAGTTAATTTAGAGACAATTACTGGATTCAAACATAAATTATGCATTAGCCTGAATGAAAATACCAATATTAAGAATATAATAATAATAATAATAATAATAATATCTTTATTATTTATATCATTAATAATAAATTAATGATTATTATTATTAATGATATAAATGTAGTATTTACCAGTCAAAGACAACTAGAGGAAACTTCAGATGAGGAAAATGAAAATGAAAGAAAAGCAGGACTATTTCCACATTTTAAGACTTGGCTTAGAAGATCCATGCCACTCTCCTCTTTGCCAAGCAAATATATTTATCAATATACTACAGAACTAATTACCAGTCTATTCATGATTAGCCTAGCTTAGTGTAAGCCATGAGAAGCATGTAGTCTGACCCTGTCTAAAAGAAACAAAACCCACCTATCAGCACCTCCAGAGCTGACCACCAAACTAGTTATATGTAATGTTGAGGTTTTACAGGATCTTATGTGTCAGGCTGGTTGCCTGGCAGCCTGGTAGCCTTGATTTTATCACCCCACTCTTGGCAAGAGAGTGACTAAATGTATTTCTCAAAATGTCCAGCTATTGCTTTAAGGTTTCCATCATTCAATAAAAAAATTACATTTGACTTAAATGGCAATCCCTGTCAAAACTGAGCAGAAAAACTGCTGCTTTATATGATTTTGAAAGAGATACAAGATGCTCCATCTTTATTAATGTTTAAAATGTTGCCCTGATTGCCAAATGGCACTAAAAGTGCAGTCTCAACTTTTGTTTGTGTTTTCCAGTCTCAGGTGGAGGACCGTCTGGACAGACTTGACGATGTGATCCATGTCCTGAGGAACCACGCCGTGGGCCCCACATCCGGTCTGCACCCCGACATCCACACCCTGCTGACCCAGACCCACCACGGCCACCCGGGCGCCACCAACACTCTGCCGCTCACCTGCCACACTCCAGCCATGGTTAATAACCATTTCTTTGAAGTATTTAAGGAAGGACAGGGCAGTGTGTATGGAAATTCCATGTTGTGTGTGTGTGTGTGTGTGTGTGTGTGTGTATAGTACGAGTGTGACTGGTATTCAGTTTCAGGAATTTTCCACCCACTACGTCTGCATGTTTTCCTCATGTAAAGGTTGTTGTCCTTGAAATAGGAAACTAAGCACAATGGAGGAGTGCTGTGGCGCGTCACTCTTGTACGGAGAGCGTACAGTATGTGCGGACTCTAATTCCACTGTGGGGTGATGGGGGATGCCTGCGTGGTGCACTCCCATTCCAGCATGTTTGCCTTTCAGGCGACGGAGGGGATTTTATCCCAGCTGGAGTGGAAGTATATGCAGGGGAAAGGGGTTTTTAGTCTAATCCTTTGGGGGAGGGGGGTATTAAATTCTCTCACTTTTATTTTATTTTGTTTTTTTCAAATGACGTGTCGGTCAGGAGTGAATCATTCCTAAGGAGAATTAGCGATATGTTTAGGGGGTATATAGTAGTTTTAAGGGGAGGATTAAGATTGTCCGAGATTAAATTAATTGTGTAGAGCAAGAGATCTACTCAGGGTTACATCAGAAAAGAGAGGGCAGATGTTGGTTTTGTGACTTACTTGTCATTGGTTGGCTCTAAGAGTTATATACTGTATGTGACTGAGCTGAGGTCACCGTCTTAGAGGGATTTACAGAGTATCGTCCACACAGCGTCGTCCACACTCAACCTCTCAAGAGTTTTCAGGTGCTCAGTGCTCAGATCAGTGGGACGTATGAACCCACCAACCCACTGTCTTCATCTCAACCTGTTCTTTGTGTGTCATAAAGGTTGAAGCTGTCAATATGAACAGCAACCACTCAGCCTTCCAGAGCCGCACGCAAAACGGCCACCCATACCCGCCCAGACAGAGGGCCACACTTCAGCCCATGCAAAGCGGAGGAATAGGTAAATTATTCCTCTCATCTGTCCGCTGCTGTATTTTCACTTTTTATTTGTCTGCAACTATTAGAACTTAAGACATTTCACACATTACATGTAAAATATTATCTGTGATGTCCCACAGGAGGCCTGGGAGGTCAGGGCAATCTGGAGCTGAAGATGGAAAACAGGGAGAGGGAAGAGATGATGCACACCAACCACAGTCACAGTCCTGACAGCCAGAGATCAGATGATGAGAGTGAACTCAAAACGCAAGGAGAAAACAGCACACAGGACAGGTAAACACACACATACAGTGTACACACACACACACACACACACACACTCTGCTTTACCCTGACTGGAAAAAAAACCCCGAAGCCACCTGGTCAGATTTTTTTTTGTTATGTTAAACCTGGTGACTGTGGAAGAAAAACTGCCCCAGACTTATTGTGCTGATTATGCAGAGTCAGGCCTTTCTGCAGAGACGTGCTGTGCATGATTCATCAGCTGTATTCTCTGCCACATTAATGCAGAAAAAAAATCAACACTTAGCTATAAGTATTTTTTTCTATACAATCTTACACTATATATCTTCTTGTGATAACATAACAGATGAATGCCCTCTTAATATTCAGTTTTACTAATTTAAAATACTGTCAGACCCCCCTCTGTGAAGGACAGCTGTGTCCACGCAGTCTGTTTAGCTCTGCTTCATATTTCTTCTCGTGTCATGTGACATTGCAGTAAATTAAATGATGAAAAAAGAGGGATGAGAACAGCTGCTAGAACACACACTTCATGGTCAAGACACCATTGTTAACAGCTCAGTCAAGATAAAGACAGAGGTACAGCCTCGGTACGGCTTCACTGTACTTGTATTCTTTTAGACTGGGGGCTGCGGTTAACAATTATTCTCATTCTGCTGATCAACTAAACCATTTAGTCTGAAATATAGTCTGAAACAGGCCTGTTGCAAAATTCACAGAGGCCAGAGTGATGTTGATAAATAAACTGCCCAAAAATAAAAGTCATTTGATTTCAAAGATATAGGACTGAGAAAATCTGAAAACCCTCAGATGTGTGAAGCTGAGACCAGATGATGTTTAAAAAGCAGACTGTAACATGTTCACCTCACAGATCAGACTGTATGCCCATGTGTCTCCGAGGTCGCTTCAGGACAAACCACTTCAGTGCATGCTTTCTTTTTATTTAGATCTATAATCAGTGTTGGCATATGTGAATAACCTCCAGCAACATTTTTCCTTTTGAACATTGTTTCTATTTTTTATTTAAACCAAATGATTGGATTAAACAATTGTTGAAATATGGCATAAAGTGCAGCTCCTGACTTAGAATGGACTCTGACTTGATGTCTGTAGATATTTTTTAAATTAATGCTCTCATGGAGTGATTATCAATTTATGAATGTATGACTAATTACATGAGCCTGTTCTATATAAACAAATGAGAGTAGATCAGACGACCTCGGGACTCTCAGCATCATTGTGCCTGTTCTGTGACCAGCAGAGGGCAGAGAAATCCACAGTATAACGCAACACGGTCCTCCTGTGTGTAAATCTAATGAAGCTTCTGTCGGATACTCTCAAGCTTGGTGGTGACTTAAGATTCAAGGGATTTGACATCATCTCTATATCCATGAACCTTCTTCATTCCCCTTCTACCTTCTTGTCATTGTAGCATCCATGAGGACGAGGACCTGAGCCCGGAGCAGAAGGCCGAACGCGAGCGTGAGAGGAGGATGGCCAACAACGCGCGTGAGCGTCTGCGTGTGCGGGACATCAACGAGGCATTTAAGGAGCTGGGTCACATGTGTCAGCTGCACCTGAAGAGCGAGAAGCCACAGACCAAACTGCTGGTCCTGCACCAGGCCGTGGCGGTGATCCTCAGTCTGGAACAACAAGTCAGAGGTCAGTACATCGCTGCTGCAGGCACACACATTCAGGGAGGCAGAGAAGGCTGCAGCTCTAGGTGATAATCAAAGAGTTAGTACTGGAGAGTAAAGCCCAAAACAAGGAGCTGAAACAAGCTAAAATGCTCCTGACAGCTTAATTTCAGAAGTGATCATTCTCCATGTTATAATATGAGTAAGAGCAGCTTTTAAACCTATGAACAGGATCTGAAATTCAGACCTACTGTTGACAGATCAAAAATGTAGTTAATGTTTGCGATTAATGTGTGTGACCCATCTTCAGTTCCCTAATTTAGTCCAATACTAACTTTGCTGATTATTGAATCCCACAGAGAGGAACCTGAACCCGAAGGCGGCGTGTCTGCGGAGGAGAGAGGAGGAGAAGACGTCCTCAGTCATGACAGATCCACAGTCCATGCATCTCGCTTTTCATCCCAGTCTGACTGACCCAGCAAACCCCATGGGCCACCTCTGAGCATCTGACAATACATCACGCCCAACAACATCAAGTATGAAACATTAACTTATATATTTTTTATGTGCATATGATATATGATTTTCAGCCAATAGGACATATATATGCTGCCTTTTAAAATGTTGTTGAAAACCAGTTCACAAGGTGTTAAAATGTCCAGACCATGATGTGACTCTTAAAGATATTGAGTAGTTAAGGTGATTTTTGGAAAAAAAAACAAACAAAGAAAAAAACAAAACAAAGCATATTTAGATATAATTCTACAAAAACTAATTGTAGCCTGCTTGTACTTACAGTCTGTCTTTATCTTTTTCTGTCACCAGATGTTGAGTGGAGAGCGTCCCAGGAGTGAATTCGGACCACAGCAGAGAGGTCCGCCTCTCTGATTGTAAAGTGTGATGCAGTTGAACAATCATCTCCTCACTTCCCAAACGGACTTCTAACTTTGTGCCTAAACTTTACTTGTAACAGACAAATGCATTGTAAGCTGCAGATGTTTTGTACATATTTTGTATATTTATTGATTATCTTATCTTATGTTTGATTATATCTGAATGGATGAAACCCAGTAGTGGAAAAGGTATCATCTGCAGTTTTAATTTTGGCAGGGCCAGATATATTTCTGTCTGACTTTTACAGTGTATCACTATTTACCATGTACACTCGTGATTTCCACGGAGCTCAGAGGACTCATTATCCATTTTCGTGCATCCAGACAACGGATTTCATTTTGTCCTGTGGTTCGTGTGTGTTGAGTGTGTGAGAGTGTGTGTGTGTGTGTGCGTGTGTGTGTGTTGCAGGAGCTTGACCATTCTGTGAATGAACAGATCTCCGAGAATGTTCTGTAACGTGTGGGCGTCATCTGTTGTTTGTATATTTGTTATAAATTTGTGTTATAGCACTACTAACAAGAAGATTACATTTACTGAAGCACTGGTGGACAGAATCCTTCTTCTTCTTCTCAGTGTAAATATTGCTCTCCAGATGTAGTCGAAGCTCTTTGCATGTTTGAGTTTTTCATAGAACATTTTGTTTTTGTATGTAACTTATCTTTTATACAGATATTGTGAATTTAATAATGTCTATTTGCTTTTTTCCATTCTGATTTTACACAGAACACTTTTTGTGCAGTTTCATTAGACGTAGCCACATTTCATGCTCTGAGCAACACAGTATTACAGAATAATTGATGTCTCGTTTTCTCCTCACATTGCTGAACAGATAATAATAATCAATAATAATCTGAAATACTCCTATCATAACTTGTACAGTATGTGTACAGTTTGAAGTAGCCTACAGGCATGTGTCAAAATGATAATGTAGCAATAAATGTCTTTTTTTCAAATAGTCTCAGTCTGTGTCATTTATATAATGAATTGTTAGATAACAGCAGTCGTACACACTCATACTTACATCAGCCTCTCATTGTTGTAGTGCATTTCCTACTTCTCACCCTAACACTAATGATCACAAGTAAATATCAAATTTAAGATCTGATACTCTCTATATTTTTTTCAGTAATGAGTGAGAAATAACACATTTCCCAAAAATAAAACAAAATAACACAATGTAGTTGTAGTAGCTATGTTAGTTGTAAAACCTGCTAAGACAAGATGATAAACTGCAACTGTTAAAAATAATAATAATAATTTAAAAAAAGCTCAATACTCTCTAAACTGCAGTTAAATGCTTCAAAATGACAGGGGTGCAGTGACCTCAGGGTAAAACTGCGATGTCCCACGTTTAGTCCAGCAAGATTACGTTGTATGTCACTCATCCTCTCTTTCCTCTATTTCTTGTCTGCTTACTATTCTTCTATTAACTCACAATTAAAAGTAGGCCTATGATTCTTTTTTCCCCCTTTTTACACACAAGCTTACGGTCTGTTTATCCCAGGGCTGTAATTGAGAAAACATATTTACTGTAATCATGGCCTGCACACAAAGATGAGACCAGGTAAATAAAACCTGAGCTGTGAGATGTGCTTCACTCGTTGTTAAATGACTGTGATGTTTTGCCTTCACTGCACAGATTGAAATCTGCTGAAGCCTTTAAATCTGAGTTTATAAGACATGAACAGAGAGCGTCATACTGAAACAGCACAGCCATTTCAGTAGCTTCAATCTTATTCAGTTCACACAAGCCTGATGTGACACTTCATTTATCAGTGACTTGTGTCCAGCAGTTCTGATACTGAGAATACAGTTTTTCTCAGTTGCTAAAACACTAAACCCTGTTGTCTGAACCAAATTCTCAGTTGCTTGAACCCACTGATTGAATCAGTCACTCTTTTGGCAAAACCATGAGCACTTTTCACCTGTTTAGACACAACTTACCAACACATTTTCATTGTGATGCACCTGTGTTGCATAATGCTGAGCACAGGTGGCAAAAGTCAAACACAAGTAAAGCACAAGTTTCACCGGTTGAACACAACAACTCAAAATTGATCACACTTGTGTCCAATGATGTGAGGGCACATACTATATAAGCTAGTTCAGGATGAAGTCCTGTGGCCTGATCCAGTACAGAGAAATGATGCTGTGGCTGAGTTATGCACTTCTCATTTCTATATTTTTGTACTTTTGTACTTTATTTTGACGTAGCCTTACTGCATACAAGTGCTAAATGCACAAGATTTCTGTTTGTTTTTGTACTGTACAAGTGCTACGTGTACAGTATTGTAAATGCACAAGATTTCTGGTTTTTGTAGTTCTTTTTTTTTTTTTACAGTACTATGTACAAGTGCTAAATGCACAGGTTTTTCGTTTTGCAAGAGGAGAAGATGAGAGACGACAAGGTGAAGGAAGAAAGGATGAGGGAGGGAGGGATGAACTGGGAAGAAAAAAAGAAGAAGGAAGGAAAAGGGGATGAAATGGATGTGGGAAGGGAGGGAGGAGGGTGAAAGAAAGGGAAGGAGAGAAGTGCTACAGTGTAAATGCACAGGTGTTTTGTTTTGCAACATGCATTTAGCTACAGTGAACGATAAACATGTATTTCTACAGCGTCATGTGCTGAGCATTGTGTTTTCTATTTTTCTATGTAGTGTTTAGTGACTGCTCAGTAGTGTTTTTAATTTTGATTGACTCGGGGCACGATTTGACAACATAGTTCAGTTTTGGGCACAGATTGAACTGTTTTGAGGTGAAAGTTTGGTTTTGCAAGAAGAGTCTGAGGTTTTGTGAATGTAACTTGAAAATTGGGGTTTGTGTTCACAGTTTAGAGAAAATGAGAGAAGCTTTCGAGAAATGTGTCTTAGCAATCGAGAAAAACTGTAACAGCATCTGAATACAGACCAATATGATGACATATGACAGCTCTTGGGCCAGATGCCCCATGTTTTTAGTAGACACCTAGAAAACAAACATGCAAGAGTTTCCTCAAACTCTCATAGGCTACTACAGTGATATGGATGGTTCATTTATCCTCGTCATTCCTACAAAATCACGTGAGCCCTATGAGGTTCAGCTCTCAGTCTTATGGGTTGAATGTCTGACACGGAGCGGACAGTGAACGCCTCTCCGAGCGGGACTGTGGTCGGAGGAGCAGGAGGAGCAGCAGCAGCAGCAGGAGGAGGAGGAGGAGGAGGAGGAGGAGGAGGAGGAGAGGACAGTGTGAGCGGAGACAGGAGGAGGAGGAGGACGCAGCGCTCAGCCTGGACACAGCAGTAAGTTTCACCTCAGATCGATCTCTTTGTTAAAAACGTGTTTGCGCCAAGAAAGAGTCTCGTTATTGATCCCGCGGCGACGTGCGGTGTGTGCGCTGTGCTCAGCGGTGAGTTTAGGATCATGGTGAATGTTACATCCTGCTAGTTTCACTTGATCCGTTTCTCCTGGGGAAGTTTTTGTAGCTATCACACTCTATCGTTTAAGCGCTTCAATTCAACGTGGTTGTGTATTTAACTGGTCTATCGGTGTTTATGTAACAAAGTGAAGCCAAGTGAACTTCATCAAGTAACCGGATAAGCGCAGATCAGACAGCAAACAGACTTGTAGACAACCCATAAGTAAATATTTGATGATAAATCACTCGTATACATGAGGTAGCTGTTAAAGAAAAAATAATAATAATGGCGTTATTAGGCTAATGGTTAATAATAATAATTTGTTTCAAATAGCCTAACAGACATGGGCTATTTAATAAGGAAATCCGGAGGGTTGCCAGGTTGTATAAAACCGTCTTGCATGCACTTAATTTTTTGTCTCTTTTAAATGTTTAACTCTTAAATTTACAAAGATCTTCTTAAACTGACAGTTTAGTCAAAATTCATAAATAAATGTTGTGACATCATGTTAGTTAGTGCTGAGTAGGTTTAATTGTGTATTCAAACGGTCCATTTGAGTGGAGTCTCTACTTCAAGAGCAAATGAAGTGTCACAATGGAGAAGACAGACCAAACCTTACATTACTCTTATGAATGACTCACAACTGATCCAGTTAAGTCTCTGTCAGACTTAAAAAATTACAGCCTCAAAACAAGAATTGAAGTTGTCATTGCGGCGTCAGGGTTTAATATAATCACATTGTCCCAGGTTGGAGTCTGGGGACCTTTGTTGCATGTCAACTATTAATACTTAAACTAATAAAGTCATTAAATGCCCCAAGGAAAGTTGAGTGAACTTAATAATAATCATTTATAAAACCAAAGCCTATAAACCTTTTATGAAGGATACCTAGTTAGAGAGTGGCACCAGTGGTTTTCTGTCTGATCTTTGTGAACGCTGCATGAACTACTGTCTGTAGTGGTATTTAAAGTATCCACACTCAGGACGGCGCTCTTGAGAAGATACCGTTTTGTCCGCAGCACAACACCTCTTGTGTTCTGGTGCGTCAGCCTCACAGTAACATGTTTGTTGACAAACATTATCCTGATGTGTCATACCGTGAAGTGGGTGACGACGGCTCGGAGGCCTGGGCCAGTGGCAGTCGTCATACAGACGGCTCACCTCCAGCTGCACAATAGTACACTGTGATCAGGACACAGAAGGAGCTGTTTTCATTGCACAGCAATATCACGCTGTTGTCAGTGTCTCATGTTGGACGAGTGCAGCTGTGCGAGCGAGGAGCTTCCCTGGATGTCTGTCATTGTGTGTCACTGGTGTGGCACTAACCCTGCTCCAGTATTTTGTAAACATCGGCCTCAGCTCCACCAACCTGATGCGTCGGTTTTCAGTTCACTTTCCCACGCAGGATTTTAACTTACCTGTCTGTTTTTTTTCTGTCAGGTCATCTCTTTAATCTAGTGGAGTCAGGATGGAGTCTCACAGGCTGAACGGCTCTCCGGACGTCAGGATACAGAGGAGCTACATGCAGCAGCAGCACAGCCAAGCAGAGAGCCAGGAGAGCCTGTTTGGAGTGAGGGTGCAGGTTCAGGGGTTTAAAGGTCAACCATATGTGGTGCTGAACAGTTCTGGTCAGGAGAGTCACAGGGACGTCTCTGTTATTACTCACCAGGCCGGATACAACCCTGGTATGGTGAGGAGGTCTGTGGATGAAAGACACTCTCCAGCTGAGTCACAGAGCAGTGCGGCCTCCTCCGGGCTTCATTATCAGAAACATCCAGAGATTCTGAGACCTTACGACCCTCAGAGTAATAACCTGAACCTAGTCGTCCCTTCACAGACAGCTGCAGGCGCTCAAACCGGACTTCTTGTTGAGACAACGCAGACCGCTACCATGACCAGACCCAGGATCCCTCTGCCAGCTGAGGGCGCAGAGGGAGAGCAGGTCGAGGTGACCCAGAACAAGGCGCCTCCTTCGGGGGGACACATCCCCGCCAGACCCCCCAACCTAGTGGACACCGACTCCATCTTATCTGTGGGGAAGCTGATAAGCCAGTTCAACAGCAGCCAGCGCAGGGGAAGGGGAGGCCCAAGGAACAGGCTGGACCCAGACCAGTGTCGGAGGTCACGCAGCGCGGACAGCAGTCGGACCTCAGACTCCTCCTCGCCCTCCCCTTCCTCCAGCAGGGCCTCGTCTCTGAAGGCCGCCAGGGGGGAGACCCCAGGTGGGATGTATCCTCCGGGGTCAGCCAGGGCCCGACTCCTCGGCGGAGAACCCTCTTCAGCAAATAAAAGGGCAGAGACCAAGTCCAGTTCACCGCTCAATCACGGCAAAGAGACGCTACCTCCACATGCTGCAAGTCTGCTTCACCGCACAGAGAGACCCTCTGTTTCCAGATCGTGTAGTGACCAGACCAGTGAGTCTGATGAGAGAGATACACAGGTAATGAGGTTTTCTTCAGAGCACAGTTGCCCTTTTAAAGATTGAATTTATTTGCAGTATGTTTTCTGACCAGGTCACTCCTGATCTTCTGAAAGGACAGCAAGAGCTCTCAGTAGATCCAACAGACGACACAGCCAAACAGATACTGTTCACTTACCTCAAGGATGGGTAAGTCCTCCTCTGGTAGCAGCACTTTCACTGTAAGAGCTAGTAACATGTTTGGAAATAATTCTGGTTTGCTTTCTTGCTTGACAGTTAGATGGACACCACTTTTATATACGGTAAATGTGAAGCTACAACCAGCTGCTGCTTAGCTTGGTTTAATTTACGGTAGCTTAGTTTAGCAGCTCTGTTAATTTTGTCTTAGACTAGTTTAGTGTAGTTTATCTGATTTTATTTTATCTTATCCTGTCTTTGTGAGGGCAAAGCAACTATATTGGTTTTGCGCCATTTAAATGTAGGCTTACATTGCTTCACATAAGGCAAAGCAAAAATAGATTAAAAAGTGGATTTAAATTTTCAAAAAAACTCAAAATGGTGAAACATCAAATAATCATCCAACAACTTTGCAAAGTCAATAACCAGTAATGATTAATGATAAAACCGCTAAAATGTGCATAAAATGAAGAAAACATGTGGTTTTACAAACAGTTAGGTTCTGGACTAATCTTTGTCGGGTGCAGACTGTCAAACAACTGAACTAGTTCACTGTAGAGGTGCTTGTAGGCAGATTGTGTTATTATTGGACAGATCCAAGCTTGCTGTTTTCTTTGTGCTAGGCTAAGCTAACTTGCTGCTAGCGCTGGCTAATTATTCAGCACATAAATATGTGAGCACCTCATCTAACTCTTGGCAAGAAGGAATTTAAGATTATGAAACATGAAACTATTGGTTTGAAACAGCTTAATAAATGAGCTTACATTTCCACTTGTTTGAGCCGAGGGTTCAGTGGCGTATCGTACAGTGAGATAAGGGGTTTGCTGATCCAGCTGTGTGTCCTCATACACACAGAAGTCAGGAATGCAGAGCATGAACTTGTTTCCACTGATAAATAACCTATTCACATGGAGGGTTTTCAAGATCCATCACTGCCTATTTTCAAATATGTGCCGAAGCAGGGCAGCGCTGCGTATTTGTTGAGCTGGCAGTGGCAGCATTTCATCATTACAGCCTGTCAGTGTGTTTGTGAAATGTTTTTCTTGCCTCTCAGGACGACCGACGATGACTCCACCACTCAGAGGAAAGTCAACCTGCTGCTTGAAAGGATCAACAAGCTCAAATGGAGGACTGCGGAGAATGTGGAGGAGGAGGAGAAAGTGAGTGTCGGGATGAACCGTTTGCCGGGTTTTGATAGTTGCACAGCACGGTTTGATTTCTTTGTCTGAAACTCCCAGTGATAGGCTACTATCTCTTTTCCTAAAGGGTGTGAAACAGTTGCAGGAGAAACAGGCAGCGCTGGAAAATGACGTGTCCGTGTTGAAGCAAAGACTGGAAACGGAGCTGAAGGTGCAGTACGACCCCATCCTGCTGAGTCACCTCTTAACCACTCACTTCCCGTTCCTGTGCCTGATGATGTACCGTTGTGCTATTGTGTTGCGCAGAATGAAAAGACCCTTGCCAAGGCCTGTGAGAAGGCCAGGACGGAGAAGAAGAAACTTCAGGAGGAGTTGACCAAAAGTCAGACGGAGCTCAGTAAACTCAGGGACCGACTGGCCGAGCTTGAGGCAAGACTTCAGTCCACCAAACTGGAGTAAGGATTCGGCCTCATTCAGAAAAGTTTCAAAGCAAAGTAAAAGTTCTCGCATCAGCTGAATGGAGGGGTATAATTGAGAATTCACTCACTCTAGTGCCAGTAGTTTATGGTTTCCATGGATAGCGAATGAAACCGTTAAGAAATGCAGGACTTACTTTAGCTCAGTGCCGCGTTTTCTTTCACAAAGCTGCTGCTCATACTCTTAGGTCATTCAAGTGGACTGTAATGTGTGATCTGAGGAAGGTCATTAGAGCGAGAGCAGAGTCAAATACCATTTGGATTAAGTGAGCAGATATCTAGTCCTGTCCGGTGCTGCTCTAAAACTTTAAAGCAGGTTTCTATCCTCGACGTAAAACCATGGAATTGAAATATGTGGGTCTCTTCTGTACGTTGTCAGATTGAGTAAGATGAAGGCAGAGAGAGAAAGATCCAGGACGGAGATGAAAGATCTTCAGCAGCAGCTCTCCGAGATGCACGATGAGCTGGATCAAGCCAAGAGGGCCGATGTGATCAACACAGAGAAAGAAGTTCTTCTGAAGGTAAATGAAAGCAGGTGTAGAAACTACACGTGCCAAATCCGTCCGTCAGCAGCTGCAAAGCATCTTCACCGCGCTCCGGGTAGTGACTCTTGTGTCTTGTGATGGATGTCTGTCAGGATATGGCGCAGCTGAGTTTGGACTTCCAGGAGGTGCAGCAGGTGAAGGAGGAGCAGGAGGAGGTGCTGCGCCGGCGGGAGAGGGAGCTCAACGCCCTGAAGGGGGCGCTCAAAGAGGAGGTGGAGACGCACGACAAATACATAGCTGCTCTGAGGGAGGAATATGAACAGGATGTGGAGAAGCTGCTCAGAGATTTAGAGCTGGCTAAAGAGGTAACAGCACAGAGAAATTGACACCTTTAGGTTTATATTTATTTCCCAAATGGTCGTTTATGACTCCAACCTGTCTTTCAGAATAACTCTCTGCTTTGTCAGGAGAGGGTGGAGGCCGAGGGGGAGAAAGGTGCCACTAAGGTGCAGCTGAGGGAGCTGAGCCAGGACAGAGATCAGCTGAGAGCGAAGGTGCAGGAGCTCAACAAGAAAGTGGATCAGCTGCACCAGGCTATGAAGGAGGCTAAAACCACAGAGAGGCTTCTGGAGCAGAGAGCCAAGCAGCTGGAGGTGGAGAGATTTTGAGGTTATGTCATTTTTTTGGTGTGTGTTTTTAATTAATGAGGTTTAATAAACATATCGGGGTTTTTTTGTCCCGTTCCTCAGAGGGAAAAGCAGCAGGTCGAGGAAATGCTTAAGGATGTGAGGAGGAATGAGGAGGAAATGTGTCAGTCGAACCAGTCGCTTCTCACGCGCTTGGAGGACGTGCAGGTAAAGACCGGGTCACTGTTGGTCTCAGAGGGGGGCGTGGGAGTGACCTACTGATGTTTCCTGTCTGAAAGAAGGATTAAAGAGACAAGAAACAGCTGGAGTTGCATTAATGTCACGGCTGATATCATTATGTTTGTTTGTTTTTTTAGCAATGATTGGAAGCTGTTGTCTTGTCTTTTGACAGGGTAAGTTGACCAAACTCAATCATGAGCACCGGGACCTGAAGGAGAAGCTGAAGGAGGAGAGGAAACAAGTAGAGGAGCTGTGGAGGACAAAAACCGAACTGGAGGACGAGAGGAGGCTGCAGGACCGGGCTGTGGAGCAGCTGCAGAGGAAGGTGAGAGGTGGATCTTGACTTTTTTTTTTTTTTTATTAGGCCCAGAGGAAAAATTCAACATTTTTTTTGGAACCGAATGAGATCTAGAAATCTGTTGCCTTAACCTCGCGGTGACACGAGATCAGCTGAAACAGCTGATAGCTCTTGTGCTCGCATAGTTTCTTTCATCTCTCATGTTCACGCACACAAAGCGCTCCACTTATCTCACTTGCACAAGCTCTGTTTATCCGTCCGCTCAGATGAATAGCATCATGGAGGAGTGCGAGGCGTCTACAGATGTGCTTCAGAACCAGGTCGACGAGGCCAGAGAAAAGAGTCAGAGGGAGTTGGCTGAGCTGCGTCGACAGCTGCAGGAAAAGGGAGCAGAGCTGGAGAAATCCCGACAGGCAGCCAAAAAACTACAGGAAGAGGTGTGGTGCTCATTGTCTCTCTGTGTCTCTGATTCATTGGTTTCTGTGTTCAGTTGTCTCAGTGACTGATACTAAGTCAGCAGCAAGGGGAAAAAGAGGAGTTATGTCTCTTTGTTGTATAGCAGGACTCAGATGTTGTAACTTTTCTGTATGATGTCTGATTGATTACTGCCCAATGCCAAACCTCGGCACAGCACCTTATCTTACAGTGTGTGTTTACTCAGTGGTGTGTTCTGTATCCAGCTCCTTCCTCTGCAGGAGGATCTGCAGCGCTGCCGCAGGGAGCAGCAGGAGGCCCAGCTGAGGGGCCAGCAGCTGGAGCAGAGGGCGGAGGAGCTGGAGGAGAGGAACGCAGCCACGGCGGAGGACAGAGAGCGGCAGGTCAAACTCATGGAGGTAAATGTCTGGAGAACTCCCACTCAGGAAACCGACCGAGTGAAGAGTCGCAGTCACAAGAAAAACATGCATCCAAATGACTGGGAAACTCTGTCACAGTTTAAAATGTATGAAACGTGCAGTAACATAGACAGGAGTTAATTATTTAAAAAAAATAGGTAACACTTTATAATAAGTACACACTATAGTATTAAGCATTAGTTAAGCATTAATAAATACTGAATTCTTCATTTATAACGCATGAATACTCATTAGTATCTAGTTTCAATCAATAATGAGTAAAACATTTTTAACTGTGTTTATAAACTACATACTAATGAGTATTCATGTGTTATACATGATGAATTCAGTATTGAATGCTTAATAGTCTGTACTTATTATAAAGTGTAACCGAAAAATATTTCAATATACTCAAATACAGCAACTGTGCAATCTTTTATTTTGATTCTTAAATGGCAATTTATTTACTGGTTCAGAGTTTTACCAACAATTATAACATTTCCTATAATAAAACAATAAATAAAACTATTATTATTATTATTATTATTATTATTATTATTATTATTATTATTATTATTATTATTATTATTATTATTATTATTATTATTATTATATAACTCTAAACCTTAAAGCAGAAGTAAGCGATCCGGTCGTTTTGGCTAATGCTGCGTTCCAGGCAGGCTTTTGAAACCGTAAATTACAGCTTCAAGTCACGACTTACGACTTTGTAGCGTTCCAGGCAACCCACTCGTGTTTTTCCGACCTGTTTTACCGGTGAAAGTCACTATAACGGCCACTCGTAACTTCCGACCCGTGAACTCGTACCAGATCGAACTGGTACCACTTCACAGGTCGGAAAAACACGAGTTACGAGTTGCCTTGAACGCACCATAACAGTCCTCGTCCCTACGTCACCACATTCACGGCGTCCCTTGGCTGCACACACAGCCCTGCAAGCAGAGTGACTGACAGACCCGTGTTTCGGTCCAAACACTCTATGTAAGTGATTGCTGTCGGAAGATATAACTATTTAAGACTTATATTAACACAAATATATCACTTACTTCTGCTTTAAGTTGAAGTTAAAAATAAAAAATCCAGCAGTAATGACCATTGGCATCTAGTAAAATCAAAACTGCACTGGCTCTTAATGGAGCTCACACTCGAGCATATTGCACTTCATCACATGCTCTGAAAGTGTTTATCTGTTCAGGTGCCAGTATTTGCACACACACACACTTGTTCCTGTGAAATATGAGGGTGCTGCGAGGAGTCATGGCAACAACATCTCAGCTCACTGTTTGTCTTGCTGATGACAAAACATTACAGCAGTGACACCAGTGTGTGCTCACTGTTGACAGCGCGCATCGGCCGAGGAAGCTCATGTTTACTGTAAAAAGTTATCAGACCTGTCTGGGTGTTGTCAGGAATCTCCTCTCACCCCCTCACCCACCCACCCACCCCACCCCCACTCTCACTGTCAGACACTCACATCTAATCCACTCTGGATTTATGATTATAGTTTTTATCAAATGTGATGATCAGCGTCTCAGTGTGTTTTTTCCCAGCAGCCTCCTCATGTGGTATTATTACCCAACAACCCCTTTTTCCTCGGAGTCAGTTCTGTAACCACGGCCTCTGGGGGAAGATCCATCACGTTCACTGCTCTGATAAACATTGTTGCATCATGTCATATAAAATGGACTCGATGACTGTCAGACGCATTTTTCATGTCTTCCTCTCCTCTCAGGGGCGGATCGGTCACCTGGAAGAAGATCTGCACGACGAGCGCAGCAGCGCCGACCGCATGATGGAGCGATTGGACAAAACCAAAGAGCAGGCAGGTTTACCCCCTCTCTGCCGTTTCTTTTCTTTTCTTTTTTTATCTACTTACATCTCACATTTTTCTATTAGCTAACACCCATAAATTGTCCCTGAAAGTGATAGAATTATACCCAGTCTCCAGTTTGAACGCCCAGCCAAAGATCTGTTTTTATCATGAACAGATGTAGGGCTGAGTGCTCACATTTCCCCTCAGACACTGAAAGCTGCTGCAGGTTGGTGTGTTTCAGACGCGCTCGTTAAACAAAGTCTTGTTTTTCTTTCTCAGCGCTCACTTTGTAACTGCCCTGAAATATGACTGAACCCCTCAGACTTCGTATACGTTGCTGCGTCTGATCCCGTCATAAAAGCCTCACTTCCTCTGTGTGTCTGCGAAGTAGGCCACCATTCATGGGAGAAAAGTGGTGCAGACTAATTGACACAAAACACTGTTTTGGGAGCGGAGCAAAGACAAAAAACAGCTAACTATTGTGAGCAGCTATTCACACTCCCTTCCCTGGGCCTCTGGATGTTATTAGAGAGGAGAGAGCCTGTAGGTCTGATGTGGCCACAGCAGACGGCATTTCCTCTGGGTTAAGGAATTAAGCAGGAAAACTTTACATCGAACCTGTCAGCATATCCTGCCCTTTAATAACATGTGACAGAGTTTTATTTTTAATAGATGTGAGTGCATATACACATGCCCTGCCCTTGTTGACCCACATTCAGCATTTACATTATGCTGAAACTCTTTGTGTGTGTGTGTGTGTGTGTGTGTGTGTGTGTGTGTGTGTGTGTGTGTGTGTGTGTGTGTGTGTGTGTGTGTGTGTGTGTGTGTGTGTGTGTGTGTGTGTGTGAGACAGATGGATCAGATGAGGAACGACCTGATGCAGGAGAGAGCGGTCAGACAGGACCTGGAGTGCGACAAGATGAGTTTGGAGAGACAGGTAGTGACCTTTGACCTCCTCACGCTGTCAGCAGAGTTATGATCTCCATATCATGTCTGACCACCTGTTGCCAATTTTTTTTATACCTCTTTTTTTATACCTCTTTTACATGGACATTATATAGGTACATATATGATTTTTAAATCTGTGAAATGTATTCTCTTAATCTAATTATTATAACAGCGCATTAGGCTCACAGCACATCTTCTTTCATCCTCACATTTTACAACACCTATTAAAAATATGAGTCTGACAGATAAATCTGTGATTCTTGGATTGTGATGAAAAATCTCAGCTGATGTAGACAATGAGATGTGGCTGAAAGTAGAACTTGTTTTTATGATTGATTATTTAATCAAGCTCACTAGAAATCAATTTTATTAAGGGGGTTAGCATTTCAGGTAAGGCCATCACTGTCTTCCACAGTAACAGCACGTACCTCAGCAAAATCTAAACCTTACATCAAACCTGTGCGACATTTAACTGCACAGATAATCCAAATCCAGCATCAGTATGCTGCTGCCATGAACATGTTAGTGGTGATCTGTGCAGTTTTATTCTGAACTTTCTATCAATTTAGATTCAGTTTTACTCACCAAAAAGCATTGTGTGAATCAAACAAATGTGTTGAATTCATTTCCATCCTCATAAAATGCAAATCTGCAAAGCTGATCGTTTGGAAAATTCTTAAACTTCAGGCTACCTTCAGATTTTGTATGACTGTTCGATTTCCTCTGCCAGAATAAAGACCTGAAGAGCAGAGTGAATCATCTGGAGGGATCACAGAGGACCAACCAGGACTCACTGGTCTCCAAACTCAACGGCCGCGTCCAGGAACTGGAGGATAGGTTACAAGGAGAAGAACGGTGAGCATGTTGTGCACATTGATATCAGCTATTCACTGTTCATAGCTCCATCAGATACTTGGTGGTAGCTGTGGAGCAGTGAACCCACTCATATCACTTTCCCCCCGTGGTTGTAAGAGTGAGAGTATCTGTGGCCTGAACACACTGAGAAGGTGTTGAGTTACAGGAAGCAGCGATGTGATCTCTTGGTGCTTTTGCCCTCAGGGACAACAACAGCCTGCAACAAGCGAACCGCAAGCTGGAGCGCAAAGTCAAGGAGCTGAAGATGCAGGCGGATGAGGAGCACATCAACCTGCAGAACGAGAGAGACCAGGTAGACGCACCGTTCGTAATCGAAAAAGGAACAAAGTCGAGTCCGCCAGGAGCGGCGGCGGCTCGGAGGGCTTGGTTCGTGATTCAATGTGTCACTTTTTGTGAACTCTGCAGCTGACTCAGAGGCTGAAGACGGCGAAGAGGCAGATGGACGAGGCGGAGGAGGAGATCGAGCGCCTGGAGCACACTAAGAAGAGGCTGCAGAGGGAACTGGATGAACAGATCGAGGCCAACGAGCAGCTTCACGGCCAGATGAGCACGCTGCGGACAGAGATGAGGTGACCACTCGCCTTCTGCCATCAACTTTTAATGTGTCTGATTAAATGATGTCCGATTGTGTTCCATTAAATTATGTCGTTTAACTCCAGCGATTTTATTATTTTATCACTGACAGGCGCCGGAAGAAATCTCCTCCTCTCATTAAAGTCGTGGAGGATGATGTGAACGACGTGGACGACTTTGGCTCCGACTGACCGAGGAATCAGCGGTTTATTGGTTTTACACATTAACAACTCAGGTGTGGTTTTATAATTTTACCAGTTGTGAGCAGCCTGGCTTCCTGCCAAGGCTGACCTCTTGTGGCAATATGTGTAACTACAATATAAGACAAACTGATGTTTTACAACATGACAAACTCATGACTTATTGATGCTAAATATTGTTGTTTTCTAAGTTATTCCATTGCTGTGTGAATTAATATGGTGCAACTGATGAATAAATGTATTAAAATGCTTCTACTCCTGTTTATACTCCTTTGAAATAAATCCAGCCACATGATGTTTCTGTAAATCTGAGTTTGTCAGTGACTACACACACACACACACACACACACACACACACACACACACACACACACACACACACACACACACACACACACACACACACATAAACACATAAATAAATAGATGAAATCAGATTTTACAGGACAGCACTCACCTGTCCATCACCTCTGCTGTGAACTTGTGTGTGTCGACACATTGACGGGGAGAGTGCGATGTGGCGGTTGTGTGTGTACGAATGGATCAATGGTCTGTGCTGAATGGCTGCAGTGGTGTTAGAGGTGGGGAGTTGACACGAGCGTTGTGATCATCTCCAGTGGTTCACACAGCTGGACGTCTGGCACATTTAACAGCCTTATCCACAGTGATACATGGAAATACCGGTACAAGAAAAGAAAAGCATGAGGCAACACTGTGCTCTCAAACATGGACTACTCAAGGAGTTCCTGGCAGAGTTCCTGGGGACGTTTGTCTTGGTTGTAAGTAAAACTGTGTTGTTGTAATTTTTTTTTTTGCACTGACACTGATACAGCTGAATGTTTCAGTGAATTTCACTTATGACTGATTTTAAATCTGAGCTTCTCTTCTGTTTGAGATACTTTTCATGAGGTAATTTCACTTTATTATTACAAGCAGCGAGCGACACTAAAGTTGATCCTCAGAGATGTTAAAAAAAAAGATATTGAAGTGAACAGATGTGAGTAAAAGTCTGTTGCTCTCTTTCTCCCCTGTTGGTCAGTTGTTCGGCTGTGGCTCAGTCGCTCAGACCGTCCTCAGTCGAAACACCCTGGGTGAACCTCTGACCGTGCACATCGGCTTCTCCGTGGGACTGATGATGGCAGCGTACGTGGCCGGTGGAGTCTCAGGTAAACACGATTTAACGCAGCATGAAACTCTGTAAATTCATCTCAAATGAACTACAAAACCCTCCTAGCAGTGTTTGATATGGGCATTTGAACTGAATACATGCATAAAACAATTTTATGAATAATTGTTGATGCCACTGAGATCAGTTTCCCACTCTGCAGAAATTGGCATCCTGTCAAAACAAGTCAAACATATCATCAGTTTTAATAATGTAGTTGTTACCAGTTTTCTGTTTGCACAATTCAGCTTCTCTGCTGTGCTGCCCTGAAATACTAATTGTTAGTTGATACAACCTGTGCCAGATCATATAAAACAGTCTGACACAGGTTGCGTGCGCGTGTCACAATCCAAACATTGTTACTCATGCAGCTTTTCAGTTTGTATTAATATAACTTTATGGCTTCCTGTTCAGCCTTGTGCCACCTCCAGAGCTCCGGTGTCAGCAGGAACGTGCCAGCTCTCCGTCCAGATTCAATGAATGCGAACTGACCATTGATTTGTCAGTGTGTTAGAGCATGGGCTCTCCAGGGTCATATATAACCCTGGGCGCTGAATGTCCCTGCAAACCACATTGATCATAGGCTTCGTTCATCTGTCTCTGACAGAGACCAGACCACTGGCCTCCTCTGAGCAGCAGCCACCTCCACTATCACATCAAAAGGACCAATTATGTTTCATAAAGACACACCACATGCTAACTGATTTATTCTATGGTTTTAAACATGAAAACATGAAAAACGTTGGAGGATCTGAGCTCAATTTCATTTTTAAAAAAAGGAGCAGAATAATGGTCCTTTTTTGTTTTTGAATTCTATGATGAATTTCCAATTTGTGGCCATTATTCTTCCTCTGTGCTGCTGAACATACATAACAAAACCCAGCACCGCCCTGGGGGCTGCTCCCCTTCTGCTGCCCCTTGTAAATGTGACAGCCTCGCTAATGATGAAGAGGCTATCAAGCCAGACACCCCCCACCCACTGCACCCTTCTTTCACTCTGCTCTTTGTCCTCCGTCCCAGGGGGCCATGTGAACCCTGCTGTGTCTCTGGCCATGGTGATTCTGGGCAAATTGAAGATTTGGAAGTTTCCCTTCTATGTCATCGCTCAGTTTCTTGGTGCTTTTGCTGGAGCTGCTGCAGTCTTTGGATTATACTATGGTGAATATGTGATATGTAACTCTACTCTTATACTGCTCATGCTTATTGAACCACAACTGTTGGTAATGATCTCCAGAAGCTTTAGCTTTAAAAAAAAAAACAACAAAAAAAACAACCCAACCATCTCAAAACTGAAACTTGTCATTATTGAGCTTTCTCAGTAAAAATATTTCAGCTACATGCTCATCGACCATGAGGTATTTATGGATGAAAGCAACACATTTGTCCTCTGCACAGATGCTTTCATGGACTTCACCAGTGGGATTCTGTCAGTGACAGGAATCAATGCAACAGGTCACATTTTTGCTTCCTACCCTGCGAGACACCTGTCAGTCCTCGGCGGCTTCATCGATCAGGTGAGCTCCGGTCGCTGCGACCCAATGACCTCCCCTCTGTTGTGACCTGCCGCTCCCACTCAGCCTCAAAATGCTGCAAAGTCTGGCAAATGTGGTTAATGCAACATTGATTGCCCCAGTTAGTCTGAGAACACCCCCACTTTTGCTCAGTTTTGGGTCTAATGACCCATTTCCTGGCTTCCACCGGGAGGTCAGATCTATACTTAACACCATTTTCAGTCTGTTTAGTCGGTGCACTGATCCAAAAATAACTCGGTCTACCAGATTAAAACTGTTGGAAACGACATCAGGTGAACAACTGAGAGAAAGCTAATTAGTCTGACTGTGCTCATGTTAATAATTACTTTGTTTTTCTGTGTGTAACAGACGAGCTGAGAGGTGAGGAACAGAATGTGGTCTGTAAATACCTGAAACATTAAAAAGATTTAAATCACTGAGATAAGACTCAGTGGTTTTATAGAGCAAAATGTTCAAAGTGATTTTTAATGTATTCAAAAACCCTGATATCGGTACCAACTACACAGCTTCATTATTTTCTTATTTATACAGTATGTGTAGATTCAGATAGACACAGCTTTACATACATTAATGTAAATAAGATTCCTCATTCCTCACAGAAGAGGAATGAAGAGAAAGAAGTCAAGGCGAGATAAACAAGATGGCACAAAGTTCAAATAATGATGAAATAGAAAATCAGTCGACACTTGGGAAGTTACCAGTGTTTGTTATGATGTTTTGGAGTTTAAATGGCAGCGTATCACCTGACTGTGGTTCTGCTCCCTCAGGTGGTGGGGACGGGAATGCTGGTGCTGTGTATCCTCGCTATCATCGATGGCGGGAACATCGGGGCTCCTAAAGGCGTGGAGCCCTTGGCCATCGGACTGATCATCATGGCCATCGGCGTGTCCATGGGACTGAACTG